>NC_091444.1:99737670-100937670 GCF_964237555.1 Oryctolagus cuniculus | reverse complement strand
TCCCTTCTGGAGCTGATTTGGAAGCATCCAGTCCTGCACGGTGCACGTGAGCCTGCCCCCGGCCAGTTCCCTGTTGCTGAACCAGCCAGCCTCATGCTAGCGGGTTTCCCGGGAGTGCCCGTCCTGTGGGCCCTCCCCTCTCCTGCCCTTCAGGGCCACACACTCTCCTAACTTGTCCTGTCTGTCCCCTCTCCTCGACCTCTCAACGTCGGAACATCTCTGTGTTCTCCTTCCCCTGTCCCGCAGGGACCCGGGCTCTATACAATGTCCACCACGGTTCCCCCCATTCCGTCTCCAGCCCGAATGTCTCTCCTGGGCCACGCCTCTGTATACTCCACTTCCTGCCTAAGATTTCTCCCGGAACAATCCATAGCCACCACACAGCGAGCATGGTCCAGACGGAACCCCGGCTTCTCCGGCCCTGGTGCACGTCTGTTTCTCCCCGATCATCTCCGTCCAGTCCTCTGGCTCAGACCAGCAACTGGGGGCAGAGCCACGGCTCAAACCCAGGTGCTGTGACATGGGACATGGGCTGCCCACACAGCCTCTGAGCCACAGCACCAGACACCAGCTGCTGTCCGCCCAGGGCCCCTTGCTGGGCGCTGTTGACCTTCATCTCCCTGGCCACGCCTCTGCTGACTCACTCTTATGCCTGTACATGGCGTCTCCACTTGCTTCCTCTCCCACGAAGCAATGGTCTCCTAAAGACACGCTCACGTGGGGTGGGCCTTGGGCCCAGCAATTAAAGTCTCCACTTGGAACGCCTGCCCGTCATATCTGAGTGAGTCCAATCCTGCCCATGTGCACTCTGGAGACAGCGGGTGATGGTTCAAGTACTTGGGTCCCTGCCACCCACATGGGAGACCTGGATGGAGGCCTGAGTGCCTGGCTTTGGCCTGGCCCAGCCCTGGATGGTGTGGCCATTTGGGGAGAGAACCAACATATAGGAAATCTCTCCCCCCACCCTCATTCTCTACCTTTCAAATAAAATGAAAATTCATAACTAAAAAAATTAAATCAAAAGTATGTCACTGGCCTGGAATGTTCTCATGGGCTTTTCAGCCAGATCCGAGTGCCTTTGGGGCTGGTTCTGAGGCCAGAGTGCTATTTGGGACATCTGCCATTCTGTGAGTCTGCTGAGTGTCTCACTTCCCATGTTGGATCACTCTCCCCTTTGTTTGTTCTATCGGTTGGTGTTGGCAGGTATTGGACTTGTTTGTGTGCTCCCTTTGACTCATGACTGGAGCATAGGGAGATTGCTGATGCCATAGACAGGAGTGTCAATTGGTAAAGTCAACAACAGGAGTCACTGTGCACTTACTCCTCATGTAGGATCTCTGTCCTTAATGTGCTGTGCATTGAGATTTAATGCTATAATGAGTACTCAAACAATATAATTCACTTTGTGTTTCTATGGGGGTGCAAACTGTTGAAATCTTTACTTAATGCATACTAAACTGATCCTCTGTAAAAAAAAAAAAAAAGAAATTATCAATTCCCAACTTGACTCTCACTGGGATTAAACATGACAATAGGTCTGCTCTGATTTCATCATCATTTTAAAAAAATCATCTATTATTTTTCACTTTATGTTTCTGTGTGGGAGCAAACTGTTGAAATCCTTACTTAATGTATACTAAGCTGATCTTCTGTATATTAAGATAATTGAAAATGCATCTTGATGTGAATGGAAGGGGAGAGGGAGTGGGAAAGGGGAGGGTTGTGGGTGGGAGGGACGGTATGGGGGGGAAGCCATTGTAATCCATAAGTCGTACTTTGGAAATTTATATTCATTAAATAAAAGTTTTTAAAAAAACTAATAAATAAAATTAAAAAAAAAAGAAAAAAAAAGTATGTCACTGTATTCCCTGCTTGAAACAGCTCCATGGCTTCCCATTGTACTTAGAATATTCCAGACTTTGGGGCCAGCGCTGTGGCGCAGCAGGTTAACTCCCTGGCCTGAAGTTCCAGCATCCCTATGGGCACTGGTTTGAGACCCAGCTGCTCCACTTCTGATCCAGCTCTCTGCTATGGCCTGGGAAAGCAGTAGAAGATGGTCCAAGGGCTTGGGCCCCTGCACCTGCATGAGAGACCTGGAGAAAGCTCCTGGCTCCTGGCTTCGGATGAGCACAGCTCCAGCCGTTTCGGCCAATTGGGGAGTGAGCCATCAGATGGAGGACCTTTCTCTCTCTCTCTCTGCTTCTCCTCTCTCTGTGTAACTCTGACTTTCTAATAAATAAGTAAATATTTTAAAAAATGAATATTCCAGACTTCTTCCCTGGCTCACTGCCCACCCTCATCCAAGGCCACTCTCCACCTTGCTCCCTGGCTTCCTGAACAAACCCAGATCTGTCCCAGGGCCACCGTCACCAGGTACCAGAACCCTGGTGGTCCAGCAGCCGGTTCTCTCACAGTGCCGGAGGCCCGGGACCCTAAATCGAGTTATTCTTATAAATGGGACACTGCGGGAAGGGGGCTGGGAAAGGCCCCACAGCTTAAAGCCCCATGCTCCAATGCCTGCCTGCAAAACCGAATATCCACAGTAAGGTGCTCGTCTGTAACAGCAATGCACCGTCACCTCTTTGTCACCAGTCGGAGAGACCATCTCAGCCCGAGAGCCGTGTGGGGCAGCCATGGGAGTGTCCCCAGATCACCAAACCGCTCCAGCCGTGGCTCGGGCTGTGGCAAGAACTGCCACGCTGTGTCGGTGGGATCTCTCTTGCAGAAGTAGAATCTGAGAATCCACAGGGGTTGCCTCAGCTGTGCTTGGACATCCAGCTCTGCGCTGTGCTCTGAGCGACCTCTCTGTCCCTTGAGGCTTTCCCACAGGCTACGGTGCAGGGTTGGGACTGTTTAGGACTGTGCCTATAAAATCCTCCAGGACACCAGACGCCCTGGTCGCACGTCAGTGTCTGTCTGGGGCTCCAGAAGGCCCTGCTTTGCCTCCCAAGGGGGATCCGGGCAGAGACACTTTGTGGAGTTAGCTGCTCTTATGCAGATAAGTCAGGGATTCTCTTATCTCCAAGGACACAGCAGGACAGCGAGTCACCTCCCAGGAGACCTGGAGAGTGTCAGAGAGGAAGGAGAAGCCCCCTGGGCCTCACTGGGTAAACAGCTCAGAGCAGGCACCATTGCACATTCTCCCACATCTTGGGGCTCTCCCTCCCAGCAGAGGGAGGGAGCTGGGGAGAGGCCTGCCCACCTGCAACACCCGGACAGCACCATTCCTGGGGTCCTCAGCACCTGCCACCAGCTCCCCCTGCTTCCGGGAGTCGGTAGGAGGCGAGTGTTCCACACAGCTGTGGATGGCATGGTGGGAGGCCCACTGAGGCCTCTGTCCCATGCAGTCTCCAAATGCTTTATGAGCAGTGGTGAGCCCACACTTTCATCTGCTCGTGGCGCAGTGGGCTAAGCCGCCATCTGCAACGGCCGCATCGCATACAGATATCAGTTCGAGTCCCGGTTGCTCCGCTTCCAATCCAGCTCCCTGCTAATGTGTCTGGGAAAGCAGCGGAGGATGGCGCAAGTGCTTAGGTTAGGTCCCTGGGTGGAGTTCCTGGCTCCTGGCTTCCACCTGGCCCAGCCCCAGCCATTGCAGCCACTTGCAGAGTGACCCAGTGCAGGGAAACTCTTTCTTTCTCTTTGTCTCTCCTTCTCTGTCTTTCAAATAAATGAAGCGATCGTTAAAACCAAACTTCATCCTTCCCCAGACTTCTGCCTGGCTTTGCACCCTAAGCATTCGATCAATGGCTCCTAATTAGCTCAGTGGCAGCGGCTTCTCACACACAAATGAGTCCTGTGGGGCAGGGACATTCTGTTAAACAAAAATCCAATCTTCCTTTCCAACCGGGCTTGTCTGAGCTCCTAACCGCATAACCTCTGGTTGAGACCCTCAAGGGAAAAGGCAGGCACATAGGAGTCCCGGTCGCTGACACATGTCACTCGCGGCCACCGTGAAGTCCAAACACGAGAGGCACCCAAACCCAAAACTGCTTTAAAAGGATGTATTTGTTAAAAGATTTATTTATTTATTTTAAAGGCAGAGTTACAGAGAGGCAGAGGCAGAGAGAGAGAGAGAGAGAGAGAGAGAGAATCTTCCATCCACTGGTTCACTCCCCAATTGGCCACAATGGCCTGGAGCTGAGACGATCCGAAGCCAGGAACCAGGAGCTTCTTCTGGGTCTCCCATGTGGGTGCAGGGACCCAAGGACTTGGGCTATCTTCTACTGCTTTCCCAGGCCACAGCAGAGAGCTGGATCGGAAGTGGAGCAGCTGGGACTTGAACTGGCGCTCATATGGGATGCTGGCACTGCAGACGGCGACTTTACCCACTACACCACAGCACCGGCCCCTAAAAGGATATTTTTATGATAATCTGCTTTTAAAAAAGTCATCAGGCTGTTGTGTGAGGTAAGGAACAACCTGCCACAGGCCAGTGGTGCTGGGTGGCTGCAAATGGCTGGTCAGTGATGTCACGGTGACCCTGACCTTGGGATGAGGACGGGGTGGGGGTGGATGCCATGAAAATCTCAGAAAGCCATGGAACAAAGGTCACTGATAGCTGGACAGGGGCTGAAGATCCAGGGGCTACAGGAGATACCCCAGACAGCAGGGCTGGGCGCCAGCCAGACCATGCTGGGGGCTGGGGAAGGGGGGAACCTCTGAGCAGGGCTAATGGGAACCCTCACACAAACAGAAATGGATTTCTGGTTTGGGGAGAGAGAACTGAGGGAGATACGAATTGTGGTATCATCATCATTATTATTGTAAAGCCTTTGATTTTCAGACTAGCTTCAGAGTTTCTAAAAACTTGCCATGAGTGCACATGCCCACACCCACCTACCAATGCTGATGCACTGCTATCATCTAGTTTCTCTCACTTGTTTGTCTTTTTGCATTTTTCCTGGTTTTTTCCTCTTCCTGATTTTTGATGACCTTGACAATTCTGCAGAGGACAGAGCCACTGCAGGTCCCTGGGAGAAAGCTTGATGCAGAGTAGAGAGGGCAGGGGCACAGGAGGGAGGGGAAGGAGGGGGTAGAGAGTCACCAAGGGACAGGACAGGAGGAAGAGAAGTGACAGGGGTGGGAAGGGGTAGGGCGCGGGAGGTCGGTTATGAAGGACTCAGTGCGTCCCAGGACATGGGCTGCCTGGTTCCCTTCCATCTTGTCTCTTAACTCCTCATGGCCCAGGACGGGGTGGGGGGTGACCAGCACGACACCAGGGATGCACATGCCTGGGGACCCATGGAGAGACTTGGGAGACGTGACAAAGGTAAAAGCAAGATCCTCATCAGACTGCAAATTGTTTCTTCCAACATGACTTCCTCTGCTTGGCCTTGATCAGAACTTTCTACCTCGAACGTCCCCTCTCCTGATCACAGACAATAAACATCCAACTTCCTTGTCCTATCATTAGGCTCTAATCCTAAACAGGACTCGGGCCCTGGGAGCTTCGGCTTCCAGAGGCCATTTGAAGACATCCATTGAAAGACAAAACTAGGGGCCGCCGCTGTGGCGCAGTGGGTTAACACCCTGGCCCGAAGCGCCAGCATCCCATATGGACGCCGGTTCAAGTCCCAGCTGCACCTCTTCCGATCCAGCTCTCTGCTATGGCCTGGGAAAGCAGTGGAAGATGGCCCAAGTCCTTGGGCCCCTGCATCCAGGTCACCCACATGGAACCCAAGTATTTGAGCCATCACCTGCTGCCTCCCCAGGTGTGCCTTAGCAAGAAGATAGAATTGGGACCAGAGCTGGGATTTGAACCCAGGCGCTGTGTGTGACCGGGGTCAGGGCTTGGGTCAGCACCTTCACTGCTCCTCTGCTTTGAAAAAAAGAGAATAAAGCCCTTCCGTGAGTCCCTGAGCCAGGCGGATTGATTGTCACAGCTGTGCCGGCAGAGGGACACGGCTGGGTCGGGTGGTGACCGAGTGCCGAGTCCCGGAGGGGAGAATCGATGCTGTGCGTGTGCCAGGGGCTTGGCTTGGTATCACCGAGAGCCAGCAGCTGAGCCCAGCTCATCTTTGTACACAGGGTCTCGCTCAAACAGCACCCGAGTACCTGTGCGCTTTGTAGTCTAACGCCGACGCCTGCAGTCTGTGTGCTACTGAAGAGGTGACCTCAGGATCTCAGAAAGACACTTGGTTGTGGCCCAGTCCCCTGCTGGGCAACACTCCTGCAGGGAGCAGGAGGAAGTGAGTTGGAGTCTGGTCCCTCGCTCTGTGTTGTGAGGGTGTGTTTTTTTACAAAAGATGAGACCCTCCCCACACACATCAAAAAAAACAAATTCCGAGTGAAACCCTAACCCTACAGCCTCTCACTTTCTTAGTGTCTGTAATTAGAACAGTCTTCCGACTGAAATAAGGCATTCATTTGTCAGGTTGATCTTTGGGCAAAATACTTTGTTCTTATTATTCCTGGGAAGGCAGAGTGGCAGAGAGAGCTAGGTAGAGAGAAGGCTTCCATCCACTGGTTCGGGACCACAGTAGCCAGGGCTGGGCCGGCCCAAAGCCAGGAGCCAGGAACTCCATCTGGGACTCCCCACATGCGTGGCAGGAACTCAGTATTTGAGCCATCGCCTGCTGCCTCCTAGGCGCATGAGCAGGAACTTGTATGGGAATTGGAGGCAGAGGAGAGACTGGGTCTCAGGCACTCCAACAGGGGATGCAGGCTTCCCAAGCACCATCGTCTGCTCAACACCTTCCTTATTTTGTGTTCCTGGTGGTACAGGTGGCCAGCAGAAATTACCCGGATAATTGTGGAGGGGGTGAGTAGCTGCCTGTTGTGTATCTCCCACTACTCGAAGTTAAGCTCCCCGAGAGTAGGTGGTCACTGCTGGCATGTATTTGTTGAATGAATGAATGAATTCAGAGTCCCCACCAGAGATGGCCAGAGCGTCTGGAAGGTTCTGAGCAGTTACAAGGGGCAGTGTAGGGGTTCAGGGTGCCTCAGGGGTGGAGGGTGCAGGACCACCACCTGACCGCCTCGGTCGCCCTGGAGCTGGAGCCCGGGGCCAGCCTAGGGGAGTGATCGCGGCTCAGGGCAGAGGCACTCGGGGTTCAAAGGCCCCAGCTGTTTCCAATTCCAGAGGCCTCCAACCACACTTCTCAAATAAAGGCGCGTGAAAAGCAAACAGGGAGTGGACCGAAGCCATGTTCTCTAAGATAAATACGTCCAGCTCCTCTCACGCAGCTGACAGCAATCAGGGCAAGGCTGCCGGAGCACCAACCATGCAGCCGCTCACGGCCATTCTTGTTCTTTCTGGAAACCCCCAAGCCACGGATCTCTGAGGAGGAAGTGCACACCACAGTGGACAGAATCCCAGACTGGAACCGCCATGTTCCCATCTCATCCTCATCCCACCGTCCCCTCTCGGACATCACAGCGTTTCGTCTGTAAATATTTCTGGCCATGCATCAAAAAGAAGACACTGAAGACATGATTGAAATATAATAGCCAGCCCTGAGAATGAATAATAATTGCTTCGTGTCATCAATTACGTGGTCAGTATACCCGTTTCCAATTATCTCATAAATATCTCATCATGGCCTTACATCTTGTTTATTTGAACTGGGAGTCACAGAAGGTCTATGGGTTGCAATCGCTTGTAGGTCTTTAAGTTTCCTTTCCAGAAGTGAGGAATATCCAGCCCATGAGCCGGGCCACATGAAGCCCGTGAAATCATTGGGTCTGGCCCCCTCCACAGCAGCCATGCAGGTGGGACTTGAAATTCAATCAGTCTGTAGCAGGCTCATTATTAAGTTGATCATTTTGTATGGCCCGCGAATGATGTCATCCATATCCAAATGGCCCTTGATAGAAAATGGTTCCCTATGCAGTAGAAAATGGCCCAAGTTCTTGGGCCCCTGCACCCGCGTGGGAGACCCGGAAGAAGCTCCTGGCTCCTGGCTTCGGGTCGGCGCAGCTCCGGCTGTTGTGGCCATTTGGGGAGTGAACCAGCGGATGGAAGACCTGTCTCTCTGCCTCTCCTTCTCTCTCTGTGTAACTGACTTTCAAAGAAATAAACCTTTAAAAAGAAAAATGGTTCCCTACCCCTGCTATAGGTTCTTCTCTCTAGTCTCTGCTTTAAAAAAATTTTTTTAAATCCCCTGCCATTGATTAATTGAAGAATCCATTTCTCTGTGGAATTTTTCACAGTCTGGAATTTGTTTGCAACATAAGCGCAGAATTCAGACTCTTCTGCATTTTTCTTTCACTTATCCAACCCAACAGATAAGTGTTGAGAGCCTGCTCAACACTTGGGAAATGGGACAGCCAACAGAACCCCCCGCCCCATCTTCATGGATGTCACATTTCAGCTCTGGCTTCGCAGACACACAGCATTCACATGGGGGAGCAGGCTCTGCAGGGTCCAGTCACAGCCGGGTGTATTTCTGAGTTTGGTAGGCTTGCAACCTAACTGCATAATCACACCCATTTCTCCTCGCAGGGACGCTGGAGAAGAGGACCGGCCTCGCCCACAGCTTTTGAGCCTTCTCCCATCTGATGAGCACAGACTATCGCCAGCATGACTTCTTGGTGTACTTTTTCGCTTTATTTTAGGAGTGAGGTTAAGCATCACTTTTGCGTTTCAATATTTTGGGGGCTGGCGGTGTGACAAGCCGGTTAAGCTGGAACTGTGACACCACCTCTCATACGGGAGCATGCTTCCAGTCCCGGCTGCTCTGCTTCTGATCCAGCTTCCTGCTAAGGAGCCTGGAAGGCAGCAGAGGACAACGCAAGTGCCTGGACCCGTACTGCCCATGTGGGAGACTGGGGTGAAGTTCCAGTGGACAGATCCCTCCTCTCCCTCTCCATAACTCTGCCTTTCAAATAAACAAATATTTTAAAAGAAAATGACCACAGAACCTCAGCGCTTGCCATGTCTGAGCTCGGGACTTGCTCATCGCACAGTATGGACCAGCTAAGACCAGGTTCCCTCGGTGCCCAAGCTTCCGGGGCCACCCGGACTCGCGTGTCTACTGCCCCTGGGTCAGGGGACGGGGTTACGCCAACACGCACATGCGCACTTGAAGGCTCTCACTCACGTCATCCTGGCCACGTGAGTCCTCCAGCTCACCTGAAACCAGGCAGTGGGCACTGCGACTCCTAGAAGGAGTTGTAGCTTGCAGGATTATGTCTGAGCCTTTGCTTGTGTTTAGGTGAAGAGCTACTTCTCTATGCAGTCCAGTCCTTGGCTTTCCCGACCCAAGCACTAGTGGATGTCCCTGGCTGGGCTGTGTGGTCATCGTGGGACTCTGGGAGGGGCAGGTGCTCAGGAGAGGCAGCAGGAACTCCCCAAAGCGCCACGGCCTCCCGGGTCCCAGCCCTCGGCGCGGTAACAGCTGCTCCCAAGCCCGACGAGGCTTGTCACCCAGCTTCCTTGGGCGCAACATACGGAATAAATGCAGAATCTGGGGTTGGTCACTTTTATATGAAAATAAATGATCTGTATCCTGCAGAGCCAGAAAAGGTGCTGTTTGTTTAGACAGTGGGCTTTTTTTGCAGATTGAGCAAAGCCAATGGATCTTGGAACTTTCCACATAAACAATGAGGGAATTAAAATAAACCCTCACAGAGCCTAAGAGATAGGAACATTCCCCTCGGCACGAACTTCGGGCTAATTGTTATTTCTAAAAATGTAAACGAAATCCATTTATGCCCAGTCAGCAGCTGGAGGCCAGGAGGAAGCCGGTACCTGCCTTGTGTTTTTGGAGAAAAGAAATGCGATCCGTGTTTGCGTGCTTGATTTTTTTTTTTTTTTTTTTTTGTGCTTGCCAGACTATAATCTGTCTTCAGTTACATCAGGTAGTGGGCATTGTGTTTGGAGATTTGTCTATGTGGAGTAAGAGAAGCATGGATCTTTTGGGAACCTAAGAACGAAACCAGCATTCACTGGACCTCACTGGAAGGAAGCCTATGGGCACAGCACCTCCGGGAACTCCTGGAGTGGCAGGAGTTGGGGCCCTACCTGCCAGACTCTCAGCACTGCAGCAAAGCAGGTAAAGCCGCCGCCTGCAGGGCCGGCATCCCATAGTGGCACTGGTTTGAGTCCCGGCTGCTCCACTTCCGATCCAGCTCTCTGCTATGGCCTGGGAAGGCAGCAGAAGATGGCCCAAGTGCTTGGGCCCCTGCACCCACATGGGAGACCTGGAAGAAGCTCCTGGCTCCTGACTTCAGATCAGCGCAGCTCCGGCCATTGTGGCCAATTGGGGAGGGAACCATCGGATGGAAGACCTCTCTCTCTCTCTCTCTCTCTCTCCCTCTCTCTCCCCCTCTCCCTCTCTCTCCCTCCTCCACACGTGCTCTGTGACTGCCATATTCTGCCGTCACCATAGGCCAAACCAACAGAGCCACCTGTTCTTGAACTGAGAACCCCAAAACCGTGAGCCAGTATAGGCCCTTTCCTTCGCAAGTTGGCTGTCGGTGTCGTTGTCGTTACGGTATCAAAAAGCTACTACTACTGCAGCCGAAGACCGTCTTTCCAGCTGACCATGGCAGGCAAGGCTGCAGGGGCGAAGGAGCTATTAAAGTGCCGGGTGTATTTCGGGTATCCAGGTCATGAGGTCACGGAAGACATGGACAGGACAAACAGAGACTGTGGATGATAACTTCTTATCCTCAGCTGTGGTGGCCTGGGAGAGCAGTGCATGGGCCACTGTACCCCTGGCACCCCAGCCTGGGGGACCCCTGTTACGTGGGACCTGTCCTTGTAGACACCGGCCACCCTGGCCACAGGAGCGTACCACAGACGTCACGGACTTGGGGCCCAGTTAGGGGAGCTGGTTGGAGTCTTCACTGTTTGTTAGCTTTGCTTCTGGGAAGCAAATTTTCTCTGCCCATCCCCCCCGAGCCCAGGCTGCTCCCATAGCCCAAGGAAGATATGGGGACAGTGCCATGTTCCTGGGGCCTGCCATCCACCCTCACCCCTGCTGGGACTAAGCTACAGACCCCAAGCTACGAGCCCTCCTCAGTCCCAGCCACAAGCAGTCTGCAGTCAGCCAGTCACCCCCAGGCCCATGCTCTGTGCCCGGCCACCCACGACACGCGCCTGCATGGTGTGCGCCCTGCACCTGCTGCTGTTGCTGTGGGGAAAACGCCCACTGCGTGTCTCCAGCAGCACCATTGCTGACACAGCCACACAGGAGGCACTTTTAGCACCACCGCTGTGTGCACCGCATCCTCCCAGGCTTTTGCAGTACCGTGCATGGCTCCCGGGGTCGGCACGACTCTCTGTCCCCACCACCGAAGACAGACGAACCCTGAGCAGTCCGATGTTGAATAACGGGGTGGAACCAGTGACATCCAGCTTCCCCAGAAATGAAAGTCTGGAAGCAGATGGCCTTGTGACTGAATTCCAGCAAATTCTTATGCAAGCCCTAACACCAACTCTTCCAAAGTTAGTCTCAAAAAAATTGGAAAGGAGGGAATTCTTCCAAACTCATTCTATAAGACACCAAAGGCAGCACAAGGACACAATAAAAAGAGAAAATTGGAGACCAATATCCCCGGTGAACGGAAATGCAGAAATTCTCAATAAAATCCTATTAAATCCTACAGTGCATCAAGAAATAAGTCAAGGGGCCAGTGCTGTGATGTAACAGGTAAGGCTGCCACCTGCAGTGCCGGCATCCCATATGGACACTGGTTCGAGTCTCAGCTGCTCCACTTCTGATCCAGCTCTCTGCTATGGCTCGGGAAATCAGTGGAAGATGGCCCAAGTCCTTGGACCCCTGCACCCGCATGGGAGAGCCAGAAGAAGCTCCTGGCTCCTGGCTTCAGATCGGTGTAGCTTTGGCCATTGTGGCCATCTGGGGAATGAACCAGCAGATGGAAGACCTCTCTCTCTCTCTCTCTCTCTCTCTCTGCCTCTCTGTAACTCTGCCTTTCAAACAAATAAAGTCAATCTTTAAAAAGAGAAAAGAAAGAAATCAAGTGAGATTCATCTCTGGGCTTCAGGGATGGTTCAACATGCACGAATCAATAAATGTTGCACGTCCCATCAATAGGACGTGGATAAAATCATGTGGCACCTCAACAGATGCAGAAAAACGACATTCAGAAATGTGCATGGTGAAAACCCGGATCAAGCATCAGTGTGATAGGAGGTAGACACACCCCCAGCCATCCTCATACAGAAAGAGAAAAAGTCAAAAGCATTTCCTGTAGGATCTATAACAAGACAAAGCATCTGCTCTCTCCTCTGTTACACCCAGTGCAGTGCTGGGAGTTTTGATCAGAGCAATGAGGCCAGAGGAAGGAATAAAACACAAACAGATCACAAGGAAGGCAAATCATCCCTGTTTGCAGATGGTAGAATTCTCTACAGAGCAAATCCCACAAGCTCCATCAAAAGACTGTTGGAACCGATAAACAAACTCGGTGAAGTTGTGGAACACAAAGCTGACAAAGATGCAGAGCATTTCATTATACCAATAAGAAACCTGATGAGAAAGAAATCATAAAAGCAATTCCACTATGAAGATTGGGGGCCCATATAGGATGGGCACCAGTTCGAGTCCTTGCTGTTCCACTTCCTATCCGGTTCTCTGCTATGGCCTGGGAAAGCAGTAGAAGATGGCCCAAATACTTGGGCCCCTGCACCTGCACAGGAGACCTGGAGGAGGCTCCTGGCTCCTGGCTTCAGTTCAGCACAGCTCCGGCCATTGCAGCCAACGGGGGAGTGAACTAGCAGATGGAGGACCTCTCTCTCTCTCTCTCTCTCTCTCTCTCTCTCTCTCTGCCTCTCCTTCCTCTGTGTGTAACTCTGATTTTCAAATAAATAAATATTTAAAAAAAGAAAAGCTACAAAGGCAGTAAAACAGGTAGGAATAAGTTTACCCAACCGAGTCAGATTTCAATGAAATTCACAATGAAAACTACAAAACATTGGGGCAAGAAATTGCATCACACACACACACACACACACACACACACACACACGGAGAGACTTCCTTTCTACGTGGACTGGAAGTCCTAGCATTGTAGGAGAAACTGAGGCCCAGAGTAGCCCAGAGTAGCAGGTACGTGGCCTAAGGTCACCAGACAGGGCACCAGTCTCCTGGCCCAGCCCAAGGCTCTGTCCCGCACACCAACGTCTTCTCGAAGAACAGTGTTTGCCCAACAGGGTGCTCTGTTCCCGGACCCAAGCATCAGCAAGGCCAGAGAGCTGACCCAACACCAGGGAGCTGTGGCCTGGATTTTTCTGGATAAGGCCAACCGGAGCACAGCTGCTCACCTCGAGGGCGGACGCTGTCCATTACCCATCCCCCTCGTGGGCCACCCGTCTCGGGCTGGAGGTAGCTCTGGAGTGCAGGGAGAGGCCAGTGTGTGTTGTAGGGACACAGCTGGGGTTCCCGCCTGACCTCTGAGCTGGGGGCAGGGGCACGTCTGCTCCTGGCTCTGCCACATGCTGGTCTACACTCAGGCTACAGGTCAGCTTCTCTGTTCCTCAAAGTCATCAGGAAAACAAGGGCAGTGACCGTGACCTCACAGAGTAGTGAAAGCCCAAGTGGAGGTTTTTGATTTTTAAATTTGTTTTTAACTGTGTATTTATTTTAGAGACAGAAACAGACAGACAGAACTTCTATATGCTGCTCCATTTCCCAAATATCTACAAGGACTAGGACTGGGCCAGGCTGAAGCCAGGAGCTGGAAGTTCACCTGGGAGCTTGAACCCTCACCGCTGCCTCCCAGGGGCTGCACGGGGCAGGAAGCCAGGAGTGAAATCCAGGAGCCCTGAGGTGGGATGCGGGGGTCTTAGGTTGACACGCGTGTGTGAATGTGTACGCACCCAGCACAGGAAGTGCTCGGTGGCACATGGCGTTAAGACCACCGTTTTGGGACACAACAGTCTAGAGTGTTCAAGGCCCGAAGTCAAGGTTGCTATGAGAACAGAACGCAGTCGTTGCCAACTCCCGTTGCAAGTTCAAGGTAAACTGTCTTCTCCGTGGCTGGCAGAGGCAGCACAGGTGGGTGTGGTCCTCCCCTTCACTCAGCTTTCAGAGAGGGAGGGAGGATGAGGAACCATGAGGTTGCTCTCCTTAACCCCCAGGGGGATGCCCTGGGCAGGTGTGTTCTATTCAGCCCAGAAGCACACCTGACCGTGCCCCACGTGAGCATCGTGCTTGCTCAGCTGCCGGGAACCCGGCTAGGGTCATCCACGAGACAGCCGACAGAACCAAATGCAGCCAGCACCGTGACTCAATAAGCTAATCCTCTGCCTGCGGTGCCGGCACACCAGGTTCTAGTCCCGGTCGGGGTTCCGGATTCTGTCCCGGTTGCCCCTCTTCCAGGCCAGCTCTCTGCTGTGGCCCGGGAGTGCAGTGGAGGATGGCCCAAGTGCTTGGGCCCTGCGCCCCATGGGAGACCAGGAGAAGCACCTGGCTCCCAGCTTTGGATCAGCCCAGTGCTCCAGCCGCAGCAGCCATTGGGGGGTGAACCAATGGCAAAGGAAGACCTTTCTCTCTGTCCCTCTCTCTCACTGTCCACTCTGCCTGTCCAAAAAAAAAGAATCAAATGCAAACGGCAGGCACAAGTTGGGGGCCTGCAGAAGAGGGAGGGGCCGTCCCCCCAGGGTAAATCAGCAACGCAGCCGTGCTGAGCGCCCACGAGCAGGCAGGACGGGTCTCGAGCCCTCCTTCCCCCACTTCACTGCCTGCCCCCAAATCGTGGCTCAACTTCTGAGCCCTCAATGTCGTCCCTCTGGAGCTCCGGGTTCCCTGGTGTCTGGGTTGGATTTCCTGAACTTGGGCGGATTAAACTCGATGAGTCACAGGGTCTTCCCAGGATGGGATGTTTTCTGGTGTAGGGAAAACCATCCAGGACGGTCCGAAAGGCAGAAGCAACCCTGGGACCTGACAGCAGGGAAGGCAAACCCTGCCCTGCCCAGGAGGAAGCAGCTCTCACTGCCAGGGGGGCTTTGGGGGCCTTGTTTTCTCACCATCTGTCAGCAACCTCGGGGTCTCCTGTTTCTGCGGCCACAGAACACCCATCTTCCGGGTGGATGCATTCGTGGACTTGATGTTGCTTCCTCTCACCTGGCCTCCCTCGCTCCCCAGGGGAAGCCATGCTGCTGGCCCCAGGGGCTCCTCCCGGCTTCCACCAAGGTACTGGAGATACATTGCAGCCTTGGGAGGAGAAGCCAGTGTCCCTCGTCCGTGCAGGGACCTGGTACTGCAACCCTGCCCCTGCACTCACAGCCGTGAGGAGGGAGCTCAGAATACACAGCAAACAGACTCGGGCCCCCCACTCCTCTCTCGCACCTCTGCTGCCAAGTCCAAGTAATCCCCAGGCTCCCTCATTCCTTAGGACTTTTCCCTGGGGACCTCAATCACTCATAATTTTTTTTATTTTAAAGTTTTGGGAAGGCCTACCTTGCCAGGTGTACTGGTCAGCTTTTTGTGACTACAACAAAATACCCAAGGCAACTCACTATATGAAAAGGTTTTCGGAACTCACAGTTTCGGAGACTCAAGTTCAAGCTGGAGTGGGCTCCGTTCGCTTTGTGTCTGGTGAGGCCGGCAGATGGCCAGGGCAGAGTGTGGGTGGATGACCACACAGGTCAGCCAAGAAACAGAGGAAGCAGCTGGGTCCAACTCGGGCTTTTATACCCAACTCTTCCGCAAGAGTGATACTCTATTTTTTTTTAAGATGTATTTATTCATTTGAAAGAGTTACAGAGAGAGAGGAGAAACAGAGAGAGGGAGAGAGAAAGAGAGAACAAGAGAAAGAGAGAGAATCTTCCATCTCCTGGTTTACTCCCTGAATGGCTGCAATGGCCAGGGCTAGGGCAGGCCAAAGCCAGGAGCTTCTTCTGGGTCTCCCACGTGGGTGTAGGGGCCCAAGCACTTGGGCCATCTTCTGCTGCTTTCCCAGGCGCATTAGCAGGGAGCTGGATTGGAAGAGCCAGGACACGAACCAGTGCCCACAGGTGATGCTGGCGCTGACAGAGGCTTTACCCACAATGCCACACTACTGGCCCCAAGAATGATAATGTGAGGGCAGATGCCCAGTGGCCTAAGGCACTCCCACCTCCTGATCACCAGATGTAGATTCAGTGTCTACCTTCTCAGAACCACTGACCTGTGACTTTGGGGTTTAAACTTCTGAATGATGGGGCTGGCGCTGTGACACAGCAGGTTAAGCTGCCAGCATCCCATAAGGGCACCAGTTCGAGTCCTGGCTGCTCCACTTCCGATCCCTGCAAATGCCTGGAAAAGCAGCAGAAGATGATGGCCCAGGTGCTTGGGCCCCTGCACCCATGTGGGAGAGCCAGAGGGAGTTCCAGGCTCCTTAGCTCCCCCTGGCCCAGCCCAGGCTGATGGAGCTATCTGGGAAATGAGCGCTCTCTCTCTCTCTCTTTCTCTCTCTCTCTCTTTCTCTCTCTGCCTTTCAAATGGAAAACTCAACCTTAAAAAAATTTTGCATAAGCTCAGGAGCCAACTCGTATTGAAACCACAGTCCCCAGTCCTCACACAGAAACCCTCAGAGGGGGTACAGGCAGAGCAGGGGCTGGTGCCGGTGCCCGCCCCTCGGCCGTCTCATCTCGCAGACAGACAGCTGTGCTGAGGCCACGCACGTCCCTCCACTGCCTGCTGGACAGAGCTGGGTGTTGGCCAGCTCTGTGCAGAGTGCAGCGTGGCCACGAGGAGAGTGACTTCGGGGGCGGTGGTCCCCAGGGCGTCTCCTGTGTGGGCAGAAGCAAGATGCACAGTCCAGGATCTGGCGGTTAAGGGTCTTCTTGGTCGGCTCCCTGGGATTGTGGGACGATGCAGAATTGTCCTGAGGGTCTGGGGCCCTGGGCAGGGCTGCCTCCTCCTCATGCTGGGCTTTGGAAGTTTGCTGGGCAGCGTGGGAAGCCCCAAGCCCTCTCTGCCTTTTTTGGAAGCAGGGAGCTCGGGTTGATGCTCTTGGGAGAGATACGGGGGAGAGCGCACTTTTCCTTAGCCAGCGCGGAGGCCAGTGGGGGTGGGGCCTGGCTTGGGGCTCTGCAGCTGGGGGCCCGGTGCCAATTTTCCCTGCAGGGGCATCTGCCGCGTGCACGCCACTGGGCCAAGAACCTGACACGGAACACTCGGGACGCTGGGACGAGAGACCTGCAGAACCTCGACTCCATCTATTCCCTTGGGTCTTTCTTCCCTGTTCTTTCCAAGCCCAACCCCAGCGCAGCCCAGAAGCAGCCCTGTGTCCCTGGTTGCCACCGTGCCAGGCATCCAGTTTCCTGTCGGTTCCAGAGGTTTCCTTCCGTGCCAGGGCGGCCCAGAAGGCAGACAGATCAGAGAGAGAGAGGGAGCGAGAGCGAGAGAGCGGGCGCACAGCCCCGCGTCTCCCCTTGTCCGACGATGGATGCTTTCGCCATCTGCTTTCAATGAAGTGTGGGCTTGGGTACATATGATGGAAAGGGAAACGGAAAAACCATCGGGGTCGCTCCTGCAAAAACAATCATTATTCCGCCCCGCCCCGAAATGAGCTCCCAGGAGCTTCCGGGCACAGATCACATCCCTATTCATGGAATGTTGGACTCACCCAGCCGTTAAGAAGACAGTCCCTGAACACAGCCAGCCAGGGTCCTCCAGCGGGGCTGTGCAATCTGACGCCAGCCTGCCTGCTTTCTCTCCGCCTTTAAGGATGGCGCCAGGGCTGGGGAGGTGGACTCAGTTACCACGGAAGCCAACCCAGAACCTGAGCCCGCCAAGGCTTGGAGAGTCAGCTGCCCCTGGGGCCACTGCGCGCCCGCCGGGGCCTGGCCAGCATCGTCCGGATCCTCAGAGCGCACGCGCACCCAGCAACTCACTTCCTGTCCCTCCATCCGTGCCCTGCGTGGGAGACCGAAACTCCAGGAGTCCACGGTTAGCCAAAGAGAGCAGGACACACAAAGGACCCGCACTCAGCCAGGAGTGGATGGAAGGGACGAGGGGAGGCTCTCCGAATGTGTCCGGTCTTTCCCCCTCCCCAGAAGGCTGTGTGGATTTGCACACGTAGGCTCATTGCAATGCTGGGCGTGGTGTGCATGCACATGTGCACACGTGTGCGCGTCTGTGTGCATCAAAGCCCCGCCTTCTCCCCTCGCCCACCGATGGCTGCCCTGAGACACCCATTTCCGTCGTCCCTCCTCGGATGCCACAATGTCTGAGAGGCGGGCCTCACCTGGGCGCTGAGTCCCACGGGGCCCGGTGATCACGCAGAGAGCAGACGTGCGTGGCGGCGCGGTCCCAGCCGTGGCGTGGGTGGGAAACGCCTCCTCACGTGGGTTGGGGTGCACTGTGGGCGCCAGCCGCCTTCCTCCTGGGGGGGGTCTCCCTGAGGGGTCTGACTGAGACGCCCATCTTGGTTCATCTGCTGCTGCTCTCACAAAGTGCCTGAGACCAGGTAATGGATAAAGAACAGAGCAGAGCTCAAGGTCTGCAGGCCAGGAAATCTAAGAGCATGGTGCCAGCTACAGGTGCGGGCCTTCTGCTGAGTCAGCCCACGGCCAGGAGCATCCCACAGAGGGAGGAGCATCCCACAGAGGGAGGAGCATCCCACAGAGGGGGAGCATCCCACAGAGGGGGGAGCATCCCACAGAGAGGGAGCATCCCACAGAGGGGAGCATCCCACAGAGGGGGGAGCATCCCACAGAGGGGGAGCATCCCACAGAGGGGAGCATCCCACAGAGGGGGGAGCATCCCACAGAGGGAGGAGCATCCCACAGAGGGGGAGCATCCCACAGAGGGAGGAGCATCCCACAGAGGGGGAGCATCCCACAGAGGGGGGAGCATCCCACAGAGGGAGGAGCATCCCACAGAGGGGGAGCATCCCACAGAGGGGAGCATCCCACAGAGGGGGAGCATCCCACAGAGGGAGGAGCATCCCACAGAGGGGGAGCATCCCACAGAGGGGGGAGCATCCCACAGAGGGGAGCATCCCACAGAGGGGGGAGCATCCCACAGAGGGGAGCATCCCACAGAGGGGGAGCATCCCACAGAGGGGAGCATCCCACAGAGGGAGGAGCATCCCACAGAGGGGGAGCATCCCACAGAGGGAGGAGCATCCCACAGAGGGGGGAGCATCCCACAGAGGGGGAGCATCCCACAGAGGGGGGAGCATCCCACAGAGGGAGGAGCATCCCACAGAGGGGGAGCATCCCACAGAGGGAGGAGCATCCCACAGAGGGAGGAGCATCCCACAGAGGGGAGCATCCCACAGAGGGGAAGCATCCCACAGAGGGGAGCACCCCACAGAGGGGGAGCATCCCACAGAGGGAGGAGCATCCCACAGAGGGGGGAGCATCCCACAGAGGGGAGCATCCCACAGAGGGAGGAGCATCCCACAGCAGGGAGGAGCATCCCACAGAGGGAAGAGCATCCCACAGAGGGGGGAGCATCCCACAGAGGGAGGAGCATCCCACAGAGGGGAGCATCCCACAGAGGGGAGGCATCCCACAGAGGGGGAGCATCCCACAGAGGGGAGCATCCCACAGAGGGGAGCACCCCACAGAGGGAGGAGCATCCCACAGAGGGGGAGCATCCCACAGAGGGGGAGCATCCCACAGAGGGAGGAGCATCCCACAGAGGGGAGCACCCCACAGAGGGAGGAGCATCCCACAGAGGGGAGCATCCCACAGAGGGGGAGCATCCCACAGAGGGAAGCATCCCACAGAGGGAGGAGCATCCCACAGAGGGAGGAGCATCCCACAGAGGGGGGAGCATCCCACAGAGGGGAGCATCCCACAGAGGGAGGAGTATCCCACAGAGGGAAGCATCCCACAGAGGGGAGCATCCCACAGCAGGGAGGAGCATCCCACAGAGGGGGGAGCATCCCACAGAGGGGGGAGCATCCCACAGAGGGGAGCATCCCACAGAGGGGAGCATCCCACAGCAGGGAGGAGCATCCCACAGAGGGGGGAGCATCCCACAGAGGGGGGAACATCCCACAGAGGGAGGAGTATCCCACAGAGGGAAGCATCCCACAGAGGGGAGCATCCCACAGCAGGGAGGAGCATCCCACAGAGGGGGGAGCATCCCACAGAGGGGGGAGCATCCCACAGAGGGGGAGCATCCCACAGAGGGGAGCATCCCACAGCAGGGAGGAGCATCCCACAGAGGGGCAGCATCCCACAAAGGGAGGAGCATCCCACAGAGGGGGGAGCATCCCACAGAGGGGAGCATCCCACAGAGGGAGGAGCCCTCCTCACCATCCTCTTTGATCTGAATTATCTCTCCAAGGTCCTAAACACATGAATTTGGGGATCACGTTTCCAAACCCTGAACTTTTAGTTTTGGAAGATTTACTTATGCATGTACCTGAAAGGCAGGGCATGAAAGAAAGAAAGAGAGGAGAGAGTCTTCCATCGGACACTTCGCTCCCCAAATGCCCACAACAGCCAGGGCTTGGCTACGTCGAAGCCAGAAACCAGAAACCCCACTTGGGTCTCCCACATGGGTGGCAGGGGCCCGTGTCCTTAGGCCACCTGCTGCTGCCTCCCCGGGTGCATTAGCAGGGAGCTGGTTCGGAAGCAGAGCAGCGGGGCTTGAACTGCAGCTCTGACATGGGGTGCTGGCGTTGTACAGGTGGCCTAACCCACTGTGCCACAGCAGGGCCCCACCCACGGACTTATGGGGAACACGTTCAAATCATAGCAGCGTCCCACTTCCAAATAACCACACGCCCCACTGGCCAACAGCTCGGTGACGTGTGTACGGCTTCCATCAGCCAGTTCTCAGTGTGCCCCTGCGTAACTTCTCTCTCCAAGCCTCACAATCGTTGCTGCCTGTTGGTAGGAGAAAGCAAGTGAGGCACCTCCATGGGCCTCAAACCCCAGCCCCGCTTCAGCCCCCTGCCGCCCCACGGAGCCCCAGGGGTGTACCTGCAGGCACACAGCCACAGAGCCACCCTGGGCTCTCTATGCAGCAGTCACGTTGGGGCGAGGCTAGGGTGACAACCCTGGCTATGAGAATACGGCTTCCCACGGCCAGCTCACGGAACACTGTCGCCTCACAGTGACAGTCTCCCCCGGGTTTCCCAGGCTTTGACAAGGGGCTGGCGGTGAAGAAGGGCCAGTCTCTCCTCTTCTGCAGAGAACAGGGCCGGCTTGTCCCCTCAGTGGGCGGGAGCTCCCAACAGCATGGCAGTGGGAGGTGCTAGCATGCCAGGCAGCCCCTCCCAGGACTTCATGCAAATCCCACCATTGGTGGGCTGGGCTTCCAGAAATCCTCTTTGCCTCATACATGTCTAGGAGTCTGTGGAAGTGCTCCTTGGGCCATTCTGGATGGGTGTGTGCTTTGTCCAAAGCTAGATGGGGAACTCTAGGAATGTTTACTTTTTTTCCATAGGCCTTTTTTTGCTAAAAGTTCCTTCTCTCCTTTGCAAGTTCAGATCCTCAGACATAGCTTGGCAAAGCTGGTTCAACTGCAGTCAAGGGTCAGCGGGAGCTGATGGAGGCCGGCACCCAGCACCTGGCGGCTACGGAAGCGGTCAGGACATCACGGGGTTAGCTGGTTTGGTTCAGTGATGCGGTCATTCAGTGCCTGGTGACCACAAACGGCCACACAGAGCAGAAGGGAAGCATCACACAGTGACTTGAACTGCTAACCTTATCCCGCCTCCCCTCTTGGCTGCCAAGCCATCTTCCAGAGCCCTTTGCATATGCTAACTCATTTAATCCTGCAAACAAGGAGATGAAGTAAGTTCTATTATTAACCCCATTGTACAAATAAGGAAACAGGCAAGCGTGTTCCCAGAGCCAGCGGTGATTAGCTGGACCACACGCAGACCTGGACTCTGTCCGCCCTGGGCATTGCCCACCCCGATGATTAACCAACTCTGGTCAATCAACAGGGCCGAGCTGCCTTGGCTGGATTTGTGCTGTCACTGTGAGGAGGAGGAATCTCAGGCCAGCTCAGGGACCGCAGGCAGTGGCGGAGAGGGCAGAGCTAGGTCTGTGTCTCTGCGAGAGCCCACGAGGGTGGCTTTCCACCCAGGCTGGCTCTCTCCAGCAGTGACCCGGGACGGTGCGCCACACGGAGGGC
Organism: Oryctolagus cuniculus; assembly: GCF_964237555.1. Classification (NCBI taxonomy): domain Eukaryota; kingdom Metazoa; phylum Chordata; class Mammalia; order Lagomorpha; family Leporidae; genus Oryctolagus; species Oryctolagus cuniculus. The sequence goes on along the minus strand of NC_091444.1, from coordinate 100,915,666 downwards.
CACAGCAGGTCTGCAGCCTAAGTAGCTGAGACACGAGGCTGGAGACCCAGGCCCCAAGGGTAACAGAAAGCCAGCTGGCCACACGGCTGGGTCATCTGCTGGACGGGACACAGAGAGAGGAATGGGTGCAGATGCAAGTCCTGGGGTGGAAGCAGGAGCCCTGAGGAGACAGGTGCAGTGTGGAGCCCCAGAGCCCACCCACCCTTCCCGCTGCTCCGCCTGGGGGTCCTTCAGGCTTTGGAGGACCCCTGGGGTGAGCGGTGGGTGACAGGAAAGCCCTTGGAGAGAGAGAGAGAGAGAGAGAGAGAGAGAGAGAGAGAGATGTGGTTCATGCGGTGGCTCAGTTGCTAGCTATGTGGCCATAGCAGATTAGTGACCTCCTTCTAAGCCTCAGTCTTCTCACCTGTAAAATGGGAACAACTCTCAGGGTGAAGAAGCTGATGGGGTGGAGAGGGTTTGCACGCCTGGCCTGCAATCCATCCACAAGGAGGGGCACCTCCTGCTGTTGGCATGCCAGGCATCAGAAATAAAGTTATTGATTGGGAGGGGACAAGGACCCCGGAGATAAAAGCATCAATCCCATGGACGATGGAGCCCTGTTTGCTTCTAGCTCTGAAGGGTCACCTCCTTCTCCCTTGGGGGGCACTGGGTAGGCACAGGGAGCTCCAGGATCCCAAGGAGAAAGCCTTCGGTCCTCTCTACCCCTGCCTCCACCTCAGCTCAGTTCCTGCCTCCTGGAAGAGCCACCTTGAGTGTGTGTTTAAAGACTCAGAGTGAAGCTAAGCTGCCTGATCATTTTAAAAATATTTATTTGAAAGAGTTTACAGAGAGAGAGAGGGAGGGACACACACATACACATAAAGAAAGAGAGAGAGAGAGAGGTCTTCCATCTGCTGGTTCACTCCCCAAATGGCCAAAACAGCCGAGGCTTAGCCAGGCCAAAGCCAGGAGCCAGGAGCTTCTTCTGGGTCTCCCACGCAGGTGCAGGGACAAAGTACTTGAGCCATCATCTGCTGCTCTCTCGGAGTGTTAGTAGGGAGCTGGATCAGAAGTGGAGCAGCCAGGACACAAACCAGTATCCATATGGGATACCAGTATCACAGGCAGTGGTTTTACCCACTGTGCCATAGTGCTGGCCCAGGTCTGATCACTTTTTAAAAGCATTTTATTTGAAAGGCAGAGATGGAGGCTGGCACTGTGGTGTAGTAGATTAAACCACCATCTGAGAAGGGGGCATCCCATATGGGTACCAGTTCTAGTCCCGGCTGCTCCTCTTCCAATCCAGCTCTCTGCTATGGCCTGGGAAAGCAGTAGAAGATGGCCCAAGTCCTTGGGCCCCTGTACCCACGTGGGAGACCTGGAGGAAGCTCCTGGATCCTGGCTTCAGATTGGCCCAGCTCTGGCTGTTGTGGCCATCTGGGGAATGAACCAGCAGATGAAAGACCTCTCTCTCTGTCTCTCACCCCTCTCTCTGTAACTCTACCTCTCAAATAAATAAATAAAATCTTAAAGAAGAAGAAGAAGAAAGGTAGAAAGAGAAAGAGAGAAGTTTCCCATCCACTGGTTTACTCCTCAAATGCATGCAATTGGGACTGGTCCAGGCTGAAGCCGGGAGCTAGGAACTCAATCCGAGTGTCTTCACGTGGGTGGCAGGGACTCCAGTACTTGACCCATCGCTGCTGCCTCCCAGGGTGCACATTAGCAGGGAGCTGGAGCGGAAGTGAAGGCCCCAGAACTCAAACTCAGGCACTGTGATATGGGATACGGGCGTCCCAAGCAGCACCTCCACCACTGTGCCACACCCCAGCTGTCGGGCATCTTAGAAGGGGTTCTGGGATGTGGGGAGGCTCCAGCAGGTGGGGGCAGCCCGGCAGAGGCAGTGTCCGAGCCCTCCCTGGCCTCACCCAGGGCTGGACACACTCCCGGCCCCTCAGATGCTCCCTTTGGCTGTCACCTTGCCTGCCTCTTTTTCTTTTCTTTTCTTTTCTTTTTTTGACAGTGAGAGAGAGACAGAGAAAAAGGTCTTCCTTTGCCATTGGTTCACCCCCCGAATGGCCACTGCGGCCGGCGCACCGTGCTAATCTGAAGCCAGGAGCCAGGTGCTTCTCCTGGTCTCCCATGCGGGTGCAGGGCCCAAGGACTTGGGCCATCCTCCACTGCACTCCCGGGCCACAGCAAAGAGCTGGACTGGAAGAGGAGCAACCAGGACAGAATCCAGTGCCCCGACCAGGACTAGAACCCGGGGTGCCGGCACCGCAGGCGGAGGATTAGCCTAGTGAGCCACGGCGCCGGCTCCTTGCCTGCCTGTTTGCAAGGCACTGTGGAAGCGTCCATCTTGCAAACCACCAGGTGAGCCTTGAGCTCCCATTGTCTTCAATAGCTGCCTGCCTCCAGCATTAGGACAGGTGCCACACTCACTGGACCCGCCCCTCCCCAGAGCCACAGTGGATCTGAGCACCCCACCCCCACCCCAGCCTCCTCCCAGGACAGCTTCCCATCCCTCCAGCTGGCCCCTGCAGCCATGGCTCCAGGCCCTGCTCAGCGAGGCGTCAGGACCTCAGGACACATCAGTTAGCAAGGGAAATATGGAGAGAGCCTGACTTTCCCAGCTGCTGTGGGAGGGAAGAGGAAGCTGGGCTCTGTGCATCGCACAATGCCCCGAGAACAATTCAAGGAAGTGTCCAGAGGAAGTGACCGAAATAGCCCCCTGGCTCACCGCATGCCGGAGCAGAGCAACTGGGAGTCTGGAACTGGGCGCCCCAGGTGCAGGGGACAGGGCCCCAGAGCCAGAGAAGCTGCTGTTGGTGAATATTTACTGCTGGGGGGCTGTCCGCTAACTCCCAGGTCCCGGGAAGGAAAGGATCACGGAGGATGGGGGTGGAGGTGCAGGCATCGGGCACCGGCTCATCCTGGCCTGGGTGTGGCCGCGATTCTGAGTTCTGCACTTCGTGTTGGCTCTGGGGCTGCACAAATCAGCAGGTGCTGCTGTCGAGGGTGGGCACCTCTCCTCCCTCTGCAGTGGGGGAAGAGGCAGGAACCTGGCCTAGGGCGCAGGTGGCTTTGGGCTGAGATGTGGATGCAGAAGAAACAGAAGAGTGTGGGGTCCAAGCTCCAGGAAAAAAAAAAAAAAAAAGGCCCCTGTTGGCAGCGAAGTCTGAACACAGACGCCGCGGCTTGGGGTCTTGGCCCCGCCCCCTCGCGGCTACCCAAGCTCGTGCTGAAATTTTCACTCTGGAACAATTACGTCTTCACACCTGGAAGGCCCCAGCGCGCGCCACAGGGAGCCCGGGAGAGCTGAGAGCGCCTGCTACCACCCTCATATCTTCGGCTTCAGACGTGATCACAAAAAGAATGGGGTGTAGGGTGGGTGGGGGGCGTTCTGTGTTGATTTTAAAGTGCAAGCTTCAATAAACAGTCTTATTAAAAAATAATAAAAACCCAAATGGCACAGCAGAGAAAGGATCTGCTTTCTTTGCTTTCTGCAGCCGTCAAAACCTCCCGCACCCGTGGCTTCCCCATCTGCGAGCTCCGCCCACCGTCTGTGAAACCCGGGCAGGTTGTGCTCCATTCGAAGTCCTTGGGAGTTAAAGGCAACCACATGTGCCCCGAGGTGTCGTGTGTGCGTGCATGCCTGCGTGCGTGCAGCTGATGGCCAGGCCAAGGGCAAGGGTGTGCCCCTCTCTCCCAGACCTCAGCCGCCTGCTCCAGGTGGCCAGCCCTGTTGCCAGGAAGGGGGATGAGAGAGGAGGAGTTGGCCAAACGGGGTCTCAGGGGCTAGCAGATGCCCGGTGGGCTGGCCCCACGCCGGCCCTGCCCTTCCCAACCCTCACAGGTGGCTGAAAATGCAGATCTTTGCGGATTGCAAAGCGAGGTAGAAAGCCACATTCCTTCCTTACAAGAAGCAAAAACCGTAGGCACTTGAAACCTGAGTGTGTCTGTGTCGGCGGAAAAGTGGGTAGGGAGACCCTGGAGATAGGAGGGGACTTTGGCGGGTTGGTGGATGAGTGGTGTGCAATGGAAGATTGCGGGACGGGCACTGTGGTGCTGTGGGGTAAGCTGTAGCTTGGAAGGCCCACATCCTGTGCTGGAGTGCTTCCAGTCCAACTTCCTGCTAATGCATCATGGGAAGCAGCCCTGGGTGATGGCCCAGGTACTTGGGTCCCAGCCACCCCCATGGGAGACCCAGATGCAGTTCCTGGCTCCTGGCTTAAGCCTAGCCCAGTCCTGGCTGCTGCAGCCATTTGAGGAGTGAACCAGCAGATGGAAGCGCCCTCTCTCTCTCCTGTTCTGTCACTCTGCTTTCCAAATAAATAAATAAATAAAACAGATCTTTTGTTTTTTTTTTTTTTAAAAAAGATAAACTTATTTTGGTGCAAAATATTTTGAATATTTGAAATTTTTTGAAATCCACACATATGGGGTATTTCCATTGCATATAATGATAAACTGTGCATGGATTTCAAATAAATTTTTTTTCACCAAAATAAACTGAACTTTTATAACGTACTTATTCATTCATTTTGTTTATTTGAAAGCCAGGGAGGCACAGAGAGAAATGGACAGAGAGACATCTCCCACCCACTGATTCAGTCCCCAAATGCCCACGACAACCAGAGCTGGACCAGGCCACAGTCAGGAGCGTGGAACTCAATCCGAGTTCCCCATGCGGACAGCAGGGGTGCGACCACTTCAGCCATCACCTGTGGCCTCCCAGGGTGAGCACTCACAGAAACTGGACTTGAGAGAGGAACTGGGACTCGAACCCAGGCACTTCAGTCCCAAGCAGGACCTTAACCTCCACGCCGAAAGCCAGCCCCATAAACAGGTTATTCAATTCCATTCCCCACAGACTGTTTGAGGTCCCATCATAGATGCGAATTCAGTCAACTCCGACTCTTGTCTTCCTTCGGGAAGATTCTCATTGTTTTTTGTGAGGCTTTCCGTGTCTTCCCTGCAGAGGCTGGGGCTGCCTGTGTAGACACCATGTCCTCTCCTCCCACCCCGACAGAGTCCTGCTCTGGGATGCCGGTGCTGCAGACTGGGGCTTTGACCCGCTGTGCCACAGCGCCGGCCCTGATGGTTTCATTTAAAAGTTTGGCTACTGTGTAATTCACCCATTTTCAGCGCGGCTTTCAGTGGCTTTTAAAATATTCACAGTTGAGCGGCCATCACCACAAATCATTTTTAGAACGTTCTCACCACTTCCAAAAGACACTCCATATACCCATTCACTCTCACCTCCCAACTGGCCCGTTCAGCACAGCCCTAAAACCCACTAACTTCCCTCTCCACGGAGTTGCCTGTCGTGGCTACTCCCGACCAGCGGAATCCTAGGACGAACTGGTCTCACGCCCCTTTCACGTAGCAGGTTTTCAGGAATCTTCAACTCGGCACTCCAGTCCTATATGAAAGGTGATTTTCTAATTCCATCACTATTTGTAGATAAAATGTTCACGTCTTTATCTTCATCTACTTGAAAGGCCGAGAGAGAGAGAGAGAGAGAGTGATTGATTAGAGAGAGTGATTTTCCACCTGCTGGTCCACTGCACAGATGTTTGCAGCAGCCAGAGCTGAGCCAGGAGCCTGGAACTCCAGTCTCCCCCCACGGTGGCAGGGCCCCAAGTACCTCCAGGACGCTGGGCCGGCAGTAGAGCATCCAGGACCCCAGTATGGTATGAGGGTGTCCCAGGCAGAGGCGTCACGATGCGTGTCACCCTTCATTCCTTCTTACAGCTACGAATATCCCGCAGGTGAGTGTATCACAGTGTGCTCACCATCGTTGGTGAGGGGGCAATCCAGGGGTTTCCACCATTTACCTACCGGGAACGGTGCTGCTACGGACCCACGCACAAGTCTTGCCTGCTCGTCTGACTCCACGTCCCCTGGGTGTATCCATACCTTGCGGTGGGACTGTGGGTTCCCTAAGTGATTGTGAGTGGGGCTTTTGTCACTTGCAACCAGGAGCATCCTACCGGCCATTGCAGCCATTTGGGGAGTGAACCAGCAGATGTAAGACCTCTCTCTCTGTCTATAACTTTGTCTCTCAAATAAATAAATAAAATCTTTTTTTAAAAAAAAAAAAAAGAACCAGTGCTCTGAAATATTGCACATTAAAAAAAAGTGATTGGCAGCATCAGGTGGCAGATTTGGAAGTAGGGAGGGGGCAGGTGAGATTCTGGAGGCTTGGAATGAAAGGACTGAGGCCAAAGAAGGGGGGAGAGGAGCGGCAAAGGTGAGCTCTGCGCACGTGGGGTTGGGTGCTGTCTCTGACCTAACTCAGGAGCTCACATGGTCATCTTGTTTGTTGTCCTTGCCAATTCAACGAAGGTGTGACAGATTAGGGATAGCTATAGATGATAGCTCTATGATAGACAGATAGCTAAGATGAACAGGTAGGATCTGATAGACAGTTATGGTAGAGAGACAGTAGACAGACAGATGGACGATCCATGATGGACAGACAGACAGACAGACAGATAGGACTGTTTTAGGGGAGTAGAGAATTAAACTAGCAAAGTCCAGTCGGGAAAACAGGATCCAGCTCCCAACTAATGCATCCAGGAAAGCAGCGGAAGATGGCCAAGTGCTGCAACCCTGCCATGCAGGTGGGAGACCAGAGGGAGTTCTAGGTCCCTGGCTTCAGTCTGGCCCAGCCCTGACCTTGGCAGCCATTTGGGGGGTGAACCAGCAGATGGGAGATTCTCTCTCTCTCTCTCTCTCTCTCTCTCTCCCCTTCCCTCTGTGTGTGTGTGTGTGTGTGTGCAACTCTGCCTTTCAAAAAAAAAAAGTCACACAGAATCTATGAGATCCCACATGTAATCCTCCCTGCCCCAACAGTTAGCAGCAATCACATTAAAAAAAAAAAAAAAAAAAAAAAGAGTGAGAGAGGTCATCTGGTGGTTCTCGCTTCAAATGCCTGCAATGGGCCCCGGCTGGAGTCCAACATATCCAGAGGCCTGGACCGAATCTGGGGGTCCCACATGGACAGGAGGGGCCCACTCACTTGAGCCAGCACACTGCCTCCCAGGGTCGCACTAGCAGGAAGCTGGAGTCGGCAGGGGAGCCAGGTATCGCACCAAAGACTCTCACAGGTGGGATGTGGGCATCTTAGCCACTGGGCCAAATGTCCACCAGAGCACCCGCATTTTCTTCCTGCTGATGGGGCCCCGTCATCCCTATCAGGTGAGCCAACCTTTCCTTGCCTGTTAGTTCAGTGGCAGGAAAATCCCTCAATACCCACAGGGAAGCCTCAACTTGATGGAAACGCCGCGTCCCCCTGGAGGGAGCATCCCTGTATGGTTAACCAACAGCTACGGCCCGAGCGTTATCAGAAAGTGGAGAGAAAAAACCTCTCTGCAGGTGGGTTTCCTAGCGAGAGGAGCCCCGTCTTACCACAGTCACCCCTTGATTTCCAGACCTCTGCGCTCTGGTTATGGGGAAAATTGCACCAGCAACGGCTTTCCAGACAGTCTAGAGTGGGGTCCCTGCCCCCTCGGGGCTGTCGCCCTGCCTGTGCTCATCAGAGGCCCGTTCCAACGCCAGCTGCTCCAGGCGCCGGAGCACGTGCCGAGGCAGTGACTTCCAGAGCCAAACCCCACCGTGGACTTCTTTTGCTGTGAAAAGAGCTCCCTGGCCAGAAGCCGAGTTGTCTGAGACACCACACAGCCAGTAGGGATATTCCCAAGTCCACACACGATGATGCCGCCGCGGAAGCATTGCAGGCAGAAGACACATCTCCATCTAGAATTAGGGTCTGTTTCCCAGGGGCATTAAGTTGCCCGAGGCTGCCACCCTGCCGGACTTCAGGAATGTGCCAATCAATCAGCCACTCCTCCCCCTCCAGGGGCTCCTGGATTGGTCCAGATGCCCCCTCACTCCCCCCCTGCACACAGACGCATGAATACCAAAAATCTGTGGCTACTGCAAGGACATCTCCCCTGTTTCAGCCACCTTGAGTCTATTGACAATACCTTACACAACACCGCTGCTGTAGAAACGATTGCCATGTTGTAGCGTTGCGGGAACAGTGATGGGAAAACTGTACACAGGCGTCGTTCTGAGTAGTCTCAATGTGCAGTGGGTGAGCCCATGGACACGGGGGACTTGGGGACAAAAGATACCGTCCATGTTTGCGCTACTGGCAGGTGACGCCCTTGGCCATGGCCACAGTTACCTGCAGGGTCCATGGACTAAGCGCCATGTCGTGGGGACGTGGAGAGGCAGAGGCACGGAATCATCCCCTCCAAAGGATTCCTCGGGACTTCTTGGAAACGCCACGCAGGGCGCAGCACCCGGGCAAAAGCACCCGCCCACGTTGTACCTGCTCTGCTATGTCCACCCCATCGTCTGTTCTCGGTTTCTGGCGGGGCCCAAAGCTCTGGATCATGTCCCGGAGTGGAAGGACAAGTCGTTGCCTCTTGCACCTCCTACAACCAGAAGCACCTGCATTCTAGAGATGATATGAGCAGGCTTCAAGCTTCAAAAAGTTTACAGAGAAGTTAAATTGACGTATAGGCTTATTTTGGTGCAAACGCCATTTGAAATCTACGCATAGTTTTTTTTTTTTCATAGTATGCATTTCCCGTGAACATTTTGGAGATCCCTTGCATGCATAGATTGTGTTCCTTTTGCACCCAAATAAACTTGCTTTTAATTCCTTTTGCGACATCCCTTTATATTCTGGATATTATGGGCTGTTCAGCAAAGAAACAGAGCTGGGAGTGTGCCCCACAGATGGTCAGATTGGCCCACTGGGCAAGAGAGTAGCACGGCCAGTCATCCAGCCATGGGAACATGGCCCAGCCGCCGCGGGCATCGTCTTGCACCTGCCTAGCATGGCTGGTGTCAGGGCAGAAATGAAGTGGGCAGCAGGAGCTCTCTCTGTTGCTGGAAGGCAGGAAGCCTCTTCTTCCTCTTCCCGCCCTCCAGCCTACCCTCAGTGCCTCTTATTGGCCAAACTCAACAGGAAGTGAGTTGGCCAGGGAGCTTGGAGAAGTCCAGCGCCATGCTCAGAAGGGTGGGCTCAGAGCAGAGTCGGCCGATAATGCGCACAAGAGAACAGAAGTTTTCAGAGCCGGGAAATCTGGATTCTGGCAGCAGCTCTGCCACTTAAAAGTTGAAGAGCCTTGAGAAGTTTCTAGACTTTTCTCTGTCTCATTTAGAAAAAGTGAACAGTACCACTGGTCTTAGAAAGTAGTTATTTTTCTTATTGTTTATTTGGAAGTCAGAGAGAGAGAGAGAGAGAGAAGGAGAGAGGGAGGGAGGGAGGGAGAGCGAGAGAGAGAGAGGAGAAGGTATCTTCTATCCACTGGTTCACTCCCCAGATGGCTGCCATGGCCAGGGCTGGGCCAGGCTGAAGCCAGGAGCCAGGAGCTTCTTCCAGGTCCCCCACATGGGTGCAGGGGCCCATCTTCTAATGCTTTCCCAGGCCATAGCAGAGAGCTGGATCGGAAGTGGAGCAGCCAGGACTCGAACCAGTGCCCATATGGGATGCAGGCATTGCAGGTGGAGGCTTTACCCGCTACGCCACAGTGCTGGCCCCCAGATGGAGGAATCCTGAAGACAGGCACTGGTCAGCGTTTATTCCTCTTCCTAAACAAACCAACCGAATCCAGGAGTTCATCGGGTGCCTCACGGTTTATATTCTTAATAGTTTCATACGTGGGTTTCTAGATCCACTATTTTTAGCTACAGAGTCTGTGGGCAGATAAGAAAGAACCTCCAAGAACGTCAGAGACGCCAGAAGAAACAGCGGAAGGGATGCCAGGGTTTACGGGGATGCGCAGGGCATCCGCTTGCCCTCTTGGGCAAAATCCAGTCGCAAGGATAGGAAATGACATCGACAAAGAATACGGCCACCGTGTGTCGGAAAACAGGAAGGGTGTCCCAGGCAGATCAGAAGTGATCTCGTAACGCTTCTAAGGAACTCCACCGAAATGCACAATGGTTGCAATATGCGGACTGATGCACGGATATTTAAAGAAAAATGTTAATGTCCACCGTCTTCTCTTCATGGCTTGATGGGTATCCTCCTGACTGCTGCTCCTCCGTCACACACACACACACACACACTAATACACACACATATGTACACATACACATACACACATGCATACACACAGACACATAAACACATACACACATATACACAGACACACAAATACACACACATATGTACACATACACACACATATACACACAGACACACAGAGACACATACACATGAACACACACACATATGCACACAAATACACACATGCACACAGACACATAAACACATACCCACATACACACAGACACACACAAATACACACACATATGTATACATACACACATACAGACACATACACACATACACACATACAGACACATACACACATATACACACAGACACACATATACACACAGACACACAAATACACACATATGTACACATACACACATACACAGACATATACACACAGACACACAGAGACACATGCACATGAACACAGACATGCACATATGCACACTAATACATACATATGTATACACACACAGACACACAGACATACACATGTACATACATACACATACACACATATACACACAGACACATACACACGAACACAGACACACACATACGCACACAAATACACACATATGTATACACACACATATATACAGACACACGTGTGCACATATACACACATATACCACACAGACACCACACACATATGCACACAAATACACACATATGTATACATACACATATACACATACACATGTACACACATACACATACACACAAAGACACATACACATGAACACAAACACACATACACACATGTATACATACACACATACACATATATATGCAGACACACATACACATGTACACACATACACGTATATACCACACAGACACATACACACACGTACAGACACACACAGACACACAGACACACACACACACGTGCAGATATTAGAGAGGTAGGTAGATGGATGACTGATGGAGAGTTTGGACAAGGTATGATTTGTTTTATACAGACATTGTCTTAACACAAAACGGAGTCCCACCCTACTACTACCCTGTGCCTGCTACCTTACACACTACGTCGTGTGTCTCTCTCCACGTCCATACACACATTCATCTGTTCTTTGCGGGTGCTGGGGAATGTTCTGTGACACACATGTGCTGGCCTTGGCTCACCTCCTCCTCCTGATGCGTATTCTAGGGCTTATTCAATATATAAATGAACAAGGAGGCCACGAGCTCTCCGCGCATGCGTTTGAATGTGGCAGCGCATCTATGCGGACTCACAGAGGGGAGACTGGCAAGTCCCACGTGTGCGCGTGCCTTTCCTCCACTTCTGAGTGTCTGTGACTCATGTGTGTGCTGCTCTACTTGGCAACCCACTTTAGATGAGCAAGGCAGCTCACCCCTAACTATTTCAGCCGCCCACCTCCCACACAGCCACTAAATCACCACCCGTCACTCGGGCCACTGAAGATCATTTCGTGAGATCATGGCACCCGAGGGGGGCGCTGTGGCCCAGTGGGTTGACCCTCTGCTTGGGATGTCCATGGCCCATGGCAGAGAACCGCCGTGTGTCCTGGCGCCTCTGCTTCTCATGCATTAGCTCCCTGCTAATGCATCCGGGTAGGCGGCAGAAGACGGCTCAAGTGCTCGGGCGCCCGCCAACCAGTGGGAGACCAGGGTGCAGTGCCAGGCTCCTGGCTTCCGCCTGGCCCAGCCACAGCTGTTGAGGGTATTTGGGGAGTGAATCAGTGGGTGGAAGACTGTGTGTGAGACCTGTGGGTGGGGGGGGTGTCACTCTGCCTTTCCACTAGATGAAAATAAATGAATAATTTAAAAAAAGATAATCTAACCTTCAGCCCATATTCAAATTTCCCCCTGTTGGTCTAAGAATATATTTAATGGGAGAGAGAGAGAGAGAGAGAGAGAGAGAGAGAGAGAGATATCTTCCACATGCTAGTTCACTCCCCAAATGGCCACATCAGGGCCAGGCCAAAGACAGGAGCCAGGAGATACATCCGGGTCTCCCACATGGGTGCAGGGGCCCAAGCACTTGGGCCATCTCCCACTGCTTTCCCAGGCCATTAGCAGGGAGGTGGATAGGAAGTGGAGCATCTGGGACACGAACTGGTGCCTATATGGGATGCCAGCCTCACAGGTGGCGGCTTTACCCACTACACCACAATGCTGGTCCCTGAAGAATAACTTTTACAACTTCTTTTCAAACTGGGATTCAGTACAGATTTATGCATTATGTGCGCTTTTTGCATCCCTTGGTCCCTTTGAGTGAGGAAAATCTCAGTTACTTTCCTCTTACAGCGGCACTGCTGGTGAAGGTATCCTCCCAAGTTAAACAGGAGATCGCGCCACATTCTGGGTGTCTCCAGTTATTTCATGCTATTACCGAAATTTTTTTCTTGACTTAATATTTTTGAAATTGAAAGTTAGGTCTAGAAGCTTTATGAGATTCAAGTTACACATTTCTGGTAAGAAAAACAAAAAAAAATTTTGCACATTTGATGTGATGTGATAGGATAAATCTATTTTTTTTTTTTTTTTTTTGGACAGGCAGAGTGGACAGTGAGAGAGAGACAGAGAGAAAGGTCTTCCTTTTGCCGTTGGTTCACCCTCCAATGGCTGCTGCGGCCGGTGCACTGCGCTGATCCGAAGCCAGGAGCCAGGTGCTTCTCCTGGTCTCCCATGGGGTGCAGGGCCCAAGCACTTAGGCCATCCTCCACTGCACTCCCGGGCCACAGCAGAGAGCTGGCCTGGAAGAGGGGCAACTGGGACAGAATCCAGCGCCCCGACCGGGACTAGAACCCGGTGTGCCGGCGCCGCAAGGCGGAGGATTAGCCTATTGAGCCGCAGTGCCGGCCAGGATAAATCTATTTTTTCCATTTAAACAAATACTGTCAGGTGACTTACCCCTAAAGACAATAGCATTATGTACTCACACCAGCAATATTTGATTCCCTGCATCTTTTTTTTAAAGATTTATTTATATAAGAGGCAGAGTGACAAAGAGAGGGGGAGAAACAAAGAGAGAGCGAGAGAGAGAGAGAGTTCTTCCATCTGCTGGTTCACTCCCCAAATGGCCACAACAGCTGGATCTGGGCCAGGCTGGATCCAGGAGCCAGGAACTCTATCCTGGTCTCCCGCGTGGGTGGCAGGGGCCCAAGTCCTTGGCTGGCTGGTGTGGTCTGGAGGGGATTGTTTAGTGGAATTCCAGTTCCAGGCAGAGAAGTGCCAGGTCTGGGGCAGAAGGAAATCTCCACTCGCATAGAACGCCCCCACCAAGACCACCAAAGCCACCTGGCCGTCATCAGTACCCTGAAGAGCGCAGCATCGGGGCCGGCGCTGTGGCGCAGAAGGTCAATCCTCCGCTGGTGGTGCCAGCATCCCATATGAGCGCCGGTTCTAGTCCTGGCTGCTCTGCTTCTGATCCACCCCTCCCCCATGTCACTCGCCTTTCAAATAAAGAAAGAAATCAGAAAAGAAGGAAAGAGGGAGGGAGGGAGGGAAGGAAAGAATCTTGTTTGGTCTTTCTGAGAGGTCATAGGGGCTGCACAGCCTCAGCCCCTTCTGGCTCACGTGCCACTGACGCCCTGCAGACAACTGCTATTGGACACAGCAAAAGCTTCCCCAACTCAGCCACTGTTCTCAAATGAGTCCGAAGCTCAGGTGATTTTCTGGGAGTTCTCCAACCCTCCAAGTCCCTCAGTGGTGCCACTCTCCACTTTGTCCTGCAGAAATGCGACATCTGCAGGTCTCGGGGCTGTTGGTAGGTCTCTACTTGGTGTGCTGGTTGGCTCGTGTGGACACCTTATCACCTAGCTTTGTTGTAAAAGGTTGTCAATGGATTAGCGGTTGTCAATCAAGGTGTTGTGCTTTACTGTAGATATCTGGATAAGCTGAAAAACCAAGCCATCCTCCTCTTTCGTGAATCTCTCCGGGTTACTCTGAAATGTGTGGTGGGAAACCATGGTTGGCAGGACATCCAGCATACAGAGGTCTCTTGTTAGGAATAGGAATTTCTGTTTTTGAAGACTGTGCGCATACGAGGTCTATGGCTCTGGTAGCCAGCCCATGGAATTGACTGGAAGCAAACAGGTGAAAAGCCTACTTAAGTTTTAAGGATGCCACGTTGCAAAAGATAACTCAAGTCTGGCCAACAAACCTATGATTGGTCACCCTCTAGGGCTGTGGTCAAAGAGTTCTGAAATCCCCAGCAACAGACAGAGACCAGCTAAAGATGTGCATCCTCCCCAAAGTCTCTTCCTGAGGGAGAGAAAGGGTACCCTGCCCATGCCTCTTCATGACGGACAATGTACAAGCGAGAGCCTCGTACATTCCTCAGAGGGAAAAACAGATGTTGTAGAGCAAACTCCCAGAACACAGACGAGCTGGCCAGGAAACTAACTTCACTGCCTGGACCAAGAGCGCTGCACCCAGTCGCAAGCTCCTCTCCCTCTTCCACGATTATAGAATAGTACAGGATACGTCTGTCATTTGGGATTGTCCAATATATTCCGACATTCACCTTACTTCTCAGATAACTTCTCTTATCATGAGTTGCGCATTCTGAAGGCAGAATCCAGAAGATTCAGATGTTCAGAGCCCCTTGCAACCGAGGGGGCGGACATGTGCGTTTAATTCCACCAGTCAGATGCACCATTGGAAAGCAAAGCGCCGAGATGAATCTCTTAGCAAGTGTGGAGGCGGAGGCATCTGGTGCAGCCTGCCCAGCGGTGGCCGGGCTCCCAGCTTCCAGCCCCCAAGCCCTGCAGCAGTGAATTTTCGCTGAATCAGCACCTGGGGTGTGGTTGTGCACTGCACTTAGCCTTCTGTGTCTGCCATTCTTCGATCCCCTCTGAGACACTGTGCACTAGCTAGCCAGCCTCACTAACTTCACTGGGTTCAGCTGAAGAGAGTCCAGTGGCTTCCACCATTTATAATGGAGAATCCTGAGTCAGACCACTGAATCCCCATTTCCCCAATGAGGAGCTACATCCTGGCCTGACATTGCTAGCCACAGAGAGAGGGAACTCATAGCTGGCTAAAGTCTGTGCATTTTGCAATGAGTATCCGCTAACTAGCTACAGAGGACATGCTATCCTCAACACCTTCTTATCCCTTCTTCCGTTGTATTGAGGCTGTGAGGTGGATAGGCCCCACCCCCAGCTGCTTGGAAGGACCATGGTTGGTCATAAATAAGGTGGCCACAGTGACCGACTCAGGGATTGCCCAGTTAAAATATAATGGAGAAACCTTGTCATAGATATCATGATCTCCACCTCAGGGGCTGCTGGCAGCCACACTTGCATCCCAGGAGGAGAGGAGCCCAAGGATGAGGCAAATTAGAGAGGCAGGCAGAGCCAAGACAGCTCAGAAGCGGAGCCAGATGGAACCATGCGAGGCCCATTACCAATGAACGCTCTAGTTATCCATGGGCCAGTAAATCCCCTTTGTCACCAGGTATCTCCACTGGGTTTCATGTCCCTTGCAATGCAAAGAATCCTGATCTAAAAACTGCAAGATTTTTTTGCTTTTGTGTATAGCTCTGAGATCGGCTGGACTGCCCATGGGCTTACATGCAGCCATCCCCAAGAGGACAACGTTTCGGCTCATTTATTTCCAAAATATTTGAAAGTCATTGAACAAGTAGGAAATTTGTCTTCACTGGTATCTGCAGACACATGGGAGGGTAAGCTGTAGCACACATTCCAGAAGGTTCTCTTTAAAGCAAGTCTCAAAGGGAGTTTGATCCCCAAAGTCCAGCCTCCTTATCCTGTTACTGAGGACACTGTAGTTCAGTGTCTCTTAGCCAACTGTTGACAATGGGACTATAAATTTGGCGTACTGGCTGCCAGCCTGCAGTAAGTAGAATCTGGAAGGTGAACATTTGTGCTGAGTGGTGTCTAAAAACACCCAATACTTGAGGCTGGCATTGTGGCTCAGTGGGTTAAGCCACTGCCTGCAATGCTGGCATCCCACATGAGAGTGCGCTTGAGTCCTGGCTGCTCCACTTCTGATTCAGCTCCTTGATAATGTGCCTGGGGAAAGCAGTGGAAAATGATCCAAGTGCTTGGGCCCCTGCCACCCATGTGGGTGGATGGATGGAGCCAGGCTCCTGGCTTCAGCCTGGTCCAGCACTGGCCATTGAGGCCATCTGGGGAGTGAACCAGTGGATGGAAGCTCTCTTTCTGTCTCTGTCTCTGCCTCTCTCTCTTTAACTCTTTCAAACGAATAAGTATTTTTTAAAATAAAAATGAAAACATCTGATATAATTGGCATGTCCTGCATTAGAGTTTGGATTCAGATACATGTAGATTTCCCAAACTTACAATAACATCTAAAATACAGCAAGGAGGGGCTGGCGCTGTGGTGTAGTGGGTAAAGCGGCTGCCTGCAATGCTGGCATCCCATATGGGCACCGGTTCGAGTCCTGGCTGCTCCACTTCCAATCTAGCTCTCTGCTGTGGCCTGGGCACAAGAAGAAGTAGAAGACAGCCCTGGTCCTTCGGCCCCTGCACCCCTGTGGGAAGACCCAGAGGAAGCTCCTGGCTTCGGATCAGCACAGCTCCAGCCATTGCAGCCAACTGAGCAGTGAACCAGTGGGTAGAAGACCTCTGTCTCTGTCTCTGTCTCTGTCTCTCTCTCTCTCTCTCTCTCTGCCTCTCCTTCTCTCTCTGTGTAACTCTGACTTTCAAATAAATAAATCTTTAAAAAAATACAGCAAGGAATAAATACATAATAACACTAGTGGAAACTAATTCCCACCCATAGGCCCTCTTATTGCTTATAAATGTTAAACTCTTAAAGAGTGACTTCAAAAGGCCAGTCCTGCATGAGCATAAAAAAATCCAGATCAAACTGATGGCCATTGTTGGTGTTGAAACTGGAAAGCATTTCCAAAGAAACATGGATGGTGTTGACTTGTGCACTAATTTTTAAAATTAATTAATTTGAAAGATAAAGATCTTATGCCCACTGGTTCACTCCCCAGATGTCCACAAGGGCTGGGGCTGGGCCAGGCCAAATCTGAAAGCCAGGAACTCCATCCAGGGTTCCCACCTGGGTGGCAGGGACCTATATGCCTGGGCCCATCTCCACTGCTTTCCCAGGGTCATGAGCAGGGAGCTGGATCAGAAGCAGAGCAGCCAGGACTTGAATCAGGGCTCTGATAAGGGATGCTTGTGTCCCAGGTGGCAGCTAGCTTGCTCGCTGCACCACAATGCCTGCCCCTGACTCAAGCACTCCTGAGATTCCACTCCCAGTGACCCCCCCTCCCCCGCCCAGAGTGCTCAGCACATGGCAGCTTCTCCCTGGGGGAGGCAGGGAAGCTGCGCCTTCCCCTGTGCTGCACTTGACCAAGGCTATCCATGCCAGCACTGGCTCGACATCCCAATACTGGAACTCCGGGGTTCCCCTCCAGGCCCGTTTCCACTGTTGGAGGGCATTCAAGATCACCAAGAAGTGGGGGTTCTAGCATCTGCTGTTGGCGTGGCTTTCTTTCATTCACTGGACTCAGCGAAGAGGCCCAATCACTGTCCCTTCTCTTTTTTTCTTTCTTTTCTTTTCTTTTTTTTGACAGGCAGAGTTAGTGAGAGAGAGAGACAGAGAGAAAGGTATTCCTTCAGTTGGTTCACCCCCCAAATGGCTACTATGGCCGGCGCGCTACACCGATCCGAAGCCAGGAGCCAGGTGCTTCCTCCTGGTCTCCCATGAGGGTGCAGGGCCCAAGTACTTGGGCCATCCTCCACTGCCTTCCTGGGCCACAGCAGAGAGCTGGACTGGAAGAGGAGCAACCAGGACAGAACTGGCGCCCCAACCTGTCGCTCCCCGTCTTCGTGGAGGAATGACACAGGACTCTGCGCTGTTCTTTTGTCTGCTCGGCCCTCCCCGGGTTTGCTGCTGGTTCTTCCCGGGTTGGCTACCGTCCCTTCCACCTCCGTGGAAGGGCGGTTCCCCCTGCCACATTCCCCACTTCCGCGGGGGAGCGGCACACCGCCGGCCGGCTCTCTCGGGGGCTGCACAGGTGTTCCTTCAGGTAGATGTTCCCCTTAGATTTTCCTCGTGCATGTTGTCTCTCTCCTCCTTTATAGTCCTCTTCCACCAATCCCAACTCTGCTACCCACAAGCCGAGTACGCTGCTCTCCTCCAATCAGGAGCAGGTCCTACAGTTTATTGGTTGAACTGGAGGCAGCTGTGTAGAAGCTGTTACTCCCTTCTCAGCGCCATATTGTGGGAGAGCAGATGCATAGAATAAGTCTTAATTCCAGTAACTTAGTCTAGTCCGAGTTGCTCCCCACACCAACCGGGGCTAGAATCTGGAGTGCCAGCGCTGCAGGTGGAAGATCAGCCTAGTGAGCCGCGGTGCCGGCCATGTCCCTTTTGTTTCTGCCCTTGGCGTGACTTTGGCCTGAGAGCCTAAATGGCTCACATGTCACTGATGCTTGGTCAAGTCTGTGTACACGTCACTAAAATGTATCTGAAGATTTATTGATTTGAAAGGCAACACAACTGAGAGAGGTGGGGAGATCTGCCATCCACTGGCTTACTCCTCACCTGTCTGTAACAGCCAGGGCTGGGCCCGGCCAAAGTTAGGAGCCAGGAACTCCATCCAGGTCTCCCAAGTGGGTGGCGGGAACTTAGCACTTGGTCCATCTTCTACTGTCTTCCCAGGTGCATTAGCAGGGAGCTGGATCAGTAGTGGAGCAGCTGGGACTTGAACTGGTGCTCTGATATGGGATGCCAGTATCACAGGAGGCAGCTTAACCACACTGTACCACAATAGCACCCCAGTCCCCCAACTGACTTTTATTCTTCGGAAGGGGGCAATGAGATCTACAGCCCTCGCTTTTTTTTTTAAGATTTATTTATTTATTTATTTGAAAGGCAGAGTTACAGAGAGTTACAGGCAGAGAGAGAGAGAGGTCTTCCATCTATGGTTCACTCCTTAAATGGCCACAATGGCCACAGCTAGGCGAATCCGAAGCCACGAGCCAGGAGCTTCTTCTGGGTCTCCCATGCAGGTACAGGGGCCCAAGCACTTGGGCCATCTTCCACTGCTTTCCCAGGCCACTAGTAGAGAGCTGGATGGGAAGTGGAGCAGCCGGGTCTTGAACCGGCGCTCATATGGGATGCCAGCACTGCAGGCAGCGGCTTTACCCACTATGCCACAGCATCAGCCCCAGATCTACTGCACTCATAAGTCTTTGTCTGAAGACCCCTGGATTCCTAAAGAACGTGAATCCTTCCCTAGCCATTGTTCCTCCTTTCCACTGGTTTTGTGTGTGTGTGTGTGTGTGTGTGTTTTGCCGAAGAAGGCAAAATTAAGTTCAACCACATCAGATACCCTATTACATATCCTCACTGTCTTTTGGGCCACAGAAAGTAATCTATACCCTCTAGTGGAAATAACATTTTAGATTCCTTTTGAAAGAGAAAAGAGGGATCCTAGTGAATTGTTGACATTCCTAAAAACATCAGCACGAGGGCCGATATAAAAAGAACTCTTCCGATAAAGTGCTGAATGGGGTGGGCAGTGTCTACACTGGCTCCTAACCAGCTTCCACCTGTTGCCATTTGCGTCTGTGTATATGCTCCTCCTCTTGGGTGTAGACTGGGCCCATGACTTGGTGCTAACAAAAAGAATTCAGCAAAAGTGATGGATTGTCGCTTTCAAGATTGGGTTATCAAAAGACAGTGGCTTCCCTCTTATTCTCTGGCACTTCCTCACTGTCTCTCATTCTCCCCCGTGACCTCCATCTCTCCCCTTGCTCTGGGTAGAGCTGGTGGCCTTCCTGTGAATGGCCCTGTGGACAAGCCCACATGGCAGAGACCTGGTGTCTCTGGCTAACAGCCCCCTGAGGCCTGCTGGCAGCCCCCTGAATGAGCCTGGAAGTGGGATCTCCTCCCCACACACCTGGGGGTGGGGGCAGCCACAGCCCTGGCCGGCACCTTGATTTCAATCCTATGGAGGGCACAACTGTGTTGTGTCCCAGACACCGGGTCCCTGCATCCGGACCCGTGGCCCGCAGAAACTCACGACAATATGTGTTCTTACTGTTTGAATCCTCTGCGTGTTCAGAGTTCTGTGCTCCACAGCAACCGGTCGCTAACACGCTGAGTATTTGCAATGCAAGGCATTCGGCTTACGTCACGCTGTAGCCTAGGGAGTGCTTGCACGCCCCTGGAAACTCCGCCCAGATCTGACTGTATCTGAAGTGTGAGGGAAGGAGCTAGGGAACCTGGCCCAAGAAATCTCTCCCTGAGCCCCAGCTCAGGTGCAGTAATTCCTGCTGGACAGCTGTGAAAAGACTTCGGCAAGTGGCTCTCGGGGTCACTTCCAGAGGCCACCTCTGGCCCTGGTGCCATTTTCTGTTCTGGTCCTTGGAAGGCTTCGGTGTCTGTAGGATTCCAACTGGGCCGTGGCATTTAGCCTGAGGAACGAGACTGGGGGATGGGAAAGTGTCCCTCCCGCCCCGCCCCACCCGGGTAGGCTAAGGCAAAGCTGGGGGTCTCCGGGAAGGCAGCCAGGCTGCAGAGTCCCGCCCCCCTGCAGGGTGTGGGCTGTCAGAGGACATCCTGGCCTTTGGAGATGAGCCCTTCCTCCGGGGGTCTGGGGTGTGGCCGCGGTGGAGCGCTTCCTGGCCTGGCGGGTCCAACCCCAGCCGCCTTTTTCAGTGAGCAGACAAAGAAAGGGGCCCCGGGCTTCCTGTGTTCTATTCTCTGGAGTGTCATCCTTGCGAGGAAATACCGAACTTCCAGAGGAAACCGCGCCGGCTAAAATAGCAGCAATAATGACATCATGCAAATCAAAATAACAAGCAGTGCATGGGATTAAAACAAAACAAAAAAAAAACCGCCCTAGAGAAAATTCCAGTGACCCACATCTGAATAGGATTAGAGGACGCTCGGACTTCGCTCAGTCCATTAACGGGGATTTGTCCAGCAACTTGGGTCTCTGCGGCGCCGAGCACAAAATGTGCTTTGCACTTTGGGGCACAGTTGGCAGCAAATCTACAAGGCGCTCGGCTTCCCCATAAGCAGTATGCAGCATATTTTCTCGTTTCTGCAAAACAGCACAAGCGGGAAAGTGCAGCGAAACCTGAGTAGGCGGGAAGCGCGTAGGAGGTGGGGCTGGAGCGGAGACTCCTTAGAATACAGTGTCTCCTCCTGAGACACAGGGACACATTTCCCAAATCCCCAGTGGGTGCCAGAAATGCTGACAGCGAGGTGATGGGGCTGGGAGTCAGGGAAGGCATGAAAAGCTGAGGATTGCCACCATGGGCTGTGCACCACCCAAATCCCACCACCTAACACAATTCCAAGGCACGCCCACTCCTCATCGTGCAGCTTAGGGCACCTGATGCCAAGACTCCCTCTTGGGGCGCACCCCGTGGACTGCAGCCCCACCCAATCCTGTCTCTGTCAGACCCTGCCCCGAGCGCGACCACTGCCCCCCTATAAATAGGATGAACCCAGCCTGGCCCCAAGGCTTTTATTTTTAATCATTCCCCACTGAAGAACCAAGGCTCCCTGAAGAACTGGCTGCTCTCAGATCTGGTACTCAGGAAGTGTGGGATAAGCCTGAGATAGTTTGTGTCAGAAAACAAAGGGGGTGCTCTCACATTCATGGGGTGCGTTCAAGGGACACAGAAACATGTGGCAAAACTTCAGCATGAGAAAAAAAATGACAGCTGGGGCCAGTGTTGTGGTGCAGCTGGCTAAGCCACCGCTTGGGAAGCCGGCATCCCCCATCAGAGTGCTGGTTCGAATCCTGCTACCCTGCTTTATCTATCTATCTATCTTTCTATCTTTTTTTTAATAACCTGCTTCCAATTCAGCTTCCTGCTAATGTGACAGAGAAAACAGAGATGGCTCAATCCTGGCTGCTGTGGCTTTTTGGGGGAATGAACCAATGGATGGAAAATTCTCTCTGATTCTCTTTCTCTCTTTCATGCTCTGCCTTTCAAACAAATAAATCTCCTTTAAAAAGACAGTCAGTGATTATAACAAACTGAGTTGTAAAAATTATGAATCTATAATGATATACAAGGCCGGCGCCACGGCTCACTAGGCTAATCCTCCGCCTTGCGGCACCGGCACACTGGGTTCTAGTCCCGGTCGGGGCACCGGATTCTGTCCCGGTTGCCCCTCTTCCAGGCCAGCTCTCTGCTGTGGCCAGGGAGTGCAGTGGAGGATGGCCCAAGTACTTGGGCCCTGCACCCCATGGGAGACCAGGAGAAGCACCTGACTCCTGGCTTCGGATCAGTGCGATGCGCTGGCTGCGGCGGCCATTGGAGGGTGAACCAACGGCAAAAAGGAAGACCTTTCTCTCTGTCTCTCTCTCTCTTACTGTCCACTCTGCCTGTCAAAAAAAAAAAAAAGACTCTATAATGATATACAAAGAGTGTGTGTTTGAGACACAGAGAGACAGAGTGAGGCAAGGAGGGAGGAAGAGAGCTCTTCTTTAGTAAGATGCCACCTAAGAAATGTGGAAGCTCTTTTAAAATCTTTTAAGACATCATTTTGGCCGGCGCCGTGGCTCACTAGGCTAATCCTCTGCCTAGCGGCGCCAGCACACCGGGTTCTAGTCCTGGTCGGGGCGCCGGATTCTGTCCTGGTTGCCCCTCTTCCAGGCCAGCTCTCTGCTGTGGCCAGGGAGTGCAGTGGAGGATGGCCCAAGTGCTTGGGCCCTACACCCCATGGGAGACCAGGAGAAGCACCTGGCTCCTGGCTTTGGATCAGTGCGGTGCGCCGGCCACAGCGCGCCAGCCGTGGCGGCCATTGGAGGGTGAACCAACAGCAAAGGAAGACCTTTCTCTCTGTCTCTCTCTCTCTCTCACTGTCCACTCTGTCAAAAAAAAAAAAAAAAGACAAAAAAAAAGACATCCTTTTGTAGCTGCATTTGATAATCGCTACAAGCAAGAATCCTTATGAATGATTCTTACACTGTTGGGGAAAACAGCAATGGTGACAGGATAGCCACACCATCCCCAGATATTTCTCAATTGCCAAAACGGAAACCAAATCCACCATCACAACAACAGGACTGTAGCCTGCGTCTGTACACCAGCAGGAGCCGGGGTCAGCTTGGGCCAAAAGGTCAACCTTGTGCCGTGGGAGCACCGGCGAGGACTCCTCAACACCACCCCTGCCGTGAGGACCAGAAGCACTGAGGCCCAGTCTAACCACCAGTCAACAGCACGAGGAGGAGACGGATCCAACTAGAAGGAAGGGTGCTGCACGGAACAGCTGGGCTGGAGGTTTGAAACCGTACACTGCTGGGGCAGGCATTTGGCTAAGTGGGCGCCTGCATCCCATATCAGAGCTCCTGGGTTCGAGTCCCGGCTCTGCTCCCATTCCCAGCTTCCTGCTAATGTGCACCCTGGGGGGCAGCAGCGATGGTTCAGGCAGGTGGGTCCCTGGCACCCATGTTGGGGGCCCCAAATTGAGTTCTGGGCTCCTGACTTTGGTTTCGCCTAGTATTAGTTGGTAATTGGGAAGTGAACCAGTAGAAAGAAGATCTCTCTCTCCGTCTCTCTCTTTCTCTCTCAAATAAAAATGAAAATAATAGAAAATGTTTCCATATACAATGTCATGAGAGATATAAAAAGAAGTTGGGGCCGGCACTGTGGCACTGCAGGTTGAGCAGCCGTTGCCTGGTCCCATATGGGTGCTGGTTTGCATCCCAGATCCTCTGCTTCCAACCCAGCTTCTTGCTAACGTGCCTGGGAAAGCAGAGGAAGCTGACCCAAGTGCTTGGGCCCCTGCACCCATGTGGGAGACCCAGATGGAGTTCCTGGCCCCTGGCTCAGCCTGGCCCAGTCCTGGCTGTTACAGCCATTTAGAGAGTGAACCAATGGATGGAAGATCTCTCTCTTGTCTCTCCTCCCTCCCTCTGTAACTCTGACTTTCAAATAAATAAACAGATCTTTTTCCAAAAGAAACTAAGAGTGATAACAGACTATGCAGTGCTTAAAACTCAACAGGATCTCAACCTGAGCCAAGCACTGTAGGCTACATGTAAGACAGCGTGGTGAGATGGTTCATCCTATGAGGTTGGACAATGATATCATGGTTATGTAGAATACCCTCATTCTAAGGAGGCTCCTACCAACACACTTAGAAGTGTTCAGATGATTACAATTATTTTTAAGGATTTATATGTTTATTTGAAAGGCAGGGTTTTAGAAAGAGGGAGAGACGGAGAGATCGTCCATCCACTGGTTCACTCCCCAAATGGCTGCAAGGGCCGGGGCTGGGCCAGGCAAGAGTCCGGAGCCTGGAACTCCATCTGGCTCTTCCGTGCGGGTGGCTGGGGCCCAAACACCTGGCCCATCCTTCGCTGTTTTCCCAGGAGCATTAGCAGGGAGCGGGCAGTGGAGGTGACTACGATTTGCTTTTCAGCAATTATAGTGTCAGTGAAGTAGACACACACACACACTCAGACGGCACACATGACACACATATAAATACACACACAAGAATGGAGGAGGGGGGCAGAGAGATGGGTGGGAAGACAGAAAGCAAGCAAGAGCCAGCTGGAATACACGAGAAAGAAAAGAAAGAGGGCCAAATTCGTGACTGTCGGCTGACAGTGCGCAGGTTGCATTTTGTGATTCTTTCTGCTTTTCTGCATATTTGAACATTTTCAAGATGAGAAGATGGAAGGGCGGGGTGGGGAGAACGTGGATGATGACACGTTGCAAAAAAAATCAAGCAAAGTTGCTGCAGGAAAGACAAGTGATTGATCCGCCGCTCCCGCGCTGCGCGCTGGTGGCTAAGAATAGCAGTGTCCCCAGGGCTGGCGAGAGAGGCGCCCGCCTGGCACTGTCAAGGACCTCTCCGTGACGCTGTGCGTGGGGCTTGTTTCAAAGCAATCCCAGCCCTCGTCCTCCCAGGCCAACACCACCGAGGCAAGATGAGCCCCAAGCACCAAGCACACCTTCGAGGGATGACGCAGCGCACCTGTCGGCTGCACGGCCGGGACCAGCTGGCAGCAGAGAGGCTGGGCTCTGACCTGGGCAGCACTGCCCCCGGCTTCCAGGCCAGTGCCCTGGCTGCGACAGGGGACATGTTCATCCTCACACCTGCCTCTCCCCTCTCCCCACTCTGCAGCACTCGGCAGAACCACCTGGCAGCTCTGGGCCCTGGTGCCTGCTCCCGTCTTCCTGGCCTGCATTATCCCTGGGATAAGCCTGTTGGCTTCAGAACCACGGAGGGCCCTCAAAGATCTCCCAGCCCCGACCCCCCGTGCTGAGCACAAAGAATCATGGTCTCCCAGCAGCAGGCACCAGTGTCTTTTTTAAGCTCCCTGCTGGCCTGGCTACCTTTGATTTCTTGCAAGCAAGAACGCCCACGACTTTGGAAGGTGCAGTCAAAGCTAGGTGCTTTGGGGTGAGCACCTGGCCTTGCGGAAGAGTCTCAGCTGTATCCCCAATTCCAGCTTCCTGCTAATGCAGACGCTGGGAGACAGCAATGGCAGCTGAAGAAGTGAGGGCCCTGCCACCCACACAGGAGACCTGGATCAGGGTCTCAGAGCCTGGCATCATCAGCCTGACCCCAGGTCACAGCAGGCATCTGGGGAGTGAAATAGCAGGTGGGAGCATGCTCCCTTTTTCTCTCGCTCCCTCTCTATTTTCTTTAGCTGCCTCTCTTAAGTAAATAAATTAAAATGTTCGTTAAACAGCCAGCTGCTGGGAGGGAGTGCAGCACGGGGGTTACGCAGTTGGCTGGGATGCCTGCGTCCTGTGTTGGACGTTGTGTTGGACGTTGCCTGGTTCAAGTTCTAGCTCCTCTGCTTCCCGCCCTACTTCCTGCTACTGTGCACCTTGGGAGACAGCCGCCGGTGCCCCGAATACTTGGGTCCCTGCTACCCACACAGGAGGGCCAGATGGAGTTCCTGGCACCTGGCCAGAGCCCAGTCCAGCAGGTCCAGCACCAATTCTTGGGAGCATTTGGGGAGTGAACCAGCGGATGGAAAAACCTCTCTGTCTCTCACTGTAACTCTGCCTTTCAAATAAATACATCAAGCGTCTAAAACAAAAACAAAAAACAAAATAAAACAAAGGATGAGGAGGTTGGCATGGGAGGAAGACGACACTGTGGCCAGGCTGCTCTCCGGCTGCACGTCTGCCAGTGCACCCCTAGGTGCCTGAGCCCTATTACCAGGAGTAATGGTACCTAGATGTTACCTGGATAACTACCACCAGGCCTGAACCCCAGTTCAAAGCGGGAACAGCAGGTTTCCAGGGCACAGCTGAAGTGATAAACGAAGCTGTCATTTAGGGGTCTCAGGAGGTGTAGACGGCACCAAGGCACGTTCTCAACAAAGGCGTTGTACCTGACACCTTTGCCTTATGCACAGACCACCCCCAACATAGGGGCTGGTGGGACATAGCGTCTCTACCACACCTCTGCAATAAAGCGTTGCTATCCCATTTTACACACTCACACACTGAGGCTCCTGGAACAGAAGCCGTTCAAAGTCAAGCAGCTGCAAGACAATGGCAAAGCAAGAGTTAAAAAACCCTGGTGGCTCTGCCTCCCAGGTCCTGGCTCCCGGCTGCCCATCCCATCGCCTGCCCTTGCCTGTGCCTCTGTTTCCCCATCTGTCCCGGCATGAGTGTCACGTCTCGTTAGATCCCTGAAGAGCCTGCTCCGTGAAGCCCACAGATCATTTTAATTCTAAGCAGCACAGAGCCACGTGCACAGTGAGGCCACAGCAACCCTGGGCAGCCGCCCAGCTGGGCTCTGGGTCCCTGTGAGCCTCAGAGAGCAAATGCCCAAGAACAGATCTTGCCCTCTGGCGTCCGCAGACGTCACAAGAATTTGTGGAAACTGCTGGAGAAGTGCCCCAGTCCTGGGAGGACTTTGGCAACCCCAGCATTTAAGCGCTGCCCTGGGGGACAGCCAGCGCGGCCGTCACAGTGCAGATGAGAATGTGTCCTGTGCCGTCAGCCCCAACGAGGGCACCCTGAGCACAGGTGCAGAAGCAGGGGCCGGTCTCCTCCCCTCTCATCCCCCCCCCCATCAAAGGTCCCTCAGCCCTAGGCCAGCACACAGGACACAGTGATCAGAGAATGCCCAGGAGCCAGGAGGCTCAGCCGAAATCAGCCATGGCCCAGTCACCCTCCCAGACACGTCTCCATCTGGGACTTGCTCAGAACACAGCCAGGAGAGCAAGAGATAGAAACAAGGCTCAGAGGCCACGCACCTGATCCAGGGAGGTGAGGAAGGACACACAGAGCAGGGGAGGTCCACAAGAAGAAGGAGGCTCCAAGGGCCACTCGCGGGCACAGCCAAGTTCTCCAAACTCCGGGCTCACGCCCTGGGGAGAGAACACCACTCCCACGTTGAGACAACGGGAAGCAGGGGTTGGCTCCATCCCTGGGCTTGGCTCAGCCTGCAACCCTGAGGAACCAAGGAGGTGATATGGAAGGCGGAGAGGTGCAGGCAATGCCTGGTTCCAGGAAGTCTTGGGGGAAGCTTCCAGAAACTCACCGGATCCCTCCCTGCTGGCCTGGCACTAAGTTGTGGCCCTCCTGGGAAACGCTGGCCCCGAGAGAACGCACCTTATCCCAAGACGAGAACTCACTGGGAGAGACCCCGCCCAGCAACCTGATGCTACAGCATCCAATCTTGGCTGCTCTGTGAGTGCCGGTGACACAGTAGTCAGCCGCGGGGTCCCCTGGCCCACTGAGATCCAGGTACCAGGAATAAGGCCCAACTCTCCAAGAGGACTCGAAGAAGCAGGCTGTGGCTGGACCCACCCCTGGAACTGCCTACCTCTGAACTCAGTCTCACGGAAAGCAACGTCTAAGTGGTGCCACGGGTTAAGCCGCTGATTGCAACGCCTGCATCCCGTATCCGAGGGCTGCTTCTCCATCCTATCCAGCTCCCTGCTATGGCCTGGGAAGCCAGCAGAAGATGGCCCAAGTACTTGGGCCCCTGCCACCCATGTGGGAGACCCAGATGAAGCTCCTGGCTCCCAGCTTCTGCCTGGCCGAGCCCTGGTCATTGTGGCCACGTGGGCAGTGAACCAGCAGATGGAAGATCTCCCTCCCTCCCTCTCCCTCCCCTTTCCCCTCCCCTTCCCCCTCTCCCTCTCCCTCTCTCTGTAGTGATGCTTTTCAAATAAATAAATCTTACAAACAAAAATGAAGAAGTGACTTCAGTGGGCATTTTCTGTTACTTGCAGCCTAATGCACAGTAACCAGAAGCTATAGAGAACGCGCGGTTCGTGAAACTTACACACAGAAGCCGGCAAGCAGACAGCGCAGGCGTAGATGCTTAGACACGCAGGCGCTGTTGCACAGGGAATGAGACACTGGGGCAGGTGCTGGAGCACTGGGGGTCGTGGACACACGGTGGGCGATTTTCTCTCTGTGTGCACGCTTTCCTATTCCAACCAGGCACTTCTCAAAGCAGGGGACTCTTGTGTGTGACTCTCGCCGCTCTCTGCTGCCAGGGCTCCGGGCTGGGTCCTCTGCGCAGGCGGGCCGACCCCTGAGCCGGATGCTGGCAGCCCTTGTGTCTCCGAGTCCTTGCCCTGTAAGCTTTTCTCCCTTGGCCTGTTTCCGCTCCTGGTCCTCATCATCCTCTCTCCTGCCTCCTGGTTTTTGTCCCCTAAGTAGAACGCTCATCACTCAAGATCAGTGCAAGAGACTTGAGCCCTGGCTCGCCCGATCCCAGGCCCCCGGCTCACCCCAAGGACCTCAGAGCTCTCAGAGAGCGCGAGGCTAGGGGCTCCCTCCAGGACGCCCCCGGCCTCGACAAGTCTGCCCCAGGGTGTGTTTTCCTTGCTCATCAAAGGGTGTGGCCCTGAGCTCAGTAGCCACTGGCGCAGGGGTATGGGGGGCACCAGGCAGTGTGGCGAGCGCCCCTTGGATTGGGAACCCCAAAAGAGCTGTCCACAGACACCCACTCCCCGCAGAGCAAAGTCCCTGCTGCTCAGCTGCCGGCTCCTGCTGAGACGGTCATCAAGAGTGGTTGTTAGCTGAGGATCGGCTGGTTGTCCGGGAGAAGGCGTGAGGCTTTTGGAACCAAAGCAGTTGCCTGGCGTGGGTGTTCAACACGGGGTTGCTCAGGTCGGACCCGGCCATGGTGTCCAAGCAGGCTGAGGCACAGACTCAAGATGTGGCTGGGTTGAGGGTGAAGGCGTGCAGGTGGATGGAGGACTGGGGGTGGGGTTGCTGCACCTGCATGAAGAGTGGGGAAGGGGCTGGGCATTGTGTGCAGGGGAGGTGTGGGCTGCTTCTGAGCCCACAGGCGGAAAAAACAGCGACGGCCCAGACACATGGATTTAAAACCCACACCGCAGCTCAGAGCCCTGGGTTGCCCATTTCTTTCTTCTCTGCTTTTTCTGGTTGGTATTGTTGAGGTGGGGGTGGGCGCGTGGACATGGGAAGAGAAAGGAAGCCGATACCGAATAATGTGATGTTCTAATAACATGGAGCGGCCCTTGAATTAGCCGTCTGTGCTGCACTGGAGGAAAATATTCAGCTATTGGATTTAAACCCAAAAAGTCTTAGAATAACAATAAATAAAGTGCAGTGCCAAAGGACTGCACGGTGAGTGAGTCACGCAGGGGGCTGCAAATGTGAACTTGAACTCTCTTTGAAGTCTCTTGCTTGGTCTTTGAAATGCATCCAGTGGCGTTTCCTGCCCGTTAACATTTCTTCTAATGTGAAAATAATGTCCTTGCTCCTCCAAAAACCTCCACATCCAAGCCAACGCTCCAGGAAGGTGTGGCAGAGGAGCTCATAGCCCAGGTCCAGATGCACAGGGCTTTGCGTAACCAGATGTCTAAAACCATCTACGGACATGATGATCGCAGACCCTGGGGCCAGGGGCCGGGGCGCCTCTCTGGGAACACACAGGGGTCTCCTGGGGCTGCTAACAGCCTCAGTGTGTCCTTGTGTTCAGAGCCTCTAGGCTGGCTCCACACCAAAGAAACACAACAGCCCCCAGACATTCAGACGTGGCTCTGTCCCATGCAGTCACATGGGAGCCTAGGCTGATGGCTTCACAGATAGCTTCGGAGGTGGCCTGGGGAAGCAGAGCGAGTGGGGCTGTGCAGGTGAGGGCTGTAGAGCCCGGCTCTGGAGGTGACGGGCGTGCTCCCACCTCCAATCCGTCCCTGAGCCCCCATCACAGGTCCAGCCTGACACGCAAGGCAGTCTGGGAAGGCACATCTGGCTGGACACGGGGAAGGAAACCCAGCTTCCGCAGAGGGGTATCTGTTGCCGCCATCCCCCTGAGCTGTGTGTGATGATTCCAGGGTGATGAGCCAACGAGATGACCGCTTCAGGGGTCACCAGCACACTTCCGGATGATCCTGGGTCCCCCACCAATATTTCTGTTATGGCCAAGAGATTCTGCCAGAGGCGAGGCACTATCATGGCAAAATCTACGGGTGCACTTGCTGAACAAAGCTATGATCTTGTTCAATTAATACCGTCTGCAAGAATAATCCATAAAACTTGTCACTCTACTGACCAGGTACACTGAGGAAGAGACCGGGAGAGCTAGATTTTCTTCTTGAAACCATGTTTTTATTCTTAAAGCTGTCTTCCATTTCAACCTTTATTTTTTTTAAAAAGACTTACTTATTTGAAAGGCAGAGAGAGAGGAAAGGAAACACATACACACACACACACACACACACACAGAGAGAGAGAGAGAGAGAGAGAGATCTTCCACTGGTTCACTCTGCAGATGACTGTAATAGCAAAGTCTGGGTCAGGCCAACTCCATCTTCATCTCCCACACGGGTGGCCAGGGTTCAAGTACTTGAGCCCAGGAAAGCCTAGTGGCACTCATTGAAAACAGCAAACGATCCAAGTGTCCCTTGCATATAATCTTTTGTCACAATGGATTTGCCTTCCTGGTTCTGGTGTTGGGCTAGCACAGATGCAGCCTGCAGCTTTGCAAGACAGAACAAGCAGTGTTTGCCATGCACGATGCCGGTAGAACAGCTATGGCAGATCCTCCTCTGAGTTTAGACTCAACTTCAGAGGCAGACTGGGGATGGCCTGCTTTTCCGGAAGCTTCTGTCTACAAGGTGCGTGTCCCACACTGGCATCTGTCAGCAGGTGTCATCCAGCCAGGAAGGCTCCTTAGCCATCCTGTGCAAGGCCAACAGCCACCGGGATTGGGGCCATTTCCTCCCAGGAGTTGTCCCTCCCAGACTAGTCCCTGGGCCTGGCTTTCTGTTTCCTCTCGATGCTGATGGCACCACATCACATCCACGTACAGAACGCCCTGAGCCAGGGCTGCCTTTCAACCTCCTGGGAAAGCAGCACTTGGGTCCTGCCACCCCCATGGGGGACCTGGATGGAGTTCTGGGCTCCTGGCTTGGCCTGGCCCAGCCCTGCTGGTATGGCCATTTGGGAAGTGAACCAGTGGATGGAAGTTCTCCATCTCAATGTCTCTCCCTCTCTCTCTGTCACTCTGCCTTTCAAATAAATAAAATCAATCTTTAAAAAAAAAGACCTCAAAATGTCTGAAGAAATAATCCACTAGGATTTAGAGCCAGCACACATAATAAGCAATCGTATTAGGGCTCAAGCCCTTTAGAAAATCAGATAATCCCATGGATTGTAAAATAATAACATTTGTTATGATTAATTTCAGGGAAAGGGCATTCAAAACATAACAAGAAGATAAACATAATCAAAAATGAAATCAAATTAAAATTTTAGCAATAAAAATTTGGTGTGCAGTTGAGTAAAACTCTGAGTGGCTAGGTTGTACTTGATTAGACGCAGTTGATGAGAGAATCAGTGCTCTGAAGAGCAAAGCTAAGAACATCACACAGCACACAACACGCAGGTCAGGAGACAGAGTCTATCAGAGAGAGGCTCAGAGGTAGGCAGAGCAACAACATCAAACACATCTCAAGAGAAGTCGCAGGACAAGAACACTGAGGAGATGAGCAGGGCCAATATTCACGGATGAAAATTTCCCGGAATTTTCCAAAGATGTGAATCTGCGGATTTGGGAACCTTCTAAGTAAAACAAATGAAATAGTTCCACACTTGAACTTGACCCAAGTCAAAAAGAAGAACTTGAAAGCAAGCAGAGAGAGAGAAACTCCTTTAGCATAACGGTAGATGCACTCTATGACAGCAGCAGTAAGAGGCAAGAGACAGCTGAATCGTACTTTCAAAGTGCAGGAAGAACGCAACTCTCAATCCACGTTTCTACAACCATTGAAGCTACTGTTCCAGGGTCGGGGGACACGCTGAATGTTCCAGATGCATCAAGAGCCAGAGAATGTGGTCCGTTAACTCTCACCGGAAGACCACATAAAGGAGGTTCTTCAGGGAGAAGGGACTGAACTCAGGAGAAACAAGTGTGACCACTGAGGCTGGGGAGCACTCACTCAAAGAGATCCAAAGAATCAGCTGGGTAAAGGGTTGTGGGAGCTTCAGCAAAGGGGTCCCAGAGCGCAATAAAATAACAGGTGACAACAACACGTTTGCTTGGGGGGAGCTGGCAGGGATGAAAAGCAAAGTGTTCCAAGGCAGGCAGAACCAGTGAGAACAGACCTTGCAAATTCAAGTGCACAGTTAAAAATTCCAACGTAACCACCAGAAGAACGGCAAGGGCATTTTTTTTATTGGACTGATAGAGTTAGACAGTGAGAGAGACAGAGAGAAAGGTCTTCCTTCCGTTGGTTCACCCCCCAAATGGCCGCTACAGCCGGAGCTGCGCCAATGCGAAGCCAGGAGCCAGGTGCTTCTCCTGGTCTCCCATGGGGTGCAGGGCCCAAGCACTTGGGCCATCCTCCACTGCACTCCTGGCCACAGCAGAGAGCTGGCCTGGAGGAGGGGCAACCGGGACAGAATCCGGCGGCAAGGGCATTTGTAACTTCCAACGAAGCAATAGGAAAACAAGTAAGAGAAGGTCATGAAGGCAACTCAAATCACTCCAGTAGAAGGTAGAACAGCCAAAGATAAGAAGAAAACTATCCAAGTGTACACACATTGTAAGTAGAAAACTCAAAACAAACTGGCAGAAACAGAGCCTTAAAATCACAAAGAGCATGAAATATACAAAATACGAGGGGTCTGCAAAACACCCATGGAAAAGGCACTGCGCGTGGGCTTCTAAGGGTTTCTGCACCAACATAAACTTGTTTTTCAATTCCACTTTCCATGAATTTTTAAAGTACCCTCATCTATATCAAAATCTGACCAAACACCAGGGACAGTATTTGGCACAGTGGTTAAGCTGCTGCATGGGACACCTTCACATCATAGTGGAGTGCCTGGGTTCGAGTCCTGGCTCCGCTCTCTGCTCCAGCTCCCTGCTCATGCAGACCCTGGGAGGCAGCAGTGATGGCTCAAGTCACTGGGTCCCTGCCATTCACAGGGAGACCTGGGTGGAGTCCCCGGCTCCTGGCTTTGACGTGGCCCAGCCCTGGTTGTTACCAGCACTTGAAGAATGAACTAATGAATAGGATCTCTCTCTCTCTCTCCCTCTCTCTCTCTCTCAAATAAACAAAAAATTTAAAATATACATATCACAACAAACATAAATAAATGATAACATTTACTTTTAGACACATCTAATTCAATTCACAAGAAAAGGATGCACCCACAAAAGATTTACTACAACTGACTGTAAACATATGGAAAGAGTTCTCAGCATCCCTGCTAATTAAGGGAACAATTCACACGTGGATTTTTAAAATGACAGCCCTTAGCACCAGCGGGTGTCAGTTGGCATTCTTTGAAAATGTTGACTGTAAAGTGAGTTGGTGCAAATTTTTGGGAGTACAATTTGCAAAATGGATCAAGAACTTTAAAACATACACACCCAGCGACTACACTGTGAGATACAATTTAGGGGCATATGCAAAAAAAAATGCATCCGCCAGGATCCTCTAATGAATTATTTATAACCTCAGAAACCTGGTGTCTAAATACCCAACAATTAGGAAAGTGAAATTACTACTACTGCTACTACTAGTAATAAAATACATTGATCATAAGATTGCCGCCTCACGGCATTGTTGTAAACACTTCTGTGGTCAGCACACACCAATCTGCACTATAACTATGTGAGATTACATTATCACCATCCTAGGCACAACAGAACGTAACCATTTGCATGAAGTCCTACAGCCATGGAGAGCTGAAGGGGTCAGTTTCCAGAATTACCTACACATGAATGTTTCACAGGTTACGTCGCACAAAATACATCTCATGTGGGAATACTGTGATTTTTTTAAAGATTTATTTCTTTATTTGAAAGGCAGTGTTACAGAGAGGGAGAGGCAGAAGGGGGGGGGGGCAGTTTTCCATCTGATGGTTCACTCTCCAATGGCTGCAGTGGCCAGAGTTGCACTGATCAGAAGCCAGGAGCCAAGAGCCAGGAGCCAAGAGCCAGGAGCTTCTTCTAGGTCTCCCACATGGGTGCAGGGGCCTAAGGTCTTGGGCCATCTTCCATTGCTTTCCCAGGCCATAGCAGAGAGCTAAGTCAGAAGTGGAGCAGCTGGGACTCGAAACCACACCCATATGGGATGCCGGCACTGAAGGCGGCAGCTTTACCCACTGAGCCACAGTACTTGCCCCAATATTGTGTTTTAATAACACTAAATGTATGAAACCTCATGCATTGAGAGTCCTATTGTAAGTCCTGCTATTGCAAACACATATGCATCCAGGTGATAGTACAAAATCATACGTATACATAGGCCTGTTTAGGTGCAAGAGTAAGTATGGCAGTGTCAAATACCACCGGGATGATGGGTAACTCGTCTTTGTGCTTCACCTTTTGTATTTCTACAAGGAGCATACACCTCATGCCATTTGAAGCAAAAAGAACATGCAATTTCAGAAGACAAGACATCGGGGCTGGTGCTGTGGCACAGTGGGCTAAGCCTCCGCCTGTGGCACCAGCAACCCATAAGGGAACCAGTTTGTGTCCTGGCTGCTCCTCTTCCCACCCAGCTCCCTGCTGTGGCCTGGGAAAGCAGTGAAAAATGGCTCAAGTCCTTGAGCCCCTGCACCCACGTGGGAGACTCGGAAGAAGCTCCTGGCTCCTGGTTTCGGATCGGCACAGCTCTGGGCACTGTGGCCATTTGGGGAGTGAAGCAGTGGATGGAAAACCTCTCTCTCTCTCTCTCCCTCTGTCTGTAGCTCTACCTCTCAAATAAATAAAAGGAAAAGACATTTAGGGCAGGCGTTGTGATGCAGCAGTTTAAAACACTGCTTGAGAGGCCAGCATGGCGTATTAGAATTCTGGTTCTAGCGTCAGCCCCGCTAGCTCCATGCTACTGCGCCTGGGAAGGCAGCCGATGATGGCCCAAATACTTGGGTACCTGCCATCCACATAGGAGACCCAGATGGAGTTCCAGGCTCCTGGCTTAAGTCTAGCCATGCCCCAGCTGTTGCAGTCATCTGGGGAGTGAACCATCAGATGAAAGGTCTCTCTCTCTCCCTGTCACTCTGCCTTCCAGGTAAAGAAATAATCTTACAAAGATAGTCAAGGAATCAGTGAGGCTGGGTAGGGTGGGTGGGCGGTGGAGGTTGTCAGGGTTGGGAGGAAAAGATGGCGAGGATAGGAGGGACTGGGGCGGCACTGGCGAAAGGGTCCCACGTTCCAGGCATGCGTGATGAGCGAGTCCTGGAGACCCCTGGTGCAGCGTGGAGGCCGTGGCTAACAACACCGCGCTGGCTGCTAGGAGAATCGCTGTTAACTGTTCTCCCACAGAGGGGGCGAGCGTGGGAGGTGAGGGAGGGGCACGCTCGCCAGCTTGCCTCTCTCCCTGCACCCTACACCCTGCGAATGCACACATGCGTGGTCAGTTACGCCTTAGTGAAGCTGGGGGTGGAGAGATTCCTTAATGGATTTTTTTTCCTTCTTTCGATGACACGGCCGGCTGTCCGCAGGCCTTTCGGGAAGCTCCTTTGTTCTTGGGGCTTCCTGGCCCACTTCCTCAGTGCCCTCGCCAAGGGTCTTCTCGCCCCAGCATCTCCTCCCGCCTCCCCTGTCAGCTCTGTGCTCCTGCCCGTGGCCAGCCCAAGCAGACCCTAGACGCCCTGGCGGTATTCCCCTGAGTCACCTGGGCACACAGGCCCGGGTGTACAGTCAGCACTGGGAGGCAGCACTCAATTCAGCAAGCGGCTCCCGTGGGCTGGCCTTGCTACCTGCAGGTCAAGTAACCTTGAGTCCAAGGACCTTCCTCAGAACACTGGGCCAGCCTCTTCCATTCTTCTAGATTTTTCATCATCCAATAAGGACCCCAACCGCGAAGCTGCCTTTGACATGGATCACCCATAATCCCCTCCTCTGGGGAGGCTGAGAATCCTACCAAAGACCAGAGCTGCCGGACGCCTACCCAGGCACCCACGCACCAGCAAACGCACGGGAGATTATTTCTTCCTAACTCCTCTTGATTCTTGCTTGGGTTTCTCGGTCTTGGGTCAGGTCTCTCTGCAGCATTGTTCCCCATTCCCAAAAGAACACGCAACACAGAGGAACTGCTCACCCTCGGGCTTGCTGGGGCGGCCGGCTTTGGCATCAGCGACCTCTCAGCCCTGTTGGAAGGGAAACTTCCTGCACGGACAGCGGGAGAGCGTCTCCTGCTGGGAGCCCGTGTTTCGTGGGGGAGACCGGCAGGCCTCCGGGATTGCAAACCAGAGGGTGGGTTCTCCAGGGAGCGCGTGCATGTTTCTCCATCTTCCTCCGCGGCTCTTTGCAAAGCAGTGAGTGTGCTAGGTCAACGGTGTCCAGGACGCCTCTAATCTGTGCTCTTTGAATGAAAATGCTGCTTTCAGGGTGTGTTTTAGCTTCTCTGTTGCGGGTTCTGTTACTCCTCAGTGTTGTGACACCAAGGAGATCTCAGCTTCGAGGCATCTGGGCAACAAGAAGCCACCCTGGGAAATGCAAATGCATCGCTTTCAACGCTTCTTTTCCTTTGCCCCTGGCCAGTACGCCACAGGTAACTCATTTATTTATCTGTATACCTTAGCATTTCTTTATTTTGCTTTTATTTAATTCATTTAGGCGGCATATGGATTATCATAAACTTGACTTTCTTAGAACTTCGACACTTGTCTAAACTCAGTGCCCGTAAACTCCACATGGCTCAGGAAGCGGGCATGGATTTTGGCAGGAAGACATGATCTTTGGAGCAAGACTGGGGAGCCCAGGCCTTGGTGCTCTACCAAGCGACCTCAAGGAAATACACTGATGGTGGTTGGTTGGGGGGGGGGAGCTTTTTTTTGTTTTGTTGTCAAAGATATTTCCCATATTCCAGATGGTCTACAAGGAGCATGCACTGCCTTTGCAATTTAAACAACTAATCTTAAGAGGATGCTGGAACAAGGGCTCTCCCTAGGGGCCTGAGGCTCAGTGACTTGGGGCCTGACATGCAGAAGATCCACTTTCCAACAGCGTTTTGGGGAGAGCAACGGAGTAGGACTGACCCAAGCCGCCTGGGCGCTTGGTGATCCATTACAGAGTGAAGCTGAAGGGTCGAGGCTGTCCACAGGCAGACAGGTCCCAAGCCACAGAGATGACCACGGAGTTCTAGGATCTCCCGCACTAAGCAGGGACGGGCAGGCGAGCCGGAGGAAAAGGTCACCGAGCTCCCTCTACAGGCCGCTGCTGGTATTACCACGGTCTCCTTGCAGACTTCTTGAAGGAAGCCAAGATCCTACTCCATCAAGCTGGAGTTATTTTTAAACAGAAAGGGATGTGCTGTGGGGGAAAAAAAAAAAAAAGGCAAAAACAACAAAACCCTCCACGCTGTGCATTCTGTGGCGATCGCGCGAAAGGCAGACCTGTTAGACAAGGGTGTAGAATGGAAACAGCATTTCAGTTCCATCTAAGAAACGCGGCAGGTTCGAATCCTGGCTCCACCGCCGGCAGCGTGACTCTGGGGCCTGCTGGAGGGAGGGCTCCGCAGTGTTCCGGTGAAGCGCCCGTGCCGGAAGCACACAGAACCCCGCCTCTCCTCCTGCACCCAGAGACGTCAGCCGGCTCCTGCGCAACTCGGCACTGCTTCCTCTGGAATGAGACGAGACTGGCTTAGTGCGTCTCGAGGTTCCTCTAAGCGCCAACTGAAAAGGAGAGACTGTGTGACAGCAGTCCGATATGCGTGTGTGTGTGTGTGTTTATTTTTTTGACAGGCAGAGTGGACAGTGAGAGAGAGACAGAGAGAAAGGTCTTCCTTTGCCGTTGGTTCACCCTCCAATGGCCACCGCAGCCAGTGCGCTGCGGTCGGCACATTGCGCTGATCCGATGGCAGGAGCCAGGTGCTTCTCCTGGTCTCCCATGGGGTGCAGGGCCCAAGCACTTGGGCCATCCTCCACTGCACTCCCGGGCCACAGCAGAGAGCTGGCCTGGAAGAGGGGCAACCGGGACAGAATCCGGCGCCCTGACTGGGACTAGAACCCGGTGTGCCGGCGCCGCTAGGCGGAGGATTAGCCTAGTGAGCCGCGGCGCCGGGCTCGTGTGTGTGTTTTAATCAGAGCAGTCATCTAAAAGGCCCATGGAAAATGCACATTAGCAACAACTGTGCATGCATTTCAAAATGCTTTTGCATCAGCATAAACTCTACACTGGGACTTTCTGACCCTAATGCCGCCGGAAGTCTCTGCCCTAGGCGATTCTGTGGCAGCCCGTGGGAACCAGACCCCTGGAGTGGTGAGCGTGGAGGTCCTGTGTAAGATGGGTGGGCAGGGACCAGGTTCCGTGGAGCTGCATAAGCTGGCTTCATTCTTAGAATAATAGGCGGCCACTGGGAGCTCTGAACGGGGAAGAAACGAGACTTTGCTGTGCCATCTCCGCCCAGACTCACAGGCTGAAGTCCTAGACCCCAGTAAGACAAGGTTAGCGGATAAGGGGCCCTGGGGGGAAATCAGACCACAAAAGTAAGGCCCTCGCGAGAAGAGGAAGACGATGTCGCCTGCTCTCTCCTCCTCTGCCTGCACGGGGGAAAGGCCACCAGAGGAGAGTGACAGTGTGGACAACTACAAGCCACCGAGGGAGCCCTCATCACAACCAACCATGCTGCTCAGCTGCTGCCGGACTTCCGGCGCCCAGAACTCTGAGTGACTGGGCGAGTGAAACCCCAGGCCTGTGGTGCTCTCGGTGGGCAGCTGGAGCAGACCGGCACACACCGACTGAGTCGCTACTGCTGTGAACGCAGTGGGACACGAAGGGCTCACATGCAAGAGGTCGAGCCAGGTGAATGCAAGAAAAACCACTGGGGTGTGCGTCAGTCCTGGCAGTTAACACTGCCTGGGTGCCTGCATCCCCTACCTTGGTGCCTGTGCTTGGATCCTGGTCCCAGCTCCCTGCTAAGCACACACTGGGAGGCAGCAGGTGACGGCTCATGCACATGGGTCCCTGAGCAACAAGAAGTCACGTTGGGAAGTGCAAATGCATCGCTTTAAACGATTCTTTTCCTTTGCCCCCGGCCTGTGCTCCATGGGTAACCCATGTAAGACATCTGAATTGAGCTCGGGGCTCCTGGTTTCAGCCTGGCCCAGCCCTGACTGTTGTGGGCATTTGGTGAATGAACCAGCAGATGAGAGAGCTGTCTCTGTCTCTCAAATGAATTTTTCAAATGATAAAAATTTTTTTTCTAAAGAAAAATCACTTGGCTAAAACAAAGAAGTGGAGAATGCATCGGAAGATCGGAAGACATTTCTAATCAGAAAGAATGGCGAGGTTTTGGAGGAACTGTCATTTTCTAGTGTGTATTTTATATCTTTAAAGATTTATTTATTTATTTGAAAGTCAGAGTTAGACAGAGAGAGAGGAGAGGCAGAGAGAGAGAGAGAGAGAGAGGTCCTCCATCCGATGGTTCACTCCTCAGTTGGCTGCAACTGCCAGAGCTGGGCCAATCTGAAGCCAGGAGCCAGGAGCTTCCTCCAGGTCTCCCACGTGGGTGCAGGAGCCCAAGGACTTGGGCCATCTTCTACTGCTTTCCCAGGCCACAGCAGAGAGCTGGATCAGAAGTAGAGCAGCCAGGTCTCGAACCAGTGCCCATATGGGATGCCGCACTTCAGGCTAGGGCATTAACCCGCTGCGCCACAGCACCGGCCCCTCTAGTGTGCATTTTTAAAAAGATATCTTTCTACTTATTTGAAAGGCAGAGGGATAAAAAGAGAATTTTTTAAAAAAATATTTATTTATTTATTAGAGAGAGAGGGAGAGACAGAGAGACAGATCTTTCATCCACTAGTTCACTCCCCAGATGGCTGAAACAGAGGTGGGCCAGACTGAAGCCAGGAGTCAGGAGCTTCTGCCGGGTCTCCCAAGTGGGTGCAGGGGCACAGGCACTTGGTTCTAGTCCCAGCTGCTCCACTTCTGATCCAGTTCTCTGCAGTGGCCTGGGAAAGCAGTAGAAGATGGCCCAAGTCCTTGGGTCCCTGCACTCCCGTGGGAGACTGGAAAGAAGCTCCTGGCTCCTGGCTTCAGATCAGCCCAGCTCTGGCCATTGCAGCCATTTGGGGATTGAACCAGTGGATGGAAGATCTCTCTCTCTCTGCTCCCCCTTTCCATCACTCTGCCTTTCAAATAAATAATTTAAAAAAAAAGAAATTGTAGTTTCATATCTATAAAGTTCAATTTGTTTTTTAATATCTCCTGTATCTATTTAACATGTTAAATATTTCTGTTCTATTTATTTTTTAAAAAAATGTATATAAATAAAGTCAGAGTTATAGAGAGAGACAGAGAGATACAGAGATCTTCTATTTGCTGGTTCATTCCCCAGATGGCCACAGTGGCCAGGGCTGGGCAGGGCCAAAACCAGGAGCCAGGAGCTTCATCTGGGTCTCTCATATAGGTGCAGGGGCCCAAACACTTGGGCCATCTTCCACTGATTTCCCAGGCCATCAGCAGGGAGCTGGATCGGAAGTAGAGCAGCCGGGCCATGAACTGGTGCCCAGGTGCCCAGGCAGGGGCTTTACCCACTAATCACAGCGCCAGCCCATCCTTTCTGCTTTTGAACACGTGGAGTTCAGTGGTGACCCCCTTTTCTAACGTGTTTGCTTATCAGTGGTGTCAATTCTGAGTTGATTTCAAGTAATTAACATTTCTCATCATTACAGGTCCTACCTTCCTGTTTCTCTGTGTGCCTGGTCATTTCCGATTGGATGCCAGACATTGTAAACCACATGTGCTCAAGTCCTGGATATTTTTTGTGTCCCTGTAAATATTCTGCAGCTTTCTTCTGATGCTCAGTTAAGTTCCTTCCAATCAGTCTGCCACTCTGGGATCATATTCTGGAACGCTCATGCGGCTGAACCAGAGCTGTGTTTGATTTAGGGCGGGTGCATCCCCACCGCCGGGGTGTGGACGTCCTGAGTGCTCCAGCAGGTGCTCTGTGAACTGGGAGGCGACCCTGCCTGGCCTGGGGAGCAGGTCCTATACCCGCCTCGTGTGAGCGCCAGCTGCTGCCTCCTCTGCTCCTGGGTGGTTCCATCCCCAGCCCAGGATGGCTTCCTGGCGTAGATCTGCCGGCACACTCCGAGGAATGGAAAGGAGTGTACTGCTCATCTCCAGCGCTCACTCTCGCGCGCTCTCTCTCTGCCAGCACTCTGCATTGCAAACCCTAGTGCCTCCATCTGCGTCTGCTTGGTTCACCAAGTTCTCTCTGCTCCCCCGCAGCTCTCCTGCCCGAGCTGGGGCCTGAAGCTGGGGAAACACTGGGCTCACCTTCTCTGTTGTTCACAGAGTTCCCTCCTTTCTCCTGTGTGTACCGAGTCATGGAAACTGTTTTCTCTCCAGCCCCCGCCATACGGTTTTCCTGATATTTTTATTGTTTCAAATGGGAGAGTAAATCTTTTTTTTTTTTTTCACTTAACAGCTTGTCTTCACCCTTTATTTCTTTTTTTTTTAACTTTTATTTAATGAATATAGATTTCCAAAGTACAGCTTATGGACTACATTGGCTTCCCCCCACCCCCGATGACTTCCCTCCCACCCGCAACCCTCCCCTTTCCTGCTCTCTCTCCCCTTCCATTCACATCACGATTCATTTTCAATTTTCTATATATACAGAAGATCAGTTTAGTATACATTAGGTAAAGATTTCAACAGTTTGCACCCACATAGAAACACAAAGTGAAAAATACTGTTTGAGTACTCGTTATAGCATTAAATCTCAATGTACAGCACATTAAGGACAGAGATCCTACATGAGGAGTAAGTGCACAGTGACACCTGTTGTTGACTTTACAAATTGACACTCCTGTTTATGGTATCAGTAATCTCCCTATGCTCCAGTCATGAGTTTCCAAGGCTATGGAAGCCTTTTGAGTTCTCTGACTCTTATCTTATTTGGACAAGGTTATAGTCAAAGTCGAAGTTCTCTCCTCCCTTCAGAGAAAGGTACCTCCTTCTTTGAAGACCTGTTCTTTCCACTGGGTTCTCACTCATAGAGATCTTTCATTTAGGTTTTTTTTGTTTGGTTTTTTTTTTTTTTTTTTTTTTTTGCCAGAGTGTCTTGGCTTTCCATGCCTGAAATACGGGAGAGTAAATCTAACCCCTGTTAACTCTGTCTTGGCCATAGGCAGAAACAATTTCTAATCAAAAGTCTTTATCTCAGGGCTGGCATTGTGGTGCAGGGGGTAAAGCTGCCTGCAGTGCCCACTTCCCACATGGGCGCTGGTTCAAGTCCCAGCTGCTGCACTTCTGATCTAGCTCCCTGCCAATGCACCTGGGAAAGCAGCAGGAGATGGCCCAAGTGCTTGAACCCCGGCATCCATGTGGGAGACCAAGAAGAAGCTCCTGCCCCGGCCACTGCAGCCATTTGGGGAGTGAACCAGGGATGGAAGATCTCTCTCACTTTCTCTCTGTAACTCTGACTTTCCAATAAATACATCTTTTTTTAAAAGGAAACAAAAATCGTTATCTCTGAAAGACACGTAATGACTCAGGGTCAGTTGTAACTCGTCAACCTAATACATTTGGATTTATTAGTAAACTCTGCTTTTCACCAATTACTCTGTAAGTTAATATTGATAACCTTATAATTGTCCAATAA
The DNA here is from genome assembly GCF_964237555.1 of Oryctolagus cuniculus. Taxonomy (NCBI): domain Eukaryota; kingdom Metazoa; phylum Chordata; class Mammalia; order Lagomorpha; family Leporidae; genus Oryctolagus; species Oryctolagus cuniculus. Next base: position 100,872,617 of record NC_091444.1, on the reverse strand, counting down.
AAAGGTATTTCTTTCATGTTTTAAAACTCATTTAAATGATGATAAATATGTTAATTAAAAAAGGGCATTCTAGGGTTCCCCCCACCCCATTTTAAGCAAACTATAAAATAAAACTGATTTACACTGATTTTAATGAAAAGTCCATAGTTTGTATTTTTTCCGCCAATGGTAAAAGTGAAAAATTTAATTTTGAGTATACTGATAAGTGTATTACTAGTGAGTTATTTTCATGCCTCAGGAATACAATTATTGTGGGTAATAGGTCATTATGGACTTATTACAGTAGTTAACATTGGTAAAGAAAGAACTTGGGCCAGTGTGGCAAATTAGACAATGCAGGAGAAAAAAAATTAGTGAATCAGAGGCGAAGCAATGGAAACTATCCAAAATGAGACATGCCATGAAAAAACTTGCGCCATCAGAACATCAGTGAGCTATGAGGCCACCTCAGAGGGCCTAACATCCGTATAACAGGAGAGAGAATGTAAGGAGAAGGGAAGAAAACGAGTTTGAAGAAATAAAGGTCCCCAGATCTGATGAAAACCAGAAATGCACGGGTCCAACGTGAAAACGTGGCAAGAAACCTGCAGGAAGAAGCTCCTGCCTCCTGCCTCCTGGCTTCAGATTGGCCTAGCTCCAGCCATCGTGGCCATTTGGGGAGAGGACCAGCGGATGGAAGACCCCTCTCTCTCTTTCTCTCTCTCTCTCTCTCTCTGACTCCGCCTTTCTGTAACTCTGCCTTTCAAATAAATATTTTTAAAAAATCATTCACAAAGATATCAATGAAATACTTAGGGATGTATGTGACAAAGATGTATAAGGATTGTTCTTAAAAAGTCAATAAAATCATGCTGAGAGAAGTTAAAGCTAAACAAGTAGAATAATAAACCATGGACATTGGACAGAAAAATGAATATGAAGACCTCAAGCCAGCATCCCATGAATGCTGCATTTCTAATCCAGCTCCCTGCTAATGCACCTGGGAAAGCAGCAGACGATGGGCCAAGTGCTTGGGCCCCTGCATCTACTTGGGAGACCCAGATGGAGTTCCAGGTTCCTGGTTTTGGCCAAGTAAAGCCATTGTGGCCATCTGGGGAGTAAGCCAGTGGATGGAAGATTTTCTTTCTCTCTCTTACTCTCTCTCCCTTCCTCCTTTTCTCTCTCTAACTCTGCCTTTCAAATAAATAAATAGTTTTTAAAAACCTCACTTTATCCAAAATTGATCCATTGATTCAGTTGCCAAGAAATCCCCAGCAGACTTTCTTGAGATGAAATTGTATTCTGAAATTTATATGGGAGTGCAAAATACCCAGAATACAACTTTTTTTTCTAACAATCTTAGAGGGGAAATAATATCTGATTTCAAGACTTTCTATGAATCTATATTTATCAAGATGATATGATGTTGATGAAAAGTAAAATTGTACATCAATAGAAAACAATGGAACATCAAAAACTCGATCCTGAAGTATACAGACAACGGATTTTTTATTGTAAAATCCAAACAACAAAGTTCACCATATTTCTAGCTCTTATGGAGGCCTAGGATCTGTTTTGAGTTAATTTTTGAATATGGTGTGAGGTCGGAGTCCCACTTTTTGGTTTTGCATGTGGATATCCAGTGGTTCCAGAACCATTTGTTGAGATATTGTCTCCTTTGAGTGGTCCTGGCATCCTTGTCAAAATAATTAATTATAGATTTATAGCTTTACTATGGGTTCTCAATTCTATTCCATTGATCTATGTGTCTGTTTCACACTGTCTTGATTAGTGTTGCTGTGTAGTACATTTTTAAATCAGGAAGTGTGAGTCCTCCAACTTAGTTCTCTTTTTTTCCTTCTTTTTCTTATTATTTTTGATTTATAGAACAACTCATTGGTTGTTTTTGGCTACTCAGAGTCCCTGGCAATACCATACAAATGTTAGGATCAACTTTTCCATGTCTGCGGAGAAAGTACTAAGATCTTGACAGAAATTTAATTGAATCTGTACTATGCTTTGGGGATATGCTGTCATCTTTCCAATATGAAGTCTTCCAAGCCACAAAAACAATGTCTTTCCATTATTTAGGATTTTGTTCAATTCTTTCAGCAACAACTTTTAAGTTTTCAGTGACAAGTCCCATACACCCTTGGTTAGATTTAACGTCTAAGTCTTTTAGTCTTATTCTTATCTAAATAGAATTGTTTTCCCAATTTTATGGCTGGATCGTTCATAACCAGTTTATAGGATACAACAGATTTTTCCTATAGATCCTGTCTCCTGCAATACTGAACTCATCTTCTGTTGTGTAAGAGCTTGTTGGGATTCAGCAGGATTTTCTGTATGTAAGATCAGGTCAGCTGCAAATGGAGGTCATTTTCTTTCTTTCTTCCCAAAGTGAGTGCCTTTTATTTCTTTTTCTTATGTCACTATCTTGGCTGGAACTTCCAGCGCAATCCTGACTGTAAACAGGAAAAGTGGGCTTTCTGGTCTTGTTTCTGACTTCAGGGTGAAGCTTCAGTCTTTCACCTCTGAGTGTGACGTTAGCTGTGGATTTGTCTCTTGAGTGGTACATGCAATGATTAGGGATGCTGAACACCTTTCCATGTACCTGTCAGTCACTCTTAGATCTCCTCTGGAGATATATCTACCTGGGTCCTTTGCTCATTCTTAAAATCAGGACTTTTACTTTGCTACTGAGATGCATGAATTCGTCATGAATTTTGGGTATCAACTCCTTATAAGACACATGGTTTATGAATATTTTCTCCCATCACATAGGCTGCCTTTTCGTTTCCTTTGTTGTGCAGAACTTTTCAGTTTTATGTAGTCTTCATTATTTTTATATTAGTTACCTGTGATTTTGTCACTCCCCCCCCCCCAATTCATTGAGGGTTTCATGCTGTCAGGTCCTATGTTTTAGTCAATAATCCATTTTAGAGTAATTTCCATGAGTGGAATAAGATATGAGTCCAGTTCTCCAAACACTGTGTATTGAAGAGATTATTCTTGCCCCATTGTATGTTCTTGCCATTCTGTTCAAATAATGGTGGGCTGGGTACACGTGAATTAATCTCTGGGCTCTCTGTTCTGTTTCATTGGTCCATGTTTGCTTTTACACCAGTGCCAGTCTGTTCTGATTACCATAAAGTTATCACAGATTTTGAAATAAGATAGTGTGATGCCTCTGGCTTTGTTCTTCTTGCTCAAAACTGCTTTGAGTATTTGAGTCTTCAGTGATTCCATACAAATTTTAGGATTTGTTTTTCCATGAAAAATGCCATTGAAATTTTGACCGATTTCATTGAATCTCCAAAAGGGACTTTTGAACAATGTTGATTCTTCCAATACATGAATATTGATACCTTTCCATTTATTTGAATATGTTTCAATTTCTTTCATCAATGTCTTATAGTTTTTTTTTTTTTTTTTTTTTTTTTGGACAGGCAGTGTGGACAGTCAGAGAGAGAGACAGAGAGAAAAGGTCTTCCTTAACCGTTGGTTGACCATCCAATAACTGCTGCGGCCAGCGCACTACAGCCGGCGCACCATGCTGATCCGAAGCCAGGAGCCAGGTGCTTCTCCTGGTCTCCCATGGAGTGCAGGGCCCAAGCACTTGGGCCATCCTCCACTGCATTCCTGGGCCACAGCAGAGAGCTGGACTGGAAGAGGGGCAACCGGGACAGAACCAGTGCCCCGTCCGGGACTAGAACCTGGTGTGCCAGTGCCGCAGGCGGAGGATTAGCCTATTGAGCCATGGCACCGGCCATCTTAAAGTTTTCTGTATACAGATCTTTCATCTCCTTTATTAGCTCAATAGGCTAATCCTCCGCCTGCGGCACCAGCACCCCACGTTCTAGTCCGGGTTGGGGTGCCAGATTCTGTCCCGCTTGCTTCACTTCCAGTCCAGCTCTCTGTTGTGGCCCAGGAGTGCAGTGGAGGATGGCCCAAGTGCTTGGGCCCTGCACCCACATGGGAGACCAGGAGAAGCACCTGGCTCCTGCCTTCGGATCAGTGCAGTGCGCTGGCCGCAGCGCGCCGGCCGCGGCGGCCACTGGAGGGTGAACCAACAGCAAAGGAAGACCTTTCTCTCTGTCTCTCTGACTATCCACTCTGCCTGTCAAAAAAAAAAAAAAAAAAAAAAACACTTTATCAAATACTTTTGCCCCTACTGAGATGATCATATGACTTTGACCTTTATTCTGTGGATATAGAGTATCACACTAATGGTTTCCATATGTTGTTATTATCCCAGGGACGAATTCTAATTGATCATGGTATATGGTCTTTTAAATGTGCTGTTGAATTCAATTTTTTTCACATTTCATTGAAGATTTTTTTCATCTATGTTCATAAAAGGATACTGGCCTTAATTGTTCTTTTTCTTTGTGGAATTCTTTTTTGGCTTTTGTATCATGGTAATGCTAGCTTTGCAAAATTAGTTTGGAAGCGTTCCCTTTCCAATTCTGGGGGACAGGTTGGGAAGAATTGGCATTTCATTCTTGAAAAGCTTGGTAGAACTCACTACGGAAGCCGTCTGGTCCTGGATGTTTCTTTGTTGAGTTTCTGATCACTGCTTTAACATCCTTACTCATAACTGCCATGGTAATGTTTTCTATTTATTCACGATTTACCTGGGGTAGTTTGCGCGTTTCTAGGAACCTGTCCACTTCTAGCTTACCCAAGTCACTGGCCTGTAATTGCTAATGGCCGTCTATTACGATCTCCTGTGTTTCCATGGTAGCTCTTGTAATGACTTCTCTCATCTCCGGGGTTGGCGGATTCAGTGTGAGGCAGGCTGACCAGTTACCATTTGCCGGAGTTTGGTAAGACAGGCCACACCCACACCCACAGGTATATGAAGCACATGTATTACTTACAGGTGGGTATCAAGGGACTAAAGCCGTCTAGGCTCCAGGGTGAGATGGTCCTCCAGGCCAAGGCAGGTGAAGCCTCGACTTCCTGTGTGCCATGTGCATATCTGAGGGCCCCTGAAAAGCAGCCTGCTGGAGGTGACGGATCTCAAGTGCCCTGGGCATGCTTTGAAGCACTTCCTGCTTCCAGGCAAGAGCAGGAAAAAAACCTGGATGGTTCTTCCCTAATTCAAGATGTTCTATTCCTTGGCGGGGGGAGGGAGTTATGGCAGAGAACAAGGGCCTGGCTGTCTTGGGCAGCTTCTCCATCAGGATACTGCATTCCCAATACATTCTAGTTATTCTTGAGAAAGGGAGAAGAACTGGATTCCTTCAAGGTCATGCTGAGAACAGTCCGAGAGCCCTCTCGTTCTGAGTCTACCTGAAGCTTTGCCAGTCTCACTTATGCTTTCAAACAGCACCCCTTGGCACTGCCTGCATAACTGGCATCCTATATCAGAGTCCCAGCTGCTCTACTTCTGATCCAGCATTTTGCTGATGTGCCTGGAAAAGCAGCAGAGGGTGGCCCAAGTGCTTGGGCTCCTGCCACCCATATGGGAGACCTGGATAGAGTTCACGACTCCTGACTTCTGTTCAGCCCAGTCCTGAATATTGCCGTCATTTGGGAAGTACACTGATAGAGGGATCTCTCTCTTAGTTGCTCTACCTTTCAAATAAATAAATAAATCTTAAAAAAAAAAAAAAAAGGTAACTCAGGGGCCGGCATTGTGAGTTAAGCTGCCACCTGTAACGCCAGCATCCCATATGAGCACCTGTTGACCTCCCGGCTGCTCCACTTCCCATCCAGCTCCCTGCTCATGCAGCTAGGAAAACAGCAAAAGATGGTCCACTGCTTGCGGCCCTGCCACCCATGTCACAGATCCAAGTGCAGTTCCAGGCTCCTGGCTTCAGCCTGGCACCGCCCTGGCTGTTGCGGCTGTTTGGGGAGTAAACCAGTAGATGGACAATCTTTCTCTGTCTCTCCTTCTCTCTGTAACACTGTCTTTCAAATAAAAAAATTTTTTTTTAAAAAAAGCAACTCTTTAGTTTCATTTATCTTTTCTGTTGTTTTCGGAGTCTCCGTTGTATTTCTTTCTGCTCTGATCCGTGTTATTTCCATCTGTCTGCTGACTTTGAGCTTAGTGAACTATTCTAGTTCTTTTAGGTATGAAGTTAAGTTGTTTTTTGAGACACTTTTTTCCTTAATGTAGGCATTTCAGCTATGGATTTAATCTTAGATCTGTCTTTGCCACAACCCATAAGAACTTTAATCCATGCTCCACATCACACATAAACATCAACTCAAGATGGACCATGGGCTACATGTACAATGGAAAGCCATAAAACACAGAGAAGAAAATAAATGAGAAAATCTGTTGCCTTGAGTTAGGCAAAGATAGGACTCCAAAAGCATGATTCAAATCATAAAAATGATAAAGCAGACTTTCTCAAAATTAAAAACTTCTGCTTTTAGATATTGTTAAAAAGAACGTAATGATACGTTATACAGACTGGGAGGAGACACCTACAAAACACGTATCAGATAAAGAAAGGGCTTATAGCCAGGAAATATAATAGTCAAACAATAAGAAAAATCCTCCTCTTTTTATTGCAAAGACTTGGCCAAATGCATAAAGTTGTAAATATGCCTGGCAAGAACATGAAAAAAATGCTAAACATCGTTAGTCATGGGGAAACACGAGAATGAGCACACAGACTAGCTCAGGACGTGCCCGCTGGTAATGAGGAATCAGACGTCAATTTTGAGGATTGCTCACTGATAGCTTTTAAGGCCACCTCTCCTTCTGCCCACAAGTGGGAACGCAAACACCACTCAGGAGTCCCGACCTCCGAGCCCGAGACAGGAACCTGCACCACGGCTCTTTCGTCCAACCACCAGAAAAGCCCCAAGCCACATCCCCTTTCCTCGCTCGCTCAAGCCACCTCCACAGCAGCTTGGGAAGTCTGCCCTGCTCATCACGAGACCAAAGCACCGTCGAGGTGGCTGAAATGGAAAAGCTCACCTATACTAAATGTCGGTGTAGATAAGAAGGAAGTGGAACTACTAATATGCAGGTACTTCAAAAATTTCATGGAAACATGTTCATCTTGGTGTAAAAAATTTTTGGAATCCACTTGTCATCTCTCATGGTACACATTTTTTATTAACTTTAGAACACTTTTCATGTGCATGGATTTCAATTTTTTTTGCACTGAAGCCTATCTTTTAGTTCCAATTGTCATGAACCTTCTGAAGTATGCTCACACTCATAGAATGAAACAGAAAGACTACAAAATCACTTTGGAAAAGAAGTTGGCAGTTTCTTAAAAAGCCAAATAGAGATCCACCATGTGGTACGGAAATTCCACTCTTATTTAGCTAAGAGAAAAGAAAGCATATGTTCACACAGAGACGTGCACACGCTGATGGCTCAAGTGCTTGCATGCCTGCTGCCCACAAGAGAGACAGAGACGCAGCACTGGGCTCCTGACTGGCCTGGCCCAGTGCGGGCTGCTGTAGGCACTTGGAGAGTGAACCAGCAGCGGAAAAGCTGTCTCTTGGCTTATGATTCATAACATGGAATGCTACTCAGCAATAAAAAGGACTGGCTGAAAAATATGGATTAATTCCAAAATTACGCAGCTTAATTCAGCAAGCATAGTGTATCTTCCCATTTATACACTTAAAAAAATCTTTTTAGAATTTACAAAAATATCGATAGAGAAAGCAAATGAGTGATTTCCTGAGCATTGGGCTGGGATTGGAGCAGAAACAAGGACCCACAGAAATGAGGGTTACAGAGGTGGACCACGGAGCTTGGAGCTTAGATGCAGTATCTCAACACTGTGTGACACTGCACATCTCTGAGCTGTGCAGTTTTCTATATGGCAATTAAACCTCGATTTTTAAAAAGGACTGGATTATTTCACCTTGAACACTTGGTGATGGAAAAAAGCTCCAAGGACTGTGCCTTAGGCATTTCTGAGTTCTTCCCTTCTCACCATCGTAGGATTCCGTCTCCTATTTTTCGGTCTTTTTTTCCCTCCTTGATCCTCTTGGGTGTCTTTCTTGGTTGCCCCCTCACTTTGACGGCAGGCACTCTTCCATGGCATCGAGAGCGAGGATACTTCTGTAAAAGGTATCTGTTCCTCCACCACATCTGGCCAGGCCCAGAATTCCTTTCCCATGAGAACTTGGAAGGCAATGGCCAAAACCTTGCTTTCCAGGTTGCTGCTAAAAAGATCAAACCTACCATTATTCCTGGTAATGTTCCTTTTCATGTGGCCGTTGATTGCTCTATGTCTGCTCATCCTCATCTCTCTGGAGGTGTCAGGTCTTCTAACGCCTCCCATCAAGTTCACAGCGACGTGTACCATTTTCTACCTTTTCCCATTGTGCTGCTCCCTCGGTGAGTGCTATCGACCCGACAACTCCGACTCTTTAATTCCAGCAAATTTTTGTCAATTCCTCTAGTATTCAGATTTTGAGCCTAACTACTTTGGTTCTTTGATTTTTTCTCTTATCTCTCTCTCCCTTTTTACAACCTTCTTTTGGGGAAATTTCCTTAACTTTATCCATTAATTCCTATGCTGAGCTTTTTTTTTTTAAGATTTATTTTATTTATTTGAAAGGCAGTTAGAGAGAGAGAGAGATCTTCCATGCATGGTTCACTCTCCAAATGGTCACAACAGCCAGGACTGGGCCAGGCCGAAGCCAGGAGCTTCTTCTGGGTCTCCCATGTGAGTGGGATGGCCCCAAACACTTGGGCCATCCTCTGCTGCTTTCCCAGGTGCATTAGCAGGGAGATGGATTGAAATGGAGGCTGAGACTCTAACCAGCGCCCATATGGGATATAAGCACTGCACGTGCTGGCTATACCAGCCCCTCTACTGAGTTTTTAAAAATTATTTCTGATACATAATAACTTATATATTTATGGGGTAGCATCCTACATTTCAATACACATAGTGTGTAATTATCAGATCAGGGTAACTGGCATATCCATCCACTTCAAACATTTATCATTGTCAACCAGCTATTCTGAAATGCTGGGTGAATTGTTGTCAATCAGTTATCCTGTGCTATGGAACACTAGATGTGATTCCTTCTGGCCTGCTGCACCCTGTACCCATCACCCACTCTGTCTCTGTTCTCCTCTCCCTCCCCGGCGCCAGGCTCTGCTAACCACCCTTGTCTTTCCGTTCTTAGCTTTCACCCTTGGCTGAGCACCTAATGGTACCTGTCTTCCCATGCCAGGCTTACTTCATGTGGGGCTACTGTCCTCCAAGTTCACCGGTGTGGCTACAAGTGACAGAACTTCACTCTTGCTTTTTGTAGCTGGATGGTGTTTCACTGTGCATACACACCATCTTTTCTTAATCCACGCATCTGATGAGACGCGGAGGCTGACCCCCACCTATGGCCCCGTGAGGAGCGTTACAGTAACCAGAGAGTGCAGGCATTTCTTCCCCATACTGACTGCCTTTCCGTGGGCAGTATACTCAGTGGAGGCACTGGCGACTCATAAGGCAGCTCTATTTCTAGCGCCTGAGAAAGCCCCATGCTTTTTTGTCAATTCCATGCAACCATGCTCCTGCTCAGCTCTCGGCAGACCTGGAAGGAGCCCTTCCCTATCTCTGCAGCTTCCTGTACCAGTTCTTCGGTGGTTCTTTGGGTGAGCCCATCACCTGTCTACCTGTGTGCATCGGTAGGTGGCCCTGGCCCCACCTCCAAGTCCAAGGACGATGATGATGCCGACAGACGTCTTTGCCGTTGTGCACTCTGGTCCTCTGGCTGGGGCTGCTGCACCTGACTTCCTGTTGGCTGCTGGCAATGACCACTCTCACCTTTCAGAGGCCACCAAGCACATCTGCCTATAACTCCAAGCATTCAAGTGACTCCTCTTAGAAACACATTCGAAGATTTGCAATAGAAGCTTGGCTCTTCAATTTTTTCTCGGTATTCTTTTCCTTTTGCTAAAAGTGATTTATTTAAAAGCAGAGTTACAGAGGGAGAAGCAGAAAGAGATCTTCCATCCACTGGTTCACTCCCCAGTTGGCCAAAATAACCAGGGCTGGGCCAGACTGAAGCCAGGAGCCTGGAACTCCATCCGGGTCTCCCACGTGGGTGGCAGGGACCCAAGCACTTGGGCCATCCTCCCCTGCCTCCCCAGGTGCGTTGGTAGGGAGCTGGATCAGAACTGAAGCAGCTAGGACTCAAACCGGCACCAAACTTGGATGCCAGTGCTGCAGGAGATGGCTTAACCCATTGCACCACAACACTGGCACCATCTTTCCTGACACCTTTAAAACCATGGGCTAAGAATGTGAGAAGGGAAAGAACATGTCTACTGATTACTAAATATGTGACATCCATTGCACTTGGTCCTTGGCTTTAGTTTATATTTGAGGGAAAGAAGAAACTGTGTGTGAAACAAGGTACGGGCTGGCGTGGTCGGGCAGCAGGTTAAGCTGCCACCTGTGACACGGGCATCTCATGTGGCTACTGGTTCAAGTCCTGGCTGCTCCACTTCCCATCCGGCTCCCAGCTAAAGCACCTGGGAAAGCAGCAGAAGGCGGCTGTACTTGGATTCTGACACCTACATGGGAGACCCAGCTGGAGTTCCAGGCTCCCAGTTCAGCCTGGCCCAGCCCCAGCCATTGTGGCCATTTGGAAAGTGAACCAGCAGATGGAAGATATCTCTCTATCTCTCTCTCTCTCTCTCTCTCTCTCTCTCTCTCTCCCTGCCTTTCAAATCAATAAATCTTCAAAGAACTCAATGAAACAAAAATGAAACACAGAGGTCCTATAAGAAACGTAATGTTGTTGTTAACCAATTCAGAGTGTTAAGATAAAGAATCTGGACACTAATAATAACCAGTAAGTTGGACGACTAAAATTAGTATTTCAAAAATTTCCTAAATGTGTGAATTGGTATGTTTTTCTACGGCCTTGGAAAACAAATACATTTCCCCATGTAATTTGAACCTGTTCTTAAGGCAAACCAGATTTTAGTTGTACGGAATTTAAAACAGACTGCAGCTTATGTAACTAAATTTAATGGCCTAAAATATTTTCCTAAATCACGCTGCACATGTTTTATTAATCTATGAATAAAATTTATTCCAGGATGGTACTGCACGTATTTAATCATAGTCAAATCTTTCTTCATACAGAAGATCAAATATAGCTAATATTGCCTAGAAAATAGGACTACAGAAAGCTTCGGAGTTGAGAAACATTTGAAATCACATTGAAATTCAAATACTGCTGAAGGCAACTTTTAAGTATTAAGGACACGGCTCTGAGAAGTCTGAAGCTCTGACATCGTCTAAAACCGTTAAGACAGAAACATTACATGATTTCACTTTTGACAAAGCTTTCTGAAATAAAAGATCTGAGGTAAAACTTTAAAGATACGAAAGCAGGTCTTTGGCAGGAGAGTCATCTGAGAATCTTCACAGATTGTTAATACGACTTGAGAACTCAGAATATGACAGTAACGTTTAATTGTTACTTCTCTGCAAACGGAGGCTGGTGGCATACAGGAAAAATGACAAAGATGGAAGTCACGTTCTAGAAACAACAGACCCAACACATAGAAACACCTGAGTTAGTCATCCATTAAAAATGCACGGGAATTCTTTGTTCAGGAATAAGATATTCTGGTAATTCCATATGCTTACGGTCTAAAAGAGATCTTCTAAAGTCTCGCTTATAAATCGTACAAAAGAAGCGTTTTGGCCTAAAACACATCATTCTTGGTAAATACTCTGGAAAACTGAAGAGGAAAAAAACAGTATTTCATAGCTGTTTCAGGTGTCTCAATCCAGTTAGGAAAAGATATTTTCCCAGTTCTTATTTGGGCAAAATCTCGTATACTCATTCACACATGGCATGAATTTCAAACCCCGACTTGGCACGTACACACAAAATCTCTGGGAGTAAGTCACAGCCCAGAAATAAACGCTGGCAATTTCGGATTTCTGAAGCAGGGCTTGGAACTAGTCACAGCCCCTGCTTCCCTCGGCGGCGAGCCGGGCATCCATCCCAGCCGCGTGCCGGCACTGCTGTCCAGAGCTCAACCCCACAGGCATCGCCAGACGTGGCTCCCAAGCTCGGCGCAGGAAGCAGACTAAACACCGCCACCCGTCCCTGGGAGATCAGTGTGTCTTCCACATATACATATACTTGGGGGTCAGAAGTGGAATCAAAAGGGACCCAGTGGTTTCCAGTCCTGGCCGACTAACAAATACCAACTCTCTCATCAAAGACAACTAGCGAATGTGGGCAGAACACCAGACAGCTGGCTGCAAGCACCTCCAAGCCGACAAGGCAGAGTGCCACCGTGGGGCTACAGAGAAGTGAACTCACCAAGGTGAGCCCAGCATTAGGGGCTGAGCGAGGATTCAGACTCCCAGGCAGAGAAGGGGCCCTGGCCCAGCCTGGCGTGCCTGGCTCTCCTGGAATCTTTCTAAGAGTGAAGATGAACTAGAATCTTGTTAGGGATGGGGGTGGGGGCAGAATCCAGCTTCAAATCGCAACCCTTTTTGGAATTAAGAGGATTCTGGCTCATAGAAGCAAAAATAAAATTGTTTCCAAAGGAAACGGGCAGCTTTCTCCCTCACGCCACATCTGGGAGGTAGGGGTGCAGGGTGGGGGAGTGATAAATGAGTTTCAGAAATTAAGGCATAGAGAACAAATCGGTAAACCATAATACGTCAGAAGTTAAGTTCCCAGGAGGAAGAGAGACGGAAGGGAAGAAATACAAGAAAGCAAGAAAGAGACACAGGGGGCTATGGAAAAAGGTCTAACGAGAGCAACCACAACCACAACCCTACAGAACGGACGGGAAGGGAGCCAAAGCAGAATCTGCATGCTGGTATTCTAAAGTCAAGAAAACATATATATTTAAAGTTTTTTTATTTGGAAGACAAAGCACAGAGACAGAGATCTTCCACCCACTGGTTCACACCCCAAATTCCCGCAACAGCTGAGGCTGGGCTGGGATGAAGCCAGGAGCCACAACACTATCAGGTCTCCTGCATGGGTGACAGGGGCCCAAGCACTTGAGCCATCACCTACGGCCGCCCAAGGAGCACATCAGCGGGCAGCTGTGTCCCAGGAGCGGGTAGGGTCCTTGACCCCAGGCACTGTAGGTACAGGAAGCAGGTGTCTCAAGTGGTGCTTTAACCCGCTAAGTCACAAAGCCCAACCCGAAACATATTTTTAAGTCATTACGTAACATGAACAATTCCAAGCACGCAATCCCACGTGCTGACAATTTTTGGCACAATCCACGTGTGGTCGCAAATAACCACGTGTGACACAAATAACCCCGTCTCCTCAGTGAACTGCGAGGGCAGAGAGAGAAGCAGCAGCATCCTGCAGAGTTATGAGTTGGGGGCCAGGTGAACCAACCACCGCATGAGGATTACAAGGGGATCCGGATTCACACAAACACCCGTGGGGGAAGTGACTGTGAGACCCAAAATCCACCCGCATAGCTGCACCACGACTGGAGATGGAGGCACAGCACTGGTTTTATGACTGTTCCTTAGAAACGCTGACGGATCCATAGATGGCCGCCATCTGCTTACATTGTAGACCTGGGGAGTTAAGGAGGCTGTAAGTGAACTCCGCTTTGCGTGAGTGAGCTGCCGAGATGGTTCCACAAGCCACTTCCTGTCCCAGGTCAAGGCAAGGCAGAAGTAGAGGAACTTGTCAATATCCACTACACTCTCCAGGCCCACGGATGGGGAGCTCATCAAAGGGTCACTGAGATCCCAGCCACCAAGCTGTATCACTCTCACGCAACATGACCTGAGGCATTGCAGCAGCAAGACTTTCATTATACCCGACAGGTGCCATGTGCTAAAAACTTCAGCTGATGTGGACCATGCACGGCCTTACTTTGTTAACCTTTCCATGCGTTTTCTCCCTTTTACTCAATGGCTCCCATTACAGTTAGTCCTCAAGTCCCACACTTCAAAATAAGCCCAAGTAACACTCTGCAATGTTATTTTGCATTCATTTAAACTTCGCCTATTGCAAATGAGGGAAATGGTTGAGTTTTTCTTATCTGAAAAGCCTTGGACACGAAGCCTTGAAGCCTTTCATCTTTGCGAGTCTGCTGGACTTTCAAGAATTTGCATATGCTTTTACTAGCTGAGCAGCCCTACCCTGAAAGTCCACAATCCAGAACGCTCTAAAATCCGAGACCTCCCGGGTCCCTGCCGCTCACACAGGACTGTACGGTGCACAAGTCCATCACAGTCTTACTTACTGACCACATCGAGTGAGGTCTTTCTCATACTCTCCCGGGTCTCAGCATCATTCTGGAAGCTGAGAAACTTCTGTGCATTTACTAGGGGCAGAGAGAAGTCACTGGGCACTCACAGTGTGCAGGGTGAGGTGAGGGGAGAGGATGAACACAGAGAACCTGGAAACAGGAGCCGACCCACTCAAGCCACGAGGTGGACCTTTGTAACGGCCCTGGCAGCTGTTAGGAGCTGGACACAGCTGCATGGTGACGGCCTGGGAATTCTGGGACAGGAAATCTAATCCTGTTCTCACCTGACAGCGCAGAGTGAACGCAAGCAGAGGCTGGTGGTAAATGACAGAGGACAGCCTTCTTGCAACGGTCGTGATTCTCTTTTTGTCGACGTCCCCTGAAGGCCTGAGACAGCGAGTGCACGCTGGTGCCCAGGAATGTCCCCGCAACTCCCCAGTTCCCTAAAGAAGGGTAACCCTTCCAGGAATTACACCAGAGGGCCGCAACGTCTAGAATGACACACAGCTGCAATCCAGTTGACCTAGGCAGTCACCTAGCAAAATCTACAGGGGCCAGCGCTGTGGCGCATGTGGTGCCAGCATCTCATATGGTTCGATTCCCAGCGATACTACTTCCGATCCAGCTTCCTGCTAATGAGCCTGAGAAAGCAGTAGAAGATGGCCCAAGTGCTTGGGCCCCTGTGCCCATGTTGGAGACCTGGAAGAGGCTCCTGGCTCCTGGCTTTGGATCCGCCCTGCTGTTATGGCCATCTGGGAAGTGAACCAGCTATAAAAGATCTTTGTGTCTCTCCTTCTCTAACTCTGTCTTTCAAATGAATAAATCTTAGAAACAAACAAGTAAAAAAATCTACCTTTACCTAACAAGTAGGTGAAAGCTACCAGACAAAAGCCTGGTTAACAGTGGAAATCAAACTTGGGGAAACAAAACTCTTACTGCTGCAATTAGTTGTAGAAAATGGCAATTATTATGCCCATGATATAAGAATTACATTTAAAAATCTAGGAAGTGAAACACTGAAGTAATGAGAAAACATTTGTTTGCAAGTATTCAATTAACTAACATTTAAAGCTGTTCGGTCAAAGATCCTTGTAGATTATAATTCATCGCATCATTAAATCTCACTCTGAAAAGTAAAACAGACGTACATGTCGAAGAGGAAAATGCCTCAGCCAATCTCCATGAACAGAAAAAGAACACATCAGCTCATTCAGAAACTCCTCCGTGGTTGTGCTTTTATCTTTTTCAGGCAACGCAGGTCCCAACAGCGCCACACTTCACTAGAGAACTAACAGAAACCGGCTGTCGGCTCAGGCGCCACCTGTGGAACGGACATGGAGCCCTGCTTGTTGGGCTCAGATCTGAGAGCCGACAGCACAGCCATGTGGACAGAGTTATGTACTGCTTCCCAGTAATTCTATCGCTGGGTTTCCCAGCACAGCCCACGCCAGAGCCGGCTGTGATCACTGCTCTAAACCCTAAGCGGGAAGCCTCACAAACTCTCCATCTGAACTCTGGAGACAAAGGATTCCACACCAAACTCTGCACAGTGCAGGCTGCAGACGGCCGCGCTTCCTCCTGGCCAGGCTCGGCTGCCTCGGCCTCTTCAAAGCCATCTGCTGGTGCACAGGAAGCAGCCGGGTCAGGCTGCTCAAGTTCATGCCTGTGTCTGTACCCTCCACTGCCTGCTGCTAACGGGAAACACAGCACAGAGGGAAGGGACAAGGGGAAGACTATGGGGAATACCGCATTTTAGTTAGAAAGTGGTCATCTCTGGAAATAGAAAACCTAAATGAATTTAAAAATACAGTATATCAGTATGTGCATACATCTGGTTTAGAATATCTAGAATGTACTGCCTGAAGTGTCTGTCTGCATGTTTTAAAAATCTGCTTTTGGTTGTCAGCGCCAACCTGTTCTAATTTATACATGGTAAGAGTGCTTGGTTCGTAAAACAGAAAAATCCGTATCAAGAGGACCACCACCACACCTGGCAGTTTTATTACGCAATCTCTGCTCATGCCTGCGCACAACTGGGCATGTCCTTTTAAATGCGTCCCCACAGGGCCTGCCGGGGAGACCAACACCGGTCTGATCCTAAAATCATTCTTCCCATTCCCTCCGTACGGTTTATCCTGCGAGGAGTGCTCCACCTTCTGCCCCCTGCTCCGTGGCTGTGGCTGTGGCTGGGACTGGGGGCAGCCGGCTGGTGGGGGCCGCAACGCCCCAGGCTGCAGAGCAGGCAGAGGGAGCCGCCGGGAAGGCCAGGAGATGGTCTGGCATGGAAGTGTGGCTGGTGGAGTTCCCCGGTTCCTCCATGGTACAGACAACGTCACAGGACAACCAGTTCAAGGAGGGGGCGGCCAGCGGTCATGCGTGAGTGCTCATTGTCCTTTTCCCGTCGGTGGCTGTGGGGCTGTCCGGGTTGTGCTCTTTGATGGATTCAAGCAAGCTTTTTACCCTCTCGCTCGCAGGCCGCCTGTTCTGCTTCTTGGAGAGAGACCTGCTGTCCCTGACGGAGGGCAGCAGCAGGGCTGCCAGCCCCCAGGGCTGCCGCGGGGCCGGGGCCGGGCCGCCCTCCCCGTCCTGCTGCAGCAGCCAGGCGCTCTCTCGGGCCAGGTCCACAAACTTCTGCAGCTGGCTCTGGCTCACGTTTCTGCTTATGTTGAGAGAAGTTTCGAAAGGATTCTGAATGTGCAGCGGAGAGGAGTCGGGCTTGTTCTGCTCCCTTCCCTGAAGATGACGACAACACAGAAGGGGGAAACTGTGTGAGCACACCTCGGGCTGCAGCACGAGCACAGCTGGCTAGCTCCAGAAACGCCAAATGCGGAAAACCCCAGCATTCCCTGCACAAGCAAATCACTTCCCTCCCAACTGGGTGGGGCGTGTCTGCGGCCCCGTGTGCGTGTGTGTCTGTGTGTATGTATGTGTGTGTATGTGTGTCTATGTGTATGTGTGTCTATGTGTGTATGTATGTGTGTGCACATGTGTGCATGTATGTGTATACGTATCTCTGTGTGCATATGTGTACATGTATGTGTGTACATGTATGTATCTGTATGTGTGCGTGTGTGCACGTGTATGTGTGTGTATGTGTGTATGTGTATGCACCTGTTTTTCCCCTTCATGCTAACACATCCTCAGAGGCAGCAGGTGCCGGCTCCAGAGCTTGGGCCCTGCCATCCACTTGGGAGACCCTAATGGAGTTCCTGGCCCCTTGCTTTGGCCTGGCCCAGCCCTGGCTGTTGCAGGCACTGGCGGGTGTGTGTGTGTGTGTGTGTGTGTGTGTGAACCAGCAGATAGAAGCTCAATCTCTCTCTGCCTGCCTCTCTCTGTCTTTCAAAGACATGGAAATAAGCATGTTCTAAAGTCACCGTGCAGACAGGTACAACACTGAAGCTGAATTCCTTAATGCTAGTCCTCACCTTCCCAGAGGAGGTCTGCAATGAAGAAACGTCTCCAGAGCCTTCCTAAAGAGTGCATGCTCAGGCCTGCAGCCTGGGACAAAGCCTCCCAGACAGAAGGCGAAACCACGAGTCCAGAGCGCAGCGGTCAACCACCATCTACGCATCTTCTCTCCCCAGGCCCGGGTCAAGACTCCCCTCCAGTGAGCAACGCCCCTGGGTGCGCCGCCACCTCTGCTGCACCGCTCAGCACGCTCCTGCCTGCCGGTCATCGGAGCCCCCAAGTGCCAGGACGACAAGGGACCTTCGGTTTGGTGGCCTTCCCCTTCCAGAGGCCTCTCTACGCCCCACACAGCTGACCATGTGTCCACAAGCCAGGGAAGAGAGGACACAGGGAGCTGAGCGGATAACCAGGACCCAGCCAGTCCTGAGGTGCGCCAGCAGGTGTCCAGCACACAGAACGCACCCAAACGTGGCCGTCACAGCCTCGCCCGCTGAAACACACCGTGCCGGCAGTTCTGCCCACGCTGCACTTCTCTTCTAGAAACACGTCTATCACCAGCCTCACAGAACTGGAACCAAGAACTCGCTTGCTCTAAATAAACCAAACCCTAAGGACTCAGACCACACTAAGGGGTCACTAGAACCTACCTGGGGGCTTCTCCCAGAGAACACAAAGTCAGCTGGAAAATTACTGTCCAGAACCTGAGCAGAATCTGTCCACTTCTGGAGGCCACGGCATTAGCGCCACGTGCCGACAGAGCCAGCCCAACAGGCTTTTGGCCTCATGGTGGACGCCCGCATCCTGCACCGAAGCAGCTGGGCTCGACTCTCAGCCCCACTTCCTGACTCCGGCTTCCTGCTGACAACGACCCTCGGGGGCAGCAGTGATGGCTCAGTCACTGGGACCCTGCCGTGCACCTGGGAGACCTGGCCTGAGCTCCCGGCTCCTCTTCTCAGCCTGGCCTAGCCCAGTCACTGCGAGGGTTTACGGAGTAAACCAGCAGACGGGAGAGCTCGCGGTCCGTCTATCTCTCCCTACCCCAGCCCCCACCCCATTCAAATAAATACAGGAGTAAGACAGCTGGCCTCTGCCCTTCCAAATGACAAATGCTAGAACCTTCTGTAGCTCCTCTAAGCATAGATCTGCTGCCACAGAGCTGAAACGCAGGCACAGCTGTCAGAGAGCTAATCAGCCAGACATTAGAACATTAGTTACCTGCCGAATATTTATGGAGTTTTTATTGAAAGCGAAATTGCCGAAATATTCAAAAAATTCCTTCAGCAGTAATTCTGCAAGAAAACAAAACAAGGAAATTAAGAAGAAAGTCTGTTTCAATCCAGAAAGGAACCGAGAAAAGAAAAACACGTACCTAGTGGTTCTGTGTTTCTTGACGGCTGAATCTTGTTCAAGTCACGCACAAACGTACAGTTGTTGCCTTCTATTACACATTTGTCTTCTGCACCTTAAACAAAGAAAAATGTAAAGAACTCACATTACATTTCAAAGGTATTTCCTATTTCAGATAAGGAATCTGATTCAAATAAAAGTTATATACTAATGTAGTCTATTAGTATTTTATGAGTGTGTATATATTAAAATATTAAATATATACAAATTTAATATTTATAATATTTAATATATATCTTAATAAAGATATATAAATATAGTTATATACACACACACAGTGAATAGGATTTAAAACACCACTTAAAAAATGTTTGGAAGCTAATACTATGGTGAAATTAATCCTACACTGACTTTAGCAAACTAGAATTACTGTCCAATGACAAGGCAATGATTGCTAACCAATCTTTCGAGTTGATCAGTTTCAAAGTTACAAGTCAGCTTGTGGGGAGTTCCATCTGTCATCAACCCCAATATGGCACATCCTCAATCAATGAGATGTCCACTTCTGTTTTTTTCTACCTTTTTATAAATTTACTCAACAATTCACATGTGACACAAATTGAATGCTCTCAGAGTTTTAAAAGACGGCGTAGAGGGGCCAGCACTGTGGCGTAGCAGGTAAAGCTGCTACCTGTAACACCAGCAACCCATAACAGCACTGGTTCGAGTCCCAGCTGCTCCACTTCTGATCCAGCTCCGTGCTAACATGCCTGGGAAAGCAGCAGAAGATGGCCCAAGTGCTTGGACCCCTGCACTCTTGGACACCAGGCTCCTATCTTTGGCCTGGCACAGCCCTAGCTGTTGTGGCCATTTGGGGAGTGAACCAGCGGATGGAAGATCGCTCCATCTCTCCCTCTCTGAAGCTCTGCCTTTCAAATAAATTAAAAAATAATAAAAGCCCTCAGGGAGATTTCTACAGTGGGGCACTGTAGAGTGAGTAGAATCCACCAGCTCAGGAAAACAACGCAGTCAGTGCACCCTAGAAGGCACACACCTGTCCTACGGGCACGTACACCCTGGGAGCATCAGTCCCCGGGGAGCACCCTCCTCTGCCACACTACACAGCGCACACCTCTGCAGAACCAACAGGGACGCGCAAGCTGACGCCCCAACCTCTCTGCTCCACCTCCCTTCAAACTGCCAGGACTGCATCTGGATGACATGCAAGCTGTGCATTCCCTGCCCCACGCAGGAACTCCAAGGACCACGATCCTATCAGCCTCTGCCCTCCCCCAACTTGGCCTACAGACCAGCATGTAGGCATGCGACCCTCTGAGTAACGCTGATGCATGGTTCTGAAGCCTACAGTCCCAAAGAGAAATCAGACCAAGGGGAGCAGGGCTCCTCCAACCTCTGGTCTCCCTGTCTTTGTGTTTCTTCTTCTCTGGAAGACCTAGGTTACTGACAAACTGGGACCTCCTAATAGCAAATCCTAAGCCCCAGCTGCAGAGAGCACAGTGCACACGCAGAGTTCCACCGAGACCTGCTCTCACCACGCCAGGGGTCCGCACTGTTGGTGCCACAGCGCCCGTCACATACTTTGATATTCTTTCCGCTGCTGCCTTCTGGCAGCACTGTCTGACTCCAGCATTGTTAACACAGATAGACGAGACCCACATCAAAGTATTTCTAGAAATAGACACTGATTAACACCAGAGACGGCCTCTCTGAGTGTTGCTTTTCACTACAAAGGTTTGTTTTTGTAAAAAAAGATTTTATTTATTTGCGAGATAGAGCTACAGACAGAGACAGGTCTTCCATCCACTGGTTCACTCCTCAAATGGCCACCATGGCCGGAGTGGACTGATCCAAAGCCAGGAGCCGGGAGCTTCTTCCGGTTCTCCCACATGGGCCCACACCAGCCCCACTACAGGGCCGGTTTCAAACTACACTACAGGGGTTTTAAACACACTGAGACTTGAAGGGGGAAGCGATTATCCTCTGATTTAAGAGGGGGACTATTGGTATTTTTTCAAAATCCACAAGGCACTGAAACCTAACAGCTTGGCTGTCAAGTCTTTCCCCTCCACTCCTCTGTCTCCTGTGTCTCCACCGTAAGCTAACACCCAGACAACATCTACGTAGTCTGTGTCGTACAAGCACCACCAGCCACGTGTGGCTATTGAAGTTAAAACCTACATTCCAGTCCCCCAGGCACACAAGCCACATCGCAAGTGCTTAACAGGTATAGGTGGCTAAGTGGCCGCAGGGCTGTAGAAAATTATTTTGGAGGGGCCGGCACTGTGGCTTAGTGAGATAAGCCTCTGCCTACAGTGCCCGCATCCCATATGGGCACAGGTTCAAGCCCTGGCTGCTCTACTTCTGATCCGGCTCTCTGCTGATGGTCTGGGAAAGCAGAAGAAGATGGCCCAAGTTTTGGGGCCCCTGCACCTGCATGGGAAACCGAGAAGAAGCTCCTGGCTCCTAGCTTCGGATGGGCGCCACTCTGGCCATTGCGGGCAATTGGAGAATGAACCAGCAGATGAAATACCTCTCTCTTTCTCTCTCTCTCTCTCTCTTTGCCTCTCCTCTGTGTAGCTCTTTCAAATAAATAAATCTTCTAAAAAAAATAGAAACATCAAGTTTACATAAAGGCTTAGTATCTCTCTTATTAAAAAAAATCCTTCGCAATGCGCAATGGTCCACCTCTTTTTAAAAACAAAACAAAACAAAACCAAAAAAACGGGTCGGCAGTGATCAGGCGAGAGAAGCTGGCAAGCTGTCTCTGCTCTAGGAGTTAGCGCCGGCTGTTTCAGTTACGGGGCTGAGGGGTAGGGGGGCAGTCCGAGCTCAGGCTCTGCCCCATCTGAGGCAGGCCTCCCACAGACTACACAAACAACATGAGGGATCTACTGAGAACAGAGGCCAGGCGAAGACGGCAACATTAGCGGACGACAGGGGAACCATTAACTCAGGCGGCCAGCAGCAAGTCAGATTCCATTACTATTAAAGCAGAGAGGACGCTGAGCCAACAAAAATCCCTCGGATGGGACAGGAACAAATTCACTCAGGCATCTCAGGTACAGCGCGGGCCAAAATCAGGCCACGGCTACATTCAGAACAGGGTGCGTGGTAGGCAGTGGCCGCAGGAGAGAAAGCAGGATGCCACAGACAGGCTGGGAGCCTACCCAGCGGGGGCCAGCTGTCGGCAGAGATGGGGCAGACAGTGGAACCCAGCAGGTGACAGGGTAGAGAGGCAAAAGGACATGGTGATTGAGTCACCCTCAGAGTTCCCACAATTCTCTGCCTCTCACGCACAGTGTGTTGTGCCTGATAGAACGAATTGTTCAAACATTAGTTTAATCATCACCACTCACCACTATCATGACGTTTGCAAGAGAGTAAGAGGCGGCCTCAATGGGCTCAGACCTGACACACGTGCACAGACACATGACGACAGACTCAGACCCAGACTGCGCTCCCACAAATGAGGAAGAAAAACGAACAAGCAAACAGATCCTCCTGCGGCACAGTAAGCTGGGCTCAGGGAGAGCCCACAGGAATAAAAGGGAACATGAAGGGCACCGGACGCCACCAGCGTACAGAGGCACAGACTCGCCAACGCAGAAAGCCCACGTCAGGTGCGGCGACCACACAGAACACTGCTCGGGAGCTCACACTGTGGGGAACGACCTGGCTGCGAATGTGCCCATCCCAAGACCCAGACAGTCCACTCCTCGCTAGTCCTCATAGAAACGCGCACCCACGCTCACCAAACCACACCTGTTGGATGTACACATCAGCAGCTACTTCCAGGAGAGTCTGTACAACAGGGCTGAGCTGAGCTGTGCCAGGAGCAGATGCGGTGCTGGCTGCAACGTGGGAACTCAGGCCGGCTGGCAAGTGGTGCAGAAAGCTGCACAATGAGCTGTGGCCAGGCAACGGAAGCAGCACCAGCTCCACCCAAGAGCCTGGGCTTGATTCGACCAGGACGGAGACACCCCCCGAAGTTACTGTCAATGGGGAAGACTCGGGAATGCCCATCCGTGAACCACTCAGCGGCCACACAGAGGCCAGGGAGAACTCAGGGTGTCTACGCATGTTCAGTGCCCCTTCATCACCTGCCTTTAGAACTGAGAATATTCTAGTACCTCCTCCAGCAGGCCATCAAAATTTCAGTTCTTTCAGAATATAAATTAAAGAGCATACTACACTTAAAGTAATGCGCCTAAGACAGCTTAAAAACTTCTACCTAAAAACACACTTAGAAGCTTTGCAACATCATGAACTAGTTTTTGCACCTCAAATACACAAGCCTGGACAGCCAGCTCTGAAACTGTGGCCCATCACGAGGGCCGTCTGGGAAATGTTTTTCCCCAGGTCACTCTAGTTGGTCAGCGGAGGGGGAGGCACGCCCAGTCTCAGGACTATCGCCAACATCCTCGCTAATGCGACGGACACAAGCTCTCGGCAAGTTCCCAAGCTCCCAGCCCCCACATCACTGGCTCTCCTGAGCCCTGGCGGGCGTCACCATCAGGAAGACAAATCCTATGATCCAATCCACAACCACCCAGGGCGCCGCATTGGGAGCACGCGGCAGGTACACACGCATGTGGGGTTAGCTGGGGAAGGCAAAGGACACCACTTCTCGTCTTACTGGCTAGGGCTTTCAGGGACTCCAGCGTCGGCAGAATAGGAGGCGACCTCCTCTGGAGAAAGAAGATGACCATCATGGTGAGGGAGAAATTCGTGATCCAGGCGCCAGGAATGCTGCTCGTCAGGGAGTGTGCGCGAGCCCAGCACCGCACGCTGAACACCAGGGCTCTCACCCGGGAGTCCAAGGCGCCATACAGATAGAGGAGCTCCGAACTTTTCAAGGCGATCCTTCAAGAAAGAAAAACGAAAATAATCTTCAACTCCAAAATTATGATCCAAGAGAGAAACGCAACACAGCCGTGGGAACAACATATCCCAGCAGCTGCCCATCCACGGGCACACGGCCCGCCCCCGTGAGCTCAGCAGCGAGTCACGGAGCTGCAACACAACCTCATGTGGCTGGGTCTGAGCGTCATTCGGGACACTGAGACACCTCTGGAATGCTGACCATCACAATGAAGTGCTGAAGCTCGGAACTGTAAAACCCAAGTTCCTAAAACGGCAACAGGGGTTCTGCCGAATATATGCCGTCTGTGCACCTCAGATTCAGACCCTGGTTACCTGACCCATGGGCAGACAGTGCAGACTAAACACAGAACACTGTACATGCTTGATCAAGACAGCATTTCATCTTAAAATTCTGATAGGGTGTACAATGGCCAAAGTGGCAATAAGCCTAATATTTATAAAACCAAAATCCTCATAGATAAAATGTCTGTTAAGAAATCAAGCTTCACTCTGGCCTCAGAATCAGCCCTTAAGGCATTCAGATCTGGCTAAAAACCCCATGAGAGTATTTCAGGCATGGAAAGCCAAGACACTCTAGCAAAAAAAAAAAAAAAAAAAAAGACCTAGATGAAAGATCTCTGTGAGTGAGATCCTGGTGGAAAGAAGGGGCCATCAAAGAAGGAGATACCTTGCTCTGAAGGGAGGAGAGAACTTCCACTTTGACTATGGCCTTATCTAAATAATGTCAGAGTATGTGAACTCAAGAGGCTTCCATAGCCTTGGCAGCTCATGACAAGAGCCTCGGGTGATTACTAACGTCATAAATAAGAGTGTCAATTGTTAAATTAACAACAAGAGTCACTGTGCACTTGCTCCCCATGTAGGACCTCTACACTTAATGAGTTGTACTATGAGAATTAATGGTAAAAATAGTCTTCAAACAGTACTTTATACTTTGTGTGTCTGTGTGGGTGCAAACTGTTGAAATCTTTACTTAGTATAGAGTTGATCTTCTGTATATAAAGATAATTAAAAATGAATCTTAACGAAGAATGGGATGGGAGAGGGAGTAGGAGATGGGATGGTTTGTGGGTGGCAGGGTGGTTATGGGGAGAAGAACTACTATAATCCAAAAGTTGTACTTTTGAAATTTATATTTATTAAGTAAAAGTTTTCTATATAAAAAAAGAAATCAAGCTTAAAAATGCATCTTCGATAAGATTCCTAATCAAAATGTTAAAATGCAAATTCAAAAAATTGTTCATTGGGAGTATTTAAAAATTGAGATTAGACTTACCAGAACGTTTCTTGTAATTTCTCAAAGAACCAACAGAGGGCACAAGATCATTTAACAGTATTAACTTAAAACCCTCTCCAAAGTACCACTGTGGCATTTACGTGCGGAGTTAAGAGAAATGGCAAATTAGAAACTCACAGTGATCATTTCACAAATGTAAGCCAAGCTAAATTAAGCTGAAAAATAAACATCAAACAGTGCAAGGAATCTTAATGCACAGAAACACTGCAAGTATAAAAACCTGAAGACAAATTCTTAAAAATCTGTCCCAGTGGGGCTGGTGCTGTGACGTAGTAGGTTAAGCTGCTCTCGGCAGCACCGGCATCCCATATGAGCGCCAGTTCGAGTCCTGGTTGCTTCTTTTCTGATCCAGCTCTCTGCTGGTGTTTCCTGGGAAAGCAGCAGAAGACGGCCCAAGTGCTTGGGCCCGTGCACCCACATCGGGGACTCAGATGAAGCTCCTGGCTCCTGGCTTAGGCCTAGCCCAGCCCTGGCCACTGGGGCCATTTGGGAAGTGAACCAGGAGATAGATGATTCTTTCTCTCTGCTCTCTCTCTTTCTCTGCCTCTCTCTTTGCAAGTCTGTCTTTCAAATAAATAAATCTTAAAACAAAAACAAAAACAAAAACAAAAACAAAAAAAAAACACTTGCCCCAACAACACAAATAAAACACTACATAGGGGCCGGTGCTGTGGCACAGCAGGTTAAAGCCCTGGCCTGAAGTGCCGGCATCCCATATGGGCACCAGTTCTAGTCCCAGCTGCTCCTCTTCCAATCCAGTTCTCTGCAGTAAGAAAGCAGTAGAAGAAGGCCCAAGTGCTTGGGCCCCTGCACCCATGTGGGAGACCTGGAAGAAGCTCCTGGCTCCTGGCTTTGGATCTGTGCAGCTCCAGCCACTGCGGCCATCTGGGGAGTGAACCAGTGGATGGAAGACCTCTCTCTGTCTCTACCTCTCTCTGTAACTCTGTCTTTCAAATAAATAAAATAAATCTTTGACAGCACTGGAGTTAAGAAAACTCTTCAATTGAGATAGGTTCCATACTGTGAATCCAGGAAAAGCAATCGAGTCTGGAAGAACTCATCACTGCTACCCCTGTCTGCTTTTTAAAGCAAGCAGGTTGCCAAAGTAACACGATCTGCAAATGTGCTGCAGGAACGCCATGCAGTCTGTGCAGACAACTCTAAGCACACAGAATGGACAGGCCAGAGGCTGGCTGTCACTCCCCCCTCTAAGCACACCTAGAAGACTCACACAGGACAAACAAGCCCTCTTCCCACAGGCATGCGACCCAGCTAGGAACAATGCAGCACAGCTGGTCTCCGATGTCAGGCATGTTGACATAGGAACGCCAAAGTTTCCAGAATGCCCAATCATCAACAGGCACAACGTAAGACAAAGGGCTTCCCGCTTGTCAGTCGAACAGCTCGGAGTTTCCCAAGTCCTCCGTGACAGTCCAAAGACCGCCTGCCCTGCATGGCACTCTCACCTGTTGTTGGCGGTCAGGTCGCACTGGAAGCCAGATGCCTGGTGGGAGAAGCGCACGAGCGGGCAGCGAGCATTGAGGATCTTCTGCACCCCCACGCAGCCGGGGCCGAAGTGGTCCAGGCACTCGCCGATCACCGACAGGATCTTCTGGGTCGCGATCCTTTCTGAAGGAACATTTTTCACTTGAAATTCCAGCAAAAAATTCCCTACGGTCTGAATAACGAAAGCATTTATAAACAGGGGCATTTTGTCAACAGGGATTTTTAAACAAACTTTCCGAGAAGGAAGTTCTAAATCATTTCTGGCAAAAAAAAAAAAACCAACAACAAAAAAACCTGCAAAGTCAACGTTCTTTGAGCAATTCCAACCAAAAGCAGACTTAAAGACCCTGAGCTGCCTGGTGTCTGTCCAGGATATAAAGCACTACACTGAAAGCCCACTGGCTTGCTGTAGTCAGCTGGTGGTTACATGTCAGAGTGCATTACAAGCAGAACCACTTGCTCTGCAGGTCCAGGGAGCATCCTTTCCTTCCCTAATTAGCCAGTCTATTTTAACAGATGCTGTAATCCCAGGCAGTGGGGGCATGGGTTCAAGAACAGTGGGTCATGGAAGATGATGGAAGAAACAGACCTAATTAAACAGGAATTTAATATCTAATACAATGAACTCTGCAAATCACAGGGGTAAACCTATTTAACCAATGAGTCAAATAGCCATTTAAAAAAAAAAATGAACTAGGTTCCCAGGCTGGTTCTCAAACTGACGTCAATCCTACGTAATCAATGACTTCAATGTAAGAAAAAAAAATCTATCAGTAAAGCACTAGATGGGGGGGCGGAGTGGAGGGTGCTTTTACAACCTTGCAATACTGAAGGATCCTCAAAGCATGGTGCGAAAGTATAAAAGACACATAAAGTGACTGCACAAAAAGTAAAGCCCTATTAAGACAAGGCAGGCATTCACTGCCAGATAAAACACAAAATCAACGACATGGGCCACTCAGAGGACCCATTTACCAAGGGTTTATACAAGTGAAAGGGGGGACCACCTGGTTCTAAAAATGGGCAGAAACAACTTAAGTCCTTTCTCATTACCGGAAGAAGTCAAATGGCTGGGAAACATAAAACACGCCCGTGGCTTTCTAGAAGCTAAAAAAGGAGGAATTAAAAGAGTGCCGAGAGCGTTCACTCATCAGGCTGAGGACCAGACTGTGCAGGCCACCGTGCAGAGCACAGCATCAGCTTCCTGCTGCTCACACGCTAGAAGGCGTCCTAGCCTTCTTCAACGCAGCCTTCCTTGTGGGCCAGTCACCTCTGGGGGCTCCACCAGCTTAAGGAGGCGCCCTCCCTGCAGCCACCCCTCTCCCAAGGAACCCCTACGTCACTCCTGGACGTCTACCCCGCCCCTCCCGGATCAGCAGGGGATGGACACTGATGTGCGCACTGTAACAGGCACCACACGCTCAACCAGAGGTCTCTGGGAACTGGAACTTGGGCTCAGGGGTCATCAGGTGGCTGGAACACGGAGCTCAGACGCCGTGGGGCAGGCATCTACACCACCGCATGAAAAGGCAAAGAGGATCAGCCGGGGTCTGAAGGAGGAGCGAAGGGGACAGAGAACAGAACACTTGCTGGGTTCCTGCCAGCCGACGTTTCCTAACTCTGGTCCTCTCCCGAGACTCACCATCACATGAATTCTGGGAGGCCTCCTCTACTTCTTTTCTTTGCTTAAACCAGTCTGTGTCTGTTTCTATCATGTACAACCAAACAGCATCAACTAACAGAGACCCCCGTAGAGGGGCAGGGAGCTGGAGCTGGAGTGGTCAGAGTTCAGTAGCAGCTTGCAAGGACAGCATCCCACATGGGAGTGCCAGTCTGAGGCCCAGCTGCTCTGCTTCTGATGCAGTTTCCTGCTGATGCGCCTGGCAAGGCAGCAGGGGATGGCCCACGGACATGGGCCCCCGCCACCCATGTCGGAGTTCCTGATTACTGGCTTTTGCCTGGCCCAGCTCCAACCATCCTAGCCACTTGGGGAGTAAACCAGCAGATGGAACAGCTCTCGCTCTAACTCTTTCAAATAAATATACATTTTTTTAAGTGATTAAGTTTCTCAATATATTCTACTTGTAAGGTTTCTATTCACTCTGTTTTAAGATTATAACAGTTTGCTTTTAGGTATAAGCTATTTTTTTTTTTTTAACAGGCAGAGTGGACAGTGAGAGAGAGAGAGACAGAGAGAAAGGTCTTCCTTTGCCGTTGGTTCACCCTCCAATGGCCACCGCGGCCGGTGCGCTGCGGCCGGCGCACCGCGCTGATCCGATGGCGGGAGCCAGGTGCTTTTCCTGGTCTCCCATTGGGTGCAGGGCCCAAGCACTTGGGCCATCCTCCACTGCACTCCCTGGCCACAGCAGAGAGCTGGCCTGGAAGAGGGGCAACCGGGACAGAATCCGGCGCCCCGACCGGGACTAGAACCCGGTGTGCTGGCGCCACTAGGTGGAGGATTAGCCTAGTGAGCCGCGGCGCCGGCCTAGGTATAAGCTATTATATACATTTCTAAAAAAATCTTAAATGACGCTTTTCTTTAAAAAAAAAAAGAAAAAAAAAACTTATTTATTTGTGTGAAAAGCAGTGACAGAGAGCAAAATCTTCCTTCACTGGTTCACTCCCCAGCTGGCTGCAACACTCAGGGCTGGACCAGAAGCCAGGAGCCAGGAACCCCACCTAGGTCTCCCATGTGTGCAGCAGGGACCTAGGCACTGGAGCCATTATCTGCTGCTTCCCAGGTGCACGGGCAGGGAGGTGGATAAGAGCAGAGCACAGGACTCAAACGTGAACCAACACTCTGGTAAGGTATGCGGAGTCCCACACGGAGGCTTCACCTGCTGTGCCACATCTGCCTCCAGCCCCTTCTTTTTTTTTTTTTTTTTTTGACAGGCAGAGTGGACAGTGAGAGAGAGAGACAGAGAGAAAGGTCTTCCTTTGCTGTTGGTTCACCCTCCAATGGCCGCCGCGGCCGGTGCACCGCGCTGATCCGAAGGCAGGAGCCAGGTATTTATCCTGGTCTCCCATGGGGTGCAGGGCCCAAGCACCTGGGCCATCCTCCACTGCACTCCCGGGCCACAGCAGAGAGCTGGACTGGAAGAGGGGCAACCGGGACAGAATCCGGCGCCCCGACCAGGACTAGAACCCGGTGTGCCGGCGGCGCTAGGCAGAGGATTAGCCTAGTGAGCCGCGGCGCTGGCCCTCCAGCCCCTTCTTAAAGATTCATTTAGTTGTCTGAGAAGCAGAGAGAGAGAGACGGAGAGAGATTTCTTATATGCTGCTCCCTCTCCACCAAGTGCCTGCAACAGCCGGGGCTAGGCCAGGCTAAAGCCAGAAACCATGAATTCCATACGGATATGCCACGTGGGTGGCAGGAACTTAAACACTTGGGCCATCATCTGCAACCATCCCAGGTGCATCAGCAGGGAGCTGGACCAGAACTGGAATAATAGTACTCAACCTGCTCTCTAACATGGAATATGGCCGGCCCGAATGGCGGCTTAACCTACTGTGCCAACACCCGCCCAACACATTTATAATAACACCTCAGTAAGTCAAACCTCCATACAAAGTAACAAGCTGCTCAGTGAGCCTGGAGCAGTGTCTTCTAGAATATCTTTTCTAAATACCATAACACTTCAGAAGCCTAAGAGTAAGATCCAACTCAAAGTTCCCAACGCTTCCCTCTGCTTCCAAGAGACACAAAAGTTCCCAACGTGCACAGTAACAAGGCAGACTACTGTCGCTGCTGCTGGTCAGTACCTGACATCTATTTTTGCCCAGCGCTGCCCCGACTGCTTCAATACACAAGAATTAGCTCACCTAAGGGCGCTACGCCAAGGTCAGCTAAAGAACCGGGGCCCCGAGAAGGCGAACGACACCTGAGGTCGCACAGCCGTACGTAGAACTGAGTCTGCAGCTGGCTCCCAGGGCCTCGGCTCTCTCTAACCTCTAGAGCACACTGCCATGCTCCTCGACTATTCAGCGCCAAGTCCTTTATTCAACATAGTCCTAGTGACAACTGACTGAGCACCAAAAAGGAAACCTGTTGAAGTGACATGGACACTATGAGAAACAGTGACTTGATCAGCTCTTGTCCTGTCGATGTGCAACTTAATACTTTATCCCCTTTAGTATTTTTTTTGTTCTACTTAATACTATTGGTTGAACGCTTTAATTAACACACAATTATTCTTAGGTGTTTAAATTTAACTGAAAAGTGATCCCTGTTAAATATAAGAGTGGGAATAAGAGAGGGAGGAGATGTGCAATTTGGGACATGCTCAGTCTGACTTGCCTCAAATGGTAGAGTTAGAAACGTGCCAGGGGATTCCAATTCAATCCCATCAAGGTGGCATGTTACCAATGCCATCTCACTAGTCAAAGTGATCAATTTCGTTTCACAACTGATCAAAATGATAGGATTAAGAGTCAAAGGGAGCACATAAACAAGACTAGTGTCTGCTAATACTAACTGATAGAATTAAAAAGGAGAGAATGATCCAACGATCCAACATGGGAAGCGGGATACACAGCAGACTCATAGAATAGCAGATGTCCTAAGTAGCACTCTGGCCGGCCGGCGCCACAGCTCAATAGGCTAATCCTCTGCCTAGCGGCGCCGGCACACCAGGTTCTAGTCCCGGTCAGGGTGCCGGATTCTGTCCCGGTTGCCCCTCTTCCAGGCTAGCTCTCTGCTATGGCCCGGGAGTGCAGTGGAGGATGGCCCAGGTGCTTGGGCCCTGCACCCCATGGGAGACCAGGAAAAGCACCTGGCTCCCGCCATCGGATCAGCGCGGTGCACCAGCTGCGGCGGCCATTGGAGGATGAACCAACGTAAAGGAAGACCTTTCTCTCTGTCTCTCTCTCTCACTGTCCACTCTGCCTGTCAAAAAAAAAAAAAAAAAAAAGCACTCTGGCCTCAGAATCAGCTCTTAAGGCATTCAGATCTGGCTAAAAAGCCCATGAGAGTATTTCAGGCATGGAAAGCCAAGACACTCTAGCAAAAAAAAAAGACCTAGATGAAAGATCTCTGTGAGTGAGATCCTGGTGGAAAGAGGGGGCCATCAAAGGAGGTACCTTTCTCTGAAGGGAGGAGAGAACTTCGACTTTGACTATGACCTTGTCTAAGTAAGATCGGAGTCGGCGAACTCAAAAGGCTTCCATAGCCTTAGCAACTCATGACAAGAGCCTAGGGAGATTACTGATGCCATAAACAAGAGTGTCAATTTGTTAAGTCAACAACAGGAGTCACTGTGCACTTACTCCTCATGTAGGATCTCTGTCCTCAATGTGTTGTACAATGTGAATTAATGCTATAACTAGTACTCAAACAGTACTTTACACTTTATGCTCTGTGTGGGTGCAGTCTGTTGAAATCTTTACTTAATATATACTAAATTGATCTTCTGTATATAAAGATAATTGAAAATGAATCTTGATGTGAATGAAATGGGAGAGGGAGCGGGAGATGGGAGGGTTGTGGGTGGGAGGGAAGTTATGGGGGGTGGGGGGAAGGCCACTGTAATCCATAACCTGTACTTTGGAAATTTATATTTGTTAAATGAAAGTTAAAAAAAAAAAAAAAAACATAGTCCTACACAGTGCCCCTACCAGAAACTTAATACAGTTTCACACAGTGCACATTCAGTCTTGAGAAAACTGACCCACTGAACTTTTTAAAAAAGTTATCTGAGAGAGAGAGAGAGAGAGAACAGAGAGAGAAAGCTCCCTTCCTCTCGTTCATTCCCCAAATGCCTGCAGTGGCAGGACTTGGCCAAGGCTGCTGCCAGGAATGGATGGGGGTGGCGGAAACCCAATTTCCTGAATGCTTACAGCCGCCCTAGGTCTACATTAGCAGGAAGCTGGAGTCAGGAGCGGGAGCCAGAAATCCAACCTAAGACTTGGCTAAGTCCCACCGCTGCCTGACCCAGGGAACCTGGAAGTGTCTCCTCCCCGGCTAGCTTCAGCTCATCGTGTGTTGAGCATGTTAGTATGTAGCATGCCAGGCACTACACTCCAACTGCAGGACAGACAGACAGACTGGGGTTCTTGCCCTACTCAAACTTCCGACAGAGTGGGGAAAGCATACACCAACCACTGAACATGATGCAGAAGGAATATGGAGACAGAAACAACAGAGACAGGCTGCAGAAAGGAGGGATTAATTTTGATCGGTATTGGGGCCGGCACTGTGGTATAGTAGGTTAAGCCTCTGCCAAATGGTGCCGGTATCTCCTCTGGGTGCTCCACTTCCGATCCAGCTCTCTACTAGGTTCTGGGAAAGCAGTGGAAAATGGCCCAAATGCTTGGGCTCCTGCACCTACCTGGGAGACCCGGATGAGGCTCCTGGCTTTGGATTGGCCCAGCTCCAGGGGTTGTGGCCACTTGGGGAGTGAACCAGCACATGGAAGACCTCTCTCTCTGTCTCTCCCTCTGTCTATAACTCTGATTCTTAAATAAATAAATAAATCGCTAGATTTTTTTTTTTTACTAGAGTGGAGGAAACTGGGGATAGCTTCAGGCAGGCGGGTGCAGTGAGAGCGGGTACCCCAAAGCTGTGCAAGCACGACAGCTGGGAGCGTAGGGAAAGCGCTCTCCTGACGGAGCCCCAGAGGCCAGGACACGGAGGCCACCAGGCTCTCCCTAGCAGCACCTGGCTGCTCTGGGAGTGGCAGGCAGAGACAGGTCACTTCAACACTGTGCTAAGGGAAGACCCGCTCCAAGTCTGAGGAAATCCAAACTGGGCTCTAAGTCACTGCAGCACAGACTGCAGGTGGGAAAACCAAGGCGACACTGGCAGCGAGGAAGTGGGGGACAGGATTCTGCTCCCAAGAACACAGCAAAGCAGGCAAAGGCACTGAACACAAGAGACAAAATCAAACAACAGAAACGCGCCCGAACCCTGTCAGTACTGAGCATAAGCCCAATGAGCTCCAGGGGCCTCAGCGCGATTCCCAGAGACACCCTCGCAACACAGCACCACACCCTCACAACACAGCACCACACCCTCAGAGACACCCTCACATCACAATAGCCTACCCTCAGACACCCTCACAACACGGCACCACACCCTCAGACACCCTCAGAACACAGTACCAGACACCCTCACAACACCACAGACACCCTCAGAACACAGCACCATACAACCTCACAACACCAGACACCCCCAGAACACAGCACCAGACACCCTCACAACACAGCACCACACCCTCAGAGACACCCTCACATCACAACAGCACACCCTCAGACACCCTCACAACACAGCACCACACCCTCAGACACCCTCACAACACAGCACCATACACCCTCACAACACCATACACCCTCAGAACACAGCACCACACCCTCAGAGACACCCTCACATCACAGAGCACACCCTCACAACACAGCACCACACCCTCAGAGACACCCTCACATCACAACAGCACACATTCAGAACAAACCACACCCTCACAACACAGCACCACACCCTCAGACACCCTCACATCACAACAGCACACACTCAGAACAAACCACACCCTCACAACACAGCACCACACCCTCAGACACCCTCAGAACACAGCACTATACACCCTCACAACACAACAGCACACACTCAGAACAAAACATCACACACTATGGCTGCAGATGAGGAAAAAGAAGCAGCTCTTAATTAACAAAACAGAATTGAAGGAAAATGCATTTACAGAAAGGAAAAGGGACATAACTGAATAAGCGAAACAATCTGGTAAGACAGAATAACCATATACCTCTACTGCCTTGTGTAGCTAACGGAATCTTCGAAAAATAACAAAGATCAAAAAAATTTTAAGAAATTAAGAGCAAAAATCAGATCTGGAGATATTCCATAATTAGACCACCCAGATGAAACAATTACTTGAGACATGCTAATCTGAGTAACTATGCAACTCTTGACTTTACCAAAATACTTGAGCCCTTGAAGAGTATTGTATTGCATCTGTATAGAATGCGCGCAAAAACAATGATATACACTCAACCAATACACAAGACTTCACAATTCCAAAGAATGACCATGGAACAGACCTAATCCTTCCACCACAACACTCACTAAGTTTAGATACCAACAGTTAGAATTTGTCCCATTCTGATTTCGTACAGTAGCTAAAGCAGTAGAATCACCTTAGGAGTGCTGCGCTTTCCAATTTCATCCAGATCCAAAAACATGTCCAGGTCACACCCCAGCTTCCCAAAGGTGTTCACCGAGGAGCCAAAGGGCCTGACGGTGCAGTCCGGGAAGTAGGCGGCGGCCACGTCCTCGATGAGCGAGCAGGTGAGGTAGCGCAGCCTGACGTTCTCCTCCGTCAGCTGCAGCTCCTGCAGCAGCGTGTCCAGCTGATCACCCACCTAGCTGGCCAGAAGGCAAACAAGACGCAGATGCACAGGTCACACAGGGTCCCCAGACCCGGCGGCCCCGAGGGCCAGCTGCAACAAGCACTGCTGTCCTTTCAAGTCCTCCAAGTGGACCATCTAAATGCACTCTAACAAGAGCTAGGAAAGCGGCACTGGCGAAAGCATTAGCGACTTTCCCCGTGCGCCGAGCGCGAAGCTGGAGGAACAGTTCCCTGGAGGAACCCAACACCACCACATTCACCTCGGGGCGGCCGGCCGGAGAGCCAGCCATGCTGCACGCACTGCTGACTCCGGCCACCGAGACCCGAGCCCGCTGCAGCCGTCGGGCTAACCACCCGGGGTCCAACAGAAGTCTGCTATTAAAATCATTAGGCCCCCAAACTGCACTAGAATGGCAAAAAGTAAAAAAAAAAAAAAAAAAAAAATAACGCCCTTATTTAAAAACAACACTGAAAGCAGCTGAATAAACATCCCCCGAAAAACATGAAAGAAAAGACAGGAAATGTGAAAGGTTAGAGGCAAAGATTTTTAAGCCAGAAAACCAAACCGAAAAAAACAGTATTCTGATGGCTAAAGGACGGCTCAGCCGCGTCAGAGCGGACACGTCTGAGGAAGAAAAGCCAAGAGAAGTGCAAACTCAATTAGTAGAGAAAAGGAAGACGAGAGCGGGGGTGCTCTGAAACCTGCAGAATACCACTTCGTCTTGGTGAGACTCTGTATTAGGTTCTTTTTTTCTTGTTTTTTTTTGACAGGCAGAGTTAGTGAGAGAGAGACAGAGAGGAAGGTATCATTAGGTTCAAAAGAGAAAGAAAGGCTGGACTCTCCAAAAAGGCCAGAGGCTGGAACAACGCCACGCGGCCAAGTCCAGGGTACAAAGGACGCGGCCACCCGTTGCTCAGCAAATTCTGGAAGCTGCGTTTTTTTAAGCAGTCCCGTGAATTAATCAGAGAAATTAAAACAAATGATTTTTAAAATGATTCTTAACATGCTGCCTGACCCTTGGAGGCCACAGGATGGGCTCCAGGCCAATGCCAGTCAGCTAGACGACACCGGTGCCGGAAGCCCAGCCTGCCCAATCCTAGCCAGGTGCCCGTGGACCGCCGCTCTCCGTGGCGCGGTGCACCTGTCCCCACTGCCCATCTCACTGAAGCACACAGCTGAGTGCTTCCCAGGGTCCCTCTGAGTACAGAGACCATGGACGTCGTGGCCCTTCCGCCAGCGGGCCTGCAGGACACTCACGCTTTCTGCCCGACAGAGGCGCTCCAGCAGCCTCTGGCTGGAAGGCGGCAGCTGCTGGCTGGCCCGCACGGAGGGCGGCTCGGAGGGCTGGCCTCCCGCGTTCTTCAGCTTCAGGCTGAGGAACCGCGACCGGAAGGGAATCGCGGCCTCATGCGGCATGAGCGTCCCGCTCTGCAGGGAGCCCACGCTCTCCTTCCTGGCAAACTCCACCACGGCAAAGAGGCCCTAGGGCGAGAGAAGAGACACGGCGGGCTACTGCTGGTTTCCAGATGAGGATCACGACCTTGCACAAGGCTGCTGCCAGCGGCCCGGCTCACTCATCCCAGGCCGGTGACGACAGAACCCCAACGCGGGCCCCCCACACTTACGAGGCTTTCATAGAAGAAATGGTTATTAATGGCTCCGTGCTGAGACAAATACTTGAGAAACTTCTTTTCGCTGACTTTATGTGGACAATGTATTAAGACGGTCCGCTGTGCCTGCTCCCGTCTCTCCTCCTGCACCTCCGAGAATCGCTTTTTGGGAGTCTTGTCTTCAGAGCCTACGAATGAGACACAAACATTTCCACCCACGTGCAAAATCTACCACACGTCTGCGTGAGGGGGCAGAGACTGTGCAGGCCACTAAACACAACCCCTCCTCGTCTCGTCGTCGCCTGCCCTTCTGTCGCGAGCAGCAGCACCATGCGTTCATCCTCCCTCCAGCCACCATCACAACCGTCCGCTCTCTGTTTTCATTGACTCTTCTGGAGGTACAGTGCCAAAACAAGGGCGCCACACATTTTAAAAGGAAAACCAAGAAAGTGAAATCACTCGGCTACATCCACAAATACACGTGTACAAAATCTGTACACATGTTAACTTTCAAAACTAGAGAGAGGGGCCCAGGGACTCGGGTACGGTGGTTAACATACTGCCTGGGACAGCCCACACTGGAGTGTCTGGGTTTGAGTCCAGGCTCTGCTTGGGTACCGGCTTCCTGAAAATGCACACCCTGTGAGACAGCAGGGGTGAGGGTTCAGGTATTTGGGCCCCTGTCATCCAGGAGGGAAACTCCGATGCAGCTTCAGGTCCCCGATTTTAACCTGGCCCAGCCCCAGCTACGGCAGGCATTAGGGGAGTGACCCAGTGGATGGGAGGCTGTCTCTCTGCCTTTCAAAGAAATACAAAAAGTAAATAATAAAATTTAAAGAAACAAAAAGATATTATTACAAGCTTGAGTGTAGTAAGAAAAGGAGTTTGTATGCTGAGTTTTCCTTTGCCAAGGGTCTTGATATGGATCTCAAACAAGTTACCAATGATCATGTGCCGTATATCACAAAGAAATCAAAGAATTTAAAACCTACTTGGGGCCAGCACTGGGACTAGGCGAGTAAAGCCACCACCCGCGGCGCCAGCATCCCATATGGGTGCAGGTTTGTGTCCCGGCTGCTCCACCTCCAGTCCAGCTCTCTAATGGCCTGGGAAAGCAGCAGAAGATGGCCCAAGTGTTTGGGCTCCTGCCAGCCACTTGGGAAAGACCCGCAAAAAGCACCAGCCCCTGGCTTCGGCCTGGTCCAGCCTTGGCCATTGCGGCCATCTGGGGAGTGAACCAGCGGATGGAAGATATCTCTCTGTCTCCCCCTTCTCTAACTCTTTCAAATAAATAAATAAATAAATCTTAATATGTCAACAAATAAAAATAAAGCTTAGTTGATGGACATGAAAAGCTCATGATATTACTGTAAGGAAATAGCTTTTTGTTATTTATTTTAAAAAGACTTCTTTATTTTAAAGGCAGAGTTACAAAGGGAGAGAGGGAGGTCTTCCATCTGCTAGTTCACCTCCCAAATGACCCCAATGGCCGGAGCTGGGACAATCATCTGAAGCCAGGAGCTTCCTCCAGGTCTCCCACGTGGGTGCAGGGGCCCAAGGACTTGGGCCATCTTCCACTGCTTTCCCAGGCCACAGCAGAGAGCTGGATCAGAAGTGGAGCAGCCGGGACTCAAACCAGTGCCTATATAGGATGACGGCACTGCAGCCGGTGGCTTTACCCACTACACCACAGACCTGGCCCCAGAAACAGCTTTTTTTCTTTCTTTCTTTCTTTCAAAATCATTTTAAGGCCAAGAAGTTTTAAAATTACAGGTGATAATGACCAGAGCTGTGATAATCAAGGATTAAAGGTTTTTTTTTTATAATTTTTTTTGATAGGGAGAGTTATAGACAGAGACGGAGAAAGGTCTTCCTTCCATTGGTTCACCCCCCAAATGGCCGCTACTGCCGACGCACTGCACTGATCCGAAGCCAGGAGCCAGGTGCTTCTCCTGGTCTCCCATGCGGGTGCAGGCCCAAGCACTTGGGCCATCCTCCACTGCACTCCCGGGCCACAGCAGAGAGCTGGACTGGAAGAGGAGCAGCCAGGACAGAATCCAGTGCCGCAACCGGGACTAGAACCCGGTGTGCCGGCGCCGCAGGTGGAGGATTAGCCTAGTGAGCTGCGGCGCCAGCCAACACTGAATTTCAACAACTCATTTGCTTCGCTAAGAGATTTAACTTGCAGACGGGTAGCTTAAAGTACTTTTTTTTTTTTTAAGATTTATTTATTTATCTGAAAAGCAAAGTGACAGAGGGTGAGCGAGCCATGGAGAGAGATTTTCCATGCACTGGCTCACTCTCCAAATGCCCTCAATAGCCAGGGTTGGGCCAGGCTGATGCCAGGAGCCAGGAGCTCCACCAGGTGGCAGGGACCCGAGCACCTGGGCCATCGCCTGCTGCCCCCCTTGCACGGGCAAGCGCGAGGCGCACATGGGCGTGGCGGGGTGTGAGCAGGGCAAGGCTGAGGGGTCTTATCCAGTCCGGAAATGACCCAGTACCGACAGCGGCATATAGAGTGAGCCCAAACTAACGTCAGAGCGGAATGCAACGTGTAGGATTACCCCGGGGCAGAGGACGCTGTTGGTGCAGAAACGCCTCCTTCCAAAGGAGAAACGCGTATTACACACGCACGCACACACACACACAGAAAACCACCCATGCTCACACTTGAAGCTTCCTGCACTAACGTGAACCGCCCCTTTAAGCGAGCGCGCCTGCTCCGCTCCAGACATAAGGAACTCCCAGGGCCTGGGTGAGCCAGGAGGCGCGGGGGAGGAGGCCTGCACCTGCTCTCCATACGGGGATTTGCAGCCCGAGAGCCGACAGCGAGCTCGGGGGGCTTCAGAAGGGGCCCGTGGGGAAAACGCGACTCGGACATCAAGGAACGCCCAGGCCGTACAGCGCACCACAATCTTGTCACACCAGGGCCCCCGGCGCCGCCCCGCCACCCACTGACTCCCACCTCCAGCGGGCAGGTCCCGGGGGCCCAGCCTCGCCCGCGCCCGCCAGCCGCGTCTTCCCTCCGTCGCCCGCGGCGCCATCACCTGTCTCCGCGCCTCTCAGTGGCTGCTCTTCTCTGCCGACGTCTGCGGCCACAGGCCCTGCGCCGCTGAGGAGCCTGGCAGCGGCGAGCCGGACGGGACTTCTGCTCTGGGCGCAGAGGGGCGACCGGGCCAGCAGCCCTACGCTGCGGGCCGCCATGATCCAGGCAGCCCAAGCGCCGAGATGAAAGGGCAGAGGGCTTCTGCGCAGGCGCGCTGGGACGGCGTAGACGGGAAGCCTGGAGGGTCAAACCGAGCGAAAACGCGTTCGCGGTCTGAAGCCGGGAAGACAGGGCTTGGGCCGTCTTTTATTGCGGTTTCCGTAGGCCGCTAGCAGGGAGCTGGATTGGAGGGGGAGCAGATGCTTACCTGCTGGTCTGGATTGTTTCCCAGAAAGTAGAATTAAAAGAGAGCAGAGTTTCAGCCCGGGGATTAAGGTTCCTGCATCCTACGTGCTCGTACCGGGGCTCAAGGCAGCCGCTGTGGGCTCAAGTGGGTGGGTTCCTGCAGTCCAGGTGGTAGAGACCGGGCTGGAGTCCCCAGCTCCCCTCCCAGCCCTGGCTGCTGCAGGCTGTGAATCAGCAGACGGGATCCTTACCCCCACCCCCGCCTCTCTAATAATAATAAT
This sequence comes from Oryctolagus cuniculus, assembly GCF_964237555.1. Classification (NCBI taxonomy): domain Eukaryota; kingdom Metazoa; phylum Chordata; class Mammalia; order Lagomorpha; family Leporidae; genus Oryctolagus; species Oryctolagus cuniculus. The sequence goes on along the minus strand of NC_091444.1, from coordinate 100,832,329 downwards.
AGTGTTTAACTATTTAAAGGAAAAGTTTACTTGGGTGCAGAAACGTTTAAAATCCGTGCATATTTAAAAACAGAGAAAATACATATTATGGGGGAAAAAATCATGCAAGGATTACAAAGTTGTTTTGCACCACAATAGACATCTTCAAATTCCATTTTCTGCAAACTATTTAAAATAGCTTCCTAGTGGATTCCTGCTCGGGCAGGGAGGGGGAGGGGAGAGCTAAAGCCCTAAACCCCTGGCATCTCAGAATGCAACCTTATTTGGCAACAGGGTCACCGGCAGGTGTAACTAACGGTGATGAGGCAGGGGTGGGAATGTGGTGAGGATGGACCTGGGCTTCCAGGTCCCAGATCCTAGGGACCCAGCTTCCTACCAGTGCTCACCCTGAGAGGCGGCCGAGGAGGGCTCCAGTACCCGTGGTCTCTGCCACCCACGCAGGAGACCAGCATGGAGTCCTGGGCTCCTGTCTTTGGCCTGGTGAGAGAACCAGGCAGGAGATGGGAGATGTTCTTCCTCTCTCCATCGTTTTTCTGGCTTTCAAATAAAATGAAAACAAATGGACAGATTCTTTAAAAAGATGAGAAGGGGAGCCCCTCTCCCTGTGTATCTGATGTCCCTGGAAGAAGCTCCTGGGTCCTGGGGCCGGTGCTGTGGCACAGTGGGTAAAGCTGTCGCCTGCAGCGCTGGCATCCCATATGGACGCTTGTTCAAGTCCCGGCTACTCCACTTCCGATCCAGCTCTCTGCAATGGCCTGGAAAGCAGAAGAAAATGGCCCAAGTGCTTGGGCCCCTGCACCTGCGTGGGAGACCCAGAAGAAGCTCCTGGCTCCTGGCTTCAGATCAGCACAGCTCTGGCCATTGTGGCCATCTGGGGAGTGAACCAGCGGATGGAAGACCGACCTCTCTGTCTCTCTCTGTAACTCCCCTTACAAATAAATAAATACCTTTTAAGATAGATAGATAGATAGATAGATAGATAGATAGATAGATAGATAGATAGATAAAAACAAGAGAAAGCACTGACCCTTGTGATCCGGTCCACCCCACAGTCCTGCAGCCTGATGCTGCTATTCCAAGCACGGCCACACAGGGGCACTGCTGCTGAGGACTGGAGGGTTACTGCTGGCCTAAACCACTGAGTGTGGCTGTGGGTGTCTCCTTGTCCCCTGATTAACATCACCCACGTGGACTTTGTGTGTAGTCACGTCAGCTTGTTTAAACATCGCCAGTGTTGTTATGATACCCATTTTATGGATGTGAAGACTGAAAACAGCAGAGAAAATTGTCACTGTTTGGAGCAACCTGAGGAGGACCTACCAGATTCAGATCAGGCACCCAGGTTCCAGATGCGGAAGGCAACACCAGTGCTTTGTGTCGCTCCCCATCTTCATGGAGGAACAACACTAAACCCTGCCTAGGTTTCCTATCCGAGTCACGGCACCATTATGTCGCTCCCCCTCTTCGTGGAAGAACGACACTAAACCCTGCCTAGGCTTCATATCCGAGTCACGGCACCATTATGTCGCTCCCCGTCTTCGTGGAGAAACGACACAGGACCCTGCACTGTTCTTTTGTCTGCTCGGCCCTCCCCGGGTTTGCTGCTGGTTCTTCCCGGGTTGGCTACCGTCCCTTCCACCTCCGTGGAAGGGCAGTTCCCCCTGCCACCTTCCCCACTTCCGCGGGGGAGCGGCACACCGCCGGCCGGCTTTCTCGGGGGCTGCACAGGTGTTCCTCTTAGATGTTCCCCTTAGATGTTCCTGGTGTATGTTGTCTCTCTCCTCCTTTATAGTCCTCTTCCACCAATCCCAACTCTGCTACCCACACGCCGAGTACGCTGCTCTCCTCCAATCAGGAGCAGGTCCTGCTGCTTATTGGTTGAACTGGAGGCAGCTGTGTAGAAGCTGTTACTCCCTTCTCAGCGCCATATTGTGGGAGAGCAGATGCATAGAATAAGTCTTTTTTTTTTTTTTCTTTTTTTTTTTTTTTTTTATTATTATTTTTTGACAGGCAGAGTGGACAGTGAGAGAGAGAGACAGAGAGAAAGGTCTTCCTTTGCCGTTGGTTCACCCTCCAATGGCCGCCGCGGCCGGCGCGCTGCGGCCGGCGCACCGCGCTGATCCAATGGCAGGAGCCAGGAGCCAGGTGCTTTTCCTGGTCTCCCATGGGGTGCAGGGCCCAAGCACTTGGGCCATCCTCCACTGCACTCCCTGGCCACAGCAGAGAGCTGGCCTGGAAGAGGGGCAACCGGGACAGAATCCGGCGCCCCGACCGGGACTAGAACCCGGTGTGCCGGCGCCGCTAGGCGGAGGATTAGCTCAGTGAGCCGCGGCGCCGGCCTAGAATAAGTCTTAATTCCAGTAACTTAGTCTAGTCCGAGTTGCTCCCAGTTGCTCCCCACAGCTTTGGAAGTTTGGGCTTTGTCTGTATTCCAAGCTAAATGTTCTTTTTCTTTTGGGGCACGCTAGGGTTTCTTTGAAAAAAAAAAAAGTTTTATCCATGTATTCATTTGAGGCAGAGTGACAGAGAGAGAGAGAGGCAGAGATAGTTTCCATTCACAGCCAGGGCTAGGCCGGACCAGAAACAGGAGCCAGAAACTCGATCTTGGTTTCCTACGTGGTTGGAGGGGCCCAGGGAATTGAGCCATCACCGGCTGCCTCCCCAGAGCACTAACAAGGGGACACCAAGTTTCTAGAGTCAGTCCAGGGACATGACCCTGGCGAGCTTACTGTAAAACAGACTTTTGGGCTCACACCCAGGTTTATTGGAGCAGAATATCTAGGGGTCGGATTCCAGACTCATGTTTTCTTCATCTCTTGGGTGTTCTAAAACATGAGAGCCACTGCTGAAGACCATGATGACATGTGTGTGCATGTCCAAGATGACACATGTGTGCCCATGGTGACGTGTGCATGTCCAGTGTGACTTCTGTGTCCATGATGTATTTACATACTGGCAACATTACATACATACGGACATGTGTGCATTTCAACATGACACATGTCCATGATGACATGTATGTGCCCACATGTACATACATTTCGATATGGCATGTGTCCATGATGACATGTATGTGTGTCCACATGTGCATACATTTCAGCATGACATGTGTCTGTGGTGACACTTATGCATGTCCACGTGTGTTTCAACATGCCGTGTGTCCATGGTGACATCTATGGGTGTCCGTGTGTGTGCGTTTCAACATGCCGTGTGTCCATGACGACATGTATGTGTCCACGTGTGTGCATGTCTATGGGACATGCTTCTTAACTTATTGCCTTGAAGAGTTTGTTTTACCATACGAGAAGTGTCTGAGCTAATCCAGTTATTGCTGCAATCAAACACTTTCTTCCATGGAGAGCAAAGCGGGGCTTTGTGCCTGTGCTGTGTCATGTATTAATTCCTTTACCTAGAGTCCAGAGAGTTTATTAAGTCAATTAAATCATGATCCCATCTGTTAAAGTTAATTTATTTATTTCATTGAGATGGAGAGAGACAGAGAGAGAGTCAGAGGTCTCCCATTCGTTACGTCATCCTCCACATGCCTGCCACAGCAAGGCCTGGGCCAGGCCCAAACCAGGGGCCAGGAACTCAGTTTGGATCCTAGTATTTGAGCCACCACTGGTAACCCCACGGGGCGTGCATCAGCAGGGAGCTGGATCTACAAGCGGGGTGGGGACTCGAACATGAGATATGGGCATCCACCCTGGTGTCTCAGGCTCCGCGGCAGCTGACCACCTTCAGCTCTCACCTCACCATCATGAGATCTTTGAGCTCAGACCCAGGGGACCCAGGACCTGAGACACATCATAACCCAGGGAGACACGCTCATGTCCCTTTTGCCAAACTTAACATGAGGGGTCTCCCCAAAGTTCAGGGGAAATGTACTTCATGAAAAAAACTAGGCATAGATTTCAAAAATTGTTGTGCCAACATAAACCTATTTTTAAAAGATTTATTTATTTGAGCCGGCGCCGTGGCTCAATAGGCTAATCCTCCACCTTGCGGCGCCGGCACACCGGGTTCTAGTCCCGGTTGGGGCGCCGGATTCTGTCCCGGTTGCCCCTCTTCCAGGCCAGCTCTCTGCTATGGCCAGGGAGTGCAGTGGAGGATGGCCCAGGTGCTTGGGCCCTGCACCCCATGGGAGACCAGGAAAAGCACCTGGCTCCTGGCTCCTGCCAGGATCAGCGCGGTGCGCCGGCTGCAGCGGCGGCCATTGGAGGGTGAACCAGCGGCAAAGGAAGACCTTTCTCTCTCTCTGTCTCTCTCTCTCACTGTCCACTCTGCCTGTCAAAAAAAAAAAAAAAAAAAAAAAAGATTTATTTATTTGAAATACAGTTATAGAGAGGGAGAGGGAGAAACAGAGAGATCTTCCATCCAGTGATTCACTCCGCAGATGGCCATAACGGCCAGGGCTGGGCCAAGCTAAAGCCAGGAGCCAGGAGCTTCTTCCTGGTCTTCCATGTGGGTGCAGGGGTCCAAGCACTTGGGTCATCTTCCACCGCTTTCCCAGGTGCATTAGCACAGAGCTGGATCAGAAGTGGAGCAGCCGGGTCTCCAACTGTCATCGTGTGAGATGCAGGCATTGCAGACAGCGGCTTTACCACTATGCCACAGCGCCGGCCCCGGTCAAGCCACTCCTGCTTGGTCTGTGGCTGCCTAGCTGGGTTAGAGAAAGAGCAGTCCCCCAGAGGGCCTCATGGGAAGGCTCCAAGCTGTGCAAAACTGGACTTGCTTTTGTCTTACCCAGTGTTCAAACAAAGGAGCACAAACCCAGACTTCAAGACACAAATAAGGGGGCCGTTGTGGCTTAGCAGGTTAAGCCTCCACCTGTGGTACCGGCTTCCCATATGGGCACGGGTTCCAGTCTCGGCTGCTCCTCTTCCCACCCAGCTCCCTGCTAATGTGCCAGGGAAAACAGCAGAAGTTGGCCCAACTGTATGAGCCCCTGAACCCACGTGGGATACTTGGATGAAGTTCCTGACTCCTGGCTTCGGATTGGCCAAGCTCTGGCCATTGCAACCATTTGAGGAGGGACCCAGCGAATGGAGGACCCCTCTCTCTCTGTCTGCCGTTCAAACAAATAAATGAATCTTTAAAAAAAAAAAAGACAGTAATGAGATCTCCCAGGGGGCCCTAAGAACTCTGTGGAAAGGCTTTGAGTCACCAATTTTCTCATGCAAACGTCCTGCTGCTGCTCAACCTCAGAGAGTTTTCCAAGAACTCGAGGGAGATTTGCAGTGGGACAGTCCAGTTCACAGGGTGAAAATGAAACCATCCGGGCTGCTGATGCCACGGAGCCAGCATGATCGGGAGGCGCTCAGGGAAACCGGAAGGGTCTGCATTTAAAACAGACACCCACAGAGCTCTGGCCGCAGCCTGCACAGTCACTCCCCAGGGCTGCTCCGCGCACAGACCCCGCACTTCTGCCACCAGCGGGAGCTTTTTGCAAGTTGAAAGAAAAACCCAAATGCCTCAAATGCCTCTGCCTCTAGCCCTGCTGCCTCTCCCCTGCATCGGACCGGGCCAGTGTTTTGTTTTCCAAATGCCTTCTCCGTTCTGTGTGCTCCCTTTCTGTCGTCTGCATTCAATCAGTGAAATCATCAACTCATTTACCAAGGAGCTTGCTTGTGTAAGTAAGAGCCCTAAAGCTCGGAGGGATTAAACAGCTTCTGCAAATCGCACAGCCAGTAAAAGGCAAAACAGACAAACCAAAGGCGTCTGATGTCAGTAACTTGAAAACCCATGTTCTTTTTAATTTTGTTTAATCTCAGGTTTTCCAACAAGCTATATGTTGATATAAATGCTACATAACCAGTTATATTTTATTACAGAGTATTTATGGGATATACGTAGAGCAACATTTCTCTATATATGACTTCTTTCAAAAAGGAGCTGACAGGCGGGCATCTGACTTTGGTTAAGACCTTGCTGGTTAAGTCCCTGCTGCTCCACTTCTTTTTTTTTTTTTCTTATACTTTTTTTTTTTTGACAGGCAGAGTGGACAGTGAGAGAGAGAGACAGAGAGAAAGGTCTTCCTTTGCCGTTGGTTCACCCTCCAATGGCGGCGCACTGTGCTGATCTGATGGCAGGAGCCAGGTACTTATCCTGGTCTCCATTGGGTGCAGGACCCAAGTACTTGGGCCATCCTCCGCTGCACTCCTGGGCCACAGCAGAGTGCTGGCCTGGAAGAGGGGCAACCTGGACAGAATCCGGCGCCCCAACCAGGACTAGAACCCGGTGTGCCAGCGCTGCAAGGCGGAGGATTAGCCTAGTGAGTCGCGGCGCCTGCCTGCTCCACTTCTGATCCAGCTCCCTGCTAATGTGAACCCCAGGAGGTAACAGGTGATGGCTCAAGTGCTTGGGCCCCTGCAATCCTCATGGGAGACCCGGATGGAGTCCTGGGCTCCTGGGTTCAGCCTGGCCCTGATGGGGCTGTTGTGGACATTTGGGGAGTAAAGAGGTGGAGGTTCTCCCCTCTCTTTGTGTCTCTTTTCTCTCTGTCTTTTTGTCTTTCAAATAATATGGAAATTAAACAAGCTTTTCCTTTAGCACAAGAGCTGCAGGTTATAGTTGGGTCAGCAAAGCTGGCCTCTCCATCTGGCTCTGTTACTCACTGGCACGGGGCCTCTGAGTGGCCTGTAGTGGCTTCTGGGCTGTCATTTATATGGTAAAGGTATCAGATTAAAGAACCTCGAAGAACTCTGCCTGCTTTGAGAATCTGTCCACACCAAGTAGTAAGAAAACTGAAGCAACATATTGAACCGAAAAGCAGCTGATCATCCACAGTGAATTCTTTGTAAAAGACTTTATTTGTTTGAAAGGCAGAGTTAGAGAGAGAGCGAGCAAGAATTTGTCTTCTATCTGTTGGTTCAATCGCCAAATGGCCACAACAGCCAGGCTGGGCCAGGCTGAAGCCAGGAGTCAGGAACTCCAACCAGGCCCAAGGACTTGGGCCATCTTCTGCTGCCTTCCCAGGTGTAACTGCAGGGAGCTGGATCAGAAGTGGAGCAGCTGGGATTTGAACTGGTGCTCCTGTGTTACAGTGGCAGCTTAACCCTCGGGACCCACACTGGCCCCTATGGGGACTTTTGACTTATATCTGGTTGCTATAATCTACTGCATTATTATTATTATTTTTGGAGAGGTAGAGAGACAGACAGATAGACACACACACACACACACACACACAGAGTTCTTATCATTGGTTCACTCCCCAAATGCCTGCAATGACCAGAGCTGGCCAGATCTCGCACATGGTCAGTCATCACTGCTGTCTCCCCAGGTCTGCAGTAGCAGGAAGCTGGATTCAGGTGCCCCAGCTGGGAATTGAACCCAGGCACTCCCACAGGGGGGAGCCCACAGCACTGCTTTTACATGAGGGTCACGTTCTAGGGTAGGTCCCTCCTGACCTGAGCAAGGTCCCTCCTGATGCATTGCCCTACCTTCTCTCCACTGCCTCTGCCCTGTGCTCGCTCCTTGTCTGCACTTGTCCCCAGCATCCTCTCTTTCCACCTAAGCTGCACACCCCATGAAGCCCAGGGAGCTCTGTGCAGTGGTCCTCCGTGGCTGCTAGCCTGTGACCCAACTATGTTGGATGAACAGATGAGTGAGCCAGTTGTCTTTAAAACAGGAGACTGGTTGCTCTTTTCTCATTTGCAAGGTTTTTAAAATGAATGAATTGATGATTTTCACTTTGTTTGAAAGGCAGAGAGAGAGAGAGAGAGAGAGAGAGATCTTCCATCTGCTTGTTCATTCCCCAAATGCCTGCAACAGCCAGATTTAGGCCAGGCCGAAGCCAGGATTCTAGACCTCCATCTAGGTCTCCCATGTGGGTGGCAGGGACCCATGCACTTGAGCCATCATCTGCTGCCTCCCTGGGTGCAGGGAGGCTGATGGGAAGCAGAGGCAAAACTTGAACCCAGACACTCTGCAATGGAATGTGGGTGTTCCAAGCAGTACCCTAGTTGCTATGCCAAACACCAGCCACTTGGCAAAGTGAACTGAAGAAGCGAGTGGCTGGAGGTGACTGTAATAAAACTGAACCGTGCATTACTAAAAAAAGAGAAATTCTGATAGCAGGGACCATGACCTGAGTGTTGGAACCAGGTATAAATTTCATTATCTCCACTTTCCAGAATGTCTGTACTGGACAGGATTCTGCAACCAGCCTGCACTACAGCTGGGTCAGGGTGTTCAGCTGGTTGTATGCTGTTTAAATTTGTACTTATTTACATTCACTGTGTTTGAAAGGAGGCAGAGAGATGGAAAGAGATCTTCCATCCACTGGTTTACTCTCAAATGCCCCCAACAGCCAGGACTGGGCAGGCCAAAGCCAGGAGCCTGGAACTCCATCCAGTTCTCCCTCTAAGTACGTGAATCATGCCCTGCTGCCTCCAGGGTGTGCATGAGCAGGAATCTGGACCGGAAGTGGAGTCCCTCCTACCCCGGGACTCAAACTGGGCGCTCCTACATGGGATGCAGGTGTCCGAAGTCACGACTTAATTGCCTGAGCACACCAGTGCACGGTGAGTGTTTTCTGACACACCAGACACGGTTCATTTAACACCACATTCTACCTTTCCTAGTATTCACTAACACATACGTTCAGTTTTCAGAAAGCACAAGCTCTTGGTGCATTGTCTTCGTTGGCATTCTCCTGAGAGTGGATGAGCTGATGACCGAGCGTGGCGAGAAGGGCATCCAAAGCTTCCCTTTCTTTAACTGGAATGGGGACGCTGGTCTCATTCCAGCCTGCCACCCGCCCAGCTCTGTGACCAGACGATGTTCCACGAATCTCGGCTCTGAGGGGCAAACACAGGATACCCACTGGGCAGCAGCTGGGTGAGCCGGAATGAGCTAGCGTGGTGGGCGTTGGGCAAGCTAGGATGGGGGGTACTGGGGTGGGGCTGCAGGTGGGAGTCAGGGGGCAACGTGGGTGGATCTCTGGCAGCTGCAGCAACCTGGAGCCCACTGAGAAACCCGGATCTCTCTGGGCTGCCTGAGTAACTTTGCACCTGCTCAGTGCAAGAATCCAATAACCCAGTGGCTACACCATCTGGAAAGTGATCATGTAGGGCCCCCATTTTGGCTTGGTGCACTGTCTGAGCCATCCTGGACAAGTGCCTACTTGCTACTTACAGCGATTTTCTGGGTTAGTACTGAAAGCTAAGAAGTAATTCAAAGTGTTGCAGGATCAGTGCTGTGGCATAGCGGTAAAGCTTTGCAATGCAGGCATTCCATATGGGCGCTGGTTCAAGTCCTGGCTGCTCCACTTCTGATGCAGCTCCCTGCTAATACGCCTGGGAAAGCAGCGGAAGATGGCCCAAGTGCTCGGGCCTCTGCACTCAACATGGAAGACCTAGAGGAGGCTCCTGGCTCCTGGCTTCAGAGGGGCCCAGTCCCAGCTGTTGTGGCCATTTTCGGAGTGAACCAGTGGATGGAAGACCTCTTTGTCTCTCCCTCTATCTTTATAACTCTGTCTTTCAAATAAATAAGTAAATAAATCATTAAAAAAAAAAGTGTTCCATTTTTTCAAACGCATTTTAGCAGAGAATCAACAGGTGCATACCTGAATTCACTTTTCGCCTGCTGTCAGAGAAGTGGGTTTTCAGCAGGCTTTGATAAGACAGAAAGTAAAATGAAAACCAGGTTGTTTGTTTTCCCCCCTTTTATAAAGAAAGAAACCCAAAAGCTCCCCGAGTCGGACTGACTCGCCTTAGGTCACAGGGACAGAAAATGGGGAAGCAGAGTTGGATCCAAAGCACATTCTCTCCACGTGGACAGTATTTCCCAGTGAGAGCCCCCTGGCATTTTCTGAAATTCAGATGTCGGGGGCCCAGGCGCACATGTACAGAGTGAGAATTTCCCAGGGGATTCTGGCCAGGCAGCTGGGAAGGCCTGGCCCACTGTCCCCAGGCAATCGGGTCTGAGAGCTCCTGCGTGGCCACACGTTCTGCTCTGCAGGAGGCTGTCCGACTCCTGCATCCCACTGGGAGTGCCGGGTTGGAGTCCCAGGTCCTCCACCTCCCATCCAGCATTCCTGCTTACACTCCCCCTGGGAGGCAGGCGGCAGGGGATGGCTCAAGTGTGTGCCCCCTGTCCCCCCCAGGGAGAACTGGCTGGAGTTCCTGGCTCCTGGCTTGGTCCTGCCCCAGTCCTGGCTGTTGCAGGCATTTGGGAGTGAACCAATGGGTGGAAGATCTCTCTTCATCTCTCCCTCTGCCTTACAAATAAAACAAATATAACAGGAATGTGAACATCACGCAAGCAGCTGTCTGAGCACCCTGGCCCAGCTGTAGCACTGGCTGATCCCTGTGATAGGAATGCTCCCTCCATGGCGAGTTTCAAGCTCCCGTGGCGAGGCCACTGGACAGGAGGTTGGAGAGAGACGATCATGGAGCGTATCCACCAGGCGGACACCATGTGCTGGCCTGGTTGCCTCCATAGCAATCAGGAAGCCATATCATGATAGGATCTATGGACTTTGTCATGTCTGGGTCGCATCTGATCTGGTCACGTCTGGTCACTCTCCTGCTGATTTTACTTGCAACTTGTAGGTACAGAGGCCCAAGGACTTGGGCCACCTTCCACTGCTTTCCTAGGCACATTAGCAGGGAGCTGGATCAGAAGCAGAGCAGCTGGGACTTGAACCAGTGCCCATATAGGATGGCAGCTCAGCGTCACAGGCGGTAACTTAACCTACTGTGCCACAACGCTGGCCCCAAAACACACTCCCTTTTGATGCTATGTTTAATGCAATCAGAGACTAACACGACTTCATTCCTATGAGATCCAGCCACCAAAGTGTCTTGGTACTAAAAGTGCTGAAGAACACTCATGCATGGGTTTCCTATAAAAAGCAATGACTCCGTTGGCATTTTTTTTTTTTTTTTTGGACAGGCAGAGTGGACAGTGAGAGAGAGACAGAGATAGGTCTTCCTTTTGCCGTTGGTTCACCCTCCAAAGGCCGGCGCACCGCGCTGATCCGATGGCAGGAGCCAGGTACTTCTCCTGGTCTCCCATGGGGGGCAGGGCCCAAGGACTTGGGTCATCCTCCACTGCACTCCCTGGCCACAGCAGAGAGCTGACCTGGAAGAGGGGCAACTGGGACAGAATCCGGCGCCCCGACCGGGACTAGAACCCGGTGTGCCGGCACCACAAGGCGGAGGATTAGCCTAGTGAGCCACGGCGCTGGCTGGCATTTGCCTTTAGTCCTAGAACATGACTGGTACAGCCTGCACTGGTCTCCAAACTACTGCTGCCATTGCAACAGTATTAAGAAGTGATTGAGGGGCTGGCACTGTGGCGAAGCAAGCATGCCGGTATCCCATAGGGGCGCCGGTTCGAGTCCTGGTTGCTCCACTTCCGATCCAGTTCTGTGCTGTCACCTAGGAAAGCAGTGGAAGATTGTCCAAATGCTTGGGCCCCTGCACCTGCGTGGGAAGAAGCTCCTGGCTCCTGACTTTGGATCGGCCCAGTTCCAGCTATTGTGGCCATTTGAGGAGTGAACCAGCGGATTGAAGACCTCTGTCTCTGTCTCTCAGCCTCTGCCTCTCTGTAACTCTGCCATTCAAATACATAAAATGTTAAAAAAAAAAAAAAGTGATTGATTTAGCTGTGAGGGTTTCCCCTAGGGAATGGGATTAGGCCCTGACAAAAGATACTTCCCGGGGCATCAGGCACACCTTCCCTGGGACCTCCCTGGAGAGGCAGAACCCTCCTTGGGCTGCTGAACTGCTGTGGCTTTGATCTTGGACTACTCAGCTTCGCCAAATGTGATAAAATTGTTATTTATTTGAAAGGCAGAATTAGAGAGACAGAGAGCTCTTCCATTTGCTGGTTCACTCCCCAAATGGCTGGGGCTGGGCTGGGCCGAAGCCAGGAGCCAGGAGCTTCTTCTAGGTCTCCCATGTGGGTGCAGGGGCCCAAGGACTTGGGTTTGAGCTCATCAGCTTCCCAAGGCACTGCACGTGAAAAGTATTTCAAGGGAGTCTAATAAGTGACTGTCTCTGCAAGCTACTGCCTGGTGTCTGTTTTCTCTACCCATGCATCTACACTTGCATGTACAGAAGGGGATCAGATTGGAAGCAGCTACATTTTTTAACCAATTCCTTCCCTGACCCTAGCGACATGTCAACAATATTCTGTGTAGTAGACAGTACCCGTTCCACAAAGCATTTGCAGGCACGGCTCAGTGCTGGCAAGGACCAGGAGGTTAACGGCGAGCAGCAGGAGGCACATGGGTAATACCCACAAACCCCACTGGGGTTCCCGCACAGCAGATCGGAGGAGCAGGAGTTTGGGGCAGCGTCACCACTGAGCCTCGCCCCGCCTCCCTGAAGTATGACCCATGGCAGCTTCCGTACCAGCCCAAGGACAGGGCCTTGCCCAGTTCCCAGGAGCCCTGTGGTCATCTCAGAAGGCCACGGTGAAGAAGTACTCCACAAGGAGTTTCCATGTGCGAGGGGAAACAGAGAGCAATGGTTTCAGTTTTCAAAGTATGGTTCGAGAACCTCAGCTTTGGGGAAGTCACAACACCAAGCCAGCAATGATTAAAAAAAGAAAAAAAAAATCTAAGACCTCTTGCCGAAGAGCTTCACGCAGGCACTCGAGGGCCCTGAGTTTTGGCTTTGCAAACAACAGGCACCTGCCAAGGGCAGCAGGGACTCCCCTGCCCTTCCCAAGGCGCTTCCCCCTGGAGGGGGGCTTCTCTCTCCTTTCCCCCGCATGCAGATTCTACCTCTGCCTGGGGCTCCATTTCCCTGGCCAAGGTTTCAAAAGAAAGAAGGGGACAGCAAAGACTGCCCCTTCCACCTGTGTCTGTGTCCCTCCCCAGGGCCTGGGGAGGTTGGGCGGGGCTGAGGGCATCGCTCACTGATGAGCCAGAAATACATTGCAGCTGCTCCTGGCTTTCCTGCCTAAGGCTCCAGGACCTGCTGCTTTGCAGAGTCTAACGATGCACCTCACGGTTTCTTGCAGATCTGGGGGACACCCCTGATGTGCCCCCGCAAAGCTAGGCTGAGCAGTGGTCCCCCAGCCGGCAGCCGCAAAATACGCTGGGACTGGGGACTGGTCACAGCTCGGGGAGGGAGGTTTCAGGTACAAGTACCAGAGGGGTGTGGCCAAAGCCTTGGGCACTGCAGATTCCCACACTGGGGAGGGACTTCTGTCTCTCCACCTGCACTGGAGACTCCATCCTGGGGCTCATGTGCCTTATTAATGGCGTCCAAGCTAACAGCTTAAACAGTGTATGATTTTTTTTTTTGCCTTGTAAAGCTTTGCCATTTTAAAACAACACACAAAAAAGGCCAACTGTATTTGAACTCCATTCACATTATCCTAGGAAACTTACACATGGCAACGAAAGAAAAAGAACTAAGGCTGGCATTGTGACACAGGTTAAACTGTGGCCTGAGACGCTGACACCCCATGGGAGCCCTGGTTCCTGTCCCAGCTGCTCCACTTCCGATCCAGGTTCCTGCTAATGAGTCTGGGAAAGTGGAGGAAGATGACCCAAGTGCTTGGTTCCCTGCACCTGTGTGGGAGCCAGGGCTGGAATGCCAGACTCCTGGCTTTCCCCTGGTCCAGCCTAGGCCATCGTGGCCATTTGGGGAGTGAACCAGTAGATAGAAGATCTCTCTCAGCCTCTCCCTTTGTCTCTGTAACTCTGCCTTTCAAATAAATAATTTTTTGTTTGTTTTTGAGAATAAGAGCTACCAGATTTTTAAGCAGTTTTAACCGCTTAAATGATTTAAAGGGTCGGGCACTGTGGCACAGTGGGTTAACGCCCTGGCCTGAAGCGCTGGCATCCCATATGGGCACCAGTTCGAGTCCCGGCTGCTTCACTTCTGATCCTGCTCTCTGCCATGGTCTGGGATAGCAGTAAAAGATGGCCCAAGTCCTTGGGCCCTTGCACCCATGTGGGAGACCCGGAAGAAGCTCCTGGCACCTGGCTTCAGATTGGTGTAGCTCCGGCCGTTGTGGCCATCTGGGAAGTGCACTATCAGATGGAAGACCTCTCTCTGCCTCTCCTTCTCTCCCTTGTAACTCTGACTTTCAAGAAAAATAAATAAAAAGATCTTTAAAAAAATAAAATAAATGATTTAAAGACAATGTTAATTTCATTTTTTAAAAAAGATTTATTTATTTATTTGAAAATCAGCATTACACAGAGAGAGAAGAGGCAGAGAGAGAGAGAGGTCCTCCATCCACTGGTTCACTCCTGCATGGATCAGAAGCCAAGAGCCAGGAGCTTCTTCCAGGTCTCCCATGTGGGTGCAGGGCCCAAGCACTTGGGCCATCTTCTACTGCTTTCCCAGGCCATACAGAGAGCTGGATGGGAAGTGGAGCAGCTGGGACTCAAACCAGTGCCCATGTGGGATGCCAGCACTGCAGGCAGTGGCTTTACCCACTGTGCCACAGCACCGGCCCCAATAATTTCACATTTAGTACCTACATAGCTATACAGTTGTTCATCCAAGGAGTCTTATTAGAAGCGAGACAAGATCATCACTTAAACACTGTGATTAGCGAATAGTTGTTTCAACATAAAACCATACAGAAAAAAGTCATGCTCCTGGAAGTTCCTCTTCACAAGTATCTTACTTAAAGGTTCACTCAAAGCCAGCATGTAATTATCTCCCTTTGATAACCTGTAAAAGAAAAATGAACTTTTCTTTTTCCCAAGCCACATATATAAGAGAACTTCAAAAAGTTCATGGAAAATGGAATTAAAAGGGAAGTTTATTTGAGTGTAAAACATTTTGAGCCAGCGCCGCGGCTCACTAGGCTAATCCTCCGCCTAGCGGCGCCGGCACACCGGGTTCTAGTCCCAGTTGGGGCGCCGGATTCTGTCCCGATTGCCCCTCTTCCAGGCCAGCTCTCTGCTGTGGCCAGGGAGTGCAGTGGAGGATGGCCCAGGTGCTTGGGCCCTGCACCCCACGGGAGACCAGGAAAAGCACCTGGCTCCTGCCATCGGATCAGCATGGTGCGCCGGCGCACCGCGCCGGCCGTGGTGGCCATTGGAGGGTGAACTAACGGCAAAGGAAGACCTTTCTCTCTGTCTCTCTCTCTCACTGTCCACTCTGCCTGTCAAAAAAAAAAAAAAAAAAAACATTTTGAAATCCATGCAAAGGTTTTTCATGTTGCCATAGACATTTTGAAGTGGCTTCTAGGAATTCCCCGATTTATTCCAGGATTCCCTCTTTTGCAAATATGAAGAAGGCTGGAAAAAACTGTCTCACCTTTCCTTAATGTGTGTGAAGCTTTGCGATTCCATAGCAGAATAGGCTGAGGAAGTCTGCCTACCCCTTGTGAATGCTGATATCTGTCTGGATTTCCAAACTCAGCTAACAAGCCCATTATTGAGTCACCCTAGGAGTGGACAGAGTCTCTTGGGCAAAGAGAGAAGGATTGCAACACAATTTGCAAGTGTATTTTGCTGGCTCCAAACAGCTTCTAGAGAGCGGCTTGTGGTGCACTTTTTTTTTGAACAAAAATGTTTTCCATGAGATTGATGAAGTGTGTTTACATTTCTGAGAAGCAGAGAGACAGATAAAGGCACACACACACACAGAGAGAGAGAGAGAGAGAAAGAGAGAGAGAGAAAGAGAGAGAGAGTGCTTCCACTCCTTGGCTCACTCCCCAGATGCCAGAATTAGGCCAGGTTGAAGCCAAAACCTGGGAGCTCCATCCAGGTTGTCCAGGTGCCCTGCAGGTGCACCTGAGCCATCTGCACTGCCCCGCAAGGGTCTGCATTGGCAGGCAGCTGGCCTTGGGCGCAGGAGGAACGTCTAACCCAGATGCCGGATATGGGCTGTGAGCTGCTTGACGGGGCTGAACACGTGATGCCCTTCAGAATGACTTCTGGACTAAGCTCCACGGCTGAGCCCACTCTCAGAGGCACCCCAATAACTCACTGCGCTCCGGGTGGCTTTTGCTCGGTGCATAAACAGGGCTCGCCTGAGAACCCTGCAGGCTCTACCTCCATCAGTTCTCAGCTCGGTCAGACCGAATATTTCGTTCCCAAATTGGGTGTGGCTTTTCATGAGCTCATTCCAGGGTGCGGGCGTTCTGTCGCTGTATTTTTAAAACGCTTCCGATGTTGTCCGAAAACGAAGAGGGAGGGCCTTCTCTCGCGCTGCGAGTCCGGTTTCTGCAGGGACTGGGATCATTGGCGCTTGGGCCCGAGCCACGGCCAGCGTGGCGGTGCGGGGTCGGCGCGGCTTCTCCTCCCCGGCCAACCGCACCGCCTCGCTCCAGGCCCCGAAGGCGCAAGCTGCCCCCACGCCCCTGGATGCGCACAAGTCCCTCGCTGCTTCTGTCACAGCACTCCCCTGCGTGCTGGGGCTGCCAGCAATTCTCCTGCGACCACCCTGGAAGGAACCCGTTTTGCACTGGGTCCTACGCGGCTTTTTGGCACGACAGAGCCAGGATGAGCGAGCTCGGGCCGGGGCGGTCGGGCAGGTGCGGCCACGCAGATACCTGGAGTGACGCGCCTCCTCCCCAGATCTCTCTTGAAACCGCGCCTGGGGTACGCGCTGCAGAGAAGTGCCAGGTGCGCAGCACCCCCCCCCCCGGGGGGGGGCGGGGCTCCAGGTGCCCGAAGACTGGCGCAGGTGCCCGGTGCTCGCAGGGTAGTGCCACACACCGGCTCCACTCACTGCACACTGCAAAGCGCAAAAGCAGCTTGCGCCGGCCAAGTCCAGGGGCCCCTCCAGACGCCAACCCCGCCCCTTCCCCCTCTCCCCCAACCCCGTCCCCAGTCGGCAGCACCCTTTCTCCTTCTCAGAAGACGCGCGAGCCTCAGAACCCAAACCCGGTCGGCGCGCAGGTCCGGAAGGCTACAAACGCGGCTGGGCGCCTCCGTGCCCCGCCCAGGATGTTCCCGGGGCCTAGGATGCCCGCGCACGCGCGCGCCGGGCAAGGCCAGGTCTCTCCGGGGCTGTCCTGCCCGGCTCCGCCGTTCGCGCTCCCCGGTCCGTGCGGATCCCCGGCGAGCGAGGCGGGTCCCCGACGTTGCGCCCCGCCCCCAGCTCCTCCCCGCGGGCCCACGGTGCCGGGCAGAGGGGGGGAGCACGGAATTTCCCGGCGCTGGTGCTTCGGCTTCCCCAGCGAGCGGGCGGGCTCGTTCTGTTTACGAAGAGAAAGGGGAAATGGAAAAGGCGGGGAGGCGGCGGCCGCTGTCCGCTGCGCCGCCCCTGGGCCGGCTCAGACGCGGTGAGTCAGGCGCCCAGAGCGCACTCGCCTGCTCCGGCCCGGCCGCCGCGCCACGCGCTGGAGCCCGGCGCCGCGCTGCCAGGACTGGCCACGCGCCGCGCACCGAGCCGTCGGGGGTCTGCGGGGGACGCGCCTGGCCCGCGGGCGCGCGCCGAGGCCGCAGGTAACTAGCCACCTCGGGGTGGCTTTGGGGTCACGCCCCTCTAGGGCGCGCCGGGGGCTCTTCCAGCAGTGGGGGAGACCTAGGGCAGGGGCGTGGAGAGGCGGGGGCGTCCGTCCCTCGCGCAGGTCACCGGCTGCAGCCTGGCACGACTGGAAAGCACCTTGCGCAAGGGGGCCCCTCCCCTTTCCTCCTGTTTCCCGGATCCCCGGCGCCGGGGCCAGTTGCGAGTGTGAGCTGAGCGCGGGGAAGCAGGGGCCGGCGGGGAGCGCGCGTCCCGTGGCGCACGGCTGCTCCCCCGGCCTGCCTGGACGCGGTGAGTGCACTTTGGAGGCGGAGGGGACCCGGCTGCCGTGTTCCCATGCAGGCCCAGGACGGAGGGCAGTAGGGGGTGAGAGAGACAGGTCCTGGATGGAAGCCGCTGTGGCTACACACGCGATGCTTTGCCGTCGGGGTGGGGGGGAACTCCAGCTCTTTGGGGGCTCCCTTGCTTTGACTTTTAAGGACTTTGCTGGGAGGCTGGGGTAGTGGAGACATCTGGAGTCGCCCCGAAGTCTCGCATGATTGGATAGGAAGAGCATTTTTTTCTCTTGCTGGGCATGGCTGAGTCGCCAAATACCCGGCAGCGGATCATCCCGACTCTCTGCCAATCTCCAGGCGGGATGAAATCTTCTGTTCTGTTGGGAGGTAGGCGTTTGGCCAGGCTTCCTGCTGTGTACTGTGCCCCACCACCCATTATCTTAGACCAGACGGCTTGATTGCTAAACCGGCATCTCTTGAGCCATCCCTCCGGGCATGGGTCTGGCTGTCCTCCTTGAGACCTGCGAGTCCTGGGGGGTGTATCTGCTGTCACATCACCCATCTGAGAAGTCACGCTGAGAGCCTTCCATCCTTCCAGCCAGCCCCCCACCCCCGCCCCGCGCTCTGTTTTTACTTCTGTTTTTTTTTTTTTTTCCCCCAGTCGATTCTAGTTCATTCTACAAACAGAAACCGCAACTAAACAGCCTGGTGAAACCCAAGACAGATGTCCCCTCCCCAAGCCCCCACCCTATTCCACCCAAGAAATTCTTTTCCTAGCACGGCAGGTGCCTAGAATGTGACTCAGTCTCCCTCAGAGATGTGCCAGGGGCCGCCTTGAGTTTGTAGATGTCGTTCCAGTCATAATAGCTATCAAAGAAGCCCTTCTGCTCTGTCTGTCCCCAGTTTTAGAGAGAGTCTTTGAAAGCTTGGTGTGGAGGAAGCCGGGGGAATAGGCAGCCACACCCCATTTGCAGATCAGAAAGGAGGCTGTCCCAGAACGTGGAAAAAGGCTGACCCAGTCCTGCCCCTTCATGCGTGGAAAGCAAAGCAGCCTGCACCTTGTGCGTGTGAACCAGCCTCAAACCCGCCCCGCGAGAGCGAGGTGCTGTTACTGGTTCCACTTCTCAGATGCGGTCACACAGAGGTTGAGAGACTGGCCCGGCCTCCAGCAGGTGGTCACTGGATGTGTGTGTGTGTGTGTGTGTGTGTGTGTGTGTGGTATGAGCGCTCGCCTTGTGACAGTCAACAGAGTCTTTTCTGTGGGACACCCGACATGCAATGGAGGCATCAGAAAGTGACCGTCCAGTCTGACGGTGGTGGCACTGGGTTGCATGGGTCATTTTGGAATGAGATTTCCCTGGAAGGCGGACAGCGGGGGCAGGCGTGGCCCCGCTTCCTGGTGCTTGCGACTCAAGCTCCAAGGTGCTTGGTGGTGCATGGCTTTGGCAGCATGGGACTCTTCAACACTGGCCCTGAAATACTTTTTCAGAGAGAGAGAGAGAGAGAGAGAGAGAGAGAGAGGGAGGGAGGGAGGCGGGCTCCAGGGCTTGGGTCCATAGCACTTGCTTAGTTAAGCAGACGCTGTGCGGTCTTTCGGGAGCCCACTGGTTAAGCATGGGACGTGCTGTGTCAGAGTTCTCTGAGGTCCTTTAATCTCTTCGCCTTTGAGTGTTCTGTGTTCCCTCTGCGGTCCCTTCCTTTGCTCACCCATAGATCCCCCGCTTCCCCAGGGTGGCCCCTCATTTGTTTTGAAAAAACGGAAATAGAGTTTTAGCTGACGCGAGGGTCTTCAGAAAATTTGTAGAAAAAAAATGGAATTAAAAGCGAAGTTTATTTGGGGGCTGTTGTTGTGGTGTAGCGGGTTGTGAGGGCTGCCTGTGACACCGGTTCGAGTCCCCGTTGCTGCACTTCTGATCCAGCTCTCTGCTCATGGCCTGGGAAAGCAGCAGAGCATGGCCCAAGTGCTTGGGCCCCTGCACCCATGTGGGAGATCTGGGTGAAGCTCCTGGTTCCTGGTTTCGGCCTGGCCCAGCTCTGGCTGTTGTGGTCATTTGGGGAATGAACCAGTGAATGGAAGATCTCTCTCTCTCTTGTTCTCTCTCTCTTTCCCTGTAACTCTGCCTTTCAAATAAATCAATCTTAAAAAAAAATTTAAAAACTAAGTTTATTTTGGGGCAAAGAAGATTTTGAAATACATACACTTTTTTTTTTCATCATAGAGTCTTTTCCATAAACTTTAGAAAAACCCCTTGCATAGTCACATTTGTTTCTGCCTGCATCTTTCTTGTGGTAGATTTGGGGTTTCTGGGTCTCGTTCTGCTGCTGCAGCTTCCAGAGAGCTGTCTGGATGTTAAGTGAGCCTCCTGGAACCCTCGAGATGTGTACCTCATACGGTGAAAGAATTCTGATCCCAGGAGGGAACAGCTGGAGCAATGGGTAAATGCATTGTCCCTGGCAGAAGTGGGATTTGCGCTCTATGTCTCCTTCCAGGGGGCTGGTTTTTTTTTTTTTTAAAGATTTATTTGAAAGGCAGAGTTACAGAAAGAGAGAGGGAGACAGAGAGTTGATCTTCCATTTGCTGGTTCTCTCCCCAGTTGGCTGCAACAGCCAGAGCCGAACTGACCTGAAGCCAGGAGCTGGAAACTCCACCTGGGTCTCCCACATGAGTGCAGGGGCCCAGGCACTTGGGCCATCTTCTACTTTCCCAGACACATTAGCAGGGAGCTGGATCAGAAGTGGAGCAGCAAGGACTCGAACCAGGGTGCATATGGGATGCTGGCACCGTAGGTGGCAGCTTTACCCGCTGTGCCATAGTGCCGGCCCCGGGTAAGCAGCTTTTATATGTCATTTGTGTCGGGATTTTTTCCCGAGACCTGACCTAGCATCCTCCTGTATGCTGCTTCCTTACTTTTTTGGCTCTCAGAGCCTTGATTGGTCGCATTTGTTCCCAAGTTCTTTTTCTTTCAAGCTGCAGGAAGGGTGGCACTTTGGGGAGCAGCCGGGGTGGGCAAGGGTAGAAGCCATGAGGAGCAGGGAGCCCCAGTTCTGCAAAGATTCCTGAGTGGCTTTCGATTGGGGTTCACGTTCAGTAGAGCTCCTAACTCGGGAGCAGCAGGTGCATTCTCCACGTCTCAGGTTTCTGCTTTTGCAAAACGAGCTGGGCGAAAGGTTATCTGAGGTCTCTCTGCACTCTTCGCTGTCTCTGTACTTAAATTCATGCGTGCTGTGTTGACACAGAGCCCTTGCTTTATAAAACAGGCTTACAGACGCCAGTTCCCCGTGGGTCTCTCCACTAAGTCTTGGTGTTTTCTCGGTTCCCCAGCAAGTGCACCAGTAATGGAGTTCATGAGCACCGGAAGTGACGATAAAGAAGAACTCGACTTACTGATCAAACATTTAAACATGTCCGACGTCATAGACATTATGGAGAATCTTTACGGGAGCGAAGAGCCGCCGGTTTACGAACCCAGCCTCATGACCGTGTGTCCGGACAGCAATCAGAACGAGGAGCGGGCGGACTCACTGCTGCTTAGTGGCCAGGAGGTGCCGTGGCTGTCCTCAGTCAGATATGGAACCGTGGAGGACTTGCTTGCTTTTGCAAACCACATATCCAACTCGGCAAAGCGTTTGTACGGACGGCGCCCCCAGGAGGCTGGCATTCTATTAAATATGGTAGGTTGTTTTCTGCTCAGGCGCGTGCCGTGTGCTTAGCTTTTGCAACAGCAGAGTGAGGTTGAAATTGGTGGAGATTGGCTGTGGGGTCTGATTTCCAACAGGTGCGTGTGCATGTTCAAGATGCAAAAAAAAAAAAAAAAAAAAAAAAGTCTGCATTAAAATTTCCACTTAAGTAGCAGTGCTACCAGTAGGTTAATTAGGAAGAATGTGTCTGAATGTAACAATGCATAGACCTGCCCATGATGTATGTGGAAGAGAAAGGCTTAATGAGCGTCCCTTGGCTGGGAGGAGGGGGAGTAAATGTTTTGTCTCTACTTAACCATGCTGAAGAAGTTCAGTTCTTGCAAAAATCTGCTCCCTCTGTAATTGGCAAAGGCCGCATGACAGGTGATGTTTTGGCTTACTCATTCCAGGTATGCAAATAATCTCAAATATCTGGGGCTCGCTTTGTTGCGGCAGGAGATTAGGTGATGTGTCAGGGTGTGCCCTCAGTGGGTCAGAGGTGAATGGCAGGTGCAGGCTCAAGCCATCCTGATGGTGGACAAAGGACAGTGGCTGAAGAAGGTGGTAACTTGGGCTTCTGGGTGGAAGGGACTCCCTTTCTTCTGGAGTACCTGCATGGTGAGCTGGCACACCCTGGCAGAAGCTGAGGGCTGGACACAGGCTTGGTTGTATTGTTTTTGCACCTTTCGCTGAGGGCCAGTCAGCAGAGTACTTCAACTCAGCTGTGTCGGGAACGGTTTTGCCAGAAGCCGGTTGCCTTAGGTTTTTGCTGGATCCTACAATGTTTCCTTTGGTCTGGAGAGACCATGCTGTTTAATAATGCATGAGGTGTTTTTTACATTCAGAATCTGAACTTCCTAGAATAAATGGGAAGCATAATTGGAACTTGGAGTAATCCCTACTTTTTCTCAGCTAAAGTAAAGCCAGAAAATTCTTAAAAGAGCAGTGCTTTATGCATTTCTCTGTTTATTAACAGTATTTGTGAGAAGGAGAGCAGGCAGAGCCGATGTGATTCTTGTTGGGAAGTGTGTAGGGAATTAGGTGAGTACGGTCTGGGTCTGTCCCCGGCTCATTGAACTGATGAGAAACGGGCTTTAACCCTTTACTGAGACAATCCAGGAAAACTGAAAGAACACTTAGGAATTGCTGTTAGAAGATTTTTTTAAAATGTAGATTTCTTATTACTTTTTCCCCCCTCTACTAAAAAGGCAGAGGGAGACAGAGAGAAAATTATCTTTTTTTTTTTTTTTTTAAGATTTACCCATTTATTTTAAAGGCAGAATTACAGAGGGGCAGAGAGAGAGAGAGAGAGAGAGAGAGAGAGAGAGGTCTTCCACCTGCTGATTCATCCCACAAGATTACTGCAATGGCCAGAGCTGTGCTGTTCTCTCCCCAACTGTTAACAACAGCTGGCGCTGGGCCAGGCCAAAGCCAGGAGCTCCATCCAGGTCTCCCACGTGGGTGGGCAGGGGCCCAAGTACTTGAGCTGTCAGCTGCTGCCTCCCAGGGTGCACATTAGCAGGAAGCTGGGTGGGAAGTGGGGCAGCCGGGACTCAAACTGGCACTTGGATCTAGGAAGGGGGACGTCCCAGGCAGCAGCTTACGCTGTGACAGTGTTATCAGCCCAGAGTAAGAGTCCCGTGTCGCCACCCCTGCCTCAGAGGCATGCTCTGCAAATAAATACACCCTGTTCAGGAGAAAAATTAAGCACAGGACTTGCAGAAAGGTAGGGATTGTGAAAGCTTCCAAACTATTTTCATTTTAAAAATGACCAAGAAGGCTGGCGCCTTGGTGCAGCAGGTTAATCCTCTGCCTGCAGCGCCGGCATCCTGTATGGGCGCCAGTTCTAGTCCCAGCTGCTCCTCTTCCGATCCAGCTCTCTGCTGTGGCCTGGGAAAGCAGTAGAAGATGGCCCAAGTCCTTGGGCCCTGCACCTTCGTGGGAGACCCGGAAGAAGCTACTGGCTCCTGGCTTTGGATCGGTACAGCTCCGGCCATTGTGGCCAATTAGGGAGTGAACCAGTGGATGGAAGACCTTTGTCTCTGTCTCTCCCTCTCACTGTCTATAACTCTACCTCTCAAATAAATAAATAAAATTTTTTTTTTAAATGACCAAGATTATAAACTATAAGACTACCTCAGAGAGTTCATGGAGAATTAAAGATATGTTTCTTTTGATGCAAAAAAAAAAAAAAAAAAAAGCCTGAAATCCAAGCATACTTTTTTTTTTTCCTGTAATACATGTTTCCCATGAACTCTTTGAAAGCTCTCATTTATTAAAGTAAGAAGAGAAAAAATCAGCATGGGATAAGAAGAGGGCATGGGGGCAGGTGCTTGGCCAGGTGGTTGGGGACACCCAGGGGCTAGGGCAGTGCCTGCCTCTGGCTCCTGTCTCCAGCATCCTGCCAGTGTAGACCCTGCCAGTGTAGACCCTCCAGTGTAGACCCTGCCAGTGCAGCAGTGAGGCCTCAAGTAGTTGGGGTCCCTGCCACTCACACGGGAGGCATGGATGGAGGTCCCAGCTCCTGGCTTCTGCCTGGGCCCCGCGCTGGCTGTTGTGGGCACTTGTGGAGTGAACCAGTGGGTGAAAGGTCTCTGCTTCTAACGTGGGTTTGTAAAAACAACCACAGGAGGATACCCCCAGCCTCACTACGGATTGACTACTGATGGCTCTGGGGGTTGACGTTCAAGGTCAGATCTGGCCCTGCCACCTGCAGCTCTGAGCTCCGTGGAGAAGGCTGCAGCTCTTGGGACTGCCCTCTGAGCTCAGCCTGTCTGAGACAGGCTTCATCCTCTGTCCTTGCTCCCTCCTCCAGGCTGCCCTCCTGGGACCTGTCCTGCATTCGAGACCTTTCCCTCATCGTCACCCTCTGCCCCCTACTGCCCTGTCACCACTGTTCTGGGCTTCGTTTGCTGCCTTGTCTCTCTGCTTTGGGAAATGCCAGCTGCTTAGCAACCACACAAGAGACAAGGAGTCCAAGGTCAAATTCGGCTCTAAAATACATCTGCTTAGGGATGAAGGACCCTGAATCCCATGTTCACCTGCATGTTTGCTAGACGTAGCTGGGGCATCCTCTGGTGCTTTGCCAGGTGCTAGAGCTACAGTGCTGAGCAGGTACAGCACCCCTGGGAGCTTGGTGCCCGCGCAGGCAGTCACAGCACCTTGTGCTACTTGCCAGTGCAACTCGGACCTCTCTGGGACGTCGCAGCCAGCCATGAGTAGGGAGTGGGGGAGCACACCAGTGCAGACGGCAGGATGTGCAAGCTCAGGTCTACAGCGTGGAGCTGGAGTCGGCCAGACGACTGAGGGGGGAGGGTCCCAGATGAAGACAGCAGCATGTGCAAGGCCCCGGGGCAGTGGTGGTGGTGGGGGCCATTAAGTCTCAGTGTGCCCAGGCAGCCAACAGCCACAGCGCTGGCAGAGGTGATTAGACAGAGTGGCAGTTTCTGTGTGTATCTGGGTGTGAGTGTGCTCCGTCTCCCTAAAGATAACACTGGTTGAAGATTCCACTGGCAACCCTGCAAGGCCTGGGGGGAAGACGCTAAAAGCAGGCGAGTGTAGGATCGGTGAGTGTCAGAACACTGCAGGTTGTTTGTGATGGAGGCCGACTCACGCCTCGATCTGGGTTCCAGGTCCTCGCCTTGCTGGGAGGTGGGCGATGCAGGCAGCTGCGGGGCACAGGTGCATCCACGCACAGACTTGGTGTGGGGGGGGGGGGAGATGCCGCACGTGGTTCCTCGGGGCTTGGTGGCAGAGTCAGGCTCCTCGGGGCTGGAAAACCCCTGGAAGAGAAGTGAGTCCAGCCCCCTTGGCTGACGCGTGACTCACCCCATCATCATCCCTGGTCATTGGAGGAGGGTTTTGTTCTGGGCTTGGAAATCTGACGAGGTGCTCATCACGTTCGTTGGAACACTCTTGCTTAGGTAGGATTAAAATCCCTCTTTGATTCCCTTGGTCCCGGTGCTACCTTCTGCCTTAACAAAGGTAAGATGAGAAGTGGCATGGACTCTGGGGGTGTGAGCAGCTCTGAAATGCATTTGCTGTGATCCCCACGCCCCACCTTGCGCCTCACCTTACTTATCAGGAAAATGGGTGACGTCTTTGCATTTACCCGTCGGGCTCTTGGTTGGGACACATGAAGTGCTCACACACAGCGAGCACCAGTACCAGGGGAATCAGACACCATGCTTACAGGGCCTGCACTTGAAGTTGGCTTTGGCATGTTGAGGAACTGGTAGTGACCATCAGCATGGAGATGTCCACTAAGAGAGCCGGGTGGAGCCCCTGGTTGGAAGCAGAGAAGAGAGCCCCATTGCAAATCCAGTTAGGGGAAGTCTGGGGCAGGGGAAAAACAGACTTTGCAGGAGTGTTAAGTCACTGGGCCCTATGCAATGTGTGTCCAGCGTCCAGGTAGCTCGGGAGACGGCTGGGGCAGGGAGTGTGGGACGTGTGGGGAGGGTTGGAGGGACTTGGCGAGAGGGCTTGGTGTGCTTGGAGCCATGCAGATGGGAACTCTTCATTGTAGGGCTGTGAGCCCAGCTCTGTCTTCCGCAGGGTCAGAGCCAGGGCTTGGCACCGTGGCTCTGGGATCAGAGACAGCTGTGTCCCAGTCCTGTCTCTGACACTGACCGCCAGGTGACTGCACCTCTGGCCATCCACGTCCACATCTGTGAAATGGGTGTATGGGTAGCCCTAACCCCAGAGGATTGCTGGAGACATCCCTGGGGTCATGTGTCAGAGCCCTGAGGCCCTGGTGGTCGCCGTGGGGCATAAGGAAGATACTGACGAAGCTGAGTCGCACACGCACAGAACAGGTAATGGACAGGTGTGGTGAGGGTGGTGCTGTCCTCGCCGTGGGCTCCACGTGCTGCCCAGAGAGGCTGCAGCACCCAGAGGTGACACTGGCAAATTCGACTTTGACCTTGCACCGCAGCATCAAGCCCTCAGTAAATAGTTGTCAATTATAGAGCCTGGCTGTGTTCCTGATGCCAGCTCCCAGCTTGTGCATACCCTGGGAGGCTCAAGTACTTGGGCCCCCGTCTCCCACATGGAAGAGAGGGACATGCCAGATGGAGCTCCTGGCTTCGACCTGGCCCATCCCTGGCTATCGGCGGCATTTAGGGTGTGAACCAGTGATGAGGAGAGCTCTTTCCCTCTCTGTCTCTCTTTCAAATAACTAGAAATAAATTTTAAAAATTTAGAAACATTTACATTTTAAATGGAGTGACTTTACTTTCCCAAGGACAGAGTTTCTCGTTTTCTGACAGGGCACGGATCTGTGTGTGAGGTGCACAGCTAAAATTAGCAGTAATAGGGGCTGAATGAGTGAAGCTTACTGTTCCAGGGCCTTATTCCCCTGGCAACGCCCGGGATCTGCGGATGAGTCCAGTGCCCGTTCTTTTCCCATGTGTAGATTTGGGAATTTGTCATATTCCCCTCCAGCTTCTCGTGTGCTTGAAATAACTGAATGTCCCAAGAGAATTTCACATTTCTTCAATCCATAGTCTGAACCCAGCTAATTTAGGAGAAGCTGATTTAAAAAAATTTACTTCTTTATTTAAAAGGCAGAGTTACATAGAGAGAGGGAGAGAGAGAGAGAGAAATCTTCCATCCACTGGTTCATTCACCAAATGGCTACAACAGCTGGGTCTAGGTCAGGCTGAAGCCAGGAGCCAGGAGCTTCTTCCGGGTCTCCCACGAGGGTGCAGGGGCCCAAGGACTTGGGCCATCTTCTGCTGCTTTCCCAGGCGCATTAGCAGGGAGCTGGATTGGAAGCGGAGCAGCCGGGACTTGAACCTGCACTCATGTGAGATGCCAGCAGCTTAGGCATCGCCTTAACTCTCTACGCCACAGCACCTGCTTCTGCTTGTTTGAAAGAACACTGCAGACATTTCTTAGGCATGGGTTCCAGGCCCTAGTTGCTCTGGATTCTCACACGAATATGTTTTTATTTTAGTTATAATTATTTTGCCTCGAAGTTTCTTCTTCTGTAAAAATTGAGATGTGCAGATGCTCTGCATTTTACGACGGGGCCGTGTCCTAACAGGCCCATTGTAACTGGAGCATGTCTCAAGGCAAAAACACATTCAGTCCACCGGACCTACTGGACATCAGAGCTTGGCCACACGCACACAGTAGGTGTGCTCTGTGTCTCTGTAGGACCGTGGAAGCCAATGGGGGTTGCACTTGCTGCCACTGCCCAGGAAAAGACCCCAGCCCACGAATCAAAGCACAGCTGGTGCTGAAGCCCGTGGCTTCTGCCCCATCGTAAATAGGAGAAATCCTTGTGTCGAGCCATCGGTAAACCAGAGACTCCCTGTACACTTTATTGGCAGTGAAATGCACAGATCTGCAGTGTAGGTGGATGAGTTTGGACAAACGCGCCTGCTCTGGGAACCCACAATGCTTTTTTAGTTTCCAAGCCCACTTGCTTGGAGACCCTTGGTTCTAGACGTTTCCTCTTGGAGGTCAGGGGTCACTGATCTCCCTCCATAGCTCGTGACTGTATCTTGAGCAGGAAACGCGGGGCTTGGCACCCAGTATGCGTGCGAACAGTAAGAAGTGAGTAAGTGGATGAGGAGTAATGCTGCCCCCACGTCATGTCTGTGGCATTGGCAGCTCGTAAGTCTGGCCCGACACGTTGCCGTCCCAAACCCTCCGTGATCGCCAGTTAATTTCCATGCTGTTTCTGTGCGCACCGTGGAGTAGTAACAGCCATGCCAGCAAACAGGTTCGCGTACTCAGACAGGGGCGCGTCCATGCACAGGCACGGTTTGTGGCTCTGCAGTCTTTATTCTAAGCCGTTTGATGACACGAGTCATGCTGCTTTACATAAACAATGCGTTGGAGGCTCTGTTTGGCAACTCATTGCTCACCGGGCCTGACCGGGGATATGTGTCTGTTTCATGCTTTCTCTGTCTTGCTCAAGTTCTAAATATAGTCTCTGCCTAGCGAGGCTGGCACGCTGCCCCGTGAACTGCAAACACCATCCAGCACTTCCAGCTTATCTCCGGCCGCTTATCTACAGCAAGGCCTGCTCCGCCCGCAATCCTCACTCCTGCCCCTCCTTCTGCCCCAGGTCATCACCCCCCAGAACGGCCGGTACCAGATCGACTCTGACGTGCTCCTTGTCCCCTGGAAGCTGACTTACAGGAACATCGGCTCTGATTTCATTCCTCGCGGGGCCTTCGGCAAAGTGTACCTCGCCCAGGATATCAAGACGAAGAAGAGAATGGCGTGTAAACTGGTGCGTGCTTTCTCAGCGGGAGCTCCCCGGGCGTGTTCGCCTTTCTGGCTTCAGCGGGTTCATTTGCAGGCATCGGAAGTTCCGACCCTTTGAGGGGATCCTGCTTTCCAAGGGTGCTCTGCCCAGCACATTTCTTTTTAAGGATTTATTTGTTTATTTGAAAGTCAAAGGGGGAGACACAGAAAGAGAGAGAGAGAGAGAGATATCTTGCATCTATTAGTTCGCTTCTTAGATGGCCACAATGACCAGGTCTGAGCCAGGCCAAACCCAGGAGCCAGGAGCTTCATCCAGGTCTCCCATCTGGGTGCAGGGGCCATCTTCGCTGTTTGTCCTAAGCATGTTACCAGGGAGCTGGATCGGAAGTGGAGCAGCCGGGACTCCAACCTGCTCTCACATGGGATGATGGCGTCGCCAGGTGATGGCTTTACCGGCTGTGCCCTGAGATACGTTTGTGTTTCTGGATTTCCTAGGGGGACATTCAGCCCTCAGATGTCTGCTTTGGTGCGCTGTGGAATTCTATCTGGTTAGAGGAAAGCGCCCCAGCTTGGATGACGTCTTTGCCTTTGAGTGGAGGGGGGCCGAGGCTCGGTGTTCACACCTGCACCCCAAGAGTAGCTTCATTCTTCCTCCCCTGTAGGGAGGGGGCCCGGGCAGAGGAGCAGAAGCTGGGGTAACAGAAAGCTACTCGGGACTGTGGATTGAAAGGGCTGAGTCGAAAACCAGCGGTGACTAAGAACTCACCTGTCCTGATTAGACAGTAGCACCTGGGGTGCTGCCACATTGCAGCTCTTGGGCAGCTCACCCCCCCTCCCGTGCTGGGTGCTCACGCACCCTGTGACCCAACAGTTCCAGGTCTGTAGGTACACTCGGCAGGGCGTGGCCCGTGCGCTCATGCTCACCACAAGCTGAAAGCTGGGCGCTAGGCTGTTCAGGTCGGCACTGTTAGCTGGGTGTCCCAAGCTGGAAACTTCCCAGGTGTTTATACAGTGGAACACTGGGCGGCAACGAGAATCCACGCGTGACAACCATAATATCCGTGAGTCTCAGGACCGTGGTGTTGAGCCAGACCCAAAGGCAGATCTGCCTGGTGACATTCCGTTTATATAAGAGAAATAGGAAAGACAGGTCGGGAGAGAAGAGACTGGACTTCTAACGAAGAATTAATTGAAGTGCACTCGCTTTTCAGTTACAAAAAATAGAATAAAGGAGTGGATGTTTGGCCTAGGTGTTAAGGCACAGCCAGGACACCCATGTCCCCTATCAGAGTGCCTGGGTTCCATACCCAGGGCCAGCTCACACTCCAGCTTCTCGCTTATGGAGACCCTGGGAGGCAATGGGGATGGCTCAAGTCAGTGGGTTCTTGCCCCCGACGCCCGTGACCTGGATCGAGTCCCCAGCTCCCAGCCAGCCCTGGCTGTCGCAGGCATTTGGAAAATGAACCAGGAAACTCACCAGCTCGCTCGCTCTCTCTCTCTCTCTCTCTCTCTCTCTCTGGCTGTCGTGGGCATTTGGAAAATGAACCAGGAAACTCACCGGCTAGCTCGCTCTCTCTCTGTACTGCTCAAATAATTTTAAAGATAATAATGATTGCTGAATGTTACGTCCCAGTCCTTGTTACCGTCATTAAATGAGCTTAGCACTTTGGCAGGGGTATCTGAACGTAGAAGACTTGTAGCCAGCGGGTTGAAGCTTGCGTTGAGAGGGGTTTGTGTTTAAGGTGCGCTGAGAAAGGTCTGCAGATTTTTCAAGATGTTAGAACTGCTGAGTCGTTTCTCAGCAAGTCACAAAAAGCATGGGAAAATAGTTGTGTGGGTGGTTTTCCTTACAGTACTAACATTTAATTTTGAAACTGTCCTTGTCTTAAGACTGAAACACACAGAGATAATCAAAAACCCCCCAAAAGCCTCAAAAGAAGTGTTACCTGAAGCCTAAAACCCCTATGCTCTGAGCCGATTGCTCTTGGTGGGTTCTTAGTATATTCTTCGTGGGAACGTCTGTGCAGATAGGAACGGACAGGCTAAACATTTCACATAAATGGGAAATTAAGGTACGCACTTGGGCATCTCACTACCTTTTTAGCTAGCACCGTGTTTCGGAGACAGGTCCAAAGCTGGTTACACCTAAAGAACTGCTTTCTTGCTGACAGATAGGAAGCGAACTTGGTTTCACCCGGAGAAGACTTGAGGGCACGTGTGGGCTTCCGGTTGGTGGGTTGACCTATATCCGGCACGTGGTTGAGAATCTTGCTGGCGCTTTTGCGTTCCAGATCCCCGTGGATCAGTTTAAGCCGTCCGACGTGGAGATCCAAGCGTGCTTCCGGCACGAGAACATCGCCGAGTTGTACGGCGCCGTCCTGTGGGACGAGACCGTGCACCTGTTCATGGAGGCCGGCGAGGGAGGCTCCGTCCTGGAGAAGCTGGAGAGCTGTGGCCCCATGCGAGAGTTTGAAATTATCTGGGTGACCAAGCACGTTCTCAAGGGGCTGGATTTCCTGCACTCGAAGAGGGTGATTCACCACGACATCAAACGTGAGTCTCTTCTGGGGTCTCCATTCTGCTCAGAGAGCCTCAGTGAGGCAGGGGCGGGTGGGCCCTGCCTGCCCCCTGAAGCTCCCCAGCAGCATGGGGGAACGCTTCCCCTGCCTTCTCTGCACCCCTGAGCCAGTGCTCAGAATGCCTGGGCTTCCTGGGTCACCAAGAAACGCTGGTCCCATCGCAGCTGTATGTCGGAAGGTTCTAGCCATGCACCTGTTAGCATGTGCCTGGGCCTGTTAACAAGGCTTGTAACTTGGTGGTTCACTTACACACACACACACACACTCTCACACACATAATGTCATGTATTTTTTTTTAAGATTTATTTTATTTATTCAAAAGGCTGAGCGACAGAGAGGGAGAGACAGACACAAACAGCTTCTACCTACTGTTTTATCCCCCAAGTGGCTGCAATGGCCAGGGCTGGGGCAGGCCAAAGCCAGGAGCCCCGAGCTCCCATCTGGGCCCCCCACGTGGGTATAGGGGTCCAAGCACTTGGGCCATCTTGGCTGCTTTCTCAGGTGCGGTAGCTGGGAGCTGGATCAGACGTGGAGCAGCTGGGACTTGAACTAGGACTCCTGTGTAGGATCCGGTGCTGCAAGCGGTGGTTTAACCCACCGTGCCATGATGCCAGCCCCTCAGCCATGTGTTTTTGGGAAGCATAGGGCGTTTCAGTTTCGCACACTGGTTGGATAAGCAGCTGTCAATCAAGACTTCACTAAGGATGGGCTGTGAGGAGGAGATGCCCACTCTCAGCCTTCTTCCATACCCAGAGCTAAATTGGATGCACACAACTTTCACTGGGGAAAACGATGTGTGTCTGGGGAGGGCATTTGGCTCCAGGGTGAAGTCTACTTGGGACACCTGCATCCCAGGTCATGTCAGAGTCCCAGGATTTGAGTCCCAGTACTGCTTCCCGTCTAGCTTCCTGCTAATGTGGAGGTAGCAGAGGGTGACTCAGCTGGCTGGGGCTCTGCCACCCAGTGGGAAACCTGGATGGAGCTCCTGGCTCCCAGCTTCAGCCTGGCCCAGCCCTGGCTGTTGTGAGCAGCTGGGGAGTAAACCAGTGGATGGGAGAACTCTCACCCTCTGCCTCTCTGCCTTTCAAATAAGTAAGTCATTTTTTTTTCTAAAGCGGGCATTTTACCTTAGCGGAGTGGCTTGAGAGCAGTAGCATGCCTATGCCTGAGAATTTAAAACAGAAGCTTTTTCAGAACCCTGCATGGCTACAATCATTTTTAACCCCTTTGGCTTAATCATTTTTTAAAGATTTATTTATTTATTTAAGAGGCAAAGTTACAGACAGGTAGAGGGAGAGAGAGAGACAGAGAGAGGTCTTCCAACCACTGGTTCACTGCCCAGTTGGCCACAACGGCCGGAGCTGCGCTGATCCTAAGCCAGGAGCCAGGAGCTTCCTCTGGGTCTCCCATGCAGGTGCAGGGGCCTAAGCACTTGTGCCATCTTCTACTGCCTTCCCAGGCCATAGCAGAGAGCTGGATTGGAAGTGGAGCAGCTGGGACATGAACCAGTGCCCAAATAGGATTCTGGCACTGCAGGTAGAGGCTTAGCCTGCTTAGCCCGCTCAGCCACAGTACCAACCCCTGGCTGAATTCTTAACAGATCACCTAAATTCTCAGCCAAATACATCCTCCTATTTGGAATACAGACTATTTCAACCGGTGCCAATTTGGGACTCGTCATTTGGATAACATGTGTGCATTTTATATATGGGTACGTAGATGACCTCGGATGAAAAATTTCTCTCTCATTGCAGCCAGCAACATTGTTTTCATGTCCACAAAAGCCGTTTTGGTGGATTTTGGCCTCAGTGTCCAAATGACTGAAGACATCTATTTCCCTAAGGATCTTCGGGGGACAGAGGTAAAATGACATCCATGAGAAAGTGGCGGGTATCTGATTAAGAGTTAAAAAAAAAAAAAGAAAGAATATTCTAGAATTACCATGGGAAAGAATAGCAAAAGAAGGGGGTGGAAACGTTTTATTAAATCATTTTTATCTTTCGAACAAATTTAATGACCAAGCACTAAGGTTAGCGCTTTTTTTTTTTTTTTTTTTCATTTTTCCCATGTTCTTTATAATCTATGGCAATGGCGGCAGTATCGTGTGTGTTGTGATCTGTTTAACTCAGCCCTTGGCATGGTGTTCGTGAAGCTTCCCTGATCCAAAAAAGGCAGAATGTGAAATGCTCAAAGCTTTGAGACGTCTTGGACCTCCTGTCGGGGCCCTGGAGGCTTTGGGTTTCAGGCGGGGTGTTTAGCGGTGAAGGCTGGGATGCCATGTGCGGAGTGCCTGGGTGTGCTGTGTATCCCTGCTTCGGACTCCAGGTAGCTGGGTTCTTGCCCCCGATGTGGGGGAAACAAATGAGCTTCTGGCTGTGGGCCATGGCCCAGCCCAGCACCTGGGGGGTGAACTAGCAGATGGAGCAATGACAGCGTCCCTGTTGTTTGCGTCCCACTGGGCCCGTGCCATCTGCTCATCACAGCTGCCCTGTCGTTGTCATCGGCCAGTACTGTCGCAGAAGGTAGACACTGCTGTTGTTACTGTTCTCATTTTACAAAAAGAGAAACACACTTGAAGGGATTCAGATAAAATGCCCAAAGTTACTCAACTGCTGACCCATCCCAGTTGTGGGCCCTGTTTCTAAGCCTTCGCTCCCACTCCTAAGTGGCTTTTAAATACGACTGATATGGTATTAAAATATACTACTGACTGAGCTGATACCACAAGGCTTGGCTCCCATGGCCCTCTGAATTATCAAGATCATTTATATTCATTGAGGACTGATTCAAAAGGCCTATCTTTTTAAAATTCTTCTTTCATTTAAAAATCCTTTTTAAATTTTTTAAGTTGAAACATTTAAAAAAAAACTTAAAAATCTTCTTAATTTCAAAAGGCTTCTCTTTAATCCATGAGATTCTGTAATAAACCCGAAGTAGTGAACACAAATCTTATAGGAAAACAGCTAACATATTTATTAACTTGTCTGTGAAGCAAAAACCAAAACCAAACAAACAAAATCCAAAAAGCCTTCCCTGCATCCCTCTGAGCTGTGCGGCCCCGGGCATAGTAATGATGGATTTTGTCTCGCTTTCACACTGGGAGGGCAAATGGCTGTTTCCTGTGGCAAATGAATACTGAGCACATGGCCACTGAGTGCTGTGGCCTCCCGTGGGCTTCCGTGGGCCCCGCTCGGCTAAATGCACCTGCGTTGTTAACAGATTTGCAGGGAGTCCCAGTAGGTTCTGGGAAGGAGAATGGGTGTCACTCGCTGGGGACCCCAGGCCGCTGCCCCAGGAAGCTGCCCTGCCCCCTTTCCTTTCCTCCTCTCTGCTGCAGGTGTCAGAGAGAGAGGGTGACTAGGTCCAGCGTGGCTCTCAGCCCAATGAGGACCCTCAGTCCAGCCAATGTGTGTTGCCCTGAACTGAATTGCAGTGGGGTTAAAAAAAAAAAAAAAAGGTTTGGTTTCTGGTTTCTGGACCCAAAGTCTCTCTCAGCAGAGCAGAGAGAGCCCTGATGCTTACGACACGTTCTCTGCGGGAGGCGTTTCGTCATGTCTTGGCAACAGTCCGGAGGGCAGATTTAGGGTGTTCCACCCCCTTTTCCTGGAGCCACTTTGAGAGACAGACTATTTATGGTCTGCAAGATGGAAAATCCTTCCCTCTTCCTGGCAGAGGGGCCAGCACAAGCGTTTTGCAATGCTGTAGACAGACATGTGTCCTGGAATCTCAGCAGAGTGTTTGCCTAGGAAATGCTAGCATGTGTGCCCCTGGGTAATGTTTGCAGCAAGCAATTGTCAGCAAATGCAAACTGCTTTTTTATGAAGTGCCTTTTTTTTATGGTGTTTGTGGTTATAAACTCTCTTCTTCCCACCCTGCATTTTCGGTCTGTATGTGGAAGGTGCGGAACTTATTCCTGAGAACTTTGGGCAATCTCACCTTTGCACTTCTTATGGAAAGAGACAGAATCCGATAGAATCAGGCAAAGTCAGCCCTCACATTTGCATCCCAGTTGAACCTGACCATGTGGCTTCTGCATACATAGCCAGCTCACCTGGTTGGTCCAGCTCCTAATCTCTCAAAGCAGCTGTGTTTGGAGCGTGACATTGTAGCCGTGCAATACAGATACAGCATCTTGTTTGATTTTCTGGTGTTTCGGCACAGGGTACTGAGGGAAAATAAACAGAATCTGTCGATATGTGGTTAGAATGATTGCACTAGCTTGGCTCTCTTTTTAAAGTTCTTGTTCGGAATCTGTTTAGTTTTGTTTGTGTACAACATCACACTTGCACATACACACAAAGATCGACCCACGGTCTCTTCCCCTTCAAAAAGTTCACCGAAAAAGGGAATTAAAAGAGAAGTTTATTCTGGTGCAAATCAATTTGGAAAGGTCAGGCAGGTTTTTTTTTCATGATATACATTTTCCGTGGACGTTTGGAGGGTGTCTCATGTGCACGGATTTTAGATGTTTGTTTGAAGCAGAGTCTGCTGACTTTTATCTCTGTGCACGTTGTGAAGTCCCTGTGCATGCTGGGAAGGCAGGGGCCTGACCCCAGCGCTGGGGGTACCTTGCTGCAAGTGCCCATGCCCCAGGGTGCAGGGTGGAGAACATCCAGTCAGGCCCAGCCAGCAGCCTGGAGAGCTTAAACTTCACACTGGGCTGCTCGATGCTCTGACTCCCTTAGTCCCTTTTGTAGTGCTTGAGCCGTGAAGCTCTGTAGCACCCGGATCACCAGGCTGGACCCGGATGCCGCTGTGCACCTGCACACAGGTGCTGGGGGCCCCACCCACAGTAAGCACTGTGCCTAGTGCGATGCTGAAGGAGGAGACAGCAGCTGCTCACAGGGACTGATACCTGCTGCATTTCTGTCTTCCTTTAGCTTCTTCTGAGCGTGGCCAGAACACCAAAGCATGAAATCTGCCCTCTTGCATTTTTCAGAGTGTGGCCCACAATCGTTGGCTCTGGGTTCGGTGTTGTGCATTTATTTGCTTTCTCTTTGCGGTGGTCTTTAGTAAGAAAGCCCTTTCAAGGTCCAAGTTTAGTGTCTTTGCTGCTGCGGGGCCGGTTGCAGAACAGGGAACCCACTGTAGCCTGGGCACGGAGAGCAAAGGGGAAGCCAGCCCGGAAGTGGGTTGTAGGAAGGGGCTGAGTGGCTGAGCTGGGGAAACAAGGAGATTTCCCCAGCTTTTGTAAACTGGCTCTTTACTTAGTTACTCAGCCCGAATTCCGGGAACTCCCACTCCTTTCCCTGGGTTTGCAAGACCAAAGGCAGCAAAAACTGTTACCAGGCGAACTCCAGGTGGGCTCTCCTTCAACTGAAATGCCCCAGAGCACAAGTGTTTGGCTTTTGGAATTTTTTTTTTTTTTGGTTTGTTTTCAGAGTTGGGTACATTTGCATATGCATGAGAGAGCTTAGGGAAGATCTGTGCACCTGGAGTTCATTTGCATTTGACCCCTTCTGTTATAGGCTGAAGGTGATTTGATGCAATATTTTCAAGGTACCTGCATTTTTGACTGGGACCTGCCCCATGAAATCAAGGGAATCTTTTTTTTTTTCAATTTTTTGAAACATTTTATTTAGTTATTTGAGAGGTAGAGTTATAGATAGAGAGAGGGAGAGGCAGAGATAAAGGTCTTCCATCTGCTGGTTCACTCCCCAGATGGCCAAAATGGCCGGGGCTGCGCCAATGCAAAGCCAGGTGCCAGGTGCTTCTTCTGGGTCACCTACGTGGGTACAGGGGCCCAAGGCCTTGGGCCATCTTCTGCTGCTTTCTCAGGCCATAGCAGAGAGCTGGATCGGAAGTGGCACAGCCGGGACTCGAACCTGTGCCCCCATGGGATGCTCGTGCCACAGGTGGAGGCTTAGCCTACTAGGCCACAGAGCTGGCCCTGTCAAGTGAATCTTGCACTTGGGGGGTCACACGTCAGCGCTCACAAAGCTTTGAATTTTGGAGCATTTCATGTTTTGAATGTTAGGGTTAGGGATGTTCAGCCTTTACCCGTTGTTAGAATATTAACCCCTACATGAGGGTTCTTCAGAAATTTCAAGATGGAATTAAAAGATCTGTCTATGCAGCAGGTGTTTGTGGTGCATCTGGTTTGAGCTGTGTCCTGTATTGCGGTGTGGGTTCAAGTCTTAGAACCTCCACTTCCCATCCAGCTCCCTGCTGATGTGCCTGGGAAAGCAGCAGAGGATGGCTCAAATACCTGGGCTCCTGCCACCCATGTGGAAGACCCTGGTGAGCTCCTGGCTCCTGGTGAGATCGGAGAAGACCCCCTAAAATCTACGCTAAAATATGGCCCTTTAAAGTTTCCCAGAAGTGCTATCTGGGGTACCACATGTGCTACCGGAATTTGGGGTGCCATATGATTTCACCACGGGCTTATTACTAAATCCCCAATATTAATAAGCCCAAGAGGGTTCTTGCCTAATATTTAGAGAAGAATTCTAAATACTGGCACAGAGAAACGAAGCAGCATGGTACATTTTAAGCTTTTATTTAGTGAGAAAGATGCATAGGAGAGTGAGAGCTTTATTTAAGAGAGGGAGGTGAATAGGGGTTCATACCAAGCACCAGGAACCAGCCACATGGATGAGCATCTAGGCCAGGAAGGCTGGAGCACAAGGCCCGAAGGGGTGTGGTGAAGGCATGGTCTTCCAGTTCACCAATCTAATCAATTTTAGCCTGTATGCCTGCCTACTTCACTGGCATTGGCCTGGCCTGGTGCCAATGGTTGCTAGCATTTGGGGAGAGGGGTAAACCAGTCAGTGGAAGATCTTTGCTCTCTCTCTGTGTCTGTCTGTCTCTGCCTTTCAAATAAATAATCTTTTTTATTAGTAAAAGATTTATTTTGGTGCAAAAAGTTTTTGAAATACATACACACAGCCTTCTAAGAGATCATGAAAATGCATATTATGAAAAAAAATCAATGTCTGAAGTTCAAAAATATTTTTTCACCAAAACAAGCTTTTAATGTTATTTTCCATGAACTTTTTGAAGTCCCTGTGTGTATGTGTGAGCCAGCCAATGAATGATCTGTACTTAGACCACTGGTCCCCAGTGTTTGCTCTATTTTATCTATCTTTCTTAATTTATAAATGAACCCTTAGAGAAGCTGTTTAACCCACTCGCCCTACTTACTGGGCATCCACGCACGAATAGAACTTCTGCGTGGTTTGCATATAATATTTAAGTCCCTGGGCTACAGGGGAGCTAGAATAAGAAGTACCTCATAGAAGTGACTGAGTCGCATCACTTTTGCCCCAGTTCTCTTTATCCTTGTAAGTTTTTCCTTTCCAAGCAAGACTGCTGCCACCTTTTGTCACTGCACAGAATGAGAGCTTTGGCAAGTAAGTGACTCATAGGTGAAGAAGTCGTACTATTTGCAGTGTCATTCTGTTTTTAAAAATTTATTTATTTGAAAGTCAGAGTTAGAGAGGAGAGGGAGAGGGAGAGGGAGAGAGAGAGAGAGAGAGAGAGAGAGAGATCTTGCATCTGCTGGTTCACTCCCCAGATGGCTGCAATGGCCAGGGCTGGGCCAGGCCAAAGCCAGGAGCCAGTAGCTTTGTGCTACTTTCCCAGGTGCATTAGCAGGGAGCTGGATTGGGAGTGGAGCAGCTGGGACTCAAACCAGCTCCCATATGGGATACCAGTGCTGCAGGTGGTGGTTTTACCTGCCAAGCCACAGAGCCAGACCCTAACAGTGTCATTTAAATACAAGGGGTAATGGTGTTTCCCTAACTACTAGCCCATGGCTTTTATGGAACTCTGATGAGCAGGAATCTCGGGTGGGTTGTGGTTCCGGGTCCTCGGCTGCCTGACCAGTCTTGTGTCCAGGCTGTGGCTCTCTGGCAGGCTGCAGAATGAGGGAGCACACCGATGGCTTCCTCCTGTAGCCCACACGGTGGATGGGCGAGGATCTGCAGCCTGGTTAGGGACCCCGAGAGGCAGGTGGCCCCGAGATTCCGGTCTGATGTCACCGTTTTCCTTTCCAGATTTACATGAGCCCGGAGGTGATCCTTTGCAGGGGCCACTCCACGAAGGCGGACATCTACAGCCTGGGCGCCACGCTTATCCACATGCAGACGGGCACACCACCCTGGGTGAAGCGCTACCCCCGCTCGGCCTACCCCTCCTACCTCTACATAGTAAGTGGGGCTCAGCCCAGCTGGGCGGGCAGGGGCCGCCTACCTCCTACAACAGCCACACCTGCCTAGGTGAGGCTGGACCCCGAGAGGAGGCGGCAGGTTCTTCCTACCGGGGAGGAAGCTCCACTGCGGGGAAGACAGCCTGGCCGTTTGCACGGGAACCTGGGGAGGTGGGTTTCGGGCCCAAGTGAGGTGCTAGTCCGTCCTATGTGGAAGTGTGGAATGCTACATCGAGGGGTGTCCGAGGAGTGTACATCTTTCAGCTAAGGAGTGCACGTGTTCATTGAGTTCTCGAGTGGTCATATAGAGGGGTGGACGTTTGGCACAGCGGCACGTGTCAGAGTGCCTGGGATGGAGGCCCGGCTCTGCTTCCGAGTCCAGCTTCCTGCTAAGTGCACGCCCTAGAGGGCAGCAGTGGTGGCACAAGGACTTGGGTCTTTGCCACCCATGTGGGAGACTCGGATGGAGTGTTCCAGGTTCCTGGCTTCAGCCCGGCCCAGCCCTGGTCATGTGGCCATTTAGGGAGTGAACTAGCAAATGGAAGATCTCCCTCTCTCTCTCTCTGTAACTCTGCCTTTCAAATAAAGAAATCTTTAAATATATATCACTTCCCAGCCTTTTGGCTAAGATCATATGTAAAATAAAATCATATTATTAGATATGACTATTATAGTTACATTACATATTTCCTATTTTATAGTTATATACTTTATGTATGTTATATATAAAAATGTAGAATATATCTGATTACTGATCTTATATGTAAAATACAATAAGATTATTAATACATGACAGTGTATTACCACATATTAATATTATAATATTTCTGTGTGTTCAATATGTCAGATATATCAATACACTTTATATAATAATGAGTGGAAAAACCACTGGTGTCCGTGACAGCCTGGCTTGTGGAGGAAGGTACTATCCCGTTTCCCCCTGGAGAAGACTCTGTGGATCCAGGAATAGACTTCCCCTGTGGACTGCTGATGTGAAACTGCCTGTCCCTGTTCTGAGTTCAAAGACAAAGCTAACTCAGTGTCCTGAGGAGGTTAAAGGGGTGCTTATTTAACAAGGCTATGCACAGGCTATGTCAAAGAATTCATGCAAAACATAAATGTATTTTGGTGTAATGCATTTTGAAATTCTTGAAAAAAATATATATTAAATATTTTATTTTATTTGAAAGGAAGAGTTGCAGAGAGAAAGGGAGAGACAGGGAGAGAGAGGTCTTCCATCTGCTGGTTCACTCCTCAGATGGCTGCAACAGCTAGAGCTGGGCCAAGCTGAAGCCAGGAGCCTGGAACTCTATCCAGGTCTCCCATGTGGGTGCAGGGGCCCAAGCACTTGGGCCATCCTTCTCTGCTTTCCCAGGTGCATTAGCAGGGAGCTGGATTGGAAGTGGAGCAGCCAGGACCCGAACCCCCTGAGCCACAGAGCCAGCCTTGGATACTTTTATTTTTAAGACCCATTTCCCATGGACTTTTCCAAGGATCCTGGTGCTGGCTGTGGCCACGTGGTAGGAAGCCTTGGTCACAGAGTGCATTTGGTGTCAGGGAAGGGGGCTGTGTCCATGCCCTCCCTACCCGCCCTGGACGCTAAGAGCCCTGCTCTGTGACAGATCCACAAGCAGGCGCCTCCCCTGGAAGACATCACCCAGGACTGCAGCCCGGGCCTTAGGGAGCTGATGGAAGCTGCGCTGGCCAGGAACCCGGCCCACCGCCCACACGCCGCTGACCTGCTAAAGCACGAGGCTCTGAACCCGCCCAGGGAGGACCAGCCGCGCTGCCAGAGCCTCGACTCGGCCCTGCTGGAGCGCAAGAGGCTGCTGAGCCGGAAGGAGCTGGAGCTGGCCGAGAGCATCACGGGTAGGGGACCCCTGCGGGGGCTGGGGCTGGGGCGGGGGGGGGGGGGGCAGTGCCCTTTTCTGTACACATCAGACAGTCCCTGGAATCCAGCAGCTTCTCTAGGGCTGCGTTCTTTGAGAAGAACATAACAAAAGTTGCAACAGAGACTATAACTGGGGTTTAAGAAGGAGTCACGAGGTTTTGCTGATGCAATGGCAGGCCCCCAGGCCGGCCATAAAACACTGAGCTTGAAGTCACTTTGCACTTCCTGTTCCAAACCCTCTGTGGCAGCCAAGGAGGGTGCATTCCAGGATCCGGGAGCAGGGATTCCTTTTCTCTTAAAAATTCCTGGCACTCTTCATCCATACAAGGTCCAGACTCACACACAGGTCAGGCCCCCGGGAATCCTTGTCTGCCTTGTGGGTTTTGCCCAGGGAGAATGTACTGGGATCTGTAAGTGGTTGCTTGGGGCGTCCAGGGCTCCTGGTTGAACTCTTCCATCTGTAGCCTCGCCCGTCAACATAGCATCAAGTGACCGATCGTGCATAAAGCCCGGCTCCCCTCGGGGAGGGCTCCGAGGGGGACCTGCTGTTTCTCTGACATTTCCCACGTTTGCGTTGCAGACTCTTCCTGCGTGGGGAGTACCGAGGAGTCGGCGGAGATGCTCAGGAGACAGCGTTCCCTGTACATCGACCTGGGCGCCCTGGCCGGCTATTTCAACCTTGTGCGGGGCCCACCCATGCTGGAATATGGCTGACGGGTGCCGGTGTGTGCTGTCGGTCGGGACAGCAGCAGTCCCCCGGATGCTGGTGCTGCTGACCTCACGCGGACAGCACTGCCTCATGCTGTGTGGCATCCCAGGGCCAGCGTGGGCTCCCACGGCGTGAGAACGTGGTTGCCCATGGGCGTGACCTCTGAACTCAGCGGACGTGTGACAGAGGCTCCTCCCGCGTGTGCCGGGTCTAAAAGTTCTCATTTCTCAGGTGCTGGGACTCCTGAGTGGGAGGTGTTTGCCAAGTTCCCACAAGGATGGTGGCTGCCGACAGCGTTCCACTCACTGTGCACTTTGCTAGGACATGTGTGAAAACCGCCCATCCCAGGGATAATCCTCTTTCTTACGGCTGCTGTCCTCGATTCTCACCTAACTATGAGGTCTTCCCCGGACTCAGACTGTTTGTGTATATTCCACGATAACTCTTGGTGCTCGCTTCGGCAGCACGTATACTAAAACTAAGGTAATCTCGGGGCCTTTATGGGTTGAATTCGTATATTGCGGGTGAACGGGACAGCTGGAATACGGTTGCAATAAGCTCTACTAGTGTCTCCCACATGGCTGTCCGGTGAGTTCAGAGCCACTGGACAGCCGGCCACTAGTGATGGTTTGTGTTCCTATGGAAACACTTCGTACATGCTATGCTGAACACATTTGAAACGTGTGACGTTTTGAATGTGGCTAGAACTGTGTAAACCACATAATTTCTGTACATCCCAAAGGATGAGATTGTGACTTCGGAGAGAATGGAAACTTTGGTAAAATTTTTGGTCGATGCCACTTTTATCCTTTTAGGACTACCTTCTATTCTGCGTTTGCATATTAAAATGGCATACTGTGTATGTGTTATGTCAAATGCCTTTGTGGATCCTTCTTATGTATACACATAGATAGAGATATACAGATATATATTTAACTTTGTAAAAGCCCATGAGCATTCCTGTTGAAGGGACATATTTACGACAGGCAAATGAAACCCAACGCTTTGGTCCAATGTGACTGCTCAAATCTACTGAATAAATTCAGTATTTTCTCTT
This sequence comes from Oryctolagus cuniculus, assembly GCF_964237555.1. Classification (NCBI taxonomy): domain Eukaryota; kingdom Metazoa; phylum Chordata; class Mammalia; order Lagomorpha; family Leporidae; genus Oryctolagus; species Oryctolagus cuniculus. Next base: position 100,789,365 of record NC_091444.1, on the reverse strand, counting down.
AATGGCTGTTCAGAGTGTGGTTCTCAGCTGCGAATGGGTTATAGGGGTTCGGATACAGGATGGGGGGGACCATGTTTCACAAGAAGGCAAAAAAAATATAGCTGGGGGGGTTGGCGCTGTGGTGCAGTAAGTTAGGCCACTGCGTGCAGCACCGGCATCCCACACAGGAGTTGGTTCGAGTCCCAGCTGCTCCACTTCCGAACAGCTCCCTGCTGATGCACCTGGGAAAGCAGTGGAAGATGGCCCAAGTCCCAAGGCCTCTGCTGCCCATGCAGGAGACCCGGATGGAGCTCCTGACTCCTGGCTTCGGCCTGGTCCAGCCCTGGCTGTTGTGGTCATTTAGGGAGTAAACCAGCAGATGGGAGATTTCTCTTTCTCTCTCTCTGTCTCTTTCTGTCTCTTTCTCTGTCACTCTGCCTTTGAAGTAATTAAATCAGTCTTGAAAAAGCAGACTCTGCTCCCAGCCTCTGAAGGGCCAGTGTTGCCAGGTGCCCCTGCTATGCCGGGGTCGGAAAATAACGGGGGGCCAGTGATGAAGAAGGCGTGCGGTTCTGCCCCTATCTTGGTCTGCGTTTGCACACCCCAGAGTGTACACTTCCACGCTCTTGCCTAGTGTCATTTGGCACGTTAGTAGCTAACTCACCTTCCTGTACAGTAGATTCATGGCATTCACCACCTCCTAGTGTGAGCTGTTACGTGGGAGTCGGGTCAGTGGCTAGGCCTAAACTCTGCTATGTGCAACTCTGCTCTGTGCGCACGCCAAACACACTAGCGCTTGGCACCCTCGCAACGCACCAGGGCAGCCAAGCAAGCACAGAGAGAACCACGGAGGGGCAGGTGACACCGCTCAGGATTGCAGTACAGGGGACAAAGTCGCAGCTGGTACTGGAAGCCAGCGCTGCAGCACTGCTGGAGAGAGGTCACCCTGACAGATGTCATGTCACAGCATCAGACCTGGGCAAGGGAGGGCCACCGGGGCCTCCTCACTGGCCTGGGCCCCTCCACAGCCTGGGTGCTAATTTCACAGCCAGATCGGGCCCAGCAAATATCAGACCTGGGCGGGCTTTTGGCACAGGGGTTAATTCACTGCTTGGGATGCTGTGTCTGTATCAGAGTGCCTGGTGCAAGGCCAGGCTCCACTTCTGCCCTAGCTTGCTGTTAATACACACCCTGGGAGGCAGCGGGTGATGGCTCAAGGTCGTGGGTCCCTGCCACCCACGTGGGAGACCTGGATGGAGTTCTGGGCTCCTGGCTTTGGTCTGGCTGTTGGGGCTTTTGGAGAATGAACCAACCAATGGAAGATCTCTCTCTCTCTCTCTCTCTCTCTCTCTTTCTGTCTGCTTCCCTCCCTCTCTGCCTTTCAAACAAATAAGCCAATCAATAAAACATTAAAGAAAATGAGACCTGCTCTTAAACTTTGGATGCTTTTTGTGATAAATCTGTGTGGTCTCTATCACTTGGAGAAAACCATGGCTTTTAAATAAATTGGCTGGAGCAGCATTTGGTACAGAGGTTAAGACCCCAACTAGGGATGCTCACGTCTCATACTGGAGTGCTTGGGTTCAGGTCTCCGCTCAGCTGATTCCAGCTCCCTGCTAATGCACAAAGCAGAGGGCAGCCAAATTGCTTGGGCCCCTGCCACCTCATGGGAGACCTGGATAGAGCTCTGGGCTCCTGGCTTCAGCCTGGCCCAGCCGTGGCTGCTGTGGGCATTTGGGGAGTGAACCAGCAGATGAGATCTCTCTCTCTCTCTCTCTCTCTCTCTCTCTCTCTCTCTCTGTCTCTGCCTTGGGAATAAAAATAAACAAATTGGAGCTCTGGTCAGTGCTGGTGATGGCCGAGGGAGCAGTCATGAGCGAGAGCAGCCAGGTCAAGTTCAAGGCCGAGAGCTGCGACCACACACTTGCTTCACTGTCCACTTGGGAGGCTGAGGACTGCAGCCTGAGACAGAGGCAAGGACCTTACAGGGGGCAAGGAAGGCCCAGTGGGTTCCAAGGGAATCCACTCCTCACCTCCCGAGAAGATGGGCAGTGGCACTGCCAGGCTTGCATGTAGTCAGACTGAATTCTTGCATCCCAATGCCACCTCTTGCCTGCCCTCACTGTCCCTTGGCTCTGGGAGGTGGTCAAGAGTGCCCCACAGAACGGAATGGACAGGAGGCCTTTGTCACAGGTAGGCTTTGTCACAGATGAGGGATAGATGGGTCTGCCAGAGGTCCCATGGCCACCGCTAGAGTCTCATCCTCCCATCGTCACTGCGCACCTTGCATTTGCCTTGAGACCTGGTTAAAAAAAGACAGACTGGGGCCAGCGCTGTGGTGCAGTAGGTTAAGCCACCACCTACCGTGCCAGCATCCCATATGGGTGCGGGTTTGAGTCCCAGCTGCTCCAGCTCTCTACTATGTCCTGGGAGAGCAGTGGTTCATGGCCCAAGTCCTTGGGCCCCTGCACCTGCATGGGAGACCTGGAAGAAGCTCCTGGCTCCAGGCTTCGGATTGGCGCAGCTCCAGCCATTGTGGCCATTTGGAGAGTGGACCAGCAGATAGACGACCTATCTCTCTGTGTCTCCATCTCTCTGTCCATAACTCTACCTCTCAAATAAATAAATAAAATCTTAATAAAAAAGATAGACACAAAGAAAAATGGAGACAGCCTTCCAGGAATTTGCTGGACCTCCTGAGAAGTTGCCCAACCTTGGTTCCCTTACAGGAATCAGCCAGAGTGCTTGTGACCACTTGTGCAAACTTTGCATGTTGACATCCGCTGTGTCATCAGGCACCATGGTGGGACCCCAAAGGGCATGCCGTCAGCCCCTTGCTATGCACACTCACAGTCCGGCCATCACGGGCAGCACCGTTCTGAGAAGCAGTCACTGCACATGGACGCCAGCACCTCCTGGGGGTGTTGGGCATCTTTGCAATGTGATTGGCCATCAAGATGTGCTGATGCCCCGCCCTATGACAGCCAGGGGAGGGAGCCCAGCAGCGAAGCCTTCCAGGAACCGACTCCAGCTGGAAACCAGTCCAGGAGGCTCCAATCCAGGCTGGGAGGAAGTACATTCCGTCCAGGAATTCTTAGGAATTTCTTTGCTGTCACTGATGGTCTCTTTTCTGGCCCAGTGTTTTACTTGCAGTTTTTTTTTTTTTCCCCTGTGAGCTAATCTTAAATGCATAAGAAAATGCTAATCACGATAGCACACAATTTGGGGCTCCAGCATCAGGTTTCCAAGGCTCAATTTTGGGCCAAAAAGAGAAGGGAGAGATTCAGAGAAACCACCCACCCAAGTTTTCGTTGTTGTTGTTTTTAAACCAATGTGTGCACTTCCTCCCCAGGACCTGTTCTCAGCTCTCTCTGGGGGAGGGGAGTACGTGCAGGCAAGCTTGGAGAGAGAGAGAGAGAGAGAGAGAGAGAGAGAGAGAGAGAGAGAGTAATATTCCCACTCTGCACCCCAAGTGCTGTTGGTTCCAAGAGCCCCTCCAACAGCTGGAACTTGGATGACAGAGTTCTCCCCTGTTTCTGCGAGGCATGGGGACTCTGCGGTGCCTTGCTTCAGAATCAAAGTGACAAACGACACTTACAGCTCTCACACCTTCAAGGGGACCTCGAAGCCTCTGTGGGAACCGGAAGTTCATTCTGGACTGCGGTGTTGAAATCCGTGAAGACCAGGCGGTTCTTCCCAAAGCTCACAGAAGGAAAACCCTGCATGAATACCAAAGCTCATCTCCTGATTCCGTTTTGCACGAACTTTTCCAAGGTATCTCCTGAGAACAAAGGTTTGGTTCATTTATTTTTCAGTGCTGGGATGAGTTCAGGGTGCTGAACCGATTCCAAGGCATCCTGCTTCACTGTCAGTAAGACTGGCCACCTGGCTGTCCGGGGTGTGACAGCTGACTGTTCCTTCCCGGAATTACACACAGGAGGCCAGCTGGAAATGCCAAGCAGGCTCTGAGGGAGCTCAGTGGTCTCTCATTCCAGCTCTGTGTGCAGGGGCCCGAGGGGAACCACTCACCGCATCATCTCGGCAATGAAGCTAAAGATGATGGGATTCAGCCGGCGCCGCGGCTCACTAGGCTAATCCTCTGCCTTGTGGGGCCGGCACACCGGGTTCTAGTCCCGGTCGGGGCGCCGGATTCTGTCCCGGTTGCCCCTCTTCCAGGCCAGCTCTCTGCTGTGGCCAGGGAGTGCAGTGGAGGATGGCCCAGGTGCTTGGGCCCTGCACCCACATGGGAGACCAGGATAAGCACCTGGCTCCTGGCTTTGGATCAAGCGTGGTGCGCCGGCCGCAGCACGCCGGCCGCGGCAGCCATTGGAGGGTGAACCAACGGCAAAAGGAAGATCTTTCTCTCTGTCTCTCTCTCTCACTGTCCACTCTGTCAAAAAAAAAAAAAAAAAAAAAAAAAAAGAGATGATGGGATTTGTGGAATGGCCGGATAACTGGCAACTGCTGATTGGAACACACAATAGGCTCTGGTTTATTTGTTTCTGTTTAATCTATTAGAGAGGCAGAAAGAGAGCACATGGTCCTATCTTGTTTTAAGATTTATTTTATTTATATAAAAGGCAGAGTTACCGAGGGAGAGAGGGAGAGAGAGAGAGAGGTCTTCGTTCCTCTGGCTCACTCCCCCAGATGGCCCCAACAGCCAGGGCTGGGCCAGCCTGAAGCCAGGAGCCAGGAGCCAGGAGCTCCATCCAGGTCTCTCACATGGGTGGCAGGGGCCCAAGCGCTTGGGTCATTTTCTGCTGCTTTCCCAGGCGCATTAGCAGGGAACCAGACTAGGAAGTGGAGCAGCTGGGACTTGAACTGGTGCCCATATGGGATGCTGGCACTACAGGCAGCAGCTTAACCCACTATACCATGCTGCCAGGCCCCATCCATTGGTTTACTCCCCAAATGCGTGCAACAGCTGGGACTGGGCAGGGTCGAAGCCAGGACCGAGAACTCTATTTGGGTCTTCCATGTGGGTGCACAAGTAGCGGGGAACTGGAATCATAAGCAAAGCCTGGACTCAAACCTGGGGTTTGAACCCAGGCACTGATATGGTGTGTGGATGTTCCACCCTGATCTTAACCGCTAGACCAGATGCCAGTCAAGACTTGGCCCTTTTGAGTCCAGTAAGTGTTCTTCCCAGGCATCCAGGGTGATGAAAAGGAGGAAGACGATGTTCAGGGAAAGGAGGCTGAGTGGGCACTCCTCAGGGAGGGAGGCAGGAGTGGGGTGAACTTCAGGTCAGTCTGGCTCCACAAGTGCCAGCATGGTGACGAGCCCCTGGCTGGCGATGTTGCCGAGAGGCCACAGGAAGGCAACCGCTGCTACCTGGAAGAGTGCCTGCCACCCTGGACTCCTGTGTGACAAGGAGATGGCAGAGACCACAGACACACACACACACGTGCACACATGCATGCGCGCACACACACACGTGCACACATGCATGCACACATACATGCACGTGCACACATGCATGCACACATACATGCACGTGCACACATGCATGCAGATGCACAAACGTGTGCACACATGCATGCACACAATACATGCAGACACACATGCACACACACATGCACACACATGCATTCATGCAGATGGACACGTACACACAAACACATGTGCGTGCACACAACATGCATACACACGTGCACAAACATGCATGCACACAATGCATGTAGACACACAACATGCATACACACGTGCACACAATGCATACACACATACTCATGCACACACATGCATGCATGCAGATGCACATGTACACACAAACACACGTGCGTGCACACAACATGCATACACATGTGCACACACATGCATTCATGCACATGCCCAAATATGCACACAAATACATGCACACCTACAACACAGACATGCATGCACACATGCATGCATGCACACACATGCACAAATATGCACACACAAATGCGTGCAAACACATGCACACAGAATACATGCACACACACGCGAGTGCACACATGTGCTCACACATATACATGAGCACACACGCACCTACATGCACACACACACAACCACCCTCTTTGTGCCTGCCTGTTTCTTCTGATCCAGGGTGGTTCCCCAGAGTGGAGGAGGTGCTGGATGGGACACATTGAGACTGGGCAGACTGTGGCTTAATCACCTCTTCATGCTGTGACCTGACACCCAAGGCTGTCATCTACACAAGGGCAGAGCAGTGGTCTCCCGAGGGTGGGAGACAGGAGCTGTCCTCCAGAGTGGGGCACCATGGGAGTTCAAAGACAACGAGGACATCACTAGAAGCTGATGGCCTTTTGTAACTTCTTAAAAGTTGACTTTTACTACTATTTTTCTGTGAGGCAAAGAGAGGGAGAAGCAGAGACAGAGGGAGATCTGCCTGCCATCCACTGGTTCACGCCCCAGATGGCCACAACAGCTAGGGCTTGGCCAGGCTGAAGCCAGGAGCCAGAAACTGTACCTGGGTCCCCCAGGTGGACAGCGAGTGCCCAGGCACATATTAGCAGGAAGCTGGACAAAGCAGAGGTGGGACTTGAACCCAGGCACTGCAGCGTGGGATGTGGGTGTCCCAAGTGGCATCTTTTTTTTTTTTTAATTTTTTGACAGGCAGAGTGGACAGTGAGAGAGAGAGAGACAGAGAGAAACGTCTTCCTTTGCCGTTGGTTCACCCTCCAATGGCCGCTGCGGCGGGCGCACCGCGCTGATCCAATGGCAGGAGCCAGGTGCTTCTCCTGGTCTCCCATGGGGTGCAGGGCCCAAGCACTTGGGCCATCCTCCACTGCACTCCCTGGCCACAGCAGAGAGCTGGCCTGGAAGAGGGACAACTGGGACAGAATCCGGCACCCCAACCGGGACTAGAACCCGGTGTGCCGGCGCTGCAAGGCAGAGGATTAGCCTAGTGAGCCGCGGCACCGGCTCAAGTGGCATCTTAACCACTGTGTCACATTGTCCACTCTGCCAAGCTCCTACTGATTACTGGTTGGTGACGAAAATACTCCTTCCTGCAAAATACTCTTGTCGGCCTAAATAATCACTGTGGTTACTATTGACTTCTTACTTTTTCTATTTTTTTAAAAAATTATTTATTTATTTTTAAAAATCTATTTTTTTTGAAAGGTAGAATTACAGAGAGAAGGAGAAGGAGAAGGAGAGAGAGAGAGAGAGTCTTTCATCCGCTGGTTTACTCCCCAAATGACTGCATCAGCCAGAGCTGCGCCGATCCGAAGCCAGGAGCCAGGAGCCAGGAGCCAGGAGCCAGGAGCCAGGAGCCAGGAGCTTCTTCGAGGTATCCCATGTGGGTACAGGGGCCCAAGGACTTGGGCCATCTTCTACTACTTTCCCAGGCCACAGCAGAGAGCTGGATCAGAAGTGGAGCAGCTGGGACTTGAACCAGTGTCTATATGGGATGCTGGTCCCCCCAAGTGGCATCTTAACCCCTATGTCAAATACCCACCCAACGACTGACTTAATAATGTCAGGTTTTAACTTAGAGCATTTTACTGACCTATCCTTTTTTTTTTATTTTTTTTTTATTTTTTATTTATTTATTTATTTTTTTTTTTTGACAGGCAGAGTGGACAGTGAGAGAGAGAGACAGAGAGAAAGGTCTTCCTTTGCCGTTGGTTCACCCTCCAATGGCCGCCGCGGCCGGCGCGCTGCGGCTGGCGCACCGCGCTGATCCGATGGCAGGAGCCAGGAGCCAGGTGCTTTTCCTGGTCTCCCATGGGGTGCAGGGCCCAAGCACCTGGGCCATCCTCCACTGCACTCCCTGGCCACAGCAGAGGGCTGGCCTGGAAGAGGGGCAACCGGGACAGAATCCGGCGCCCCGACCGGGACTAGAACCCGGTGTGCCGGCGCCGCTAGGCGGAGGATTAGCCTATTGAGCCGCGGCGCCGGCCTGACCTATCCTTTAATAAATATTAAAAGGTAGATAATTTGGAGTAATCAGCAAACTTTGATTCCTACAAGAAATATTTTGAGTAACATCACTAGATTAAAACGTACTTGTCTTAATTTATATTGCTGATTGCTACTTTTAAAACTGAAACTTGGGGGCTGGCATTTTGCTGCAGTGGGTTACACTACCGCCTATGATACCAGCAGCCCATTTGAGTGCTAGTTCAAGTCCCGGCTGCTCCGCTTCTGATCCAGCTCCCTGCTAGTGCACCTGGGAAAGCAACAGATGATGGCCCAAGTATTTGGGCCCCTGCCACCCACATGGGAGACCCTGATGGAGCGCCTGGCTTCTGCCTGGCAAACCCTGGCCATTGTGGTCATTTGGGGAGTGAACCAGCCGACGGAAGATACCTGTCTCTCTCTCTGTTTCTCCCTCTCTCTATAACTCTGCCTTTGAAATAAATAAACAAATCTTAAAAAAAAAAACACTGAAAATTGAATCCAGACGATGCACTTTTGGTGAGTGTCCAATGCTAGTTGTGGGTGAGCTGAGCAGCAATTGGCTAAAGATGGAAAATGAGATCCTCCCCACACTGCACTACTACTGAGCAGAGAGGAGAAAACAGGCAGAGTTCTTTGATAGCATCATGGTTCTGTAGACGTCTCCCAAACACCAAAAAAGTGCAGGGAGCCCCGATGGCTTGGGAGGGAGGGAGGAAAGAAACCAGGCACAGTCCATATTTGTGCCTTCTGCAAATCTTTCTCTGAACGTTTGCAGGCTTGACTCTATGGGACATGTTTCCTCACGTGTGACATTGCTGGAACTATGGAAAACTTGTGTGCATTCTTTGTCAGTCACCTCATCAATGGAAAAAACTGCAGAATGTGGGTATCAAGTGAAAAGGCTTTCCCAGGCAACACAGCGCACTCAGTGGGAGGCTGTGCTCGCCACAGAGACTAATTGTGAAACCCCAGCCCTAAGCTTTGAAGTTGGATCACTTTAGAGTTTACGCTCTGCTTTCTGTTGTCTGTTTTGCAAGGTAGAAACAGAGAGCTCTCATGCCCTCCTTCACTCCCCAAATGCCCACAACAGCTGACTGGATCAGCCCAAAGCTGGGAGCTGGAAACCCCCTCCAGGCCTCCCCGTGGGTAGCAGAGACCCCAGTGCTGCCTCCTAGCGTGCACGTTAGCAGGAAGCTTGACTCAGGAGTGGAGCCAGGACTCAAATGCAGACCGGGGACTCCAATATGCTTCAGTAAGGGAGCTGGATCGGAAGTGGAGCAGCCAGGATATTAACTGGCACCCATATGGGATGCCAGCACTGCAGGCAGCAGCTTAACCCACGGCACCACAACACCAGACCCAAATATATGGCCCCTGTCCCCAACGAGGGAGACCCAGCTTGAGGTCCTGGCTTTGGCCTGGGACAGCCCTGGCTGTTTTGGCCATTTGGAGGGTGAACCAGCAATGGAATCCCTCTGTGTCTCTATCTCTCCATCTATCTCTGTCACTCTGCCTTTCAAATAAATAAATAAATAAGCAAGCCTTTGAAAAACAAACTTAAAAGTTACCCAGGCTGATGTTATTGTCAGTGTTCTGAAATATTTCTGACATTGACTTGGGGGGCAGGTGATGTGGCGCAGTGGGCTAAGCTGGCGCCTGCAATGCTGGCGTCCCATACGAGCACCCTTCAAGTCCTACCTGCTCCACTTCTGCTCCAGCTCCCTACTAATGCACCTGAGAAAAGCAGCAGAAGATGGCCCAACTCTCTGGGCCCCTGCTTCCCATGTGGGAGACCTGAGTGGAATTCCTGGCTGCTGGCTTCCACTTGGCCCAGCCCTGGCCATTGTGGCCATCTGGGGAGTGACCCAGCAGAGGGAAGATCTCTCTTCTTTGTCTCTCCCTCCTTTTGGTCACTCTGCATTTCAAATAAATAATAAAAGTTTAAGAAAATACACTAAATATTACCAGGGATGAGGCAGATTGTTAGTGTAAGTTTTCTGAAATATTTATAAATGTTGACATGGGGTTTACTCTCGGTGGACATAGCCTACTTAGCAAGAAATTATGAGCCATGAAAACAGGGTTCTTCCTTTTTTTAAGATTTATTTGAAAGGCAGAGATACAAAGAGAGAAGAGAGAAGAGAGAAGAGAGAGAGAGAGAGAGAGAGAGAGAGAGAGAGAGAGAACCTTCCATCTGTGATGGCTGAGGCTGGCCAGACAGAAGCCAGGAGCCAGGAGCTTCTTCTGGGTCTCCCACTTGGGTGCAGGGTCCCAAGCTCTTGGGCTACCTTCTGCAGCTTTCCCAGGCCAAGAGCAGGGAGCTGAATCGGAAGTAGAGCAGCCGGGACTTGAACCGGTGCCCATATGGGATGCCAGCACTGCAGGTGGAGGCTTAACCTTGTATAACACAGCACTGGCCTCAACAGGGTTCTTCCTTAATGAACAAAATTCACTGTCAGAGGCAGCTAAGCAGTCAAGAAAGATGAGCCAATGGCAAGACGAGATGGGTGAGTAGACAGCAGCCCCCTTGGAGGGCCACTGCCTTTCTCCAGCAGTTCCAGCGTCCACCACGTGCTCTGGCTCCTTGACATCAGCAAGGGAAGTGGGGCCTGGCGGCTGACGACACTGGTCTGAGGCTTAGGAGAAGTCTGAGGACAAAGCTGCAGCTGTGGACCCATCACATCCGACCTCACAGAGCTCTGCTTCTCAAGCAGGGTGCACTCTCTTCCTTCCTCTTCTGCACTCACTGGCGGTCCGCAGCCACTCAGCGGGGAGAGCTAAAAAGAGGGCTGAGACAAAGAGGAAGTGCTTGAAAACGCTCCGTGGGAGAGCTCAGCGCCGCTCAAGTCTCCCCCCGCGTCTCCCACCAGGACTCTCGCCTCCGCTCAGAAACACATGCGGGGTGCGTGCTTGCTGGACTGGTTGAGGGGCCTTTTGGGACAACTGCACCCCGTGTTTCCTCTGAGTCCGTTCCTGGCTCTGCTTCCCATTCCAGCTCCCTGTTGGAGCAGCAGGTGCTGGCTCCAGAAGTTGAGTCCCTACCACCTGCATGGGAGACCCAAATGGAGTTTCAGACTCTTAGCTTAGCCCGGGCATTTAGGGAGCAAACCAGCAAATAAAAGAGCTGTCTCCGTATATCTCTCTGTCTCGCCAATATAATGAATAAAGGAGTGAAAATGAGCAAAACTAAAAGAGACACATGCAATTCCATCCGGGGGCTTCTCCTCCTGGGGTGCAATCTGGGTATTTCTCATGGTGTACCAAGCGCCCCAGTGTGTGATGGGAGATACATGTCAGTGGACATGTTTAGGTGGCCCTTTCGTGTATTTTTATGCTATTCCCTTTTCTTTTTAAAGAAATTTTCCTTTATTTATTTTCATCTGCTTGAAAGGCAGAGCAACAGAGAGAGCGAGAGCTAGGGAGAGCGAGAGCGAGAGGGAGCAAGATCTTCCACCCACTGGGACTGACATGGGATGCAAGTGTCCCAAAACAATGACTTAACTCACTGTGCCTCAACACCCATCCTGTTCCTGTTTTTTTTTTTTTTTTAAGTTTTGACTTATCTTTGATTGACACATAGCAATTGCACATGGATGATGATGTGTAGTGATCTACTCTGGGTAACTAGCATGCCTGGTACCTTCAACAGCCAACATTTCTTTGTGCAATGGACCACCAGCACCAATTTCTCTTGTGTAACTCTAGCTTCATCACCACCGGCCGGCCGACTTCTCCCACTGCGAATGGTCCCCATACCCTGCACAGCCTCTCTGGTTGCCTGAGTTCTACTTTCAACATCCATGAGGTCCATTCTTTTGCATTCCAGAGATGAGGGACATCAGGCCATCTTTGTCTGACCTGTTTCACTTAGCATCGTCTGGTTCACCCACGTTGTCACAAATGGCGGGATCTCATCCTTTTCGACCTGGCGCTGTGTGCACCAGCCCTGCCCACTGGGTAGGTCTGAGATGCGCACTGGGGATGCGTCAAGGGACCAGAATTGGAAGAAAGAAGAGGTGGCCTTCTTTACCCAGGACAGGTGATTCAGAAGCATCAGGGTGGAGTTCCAGTTGTGCTGAGAGCCACAGAGAGCTGTGAGGGTGACAGCGTGGTGATCATTGCGAAAGTGACGGCAGGGACCACGGATCAGCAAGCCATGGGATGGATTTTACGTTTTCAATAAAAATCCTTATGGAGAGCAAATCGTCGACAAAGGGGTTGACCCGAGCTTCAAGGCTGGAGCCCGAGCCGTGTTGCTGGTGAATCTGACAGCGATTGCAGGGACATTGACGCTTGTGATAAAATTGCCACCCCCATCCCTGGCCTCTGCGCCCCCATGGCTCTTCTAGACTCGGCCTTCAAAGCCCCCTTGCCCATTCCCCTCTGCTCTGCACTCAGGCTGCCCCTCTGCCAGAGTAGTCTTTCCTTATTAGCCCCCTAACTCCTGCTCAGTCTCCAGATCCAGACTGGGACACCGCTCCCCACCCCCGCCCCAAGGCAAGGGAGGGCGCTACAGACTTCCAACCTTATGCACAGTTCTGCGGCTGCCTGAGAATTCTCACACTGGCCCCTGCGCTCCTGGGGGTGGGCATGGCATACTCAGGGCCTCACCTAACGCCCCCCACCCCCAGCCCCTTCTGTGGTTCACATGCACCTTTGTTGGGTGGCTTCTTTCCAGGCTGAGGGGACTCACGCTCCGGGCTGTGCTGAGACTCCGCACCCAGCTTCTAGCAACCTCGTTTGCTGGATGCTGAGTGGGACACTGACAGACCCCCTCCACAACACACACCTGGTCTGCATGGCAGGTGGGTGGGCTCCAGCAGGGCTTTCTCCAGAGGGTCTCTTTGGGCAGCTCCTCCCGCAGATCCATGGGGGCCACCAGCAGGAGCCATGCTTAAGACCCAGTACATCCAAGGCTGTGCAGAGCCCCAGGGGTCCTCCTGCTTCTTGTGGAACTAGCCTGGGTCCTGCCGCTGGTGTGTTCCCTGCTGGGCCAATCACAGCAGTGCTCGCTCAGTGAATTCAATCCCACACACGTAGGAATTCCCACTGGGTGTTGGATGAATGAGTTTTAGTCCGGAGTGAAAATGGCAGGATTGACAGCTGTGTGAGTACATGCGATATTACAATTTTATTTAAAATCCATAATTCTAATTTTAATCTACTTTTAAAAACGTTTATTTATTTATTTAAAGGTGGAATGACAGAGAGACAGAGAGAGAAAGAGACAGACGGAGAGAGCGTCTATCCACTGGTTCACTCCCCAAATGGCTGCAATGGCCAGAGTTGGGCTGATCCGAAGCCAGGAGCCAGGAGCTTCCTCTGGGTCTCCCATGTGAATTCAGGAGCTCAAGCAGTTGAGACACCTTCCACTGCTTTCCCAGGCCATTAGCAGAAAGCTGGATCAGAAGTGGGGCAGCTGGGACTCGAACCAGCACCCTGATATGGGATGCCGGCATTGAGAGCAGCTACATAACCCCCAGAATTGTACTTCTTAAACAACACAAAGCAAATACCATTCAAAAATGCAGCATTTTAATTAGCAACCATTTCTTGCTACAATGTATCATCTTTATGTTTACAAGGACAAAGAATCATTCTGTTATTTTAGAAGCAATGGCACTAAAAAGAAACACGCAGGCAGTTGAGAATAAGGGCCCAAGCACCATGCCCTGGAGTCCTGCTTTGAATAAAATCATCCTCATCTGAAAAGGCTGGGGTGCTCGTTGGGGGGAAGGAAGTCACATTTCTATAAACGACTCCTGTGCAGGCCACAGCAGAGGCAGCCTCCGAGTGAGAGGGGGAAATGAAACAGGCTAGGCGCATCTGCCAGGGGGCCGGCGGGGCCCTCCCCTGAAGAAAAGCAAAATTTGCAACAGGAAGTGCCGTGGACTGAGAGCAGAGGACGTGGATGTGAATCCGAGGCTGCTGAAGAGATGGGAAGAGAGAGCCTGACATTGTGGCGTAGCAGGGGTTAGTCCGCTGCTTATAAGCCTGGCATCCCATATGGGGTTCAAGTCCAGTTCTAGTCCCAGCTGCTCCTCTTCTGATCCAGCTCCCTGCTAATGTGCCCAGGAAGGCAGCGCAAGATGGCCCCAGTTCTTGGGTCCCTGCCATCCACATGGGAGACCTGGATGAAGCTCCTGGCTCTTGGCTTCAGCCCGGCCCAGCCATGGCTGTTGCAGCCATTTGGGGAGTGACCCAGCAGATGGAAGGTCTCTCCCTCTCTGTGTGTCTCTTCTTCTCTCTCTGTCACTCTGCCTTTCAAATAAATAAATCTTTTTAAAAATGAATGGGAAAAGAACTGAGCGGGGAGTTGGGATGCACCCTGAAAGGTAGCTGGGGACATCCAGGAGCCGACCCCTCCCGCTGCGATGAGCACTGGCCCAAGACAGTGGTGTCAGAACGAGAGGTGTCAATGGTCAAGGAAACTTGGGGGCTCGGCTGAGACGAGGAGCTCCACCCACGTGGCAAAACTCAGCTGGAAGTGGAGGCAGCGTGGTGACTCAGCCGAGAGCTGAGGGACACCGCCGGGCCCAGCACAGGACTGCAAGGGCGGGGAGTAAGAGGCTGTTTGTTGCGCTGGGTGGAGGACAGTGCCAGGGCAGCTCCTGGCCTGGGCAGTGGTGGGCGGGGATGCGTGCTATGGTGGCATGTAACCACGGCGACAGCCACACAGGAGTCCCAACGCCTGTGGGAGGGTGCCAGGGCGGGCAGAGGGAGGTGAGTGGGAGCCGGGTCTCCCCAGTGTAGGTGGGCAGGCAGGGCTGGGGGCGGGGCTCCAGGAGCCTGTGTGTGGAGCTGTCACCTACCTGCTCCCCATTCTCCTGGGCGCCAGCTGTTTCACGCTCTGGCCCTGACATCAGCTCAGCTGTGTATGGAGGGTAGGGGCCAGGCGGGACGGCAGAGTTACAGACAGGGATCTTCCATCCTTTGGTTCACTCCCCAATTGGCCACAATGGCCTTGGCAGGACCTATCAGAAGCCAGGAGCCAGGAGCTTCTTCTGGGTCTCCCACATGGGTGCAGGGGCTCAAGTACCTGTGCCATCTTCCACTGCTTTCCCAGGCCATCATCAGGGATGGATTGGAAGTGGAGCATCGGAGACTCAAACCGGCGCGCATAGGAAATGCTGGTGTCGCAGACAGCGGCTCAACCTGCTATGCCACAGTGCCGGCCCCCAGAGTTGGCTTTCTTTGGAGACAACGCCATGGAGTCAGTTACCTCTACGGTCAACGCGCTAAGTTATGGGATGTGGTAACTAACATGTCAGGGAAGCAGAGTGAGAAGTCCTTCCCTGAGGACGCATCACCAACGACGGAGCTGAGGCTGCAGAAACAGCAGTGTACACCTGTCGTGATACACCTGCTCTCTGTAGATCCCTCTCTCTGCTACCAGTCAGACTCATCAGGGGTCCAGACCAGACACTGGCCAGGGCCTGCTGTGCCCTCCCAGACAGGTGTGACCCAGGATACACCTGCCAAGCATATGCTGGAAATAGACCCTGGGCTGCACATACGCACACAGCACGAGGGTGCAGAACCTGGGAGCTCATGGGCCATGCTTCCCGTCACAGGGCAAGGCAAGTCACACACAGGGAGACTCAAGCTGATGGCTGGGTCTGTTTAGGCCAGGAGATGCAGGTGGAGTCTGGGTGGCACCAGAACTCGGCTTCCACGCTGTGCTCCAGTAATTGTAGAGTTCAATTGCACACTAGGGTGACTACAGCTAAGAATAATTTATATAAAATAGCTAGCAGAGAGGATTTGGAATATTCTCGTCACACGGAAGTGACAGCTGAGGTGAGGGTGTGCTGGTTATGGGGGATTTTGTTACGGTGCATACGACTGTCATGGCGATGAGATATGATGGCAGTCAGACCCCTGGGGTTGACTTGAGGGGCCGGCTCTTGTCAGGTCAGGGGACATGGGAGGGGGGCATCACCGTGGGGCTGTTTGCTGCCAGGTGTCGGCTGGCAGAGGCAGAGGCGCAAGCCCCACGGCTGGAGTGGACTAGAAAGCACCGGGGCTTGTTGCTGTGGGCTTTGGGGATGTTTTGGGGAACCGGGCTGTTGGAACCGGGGTGGGAGCTCTACCAGGGGTACCCTGGGGAAGGGAGGTGCCCACCAGCAGAAGGAGCTGCCACCTAAAGGCAACCTCCAGGGGCTGCGGTCACGGTCATGTCTGCAGGGTGAACCCCTCGGTTAGGGAGAACTCGGGTGGATCTGGCAGACAGGCAATGCCTGTGACTCTGCAGGCCACCTGAGTGTGGCAGGGACACGGAGCTGGAGCTGGCGCTGGCCTGGGGCATCAGAGCAGCACAGGGAACAGGGCTGCCATTTCAGCGGTGCAGGGATCCACACCTTCCCAGGCAGTGGTGGGGACCGGAAGTCCCCACTGGTGACTTCATTGGCAACACCCACTCAGGCACTCACGAGTATCCAGGTTGGAAGGGGGATTCTGTGGTCCCCTCGTGACCAGCGCCTGGCTGCTGCATCATGGCTGAAAAGAGTCTTGGGTTCCGAGGTCCCAAGGTGGAAAGAGAATGGCAACTTCCAGCCAAGGGAACTGGGGCGGGGGGGACAGAGCAGAGGAGGGAAGGGGCTGCTTTGGGAAGACAGAGGGAAACAAGAACAGCACGAGAGAAACTGCTGTCCAGCCTTGGTGGGAAAGAATAAGACGTTAGCAGGGCTAAGCAAACGGGGTGGGAAACGAATCAGTGGCCAGGAAAAAAACCGCCGAGGGTGAACCTGCTTGGGAGGTCTGGTGAGCCCCAGCCAGGAACCTCCCAGGACAACCTGGTGTCACAGAGGGAGGCCAAGTGAGTCAGGGAGGTGGAACCGGACCGGGCAGCTTTGCCACCGCGTGTGTCACTGGCAGATTCCAGCGGTGTTGGTGACAAACGAGTTCAGGCCGGCCCAGACTGGTGGACACCAGGGTGTCCCTCGAGGAAGCTTTTTGCTCAGGAGTGTTCTGGAGGATTCGTGCATTTTACAGCCCTGGAGATCCAGGGTCATGGGCGGACCCTCTGTCTGGGACACGTGTGGGAGCCTGAACACTGGAATGTGGGCGATGAGCAAAGAAAATGAAATCTGACAGCAGAGAGGCAGAGAGGGAGAGAGGGAGAAGGAGGGAGAGGGGGAGAGAAGGAGAGGGAGAAAGAGGGAGAGGGAGGGGGGAGAGAGAGAGGGAGGGAGAGGGGGAGAGAGAGAGAAGGGACAGAAGGAGGGGGGGGGAGAGAGGGAGGGAGAGAGGGAGAGAGAAGAGACAGAAAGATCTTCCATCCACTGATTCACTCTCCTAATCACTGTAACAGCCAGAGCCCGGCCAGGATGAAGCCAGGAGCCAGGGTCTCCATCTGGATCTCCCATGTGGGTGGCAGGGACCCAAGCCCTCGAGCCATCATTTGCTGCTTTCCCAGGGCACATTGGCAGGGAGCTGGATAGGAAGCAGAGTGGATTGGGACTTGGACCAGTGCTCCGATGTGGGACGTGGGCATCCCGAGAGGCAGCTTAACCCACTGCACCCCAATGCCCCTCCACCCGACAGGATCTGACCAATGATGTGCTTTGGAGAGGAGATATCTGTGGCTGCTGAGAACAGCGCCAGATTCCCTGTGATGGAGGTACCTCCTTGTCTACAGGAGCCTTTGCAATATGGCTCTGAGCTCAGGCATCCCCACCAGGAGATTCTGTGTCTCTCTACAGGTGCTGTTCATTCTCTGTTTGCCTCTCCAGCCTCACTCTTACCCTTTCCCACACTTTTTAAAATTATTTATTTTACTTGAAAGGCAGAGTTACCGAGAGGGTGCAGGGAGTGGAGGGAGATCTTCCATTCCCTGGTTCATTTTCCAAATGTCCAGGACTGGGCCAGGCCAAAGCTGGGAGCCTGAAACTTCTACGGGGGTCCACCTATGGGTGGCAGGGGCCCAAGCACTTGGGCCACCCTTCTCTGCTTTCCCGGGTGCATTAGCAGGGAGCTGGATCAGAAGTGGAGCAGTGGGGACTCGAACTGGTGTCCATATGGGATGTGACAGATGGTGGCTTCAACTGCTGTGCCACAATGCTGGCCACTTGCTCGCCCTTTTGGAAGGACTTTCATCCAGGGAGTATCACGAAGGCAGAGGAAAGTAGAAAGGAAAGAAAAAGGGAAGCAATGAACTGAGAAAGCAGAGACCACCCCCACCCCGATCGGAAGTGTTGCAAAAAGAAGGCAACTGAATCAGGACGCTGTGTGTACCCTGCAGGCCGGGGCACTGGCTGTGAGGCTGCAGCACTCAGGAAGGGACATCGAAAGAACAGAAGAGGTGGTTCACCCTGCTTCAGGTATTCCAATGAAATCGGCAGGGAGGCTTCCGTTTGGTAGAGTCACTGAGGCAGCATGTTCATTTCACATGGGTCACGTGTCCATGTCATGTGCATAGCATGTTCGTCTCACAGTGCCATGTGTCCATTTTATGCGCGCCATGTTCATGTGTGTAAACGTGTCCATTTCACGCACACCATGTTCATGTGTCAATTTCATGTGTGCCACGTTCATGTGTGTAATGTGTCCATTTCATGTGCACCATGTTCATGTGTGTACTGTGTCCATTTCATGCGCTCCATGTTCATGTGTGTAATGCGTCCATTTTATGTGCACCATGTGCATTTCACATGTGCCATGTGATTCCATGTGTTCATTTCACATGTGACGTGTTCATTTCATGGGCATGTGCTCACTTCCTATATATCATGTGTCATTTCATGCTTGTAATGTGTTCATTTCACGATATATGTTCATTTCCTATATATCACGTGTCATTTCATGCATATATGTCCATTTATGTGCATCATGTGCATTTCACCCGCACCATGTGATTTCACGTGTTCATTTCATATGTGACATGTTCATTTCATGGGCGTGTGCTCATCTCACATGTATCATATGTTCATTTCATGCGTGTCACATGTTCATTTCATGTATGTCACAATTCATTTCATGTGCACGTGTTCATTCTGCATGCATCATGAGTTGATTTCATGTGTGTCACATCTCACCTGTGTCGTGTTGATTACACGTGTATCGTGTTCATTTCACATGTAGCATATGTCCATTTTGTGTGTATTTCAAGTGGGATAGCTCAGAAATATGTGTGATGGAAACAGCACATAAGGATGTGAGCTGCTTTCTAGTGCCTTCTCTGTAAGTAGAGTATTTCTGACCTCAGTGTTTGGCTGCCTTGCCTAAACTTCTGCCTGCGACTGAAATACAAGCTGCCATCTGCCAAGGTTATGTGGAGCAGGTACGGGGACCCCCAAAGACCCACGGCCACATTCCCTTCCTGAGGATTAATTCCTTATAAGCTGTGTTTGAACTTTCTGATAAATCCTGATACACAAGCACACCCTTAGGGAGCACAGTTAGGAAGGCTTAGCACAGTAGAGGCACAGAAAGGGTTTTATTCAGTAAGACTGAGAAAGTGAGTGACAGGTGCCATGACAGATGTCATTTTCTTCATTTGGGCTCTTTCCTTGGTCATAGTTTTTTTTTTTTTTTAATATTTGCCATTTCAAGAAGATGCTCTTTTTTAAAAGTATTTATTTAAGAAAGAGAGGGATGGTTCTCATCACTAGTTCACCCCCTATATGCCCACAAAGGCCAAAAGTCAGAAGCTGAGAGCACCATCCAGACCTCCCACGTGGGAGGTGAGAGTCCAGTGTCTGAGCCATCACCCCTGCTCCCCTGGCTCTGCGTGAGCAGGAAGCCAGCCTCAGAAGACAGCAGGGCGGCAGGCCCAGCTACTCTGAGATGGCACAGTGCTAGCCCCAACCCTGTCCCTAGACACTGCTGGAATTGAGGAAACCCACCCTGTGCTGGGGGCAGAGTGTGCATGGTAGGCGCAGGGCTGGTCACCTGCAGAGTCCCCGCCTCCCCTCCTAAGTGAGCTCCACCGCGATTGGGTGGTACTGATTCTTGGAACCTCCTACTTGACTTTGAAGGAGAGGTGCCAGGAAGAGAGTGGGCCGCAGTTCCCAAGGGTGGCTACGATCTGGATGAAGACTGACCTGAGGGCAATGTGGGACCAGGGAGGCAGGGAATGTGAGACGAAACTCCAGGTTCTGCAGGGGAGTGTTCTGCAGGAAGAGAGGAGAGGGAGGCCTCAGCCATGTGTGCGCTTGGTCCAGGGTAATGGAGATGTTGCCTCTTGGACCTCTGCCAGCCCTTACAGGAACTGACCGAAAGAAGCTTCCAGAAGCTGGTGTTGTGGCATGGTGGGTTGTCGCCACTTAGGATGCCCGTATCACAGTGTGTGAGTTCCAAGCCAGTGTCCTGCCATGCACACTTTGGGGGGCAGCAGATGATGGCCTAAGTGCTTGGATCCCTGCTGCCGACGTGGGAGACCTGCATGGTGTTCCTGGCTCCTGGCTTTAGCCAGGCCCAGTTTCAACAGTTGTGGGCATTTGGGGAGTGAACCAGTAGGAGGGACGATCCCTCTGTCTCTGTTGCCTGTTTGCCTCTCTCTCCATGTTGCTCTGACTTTCAAATAAATAAAATTAAACAAATAAGCATTAAAACAGAAAGCAGTGTCCAGGAACACAGAGATTGTCTGAGCTCTCAAGGTGGTCTGGTACTTGGCTTGCTCTGTGTAGGTTTTCCTTTTCTTGACTTTACTCACTATCTATGCCTCAAATTTCCCCAAAGTAGAAAGTTTTGAACTTGGGGTGCTACCTAGGTTGACAGCTAATTCCCAGCATGGTGATAATTGGAGATCAGACATTGGGAGATTACAAGGTCTTAAGGATGGTGTACTAGCAGGAAGGTGGATCAGAAGTGGAGCAGCCAGGACTAGAACCAGCACCCATACGGGATCCCAGTGTTACAGGCCATGGCTTTACCTGCTATGTCGCAGTGCTGGCTCCTGGAATATTTTACTTGGTTATCCCAGATGCACTAAAAATACCTGTAAGAGTTGAGGGAGATACCTCTGAGCAGAGGGAGAGGCTCTGAGCCCTGCTGTGCCAAGAGGTGCAAACACAGCCTTGTGCTGTTACTTTGGGAGATTGATTGGTTTGCTTTTTTTTTTTTTCTTTTGAGAATGGAAAGCTCATCAGCAGGTGAGCTTGGATTTTTGTCAAGTTCTGTTCCAAGTTTTACTGCTCAAAGGACGCAAATTCCATTTCAGATGGAGAGAAGCAAAGTGGGAGTGAGTCCAGCTCTCTGGCCACCGGATTAAACTACATGATCGATCAACAACTACAGTCAGATCCCAACCAAGAGGCAGCATGGGGCGCCTTCGGAATGAGAGTCCAGGGGAACCACTCTGGCGTGCACATTTGCCTGCAGGGCCAGTGCAAGGAAATCCCCCCATGCAGCGCTGACCACTGTTTACCTGTTTGAACGTCCGCCAAGCACCTTGCACCTGACCACTTCCTCCCCACGCCCTGCCAAACATGAAAACATTATTCACCCCCAAGCCTCGGGAAAAACGAAATGTCTTCACCCCCCACCCAAACAGTGCCAAAGTAAATTGCTGCATTTATAACGAGCTGCCTAGAATGAATAGCAATTTAGAGCTAACTCTTAGAACAGTTTCTCAGCTGTATTTTTGATCTCGTGGCTGCAAAATTCTGAGCCTGTGTTGAAATGTGCTGTAAGGTTACAGGAGCATTGAGCACCAAAGCAGAAAAAGGATTTTGGAGAGGATTTGGAAGTCTGTTCACTGACAGCTGTAGAGACATCTCCCAAAAAGGGAACCGCACCGTCTAGGAGATGCAGGGCTACCGAGAGTCTAAAGGCAGATTCTCTGACAGCCAGCTCAGTCCACTTCTACTAGTACAAGGTTCTGGAGAGACACCACAGCTTAGAGTTGAAAGATGAGGAGAGATGGGCTCAGATGACACAACGATCTGCGAGTGAGATGCGAGAAGCTAAGGATGGATGGGTCAATGATAGAGAAAGTCAAGAGGATTTTTCAAGTGGGTGGATTTACCTTCAAAATTCAACAGCGCGTTTCAGTGGAAGCCCATTTGGCCAGACAGTGTCAGATAAGCAATGCCATCCGGAGGACTTGGGTGCAGTGCCCACCATGTGTGCATGCAGAACAGATGGCCATGGTGCCCTGTTACTGAGGACGCTGTTACCCAAACAGGAGATTTTTGAAAAGCAGTGGTCTGGGTGGGTTTGAAGGAAGGGGGCAACTGGAAGGCAGTATTGTACAGGAGAGAGTCACAGGGGCCGGCGCTGTGGCGGAGTGGATAAAGCTGCCACCTGCACTGCCGGCATCCCATATGGGTGCCGATTCGAGTCCCAGCTACTCCACTTCTGATCCAGCTCTCTGCTGTGGTCTGGGAAAGCAGTAGAAGGCGGCCCAAGTTCTTGGGCCCCTGCAGCTCTGGCTGTTGTGGCCAACTAGGGAGTGAACCATTGGATGGAAGACTTCTCTCTCTCTCTCTTCCTCTCCTTCTCTCTCTGTAACGCTGACTTTCAAATAAATAAATAAATCTTTAAAAAAAGGTTTTCTTTTCTGGAATGAAAGCCAGTGAAAGTGGCATGCGGAGTTGGAACAAGACAAGCAGGACCAAGCAGGTGACCCAGTGGTCTCGAGGATCCAGGGTTTCTGGGAGACAGGCACAAAAATATTAAGGCAACTTTCTTTCATTTATTCCCCATGATAGGTGCTCCAGTCTTGGCCATGCTCTGATAGGCAGCACAAAAGGACTGGGCTTCGTGTTGTGGGCTAAAGTTGGCTTCAGATGCTTTTAGGAATGGCCTTTTGTATTTCTGCATTTAGCAAAACCAAGTTTGCTCCTAATGACAGGGAAGCTGTCAAAGCCAAATAGTCGGTGTTGGTGCTCATGCGCTTGAGATCCATTTAAAGTTCACAAAAGTCCTTTCAAAAACATAGCTGCTGAAGGCAGCATGGCGATCTTACAGGCTCAGCCCATTTGTTAAAGTCTGGAAGGGCAGGGAAGATGTGGGAAAGGAAGGAAGAGAGGGAGCCCTGATCCTTCTGCCTGTACAGAGTTAATGAGACATCTGATGGGAAACAAACAAGAGGGAAAAGATGCAGCGAGAGACACTGGAACACCTGTGGCTCAGCGTGTTCAGAGAGGTTTTCTTCTGGAACATCTTCCCCTTGGAAAGATCAGAGAAACTCCTAAGCTAGAAGGAGGCCTTGAAAAGGGGCCCACATATTTCTAACCTGTTACTCTGAGCGTAGTAACATAGTATATTCCAAACAGTGGAGACCTCTTAGTAGTTCCTGAAGTCAACTTAATGGTTTGCAATGAGTATTTGCAAAAAAATGAAATGGAGCAAAACGCATTGCATGCGGGGCTGCTGGGTATGGTGGTGCAGGTGGCACACCCTGCACACCCTAGGGATGCTCTTTGCACTGTGTTCTATGTGTCTCACTCTTCTAGCTTCTGTCTGCCACTCACCAGACAGGAGCAGGTGGGTCAGATCAGTAATGATAAATACTTCCTCGGGAGACTTATATTTAAATGTGCGTGTATGAGTGTGTAAGATGGGTGTGAGGGTGCATGTGTGTGTGTGATACAAACTGATTTTACTAAGAGTAAAAAAAAAATTCATCCTCCATTGCTACGGTGGCCTCATGTCACTTCTTATGTCACCTGCCATTGGAACTCCCTCTGGCGTTGGACTATGCCTGGTGTTGGGTCTGAATGGCTGCAGAGTCCTGTCTTTCTCTCCAGAACCCCAGGTATGGGGCAGATTCTATCACCCCCTCCCTGAAGTCAGACATGAGAGGCGGAGACCAACACTGGTCCATCAGATGTTCCCAAGCAGAGCTTCAGATATAGAGGGGGTGACGCAGGGACCCTGAGCCTCTGAGAGGGTCCTTGTGGTGGCAGACGGTGTTACGAGCAGGCTGCTGGCCGCAGGTGGAAGTGACCCGTCCTTGCTCATGAGAGCGATGGCAGTAGTCTAACCAGCAGGGCCTGGCGTGAGCCTAGCTGCCCAGCCGCCTTTAGTGCCTGTTTTCTGATGTGGTGAGGCATTCCATGTTTCCAACACATTGCATTTTTTACCCATGTTTATGGCAGCCAGTTCTTACTGTTTACAACCAATGACTCTGTCTTCTCGGGGAGCTGAGCTTGGGATGTGATTCATTCATTCCTTTATCCCACGTTCTCAAGCAATAAACAAATGGGCTGTGAATGAAGAAGAAACGAGATAGATGGAAGAGGAGGAAGCTGGTGTTGTGGTGTAGTAGCTAAAGCCGCTGCCTGTGGCGCTGGCATCCCGTTAGGATGCTGGTTCATGTTCCGGCTGCTCCAGTTCCCATCCAGCTCTCTGCTCATGGCCTAGGAAAAGCAGTGCAAGATGGTCCAAGTGCTAGGGCCCCTGCCACCCATGTGGGAGATCCAGATGAAGCTCCTGGCTTTGACCTGGCCCAGCTCTGGCTGCATCAGCTATTTGAGGAGTGAACCAGCAGATGGAAGACCTCTCTCTCTCTCTCTCTCTTTCTCCCCCCGGCCCATAACTCTGACTCTCTAAATAAATAAATAAATCTTAAACAAAAGACAGAGAAAAACATTTCTGCAAGTTATTTTCTTTTCTAAAGTATTGTTTAAACAAGTCTTGTTTGGGGACAGGAAAAATAAAAGTATTTCCTTTCATTGCCACAGATGACCACATAAACCAGAGCCTACGAAGTGAAAACCATGGATCTGTGGCTTTTGACGCCCTACTTTGAGCCCTGTGGGCTAGCATTTATCAGCAGTAGGCAGGCTTCTTTTAAGGTTCTCACCAAACATTCAGCAACAATAGCAATGAAGGAAAAACGCAGAATACACTCCTATGGCACTTCCAGAAACCTGAAACTCGTGCACCCTAAGGTTTGTGAGCTTCCTTTCTGAGAGGCAGAGAGAGAAAGAGAGAGCGAGAGCAAGAGCGAGAGAGAGGCAGAGAGAGAGAGAGACAGAAAGTGAGCGAGCACGCTCTCATTTGCTGGCTCAGCCCCCCAAGTACCCGCATCGGCTGGAGGGCGATGTCACAAGTCGGTATCTGGGCATTCAAGCCAGGTCTCCCAGATGGGTGGCAGAAGTCAATGACTTGGGCCACCATCTGCTGCCTTCCTGGGTGGGCCTTAGCAGGAAGCTGGAGGCAGGGGCTGGAGCTGGGAACAGCAGGCTGCATCTCCTAAGGCACTCCAATGTGAGACACAGCCTAACTGGAATTGCTAACCCTGAGGCCAAATGCTAACCTTGACTTTTGTCTTTGTGGCTTGCTAAAGAAAAAACAAATAGTATAATGCTTTACCATCCTGCCCTGGTTGCTGTTTGATTACGATAGCACGTAGAGAAAACAGCAGCTGGTGCGACCATTTCAACAAAGATGTTGCTCCAGGCTTGTAGAGTTGGCTTTCCACTGGGCATAATCGGGCTTCACTGCCTGCCCGGAGGGCTGGTTTTCTGTTTTGCTGAACATCTCATTTCTTGTGCTTCAAAAGTGGTTTCGAGCCGGCGCCGTGGCTCAATAGGCTAATCCTCCACCTTGCGGTGCCGGCACACCGGGTTCTAGTCCCGGTCGGGGCGCCGGATTCTGTCCCGGTTGCCCCTCTTCCAGGCCAGCTCTCTGCTGTGGCCAGGGAGTGCAGTGGAGGATGGCCCAAGTGCTTGGGCCCTGCACCCCATGGGAGACCAGGAAAAGCACCTGGATCCTGGCTCCTGCCATCGGATCAGCGCGGTGCGCCGGCCGCAGCGGCGGCCATTGGAGGGTGAACTAACGGCAAAGGAAGACCTTTCTCTCTGTCTCTCTCTCTCACTGTCCACTCTGCCTGTCAAAAAAAAAAAAAAAAAAAAAAAAAAGTGGTTTCCCCAGCGGGAAAGACCTCGGTGGCAGCAAGTGAGTGACAGCCGTCCTGGCAGGCTGGGGGGGAGGGGAGCCGCCCGCTGACAGGAGCAGTCCCCCAGAATGACACATCTTGGTGGTTACGGTTAAACCAGAGGAGATTCCTCCACCTGCCCAGACGTACAAGACAAAGCCAAGGAAATCACACCCTCTAGCCTTTACTCATCCGTTTCTCATAACCCCATGCGTGCTAGCAGGTTTCCATGCGGGCCGAACACAGGGCTCGCAATTCCCAGAAGTCGCGCTCACTTCTAGTTTGTCACCGTGGGGTTTGTTACTTTCTTTTCCCCCTTGGGCACCACTGGAGCCCTTGCCTTGGAACCCCCTCCCCTGCCAGTCTTTGGAGCTGGCATCCCACAGTGGGAGGAGCCCTTAGTGGGGTCGCTGTCTTCTGCCTCTGTGTGCAGTGGTCCCTAGCGCCCAGCCTGCTGTCCCCTGGCCACGTGGCATGTGGTGGAACTGTGGTCCTGAGGTGTTTCCACTCGAGTGTCTCCGCTGGGGGTCAGGATGGTGCCCACATGATCCGCTCATAGCCTCCCATGCACCCTCTCCTCCCTTCTACCCTGCTGGCTCTTCCTGCTCCATCTCCCTTGGCTGCTCTGAGTTTTCTAGGGGTCCGCCCATGGTGTTTTCACTCTTGGCTTTCCTCCCAAGCCATCGCACCTGCTCCCCAGATGGTCCGTGGAAGCCCACGGCCATTGACACCTCTGCTAGAGGCTCCAATACTCCCATGTGTAGATGAGATCTTCCTATAAAACCATACCTTGTGGTTTTTAAATTAATTTTTATTTATTAATGAGAGTGAGAGCGAGATGGCCTCCATTCACTGGGTCACTCCCCAAATGCCTGCAGTAGCCAGAGCTGCGTCAGGCAAAAGTCCAGACCCAGGAACTCAATCTGGATCACTCACCAGAGTGGCAGGAGCCCAAGTACTTGAGCCAGCTCCTGCCACCTCCAGGCCAGGCACTAGCAGAAAGCTGGATTGGAAGAAGGGTGGCTAGGACTCAAAGCAAGCACTCCGATATGGCGTCTTTTTTATCACTATGCCAAATGCCCCCAACAAGAGACAGGATCTTCCCTCTGCTGGTTCACTCTTCAAATGTCCACCATAGCCATAGCCAGGCTGAAGCCAGGAGCCTGGAACTCCCTCCAGGTCTCACACAGGGGTGGCAGGGGCCCAAGGACTTGGACCATCACCTGCTGCCTTCCCAGGCACATGGGCAGGAAGCTGTAATGGAAGCAGAGCCTCTGAGACTTGGACCAGTACTGGAATATGGAGCGTGGGTGTCACCAGCAGTGACTTAACCCACGGCGTCACAACACCCACCCCAGGTACTCACACCTTTGAATCTCTTTGCTGCCTCAAAGACAGCACATCTGTTCCTGCCAGCTACAGTGCCTCTGCCCTCTGCCTTCCCGTCCACCTGGCCTTCCTCTTACTCCAGGTGAAGGGTGAGGGCACTGGGCCTGAATCCCCAGGCCTGAGGACACTGGGTGCAGGTGGATAACACAAAGGCTACTATTTATTGCTCCGGAAAGTCCGCACCTGGGGACATTCCAAACCACAATGACAATGCACCCTAGGAGTTTTTCTGCACGACCTTATCGGGGTCCCTGTGGTGCTCTGCACCTCCTTCTGCCCAAGAATGGATTCTGCCTGCTGTTCAGACGGAGGGAAACCTGGCTTCAGACCCTCTACCCTGGCAGGCTGGACCCCCACTCTCTCTCTCACCCCCGCCCCCATTCGGCTCCCCCTAAAATAAGGTCTCCTCTGCTTGAACAAGCTGCCTCCTCTCCTTCGTCAAACCCTGACATCCTAAAACCTAACACTCTACACGTGGAGGCCCTAGCAGCTCACCCTGCTGCTCTGCCGTCCGTTTCTACGGAGTGTGATCGCCGTGCCCAGTTCAAGAATGAAATTGGCCTTCGTGGTTTTTCATGGGAACCCAGAGTTCCGGAAATCACCCCCTTGGCCACTTCCTGCACCCCAGAGGTGCCTGCTCCCCAAGGCTTTGGCTGAGCCTCGGGTTGTGCAGAGACCGGCTTCCTTCCACAAGCAGCCCCAAGCCCCTAGCACACTCATGGCGATTTCCTTTGTCCTGGGCTTCCCTCCACTATCCGTAATTTCAGCCGAATGCACGGCCAGTGTTTACATGGCTATTGTACTACGTAGAGCTGAGTCACGTAGGAAACTGGGCTTCCCACCTGCCCTCCACGTTAACCTTTGCCTTTTTAGGGTGCTAATGGTCTCCATATTTATTACTAGTGACCCCAATTCCCTTGCTCATGGGCTAATGTTGCAGGGAAACTGGTGAGAGGATTCTGGGTTCGTGTCCTGGTGTACAAGCAGCGAAGTTCTATTTAAGTAAGAAGAAGAAAGACTCCAAGGGGCAGGCTCTGTGGTGCAGCGGGTTAAAGCCCTGGCCTGAAGCTCTGGCATCCCATATGGGTGCCGGTTCTGGTCCCAGCTGCTCCTCTTCCAATCCAGCTCCCTGCTATGGCCTGGGAAAGCAATGGAAGATGAGCCCCTGCACCAACGTGGGAGATCTGGAAGAAGCTCCTAGCTCCTGGCTTCAGATCTGTGCAGCTCTGGCCTTTGCGGCCATCTGGGGAGTGAACCAGCGGATGCAAGACCCCTCTCTCTCTGTCTCTACCTCTCTCTGTAACTCTGTTCTTCAAATAAATAAAATAAATCTTTAAACAAAACAAAACAAAGACTCTGAACAAATGGAGGGGCTGGTAGAAAGAAAAGACCAAGCCGCTGAGGTCTTGCAGTCTGGGTGTATTTGTATGGCTTTATCACATTATCTCCAAGGAACAAAGGCAGTGGTTCCATGGTAGTTACTGTGAAAGCCAGGCACAGTGTTCATGGAGCCCCTTCTGGCTTGTTTTTATCTAAACCTAGGTGGAAAGCCAGATCTTGTTATCGGTGATAAGAACTGTTACCAGGGGCTTCCATCCTGTTATCCTGTTCTGTTGAGTGTGTGCGTGCTGGGAAGGAGTTGTGGGATGGCATTAGTATAGCCTGCTTTAGTCTTGAGAGCTCCCTCACTAATATTACTCAGCAAAATGAAACACACTGAGTATTCTGGTAATCTTTATTAGCGAGGAGTGGGAGCGAAGGGGAGAGGGAGAGAGAGAGAGAGAGAGGGAGGAGGGAGAAAGGGAGGGAGGGAGGGAGCGAGGGAGAGAGAGATCTTCCCTCTGCTGATTCACTCCCCAGATGTCTACACTGGCCAGGGCTGAGCTGGTGCTGGAACCAGAATCTGGGCTCTCAGTCTGGGTCTCTGCTGTGTGGGCAGCAGGAGCCCGGTTACTTCAGCTGTCTCCGGCTGCACCTCAGCGTCTGCATTGGTAGGAGGCTGGATTCAGGGGCCAGAGCTGGGGACTGAACCCAGGTACTATGATATTCGACATGGCCAAACTCCTGCCCCTCTCCTAGTGTATTTGAATTTTAACAGCACACCACCATTCTTAGAAAAGCTTCTTTTAAACACTGTTCACATTGCATAGGTAGAATGTCTTGTCTTCCTGTTTTCTCGTTTTGAAAATTTTCTTCTCTGTCTTCTTCATGTGTTAATTCCTGGAGAGTTGGCTTTAACCTGCACTTTCCCTATTAAAAGGCTCTTGGGCGTCAGCAGACCCTGGCTGCCCTCTCCGCTTTAGCAGTTGAATGTGCGCTAGCTGACCGGAAGTGCTGGGCAGGATTCCAACAGGAGGTGCACTGTGGAATCCTACGGATGTGCTGTGTCCCTGGGAAAAGCCAACACAGTCGTGCCTCTTCCTGTTCTTCTGCCAGCATTTGAGCGCCCCATGTGCTGGGAGGTCGAGGTCTTGGCACTGAAAGTTGTCCTCACTAGACTCTCCCTTTCTTTCTTTCTTTCTTTTTTTTTTTTAAAGGCTTTATTTATTTGAGAGGCAGAGTTGCAGACCGGGGCGGGGGGGCGAGGGGGAGACAGAGAGAGAGAGAGAGATCCTTCATCCACTGGTTCACTCCCCAAATGGTGCAATGGCTGGAGCTGCACGGATCCAAAGCCAGAAGCCAGGAGTTTCCTCCCAGTCTCCCACGCAGGTGCAGGGGCCCAAGGACCTGGGCCATCTTCTACTGCTTTCCCATGCCATAGCAGAGAGCTGGATCGGAAGAGGAGCAGCTGGGACTAGAACCGGCACCCATATGGGATGCCGGCGCCACACACAGAGGCTCAGCCTGCTGTGCCACAGCGCTGCCCCCTGGACTCTGTTGGGGTGCAGGCTTGATCCTCAGTCATGCCTGATCCCTTGTCTTCTCGCCCTCTTGGGCTTCACAAAGATCACTCACGCTCACTCCAGTGGTGCTTCTGGCAAGCGTGGAGGCCAACACATGCCCTACCCGATCTCCTACCAGAAGTCAGCCGCACCACTGTCACCGCACAGCCGACCTCTTCCTGACATCGCTTTTCTGTTTTCTCTAGCAAATGGGTCGTGGGTTTCCAGGAAAGACGCAGGGTTGAGAGAGGTGACAGAGCCACAGCAGCCAACACGTCCCAGCTCGCCTGGTCCTCATTGTCACCCTGCATGGCGGTGGCCTCTTGGTCTGCATGGGTGCCCTCGCTCTGCTCCGTCCGAGGGCTGGGGCCATCCACACAGTACTTCTCCCAGATTGGAACGAGGGCCAGGCCCACAACTGCCTTCTGCTCCTTCGTGGCCTTGGCCAACTCAGCAATGCCCTCGGCGAACTGAATGCCACGTGCAGGGCTCGACTGTCTCATCCGTGGGGCAGCTGTCTCCAGGCCTGAAGACAGGTGCTTCCAAGGGCCACAGTCACACAATGACTGACACAGCTTGCATGCCAATTAGGCCAACAATATGCCACCACCCACCTGGCCAGCCAGCTTCAGCCGCCCTCTATGCCCTGCCATGCAGCTTTTTAAACAGGTTCTCTGAAATCTGAAACAAATCCTTAGGCGCTTTGGACATGTGTGTAAGTCTTTTCTCTGTCAGTTGCATTTCAGGGTAGTAGAGATGGTTGGAACCACTGTACTCTACTTTGTAGCCTGTGCTGTGTTTGCTCCATGTATCCTGCCAGTAAGTGATCACTTACTGTATCAATAACCATGTAATGGATTCAGCAAATCGTTATTCCAAACAATTCAATCTTTGTCTTGAAACCCTTCTGAACAGCTACAGAGAAGTAAAAGATACATGCTATCTGTTTTTGTTGTTAAATGCACACCAGAAAAAGCCACTCTTTATATTTTATTTTATTTGAAAGGCAGAGAGACTGAGATCTCGAGAGACACAGGTACACACTTGGACGCACACAGATCGAGAGAGATCTTTCTCTTACTGGTTCACTCTCCAAGTGCCCACAACAGCCAGAGCTGGGCTATGCCAAAGCCAGGAGCTGGGAACTCAGCCCAGGTTGCCCCACCGTGGTGGCAGAGACCCAATTACAGGAGTCACTGCCTGCTGCGTTCCATGGTGCTCATCCGCAGGGAGCTGGAATCCGGAGCAGGGGCAGGGCTCAACCCCAGCACGACATACTGGAATGCAGGAGTCATGAGCTGAACCCCTATGCCAAGTGCCACCTCCAAATATCACCATGACCTCCTCCTTAGATGGCGTTGAGATCCCCGAATGGCTCAAGCACACAAAGCCCAGTGTGCATCAGTGTTCTTCAAAATGTTCGTGGAAAATGGAATTGAAAGATTAGCTTGCTTTGTTGCAAAAATGTCTGAAATCCACACACTTGAGTCCTGGAAAATATGTACTATGAAAAACCCTTGCGTGGATTTCAAAATAAGTTTTGCTCCATTATAAACATATCTTCTCATTCTGTTTTCCATGAACTACACTCATGCAAGCATACTCATGCTTTGGGTTAAAAGCTGGGCTTTGGTGTTGGCACAGTGGGTTAAGCTGCCACCTGTGATGCTGGCATCTCATATGAGCACTGCTTCAAGTTCTGGCTGCTCCACTTTCGATCCAGCTCCCTGCTAATGAGCCTGGGAAAACAGCAGAAGATGACCCAGGTGATTGGGCCCCTGCATCCTTGTGGGAGACCTGGATTCTTCCTGCTTCTGCTCCTGGCTTCGGCCCAGCCCAGCCCTGGCTGTTGGTGCCCATTAAAGGAGTGAACCATCAAATGGAATATCTCTCTATCTCTCCATCTCTGTCTCCTTCTTTGTGTGACTTTGCTTTTCAAGTAAATAAATACATCTTAAAGAAAAAAAAAGCTTCAGTGTCCATGTCTGTCTATCTCTCCATCTCTGTCTCCTTCTGTGTGACTTTGCCTTTCAAGTAAATAAATACATCTTAAAGAAAAAAAAAAAGCTTCAGTGTCCACGCGGTAGAGGAGCAGTATCCGCAGATGGCCTGTTCGTTGCTTGTTTGCGGGTATTCTGGTATCTGAACAGCACTGCGTCTGGGGCTTATGTTTCTGTTTAGTCCTTGGATCTGGATCTTCAAAATAAACAAGCTCAAGACTGCTACTTAAGGGTGTGCTTCAGATCTGTGGTCTGTGTCATCTAAACCTCAGCCTAGAATTTAAACTCCACGTCCTCAAGGGATGCTTCTGGTCCCTGAAGCCGTCCCTGACACGAGAGGGCTGCCCCCTGCCCGTTCTCTTGTCCAGATGAACCAGAGCACGGCACCGAGCACCTGCTGGCTCAGCACAGAGGAGAGAGCAGAATGTGTGGTCGGTTGATCTCTGGGGTCAACAAGGGAAAACTGGATGGAGGCTGTGTGTTTCTGTGGAAGCTGGTGAGTGAAGTGGCATGACCTTGATGTTCCCGTTTAAGGACATCAGCAGGGGGTGACTGAGAACTGTAGCTTAAGAAGTAGCTCTGGCAGCTGACGCTGTGGTGTAGCAGGCTAAGCTGCTGCCTGCAGGGCCAGCATCCCATATGGGCACTGGTTCGAGTCCTGGCTGCTCTACTTCTAATCCAGCTCCCTACTAATGCACTTGGGAAAGCAGTAGAAGATGGCCCAAGTGCTTGGGCCCCTGCACCCATGTGGGAGACCAGGAAGAAGCTCCTGGCTCCTGGCTTTGGACTGGCTCAGCTCCAGCCATTGTGGCCATTTAGGGGGTGAACCAGTGGATGGATGATGTCTCTCTCTTGCTCTGTAACTCTGCCTTTCAAATAATAATAATTAAAAAACAGCTTTAAGGAAAAAAAAGTTTCACAGTGGATCTTTCCAACTTAAAAAAAAAAAGATAGCTTTAAGTAAGCAAATGTTTCTGGTCTATCTCTGGGAGAAAGCAAAGTCAAAATTAAAAAATCTTAAAAACCACGAATTGGCAAAGAAACCCAGAAAGCTGACTGCATATATGGTTCTTCTTTCAAAAAACAGTGTGTGGGGGGGGCTATCATTCAGCATAATGGATTATACCCTGCATTTAGAACCAATGAGAGGCTCCAACACAAAGACAGATGAGGAAATGCCAAGACTGCCTGTTTGATAGGTTGGTTTGTGCTGTGCACCTGTGTTTTGAAATACTGCACACAGTAGCTCAGAAAAATGTACAAGAATGACCTGTTCGTTAAAAATTTTTAAAATTAAATTTTTGA
The DNA here is from genome assembly GCF_964237555.1 of Oryctolagus cuniculus. Classification (NCBI taxonomy): domain Eukaryota; kingdom Metazoa; phylum Chordata; class Mammalia; order Lagomorpha; family Leporidae; genus Oryctolagus; species Oryctolagus cuniculus. The sequence continues at coordinate 100,756,084 of NC_091444.1, read as the reverse complement.
ACAAAAAGGCTTATTTATTTATTTAAGTTACAGAAAGAGAGAGAGACAGAGACAGAGAGATCTTCCATACACTGGTTCACTCCCTAGATGGCTGCAACAGCTAGGGCTGGGCCAGGCTGAACCAGGAGCCTGGGACTCCCTCCTGGGAATGGGTAGTACTGTATGAGCTGGCAGGGCAGTGGAGATGGTGGGAGACAGGCTGATCACCTCTCATTCCTGTGACCCCAGAGCGATTGTGTCTGGGACCCACAGAAGGACCAGGGGCAGAGCGGCTGGCGAAGGCATTCCCCCAAAGCTATCATGCTGCCTTCTTTAGTCTCTCGAGATCCGTTGGTTGCATCTTCCTCTTCCCAGGGTTGCTCCTCAGATTTTGTCTGCCTGTCATTGCACCCGTCTGCGACACCCAAACAGACCTCTGCTCCTGGGAGGTGGGTGCAGGGTGGGGAGAGGGGCATTGAACAGGGCATGAGCGGCTGTCACCGTTCACAACTTCCTGTAGGACCTCGCATTCCCTGGGGCACGTTTTTCTTCTCAGCCCTTTGGTTTGATACCTTGGTACGCATTGCTGCTAGAGGTAACCACCAATCCATCATTTGACATTTAACATCTTACTTGTTATTCATTTGAAAGGTGGGGAGGAGGGCTCCCAATCATTGGTTCATTCCCCTCAAATGTCCACCACAGTCAAGGCTGAGCCAGGTTGAAGCTGGAAGCTGGGAAGTCCATCCAGGTCTCCCACATGGGTGGCAGGGACCCAAGGACCTGAGCCATCACCTGCTGCCTCCCGGGGTGTGCACTAGCAGGGAGATGGAATCGGGCGTGGAGCTGGGACTCAGACCCAAGCATTTGGATATGGGATGTGGGAGTCCCAAGTGATATCTTAGCTGTTGTGCCACACGCCAGTCCCTGCTTTTCCGTTTCTGATAGACAAGGAGATGTGTAATTTCCATTTGTGCAATACTTCCAGTCCAGCTCTCTGCTGTGGCCCAGGAAGGCAGTGGAGGATGGCCCAAGTGCTTGAGCCCCTGCACCCACACGGGAGACCAGCAGGAAGCGCCTGGCTCCAGGCTTCGGATTGATGCAGCGCCGGCTGTAGCAGCCATTTGGGGGGTGAATCAACAGAAGGAAGACCTTTCTCTCTCTCTCTGTAACTCTGCCTGTCAAATAAATAAAATAAAAAAATCTTAAAGAAAGAAAGTCAGAATTACACAGAGAGAGGAGAGGCAGAGAGAGAAAGAAAGAGAGAGAGAGAGGTCGAGAGAGAGGTCTTCCACCCACTGGTTCACTCCCCAATTGGCTGTAATAGCCAGAACTGTGCTGATCTGAAGCCAGGAGCCAGGAGCTTCTTCCGGGTCTCCCACATGAGTGCAGGGGTCCAAGCAGTTGGGCCATCTTCTATTGCTTTCCCAGGCCAGAGAAGAGAGCTGGATAAATGGTGGAACAGCTGGGACTCCAACTGGTGTCCACATGAGATGCCTGCATTTTAGGCAGAGGCTTTACCTGCTACACCTCAACAGCAGCCCCACATTGTACTGTGTGTGTGTTGGGGTGATTCTGAGTATTGTGGGTGCCTGACACAATATTGATTGAACCTATTACAAAGCCAATGGTGACGTGCTCCATGCAGTTCTTCTTACTGCAACTTGACAAGAGCGCCACGGTAGGCAGTTCAGGTTCAGCTGGAGCTCCACTGCCTAGATTTAGACCGTGGCCTTGAAATTGTGTGTGACCTAGGACGAGGCAAGCTGTGCACACGGGAAGTAGTTACAGGTGGGTTACCCATGCTGGCAAAGCTCACTTGCTCGGCCATTGCTGGTTTTACTTGGAAAGCACAAGTTCAGAAACCCCATGGAGTTTACTGATGAGCTGGCCACCTTGTGTAGTTTCTTTTCCATTCACCCAGGGGAGCAGAGACTTACGAGCTGAGATCGGCCTGGCAGAGGCTGGGTGGTGACAGCAGGGCAGCTGGTTCTGTGCATTGTCTAGTTGTCATCATCCCAGAATAAGAAGCTGAAACAGACAAGCAAATACAAAATTGCTTCCCGGGTTGGCAGGCTATGACAATTTGCATGTGGAAGCTCAATCGAAGTGCTGGTGCGTCTTTGGGCTGTGGGTTTTTGGCTGCTGTTTGCTGGCTTTAAGCACAAGGAAAAGCCCCTCGTTACTTGAGAGAAGTGGGGAATTGGCCAGAGATTTCTCCTGGGTCGCTGTTGTGTGACTCACCCTCCTCCTCGCCCCCTCCCCCCCCCCCCAGGTCTGCCCGCAGTGGGCAGGTGGTTCCCCGGACCTGCCCTGGCCGTGGTGACTCATGCCTCCAAATCAGGATTTTCACACCAGACTCTCAAGGGCCCTGCAGATCCACGCTGGAAACCAACGGCTGAATTGAGAGGAAGCCGAGGGACGCTCCTCACTGAAGTTCAGAACATTCCTACCGGAGGTTCCTGTCCATTGGCAGGGTGTGGCGTGATGCCCGCCCAGATAGGAACTTAGAGGAGCATGTTCTCTAAAAGTACACTGGACTCCCAGGCCTGCGGGTGTAGACGGCCTGGGGGCTGGGCCAGCCAGTTCACCTGGAGCAGATTAAAGATGGCTGCCCCGCTAAGTGGCCTGGGTCTTCTCTCCCATAGGAGGCGCCAGGCAGAGGCAGCTATCCCCCCCCCCCCCCCCCCCCCCGCTGTGTGCCAGGGAAGCCAGAGAGGGACACGGAAGAGCAGCATCTGCCCACCTTGGAGCCAGGCCTCCTGGCGCTCTGAAAGGTTCAGGAAGTTAACAGCTTTCCTAGAGTCACACCGGCTGTGGCTGTCTTATCTCTGAGCTCATGGAACCGAGAAAGTCTGTGTTCTGCCTAGAATGACAGATAGTCATCAACCCCTGGGCAGAAACGCAATAAGGCCATGGTGGTGCATCTGTCCATGTAACCGAGCGTTCCCACACTGGAAAGTGGGAGGAAGAGGTACGTTCGCTAGGAAATCCATGCATAGTTCTTTCATGAGATGCCTTTTTCATGAACTTTCCGAAGACCTCATGTATGCATGCATTTCAGTCTTCTTTTTTTTTTTTTTTGCACCAAAATAAACTTGTCTTCTCGTAACATTTCCCACAAACTTTGGAAGGAGAATCATACATTTTGTACTGTAGTTTTTTTTTTTTTAAAGATTTATTTTATTTATTTGAAAGGCAGAGTTACAGGGTGCGTGGAAAGACAGAGAGAGAAAAAGCGCTTCCTTCCACTGGTTCACTCCCCAAATGGCTGCAATGTTTGGGGCTGGGCCAGGCTGAAGCCAGGAGCCAGGAGCTTCATGTCTCATGTGAGTGGCAGGGGCCCAAGCACTTGAGTTCATCTTCCGCTGCCTTCCCAGGCACATTAGCAGGGAGCTGGACTGGCAGTGGAGCGGCCGGGATGCAACCCAACGCTCAGATGGGATGCTGGCGCCGTAGGCTTCAGCAACTTAACTTCCTGGACCACGGCGCCGACCCCAGCCACTTGCTTTTCAGAAAATTCGAGACTCATTTCCTTTCAGTGTGTGTCTCATGTTCACGCGTGGCCCGGGAAGGTATGGCGTCTCATGATAGGAAAACACTATGATGGATCCGTCCATTCTTCCACGAAGGGACGTGTGCTTTTTTTTTTCCAGTCCTGCTGTGGACATTCTTGAAGCTTTCAAGGCACAGGTGTGAGTGATTCTCTGGGTCCTAATTTGCATGTGTGGATTTCTAGTTTATCAGTTTGCTGCTGGCACTCGGGTTTATAATCTACATGTGATTGATATTGTCTATGGAAATCAGGCATCCGTTTTCTGTTTTTTTTTTTTTTTTTTTTTTTTTTGCCATGATGCTAAACCAGCAGCTCCCTCCAATGAATAGTCCATCTCTTTACTTGGCGGCAGCGTCATCTCTGTCACAGATCAAGTTTCCGTTGGTTGGTTCTGGGCCGTTTTTTTTTTTCTTTCCACTGGGCCATTGTTCTAATCATATGCTGACATCACACTTAGATTATCACCGTAGTGTTACACATGGGCACCTCAAAATGTCCATGGAAAATGCATATAGGAGAAAATCAGGCATAGATTTCAATTCTTTTAAATTACGATTACAGTTTTTTTTTTAAATACCCTATCTTTGAATACCCTTTCCCACAAGCTTTTTGAAGCACCCTTGGGTGAATTTTTCTTTGTCTTGCTCAAGAATGTCCTAGGGGCCAGCGCTATGGCACGGTGGGTTAAAGTCACTGCCTGCAGTGCTGGCATCCCATTTGGGTGCTGGTTCGAGTTCCGGCTACTCCACTTCTGATCCAGCTCTCTGCTATGGCCTGGGAAACAGTAGAAGATGGCCCAAGTTCTTGGGACCCTGCACCCATGTGGGAGACCTGGAAGAAGTTCTTGGCTTCGGATTGGCGCAGCTCAGGCTGTTGTGGCCAATTGGGTAGTGAACCTCTCTCTTTGCCTCTCCTTCTCTCTCTAACTCTGATTTTCAAATAAATAAATAAATAAATAAATCTTTTAAAAAATGAATAATAAAAAAGAATGTCCTAGACCTAACTTACTATATAAATTTCAGAATGAACTTCATGTCTCTTGATAAACTTGGATTTTTAGGGGGCAGGCGCTGTGGTATCATAGGCTAAGCTCTGGCCTGCAGTGCCAGCATCCCATATGGGCGCAAGTTCATGTCCAGCTGCTCCTCTTCAGATTCAGCTCTCTGCTATGGCCTGGGGAAACAGCAGAAGACGGCTAAGTGCTTGGGCCCATGCACCCACATGGGAGACCCAGAAGAAGCTCCTGATTCCTGGCCTCAGATAGGCACAGCTCTGGCTGTTGTGCCCATTTGGGGAGGGAACAAGCGGATGGAAAATCTCTCTCTCTGTGTCTCTCCCTCTTTTTCTATAACTCTGCCTTTCAACTTAAATAAATAATTGCTTAAAAAAGATATTTATTTGAAAAGCAGAGTTACAGTAAGAGGGAGAAAGAGAGAGAGAGAGAGACAGAGACAGATCTTCCATCCACTGATTCACTCCCCCAAAAGGCTGCAATGGCCAGGGCTGGGTCAGACTGAAGCCCGGAGCTTCATCCAGGTCTCCTATATGGGTGCAGGCCCCCAAGCACTTGGGCCATCCTCTGCTGCTTTCCCAGGTGCATTAACAAGGAGCTGGATCAGAAGCGGAGCAGTGGCACCCATAAGTGATGCCAGAGTCACAGGAGGCAGGTTAACCCATGGCACCACAATGCTGCCTCCGGTTCTTTTCTTTATTAAAGTTGTCTTAAGTACATTTTCCAGTTCTTTCCTGTTGGTATAAAGGCATGGACTCAGTATCTGAAAATTCATATTATGTAAAAAAATAAAGCAGGGTCACTTTGTAATTCTAGGACTTAGATTGTCTTAGATTTTCCATATGTGGAAATTCATATTATCTGTCAACAATTTTATTTCTTCAATTCCCATTCTACTTCATTTCCTGTGTCATGACCCAATTCATTATCTGATGGAAATAAGTGGTGACAGTAGACATCAACTTCTTGTTGGTTTTAATTATTTATCTTAAAATTTGTATTTACTTTTGCTTTATCTGAAAGGCAGAGAAACAGCAGGAGGGAGGGAAGGAGGGGGAGAGGGAGGGAGAGAGAGAGAGAATTTTCCATCTGCTGGTTCAGTCCCCAAATGCCTGCAGCAACTTTGGTTGGCCCAGGCTGTAACCAGGAGCTAAGAGCTCTATCTGGGTCTCCCATGAGTGTAGCAGGTGCCCGACTACTGGAGCCATCCCCACCTGCTGCCTCTAAGTGGGAAGCTGGAGTTGGGAGTGGAGCTGGGACTCGAAACCAGACCCTCTGATGTGGGATGCAGGGGCCAAGCTGGTGTCTGGGTTGGGGTAGCTGATCCCTCCTATGGGCTGACTTCTAACTGGCATCCCAGGAGGCTGACTTCTGATGGCTTTTGATTGGTGAGAGACAGGAGGAGGAGAGGACAGGTGAGTGGGGTCAGGAGAGGCACTGCCCTGAATCCCCTTTGGGGGTTCATGAAACTTCAGGCAGCCTCTGCACGCATCCCGTTGGCCTCCAGGTTCCCACCACTGTTCCTTGCGCTGATGCCTTCAGAGCCATCAATGGGAGCGATGCCAGGTTCTGCCTTGCACTCAATGCGTTCGCACTTGCCCCGCTCCCCAATCCACCCTGTGGCAAGTTGCTATGAGCTTTAAGCTGCCAACTGGACCCCCCTCTCCCAGGAAGTTCCCTTTGCCTGACAAGAGCTGCTGCTTCTGGGAGGTTCAGCCCCGCCCCCATTGCCCTGGGTGCAGCTCCCAGCCGAAGATGAATTAACAGGGCGGTGCAAAAAGCCAGATCCACTGTCTCAAGGTGAGACGATGCTGCTGGGCAGTTTCTGCTCAGAGCTTCCCGTGGGGTTGGGTGAAGCTGGACTCCAGCTGGGGCCACGACTCCCCCCGATGCATCCTCCTGCCCTTCCTCCTATTGCCTATTTGTTGGTTCACTCCCCAAATGCCTACAACAGCTAGGACTGGGCAGGGTGGAAGCCGGGAGCCTGAAGCTCCATCTGTGGGTCTCCTACATGGATGGGTGGCAGGGACTTAAGCTCTTGGGCCATCGCCTGCTGCCTCCCAGGGTGTGCATTAGCAGGGAGCTGGATCAGAAGTGGAGGAGCCAGCCCTTGAATCTTGGCACTCTGATGTGGGAACGTGGGTTTCCCAAGTGGTGTTCTAACTCTTGTGCCAGAAGCCCATCCCCCTTTGCCTGCACTCTGTGCAGGGAGATGCTGTGTGGCCTCTTCGATATCTGTCCTCATGTCCCCCCACCCCCGGCCACCAGGTCCGTCGCTAGGTTCAAATCCCAGTGTGACCTCACGGGGAGGGAAGGGTTAATATCCAACAGCTGCAGGAGCTGCGGCCAGTGCAAAGTGGCAGCAGCAAGAACCGTGCATCTGGAAGTGGAGCTTGAGGAGGTGTTAATGAACACAGAAGGACTCCCCCCAGTACACCGTGGCCGGGGTCCGAGGGGACCAGGCCTAAGCAGGACGTCTTTTTTGGGTAAAGCAATGGGTGCAGTGGCAGACTGTGGCAGAGGGGGTCTCAAGGCTTGGAGAGGCAAGGTTGCTGCAGTGGGTTTGCTAAGTCAGACTAGGGAAGGCACTGGTGGGCTCTATGCCTTGGGAGGCTCTGCTTGCCTAGGGGTGAGGACAGTGTGGCTGGGGGTACAGTAGCACCGCCAGGAAGCTCAGTGTGTTCTGTTGGCCAGGGCAGGTGGAGGAGGTGCTGCCCCAGAACTGGGGGTCCTGGCAGCAAAGCTGTCACCAGGCGGAACCATCTGACCCTAGGACAGGCATCAGGGCCACAGTGGGCAACAGCCAGAGGGGCCATGTCCACAGTGGTCTATGGAGAGGGAGAGCAGAGGATGTTGGTCCTGGGGCTGAGACACGGCAGGTTTTCAGAAGCATTACTCAACAGAGAAAATCCAGAGAGAGAGAGAGAGACTGGCCTTGCGGTGCAGTGGGTGAAGCTGCCGCTTGGGACGTCAGCATCCCATTATCACAGCCACCAGTCCTGGATGCTCCGCTTCCGATCCAGCTCTCCGCGAATGTGCCTGGGAAGGCAGTAGATAATGGCCAAGTGCTTGGGCCCCTGCACCCACATAGGAGACCCAGATGACTTCAGCATGGTCCAGCCCCGGCTGTTGTGGCCATCTGGGGAGTGAACCAGCCCTGACTGACAATGACATGTGTTGCTTAATTTGAAATTTCATTGTACTGGGTGAATTTAGTTTGGTGCAAAATTATGTTTTTGAGATTCAACCATATTGACTGAGGCATTTAAAAAAAAGATTTTATTTATTTATTTGAAATTCAGAGTTACGGGCGGTGGGGGGGAGGGGAGAGTCTTCCATCTGCTGGTTCACTTCCCAGTGGCTGCAAAGGGCTGGACCAGACCAAAGCCAGGAGCCAGGAGCTTCCTCTGGGTCTCCCACATGGGTAGCAGGGTCCCAAGCACTTGGGCCATCTCCTGCTGCTTTTCCCAGGTCATTAGCAGAGAGCTAGATCAGAAGTGGGCAGCTGGGACTTGAACCTGCCCTCATATGGGATGCCAGCCTTGCAGGTAGCAGCTTAACTGGCTACACCACTACGCTGGCCCCCACGACACTTTTTTTTCATCCATATATTCCCTCCATGGGTAAATTATTCCTTATGTCTGTTCTTTCACTGGTTTTGCTTGATGACATCACACAAACATGAAATGTGAAACGTTCACTAACTGTATTCTCTGCTCAAATCCCAGAACCTGGGGACATGGTTACCGACAGTGTCCGTATCGGCAGCCATGGCTGCGGGGTGCAGGAAGCTTTAACTTCACCTTTTACAGACTGCATTGGTTCACGTGCTCTGCGGATGCCTCTTCCCCATGCTGTGCTGCTTCACCAATGTTTCTTGTGTCTCAGGTCTTCTTCGGTTTCCCCAAGTCTAGATTTCAGGGTCCACACTCCTGTTTCCTACAGCGTTAACACTGAGATGTTGATTTACAGCTCTGTGACGTTCACTGCTGAGACATTGGCCACTCGCTCTGTTTTCATTCCTTTGTAGATAATTCACCTTCCGTCCCTGGTGGCTTGTAAGATCTTTTAATTTTTGATATTTTGAAAGTCGCTGCAATGCTTACACAGAGCTCTGTTGGCAAATTATTCAGCTTGGGACTTCTGAGACATCTGAGTATATTAACTTGAGAATTATATTAATTCTCAGAATTCTCAGAACTACCCTTTCCAAGATTCTCTCTCCTTTATTTTCTGTGTCATTGCTTCCTTTTTTTTTTTTTTTAAAGATTTATTTATTTATTTGGAAGGCAGACAGATGGAAGTGGCTTTGGGGAGAGAGGTATTCTATCCACTAGTTCACTCCTCTAATGCCTACAACAGCCAGGGCTGAGCCAGGCTGAAGCCACAGGAGCCCAGAGCTCCATCCAGGTCTCCCCCAAGGGTGGCAGGGACCCAAGCACTTAAGCCATCATCTGCTGCCTCCCAGGGTGTGCATGAGCAGAAAGCTGGACAGGGAGTAGAGGTGGGACTCGATCCCAGGCACTGGGATATGGCAAGCAGGAGTGGCGAGTGGGGACTTTCCCCAGCGCCATATTCCTAGAACCAGAGCTCATAGTGGGTCTTCTAGTCTGTTCTGGAACTTGCAGAGTCCCTTTCTCAGAGGAAGTGCTTACAGGTTTTTGGAAGGAAGATGTGACCACTGCTTTTCACTGTCAGAGAGGAATTCCACCTCACCTCTCCCCCATGATTCCACATTTCATTTATGTCTGCCCTAGTGTCTAAGCAGTGCTGTGCACTTGTCGGGGGCTTGTTACAATGCTTGTTGAACGAGCATTCAGGTCTTTGTTTTATCTCTCTCAGGAGGAAGGCTTTCTACTTATTGCAGAAAGTCTGCTTCCCAGCTGGCGCTGTGGTGTAGTGGGTAAAGCTGCCGTCTACAGTGCCAGCATCCCATGTGGATGCCAAGTCCTGGCTGCTCCACTTCCAACCCGGCTCTCTGCAATGGCATGGGAAAACAGCTGAAGATGGCCCAAGTCCTTGGGCCCCTGTACCTGCATGGGAGACCTGGAAGAAGCGCCTGGCTCCTGGCTTTGGATTGGTGCAGCTCCAGCCGTTGTGGCCAATTGAGGAGTGAACCAGTGGATGGAAGACCTCTCTCTCTCTCTCTCTCTCTCTCTCTCTCTCTCTCTCTCTGCCTCTCCTTCTCTCTGTGTAACTCTTTCAAATAAATGAATAAATATTTAAAAAAATAAAATCTGCTTCATAGATGAGGGCATGTCCAAGTTCTCATGGAAAAATGGGATGAAAAGGTGAGTTTAGGCATGGGCATTTTTGTACAGTTGCTTAAGCTGCCACTTGGAGCACTGCTTCTTTTTCCAATCCAGCTCCTTGCTAATGCAACCGGGAGATAGCAGATAATGGCCTGAGTGCCTGGACCCCTGCCTCCCAGATGAAACTCCTGGCTCCTATCATTGGCCTGGCCCAGCCCTGGCTGGTGTGGCCCTCTGGGGGAGTGAATCAGTGGATGGAAGATTTTCTCTCTCTCTCTCTCTCTCCCCCTCCCTATAGCTGCTTCTCTCTGTCACTCTGACTTTCAAATAGATAATTTTTTAAAGATTTATTTATTTAAAGTCAGAGTTACATAGAGAGAGAAGGAGAGGCAGAGAGAGAGAGAGAGAGAAAGAGAGAAAGAGAGAGAGAGGTCTTTCACCCACTGGTTGATTCCCCAATTGGCTGCAATGGCTGGAGCTGTGTCAATCCAAAGCCAGCAGCCAGGAGCTTCTTCCAGGTCTCCCACGTGGGTGCAGGGGCCCAAGGACTTGGGCCATCCTCCACTGCTTTCCCAGGCCATAGTAGAGAGCTGGATCGGAAGTGGAGCAGCCGGGTCATGAACTGGCGCCCATATGGGATGCTGGCACTTCAGGCAGAGACTTTACCTACTATGCCACAGCACCGGCCCTGATATATTTTTTAAAAAAGAATTTCATTTTTAGATCTCTCTAACATCTCAGTTTCAGGCTAAGCAACCTCACTCCCCCAGCAGTGGAGAAATACCTGGGTGAGATGGTAGTTGGTGTGCATAAAGCTTTATTTCTGGCGGTTGCCTGTAACTGGGTATGTACTGATTGAAATGTGGTACTCGGTGAGGGGCCCGGCCAGGTGTCGTGCCCACCAGGCACTCCTGTCACCATCTCTCCATGCGTCACAAGCTCCTGGGCCTGATAGTTCATGTAACCCAAGCCCAGCTCTCGGGCTGCTGTCGCTCTGTGGTCAGTCCTTACCCGAGGGGCACCCGCCTTCTGTGAAATCTGTGACAGGCAGAGCAGCGCTCACCACTGCGACTTCCTGCCTTCCTGCCCAGGGCCACGCAGCTCAGAGGCCTGCAGGAGCTGGGTGCACCTGACCTCACAGTCTTCCCTCCAAGGCCAACGAGGAACTTGGCCAACGGCGGCCCTTAGGAAGAGTTTGCTACTTGGGGTTCCTTCTGCCTGTGGCTGTGACCAAAACAAAGACCCCCGCCATGGAGACATTCCTTCTAGTTGTGCACAAATGTAATTTTTATGTTGCCTACTGCAATTGCATGCTATTACTTAAGGAAGCCTGAGTGTGAATTCTGGCGGGCGTGTGACATAGCTGGGAAAACTCTGCTTGGGATACCCACTTTCCACATCAGAGTGCCTGGGCTCGAGTCCTGGCTCCCCCACTTCCTGGGAAGGCAGCAGGTGGTGGGGCAACCAGGAGTCAGTGCCATCTACGTGGGAGATTTGAATTGAGTCCCTGGCTCCTAGCCCACGTTGTTGTGAGCATTTGAGGAGTAAAACAGTAGATGAGATCTCTCTCTCTCTCTCTGCCTTTCAAATAAGTTAAGAATAAAGAAAAATTTTAAAAAGCAAAGGCACTTTCTATGCCCCTTCCAGGTATCCACTGGTGGAGGGAGACAGGGTGGCCCTTCCCGGTGGTTATGGGGGGAGCAGGTGCCTAAGAGCTGGGAGACAGTCGAGGGAGCAGAGGGCGGGAATGTGCATGAGCTGATGGTCCAATCCTGGAACAGGTTCCATTGCCACACTGGACTTTATTTACAAAGCACACATTCCAGATCAAATGAACAGGAACTGGAAGTAAGAGTTAATGAAGGGGCCGGCGCTGTGGCGTAGTGGCTAGAGCTGCTGCCTGAAGTGCCGGCATCCCATATGGGAACTGGTTCAAGTCCTGGCTGCTCCACTTCTGATCCAACTCTCTGCTGTGGCCCGGGAGGGCAGTGGAGGATGGCCCAAGTCCTTGGGCTCCTGCACCTGCGTGGGAGACCTGGAGGAAGCTCCTGGCTCCTGGCTTCGGATCGGTGTAGCTCTGGCCATAGCTGGTGTTCTGATACCTAGGATGGGGGCGAGCCCCCTTCCAACCATTAGAAAGGGTCACAGCTGAAGCCCCCCCACACACCAGAGGCAGGCTAACAAAAGTCTAACAAATGTGTGCGCTCATAGTTTATGACGACACTGGTGCCTTCAGACTGACATCCGGAAAGACAGCATCTCCTTCAACAGAAGTGAACAGAAGAGCCAGCAGGTCCCCGCCTGGACCGCTATGTGACGCCACCTAGTGGTAGGGTTTGAAAAATGCAGGCACATGGTCCCACAGAATATGGCTATAGTCTGTCTCCTTGGCCAACACAACCCAGGAAAGGAAGGAGCTGCCCCAGAGAAAGCTGCAAATTCTCATGGGACAGGAGCCCCTGCCGCGGTCACGTGATGGAACTCGTCCTCTTTATGGCCTGGCCACATCCTCAGCACGCCCAGGCAGGTGATCATCTGTGACAGCCCTCCTTGGAAGTCTTCATTATTTTGCGTTTCATACTGTTGATGGAAATGAAACAGATTTGACGTCGGCCCAGGAGTGTTCCACAGCAGATCAAGTTATGGTCAGAATTTATTGCATTCTCATGGCAGTAAAATTTTCCTTGATGATCGCAGAGAGAGCAAAAATAACGGTGAAATTAGTCTGAACTTGTGGCAAAGAAAATGGATTTGGGAGCAAACTCCGGTATCCTGAGTCCCATGCCAGGGCTGGAGCTCAGAGGCAGTTCTAACAAATGGGGGTGATGGGTGATATTGAAGCTCAGGACACAGCACCCCAAAATATGGGTGTAGGACACTAGCATATGCCACCCCAAATAAACTTCTGTGGCATAATTCATGCTGGTTATTCTGAGAAGTACAGCCAGGGCTGGCGCTGCGGCTCACTAGGCTAACCCTCCGCCTAGCGGCGCCGGCACACCGGGTTCTAGTCCCGGTCGGGGCGCCGGATTCTGTCCCGGTTGCCCCTCTTCCAGGCCAGCTCTCTGCTGTGGCCAGGGAGTGCAGTGGAGGATGGCCCAGGTGCTTGGGCCCTGCACCCCATGGGAGACCAGGAGAAGCACCTGGCTCCTGGCTCCTGCCATCGGATCAGCGCGGTGCGCCGGCCGCAGCGCGCCAGCCGCGGCAGCCATTGGAGGGTGAACCAACAGCAAAGGAAGACCTGTCTCTCTGTCTCTCTCTCTCACTGTCCACTCTGCCTGTCAAAAAAAAAAAAAAAAAAAAAAAAAAAAAAAAAAAAGTACAGCCAGAGTGCTCTGGAACATTCTCCTTTGGCTACACACACAAGGCGAAGTTGCAGGAGTCGAAGTAGCCACTCGGAGGAGAGATGTCTGTCATCGCCGGGATACTGCACCTGCCCAGTCAGACAGCTTCTGATTGCCTGCGGTTCCTCCCCTCCCCTCCTCCAGATGCCCCTGGCTGTCTCTAGCTCAGGTTAACAGTCAGTTGTCTGACTCGGCTTTGAGTCTTGTGTTCCGTGGGACTCCCGGGTGCGGTGGCTTTTCCCCGGTTAATCCTGTTTTCTGTCTAGTGAACTGCAACGCAGCCAAGGAATGTGGAAGGGCAGTAGGGAGCCAATTCTCCTTTCTCCCCGGAGACGTGAGGCTTGGACCAGCATGAGTTCCTTGTTCTTGGTCTGATTGGTGAAGATCAGTGACTTGGGGTATGTCCCGAAGGTAGGTCGATGCAGAGGGGCCCCGAAGTTAGAGACTTGTATTACATATTTAATAAGTTCACGAAAAACCAATCCTCCAAGACCTCGACCTGTTTTCTCTTAAATATGCCTATATTTGTTCTATCTACTTTAAAATGCTTATTTATTTTTCACTTGAAGGGCAGACAGAGAGAGAGAGAAGAGAGAGAGAGAGCGCGCCAGCTTCCATCCACTGGTTTACTCCCCAGATGCCTGCAACAGCAGGAGCAGGATCTAACTGAAGCCAGGAATCTGGAACCCAACCCAGGTCTCCCATGTGGGTGTCAGGAACCCAAGTACTTGAGTCTCCATTGCTGCCTCCCAAGGTATGCATTAACAGGAAACTGGAATTAGGAGCAGACCTGGGCCCAGAACCCAGACAGTCTAATATAAGATGTAGATGTCCCAACCAGTGACTACACTGCTACCCCAAATACCTATGTATGAAAGCTCACACCTTTCTTCTCTCGCTGACCTTTGGCCCATGGAATTTTCCCATTCCCAAACCATGTGACACTGTGGAGGTCATTCTGGGAGGCGGTGGCACAGCTTCCATGACAGCAGCCCACAAGGCACCCTGTTCTCAGAGCACAGGAATCAGGAGTGTGAGAGAGACCCATGCACCTGCCTCACGGATGAATCATGAAGAAGGAAAGCTACGCAATGAGCTTGGAGTACCGGTCTCCCTGAGGTGGGGCCCAGCTCTGTACCTGTCTGTGGCCCTGGGGCCTGGCCCAGGGGCAGGTGCAAAGCCAGAGCTCAGCGCTGGTTGGTAAAGCTAGCTGTTCTCAGATGGACAGCTTAGAGCGGGAGCAGCCCCATCCCAGCCCTAACCCTAGGCATGTCGTTCAGCTGTCTGTTCCTCTGTGGCCCTAGGGGGTACACCGAGCATAGCACTAACCTTAGGGCAGTGTCGCAGAGATCAGAGAGTGGCATAAAGATCTGGAAGATGAGACACTCCACGCGTGGGCTTCGTTTCGTGGTCCACCCTCTTTTGATGACTATGAGTTGGGAGTTAACTACAATGCGTAGTAAACTAAGCTTTCATTAAGGTGCCAGTGACCTGTAGTGTGGGGTGGATGTCTCAGCTGCTGGAGGCTCTCATTGTCCCCCTGAAACCAAATTTCAAAGCCATTTTATTCCCTGCCAATAATAAGGAACACTGATAGGGCTCCTACTGTGTGTTGGCCACACAGCTGTGTGCTTGCATCCCCACAGCAAGATGCCTGCATCCCACACTAGCACCTGGGTTTGGTACCTGGCTCAGCTTCCAGCTAATATGGACCCTCAGAGGCAGCAGCTGATGGCTCAAGTCATTAGTCCTTGCCACTCATGTGGGAGACCTGGGTGGAGTTCCCAGTTCCTTGCTTTGGTCCCAGGCATCGTGGGCATTTGGAGAGCGGTCAGTGCATTCAGTAGCTCTACACATTGAAAATGAATATGATGCTCCATGGAAAGCAGCTATCAAATGTGAGCCAAGTTCAAGAATGGTCTGAGGATCAACGAAGAAAACGTGACCGTCAGAGACGTGAGCTGGGTGACCAAGCTGGCCACGTGCCAGGGGTTTCCACTGTCCCGTCTGACATCCATGGGTCTCAATTCCATTACTCATTGTTCACAAATAGCAAAAGTCTGCTCGGTTCCTGCTGATGAGTGAGCTGAAAGTTTGAGCTGTCTCCTACAGACTTCCTCCGGTTTCTAGGCAAGAGTTTAAGCTCATCTGAGCCCTGGTTGGAGTCCTGGCTCCTCCACTTCTGATTCCAGCTTCCTGTTAACATTAACATGCACCCTGGGAGGCAGCAGGTGATGGTCCAAGTACTTGGGCCCCTGCTACCCACATGGGAGACCTGCATGGAGCTCCTGGCTTCAGCTTGACCTAGCCCTGGCTGTTGTGGGCAAAGGGAGAGTGAAACAGGGGATTAAAGACCTCTCCCTCTCTCTCTCTCTTTCTCTCTCTCCCCCTCCCTCCCTCCCTTCCTCTCCCTCTTTCTCCCCCCCTTTCTCTGCCTTTCAAACAAGATAAATTAAAAAAAAATAGCATAGGCTCTTCTGTAAAATTTTGAAAAGTACATCGAATTCTGTTGGGAAGTACTTGCTGTATAAAAATGGGCCGTTCACAGGTGCGGCCGTTGAGAGTTTGCCGTAAGGACAGTTTATATTTTCACAAAAAGAGAACACAGGAAATTTGGAGCTCAGCCCTTCCGTTCTGGCACCTGCCCCTTCTCAGAAAGTCCTCTGTACCCGTATCACCAAGAATATCCTGTTGCTAAATAGGTCACTTGCACTTCCTGCTTCTCTGCCTCTCCAATAATAATGATGATGATAATAAATGTTGCTGTCATCTGTAAGACTCAGAAAGGCAAGACCTGGTCACTCTGAGTCGTCCTTTGGTCAGGGTCCCTGGGCTGCACCCACAGACCTGCCGGATACAGGTTTCAAATTCCTGGAAGCCACTGGGAGTAGGGGAGGGGAGGTACTGGGAGGGTGAATATGGGTGCCGGTTCTAGTCCTCGCTGCTCCACTTCCGATCCAGCTCTCTGCTATGGTCTGGGAAAGCAGCAGAAGATGGCCCAAGTCCTTGGGTCCCTGCACCTGCGTGGGAGACCCGGAAGAAGCTCCTGGCTCCTGGTTTCAGATCGGTGCAGCTCCAGCTGTTGTAGCCAGTTGGGGAGTGAACCATCGGATGGAAGGCCTCTCTCTCTCTCTCCCTCTTCTTCTCTCTGTGTAATTCTAACTTTCAAATAAATAAATAAATCTTAAAAAGAAAATAATAAAACAATTCCATCTTAGCAGAAATAAGTTTTAATGGTTTTCCAAACCAAAAAAAAAAAAAATTCTTGCAGGAAAGAAAATCTCTTTAAAGCCTGGCTTCACAGAAGACAGCTGGATTCTCCCATCTGCCTCTCTGGAGGCCCAGAGAGGGACAAGGGTGTGAGAAAAAGGCAAACAATTGATTTATATTTGCATGAACATAGCTTTGACCTCACCACCACCCCAACATCATCTTGAGAGCTCCTGGGGTCCCTAGAGCCTATTTAGACAGGAAATAAAGACAAAGACACAGAACTGAAAACACAGAACCCCTTAGTCTAGGAAACAGCTTTGTACTGAGTTGAACTGACCTGATAGCATCAATACCACAAGTTCAAGTTCTCAGATTACTAACGGGCCCTTTCATTCTGAAATCAGGCCCCTTTACTCAAAATGTTGAGGGTTCTTACTGTGTATTTACATAAGAATTCTAAATATCGGCTGCTTATAAATGAAACAGGCAACATGGTACAGTTTTTAGCATTTATTCAGTGAAAGAAATATACAGGAAAGTGAGGGCTTTATTTAGAGGAGAAAGAAGTCTAGAAACTGATCCTGAGTCCACAGCAGGCAGAGAGCAGGCCGGGAGCCATGTGGAGCAAGCATGCAGGCAGGGGCTTGCACAGGGCGCGTAGCCTGGGCAGGAACACAGAGAGTGGGACCCAGAAGGCCGGACGTCGGGAGGGGAGGGCTCACCATGCTCCAGGCTTTTTATTCACTTCCAAAAGGGAGTGGCTACGGAGTCTGATTGGCAGGTGGGCATACAGGTGAGGTCAGGTAGGGGCAGGGGAAAGCATGGTCTCCAGCTCACAAATCTAATGCATTCAGTCCTATCCGCCTGCCTATATCAGCTCCATCTCCTTTTGTGGCTGGGTTTTGGGAGAGACGTCCGTCCACCCGATGCCACCAGAAACTCGGGAAACAATCAGGTTTTAGACCTGCATGCGTTTCACTCAGGGCTCCTAGAAATGTGGCACAAGAAACCGCTTATGTGATCTCTGGTCATTTCTGGGCAACTTGAGGCAGATTCTTTAACCTCTCAAGTGCCAGTTTCGTCACCTGCAAGCTGGCCCTGGACAGAACTCCTGGTTGTGTTTCCAGCTGTGGATAAAGGGGGCCCTGGCAAACATCACAACCCACGCCAGCTTCTGTTAAGATGTGCCCAGCACCGCAACACTGTCCCTTGTCCTTTTTGGGAAGGTCTCTTTTCTAGAAAATTCAGGACTCTCCCTTTTGCATCTCACATAGGTCCCCCTCCCTCCTGGCCACGCTTCAAACAGGGTAGCAGCTCTCCTATCCTGCCTACCTCTCCCCCTCTTTGGACCAAACACGGTTGACACATTCAATGGGGGTTGGTGGCATGCTGCATCCTGCTTGTGTTTTTTTGCCTTCCAAGGAGGATGGAGTTCTGACACCAGGGAGTGGGGGGACCTGTTTGGACCTGGACTTGTTGTGGGGCTGGCTGTGCAGGCCTGTGTGGATGTGTGCTCCCTGTCTGTCACCACTCCACTGATGCTCTCGTTTACTCGTCCCTTAGCCTCTCTGTGAGAGAGATCACAGACTTCTGTATCCACTGGGTACTGCCTGGGTAAGCCCTCGGAAGCTCCGGGCTTCTCCATTTTTGTCCTGTCCTGTTGAGGTCCAGGTGGAGGAAGAAGGGCCCGCGCTCGGACCCAAGCCCAGGGAGGCACTGCGCTGGCGTGCACTTCCTGTCCCTTTCGGGAGGAGCCCTGGCCTTTGCCCTAGATATACCCTTAACGGGCAGCACACTTAGAGGTCTCAGATGAACCCTTCCGCCCTCCCAGGGGGGTGGTGGTGGTGGGGCTGTAAGCACTTCCTCTTTGCAAGTTCTTCCCTTCCTCATTTTGAAATTGCAAACTGGAGCAAGCACATCTTTTTCTCCAGCTCCAAAAATTCCCTGGGCTTTCCAGGCAGGGGTGACTCCTGTGGGAGTCCAGATGGAACTCGCCGGCATCCCCATCTCTGTCTGCTTCAGCATCTTTCATTGAGAGAGGTGGAAAAATACCTTACATCATACAGTTTCTACTCCGGGCCTTAAAAATTAGTTATTTCAAAGAGAGAGTGACAGAGAGGAACAGAGAGAGAGAGAGAGAGAGAGAGAGAGAGAGAGAGAGATATGCCAGACCCTATGTGCACGCATTCTGTCTTCTTGCTTACACGTCCATTCCTGGGAGAAAGTTTCGTCACCACCACTTCTCAGATGAGAACGCTGAGGAGCACTAAAGTTCAGTAGCCCAGGGCTACAGCAGGCACCGTGACCTGAGGCTTCTGCTGCTGTTGACTTTTATTCAGAAGACCTCTGGCCTGGCTGGTTCACAAACTTCAGCGTCCTTCTTCTGTCCAGCCCAGAGAAGCCATCAGCAATGAGGTGAATGGACAGAGCACAGCAGAGAGCCCAGCCTGCTGCCCTGCTCAAACCCCAGCCCTGTCTAAGCAACCCCTAAAGAAGCAGAAGGGCATCCCTAGAAACTATGATTGACTTGAGACTGCTCCCTTTGCGGATGGACCAGTGCAGCAACCAGGACAACATCTGCTCAGCGCTAGACGGCCCACAGCTGACATGGAAGGCCCCACCTCTGGTCTGCAAGGCACCGTGATGCCCACCCTCTCAGGGTCAGCTCTGAGAGCAGACAGAGGGTCCAGGCGGCAGGTGAGGAGAGGGCACCAAGCTCCTGCCTCCAGTCAGTGCCATGTTTGCTTGTGCTCCTGCGTGTCTGGGAATTCCCAAGCCTGGATTAGGGCACAGGAAGAGACACTTCAGGCTTGTGTGGCCGTGACACAGCCTGAGGGTGCAGGGAGCTTACCTCATCCTGACCCAGCCCTCTGTGTACTTCTCCTGGGACCCTGTCTGACCTGAGATCTTCCTGGGTAGGAACTCTATCATTCACTATCCCCACTGCCCGTATGCAAAGGTGCCGTGGCCTCCCACTGCCAATGATGCGGGTTGGAAGGAGGCCACTCCAGTCACCTCCATGAAGCCCAGTCCAGGAGTCTCACAGGGCTGACAGCAGAGACACAGGAAGCAGGGCCAGCTGGGTGCAACCCTGGTCAGCCCAGGGAGGCCACTTGCAAGGACTCCTGTGTGTGCTGCCCTCTGGTGGCCAGGGGGTGACTAGATGCAGAGCATGCTGGCTCAGAACCTCCCAGGCATACAGACATGAAGACACCGAGTTCAGTGCACACAGGGCCCACCACCACACATCTGTGGCAAGGATGGGGTGCATCCAACGCTTGCCCACAGTTCCTGTGCTGCAGCTGGCACCAGAAGGACAGATGGAACCTCCAAGGGCAAGGAGGGCAGCGATGGGATGGAAGGGAGGGCAGAGCCTGCAGGACAGGCTCTGGACTCCACCCGCCCAGCCCTGCAGGCACCCCCTTGTTCTGCATCCAGAGGCAGCCCTAGACCCAAAGTTTGAGCTGGGAGACGCTACACAGCCCTCTGTTCCCCATCCAAGCACTCTCTGGTCATTGTCCTGCTGACCATGGCTCAACCCAGAGAAGAGCTGGCTGGGACCCAGCTACCAGCTCACTGTATCACAGCCAGTATCCTGGGTGCTGGGCTGACCTATTGCAGAGGTTAGGACACCATGCAGTGATGAGGGAGGTCTAGGAGGAGGACTTGGCTGAGACATGGCTTCATGTAAGCTGTTGGGAAGAGGGCAGAAGGAGAGACCAGATGCCCCCTGCTAGAGGCCCCTCCAGGTGGTGTGGCATCCCACTGTTGGGCCAGCCCATGCCCGTAACAGTCTCAGCCTCTGGGGCCCAGTACACACCCTAGCACGTCCTGGCTCTCTCTGGTAAACCCTAAAGCTGGCTCCCTGGCCTTCATGCTTACTAAAACTAGCACTAAGGAGAGAGCATGGCCCACAGAGACCCATCAGCACCTGTCAGGAAGGTAGGAAAACAAAGGATCCAGAAAGACACTGCACACCAGGGCTCTGGGATAGCTCAGCTTATATGACCCAGCCAAAAATGCCCAGGTGTCAGCCAGCTCCAGAAACACCTGGCCCAGGGGTCACCACCCACCCCCCATGACACCTGGCAGCTGTTCCCTCCTGATACCAGTGGAGC
The DNA here is from genome assembly GCF_964237555.1 of Oryctolagus cuniculus. NCBI lineage: Eukaryota > Metazoa > Chordata > Mammalia > Lagomorpha > Leporidae > Oryctolagus > Oryctolagus cuniculus. The sequence continues at coordinate 100,735,610 of NC_091444.1, read as the reverse complement.
CAAAGGCTGGGGGTGGGCTCAGTAGACACAGCCCTGGGCCTGGCACGCCCTATCCAGCAGAGCCACAGGAACAGTTCTAGGTCCTCTCAAAACTTGGCACAGTCCAGCCATGAGGGAGGGACAGGAAGGAGGGGAAATCTGTGCAGGCGCAGCCTCTACTGCTCCCTAGGCAACCAGGGGCTCCTCCAGGCTTTCAAGCCGCTCCTTCCAGGTCCAGAGTACCTGGACACTGATACCTGGGAAAGTTGTTTTGCTCAGGGTGACAGCCAGTGCGACCCTTGTCCCCAGGTTCCCTTTGTCTGGAGGAGCCTGGGCCATCTCCATGGTTGCTCAACACCAGCCCAGAAATAATGGGGCCCCAGGAGGGGTCATCAGCACCCTGACATCTGACCTCTGACCCATACACACACCCCTGTGGGGGGGCCATTCCCTTGCTCTTTGGGGCTGGGATTGTGGGAAAGGAGTCCTGAGCCTGCCACAGTACAAATTCTGAAACCAGAGGGGGACACGTGGTGGGTCCCGAACCCAGTCCCCGCTTACCTCCCCCAGACACACTCCTGCCCCTCCATCAACAACCTTCCCAGCAACCCAGAAGGCTGCATCCACTCCTCCATGGACACCATTTTCAGGTGAGCAACTGCTCTGTGTGGCCAGGAAGAGCTCTGTGATCGGGGTGCCCCTGCCTCCGCAGGCTTCCTAGAGATGCACACATGCCCCTGGCACCCTGCACAGAGCAGCCAGACACAGCTCACACACCAGGGCAGGCACCAGATGGACACCTCCTCCCACCCCCTGGCCACCCAGCCCCCAGGAAATGCCTGGGTCCAGCCGCCTCTCCCCCAACACACAGTGCAAGAACTGGCCTCCAAGCTCCCTCCATTCCCTGCAGCCCCCAGACAGGGAGGGCCGCAGTCCGAGTGTCCCTGATAGTCTCACTCGGGACCCTCTTCCCACATTGCTGAGGACCAGGGCCACAGTGGCCTGCAGGGAGGAGGCACATGACTGGGCCAGGCCTGTCTGCTGACCTGTCTGGCCTCTCCAGAATAAAGCAGAGGGCCTGGGTCTCAGACTGGGCAGAACCAGGCAACCGCCAGAGTCCACCTCTCAGAAGAAACCATCTGGGAGGAGCCCCTTCCCCAAAACACGTGCTGCACCCTGCTAGAATCGGACTACCTGGAACGAGCCCAGAGAGGGAGGCACCTGGGTGCCACAGAAATGCCCCAAGTGGGGCTGACAGGGGTGGGGAGGTGAGGGGCGGTGCCAGAGGGAAGCGATGGTGTCCGTGGTGGTCAGCGTCTCCCCTGCTGCCAGCTTACCACTTCTTTACCTGTGGCTGAGTGTGCCAGCCCCAGAAGCCAGTGGAGGGGCCAGCAGCAGGTCGAGGCCGCCCCCCCGCCTGTCACCTCCCCGCAACTGTTATGCTCAGATACGTAGATGCCCAAGAAGCTAACAGTGACCGGATCACACCAAAATGCAGAAGCAAAGTTTTTATTAAAATGGTACAAGCTGCGACAGGGACCTCATCCAACCAACTGGACATTTGATAAAGGTTAAAGGAGACAGAAGACATGAAATGGCTGCCGCCAGTTTGAAGTGATTGTGCAATATAATTTCCTATAGGAACGCTCTGCACTGGGCCTGTGCAAAAGGCCACCGAGACGTGGTAGCTTTGCTCATAAGCAGAAGATGTCTCATTGATCCTCCAGATAAAAGGGCTGCAACACCACTGATAAAGGTATAGAGGGCCCAACCATCCAGTATAGGAAGGGCTTGGTTTACATACTTAGAATAAAAATGAATTTATCTTATTTATATATGACTACCTGGTGAAACCACTGGGATGGGGAGTTTTTCTTTGAATTCCTAGAAGTTACAATTTGTGATTGGTGTACTACTGGCAGGCTGTACAGTGTCCCGCTGAGAACTGTGCTACACTCTTACTGGATCATGGTGCTGATCCAAATATTGAGGATGGAATTGGCAACACTGCCCTCCACTATGTGGCTTATGGAGAAAATATAACGGCTGAAAAGCTGCTTTCCAGTAAAGAAAATGAGGTATGGATCATCTAACTTAATTTTTAGACTATTGGAAATACATTTTTCAAGACTGACATATATAGAAGCAGTTTCTCATATTTGGGAGCACAAGCTGCATCGAATGAAGACGTTTTATAAAAACTGCCCAAGATTTAAGTTTCAATATTGATACCATTGCAGACGCATGGGAAGGACAGACTGAGAGGTATTTACGGCCAGTATTTATGCACACACGGAGGCAGTAGGTGTTGACTCAGTCATCGGGTTCCCTTCCTCCAGTGTGGGAGGCTTGGATTGAGTTCCCGGCTCCTAGCTTTGGCCCGGCCCAGCCCCAGCAGTTGTGGGCAGTCGAGCAGTGAAGCAGCAGGAAAGAAACTCTGTTGGGATTACTTTACCAAGCAGGTCTGACCGAAGTGATTTTCCCAAAAGATCTCCATTGCAAAACTAGCACTAAGGAGAGAGCACAGCCCACAGAGACCCATCAGCAGCTGTCAGGAAGGTAGGAAAACAAAGGATCCAGAAAGAGACTGCATGCCAGGGCCCTGGGATAGCTCAGGTTATATGACCCAGCCAAAAATGTCCAGGTGTCAGCCAGCTCCAGAAACACCTGGCCTAGTGTCACCACCCACCCCCCCGACACCTGGCAGCTGCTTCCCTCCTGATACCAGTGGAGCCAAAGGCTGGGGTGGGCTCAGCAGACACAGCCCTGGGCCTGGCACGCCCTACCCAGCAGAGCCACAGGAACAGTTCCAGGTCCTCTCAAAACTCGGCACAGTCCAGCCATGAGGGAGGGACAGGAAGGAGGGGAAATCTGTGCAGGCGCAGCCTCTGCTGCTCCCTAGGCAGCCAGGGGCTCCTCCGGGCTTTCAAGCCCCTCTTTCCAGGCCCAGGGTACCTGGGCACTGATACCTGGGGCAGTTGTTTTACTCCCCAGAGCTGAGATACTGTGCAAGTCCCTCAGCTGGCCAGCAGCCAGGGACATCTGGCTGCTCCATGTCCCTCACATGTCTGAGGCACAAGGAAGCAGAGTCTCCACTGGACCAAGAGGGCTGGCGGAACTGCAGTTCCTGCTGGCATGGCTGCCACACTGCGGAGGCCAAAGGGCAGGAGGTCTGGCACTGGAGAGCATGCATAGCCTGGCAGCTTCAGCACCACCGCCTAGGACCCACGAGCTCCCATAGTGAGGACGGGGCAGACTCTGACCTCAGCCTGGGCTTAGGGGGAGGCGTGACAGACGGGGTGGGAGGAGCCCCTGCAGGTCCTCTGGCTCTGTCTGCCTCCTTGTCTGCCCCCCAGAATAAAGCAGTGGGCCTGGGTCTCACTGGGCAGAACTAGGCATCTGCAAGAATCCACCTCTCAGAAGAAACCATCTGCTGGCTCCCCAGGAGAAGCCCCTTCCCCAAAACACGTGCTGCACCCTGCTAGAATTGGACTGCCTGGAGCAGCGACCTGAGCCCAGAGAGGGAGGCATCTGGGTGCCACAGAAATGCCCCAACTGGGGCTGACGGGGGTGGGGAGGTGAGGGGCAGTGCCAGAGGGAAGCGATGGCGTCCGTGGTGGTCAGTGTCTCCCCTGCTGCCGGCTCACCACTTGTTTACTGGTGGCTGAGCACGCCAGCCCCAGAAGCCAGTGGAGGGGCCAGCAGCAGGTCGAGGCCGCCCCCTACCTGTCACCTCCCCGCAACCATGTGCCTGAGCCCAGGGGAGAGGGGCACATGTGGCCCATGGGTCGCACCTCACCAGGGCCCAAGCCACCTGGAGACACAGCCCACTATCTCCTGAGCCCAGGGGAAAGCTGTGGGGCTGCCCTGCTGTGAGGGGGCAGCCATGCTTCCTGGGGGGCGCCCTCCTTCCCACTTCCTGGCCCTCCCACTGCCTAGTTCTGCTGAGTCCAGGCTGCAGGAGAAAGTGGCACAAGCAGCACAGCCGGCACTGGGGCACAGCCCATGGCCCAGAGTTCGGGTTCACAGCCAACCAGAGTGAGTGCAGGGGCCGGCTCAGAGGTGTAGGGGCTTCTGGGTGGAGCCTGGAGGAAGAGGAAGGAATGTCCGGGAGCAGAAGGGGCGGGGCTTAGCCTGGTGCTAAGCATGGGCGGCAGTTGTTCGGTGACATTGTGAACCGAGAGGTTGGAAACCGCGAAGCTCCTCTTTTATATGGTGGCCAGACTGCCAGATTTCTTTATATTGTGCTGCAGAGGTGGCTGAAAGCCCCTGATAGCTTTGATTATGGGGAAACTTTTCTCATGGGTGACTCATAAGTGCACCAGGACTGTTAGCGAGTTTGAGAACAAGCGCTTGAAGATGGGGCCGCATTTTGGATACTGCCTGCTCTGCTGGGAGCTTGGTGCCATTCACAGAGTTGCCAGTGCGGGCAATGTGGCCACAGTGTCGAAAGTCCTGGATTGCAGAAGAAGCTGTGTAGATGTCGTGAAGCACAAGAACAGGTACTGGAGGGTGGGCAGCGGGGCCCAGTGTGGGAAGCCCTCGCCCCAGGCTCCCCTGCTTGCTTCCCTGGACACCACAAGTCCAGATCCACGTTGTGATACACAGGATCAAAAAGATAACAAGAAAATTTCCATAATCTCTCAAGGAAACCAGCCCCCAAGGGGCGGAGATTGGCACCTCAAAGCCCTGACAGGTGACCACTCAAGCTACCAAAAAAAAAAAAATTAAATAAATTCACATTTATTAAATAAAAAACAAAATATGTAAGTCTTTTAAATAAAAAATTGCTAAAAATTTGTATCCTAGGTTTCACTGGATGATGTAAGAAATTGTTGTATGAACTCAAAAACTGAAATCTAGAAATTGAAGAAGGAATTAAGTGACCTCAGGAGACAAGTATGTTGAAATTTATTGTGTCAATAGCCCTTCTTGGGCTTCATCCAAGATGGTGGAATAGGGAGGGCGCACACTGAGAGTCTGGGAAAAGATAGTTTAATAAAAGTGGAGATACTGTAGTTTCAGGGAAGAGTTAGGGAAAAAAACTGCAGAGGAAACTCTTCCGGAACTAGTGGGACACGGTGGACCTATGTGGAGGGCACGGGCACCCACGGCTCGGGACCCCAGCCACTGAGTCTAGGCAACAGCGCTGGAAAGGGAGGTGAGGCGAAACCTCAGTAGCCAGAGACACTGCCGGGAAAGCAGCAGGAAGAGCCTAGAGGGAACGAGGCTTGAAGCCCCATGGGGGAAAGTTAACCAGGCTAACTGGAGGAGAGAAAAAAAATAAAAGGGACTGGTATGGACACGATTCTTTCTCTCCACTCACCTTACAAAGGCGAGCAAGTCAAAGAGCAGGCGCCATTTTGGATATACGTAAAAGCTGCGCCACCTCAGGGCTGCACCCGCCCTCAGCCAGGCAAAAATCCTGACTCTGGTGGGGAGAAATAACAGAAAGTTAAGACCTAGTGAATGTGTGGAGCTTATGAACTGGCACTGTGGAAAAAAAAAAAAAAAAAACACTGAGGGTGTGTGAGAAAACAGAGTGCCTGAGACGTGAGTACTCAGTGGGAGACGCCACAAACTCAGTAACCTTGGCAACCCGGTGGGAGACTGCAAGGGAATCTGAGCTTACACTGAGGACTGCACAGATCCTCTGTGTCGTCTTTGGGACAGAGCACATGAATATTATACCCACAGGGGCTAGTGCTCACTGAGCCTTCAAGAATACATCAGCTGTGTGTAATTATTACTCTTCTGAATAAAAAAGAGAGATAGAAGATTTACCACGCCAAACCTGGGTGTGTCACCTTTGGCACACCCTTAACCCTTAAGAACTGAACAGAGCTCTCTGGCCACACCCATCACAAGCCATCTGCGAGAACCACTTCCCCAAACATGTGCTGCACCCTGCTAGAATCCGACTGCGTGGAGCAGTGACCTGAGCCCAGGGAGGGAGGCATCTGGGTGCCACAGAAATGCCCCAACTGGGGCTGATGGGGGTGGGGAGGTGAGGGGTGTCGGGGACCACGCAGCATGTGACCTCTTGGTTGAGAGACAGGGCTGGACAGGCCAGACCTGATAGTACTGATAATGCAACCTTGTGTGACCTTGTGCCTTAAGGCCTTGTAACCTTTCCCCTACTTGCACTAGCATTGCAGCTACAAGATAAGCCCACCCTCCTTCCCCCTCCCGATACCCTGCCTCGATGATATATAAGTGTGTGGTTGAAAAATAAAGTCGCAGCTTGATCGGCACCTGTCTTGCTGCCATCTTTGTGTCTCCTGTCCCTTTCATTTCTCCTTCTAGGTGCTCGGCCCCAGTTGCTGTCCCGCGGGACGGGACAACTGGCGCCCAACGTGGGGCTCGAGTGCGGCCCTTGGGGTTCGAGTGCCTGTAAGATTGGAGGAACGCCGCCTTCCAGGAGGAAAACTTGGATCCAAGTGATTGTGCGACCGGCTCGGAACTGCCCACCCGAGATCATCAGCATCGGTCGACGCTGTGGAGTGAAGACGGCGCAAGGTAAGTGACAGCCATGGGACAGGCATTATCGTCACGGGAAATGTTCATTTCAGGTCTCAGGGAGGCCCTCAAGACACGAGGAGTTCGGGTTAAAAATAAGGATCTAAAGGCATTTTTTGAGTATGTAGAAAGATTGTGTCCCTGGTTCCCCAAGGAAGGAACAATTGACGAGATCAAGTGGGAAAGAGTTGGAAGTTGTTTAAAGGATTTTCATGAGACCTTTGGCCCTGCAAAAGTGCCTATTACGATTTTTTCATATTGGAACCTGATTAATGACATTCTAAAAACCCGTCACCTAGATAAGACTATTGATGCCCTAGTAAGGGATGGTGAGGAGACGTTACAGCAATCCTCCCGACCTGCATCTAAATGCCCATCTGTCATTCTAGATATACCCTCCACTGATGATGACCCCAACAATAAAATTAAAGAGTCCACTTTAGCCCCTACCAACGAAGCGAGCTGACTATATCCTGCCATCCGAGACAAATTAGATTCAGATGAGGAAGCTGCCCCAGAGGAAGAGGTCGTGCACTATCATAATTCCAATTGGCCCCAAAATGTTAAAAATCCCCCACCATACAATACTCACCCGCACCTTCCCATTTGTGCCCCGGCTCTCTATGACTTTAACCCTCCTGTGCCTGACTTGTCGGCCTTGCGACAGTCACTTCAACAGAGACGAGAGCACATCCAGCTCCTTAAGGAAATAAAATCCCTTGACGAGGAGCTCCGCCACCTTGCCTTAGAGCAGCCCCTTCCAAAACCTAAACAAGGTAAAGTCAGGTCCAAAACCCAACCCCTTCTAGCTTTCCCTGTAACCAGGAGGCAAGCCGGAGGTCATTCTGAGCCTGCCGCTGATGGGGAAAATGAGGCTGAGGAGAATTCGCCCCACCACTCTGAGGAAGATAGTGAGGAACCTGGGTCGGAGGAGGAAGATCAGGTCCCCAATCAAGGACCTGGTAATGGACAGCCGCCACCCTATAAAAAACTTAGTCTCAGATTTATTGAAAAACTTAAAACTGCTTGCACCCAGTATGGTCCCACTGCCCCGTATACTCAGGCCTTATTGGAAAGCCAGAGTGCCCGGTGGCTTACACCTAATGATTGGGACTTCCTCGCCAGAGCTGCTCTCAGCGGAGGTGACTATGTCCTGTGGAGGGCTGATTATGTTCAAATTTGTAAAGAAATAGCCCAACAAAATTTTGCTAAAGCTTCATCTAAAAATTGGACCCTCAAAAAACTTTTGGGAGATGCCCCGTATAATTCCAACAATTCACAAGCCCAGTTCCCTGATGGACTTCTGGCGCAAATTAAAACTGCCGGACTAGGGGCTTGGAGAAAGCTCCCTCAAAGGGGAGCAGTCACTACCTCTTTGGCTAAGATTCAGCAGGGGCCCGACGAGCCTTATAGTGATTTTGTCTCGCGCCTTAATGTTGCAGCTGAGAGACTAGTTGGCCCAGGAGAAAATGGAAGTGCATTTGTTACGCACCTCGCCTTTGAAAATGCCAACCCAGCTTGTAAAGATATTCTTCGGCCTCATAAACATAAGGGTGATCTTTCAGACTATGTGAGGCTCTGCGCTGGTGTGGGATCGGCCCATGCCATGGGCTTGGCAATTGGGGCCGCACTCAAACTGACGCAAAATCCCTCCAAGGGGACCTCCACTTGCTACGCCTGTAAACAGCCTGGACATTTTGCCCGCGAATGTCCAACTGCCTTATCAAACAGGCCCATGGCCCAAGGCGCGGCTCCATCTCCTCCAGGTAGGCCGCTCCCCTCCACCCCATGCCCCCGATGTCATAGGGGTTATCACTGGGCAAATGAATGCAGGTCAAAGACTAATTCTTCAGGCCAACCCCTCCCTCCTAGTGTGCCGGGAAACTCCCAGAGGGGCCAGCCCCTGGCCCCAGTTTCTCAAAGGACAAACCCTGGGGCAGTACGGTTTGTCCCTTCCCAGCCTCAGGCTCAGCAAATACCTCAACAATTGCTTCTCTCCAACGAGCAACCCCAGGTAGCGCAGGACTGGACCTCTGTGCCGCCTCCGATACAATATTAGATTCCACCCAGGGCCCACAAATTATCCCTACAGGGGTGTGGGGCCCCTTGCCTTCGGGTACCTGTGCTTTTATTCTTGGCCGAGCATCAGCCACCCTTAAAGGCATTCAAGTTTTTCCCGGTATTATTGACGGTGACTTTACCAGGGAAATAAAAATCCTAGCAGCCGCTATCAATGGAGTAGCTGCCGTTCCACAGGGCACCCGTCTAGCACAAGTGGTTCTTCTGCCTTTAATTACTGGAAGTACATCCTCAATTTCTTCCAGGCCCTGAGGCATTACCCCTTTGGGCTCCTCGGATGCTTATTGGGTCCAGCCAATTACAAAAAATAGGCCTGTGTTAACCCTTACTATTGAAGGAAAGGATTTCAAGGGCATTTTGGACACAGGGGCAGATGCCACGGTCATATCTCAAGATCATTGGCCCGCCCATTGGCCACTGACCGCATCTCTCACCGATTTGCGAGGTATAGGCCAGTCCAATAACCCCCAAGTCAGCTCAAGGGTATTATGCTGGAAAGATAAGGAAGGCAATCAGGGCACTGTGACTCCTTTTGTATTACCAGGCCTTCCTGTTAACCTGTGGGGACGTGACATTCTCTCCCAAATGGAAGTTATCCTGTGCAGCCCTAATGCTGTGGTCACACAACAAATGCTGCGCATGGATTATGTGCCTGGCACAGGACTTGGAAAAATGAGACAGGGCATAACTCAACCTATTACAGCCCCCTCTAAAACAGATAGACATGGGCTCGGATATTCGGATTTTTAGTAACGGCCACTGGCCTTCCTGTACCCCATGCAGATAAAATCACATGGAATACTCAAACTCCTGTTTGGGTGGATCAGTGGCCGCTTACTCAAGAAAAGCTAAATGCCGCTACAGCGCTTGTACAGGAGCAGCTCGCGGCTGGACACCTAGAGCCTTCCAATTCTCCCTGGAATACGCCCATTTTTGTCATAAAGAAAAAATCTGGTAAATGGCGCCTTTTACAGGATTTGCGCGCCGTTAATAAGGTCATGGCACCCATGGGTGCCCTCCAACCTGGCATCCCAACCCCCGTGGCCATCCCAAATGGTTATTACAAAATAATTATAGATCTCAAAGACTGTTTTTTCACTATTCCTCTACACCCTGATGATCGTCCTTATTTTGCCTTTAGCCTCCCCCGTGTTAATTTCCAGGGACCGATGCAAAGATTTCATTGGAAAGTCTTGCCCCAGGGAATGGCCAATAGCCCCACCCTTTGTCAAAAGTTTGTAGCACAGGCAGTGGACCCGGTTCGTTTACACTGGCCGCACATTTATATTCTACATTATATGGATGACATTTTACTGGCGGCTCAAAACAAGTCAGACCTACAAGATTGCTTTACAGCACTTTCTAAAGCCTTTCTTGCCCTTGGTTTACAAATTGCTCCTGATAAGGTCCAGTTACAAGACCCCTTTACCTATTTAGGTTTAAAATTACAACAGGATTTGGTTTTTGTGCCCCGCATCCAGTTCCGCTTGGATTGCCTCCATACCCTTAATGATATTCAAAAACTTCTAGGAGATATTCAATGGCTCAGGCCCTATTTAAAAATATCTAATAATGTCCTCTTGCCCCTCAATGACATTCTGCGAGGAGACCCAGATCCCTCTTCCCCCCGCGAGCTCACCCCTGCTGCGGGAGACGCATTAAACCAAGTAGCGCAAGCCATCAGCCAACAGTTTGTTTCACAGATTTCTTATACTCTCCCCCTGCTTTTTGTAGTTTTAGCCACACCACATACGCCCACTGGAGTTTTTTGGCAAAAATCCCTCATGCCCAATAAAAAGGGTCAACCTCTTTTCTGGGTTCATCTCCCCATTTCCTCATCTAAGGTAATTGCAGTATATTTGTCTCAGGTTGCTTCAATAATCATCAAGGCTCGTTTCCTTTCCCGCCAATATTTTGGAAAAGACCCCGATGTTGTAGTAGTGCCATATACCTGAGAACAGACCCAGTTCCTTCTTCAAACTTCTGATGACTGGGGAATAGCCATGTCAGGATTTATGGGAGTCATTGACAATCGCCTCCCTGATGACCCCGTGTTACAGTTTGCCCAATCCTATTCCTTTATTTTCCCAAAAAATACAAAAAGTAACCCCATTCCAAAGGCTGTTACGGTGTTTACAGATGGGTCCTCCAATGGAATGGCTGCCTTCGTGGCAGATAACCGTTCCCACGTATTTAAAACATCTTATCAGTCGGCTCAGTTGGTTGAGCTGTATGCCATACTTCAAGTCTTTACACAGTTTTCCAGTCAGGCTGTAAATATTTATACCGATAGTGCATATGTAGCTCACTCCATTCCGTTGCTTGAGACTTCTCCTTTTCTTAAAACAACTTCCAACGCTATGCCCTTGTTTATACAAATTCAAAAGCTAATACGAGAAAGACAACAGCCCTTCTATTTGGGACATATTAGGGCACACACAAGCCTACCAGGGTCACTCTCAGAAGGTAATGCCCAGGCAGATCCTGCTACAAGGCTTACCTTCCCCACAACTGTGGGATCAGTGCAGGAAGCTCAGAACTCAGAAGGTAATGCCCAGAGAGATGCTGCTACAAGGCTTACCTTCCCCACAACTGTGGGATCAGTGCAGAAAGCTCAGAACTCAGAAGGTAATGCCCAGACAGATGCTGCTACAAGGCTTACCTTCTCCATAATTGTGGGATCAGTACAGGAAGCTCAAAACTTGCATAGGTTACATCACTTAAATGCTCAATCTCTCCGTTTGTTTTGTAAAATTTCACGAGAACAGGCTCGTGAAATAGTCAAAAAATGCCCCTCATGTGTTACAAGCCAACCTGTACCGCATTTGGGAGTCAATCCGCGTGGTCTTCTCCCTAATCAACTGTGGCAAATGGATGTCACACACTTCCCAAAATTTGGCAAACTAAAGTATCTCCATGTCTCTATAGACACCTATAGTGGCTTTGTCTTTGCCTCCCCCCACACAGGAGAAGCTGCTAAGGATGTTATCTCGCACCTTATCACAGCTCTTTCTGTACTGGGAAAACCTGTTAAGATTAAGACAGACAATGGTCCTGCTTATGTCAGCACTAAGTTTAAACAATTTTGTGAGGCGCTCCATATTAACCACATTACAGGAATTCCCTACAATCCACAGGGACAGGGAATTGTTGAAAGAGCCCATCAAACACTAAAAACTTGGCTCACTCGGCTTGAAGCCACTTCCTTGTCTTTTGCCTCTCCCCGCGACCGATTGAATCATGCGCTCTTTGTGCTAAACTTCCTGACCTTGGATAATAATAATCATTCAGCTGCGGACCGTCATTGGCACCCTTCCCCTGATACGGCTCCGCCTATGGTAATGTGGCGAGACCCCCTCACCAGTAGCTGGCACGGCCCAGATCCAGTACTCATTTGGGGACGTGGCTCAGCCTGCATCCTGGACCAAAAACAATCGGCACCAAGATGGCTACCTGAAAGATTAATTAAACAAGTTAATCCGCCAATTCCTACAAATAATGATGTTGTTCCAGAGCCTGTACTTGGCCCTGAGAACGCCTTTTCCTTATACCCACAGGAATGAAAAGACCCGGCTGGACGCTACTGGGACTCATTACAGGACTCCTTATTATTGCTGGAATTGTTGCCATTGTTGCTATTTGTGTATCTTATCTTCTCTCTATTCTCTCCTCCCCTGCTACATTTCCTGAGGGCTCACTGATTAACCCCTCCAAAGGGCCCTAATACAATGGCCCTCAGCCTTGCTCTCCTGATGATGGCAATCTACACCATCCATTGGGCTCCACCAGTCTTTGCAGGGCTTGACAACCCTCAGGGCATTCAAAAATACCTTCAACAGCATCACCCTTGTACCTGCTCAGGGGGCATAATAGTATCCTTCCCACGAACCCGTGGCCGTGGCCGTGCTCAAAAGCCACGTTTTACACAAGACTGCGGAGATAAAACTGCTTATCTGACCGTCCCGGGTTCCCGATGGTTCTGTGTTCCCAAACCTAAGCTAGACTCTTACCGCACTGGGGATCAGTGCCCATCAGAGTGCAATAAAACTATCCATTACTCCGTGCACTCCTCCTGTTATACACAGTATCAAACCTGTAATAAGGGAAATCAGCGTTTATTGTTTGCCGTTATATCAGGAGATTATGAGGGAACGTTCGGAGGAGAGTTGTCCTCTTCACGCTTCAGCTCCCCCTCCTGCCCCACTAAGGGACAAGTAGCCTGCTGGTACCCTATAGCCCCTGTGGGAGTGTCTGACGGTGGAGGCCCTCAGGATACCCTTACTAAATTAAAAACACAAAAGGTACTCGAAACTGTATTTGAAAGCCTTTACCCTTCCCTCCAATACCACCCCCTGGCTAAAGTTCATTCCAGAGGAAATAAAGACTTGGATGTCAATACCATCGATATCCTTACCAACACCCATAAACTGCTTAATCTCTCTGCCCCAAACCTTGCAAGAGACTGCTGGCTCTGTTTACGCCAGGGACCCCCCCTTCCTCTTGCCATTTTTCTACCGCTTAATAATACCCTTGAGTTCAATAGTTTCTTGGGCCACCCCCCTATGCAGCCCTTTCCCGTTCTTCCTGTCCCAACGGAAAATATCACTTGCCTTTATAAACCTCCCAACAACAATCCCTTCGATATCGATGTAGGCCTTGCTCCTTTCTGTACAAATAATGTAACAGTAAACTACCCTCTTTATGCCCCTAATTCCACCGTTTTTGTATGTAGGGATAATTTAGCTTATACCATTTTACCAACAAATTGGACCGGTAATTGCATGCATGCTATACTTTTTCCTGATATAGAGATTATCAATGGAGATACCCCTGTTCCTATCCCCTCCCTTGATTATATTGCAGGGAGACAAAAACGAGCTATTCAATTTATTCCTTTATTAGCCACATTGGGAATTTCCTCAGCTATGGTTACAGGATCCACAGGACTAGGAATCGCGGTCCACAAATATAGAGAATTGTCCCAACAACTTATTAATGATGTGCAGACCCTATCCACCACCATTCAGGACCTTCAAGATCAAATTGATTCCCTAGCGGAAGTGGTTCTACAAAATCGTAGAGGCTTAGACTTGCTTACTGCTGAACGGGGAGGTATTTGCTTGGCTTTACAGGAAAAATGCTGTTTTTATGCTAACAAGTCCGGCATTGTTCGTGATAAAATCAAGACACTTCAAGAAGATCTGGAGCGTCGTCGACGTGCCATGGCTGAAAATCCCTTTTGGACTGGATGGAATGGACTGCTTCCCTATTTGCTACCGCTTTTAGGCCCCATTGTTGGGTTGCTTGTTGTGCTATCTATAGGTCCTTGTCTCCTCAATAGGCTGATGACCTTTATCAGACAACAAGTAGATAATTTAGCAGCCAGACCAATTCAAATACATTACCAAAGTCTGGCCATGGAAGATCCCATGGAAAACGTTATCTCTCTCTCCGGCCGGTGAAGTCTGGCCAGTGAGGTCACGGTCCCTCCAACAACTGACTCTCCCCTTCGGTCTGCCGCTGCCCCAGTCGGGAGCCCAGGAAGGGCCCCAGGCCTATCAATAAAACGAGCAGTAAGCCAATGACGGGCACCTTCCCGGAACCTCACCCACCTAAGACAGGAGTCCTTGGGGACTGGCAAGGATATCCAATGACGGGTAAGAGGTGCTGGAGCTCCGGGTCGATTCCTAAGACAGGCACTGCTCGCTCATCATGCTTGGCCTAACCGGTAGCCATTTCTGTTTAATTGATAAGAAAGGGGGATATGTCGGGGACCACGCAGCATGTGACCTCTTAGTTGAGAGACAGGGCTGGACAGGCCAGACCTGATAGTACTGATAACGCAACCTTGTGTGACCTTGTGCCTTAAGGCCTTGTAACCTTTCCCCTACTTGCACTAGCATTGCAGCTACAAGATAAGCCCACCCTCCTTCCCCCTCCCGATACCCTGCCTCGATGATATATAAGTGTGTGGTTGAAAAATAAAGTCGCAGCTTGATCGGCACCTGTCTTGCTGCCATCTTTGTGTCTCCTGTCCCTTTCATTTCTCCTTCTAGGTGCTCGGCCCCAGTTGCTGTCCCGCGGGACGGGACAAGGGGCAGTGCCAGAGGGAAACGATGGCGTCCGTGGTGGTCAGTGTCTCCCCTGCTGCCGGCTCACCACTTGATTACCTGCAGCTGAGCGCGCCAGCCCCAGAAGCCAGTGGAGGGGTCAGTAGCAGGTTGAGGCCGCCCCCTGCCTGTCACCTCCCCGCAACTCTTATGCCCAGATAAGTAGATGCCCAAGAAGCCAACAGTGACCGGATCACACTGAAATGCAGAAGCAAAGTTTTTATTAAAATGGTACAAGCTGCGACAGGGACCTCATCCAACCAACTGGACATCTGATAAAGTTTAAAGGAGACAGAAGACATGAAATGGCTGCCGCCAGTGTGAAGTGATTGTGCAATGTAATTTCCTATAGGACCGCTCTGCACTGGGACTGTGCAAAAGGCCACAGATTAGTGATAGCTTTGCTCATAAGCAGGAGATGTCTCATTGATCCTCAAGATTAAAGGGCTGGCCGGCGGCGCAACTCATTAGGCTAATCCTCCGTCTTGCGGCGCTGGCACACCGGGTTCTAGACCCGGTCGGGGCGCTGGATTCTGTCCCGGTTGCCCCTCTTCCAGGCCAGCTCTCTGCTGTGGCCTGGGAGGGCAGTGGAGGATCCAAGTACTTGGGCCCTGCACCCCATGGGAGACCAGGAGAAGTACCTGACTCCTGCCATCGGATCAGCGCGGTGCGCCAGCCGCAGTGTGCTGGCCACGGCGGCCATTGGAGGGTGAACCAACGGCAAAGGAAGCCCTTTCTCTCTGTCTCTCTCACTATCCACTCTGCCTGTACAAAAAAAAAAAAAAAAGATTAAAGGGCTGCAACACCGCTCATAAAGGTATTTAGTGCCCAAAAATCCCAGTATAGGAAGGGCTTGGTTTACATACTTAGAATAAAAATGAATTTATCTTATTTATATATGACTACCTGGTGAAACCACTGGGATGGGGAGTTTTTCTCTGAATTCCTAGAAGTTACAATTTGTGATTGGTGTATTACTGGCAGGCTGTACAGTGTCCCGCTGAGAACTGTGCTACACTCTTACTGGATCATGGTGCTGATCCAAATATTGAGGATGGAATTGGCAACACTGCCCTCCACTATGTGGCTTATGGAGAAAATATAAGAATGGAACAATGCTGCTTTCCAGAAAAGAAAATGAGGTATGGATCATCTAACTTAATTTTTAGACTATTGGAAATACATTTTTCAAGACTGACATATATAGAAGCAGTTTCTCATATTTGGGAGCATAAGCTGCATCGAATGAAGACGTTTTATAAAAACTGCCCAAGATTTAAGTTTCAATATTGATACCATTGCAGACGCATGGGAAGGACAGACTGAGAGGTATTTACGGCCAGTATTTATGCACACACGGAGGCAGTAGGTGTTGACTCAGTCATCGGGTTCCCTTCCTCCAGTGTGGGAGGCTTGGATTGAGTTCCCGGCTCCTAGCTTTGGCCCGGCCCAGCCCCAGCAGTTGTGGGCAGTCGAGCAGTGAAGCAGCAGGAAAGAAACTCTGTTGGGATTACTTTACCAAGCAGGTCTGACCAAAGTGATTTTCCCAAAAGATCTCCATTGCAAAACTAGCACTAAGGAGAGAGCACAGCCCACAGAGACCCATCAGCAGCTGTCAGGAAGGTAGGAAAACAAAGGATCCAGAAAGACACTGCACGCCAGGGCCCTGGAATAGCTCAGGTTATATGACCCAGCCAAAAATGTCCAGGTGTCAGCCAGCTCCAGAAACACCTGGCCTAGTGTCACAACCCAACCCTCCTGACACCTGGCAGCTGCTTCCCTCCTGATACCAGTGGAGCCAAAGGCTGGGGTGGGCTCAGCAGACACAGCCCTGGGCCTGGCACGCCCTACCCAGCAGAGCCACAGGAACAGTTCTAGGTGCTCTCAAAACTCGGCACAGTCCAGCCATGAGGGAGAGACAGGAAGGAGGGGAAATCTGTGCAGGCCCAGGCTCTGCTGCTCCCCAGGCAGCCAGGGGCTCCTCCTGGCCTCAAGCCCCTCTTTCCAGGCCCAGGGTACCTGGGCACTGATACCTGGGAAAGTTGTTTTACTCCCCAGAGCTGAGATACTGTTCAAGCTCCTCAGCTGGCCAGCAGCCAGGGACATCTGGCTGCTCCATGTCCCTCACATGTCTGAGGCACAAGGCAAGCAGAGTCCCCACAGGGCCAAGAGGGCTGGCGGAACTGCAGTTCCTGCTGGCATGGCTGCCACACTGCGGAGGCCAAAGGGCAGGAGGTCTGGCACTGGAGAGCATGCATAGCCTGGCAGCTTCAGCACCACCGCCTAGGACCCACGAGCTCCCATAGTGAGGACGGGGCAGACTCTGACCTCAGCCTGGGCTTAGGGGGAGGCGTGACAGACGGGGTGGGAGGAGCCCCTGCAGGTCCTCTGGCTCTGTCTGCCTCCTTGTCTGCCCCCCAGAATAAAGCAGTGGGCCTGGGTCTCACTGGGCAGAACTAGGCACCCGCAAGAATCCACCTCTCAGAAGAAACCATCTGCTGGCTCCCCAGGAGAAGCCCCTTCCCCAAAACACGTGCTGCACCCTGCTAGAATTGGACTGCCTGGAGCAGCGACCTGAGCCCAGAGAGGGAGGCATCTGGGTGCCACAGAAATGCCCCAACTGGGGCTGACGGGGGTGGGGAGGTGAGGGGCTGTGCCAGAGGGAAGCGATGGCGTCCGTGGTGGTCAGTGTCTCCCCTGCTGCCGGCTCACCACTTGTTTACTGGTGGCTGAGCACGCCAGCCCCAGAAGCCAGTGGAGGGGCCAGCAGCAGGTCGAGGCCGCCCCCTGCCTGCACCTCCCTGCAACCATGTGCCTGAGCCCAGGGGAGAGGGGCACATGTGGCCCATGGGTCGCGCCTCACCAGGGCCCAAGCCACCTGGAGACACAGCCCACTATCTCCTGAGCCCAGGGGAAAGCTGTGGGGCTACCCTGCTGGGAGGGGGCGGCTGTGCTCCCTGGGGGGAACCCTCCTTCCCTCTTCCTGGCCCTCCCACTGCCTAGTTCTGCTGAGTCCAGGCCACAGGAGAAAGTGGCACAAGAAGCACTGCCCAGCGTTGGGGCACAGCCCATGGCCCAGAGTTCGGGTTCACAGCCAACCAGAGTGAGTGCAGGGGCCGGCTCAGAGGTGTAGGGGCTTCTGGGTGGAGCCTGGAGGAAGAGGAAGGAATGTCCGGGAGCAGAAGGGGCGGGGCTTAGCCTGGTGCTAAGCATGTGCGGCAGTTGTTGGGTGACATGTGAGCCGAGAGGTTGGAAACCGCGAAGCTCCTCTTTTATATGGTGGCCAGACTGCCAGATTTCTTTATATTGTGCTGCAGAGGTGGCTGAAAGCCCCTGACAGCTTTGATTATGGGGAAACTTTTCTCATGGGTGATTCGTAAGTGCACCAGGACTGTTAGCGAGTTTGAGAACAAGCGCTTGAAGAGGCGGCCGCATTTTGGATACTGCCTGCTCTGCTGGGAGCTTGGTTCCATTCACAGAGTTGCCAGTGCGGGCAATGTGGCCACAGTGTCGAAAATCCTGGATTGCAGAAGAAGCTGTGTAGATGTCGTGGAGCACAAGAACAGGTACTGGAGGGTGGGCAGCGGGGCCCAGTGTGGGAAGCCCTTGCCCCAGGCTCCCCTGCTTGCTTCCCTGGACACCACAAGTCCAGATCCACGTTGTGATACACAGGATCAAAAAGATAACAAGAAAATTTCCATAATCTCTCAAAGAAACCAGCCCCCAAGCGGCGGAGATTGGCACCTCAAAGCTCTGACAGGTGACCAGTTAAGCTACAAAAAAATAAAAAAATAAATAATTAAATAAATTCACATTTATTCAATAAAAAAACAAAGTCTCTAAGTCTTTTAAATAAAAAAATGCTAAAAAATTTGTATCCTAGGTTTCACTGGATGATGTAAGAAATTGTTGTATGAACTCAAAAACTGAAATCTAGAAATTGAAGAAGGAATTAAGTGACCTCAGGAGACAAGTATGTTGAAATTTATTGTGTCAATAGCCCTTCTTGGGCTTCATCCAAGATGGTGGAATAGGGAGGGCGCACACTGAGAGTCTGGGAAAAGATAGTTTAATAAAAGTGGAGATACTATAGTTTCAGGGAAGAGTTAGGGAAAAAAACTGCAGAGGAAACTCTTCCAGAAGTAGTGGGACATGGTGGACCTATGTGGAGGGCATGGGCACCCACGGCTCGGGACCCCAGCCACTGAGTCTAGGCAACAGCACTGGAAAGAGAGGTGAGGCGAAACCTCAGTAGCCAGAGACACTGCCGGGAAAGCAGCAGGAAGAGCCTAGAGGGAACGAGGCTTGAAGCCCCATGGGGGAAAGTTCACCAGGCTAACTAGAGGAGAGAAAAAAAATAAAAGGGACTGGTACGGACACGATTCTTTCTCTCCACGCACCTTACAAAAGCGAGCAAGTCAAAGAGCAGGCGCCATTTTGGATATACATAAAAGCTGTGCCACCTCAGGGGTGCACCCGCCCTCAGCCAGGCAAAAATCCTGACTCTGGTGGGGAGAAATAACAGAAAGTTAAGACCTAGTGAATGTGTGGAGCTTATGAAATGGCACTGTGGAAAAAAAAAAAAAAACTGAGGGTGTGTGAGAAAACAGAGTGCCTGAGACATGAGTACTCAGTGGGAGACGCCACAAACTCGGTAACCTTGGCAACCTGGTGTGAGACTGCAAGGGAATCTGAGCTTACACTGAGGACTGCACAGATCCTCTGTGTGGTCTTTGGGACAGAGCACATGAATATTATACCCACAAGGGCTAGTGCTCACTGATTGCCTTCAAGAATAGTGCAGCTATGCATAATTACTTCCCTTCTGAAGAAAACAGAGAGAGAGAGAGAGAGAGAGGGAGAGAGAGAGAGAGAGAGAGATTTACCATGCCAAACCTGGGTGTGTCATCTTTGGCACACCCTTAACCCTTAAGATCTGAACAGAGCTCTCTGGCCACACCCATCACAAGCCATCTGCGAGAACCCCTTCCCCAAACACGTGCTGCACCCTGCTAGAATTGGACTGCCTGGAGCAGCGACATGAGCCCAGGGAGGGAGGCATCTGGGCGCCACAGAAATGCCCCAACTGGGGCTGACGGGGGTGGGGAGGTGAGGGGCGGTGCCAGAGGGAAGCGATGGCATCCGTGGTGGTCAGTGTCTCCCCTGCTGCCGGCTCACCACTTGCTTACCTGTGGCTGAGCGCGCCAGCCCCAGAAGCCAGTGGAGGGGCCAGCAGCAGGTCGAGGCCGCCCCCCGCCTGTCACCTCCCCGCAACTGTTATGCCCAGATAAGTAGATGCCCAAGAAGCTATCAGTGACCAGATCACACCAAAATGCAGAAGCAAAGTTTTTATTAAAATGGTACAAGCTGCGACAGGGACCTCATCCAACCAACTGGACATTTGATAAAGGTTAAAGGAGACAGAAGACATGAAATGGCTGCTGCCAGTGTGAAGTGATTGTGCAATATAATTTCCTATAGGACCGCTCTGCACTGAGACTGTGCAAAAGGCCACAGAGACGTGGTAGCTTTGCTCATAAGCAGAAGACGTCTCATTGATCCTCAAGATACAAGGGCTGCAACACCACTGATAAAGGTATTTAGTGCCCAACCATCCCAGTATAGGAAGGGCTTGGTTTACATACTTAGAATAAAAATGAATTTATCTTATTTATATATGACTACCTGGTGAAACCACTGGGATGGGGAGTTTTTCTTTGAATTCCTAGAAGTTACAATTTGTGATTGGTGTATTACTGGCAGGCTGTACAGTGTCCCGCTGAGAACTGTGCTACACTCTTATTGGATCATGGTGCTGATCCAAATATTGAGGATGGAATTGGCAACACTGCCCTCCACTATGTGGCTTATGGAGAAAATATAATGGCTGAAAAGCTGCTTTCCAGTAAAGAAAATGAGGTATGGATCATCTAACTTAATTTTTAGACTATTGGAAATACATTTTTCAAGACTGACATATATAGAAGCAGTTTCTCATATTTGGGAGCACAAGCTGCATCGAATGAAGACGTTTTATAAAAACTGTCCAAGATTTAAGTTTCAATATTGATACCATTGCAGAAGCATGGAAAGGACAGACTGAGAGGTATTTACGGCCAGTATTTATGCACACACACGGAGGCAGTAGGTGTTGACTCAGTCATCGGGTTCCCTTCCTCCAATGTGGGAGGCTTGGATTGAGTTCCCGGCTCCTAGCTTTGGCCCGGCCCAGCCCCAGCAGTTGCGGGCAGTCGAGCAGTGAAGCAGCAGAGGAAAGAACTCTGTTGGGATTACTTTACCAAGCAGGTCTGACCGAAGTGATTTTCCCAAAAGATCTCCATTGCAAAACTAGCACTAAGGAGAGAGCACAGCCCACAGAGACCCATCAGCAGCTGTCAGGAGAGCAGGAAAACAAAGGATCCAGAAAGAGACTGCACGCCAGGGCCCTGGGATAGCTCAGCTTATATGACCCAGCCAAAAATGCCCAAGTGTCATCCAGCTGCAGAAACACCTGGCCTAGTGTCACAACCCAACCCTCCCGACACCTGGCAGCTGCTTCCCTCCTGATACCAGTGGAGCCAAAGGCTGGGGTGGGCTCAGCAGACACAGCCCTGGGCCTGGCACGCCCTACCCAGCAGAGCCACAGGAACAGTTCTAGGTGCTCTCAAAACTCGGCACAGTCCAGCCATGAGGGAGGGACAGGAAGGAGGGGAAATCTGTGCAGGCCCAGGCTCTGCTGCTCCCCAGGCAGCCAGGGGCTCCTCCTGGCCTCAAGCCCCTCTTTCCAGGCCCAGGGTACCTGGGCACTGATACCTGGGAAAGTTGTTTTACTCCCCAGAGCTGAGATACTGTTCAAGCTCCTCAGCTGGCCAGCAGCCAGGGACATCTGGCTGCTCCATGTCCCTCACATGTCTGAGGCACAAGGCAAGCAGAGTCCCCACAGGGCCAAGAGGGCTGGCGGAACTGCAGTTCCTGCTGGCATGGCTGCCACACTGCGGAGGCCAAAGGGCAGGAGGTCTGGCACTGGAGAGCATCCATAGCCTGGCAGCTTCAGCACCACCGCCTAGGACCCCACTAGCTCCTATAGTGAGGACGGGGCAGACTCTGACCTCAGCCTGGGCTTAGGGGGAGGTGTGACAGACGGGGTGGGAGGAGCCCCTGCAGGTCCTCTGGCTCTGTCTGCCTCCTTGTCTGCCCCCCAGAATAAAGCAGTGGGCCTGGGTCTCACTGGGCAGAACTAGGCACCCGCAAGAATCCACCTCTCAGAAGAAACCATCTGCTGGCTCCCCAGGAGAAGCCCCTTCCCCAAAACACGTGCTGCACCCTGCTAGAATTGGACTGCCTGGAGCAGCGACATGAGCCCAGGGAGGGAGGCATCTGGGTGCCACAGAAATGCCCCAACTGGGGCTGACGGGGGTGGGGAGGTGAGGGGCGGTGACAGAGGGAAGCAATGGCGTCCGTGGTGGTCAGTGTCTCCCCTGCTGCCGGCTCACCACTTGTTTACTGGTGGCTGAGCACGCCAGCCCCAGAAGCCAGTGGAGTGGCAGCAGCAGGTCGAGGCCACCCCCTACCTGTCACCTCCCCGCAACCATGTGCCTGAGCCCAGGGAGAGGGGCACATGTGGCCCATGGGTCGCACCTCACCAGGGCCCAAGCCACCTGGAGACACAGCCCACTATCTCCTGAGCCCAGGGGAAAGCTGTGGGGCTACCCTGCTGGGAGGGGGCGGCTGTGCTCCCTGGGGGGAACCCTCCTACCCTCTTCCTGGCCCTCCCACTGCCTAGTTCTGCTGAGTCCAGGCCACAGGAAAAAGTGGCACAAGAAGCACTGCCCAGCGTTGGGGCACAGCCCATGGCCCAGAGTTCGGGTTCACAGCCAACCAGAGTGAGTGCAGGGGCCGGCTCAGAGGTGTAGGGGCTTCTGGGTGGAGCCTGGAGGAAGAGGAAGGAATGTCCAGGAGCAGAAAGGGCGGGGCTTAGCCTGGTGCTAAGCATGTGCGGCAGTTGTTGGGTGACATTGTGAGCCAAGAGGTTGGAAACCACGAAGCTCCTCTGTTATATGGTGGCCAGACTGCCAGATTTCTTTATATTGTGCTGCAGAGGTGGCTGAAAGCCCCTGACAGCTTTGATTATGGGGAAACTTTTCTCATGGGTGATTCATAAGTGCACCAGGACTGTTAGCGAGTTTGAGAACAAGCGCTTGAAGAGGCGGCCGCATTTTGGATACTGCCTGCTCTGCTGGGAGCTTGGTTCCATTCACAGAGTTGCCAGTGCGGGCAATGTGGCCACAGTGTCGAAAATCCTGGATTGCAGAAGAAGCTGTGTAGATGTCGTGGAGCACAAGAACAGGTACTGGAGGGTGGGCAGCGGGGCCCAGTGTGGGAAGCCCTCGCCCCAGGCTCCCCTGCTTGCTTCCCTGGACACCACAAGTCCAGATCCACGTTGTGATACACAGGATCAAAAAGATAACAAGAAAATTTCCATAATCTCTCAAGGAAACCAGCCCCCAAGCGGCGGAGATTGGCACCTCAAAGCCCTGACAGGTGACCAGTTAAGCTACAAAAAAATAAAAAAATAAATAATTAAATAAATTCACATTTATTCAATAAAAAAACAAAGTCTCTAAGTCTTTTAAATAAAAAAATGCTAAAAAATTTGTATCCTAGGTTTCACTGGATGATGTAAGAAATTGTTGTATGAACTCAAAAACTGAAATCTAGAAATTGAAGAAGGAATTAAGTGACCTCAGGAGACAAGTATGTTGAAATTTATTGTGTCAATAGCCCTTCTTGGGCTTCATCCAAGATGGTGGAATAGGGAGGGCGCACACTGAGAGTCTGGGAAAAGATAGTTTAATAAAAGTGGAGATACTATAGTTTCAGGGAAGAGTTAGGGAAAAAAACTGCAGAGGAAACTCTTCCAGAAGTAGTGGGACATGGTGGACCTATGTGGAGGGCATGGGCACCCACGGCTCGGGACCCCAGCCACTGAGTCTAGGCAACAGCACTGGAAAGAGAGGTGAGGCGAAACCTCAGTAGCCAGAGACACTGCCGGGAAAGCAGCAGGAAGAGCCTAGAGGGAACGAGGCTTGAAGCCCCATGGGGGAAAGTTCACCAGGCTAACTAGAGGAGAGAAAAAAACATAAAAGGGACTGGTATGGACACGATTCTTTCTCTCCACACACCTTACAAAGGCGAGCAAGTCAAAGAGCAGGCGCCATTTTGGATATACGTAAAAGCTGTGCCACCACAGGGCTGTGTCTGCCCTTAGCCAAGCAAAAAACCTGTCTCTGGAGGGGAGAAATAACAAAGTTAAGACCTAGTGAATGTGTGGAGCTTATGAAATGGCACTGTGGAAAAAAAAAACTGAGGGTGTGTGAGAAAACAGAGTGCCTGAGACATGAGTACTCAGTGGGAGACGCCACAAACTCGGTAACCTTGGCAACCTGGTGGGAGATTGCAAGGGATTCTGAGCTTACACTGAGGACTGCACAGATCCTTTGTGTGGTCCTTGGGACAGAGCAGATGAATATTATACCCACAGGGGCTAGTGCTCACTGATTGCCTTCAAGAATAACTCAGCTATGGGTAATTACTTCCCTTCAGAAGAAAACAGAGAGAGAGAGAGAGAGAGAGGGAGAGAGAGAGAGGATTTACCATGCCAAACCTGGGTGTGTCACCTTTGGTACACCCTTAACCCTTAAGATCTGAACAGAGCTCTCTGGCCACACCCATCACAAGCCATCTGCGAGAACCCCTTCCCCAAACACGTGCTGCACTCTGCTAGAATTGGACTGCCTGGAGCAGCGACATGAGCCCAGGGAGGGAGGCATCTGGGTGCCACAGAAATGACCCAACTGGGGCTGACAGGGGTGGGGAGGTGAGGGGCGGTGCCAGAGGGAAGCGATGGCATCCGTGGTGGTCAGTGTCTCCCCTGCTGCTGGCTCACCACTTGTTTACCTGCGGCTGAGTGTGCCAGCCCCAGAAGCCAGTGGAGGGGTCAGCAGCAGGTCGAGGCCGCCCCCCGCCTGTCACCTCCCCGCAACTGTTATGCCCAGATAAGTAGATGCCCAAGAAGCTAACAGTGACCGGATCACACCAAAATGCAGAAGCAAAGTTTTTATTAAAATGGTACAAGCTGCAACAGGGACCTCATCCAACCAACTGGACATTTGATAAAGGTTAAAGCAGACAGAAGACATGAAATGGCTGCCGCCAGTGTGAAGTGACTGTGCAATATAATTTCCTATAGGACCGCTCTGCACTGGGCCTGTGCAAAAGGCCACCGAGACGTGGTAGCTTTGCTCATAAGCAGAAGATGTCTCATTGATCCTCAAGATGAAATGGCTGCAACACCACTGATAAAGGTATAGAGTGCCCAACCATCCCAGTATAGGAAGAGCTTGGTTTACATACTTAGAATAAAAATGAATTTATCTTATTTATATATGACTACCTGGTGAAACCTCTGGGATGGGGAGTTTTTCTTTGAATTCCTGGAAGTTACAATTTTTGATTGGTGTGTTGATGGCCAACTGGGGAGTGAACCAGTAGATAGAAGACTTCTCTCTCTCTCTGTGTCTCCTTCTCTTTCTGTGTAACACTTTTAAATAAATAAATAAATCTTAAAAAAAAGACACATCCAGAGATATGGAATCTTTTTCCTGACAGTGGGCCCCTAGTTCAACCTTCTGACTTCAGTTTCAGGACCTTGTCTGGTAACAAAGCAGACAGAAACTATACTAGATGAAAATGGGGAAACACCTGGGAGCATGTTGGAACTAGAATGGGAGACTGCAGTCACAGAAATTATGAATGGGTACTCCTGTACATCACTACCAGTGTGGTGCACTTGAAGAGTGGTTTCCCAATTGGGTGGACACCTCCCCTGATGTGACCCTGACTCACCCATTTGTACCCAGTCATTATCGACCAGATCATCTGAGTGCCACTCTGCAGGCCATCTGTTGCTCTTGGAACCCTTCTCTGCATTTCCATCAGGCACGTGCCTGTGTGTATGTCATAAATTTTTTTTCTGTGAACCATGTAGTCTGGAAGCCACAGTGTTGATCAGGGTGGTTACAGGACAGGCTCTCACACCATCACACCAACATCATTGCCCACAAATAGTGGGATTGCTGGCATGGATAGAAGTTGGGGCAGAGATGTGGAAACAGTACGGGCATTTCCTGGTGTAATGCTGGATCAGATTGAAAATTGTTTTTAGCATTGGCAGATGACAAATGACTGTGACAGGTTCTGGAAGAGACAGCTGCATAAAGATTCAAACAGGCGCTGCAGGACCCAACACACCCGTGGTTGAGTATGCAGAGATGAATTGTTAGATCCCACACTGCGCCTCCAGGACATCTGTGAGTTACAACAGCACAGGGATTGTGCCCAATGGCCTGGCCTTTCCTTGTTGGGACATATATACTATCCCCTCCCCATCTTACTCTGGTCTGTGTCCAGCAGGGGAGTTTTTGCCCAAAGTCTCACCCATCTCCACTGCTCAGACCCTACATAGCAGACAGTCATTGTCACTACCCTCTGACTGTGATAATTCACCCTAGCCTAGTCTATCTAGAGCAGTGGTCATGGCCTCTCCTGTTTTTCTAGTCCCTAGACAAGCAGCATGCACCTATAAGGAGATCAGTCAGCCAGCCTGTATACTTGCCAAATGGCCATTGCCATCACTGCAGCTTTATCGTACATAAATGATGTGTTGAGCTAGCTCTGGCAAGGAGTCGTGCACCACCATGCTCCCACTGGTTGGAAGGCCCGTTGCTGAAACATGAGATAGAGTCTGGGGAGCTAGCTGGTATGTGTTGTTTCAGTGTCTTGCAACATTGTAACTTCATTCAGAAGGAGACTGAACATTTCCTGGAAGAACTAAACACAATTCATAGTTTAGCTCCAAATATGATTGGACCTATTAGCTTTCATGTCCGTGGCTCTGTCATGGCCCATAGTGTAATCCGTGTTATACATTCACTCAGACCCTGTGTGCCAAAGTGCTTCTCTCAACCGATTTCTTCCAGAGATGTCCCACCACACATGTAAGAGACACACATCTAAGCGCGACAACAGTGGGCCTGTAGGCCATGTTCCTGATGGAGTCCCTGACTGCCTGTTCCCCACGACTACCTTGTTCAGCAGGAAACAGCCAGAAACAGCCACATGCCATTTCCCCCTAACTGAAGGTAGGGGATCTTGTCTCGAGGGGGAAATGAGGGCAACTGGAATGGGAGATGCCAGGCAGGCAGGGAGTGTGAAGAGTGTCGTCATACTGTAAAAGGCCTCATCAATCCACTGGAGAATACGAGCCCTGTAATAGAAGGGAATGTAAAGCGCTCATCAGTGAAAACACACTCTGGGGCTGGGGTGACTCACATGGCCAGGTGGCCAGTTGATGCTTGCTGCATTTCCGTGAATTTTCTCCTGCTTATGGTAAAGAGAAACAGACACCCCAATGGGTCCTAACATGAGTGCTTTCTTTGTTCTTTGAGGACTTTTCATGGTTTCCATCCATAAACCTCCACTCAAATCCCTCCTTCTTTTAATCCACAGCCTGCTACTCTAGGGACCTGGGACATCAGTGTCTGGCTACCTCCTGCTGACAGGGGGTTTATCATCCTAGGAGCCCTTAGGCTCTGAGGGTCCAGGGTGGTGGTGGTGGTCCCCCAGGTTGCTGTGGTGGAAGAATGCAGTCTCCATGTGGGTTTCCACCTGAAGGACCATTGTGTCTTGATGGGGTCTAACTACTGAGGGACAAATTTGACGAGGCTGCATACAGAATGGGCCCAGCAGAGAAAGCACCTATGCCGTGGTCCCAAACCTGACATGTCAGGTGGGTTTTCACTGACAGCCTTTGAACCACCCTGTGGCCTTTTGTAGGGTGTGAGTTGTTCATGTGTCTACAGCTCCTGAGGTGTTGATAGAGAGGCAACAAGAGCTATTTGCTAGCGCATGTACTCCTCCCTGTTGAGCTAGCACCTGATCCAAAGCAAGTCTGTGGTCTAGGACTGTCTGGGCTAGTGAGTTCAGAGACGTCTGTAAATCTCTGAAGTTGAAGACAACTCCTTGGGCTATGTCACCCACAGTGGTGGTAATGTTTGAGACCAGTAGGTGAGTATTAACCACTCCGTATGTCAGCCCAGCCAAGGAGGCCACCAGGCAGTGACACCCAGTGCTCTCAGGGTCACTGGTTCTCCTTTGACTCTGACTTAGCGGTAGTTGGTGCTGTGCAGGTATTAGTAACCTGGGGGTTGTTCTCCAGAATAGCAAAAATTTGTTCTCTAGTAGCCTTCATGTTGGAACAGGTTCCGTAGCCACTATTTTATAAATGGAAATCATGATACTATATATCATGTATTCCATGTCTGCTATGCCTCAGCCACTGTGCAGTTATTTCTATGCACTATCCCACATCTCAAAAATCATTCACGTGTTTTCATCTGAAAAGCCCAGCAGTCTTCCCTTCGGTTTTGGAGTGTTCACCTCTTTATAGCATGTCCCTTATTCCGTGTCATGTCAGCATTCACATGCACACAGCCTAAACAGATGTGGACAAATTAGGTTTTATAAGCATGGAGCAGGGACAGGGACTAAATGATAAAAGCTAAGATAGTAAGTAGGAGGGAGATAAGAGTCCCAATCTAAACACTCAGGAGAATAGTCTGTGTGAATACTCATGGCTTGCTGCAATTTTATAAACATATGCTGAAACGTGACACTGCTTTTTGGAAAGATTTCTGTGTACTACTGAGTTTGTTTGCTAATACTGGTTTTCCAGTTAAAAAGCAGTAACATTTACTTCATTTTGTACAACTATGCAAAATTTACTATCAAAATCACCTACACATGCCAAGAAATAGTCTGACAGCTTTTTGTTAGTTGTAATTGCTTTAGTTTTTGTGCAGTTCATTATGTATATCAGTAAGGAAGTTTACCAAATGGACAGGATATATAACTCAGTTCCACAAACAACCTCATTTGTTTTTACTCATCTTATTAGTCTTTCATTGTGTCTGTTCAAGAACAGTCTCATCATCTTTAATTCAGGTTGCACTAAAGCAACATTTTACACCTTGGAAAATAATTATCTTTATAAGAAAATGTATTTGCTCTTGCTGACAGAAAACTGGCCTGGAAGGGAGCACACTAACACCCCTTGCCAACCAGTCAGGTGCCTTGCTCTCCCGTGGGATGTGAGTGCCCCTGGTGAGCAGCACAGGACATCAGCCACTTCCATGCAGGGGACACCTGGGGCCCCCCACCCCATCCTGTTCTTGTCCCCTAATCTCTTCCTCTCCCCCCTCCTCCTCTCCCCATCAGTGTCCCAGCAGAGCTGGAAGCCTCACAGAGGCATTTAACTCAGTGCACAGGGCGGGGGCCCGTGGGGCCCATAGGGCCAGGACTCCGCTGACAGTGTGGGCGCCGGGCCACTGGGCAATGGACTCAAGAGGCAGTTGGGTCCGTTAGGGAAGGAGTCCCAAGAGCACCCGGGGCCTGAGGCCGCTGCCCCACCCCCTCTCCAGCTCCTCCAACTGCCACGGAACCCCCTGCGCCCTCCCCCACAGGACAGCAGGGCACGCAGAGGCACAGCTGAGAGCAGCTTGGCCCTGCCCCTGCCCTTGCCCCTGCCCAGGGAAAGCTCCTCCAAGGGGCAGGGGAGGGAAAGGGGGAAAAGGGGAAAGAGACAGCGGGGTGAAAAGGAGGAGCAAGCAAAGGTGCTATCGCGTGGGCGCAGAGGGAAGGTTGAGCAGGGAAAAGCAGGAGTTCAGCACTTTTGAAAGAAAATGCATAAAGGACCACTGCCTCAAAAGTAGTAGTCATCTCCATCTGCTTGTTTTTTTTTTTTTTCTTTCTAAGGCTACAACTAAAATGGTAACTCACTGTTTGTCCTATATGGACAAGAACTCTGCCAAGGTTAATTTTCTGAAGTGCATAAACATTCAAATGAAGAATTATGTATTTCTTCTCTAGCTGGATGTAACAAATTGTAACTCAATGTCAGGTAGAGATCACAATAAGTAAAAGTGAACTGCAGGCTTAAGACGATCATGTTACATACACTGACTTGGTTGCCACCATGGTGACTAGACCCAAGACTATCTAGGAGGTAGTAGAGGGAGGTGAGGCTGGATACACAGATCGGGGGCAGATTGGATACTGTCCGTCAGTACGCCTGTGGGGAGAGGTCAGCGACAGGGCCTGTGCTGAATGCGGAGCCACTGGAAGCATCTGAGCTTTAGAGGGACATCATTGGAAGAACTGGGGGTGAACTGTGGGCCTGTGGGAGATCTGGGAATACCTTAATATTGTATACAAAATCAGCTTCTTTTTATGGTGCTGCTGTATCCTTCTCCTAATCACAGAAAAATACCCTTGCTGTAGCTACCACTTCTGTGCAGTCGAGAATGTCACTTAGCAATCTGGGCATGCTTAGGCAAAGGAGGCGTTTCAGTCCATACCTGCCTGCCTTAGTGTGGAGCCAAATCTGTGATAGGCTTTTGAATGCATGCAGCATTCCTGGGCAGTTGATGGAGTTGGTTTTGAAGTTTATCGATCCCATAAAACAGTCCAACTAAACAGGAATTATGAGACAGCATGAATGGGGGGGCATTTCTCCAAGGTGAAACGTGTTAACTTTTTCTAAAGAACATTTATTTATTTGAGGCAGAATGACAAAAAGCAGGGGAGGGATAAAGAGAGAGAAAGTCAGAGACAGAGAGAGAGAGAGCACATGCCTCCATCCAATGCCTCAGTCCTCAAACGACCCCACCAGCCAAGGCTGTGCCCAACAGAGTCCAAGAACAAGGAATTCTGTCCAGGTTCCACATGGATGGCAGGGGCTCATGTGCTCGGGTCTTCTTCTAGGCCATCTCAGGTGCACTAACAGTGAGCTGGATCAGGAGTGCAGCACCTGGGATGTGAACCGACACTCCAGTATTGGTTGCTGGCACTGCAAGCTGCACCACAATGCCAGCTCTTCTTAGCTTATGTTCTGAGGTAGTGTTACTGAAGGACTTAGTTTCTTGGAGAAGGACCTCAATGAATCCATGTATTATTTTTATTGCAAAATCCTGATTAGGAAACAAGAACTGAAAGTATTTTAATGAACATTTAGATGGCCAAGATGATGGGAGTGGGTTTAGTTGTTGTAAAAAGAGCTTCATATTTTATTGTAAAATATTTAGCTGAAAATTTACATTTGTTTTTGATGTTGAAGTCAAGTGTGATTTAACTATTACTTTATATTTCCCAATGACCATATATCGTGGCTTAGGTTTACCATCTTGGGTCTGAGCACACCACATGGGGTGTTCTGGAAGGTTTGCTGGATGTGGCAGAGGAAGAGCTAGCCTCTTGCTAGCTGTGTATTTCTGAGTCACAATTGATCCTCAGGTTTGCTCAGATGTACAATTCAATAAATAAATAACCTCCTGTCTCAAAGGACATTTGATAAAGGTTAAAGGAGACAGAAGACATGAAATGGCTGCCGCCAGTTTGAAGTGATTCTGCAATGTTATTTCCTATGGGACTGCTATGCACTGGGCCTGTGCAAAAGGCCACCGAGACGTGGTAGCTTTGCTCATAAGCAGAAAGTGTCTCATTGATCCTCCAGATAAAAAGGCAGCAACACCGCAGATAAAGGTATAGAGTGCCCAACCATTCCAGCAGAGGAAGTGCTTGGTTTACATACTTAGAACAAAAATGAATTTATCTTATTTATGTATGACTACCTGGTGAAACCATTGGGATGGGGAGTTTTTCTTTGAATTCCTAGAACTTACAATTTGTGATTGGTGTATTACCGGCAGGCTGTACAGTCCCGCTGAGAACTGTGCTACACTCTTATTGGATCATGGTGCTGATGCAAATATTGGAAGAAATTGGCAACACTGCCCTCCACTATGTGGCCTATGGGGAAAATATAAGAATGGCCGAAAAGCTGCTATCCAACAAGGTATATACTGAAAAGAAAAATGAGGTATGGATCATCTAACTTAATTTTTAGACTATTGGAAATACATTTTTCAAGACTGACATAAATAGAAGCAGTTTCTCATATTTGGGAGCACAAGCTGCATCGAATGAAGACATTTTATAAAAACTGCCCAAGATTTAAGTTTCAATATTGATACCATTGCAGACGCATGGAAAGGACAGACTGAGAGGTATTTACGGCCAGTATTTATGCACACACACGGAGGCAGTAGGTGTTGACCCAGTCATCGGGTTCCCTTCCTCCAGTGTGGGAGGCTTGGATTGAGTTCCCGGCTCCTAGCTTTGGCCCGGCCCAGCCCCAGCAGTTGCGGGCAGTCGAGCAGTGAAGCAGCAGGAAAGGAACTCTGTTGGGATTACTTTACCAAGCAGGTCTGACCAGTGATTTTCCCAAAAGATCTCCATTGCTTTAGAAATGGACCTGATAGGAGCTGGCACTAAGGCGTGGTGGGTTAAGCCGCAGCCCACAATGCCAGCATCCCATGTGAGCACAGGTTCGAGTCCCAATGTTCCACTCCATTCCAGCTCCCTGCTAATCTGCCTGTGAAAGCAGTTGATGAGGGCCTAAATGCTTGGGTCCCTGTACCACTTTGGGAGACATGAATGCAGTTCCAGGCTTCTGCATTTGGCCTAACCCTTTCTTTTTTTTTCTTCTTTTTTAAACTTTTATTTAATGAATATAAATTTCCAAAGTACAGCTTATGGATTACATTGGCTTCCCCCCGCCATAACTTCCCTCCCACCCGCAACTCTCCCCTTTCCTTCTCCCTCCCCCCTTCCATTCACATCAAGTTTCATTTTCAATTCTCTTTATATACAGAAGATCAGTCTAGCATATATTAAGTAAAGACTTCAAGAGTTTGCACACACATAGAAACACAAAGTGAAAAATACTGTTTGAGTACTAGTTATAGCATTAAATCACAATGTACAGCACATTAAGGACAGAGATCCTACATGAGGAGTAAGTGCACAGTGACTCCTGTTGTTGACTTAACAAATTGACACTCTTGTTTATGGCATCAGTAATCACCCTAGGCTCTTGTCATGGGTTGCCAAGGCTATGGAAGCCTTTTGAGTTCACTGACTCTGATCATATTTAGACAAGGCCATAGTCAAAGTGGAAGTTCTCTCCTCCCTTCAGAGAAAGGTACCTCCTTCTTTGAAGACCTGTTCTTTCCACTGGGATCTCACTTGTGGAGATCTTTCATTTAGGTGTTGTTGTGTGTGTGTGTGTTTTTTTTTTTTTTTTTTTTTTTTTTGCCAGAGTGTTTTGGCTTTCCATGCCTGTAATACTCTCATGGGCTTTTCAGCCAGATCCGCGTGCCTTAAGGGCTGATTCTGAGGCCAGAGTGCTGTTTAGGACATCTGCCATTCTATGGGTCTGCTGTGTATCTCGCTTCCCATGTTGGATTGTTCTCTCCCTTTTTTATTCTATCAGCTAGTATTTGCAGACACTAGTCTTGTTTATGTGCTCCCTTTGGCTCTTAGTCCCATCATTATGATCAATTGTGAATAGAAATTGATCACTGGGACTAGTGAGATGGAATTGGTACATGCCACCTTGATGGGATTGAATTGGAATCCCCTGGTATGTTTCTAACTCTACTGTTTGAGGTAAGTCAGCTTGAGCATGTCCCGAATTGCACACCTCTTCCCTCTCTTATTCCCACTCTTATATTTAACAGTGATCACTTTTCAGTTAAGTTTCAGCACTTAAGAAGAATTGTGTATTGATTACAGTATTCAACCAAAAGTATTAAGTAGAACAAACAAACAAAATACTAAGAGGGATAACGTATTAAGTTGTTCATCAACAGTCAGGGAAAGGGCTGATCAAGTCACCGTTTCTCATAGTGTTCATTTCATTTTAACAGGTTTCCTTTTTGGTGCTCAGTTAGTTGTCACCGATCAGGGAGAACATATGGTATTTGTCCCTTTGGGACTGGCTTATTTCACTCAACATAATGCTTTCCAAATTCCTAACAGGGATCACTTTTCAGTTAAAATTTAAACACCTAAGAATAATTGTGTGTTACAGAGTTCAACCAATAGTACTAGAACCAAAAAAATACTAAAATGGATAAAGTATTACATTGTACATCAACAGTCAGGACAAGAGCTGAACAAGTCACTGTTTCTCATAGTGTCAATTTCACTTCAACAAGTTTCCCCTTTGGTGCTCAGTTAGTTGTCATCAATCAGAGATCACATATAATATTTGTCCCTTTGGGACTGGCTTAATTCACTCAGCATGATGTTTTCCAAATTCATCCATCTTGCTGAAAATGACCGGGTTTCAATGTTTTTGACTGCTGTATAGTATTCTATAGAGTACATGTCCCATAATTTCTTTATCCAGTCTACTGTTGATGGGCGTTTAGGTTGGTTCCAGGTCTTAGCTATTGTGAATTGAGCTGCAATAAACATTAAGGTGCAGACAGCTTGTTTGTTTGCCAATTTAATTTCCTTTGGGTAAATTCCAAGGAGTGGGATGGCTGGGTTGAATGGTAGGGTTATATTCAGGTTTCTGAGGAATCTCCAGACTGACTTCCATAGTGGCTTAACCAGGTTGCATTCCCACCAACAATGGGTTAGTGTCCCTTTTTCCCCACATCTTAGCCAGTATCTGTTGTTGGTAGATTTCTGAATGTGAGCCATTCAAACCGGGGTGAGGTGAAACCTCATTGTGGTTTTGATTAGCATTTCCCTGATTGCTAGTGATCTTGAACATTTTTTCATGTGCCTGTCGGCCATTTGGATTTCCTCTTTTGAAAAATGTCTGTTGAGGTCCGTGGCCCATCTCTTAAGTGGGTTGTTTGTTTTGTTTTTGTGGAGTTTCTTGATCTTTGTAGATTCTGGTTATCAACCCTTATCTGTTGCATAGTTTGCAAATATTTTTTCCCATTCTGTCGGTTGCCTCTTCACTTTCCTGACTATTTCTTTTGCAGTACAGAAACTTCTCAATTCGATGCAATCCCAACAGTTAATTGTGGCTTTGACTGCCTGTGCTTCCAGGGTCTTTTCCAAGAAGTCTTTGCCTGTGCCTATATCTTGCATGGTTTCTCCAATATTCTCTAATAATTTGATAGTGTCAGGCCATAGATTTAGGTCTTTAATCCATGTTGAGCAGATTTTTGTGTAAGGTAAAAGGTAGGGATCTTACTTCATGCTTCTGCATGTCAAAATCCAATTTTCCCAGCACCATTTATTGAATAGACTGTCCTTGCTCCAGGAATTGGTTTTAGATCCTTGATCAAATATAAGTTGGCTGTAGATATTTGAATTGATTTCTGGTGTTTCTATTCTGTTCCATTGGTCTATCCATCTGTTTCTGTACCAGTACCATGCTGTTTTGATTACAACTGCCCTGTAGTATGTCCTGAAATCTGGTATTGTGATGCCTCCGGCTTCGTTTTTGTTGTACAAGATTGCTTTAGCTATTCGAGGTCTTTTGTGTCTCCATGTGAACTTCAGCATCATTTTTTCCAGATCTGAGAAGAATGTCTTTGGTATGTTGAATGGGATTGCATTGAATTTATAAATTGCTTTTGGGAGAACGGACATTTTGACGATATTGATTCTTCCAATCCATGAGCATGGAAGATTGTTCCATTTTTTGGTATCCTCTTCTATTTCTTTCTTTAAGGTTTTCTAATTCTCATCGTAGAGATCTTTAACGTCCTTGGTTAAGTTTATTCCAAGGTATTTGATTGCTTTTGTAGCTATTGTGAATGGGACTGATCTTAGAAGTTCTTCCTCAGCCATGGCATTGCCTGTGTATACAAAGGCTGTTGATTTTCGTGCACTGATTTCATATCCTACTACTTTACCAAACACTTCTATGAGTTCCAATAGTCTCTTAGTAGAGTTCTTTGGGTCCCCTAAGTAAAGAAGCACATCTGCAAAGAGGGATAGTTTGAGTTCTTCCTTCCCAATTTGTATCCCTTTAATTTCTTTTTATTGCCTAATAGCTCTGGCTAGAACTTCCAGAACTATATTGAATAGCAGTGGTGAGAGTGGGCATCCCTGTCTGGTACCAGATCTCAGTGGAAATGCTTCCAATTCTTCCCCATTCAATAGGATGCTGGCCGTGGGTTTTTCATAAATTGCTTTGATTGTATTGAGGAATTTCCTTCCATACCCAGTTTGCTTAGAGTTTTCATCATGAAAGGGTGTTGTATTTTATCAAATGCTTTCTCTGCATCTATTGAGATAATCATATGGTTCTTCTTCTGCAGTCTGTTAATGTGGTGAATCACATTGATTGATTTGCGAATGTTGAACCATCCCTGCATACCAGGGATAAATCCCACTTGGTCTGGGTGGATGATCTTTCTGATGTGTTGTTGTATTCTATTGGCGAGAATTTTATTGAGGATTTTTGCATCTATGTTCATCAGGGATATTGGTCTGTAATTCTCTTTCAATGCTGCATCTTTTTCTGGCTTAGGGATTAAGGTGCTGCTGGCGTCATAGAAAGAATTTGGGAAGATTCCCTCTTTTTCGATCATTCTGAATAGTTTGAGAAGAATTGGAGTTAGTTCTTCTTTAAATGTCTGGTAGAATTCAGCAGTGAATTCCTCTGGTCCTGGGCTTTTCTTTGTTGGGAGGGCCTTTATTACTGTATCAATTTCTGTCTTAGTTATGGGTCTGTTTAGGTTTTATATGTCTTCCTGGTTCAATTTAGGTAGGTTGTATGTGTCCAGGAATCTATCCATTTCTAACAGATTGCCCTGTTGACCGGCATACAAGCCCTTGTAGTAATTTCTGATGATTCTTTTTATTTCTGTGGTGTCTGTTGTTACATTTCCTTTTTCATCTCTGATTTTATTGATTTGGGTCTTTTTTTTTTGTTAGTTGGGCAATGGGGTGTCCATTTTGTTTATTTTTTCAAAAAACCAGCTCCTCGTTTGGCTGATTTTTTGTAATTTTTTTTTGGATTCAATCCTGTTGATTTCTTCTCTGATTTTAATTATTTCTCTTCTCCTACTAGATTTGGGTCTGGTTTGCTGCAGATTTTCTAGACGCTTGAGATGCAGTGAAAGCTCATCTATTTGGTGCCTTTCCAATTTCTTGATGTAGGAACCTATTGATATAAACTTTCCCCTTAACACTGCTTTTGCCGTATCCCATAAGTTTTGGTATGTTGTGCTGTTATCCTCATTTACTTCCAGAAAATTTTTGATTTCTCTTTTGATTTCTTCTATGACCCATTGTTCATTCAGGAGCATGTTGGTCAATCTCCATGTGTTTGCGTATGCTCTGGGGATTCCTGAGTTGCTAATTTCCAGCTTCATTCCTTTATGGTCTGAGAAGCTGCATGGTATGATTCTAATTCTTTTGAATTTGCTGAGACTTGCTTTATGGCCTAGTATGTGGTCAATCCTAAAGAAGGTTCCATGTACTGCTGAGAAGAATGTAAATGCTTTCTGTGTAGGATGAAAAGTTCTGTAGATATCTGTTAGATCCATTTGGGCTACAGTGTCATTTCTCTACTGTCTCCTTGTTGATCTTCTGTCCTGTTGATCTGTCTATTTCTGAGAGTGGGGTATTGACGTCCCCCAGTAATATTGTATTGGGGTCTAAGTCTCCCTTTAAGTCCATTAAATCTTTTAGATAAACTGGTGCCCTGTAATTAGGTGCATATACATTGATAATTGTTATATCTTCTTGTTGTATTGATCCCTTAATCATTATATAGTGCCCCTCTTTGTCTCTCTTAACAGTTTTTGTGGTAAAGTTTATGTTGTCCGATACTAAGATGGCTACTCCTGCTCTTTTTTCATTTCTGTTGGCATGGTATATCTTTTCCAGCCTTTCACTTTCAGTTTGTATGCATCTTTATTGGAAAGATGTGTTTCTTGTAAGCAGCAAATAGATGGAGATTTTTTCCTTTACCCAATCAGCCAATCGGTGTCTTTTAACTGGACAGCTCATGGCCCAGCCTTTTCCATTGTGGTCATTTGGGGAGTGAAACAGCAGATGGAAGATTTCCCTATGAACTCTGCCTTTCAAACAAACAAATCTTGAATAAAATGGACCTACAAGACCTTGTTCCCTGGGACCAAAAGTTTTACGATAGGCCAGTTTCAGTATTTCCTGATACCGGTCAGCAAGTAAGTGGTATGTATATTGAAGATGTATTTAGTTCTATTTCATCACCTCCTTTCTGAGAATTTCATTAACAAAGACTTATCTCCTTCAAATAATACAAATAAATAGAAGTTCTGTGCCAGCAGCAACTTAGATGTTGCCAATCAGTACTTACAAATCCTTGAGCCTCTAGCATTCACTTCTGTGAATTTGACTGCTATTGGCTTTAATTTCTTTGATTGCTTATTTGGGTGGAGTACAATCTTACTATGAAGCAGAACAGATGATAATTATGTAAAACATAAAGTTATAAAGACTGTCTAGCAGTTGAATAGTTAATTTACAAGCGTGAAAAGGCAGTGAAATAGAGTAAACGACTGAAAACCAAAGCAACTTTTATAAAAACATCTAACACATGTTATCAAGTTTGGATCCTTTCACGCTATCTGTTCCTACAAACACATTAACTATATTCTGTTTTTAAAACAACGTATGAAACATCTGATATACAGAGAATCATTTCTTTATCTCAACTTCAAAACAAATTCTCAGCTTTCCCAAATCTGTATCACTTCCATGGGCCTTTTAATCACCACTGGGATTGTTGTCACTTCCCAGAGTTCATGACTGACATGAATAAGAAGCCCCATGACATGAAATTTGGGGAATCAGAAGCTGTACTTCACAACTGTTTCCAGAATGAAAGCAAGGTTTGGTTGCCCCACTGAAGGATCTTAAAGAGACCATCACTCTTTTCAGGCTCCTGATTCCATGCACGTCTCCATGAATGGACAATGACAATATAATACTTGGAATGACTCCAGCGTCATGTCTTTGTCTAGAAATTTGAATTACTAGGTTTTATAAAATACTGATTCTAAATGCTATATATTCTCACAAGTACTTTTCCCATCAGCAACACCGAAATGACTGTGAAGGCTACTTTGAAAGCCTACACTAAGACCCTGCAGTCAGATTTTTCTACCACTTCTTTGAGTAAGTTCCCACATGTGAATAGAGACAACTGTATCTTAATACTTTGGTTGTATTCTGTGGAAAGTATACTCTTAATTCCACATTGGAAATATTACCCACAAAGCACCCACGTTGGCCTGTGTGTACACAATTATCATTTAGATTCCTACCACTCATGAATCTGGCCACAACAATGATTCAGGTCTGCTCATCCTCCTTGATGGTAACTCTCTTTAAAGGCAAAAAACATGGGTCAACATGGATACTGGGTGGAATGTATGGGGAGATGGGAATAAGGACATTCACTGAGAAAGACTGAAAGCAACTACATCATTTAAAAGAATGAGGCAGGAGGAATAGAAGTCACATCCTTGGTCTGAAAAATATTCATGACCAGGCGCAGAAAAGTCTATCTACATCTCCTATAATATCCCCAGCACAACTTAAACATTCTGGAACTCTAACTTCTTCAAAACTGGAAAACAACAATATCTATCTCCTTCCCATTGTTAAGAATGACTTGTTGGGGCTGGCTCTGTGGCTCACTTGGTTAATCCTCCGCCTTGAGGTGCCAGCATCCCATATGGGCGCCAGATTCTGTCCTGGTTGCCCCTCTTCCAGTCCAGCTCTCTGCTGTGGCCTGGGAGTGCAGTGGAGGATGGCCCAAGTGCTTGGGCCCTGCACCCCATGGGAGACCAGGATAAGCACCTGGCTCCTGCCTTATGATCAGCGCGTTGCGCCGGCCGCAGTGCGCCAGCCGCGGCGGCCACTGGAGGGTGAACCAACAGCAAAGGAAGACCGTTCTCTCTCTCTCACTGTCTACCTGTCAAATAAAAAAAAAGATTGACTTGTACTTAAGTGCTCTTATGATTTTTTAAAACCTTTCATATTTCCCTCATAATATGCTAAGAAGAAGGTGGAGTACTGATGGTTATGGTTATGTGAACAGACGATTTACATGGTAGTATTAGAAAGTGAAAACAGTCCTTTGATTTTTATTTCAGTGAGCCTCCTCTGACACTCTGTTATCATAGAAGAATGTAGAGATAATAAGAAAAAAGAAAAAACAAAGTAACACTCCACAATCAGAATGCCTTGCTGTCTAAGATCAAGTTAAATGAAGAGAAGGCAGATCCATTACTACCTGAAATAACCTTCGTACAAACAGAACTGATGCTTCAGCATAAGATGAGGAAATGGTCCCCAAAGCAATCTCCAATTTCTTCACTTTCGCATATCCAGAAGCCAACCAATGGACCCTGGCTTCCTAAGAACAGCAGGTACAGGTTCTAACTTTGAAAGCCTTTACA
This sequence comes from Oryctolagus cuniculus, assembly GCF_964237555.1. NCBI lineage: Eukaryota > Metazoa > Chordata > Mammalia > Lagomorpha > Leporidae > Oryctolagus > Oryctolagus cuniculus. Next base: position 100,695,535 of record NC_091444.1, on the reverse strand, counting down.
TGGTTTGGCTTCCAAGAAACCAGCATTGATTCAGAAAACCCATTCAACAATGCATCAGATGGCTAACAGGATGAATCTGGAGTGGTAGCAGAATTCATTGCAAAGAAGTACAATTTTCATCAGGCTCACTGATGAATAGACTTCTAGCATTAAAGAACAGAGATCTAAACACCAGGAGCGATTGATCTGTAATAAAGTTATCTAATAGTAAACTTCAAGTAAATCAGTGATGGGATGATTTTGAAGCCTTTTTGCATCATAATGCATGCGGCCAGGCCAAAGTCAAGAAGGATCATCTCCCTACATTCCTAAAACTTAAACCAACCAATTACTGGTGCATTCCACTTTTAAAGAGCTAACTAGTGGCCTAAATGACTTGATTGCAAATACAATCAGTTAGTTTGATTATATCAGCTTCCACGTTCCTTACAAAGTGTTTCTAAATTTCCCACCAGAACATGCCTAATGGCAGAAGACCTAACGATGCAATTTGAAAGGACTTATCCATTATTATGGGTGAGAAATTGAACCTGAAATGGCCAAGATGTGTCTAAGAGAACTAGTGTATGGTGAAGTCAGGACTTGCCCAGGGCAATCTAACCAGACACACCGTTCTTAATCCTAATTACCGTCAGTACTATGTACTCCATATTTTCCATGACATTCTGTTCAGAAGGTCACTTTGCCTCTAACATCATGAGTTTATTATCCTGTGAGTGATGAATTCTTTCCTCCTGGAACATGCATAAATGATACTAAGGCTTCTAAGGCAGCAAGACAGCTGCCACCTGGGCCTCTCCTAACACTGGCTCTATGGGGATCCAGCTATGGTGTAAGAAATCACACCTACTGCCCATGTGGTGAGGAAGCGGAAGTGAGCCAAGTAGGGACACCACCTGGAGGAAGAAATGGTTACCTTCTCCTAACTTTCTACAGCCTCGTGACGAAGGAACCATCAGCCCAGTAACCACCAGACTATACACACAAGGGACTCCAAGTAAGAACCTCCCAGCTATCCCCCAAATAGTGGGAAATTAATAAGTACCATTTAAGCCACAACATTTGGGATGACTTGTTACACGGGGTTAGAAAATCCGAACGAATTTCTTTGTGCACCTAGGACTGCACTGTTTTTCAGTATAGAACCATCTAATTAACTGTGTTTAACGCTAGGCCTGGGGCTAATTCTGTTTCAATGAAGCTGACAGATGTTTATGAGCACATACTATGTGCTAGGCACGTCTAACACCCTGTTGAACAAAACAAAATGTTCTACCTTCTCAGAGAGCTTATGTTCCAACAAAGTTTAAAACCATTAGAAATACAAGAGTACGGGCCGGCGCCGTGGCTCAATAGGCTAATCCTCCACCTTGCGGCGCCGGCACACCGGGTTCTAGTCCCGGTCGGGGCGCCGGATTCTGTCCCGGTTGCCCCTCTTCCAGGCCAGCTCTCTGCTATGGCCAGGGAGTGCAGTGGAGGATGGCCCAGGTGCTTGGGCCCTGCACCCCATGGGAGACCAGGAAAAAGCACCTGGATCCTGGCTCCTGCCATCGGATCAGCGCGGTGCGCCGGCTGCAGCGGCGGCCATTGGAGGGTGAACCAACGGCAAAAGGAAGACCTTTCTCTCTCTGTCTCTCTCTCACTGTCCACTCTGCCTGTCAAAAAAAAAAAAAAAAAAAAAAAAAAAAAAAAGAAATACAAGAGTACTCCATGAAGTTTGTGTAAAATGACATTTACATATTTGGTGCAATTTTTTTCACATTTTGAAATATATTGCATGCTTCTAGTCTCATTCCTGAATAATTCACCTTTTTGATAATCAGTTTTGGAACATAACTTCAGCGTAAATTAAGTCTTTTTCGTAATTGATTCTCTTGGGAGTTGATGTACTGTTGTTGGTGATGACATTTTTTTTGAAAGGCAGAGTTAGACAGTGAGAGAGAGAGAAAGAGAGAAAGGTCTTCCTTCTGTTGGTTCACCCCCCAAATGGCCGCCATGGCTGGTGTGCTATGCTGATCTGAAGCCAGGAGCCAGGTGCTTCCTCCTGGTCTCCCATGCGGGTGCAGGGCCCAAGCACCTGGGCCATACTCCATTGCCCTCCCGGGGCACGGCAGAGAGCTGGACTGGAAGAGCAGCAACCAGGACAGAACTGGTGCCCCAACTGGGACTAGAACCCGGAGTACCGGCGCTGCAGGCGGAGAATTACCCAGTGAGCCGTGGCGCCGGGTGATGACATTTTGATTCAAACTTGTATCTTGACTCTCCTGGTTGTTCCCGATCAGGTCATCATTCGGGGCAACTTGCAGGTGCATTTTTTTTAAATCCATGCATGTGAACTTCAGAAAGCTCACGGAAAATCCCCTCATGAAAAACCCTTGCCAACAGACAACATGGAAGGGTTCTTCAGTAACAGATGGGGATACTTGCTGTCTGCTAATTCTACTTTCTTGGAGGATAAATCATGGACCTGAGAAACAACCTTCTGATCCCTTAGCTCAGTCTTCCTTTTGAGCCTTGCATTCTTGAGATCTATTTCCATATTGCTTTCCAAACACCAATTTATCAGCATTCCCTGAGGCATTACTAGTGCACATTTCGTGTGAAAATGAGAGTAACGATCAGTAATACAAAGTAGATTCTGTCTGATACTGGATAAATCTGAGTGGATCTGGAGGTGTGGTTCAGAGGGTTCAGCTGCATTTGGGACACTAGCTTCCCATATGGGACTTAAGGTTTTGAATCCTGGCTCTTCGGCTTCTGATTCAGCTCCCTGCTAATACACCTAGGAGGGCAGAAGACAACCCCAGTCCTTGGACTCCTGCCACCCATGTGGGAGACCTGGATTGGCTCTGGCCTGGCCATGGTGGTCATCCAGGGAGTGAATCAGTGGATAAAAACCTTGCTCTATTATTCATACACACACACACACACACACACACACACAAAATTCAAGTAACCATTCCTGGAGCCCGCACTGTGGCAAAACTGGTAAAGCCGCCGCCTGCAATGAACCATTGTTCTCACTCTCTCTGCCTCTCTGTAACCCTACCTTTCAAATGAATAAATATTTAACAACAACAAAGAAGCCATTCTTCAGGTATGTCCCCACATACGGCCTCAATGAATGACAAAAACAGTTACAAACACTTATGCAAACACAAACCAGGACACATAAAGTTTGTAAGTGTGAAATGAAACCAAGTACATTATAAAGTTTATTGTACTTGTAAGGAAAATGCAGATCAAGTAAAAGTCAATATAAAAGCTTTATATTACATATTTATTATATAAAGACTTGGACCAATGGGCAGAGATTTCTGCGCCATCCAAAGATGTGACTATTTTCCAAAACCTTTCAGTTTTCACAATTAAATTTTTATCAGAGATAAAAAGAAAATGATAATTGCAAAAAGCCATAAAATTAGATTTAATGAAAGTAGATCGGGGCTAAATAGCAGACAAATTGAAACCAAAATTACATTAGGATTGGATAAAAAATGACACTCTGCATGAGAATCTATGCAGTATGAACAAAATAGCAAAGCTTAAAAATTTACATGCTGGCATATATAAAACTAGTCCAGATCAAATTAAATGGGACATTTGGAGGGCTAAAATATTAACTTAAGTCATATACACTCTATTTAAAACTATGCAAAGCCTAAATCATTAATCCTAGAGTTTTAAAAAGGGAAATTTCATGAATGAACACTTAATAGCTTTTATCAAGTCAGTGCCTCCTGATAACAGATTCAATTCAGGCACTTGTGTGAGGATGCAGAATTCAGGCCCTGGATTCCAACACCCATAAATGACCTTACTATGCTAAAAAAGGCTTCTCAAGAGTCAGGTCCTGACTCTCCCTACTTTGAACAAGTGCTCACACAATGGGCAGCAAACCTTCAAACCCATTTTGACTGGGTTGCACTGCTCAAAGCATGTTTTTTTTTTTCTTTTCTTAATTATTTAATAAATGTGAATTCACAAAGTGCAACTTTTGTATTGTGGCTTCTCCCCCACAACCTCCCTCCCTCCTGCGGCCCTCCCCTCTCCCACACCCTCTCCCATCCTGCCCTTCATCGAGTTTCATTTTCAATTACCTTCATATACAGAAGATCAACTTATATACACTAAGCAAGGATTTCAACAGGCTGCCCTCACACAACCGCACAAGGTATAGGGTATTGTTTGACTAGTAGTGTTGTTTTTAAGTTTCATAGTAAAACACACTGAGGACAGAGATCCTACGTGGGGAGCCTGTACCCAGTGACTCCCGTTGTAGTTTGGCACTCTTATTTATGGCGTCAGCAATCAGACGAGGCTCTTGCCATGAGCTGTCTAGGTCAAAGCATGTTTGTTGAGACGACAGTTTTCACAGTGGAAAGCCTCCTATCAGGAAGAGGCTGAAACTGTGGCAAGAATTAATGCTGCCTATGGAATAGCAGTAACCTTTGATATGCTTACAAGCCTTGGCACCTACATATATCCTCAAGAACAGGCCTGCATTGGAGTAGTTGCCTATTTTGATCAGGTCAGAGATTTGGCAATTAAAGCCTTAAAAAATATAAATCCTCCTGGTTATTGTCAGCTCTTTAGAAATTTAGTTCAAGGCCCAGGTGAATGGTTCCCCGATTTCCTTGCCAGAGTCTTGGAGGCAGTAGAGAAAAGATTACTGCCTGGCCCTGATCAAGACAATTTGGTCAAACAATTAGCTTGGGAAGGTGCTACCAAAGAGGCAAAAGCAGCAATCGCCCCAGTCCGTAATGAAGACATTTCTAAATGGATAGTAGCCACAAAGGAGGTAAACCCTGCCGATACACCCATACAGGCCCTAACTGCAGCCATCAACAAACTGAACACAAAGAAGTCTAATGGCCCTCCAGTTTGTTGGGGATGCCAGGAAATAGGACACCTACAGTGAAACTTCCCAAACGCTGAAAGATGGGGCAAGCCCAAAACGCTGTGTCCCAGATGTAAAAAAGGCTTTCATTGGGCAAAAGATTGCAAGACCAAGCCTTTAAACTCCCAGTGGGGCGGTCCTCAGCCCAGCAAGTAAGAGGGAGTCCCACCACCATTAACTGGTCGATGCCCATCTTCAATCTGAGGCCGAAATTGATCCTATATTTAGATGGCATTGCCTTTGTGGGTTTAATTGATCCGGGAGCAGATGTTACTGTCTCAAAAGCTAGGGACGGGCCAGCGCCGTGGCTCAATAGGCTAATCCTCTGCCTAGCGGCGCCGGCACACCGGGTTCTAGTCCCGGTCGGGGCGCCGGATTCTGTCCCGGTTGCCCCTCTTCCAGGCCAGCTCTCTGCTATGGCCAGGGAGTGCAGTGGAGGATGGCCCAGGTGCTTGGGCCCTGCACCCCATGGGAGACCAGGAAAAGCACCTGGCTCCTGGCTCCTGCCATCGGATCAGCGCGGTGCGCCGGCTGCAGCGGCGGCCATTGGAGGGTGAACCAACGGCAAAAGGAAGACCTTTCTCTCTCTGTCTCTCTCTCTCACTGTCCACTCTGCCTGTCAAAAAAAAAAAAAAAAAAAAAAAAAAAAAAAAAAAAAAGCTAGGGACGCAAGACAAATACAACATTGGAAGACAGCACCTAGACCTGACCTCCAAGGTGTTGGAGGATTAAAATTGGCTGATCAGGTCATCACGCCTGTAACTTGGCGAGATGACAATGGAGATACAGGAACCATCTTTCCACTAATTGCTGAGGTTTCCATGACCTTATGGGGGAGAGATGTGCTCTCACAAATGCAAGCGGTCCTTACTATGGATCACAAATCTCCACAAACCAACAGCTTTAATGGAGAACCTACAAGTAAGATTCACCCCCAATTCTAGGAGCCACTGCTCACCTCATACAAAAGCCAAGCCCAATCCCCATTGAATGGGAAAAAACAGGAAACATCTGGGTAGAGCAGTGGCCAATAATACAACCCAAACTTAGCATCCTTAAAGAATTGGTACAGGAACAATTGGAAAAGGGACACACAGAACCCTCCACTAGCCCTCATAACATGCCCATTTTTGTGATACCAAAGAATCAGGGAAAATATCGGCTTCTACAGGATTTAAGAGCTATTAACAAAAATATAAAAAAGATGGGAACATTCCAGGCTGGCATTCCCCATCCAGGTGCCATTCCTAACGGATACCACATAGTTACCATTGATATCAAAGACTGTTTCTTTTCCATTCCCATCATGGAGGAGGAGAAGGCCTACTTTGCCTTTACAGTATGGGAGCCCAATTTCCAGCTCCCTGCAAAAAGATTCCAGTGGACAGTACTCACAAAAGGCATGAAAAATAGCCCTGCCATTTGCCAAAGATACGTTTCCCATGCGAGCAGCACACTTAAAGATCAGTGCTTGGTCATACATTGTGTGAATGATATCTTACTTGCTCACAAGAATGCAGCAACTCCGAATGCCTGTCTAAGTGATACAGTAAGAAATTTACAATTCCTGGGTTTGTCTATTGCCACAGAAAAGGTACAACATTTTCCTCCCTTTCAATTCTTGGGTTATCAAATCTCCTCCCATATATCTCCAATGGGCCCAAACCTAAAGGTCAAGCATACTTACTTAATGAACTTCAGCAACTATGTGGCCAAATCAATTGGCTGAAGCCCTTCCTTCCCCTAACACCTGCAGAACTTAGACCGCTGTATGATTTACTAAGGGAAACAGCCCTTCTTCAAAAATCACATTGACACTAGCAGTCAAATCCACTATAGAAAAGATTAACACCCAGTTATCAAATTTAAAAACCTTTAGATATGACTCTCAGGTGCCTCTATTTTCCATAACCATATCTACCCTCAAGGCCCCCTTAGGAGTTATTTGGCAACAACACGGACCACTTTTTTTGGGTGCACATAGCCTGGAGCGATTGTTGTAAAACAGTAAACAAAGTCGATGCCATCCTTATGATGGGACTTAAATTAAAATATTATACCAATAAGATATTTAACACAGAGCCAGACATAGTGGTCCTACCACTATCACAATTAGAACTGTCCACATTGATGCAGAATAGCACGCTCTTTCAAACTGTAATGATAAATTTCCCAGGACGGGTTGACAATCACCTGCCAGAGGACAGGCTACTCCAGGCACTAAAAACCTTAGAAACAGACTATCCAAAACATGCTTTCCCTGCTAATCAACCTATACCCATGGCACCATGTGCTTTTATGGATGCCAACAAGTCATTGTTTGGAATAGTGATCAAATCTTTAACAGAAAAAGATAAGATCCATGTAGAACCCCACGAGGGGGCCGGCGCCGCGGCTCACTAGGCTAATCCTCCGCCTAGCGGCGCCGGCACACCGGGTTCTAGTCCCGGTCGGGGCGCCGGATTCTGTCCCGGTTGCCCCTCTTCCAGGCCAGCCCTCTGCTGTGGCCCGGGAGTGCAGTGGAGGATGGCCCAGGTGCTTGGGCCCTGCACCCCATGGGAGACCAGGAAAAGCACCTGGCTCCTGGCTCCTGCCATCGGAGCAGCGGCCATTGGAGGGTGAACCAACGGCAAAGGAAGACCTTTCTCTCTGTCTCTCTCTCTCACTGTCCACTCTGCCTGTCAAAAAAAAAAAAAAAAAAAAACCCACGAGGGATCAGTACAGTTGGGAGAAATAAGAGCAATAGTCAAGGTTCTACTCCTTAGCCAAGATGGACCGGTAAATATATTTTCGGACAGCAAATACTCAGTACAGGTAGCAAAGACGATCCCTTTTGCAGTGCTTAACCCGACCAATAAGCCAATTGACCAGATCTTCACAACACTTAAAGAGCTAACTGAGAACAGAAAAAACCCATGGTATATCTCACACGTAAGATCACATACTGGGTTACCTGGATTTATTTTCCAAGGCAACAGAAAGGTTGATCATCTTATCTCCTGCAACACAGCTTCCATTGGACACTTAGAACAAGCCCGTATTTTACACCAAAAATTTCATATGTCAGCAAGCAACATAAAATTGCTTTCCCCAGAGCTAACAATGAGCCAGTGCAAACACCTAGTACACTCTTGCAAGAATTGTGCACCCCTCGCCTCGCCAGGCCCACTGCAACAAGCAGGAGTGAACCCGCGAAGCCTTGCTCCTAATAAGCTATGGCAAGTGGACATCACCCACATTAACTCCTTTGGCAAACTTAAGTTTGTCCATGTGTTGGTAGATACTTATTCAAAGGCTGTATCTGCAACAGCCCAATCTGAAGAAAAGGCTAGTAATGTGATAAAGGTGGTTAAATCAGCCATGCTGGTCCTTGGTGTCCCCTGGACCATAAAGACTGATAACGGGCCAGCATATACATCACAGGAATTTAATTCCTTCCTGAAATCTTGGAACATACAGTCTGCCACAGGTATCCCATACAACTCACAGGGACAGGCAATCATTGAAAGAACTCATAGGATGATTAAAGATCTCCTACAAAAAGAAAAACAATCATATGCCCTCAGACCCACAGCTTGTTTTGACTGAGGTCCTTTTCACTATCAATTTCTTACTTTTGATTCCCAAGGGATAAGTCCAGTTATAAACACTGGGGATCCTTTCCATCCCAGATCCTGGACCCTATGGTTAGGTGGAAAGACCCCCTGACAGGAGAATGGAAAGGACCATACCAATGCTAACCAAAGGTCAAGGAGATGCTTGTGTCTTTCCAGAGAATGTGGAACAGCCCATTTGGGTAGCAGCCAGAAACATCAAGCCTGCAACTGACAGCCAACCAGAACCAGCTGAACAAGACTGAGAATCTGCCTTGTTAGCAGATGCACCTGCCCTATTATCCTACCCTGATAAACTGCCCATAGCCATATCTGTTACTGTTTTGTACCCCACTAACTCTGGTCAGCCACTCAAATGGCCCACAGCCTGTGTGCGGTCATGCCATCCCTGATAACCATTATTCCTCATTCCTACCCCTATTTGAGCAAGCAATCCCATGGTCTCTCGATTTGAGCGCTGGTTAGTCAACGACGGGTAAGACCCCTGGGGGACAACCTAAGACAGGCACAGCTGCGTATGGAGACCATATGGGAATGGGGTCAACAATGGTATGGCCAAGAATCATGCCTCCCATTGCTCAAAAATAAACGAAAAGGGGGAAATGTGGTGGAATGAGGTGAGAAGGTCATGCCAAGATGGCCGCTGACAACAGAAACTGCCTGGCAACAGGCCGTGATTGGATGGCTTCGGAAACCACATGACAACAGAGCCTGATAGCAGGCCATGATTGAATGGTTTCAGAAACTGCCTGGAAACAAGAGCCTAACTGGCAACAGGCTGTGACTGGATGGCTTTGGAAACTGCCTGGCAACAGGCTGTGATTGGCTGGGGCATAGACCGCCCCTTGACTGGATTGGCTGGTCTTGGGTATATAAACTTTTGCACTAACTCAAATAAACGAGTCTGCGGGCTGCTCGCCTCAGGCCTGCTTTCACCTGACTCCCGGGGTCTGTGTGGTGACTCTAAGCCACTTGCCGCCACCATGCTCCTCCTCTCAGAAACCAATCCACTGCAACATTGTTGAGAAATCAACTGCAACACTTGTGTATTCAGCAGTAAACACAAATGGTTTTGATTAATTCCAAGGAGCAAGAGACAGCAGGAACAGAAACCAGCACAAAACCTAGAGAGAAGGCAGAAGGTCACAGAGAACCCTACTCCTTTCAACTTATCTCACTCTACATTCCTACTTCCTTAGCCATCCCACACCAGAATGCATCTCTCCACAATCAACAGGCAGATACTTCTATGAACCTGGACTGTCTGCATAACTGCTCCTCATCTGGGCTAGCACTGAGGCATAGCAGATTATCCACGGCCTGTGATGCCAGCATCCCAGAAGGACACTGGTTCAAGTTCCAGCTGCTCCACTGCTGATCTAGCCTCCAGCTAATGCGCCCAGCAAGGCAGCAGACGTCTCAATAGTCGAGCCCTCCCACCAACACGGAAGACCTCAACGGAGTTCCAGGCTCATAGCTTTTGCTCTGGCGAGCCCTGGCAATGGCAACCATTTAGGGAGTGAACCAGTGGATGGAAGATCCCAGGCCCCCGTCACTCTGTCACTATCTGTACTGTGCCTTTATGTCTTTTAAAGAAATAAAAGCAAAAAGCCAGTTTTCAAAAGTCAACCATTAAGTGCAAAACATTTTTTTCATCACTTTGCATCCTATCCAAAACACCCCAGAGAAACATAATTTTACTAGTATTAGTTTGCTTTTTGACTTCAGCCACACACACACACACACACACACACACACACACTACAGAACAGGCCAGAACCTTGCAGAAGCTGCCCAGTGTCAGGTTGTTTCTGACATATTTTCGTACAAACTTTGAAGTAAAGACTGAACAGAAAGTCTCATGCTAACTGTAAGGAAAAGGGGTGCAGAGCAGTGCCTCCTCACATGGGGCACCAAATGTAGGGAAGAGGGTGCAGATCAACAGCAGTTGGAATACAAACTCACAGCCAGATCAAATTTAGTCAAAGAAATTAAACTCTAGAGTTGGACCATCTGCCAGTGAGCACATAGACCGAACACGTGGCAGAGGGCCCAGACCCCAGTAGGAAGGGCCTTTTTAAATCTTAGGTGGGCTCAGGGTGGGCGTGGGTGGAGATGAGTGTCTCTATACAAGTTATTCACGTTTGGAGTCCTGGCTTCCAAACCTGGGGAAGAATGCAAGCTGGGGGAGGGGGGAGATCAACAGGATTTGAGATGAAACTGGTCTCTTGGTGTGAGTAACCAGAACTTTTTTAAAATGGCTGAGGCATCTGTCCTTGTTCCATCAATCCTGATTTTGAGTATAGATAAGGAGGTGGGGTGCCGGTTTCTTTCTGGCTACTTCCTGCTGATATGGGGCGTAGACGAGGAGCAGGGTATCTATACACTGGATAGGATTGATTGGAGAAGGACAGAGCAAGCAGCCTTGTGTTGCTCCTGCATGACGGCTCGAGATACAGCAGTCACAGTCTCCTGTAAGGGGTTTTGAAACGTGTTAGTTGCACATGGTAGGAATGACAGCAAGTGATTACGAGGATAAAAAATCAGAAACACTGCCCATGGTGGGAGTGATGCTGAAATGAGGACAATGGGGAATATAGGAAAGCAAGAGTCCTGTCCATTTCATGTGAAGACAGGTTTATGCCGGACTGCTCCGTTTTGTGCAGGATGACTAACAAGCAGATTACATACACAGGGTATAAACCACAGGACAGAGTCATTGTTACAGGATCTAAGAAAGGAGGGAGTTTTCCCACTGAGAAGCAAATGGAAACTGACAGAAAGGGTTCAGTAATAATCAGGTGTGTTTTAAGGCATGGCCAAGGAATCTGTGAGGTCCAGACCTGTGTGTCTCTTCACATGGAGCCCTGGATGAGACATAGTAAGGGAGGTGTGAACCTGCTTGGGGAAGACACCCTGTTGACTTCCATCACCTTGCTGGCCGGGGAGGAGGGCTGGCCTGAACAGGAGGTTAGTATCGAATAGGTGGCATCTGCCTTGACTGGTACTGACCCTAGGCTGTCCTCCTGATGGCGGTGGTTACTCTGGGAGCTGGGCAGAGGGAAAGGCTTTTTAGCCTGGGGCCGACAGGGTCTGCGGTTCTGACCCAGGAGTCCTTCAACCCCGAGGGCAGCTCCACTTCCAGTGGCCTGGCTCTTGTCAGAGCTGACAGGGCTCTTCTTGACAGCTACGTGCCCAATGCCCTAACTCCTCATTTCCGAAACAGGTGCCATTCAGGGATGGACTGGCCTTTTTGGGTCTCCTTGATGGCAGATCACAGTGTAAAGCAGCCATTAATTGGCCTGCCACCTATCCTTACATTGCTCCTGCTGCCTCACTCGCTCCTCTTTCTCCTGGTCTCTGTTGAAGCAGAACACAGAAGCAGACTTTAGGAATGTCAGCCAAGGGGGCGCTCAATCCCGTGCCTAATCTTTGGTGGCCTGAGCTGGAAATCTACAGTCACAGGCATGTTACAACAATTTTCTTCCTGTGAGGTAAGATGATGCCAATGAGGACAGCTATGTCCTTCCATGTAAGATCAAAACATTAAGACCACCCTATCCAAACTGTCTAATATTAGGTCTAAAGATCAAACTGTACATCCTGATGGGGAGCCCTGCAGAACAGAATCAGTTTCCCATCTTGAATAGACTAGAGAAATGAGGGAACAAGTCAGGCTTTCGAGATTGCTTACTGTCAATAACTTAAAATCCAGTGAAAACTTAGCAAACAATTTTAGCTGTCAAATAACATGAAAACATTTACCAAAGGTCCAATGCCTTCTACCAGTTTTAAGAGTACATGTAGGCCGGTGCCGCGGCTCACTAGGCTAATCCTCTGCCCTGCGGCGCCAGCACAGCGGGTTCTAGTCCCGGTCGGGGCGCCGGATTCTGTCCCGGTTGCCCCTCTTCCAGACCAGCCCTCTGCTGTGGCCAGGGAGTGCAGTGGAGGATGGCCCAAGTGCTTGGGCCCTGCACCCCATGGGAGACCAGGATAAGTACCTGGCTCCTGCCATCGGATCAGCGCGGTGAGCCAGCCGCAGCGCTCCTGCCGCAGCGGCCATTGGAGGGTGAACCAACGGCAAAGGAAGACCTTTCTCTCTGTATCTGTCTCTCACTGTCCACTCTGCCTGAAAAAAAAAAAAAAGTACATGTAGTTGGAAATACTTCTCAAATATCTAACACAAGTGTAACCTAACTGAAACAGAGAGCTGTTAATGAATTTTCCCAAGTAGACATACAATGCGTGCATATATATGACACAGTACAGGAGAGAACGACAAAGCAGTTTCAGTTACTAGCACATTCTGTCTGCCACTAGACAATGGAGGGGAAAAGATGGGAGGCGACTAGACATGGAACATTCATTGGAGCAAAGTTGCTCAGGACTTACCACTGCTCCTCAGGTTTTCTTTGACAGTTCTGCAAAATATATTATTAGCGATGGCTGGAGCAGAGGTTCTGTCTTCGTGCAAGAGAGAACTTAGATGTGAGAGGAGCAGTGTGAGATGCAGCTCCATTACGTTACGTTTTAGGATTTTCAGGTTCAATGTAGGGGGAAGAGTCAGGTAGAGAAGACTATTTTAGTTAGGACAGAGAGGGGGACTGTAAAGAGAGCAGGGGCTGAGCTTGTGGGACAGAGGGTGGAGTGTGGGAGTGTGGGTGGTGGTGCTGATGTCAGGCTTCATTGCATCTGAGCAGCAGGCAGAGTCTTCTTAAGCTCTTGTTGGGGGAGGTGCTGAGCACCAAATGGACCCCGAAAGGAGGGCAGAAGAGAGAAAGGCTCCTAGTTGGAGTTGACAGTGCATTGTCTTTGGAGCTTGGCATGTCTCAGGTGCAGAGCTTTCCAGAGCAATACACAATCGGCTAGCCTTTACACTCTTTCTACATCCAGGGGGAGAGACTGGACTGGCAGAGGAGACTGGGGAGGAGAGGTCAGCAAGAGAGGAAAGAGGCAGTGTTGGCTGCCGGTGACAGGAGTGGGGAAGAGCCAGACAGGGGACAAGGGTAAGGAGAGGGTCATGGTTCCGAGGTGGCAGCATTCCCGAGAGAACAGTGGAAGGGAAAGTCGAGGGTGCGAGGGGAGATTCCAAGTGTTTCTCTGTTTTTTGGGCTTGGAATGAGAAAAGCTGACCTCAGAGGAGGCTTAATGAAGGGGAATCAGGTGGGTTGGCCAGACAGGAATCACCAGATGGACGCTTGGGAGGACCCTGGGGTGGGCAGGGAGGAGGGTCACACTCCTGGGCCAGGATCTCAGAGAGGATGACATGAGGGAGGGGCGGAGAGCTTACAGAGAGTTTTAGCTCCCTCAGGAAGAGCAGGAGAAAGAGAATTCAGGGGAGAAGAGGCTGGAAGGGTGGTCACTTTCCTTGTTGGCAGTGGAGAGGGGAAAGGAGGCGCTAGAGATAGAGGGGGAATGGAGTGAGCAAAGGCCTGTGTTCCTGAGAGGCCAGCTCATCAGGTGGTGGAGAAAGGAGGGGTGGGCAGGCTGACGATCTAAGGGGCGGCTCCAGGCCTTCTTCCTCCATGAGAAATCGAGAGTGAGGAAAGTTGACCCCAATGGAGGAAAAAGGCTTGGAATAGGGGCTTCCGACCATTTGCCTTTTCTCTGTGTGAAGTTATCAAAATCTTAAGAGAATTTTGAAACAACAAAACCCCACCAAATTCGTGTTGTAGCTTTGGCTTTGTCTCCCCCTTCAGTTCCCAACTTGTGCAAGTCTTTTCAGAGGCAAGCCAGAAGGGAGTAGAAATTCGGAGCCCATGGATTAAGCAAACTATGGTCTGAGGGAAGAGGTTCTTGTAGCAGGGCTTCTCTGGGGAAGAATCACCTTAACCGAGAACTTCAGTCCTGAGTCCTCTAAGAGGAGACAGCGACAGAAACCAACTAAACACCCAGGCCCTACAAAGGCGGATGAACTGGTCACGAGCATCGTCCCAGCAGGCATGCGGTGAGAGTGACCTCTCTTACCAATCTGATGGGCTGAGAACTAGGTCCGATGTGGGCATGTGATGATGAGGTCAGGCAAAGGCTCTGGCTGTGAATTCGCTCGAAATGAGAAGTGCTAGCGTGAGTGAGAAAATGTTCTGGAATAGGGTCTTCCAGGTCAGAAGGGAAAAAGGAGATTGTAGGGAAGAGAAGGTTAGGGGCGGGAGGAGACACCAAAAAGGGGAAGAATTTGTCCAGATGAAGGGTGGGGGGTCAGCTCTCACCCAGAGAATACAAGAGTGGCAGACTGGGGCAAGATGCTGGCCCCTCTCTCTACTTCTCACACTGGGCAGCAAATATAAGCAAAAGGTTGCAGATCAGAGAAAAGACAGAATACGAACTCACAGCCAGACAAAGCTTATCCAAAGAAAATAAATCCACAGAGATGGGTGACCAACAGCTAGCACACAAGCGTGCGTGCACACACACACATAGACACACAAACACACACAAATACACAGCAGAGTGCCCAGACCCCAGTGGGCTGGACCTTTTTATATCTTAGGTGCACTAGGGGTGGGGGGACAGTAAACAGAGGTGAGTGTCTCCATACAAGTTTTTCAAGTTTGGCCCCCCTGGTTTCCAAGCATGGGGCAGAATGCAGGGGGTGGGATGGAGAACAACACATTGTGAGACTATACTGGTCCCCTGGAAGAAGGTAAGGGTAACTGAAACCTAAAATGGCTGAGGCTTCCGTCCTTGTTCCATCACTACCTACCTATGTCAAATATACACACACTGATTGTCTTGCTAACAGCAGGTAGAATCATCTCTGCTGTCAAGCATTAGTTCTACTGCTGGGCAGTAGAACTGCCTGGCTTGGCCCCGGTATATTAACTCGACTACTTAATGTATATGCAGATCACACTGTTTGTGGGTCTAGGCAGATGATGGTGAAGAAAACTAAGATAGGAATTCAAGCCAGGTATATGGCATGTATGGCAGTGATCCAACCTCACCCAGGATATGGGAGTGGAAGCAGAACTTGCAAAACAGGCATTCCAACATTGGGTGCCAGTGTCCCAAATAATGACAAATGACTGTTCCTTGACACTGTACATCCAGTTGAATAAGAGTAAGTCTAATAATTTATGGCATTAATGACCAAGCATTTAGTTAACTGCTTTAAAAGTATTATATATACAGGATTTCAAATTTGTAACACTCACAAGAAAATGTATACAAAAACTCAGGAGTGCGCCCAGTGTCATCCAAGTACAGGTGCTCAGACTAAAACCTCACTAAAAGACTACTTCACATATTAGTTAAGGGTAAAGGTGGGTATTACTATTCCCTGAACACTAAAAGTACTCCTGGTCAGTCCTCTCAGACTGACACTGTCAACATCAACTTTATGCTGATCCACTATGTAAATACTAAATACAGGTGTATAAAACACGTTTTATAAAATGATCTGGGAAGGTTTTATACAACCCTAGTATTTCATGGCATAAAAATTTCTTCCTATGGAAAAGTAGCAACTGACTCAATGACAGGATTTGGGGTGATTTTATTTTTCCTCCATTCCCTGTATTGTCTAAGTCTTCTATAATGAATGTGCACTTACAAAGAATAAAATTAAAATGAGCTGCACTCTTTAGCTCATGGTCCCAGCAATCCTGACCTTGCTTTGCATAAACAGAGTACAGCAGAAATCAGGCACATCAAACTTTCTTTATAGAACTACAAAGGAGTGGCGAATCTAGATAGTACACTCCAGAACTGCACTGTCCCAGCCAGTGGCCACTACCAATCATGGGTGACATGCTGGACACACTACATGTGATGAGTCCAAGCCAAAATGGGCTGTAAATGCAAAATATGTATTGGGTTTTCAATACCTTGGTCTGAAAAAAGTAAAGAAACCCCTTAATAGTTTTCAGCATATCAATTAAATGTTGAAATGATAGTACTTTTTGTATATTAATAAAAACCCACTAAAGTTGATTTCACATCATTTTCAAATGAGGATACTAGAAGTGAACACAAAGTTTGCACTAATGCATATTTTCACTGTAAAGTGCTGCTCTAGGACTAAATTATTCAGGTAAAGCCAGCAGCATGGCCATCAGCTGGGATCCTGTTCAAAGGCAGATCTTTGGGCCCCAGCCCCGAAGTGCTAAGCAGAATGTGCATTTTAACAAGACCCCCGTTTGTTCAATATACACATTGAATACTGAGTGGCACTGTTAAAGAAAACCTGTATTCTCCCTAAGCATGACAATCTCACTTTTTAAAAATTTATCTATTTATTAAAATGCTACAATGGGTCATGACAATTCTAGACAACAAGAACACAAGGTGGATAAAAAATGCAAAAACAAATTTCATTACCATTACCTGTTTTGGTGGAGTTTCTATTCCACAGAAGATAACAAATTAAAAATAACAATCCAGTTCTACTATGAATGCTTGTTTTTAAAAATGCAAATTTGTGCAAAAACAGCTGATGTATCATGGACTTTCAAACCAACCTATTAATGCACCAAGAACGTATCATAGTGTCCATGCAAAACTGCCAGTATCAGTAGAAAAAAAGACTGAAAATCAATTAAAATACCATATAGTGTCTGCTGAGCCACAAGAGATTAGGAAAATCTAAAGATGTCCACTTATAATTTTACCAAAATAAGTAACTTAAAGAATACTAAAAAAATACAAGAAACATTTCAATTTGAAATGTAGCATGCAGAGAAAAAACAGCAAATGACAAAATTAGTGTAAAATTAGTGCACAAGAATACTGTGCTGATACAGACAACGGGCTCATTTAGAGGAAGAAGCTGTTCTGGTCTCCAAAGTCCTTTCCTCTATTCCACTGCACCTGTTGATTCTACAGGGATGCATTACTCAAACCTAAAACAAGCAGTTACTCACGTCCCCATGTTTCTGACTGAATATAACTTAATAAAATTTCTGACTGATTACAGTTTAATAAAAGGAATTGAGCCCACAGGAAACTGAAAAAAGATTTGATTCTCTCTGCTCCACGCTCCCACTTAGTTATCTGCCA
Source organism: Oryctolagus cuniculus (assembly GCF_964237555.1). Taxonomy (NCBI): domain Eukaryota; kingdom Metazoa; phylum Chordata; class Mammalia; order Lagomorpha; family Leporidae; genus Oryctolagus; species Oryctolagus cuniculus. The sequence goes on along the minus strand of NC_091444.1, from coordinate 100,678,024 downwards.
CCCAACAGAATCTATATGGAGAATCTGTTACTTATTCACAAGACTATATCAAAACATCCTTATGTGTGATTAACCTCCAAAAACGTGAATTCCTGAAGAGCTACTAGTGGAAGTGGGGTACACATGCACTCAAAGATTTGCTGAATAAATAATAACAAGCCGGTGAGCTCACACAATGAAAGAAAAGCTTTATCTGATTAAATTAAGTATAGGAAGAGCTGGCCTCCTCCTTTTAAAGGAAATAAAAAATATAGTTAGTTTGAAGAACAGCTGATGGTAAATCAGATTTTTTTTAATTTTTCAAATGCTGTTTGTATATCCTCTGTATTTCTCTCCCATTTTTCACTGTCTAGAACCAAGGTATAGACAAAGGGATCTGTAAGTTACATATAGGCATTAATACTAAAAGTATACAAATACTCACTGACTTTGAAAAGTAATCTCTTTTCCAAGAAAATATAGAACAGATAACAGGGCTGAATACGGCATAGCAACAATAACACGTTGCGGCCATTTGGGGAGTGAACCAGGGAAAGGGAAGACCTTTCTCTCAGTCTCTCCCTATCACTATCTGTAACTCTACCTCTCAAATAAATAAAATCTTTAAAGAAAATTCATATGGAATCACAAAAGGCCACAAATAGTTGGAGTGATCTAGAATAAGAAAGCCCAACCTGGATGAATCATAATACTCGATTTCAAAGCATTCTACAAAGTTTAGTCATTAAAACAGCTTAGTGATGGCATAAAATCCAACGTGTAGCTCAATGGAACAGAAGAGAGAGCCCAGAATTTAATCCACATACAGATAGTCAGTTGACTTCTGACAAAAGTGCTCAGACCACACAGTGCAGTTCAGGATAATATTGGTGCTGGCAAATCTAGATGCATATACGCCGAAGAATGAAAGTAGACACGTATCTCTCTTCACATACAAAAATCAACATCAACTGAAGATACATCAAAGACCCAATTTAAGACCTGGCATTATGGAGATTATGAGGTTGCTGGAAGAAAACGTAGAGGAAACACTCAAAGACATTGGTGTAGGAACAACTTCTTGGATGGGAACCCCGAAGCACAGGCAACAAAAGCAAAACTAAGGAAACAGGACTATATCAAACTCGAAACAAAGGACGTGACAATTCGAGTGGAGAGACATCCAGCAGAATGGAAAAAATAGTTGCAAACCATCTATCTGCAAAGGACGAATATCCCAAATACATATGCAACTTAAAAAAGTCAACAACAAAATCAATCCAGTTCAGAAACGGAAAAGGACTTCAACAGACAATTCTCAGAAAGAAGAAATACAAGTGGCAAACGAACATATGGCAAAATGCTCAACATCTCCAGGCTTCAGGGAAATGCAAATCAAAAGCACAATGAGGTATCTCCTCACCCCTATTAGAATGGCTGAAATCCAAACAACAGAGTAACAAATGCTGCAAAGGATGTGGGGAAAAGGAACACTTAGACACTGCTGGGAGGAATCTCAGGGAATCAAACAGAAAGAAATGTTTGTGTGTATCAGTATTGCTGCCAATACAGTTTGTCAAAATTTCTTTTATGCCTATGTGAAACTGATGGTTAAGAATGTTATCCTACTGGCTGCCGCCGTGGCTCACTAGGCTAATCCTCTGCCTTGCAGCGCCAGCACACCAGGTTCTAGTCCTGGTCGGGGCGTCGGATTCTGTCCCGGTTGCCCCTCTTCCAGGCCAGCTCTCTGCTGTGGCCAGGGAGTGCAGTGGAGGATGGCCCAAGTGCTTGGGCCCTGCACCCCATGGGAGACCAGGAGAAGCACCTGGCTCCTGCCATCGAATCAGCGCGGTGCGCCGGCAGCGGCAGCCATTGGAGGGTGAACCAACGGCAAAGGAAGACCTTTCTCTCTGTCTCTCTTTGTCACTGTCCACTCTGCCTGTCAATAAATAAATAAATAAAAAGAATGTTATCCTACCACAATTTTATTTTTTTATTTATTTATTTTTTTTGACAGGCAGCGTGGACAGTGAGAGAGACAGAAAGGTAGGTCTTCCTTTGCTGTTGGTTCACCCTCCAATGGCCGCTGCGGCCAGCACACCGTGCTGATCCGAAGGCAGGAGCCAGGTGCTTCTCCTGGTCTCCCATGGGGTGCAGGGCCCAAGCACTTGGGCCATCCTCCACTGCACTCCTGGGACACAGCAGAGAGCTGGCCTGGAAGAGGGGCAACTAGGACAGAATCTAGTGCCCCTACCAGGATTAGAACCTGGTTTGCCGGCGCTGCAAGGCAGAGGATTAGCCTATTGAGCAGCGGTGACAGCCCACAATTTTAATGATCTATAATTACTTAAAGATTTACCACATACGGTTGAAACAATCATTTTTCTATTCAATTACTCTTTACAGTAGTTGTCTATAGTCTCACTAAACTGGTATAATTTTTTTTTTCGTTAAACTTATCTGGTAAAGTATTAAGCCTTTTTACTGCAATGTAATTTGAAAATTGGCTCAAAATCTAAACCAAAGACAGAAAGAAAAAGGAGAAGAAAACACAGTGGAAAGGAGAAAGGGGGAGGGAGGAAGGCAATATCATTGTGTTCTTACAGTTGTGTCCACAAAGCACACTGAGTCTGATAAACACTAATGAAAAGAAAAGAAATACAAAGAAAACCAATGCACATTAATTTGTTCCCCATATCATTGCTTACTCATTAGCCAAACTGCAAAAACTCAATATAGAACTAAGAAAATAAGGTACATTCAATAAATAACAATTACTGAAATGTATTAACTACACACAGGATATGTTAAAAAAAACTACATATAACATCACAAAACCTCACATAGTACCAAAGCATTTACATAAGATGTGTGTACACATGAAAAAGATGAAGATTATTTGCAGAGAAATAAATGTATGAAGGAAATGAAATTAAAACACGTTGTAAATTCTTAATTTCCTTTTAAAGCTGTTACTAAACTGTAATGATTTTTAGAATTCAGGGGGGCAAGGATTTGGAATCTTGGTTACCAAGCCAATTAAGGTCACCTGCACTCCATCCTTGAAGTACCCAGGTTCAGTATCCACCTCCAGTTCCTGACTCTAGCAGATTCCTATCAGTGTGGATGGAGGAGGCAGCTGTGACGGCTCAAGGAATCGGGTACCTGTTTCTGGCTCCTGAGTCTAGCTTCCTGTAATGTGGACCTGGAGGGCAGCGGATAGGACCCAGGTATTTGGATACCCATCACTTGCAGGAAACACGGAATGAATTCTCCAACCCTCAACTCAGCCAGGCTCAGGCACAGTAGTTGTGGGAATTAGGAAGTCAACCAGATGAGAACCCTCTTTATGTCTGTTTCCTGCACTGTGTGTGTGTGTGTGCACGTGCATGTACCTGCATGGGTATGAGTATCTGCCTCTGAAATAAATCTTTAGATAAAGATCACCCACTTTTGAAGAGTTTTGACCTTATTTATTTAAGAGGCAAAGAGACGGAGCACTCTCATTTACTCCCTCACTCCTTAAATGCCTGCAGCAGCTAGGACTGGTCAGGCTGAAGTTAGGAGGCAGGAACTCAGTCTCCCATGTAGCTGACAAGTACCCAGACACTTGTGCCATCACCTGATATCTCCCCAAGACACACATTAGTGGGAAAGCTGGAATTGGACATGGATCCAGAATTCAAATCCGGGCACTGGGACACAGGGCAGACATCCCACCCAAGCCCACTCAGCTTCCAATCCCAGAAACTCGTTCTGTCTGAGAGGGAACCAGCTAATAAGAGCGTCCCGACGGACCACAAACACAACTCCCGCACCACCTGCCACTGTCCTACCAAGAGCCATGGGACTGTCAGCCCATCCACGCGGCCTGCAGGGTGCCTGGCACCTGCAGCTCGCACCCGTCCCTCTGCCTGGCTCCCACAGGGTGTCAGGAAGCACTCTCTGGACCCTTGCAAGAAAACCCGCCATGCCCCATAGGGGAGGATCCCAGAGCATGCAGCTTCCCCCTACCCTCCCCCGAGGACCAAGCCTCTGCCGGCCCCCACCCCACACCTTACCTCTTGAACCCACACTCCAGGCAGCGGGCTTGCCCAACCCCCTCTGGACACCTGGAAGGCCTGGGTGCAGGCCCCCAGTGCCCACCCACCCAACAGTCCCGGTGCATTCGGCTTGCCAGCGCGCCCGGTGCTCCCCGCCCCATGTCAAGCTGAAGCTGGGCCTGGGCCTGGGCCTGGGCCTTGGCGGCATTTGAGGGGGCCGACACCGCAGCTTTTTGACCTCCCTGCGCACAAACTCACCATTTCCGTGTGTCCAGAGAGAGTCGGTCCCAAGACAGCCACAGGTCGGGGCACAATGGGCTGAGCAGATTCCTCCCGAAGTCACCTACCACTCAGCCCGGTGCTCGGACTCGCCTCCGCTCGCTCCTCCAGGACCTGCAAAGCTGGCCGCCTCCACGGGATCACGCCCCCGCCCTCCGCCCACGCACACAGACGCACCCTGACGTCACAGAGGGCAGGGCCAGGGAGCCCCGCCCCAGGGCTCGCCCCTCAGCCCGAGGCTCCGCCCCCTTCTCACCTGGGGTGCGGGGACCCCTACCATCACCTCTTGACACCTGCCTGGCCTCTCCACACCTGGCAGCCAGGCCCGACTCGCACCCGCCACACTCCTCTATGCTTTCCCCAAGCAAGACGGTTCACATTCATCAATGCAATGCATCAAGCTTTGCTTTAGATCTTGCCTTGGGCGTTGCACTGGAAACTGATCATGGAACCCAAGATCACTTTTCTTCGCCTCAGCACATTTGACCTTAGGCATAAACATACCTCATGCTCCCTGAGTTCTGAAAATGTTCTGAAAATGCAACTTTTGTTTCGGTTCGCTTGTCATTTTAATTCCCTGTGCCTAGAGTGGCTTCTCCACCTCTGCTTGCTCACATCCACCATTTCCGTGGGCACAGGACACGGGTGGCCCCCATGAGATCCCGACACAGTGCCTATTGGACAGAGAGGGCACCTCGAGAGGGCACTGCCTTCAGTTCTGCCCAGCTCCAGCCACTGAGGTCATTTGGAGAGTGATCCAGAAGCTGGAAGTCCTCTCTCTCGCTCTCTTTCTTTCTCTCTCTCTCTCTGCCTCTGCCTCTCCTAACTCTGTGTTTCGATAAAATAGACAACATCTGTTTAAAAATGGAATCCCATTTGTCTCTTTTTGTCGTCATGGCCTGTGCTGTTGTGATCTTGTCCAAGACGCACATCCGTGCCACGGTGCTCTGGACGCCTCCACGCACATGGCACAGCCCTCTGAGGTTTTTGGCTCCTGGTTTCCTCCTGGACCATCACCGGCAGTCGGGGGCCTTTCGAGAGTGTGGCAGGGACAGGGACGGTTTCCCGCCCTGGGCTAGCATGTCCTTGTGTCACACTCTCCTCTCGTGCCATGTATCTGTCCCCGCAGATACTCAGATGACTTTCAAGGCATTGGAAATTAAGGAACACTCTAGTTGTTGTTTTTTTTTTGGGGGGGGGGAGTTTCTTTTTTGTTGAGATTTGCTTCTTTATTTGAAAAGCAGAAACAGAGAGGCAGAGGCAGAGGCAGAAAGAGAGAAGGAGAAGGAGAGAGCGCAAGGACTTCCCAGCTTCACAGTTTTTCCCTTTCGGACATCCTGCTGTCTTCCTTGAGCCCAAGAAATGCTGAGGGGTCTCTCCTTTCCCACCCCTGCACTCAGCACAGGCCACCACCTAGAGCTCACCGATGCATTCAGAGTCACCACTTCACAGACTGCTTCCAAGGCTGTGCATCTCGCCTCACCTCAAAGCTTCTTGGGCTCCAGTCATCACAGACGCGTCACATGCCCTCTCCCAAACCACAGACAAAAATGCCTCCTCGCGCTGTGCTACACCGGATCTCCGTCTCTATTTCCTTCCCAACTAGAAACGGGAAGTCCCCCGCCCCAGAGCCCGACTCCAAGAGGCCCCATGCCAAAACCAGTGGACAAAGCTCTGGTTGTCCAGAATCCCAGGACCCTAATGCACCCACAGCAGAATGACAGAACGTCCCCTGTGGGCATCGAAGCGATACGCAGCACGTTCACTTCCACAGAAGCAAGAAGCAAGAAGCAAGCGGTGTCTTGTCCATCTACAAGACACTAGGCACGTGCGCAAGAATCCTCTGTGGAGACAAGGGAGGGACACCGGAGGAGCCATATGCAAAGGAAAGGGAGAACAAAGAGAGGAACGGAAAGGGGGAAGCCAGTCCTTACTCCTCAACCTGCAAGGAGCTCCCTGCTCCCCTCCAGGCTTTGAGGAAACAGTCCACAAGCACAAAGTTGGACGCTCCGTGGGATCCTGTCAAGCCTCGTGTCCCGACAACTCTGTGCATGCCTGCCTCGCACTTCCAGGAGACTGTAGCTCCTACAGGAGCAGAAGACTTTGCTCTGTTTCCTTTGGTTTTCTGTTGCTGCTCTCAGCCCTACTGAGGAGCTCAACAGGCATCAGCTGCACGAAGGACAGGAGGCTTGTCCTCTCCCAGGTGCCCCGACGTGCAACTGAACTCAATTCAAATTGCTAGCACAGAGAGAAAACCACCCCAACGGTTACCAAGTCCACCTTTCAAGGTGACGCAACAGACCCGTATCTTCCTTGGGTTTCTCATGCACCTCTCTCTCGCCTTGGGCCTGGGCCACTTCTCCAGAGAGCATCGAGAAAGACCGTGTGCCCAAGTGAACCCTGCTAAGCATCTCGTGTCCTCCAACCTGGCGGGGGTGGTCAGCAGGGCAATAAGCGTCACCCAGCCACGCCTGCCTCTGGCCTCAAGACGCGCCAACACCTGGGAAGCATCCCAGGGACGCACGCGCACTGGCATTCGTGTCCTGCACCTGAAGCCCCCTCATTTCAGCCGTGTGCCTGTTTCAAAGCCCACGGCACTGCAGGCCTTTTGGGACAGGACACCAAGAAGGTGCATCTAACTGTGAAAGGAAGGGCCGCGGGAGGGAGATGAGGGGGAAGTCCTAGCCAGCAGCACGTGAAGTTTCCCATAGGGCCAGGCAACAACTCCCAGATGCCAATGTCGAGGCGGGGCCTGGGGACCATGGACTGCATCCCAGCAACAAACATGAACTCCTACGTCACCTGAACACACATCTGTCGATGATCACACACGTGTTCTCCAGGCTCCCTGCCACCAGCTCCCTCCCCAACACACATCCAAGGAAAGGATGTCACTGAAACCCTCCTGAATGAAGGGCCCGGTGTTGGTCAGTGCCACACAGGGAGCATCCGGCACCTTTGCTGCAGTCCTGCCAGGCGCGTGGCCAAGCCCTCTGAGAAGTCCGGGAGAGCCCAAGGACACCGCCTAGTCCTATCTTCGACCTCACGCCTGTGGTTCTCGCCATTCTCAGCAGAAAGGTGGGGGTGATCCTCTTGCCCTTCTGCTTCTCCTCTCATCCTCTGGCCCAGTGGCCCTTTGAGCCCTGTGGCTGGAGTACCACAGACAACCCTCAGCCACACATTGAAACCCGGGGTGGGGGGTGGGGTGCATGCATTTCCTGAATCCACGGAAGCCCACCCAAGCCCACTCAGCTTCCAATCCCAGAAACTCGTTCTGTCTGAGAGGGAACCAGCTAAGAGCGTCCCGACGGACCACAAACACAACTCCTGCACCACCTGCTGCTGTCCTACCGAGAGCCATGGGACTGTCAGCCCATCCACGCGGCCGGCAGGGTGCCTGGCAACCACAGCTCGCACCCGCCCCTCTGCCTGGCTCCCACAGGGTGTCAGGAAGCACTCTCTGGACCCTGGCAGGAAAACCGCCATGCCCTATAGGGGAGGATCCCAGAGCATGCAGCTTCCCCCTACCCTCCCCCGAGGACCAAGCCTCTGCCGGCCCCCACCCCACACCTTACCTCTTGAACCCACACTCCAGGCAGCGGGCTTGCCCAACCCCCTCTGTACACCTGGAGGGCCTGGGTGCGGGCCCCCAGTGCCCGCCCACCCAACATTCCCGGCGCATTCTGCTTGCCAGCGCGCCCGGCGCTCCCCGCTCCACGACAAGCTGGGCTGGGCCTGGGCCTGGGCCTGGGCCTCGGTGGCATTTGGGGGGGCCGACACCGCAGCTTCTTGACCTCCCCGCGCACAAACTCACCATTTCCGTGCGTCCAGAGAGAGCCGGTCCCAAGACAGCCACAGGCTGGGGCACATTGGGCTGAGGAAATTCCTTCTGAGGTCACCTACCACTCAGCCCGGTGCTCCGACTTAGTGCTAAATCTAACTCCAGCACTATCCCTAAAACTAGTGACAAATTCTAACAGTAACCCTAACTGCCCCATAAACCAAACCCTATTCCTAAACCTAACCTTAACCTTAAACAGAACCCTAACCCTAACCCTAGGCCTCAGCCTAACTCAAAGAATAGATAGCCCTCAGCATAGCCCAAGCACTAAACCTAACTCTATCCCTGCACTCACCCTAACCACTAAAACTAAACATAACACTAATTGCACCATGGGCCCACCTTTAATCCTATTCCAAACCCTAACTCTAGCCATAGCCCTGGACCTAAGCCTCACATTTGACCTGTACTTAGCATTAGTGCTAAACATAACTCTATCCCTATCATGAACACCAATGATAAATTCTATCAACAACCCTGTCACGCAGCACTAACCCTATTCCTAAACCTAACCCTAACTCTAACTCTAACCCTACTTTCACCTTAGGCCTCAACCTAACACAAATCAAAGATTAAATTTAGCCAAAGCATGAAAATTAATCTAGTACTAACCCTCACTCTCACCACAAAACTAAATATAACACTAATTGTAACATATACCTAGCTCTAATCCTAATCATAACCCTAACACTAAACCTAGCCATGGCTCCAAGCCTCACCCTGGCCCTCGCCTAAGCCTTTTTTTTTCCCTGACAGGCAGAGTGGACAGTGAGAGAGAGAGACAGAGAGAAAGGTCTTCCTTTTTGCCGTTGGTTCACCCTCCAGCACCCTCAGCACTGCGCTGATTCAATGGCAGGAGCCAGGTGCTTCTCCTGGTCTCCCATGGGGTGCAGGGCCCAAGTACTTGGGCCATCCTCCACTGAACTCCCTGGCCACAGCAGAGAGCTGGCCAGGAAGAGGGGCAACCGGGACAGAATCTGGCGCCCCGACCGGGACTAGAACCCGGTGTGCCGGCGCCACAAGGCGGAGGATTAGCCTAGTGAGCCACGGCACCAGCATCTCGCCTAAGCCTTAATGTTAAACCTAACTCTACAGTAAACCCTAAGAGTAAACACTACTTCTAGTAATAACCCAAAGGATAATATAGCCGTAACCCTAACCCTAACCCTTAACCTAACCCTAACCCTAATCATAACCCTAACCATAACCCTAGCAGTAACTCTAGGCCTCAGCATAACCCTAACACTAACCCTAGTAATAGCCCAATTCTTAAACCCAACTCTAGTTCTATTGTTCACCCTAACCACTAATCCTAACAGTAACACTAAGTGTAGCATAAGCTTAGCCCTAATCCTACTACTAACTCTAATTCTAACTCTAGCCTTTGCCCTGGCCCTAAACCTCACACTAGCCCTGGCCTTAGCCTTAGTGCTATACTTAATTCTAGTTCTTTTTTAAATTTTTTAAAGATTTTATTTTATTTGAAAGACAGAGTTACAGAGAGAGGCAGAGACAGAGAGAGAGGTCTTCCATTCGCTGGCCTCTCCCCAAATGGCTGCAATGACTGAGCCACACCGATCTGAAGCCAGGAGCCAGGAGCTTCTTCAGAAGAGGAGCAGCCAGGACTAGAACCGGTGCCCATATGGGATTCTGGCCAGGGCTTTAACCCACTGCCTCACAGCGCCGGCCATGAATCTTAATCTTAACTTTACACTCTAAACCTAACCCTAACCCTCACAAAACCCAAAACAATAGTGTACCTCTAACCCTACTCCTAACCTAAGCTTAACTCAAACCCCATCTCTAACACTAACCCTAACTCTTAACACTAACACTAACCTTAACCCTAACAAAACCCGAACCTAAGCATATCCCTAAGCCTAACACTAACCTCTAGACCAATTCCAAAACCTAACTCTAACCTTATCCAAACCCAATGGGTAAATCTAATGCAAATTCAAACCTTAACCCTAACCCTCCCCTTAATTTTAAACATACAACCCAAAACTAATCCTAATCCTAATGAAACCCCAAACCTAAGCACAGTCCTATTCCTAACCCTAACCCTCTTAACCCTAACCCTAGGCCAAAACCAGACACTAACTCTAAACTAACTCAAAAACGATAGGAAAACCTAATGCAAGCCCTACCCTAATCCTAACCATCATCCTAACCCTAACCATAAACATTAACACTAACCCGGGGCCAGCACCGTGGATCACTTGGTTAATCCTCCCCCTGCAGTGCTGACATCCCATGTGGGTACCAGGTTCTAGTCCCGGTTGCTCCTCTTCCAGTCCAGCTCTCTGATGTGGCCCAGGAAGGCAGTGGAGGATGGCCCAAGTGCTTGGGCCCCTGCACCTACGTGGGAGACCAGGAGGAAGCACCTGGCCCCTGGCTTCAGATTTGCACAGCACCGGCCGTAGGGGCCATTTGGGGAGTGAATCAACAGAAGGAAGACCTTTCTCTCTGTCTCTCTCTCTCTCTCACTGTCTATAACTTTACTTGTCAAATAAAACAACAACAACAACAACAAATTAACACTAACCCAAACCTTAGTGAAATCCAAAATTTAAGCATTTCTCTAACCCTAACCTTATGACTAACACTAGGAAAAACCAAACCATAACCCAAACAAGAACTCAAAACCTATAAGTAAACCTAATGTAAGGCTGACATTTAAACCTAATCCTCAACTCAGCTCACTACACTATACTGTAAACCTAAAGAAATCCAAAATATTAGCATAGCCCTAATCCTAACTCAAAATATAACCTCAGCCTGGACGCCAAGCCTAAACCCTAATCCTAGATAGAAGATTAACCTTTGCCCTACTCCTAACACTTACTCTAAACCTTAATAGTAACCCTAACCCTAATGAATCTCAAACATAAGGGTAGCCCTAACCCTAACCCTAACCCCTAACCCTAATGAAACCCAAAACCTAAGTATATCTCTAACTCTAATGCAAGCAAGCATCTTAACCCTAATCCTAACTATACATTAACATTACACCTTTTTTTAAGATTTACTTATTTATTTGAAAGTAAGAGTTACACAGAGAGAAGAGAGGCAGAGAGAGAGCCAGAGAGAGAGAGAGTGAAAGAGAGAGAGAGGAGAGAGAGGTCTTCCACCCAATGGTTCACTCCCCAATTGGCTGCAATGGCCAGAACTGCACCGATACATAACCAGGAGCCAGGAGCTTCCTCTGGATCTCCCACGTGGGTGCAGGGACCCAAGGACCTGGCCATCTTCCACTGCTTTCCCAGGCCATAGAGAGAGCTTGACTGGAAATGGAGTAGCCGGGTCTCGAACCAGCGCCCATATGGGACGCTGGCACTTCAGGCCAGGGCATCTACCTGCTGTGCCACAGCATTGGCCCCAACGTTACACCTCAATCCTAACCTCAACCCTAATGAAATCCCAAATATTAGTGTAGCCCTAGCCCTAATCCTAACTCTAACATATGCCTGAACCTGAACCCTAAACCTAAGCCTAAATGTGAACCCTAGCCAGAAGTCTAACCCTAACATGATCACTAGCCCTAACCCTTAACCTAATCCATAACTCTAATCCTAATTCTAGTGAAACCTGAAACCTAAGCATTTCCCTAACCCTAAAAAGCAGACCCTAGCCCTAACCCTAAACCAAACTTTATAGGTAAACTGAAGAGAAGCCAGAAGCTTTACCCTAACCCTCATCCTAACCTTAAACTTACAACCTAATGCTAATGAAATCCCAAACATTAGCATAGTCCTAACACTAACCCAAATGTAACCCGAGCCCAAACTCAGCCTTAGCCCTAAGTTTAAACCTGAATCCTAGCCAGAAGCATAACTCTAAAGCTAACACTAGCCCTGATACTTACCCTAATCCCTATACTAACCCTAAACCTAATAAAATCATAAACCTAAGCATAGCCCTAATCCTAACTTTAACCCTAATGTGAGGCTGTAACCAAACCTTAGCACTGAAACTAATATGAAAACTATCAGTAAACCTAATGCAAGAGGGAACTCTAAACCTGTCATCCTAACCCTAACCATAAATCCTAACACTAACCCTAACCCTAGGACAAAACCAAAGCATATCCCCAAACATTAGCATAGCCCTAACCTTACCCCAACTCTAACCCCAGTACGAACACTAATCCTAACCCCAGACCTAAACCCGAAGCCTAACTCTAATACGAACACTAGCCCTAACCCAATGAAACCATAAGGCTAAGCATAGCCCTAACCCTAACACTAGCTTGAAATCAAACCCTAACTCTGACCTAATCTGGAAAAAATATAGATGAATGTTATACAAACCAGAACTCTAACCATAGGCAAACACCAAACCCAAACCTTAATCCAAAAACTATAGATGAGCCTAAAACAAGCCTGAACCTTAAACCTAAACCCACATTCCTAACACCAAAACCAACCCCAATCCTGGGACAAAACCAAACCCTATCCCAAATCCAAACCATACAGGTAAATTTAACATAAGCCCACTTCATAGCCCTAATCTTCTTCTTAGCCTTAAAACTTAAACCTACACCCTAATCCTAAACCTAATCCTAATGAAACCCCAAACATAAGCATAATCCTAACCTTAATGCTCATACTAACCCTAGCCCAAACTCTAAACCTGAACCTAAAGCTAAGCCTAAAATCTAAACCTAGCCAGAAGCCTACCCCTCACACTAACACTAACACATAACATTACACACTAAACTGCAATCTTAACCCTAATTAAACCCGAACCCTAAGGGTAGCCCTAACCCTTATGCTTACCCTAAACCTAACAATAAGCTGAACCCAAACTCTTCCACTGAACTTAACCTGAACACTGTAGGTAAACCTAACGCAAGCCCAAAAACTAATCCTGCCTCCCTAACCCTAAAACTAAACCCTCATACTAACCCTAAACCTAATGAAACCCCAATCCTAAATATATCTCTAACCCTAATCCTAACCCTAACCTTAGGCAAAAAGCAAAACCTAACTCTAAGCTTAAACTGAACCCTATAGGTAAACCTAACATAAGCCCAAACCGTGATGCTAACCCTCATCCTAACCTTAAACCCACACTCTAACCCTAACGCTAAACCTAATGAAATCCAAAACATTAGCATAGCCCTAACACTAACCCAAACACCAACTCTAGTGCAAACTCAGCCTTAGCCCCAAGCCTAAATCCAGAACCTACTCAGAAGCCTAACCCTAACACTAACACTAGCCCTAACACTACCCTAATCCCTACACGAACACTAGCTTAATGAAATCACAAACCTAAGGGTAGCCCTAACCCTAACCCTAACCCTAATGTTAGGCCATCACCATACCCTAACACTGAAACATACACAAAACTGATTGGTAAACCTATTGCCACAGGGAATCCTAACCCTAATCATCCTCCTAACCCTAACCTTAGATGCTAACACTAACCCCAACCATAATGAAACCCTAAACCTAAGCATATCCCTAATACCAACCCTAACCCTAACCCTAGACAAAAACAAAACTCTAACCCAAACCCAAACACTTAGGTAAACTTAACCCAAGCCTGAAGCTTAACCTAAAACACAGTCTAACCTTAACCTTACACCCTCAGTCCTAACTCTAGTGAGACCCTAAACACTCCAGTAGTCCCTCATCAGAAGCCCAACAATCACACTAACACTAGTCCTTACACTTAAACTAAACCCTAACATTAAATCTAATCCTAATGAAATCCTAACCCTGAGTTTAACCCTAAACTTAAGGCTAACCTTAAACCTAGCCCTAAGCTGAAACCAAATGCTAACTTTGAACCTAACCCAAAAGCCGGCCTTTCCTACCTTTTAGAAGAGTCGCCCCATCCTTTCCTGCTGCCGCCGGCAGATGGACTCTGCCCATGACGTTCCACGTCCCTGACGCAGCGCCGTGTGCGACGTCGGCGTCAGCGTCAGTGTGCGTAGCGGCGTCGGCGTCAGCGTCAGCGTCCCTAGCGTCGGGGTTGCGTGGGACGTTGTGGGCGGGGCGCTCAGTCCATGGGCGGCGGTCACGAGAGAGGAGGAAGAGGCGGCGCTGACGACTCTCCTCAGAGGTGAGCGGTTTCGGGTTTCATTATGGTTAGGGTTAGTGTTGGGTTCTGAGGTTAGGGTTAGGATGACTGGTAGATTTACCAGTAGTTTTTGGGTTAGTTTCAGTGTTGAGGTTTGGTTACAGCCTAATGTTAGGGTTAGGAATAGGTTTAAGGCTATGCTTCGGTTTGTAGTTTCATTAGGGTTAGGGATGGTGTAGGGATTAGGTTAAGTATGTGGTTCATGGTAGCATTAGGTTTAGGCTTCTGTCTAGGGTTTGGGGTTAGACTTAGGGTTAAGGCTGAGTTTGGGTTAGGGTCAGAGTTTGGATTAGTGTTAGGACAACACTAATGTCTAGGAATTCATTAGGGTTAGGATTAGGGTGTAGGTTTAAGGTTATGGTGAGGGTTGGGGTGAAGGCTCATGCTTCTGTCAGGTTTAAGAGTTTAGGTTTAGAGTTAGGTTTTGATTTTGGCTTAAGTTTAGAATTAGGATTAGGGTTTTGGATACGCTCAGATTTGGGCTTTCGTATGGTTATAGTTAGTGTTAAGCTTTCTCGTTAGAATTAGGATGACATTTAGGATTAGGGTTTGGGCTTGCTTTAGTTTTACCTATAGCTTTTGCATTAGGTTCAAAGTTAGGGTTTGGTTTCAGCTTAGGGCTAGGTTTAAGGTTAGCCTTAAGTTTATGGTTAAACTCAGGGATAGGATTTCATTAGGATTAGATTTAATGTTAGGGTTTAGTTTAAGTGTAAGGGCTAGAGTTAGTGTGATTGTTGGGCTTCTGATGAGGGACTACTCTAGTGTTTAGGGTCTCACTAGAGTTAGGGCTGAAGGTGTCAGGTTAAGGTTAGACTGTGTTTTAGGTTAAGCTTCAGGCTTGGGTTAAGTTTACCTAAGTGTTTGGGTTTGGGTTAGAGTTTTGTTTTTGTCTAGGGTTAGGGTTAGGGTTAGGGTTGGTATTAGTGATATGCTTAGGTTTAGGGTTTCATTATGGTTGGGGTTAGTGTTAGCATCTAAGGTTAGGGTTAGGAGGATGATTAGGGTTAGGATTCCCTCTTGCAATAGGTTTACCAATCAATTTTGTGTATGTTTCAGTGTTAGGGTATGGTGATGGCCTAACATTAGGGTTAGGGTTAGGGCTACCCTTAGGTTTGTGATTTCATTAAGCTAGTGTTCGTGTAGGGATTAGGGTAGTGTTAGGGCTAGTGTTAGTGTTAGGGTTAGGCTTCTGAGTAGGTTCTGGATTTAGACTTGGGGCTAAGGCTAAGTTTGCACTAGAGTTGGTGTTTGGGTTAGTGTTAGGGCTATGCTAATGTTTGGGATTTCATTAGGTTTAGCGTTAGGGTTAGAGTGTGGGTTTAAGGTTAGGATGAGGGTTAGCATCAAGGTTTGGGCTTATGTTAGGTTTACCTATAGGGTTCAGTTTAGGGTTAGAGTTAGGTCTTGCTTTTTGCCTAAGGTTAGGGTTAGGATTAGGGTTAGGGATATATTTAGGATTGGGGTTTCATTAGGTTTAGGGTTAGTGTGAGGGTTTAGGTTTAGGTTTAGGAAGGCAGGGTTAGTTTTTGGGCTTGCTTTAGGTTTACCTACAGTGTTCAGGTTAAGTTCAGTGGAAGAGTTTGGGTTCAGCTTATTGTTAGGTTTACGGTAAGCATAAGGGTTAGGGCTACCCGTAGGGTTCAGGTTTAATTAGGGTTAAGATTACAGTTTAGTGTGTAATGTTATGTGTTAGTGTTAGTGTTAGGGGTAGGCTTCTGGCTAGGCTTAGGTCTAGGTTTAGGGTTTGGGCTAGGATTAGTATGAGCATTAAGGTTAGGATTATGCTTATGTTTGGGGTTTCATTAGGATTAGGTTTAGGATTAGGGTGTAGGTTTAAGTTTTAGGGCTAAGAAGAGGATTAGGGCTATGAATTGGGCTTATGTTAAATTTACCTGTATGGTTTGGATTTGGGATAGGGTTTGGTTTTGTCCCAGGATTGGGGTTGGTTTTGGTGTTAGGAATGTGCTTCAGTTTAGTATTTCATTGTGCTTAGGGTCAGTGTTAGGGTTTAAGGTTAGTGTTATGATGATGGTTAGGGTTTGGTTCACCCTTGCATTATGTTTACCAATAGTTTTTGGGTTAGTTTCAATGTTAGTGTTGTTTAGGTTAGGGTTTGGGTTTAGATTTATGATTAAGGCTGAGTTTGGGCTAGGTTTAGAGTTATTGTTAGGGTTAGGGCTACGCTAGTGTTTGGGTTTTCATTAGGGTTAAAGTTAGGAATAGAGTGTAGGGCTAAGATTAGGATGAAGGATAGTGCTAAAGCTCAAGCTTGGGTTATGTTGTACAGTCTGGTTCCTTTTAGGGTTAGGGTTAGGAATATGCTTCTGTTTTGGGTTTCATTAGGATTAAGGCTAGTTTAGGGTTTAGGATTAGGGTTAGTATGATGGTTAGGGTTAGGGATCAAAGTTGTGTTAGGTTTACCTATTTTTGGGGGGATAGGTTCAATGTTAGGATTGATTTCAGGCTAGGGTTACTGTAATGGTTCAGGTTAGGGCTACACTTAGTTTTAGGATCTCATTAGGGTTAAGTTTAGTGTTAGCATTTTGGTTATGCGTTAGGGATAGTTTTAGTGTTGGGGTTAGGCTCTGACTAGGGCCTGGGTTTAGACCTAGGCTTATGGTTAGGGTTCAGGCTAAGGTTAGAATTAAGGGTAGTGTTAGGGCTATGCTAATGTTTGGGGATATGCTTTGGTTTTGTCCTAGGGTTAGGGTTAGTGTTAGGATTTATGGTTAGGGTTAGGATGACAGGTTTAGAGTTCCCTCTTGCATTAGGTTACTGATAGTTTTCAGATTAGTTTCAGTGCTAAGGTTTGGTTACAGCCTCACATTAGGGTTAAAATTAGGATTAGGGCTATGCTTAGGTTTATGATTTTATTAGGTTTAGGGTTAGTATAGGGATTAGGGTAAGTATCAGGGCTAGTGTTAGCTTTAGAGTTATGCTTCTGGCTGGATTCAGGTTTAAACTTAGAGTTAAGGCTGAGTTTGGGCTCGGGTTACAGTTTGGGTTAGTGTTAGGACTATGCTAATGTTTGGGATTTCATTAGCATTAGGTTGTAGGTTTAAGGTTAGGATGAGGGTTAGGGTGAAGCTTCTGGCTTCTGTTTAGTTTACCTATAAAGTTTGGTTTAGGGTTAGGGCTAGGGTCTGCTTTTTAGGGTTAGGGAAATGCTTAGGTTTCAGGTTTCACTAGAATTAGGATTAGAGTTATGGATTAGGTTAAGGGTTAGGGCTAGTGATCATGTTAGGGTTAGACTTCTGGCTAGGGTTCACATTTAGGCTTAGGTTTAGGGTTCAGGTTCAGGCATATGTTAGAGTTAGGATTAGGGCTAGGGCTACACTAATATTTGGGATTTCATTAGGGTTGAGGTTAGGATTGAGGTGTAACGTTGGGGCCAATGCTGTGGCACAGCAGGTAGATGCCCTGGCCTGAAGTGCCAGCGTCCCATATGGGCGCTGGTTCGAGACCCGGCTACTCCATTTCCAGTCAAGCTCTCTGCTATGGCCTGGGAAAGCAGTGGAAGATGGCCAGGTCCTTGGGTTCCTGCACCCACGTGGGAGATCCAGAGGAAGCTCCTGGCTCCTGGTTATGTATCGGTGCAGTTCTGGCCATTGCAGCCAATTGGGGAGTGAACCATTGGGTGGAAGACCTCTCTCTCCTCTCTCTCTCTCTCTCTCTGGCTCTCTCTCTTTCTCTCTTCTCTCTGTGTAACTCTTACTTTCAAATAAATAAGTAAATCTTAAAAAAAGGTGTACTGTTAATGTATGGTTAGGATGGCTTGGCGTCCAGGCTGAGGTTATATTTTGAGTTAGGATTAGGGCTATGCTAATATTTTGGATTTCTTTAGGTTTACAGTATAGTGTAGTGAGCTGAGTTGAGGATTAGGGTTAAATTTCGGCCTTGCATTAGGTTTACTTATAGGTTTTGAGTTCTTGTTGGGGTTATGGTTTGGTTTTTTCTAGTGTTAGTCATAAGGTTAGGGTTAGAGAAATGCTTAAATTTTGGATTTCACTAAGGTTTGGGTTAGTGTTAATTTGTTGTTGTTGTTGTTGTTTTATTTGACAAGTAAAGTTATAGACAGTAAGAAAGAGAGAGACAGAGAGAAAGGTCCTCCTTCTGTTGATTCACTCCCCAAATGGCCACTACGGCCGGTGCTGTGCCAATCCGAAGCCAGGGGCCAGGTGCTTCCTCCTGGTCTCCCACATAGGTGCAGGGGCCCAAACACTTGGGCCATCCTCCACTGCCTTCCTGGGCCACATCAGAGAGCTGGACTGGAAGAGGAGAAACCGGGACTAGAACCTGGTGCCCACATGCTATGTCAGCACTGCAGGTGGAGGATTAACCAAGTGATCCACAGTGTTGGCTCCAGGTTAGTGTTAATGTTTATGGTTAGGGTTAGGATGATGGTTAGGATTAGGGTAGGGATTTCATTAGGTTTACCTATCGTTTTTGAGTTAGTTTACAGTTAGTGTCTGGTTTTGGCCTAGGGTTAGGGTTAAGAGGGTTTAGGGTTAGGAATAGGACTGTGCTTAGGTTTGGGGTTTCATTAGGATTAGGATTAGTTTTGGGTTGTATGTTTAAAATTAAGGGGAGGCTTGATGTGAATGGAAGGGGAGAGGGAGTGGGAAAGGGGAGGGTGGTGGGTGGGAGGGACAGTATGGGGGGGAAAGCCATTGTAACCCATGAGACGTACTTTGGAAATTTATATTCATTAAATAAAAGATAAAAAAAAATAAAATTAAGGGGAGGGTTAGGGTTAAGGTTTGAACTTGCATTAGATTTACCCATTGGGGAGAGGAGGCAAGATGGTGGAATAGGAAGGGAGCACACTGATAGTCCGGGGAGAGACAGTTTAATAAAAGTGGAGATACTGCAGATTCAAGGAAGAGTAGGTGAGGAAACAGCAGAAGAAACTCTTCCGGAACGCGTGATTCACAGTGGACCTGCGTGGAGAGCGTGGGAGCCCACAGTTCGGGACACCAGCGGCAGACTCAACACACCAGCGCTGGAACGCGAGGTGAGCCGAACCTCAATAGCCCGAGACACCGGCAGGCAAGCAGAGAGAGGAGACTAGAGGGAATGACCCCCGGGGGGAAAAGTTCACCAGGCTAACTGGAAGAGAGAGAGAGAGAGAGAAAAAAGGTGACTGGTACGGACACGGGTTTCTCTCTCTCTGCTCAGCTCTCAAGGGTGAGCAAAACAAAGAGCAGGCACCATCTTGGACATATGTCATAAGCAGAGCGACCTCAGGTCTGCACCAGCCCTGAGCCTAGCAGAAAAACCTGACTCTGGGCGGGCGAATTAACAGGAGATTAGGACCTAGTAAATTTGTGGTGCTACTGAACTGAGACTGTGAAAAAAGAGACGGTGGGGGAGAGAACTCACAGAATTCACGTGAGTACTCTCCAGAGACGCTACAATTCTGTAACTTTGGCAACCCTGTGGGAGACTGAAGGAGAATCTGAGCCCACCCTGAGGGCAGAACAGATTGCCTGTGTGGTCCTTGGAAAAGAGCTTCCGATCTCTGGCTCCTGTGGGTATATCATTTGCCTGCTAACTACCTCCAACTGCGTTCAGCTGTGCGGAATTACTTCCCTTTTGAATCAAAAAAAAAAAAAAAAAAAGAAAGAGAGAGAGAGAGAGATCTACCACGCCTAACCTGGGAGTGTCACCTTTGGCACACCAAACAGAGCTCTCAGGCCACACCCATCTCAAGCCTCTAAGGCTCCATCAAAAACAGACAGTCCACTTAATCTAGAGTCATAGTATAACAAGAAAAAGCACCACAGTGAAGAAACCAAATATCTCCAATATGCCAAATAACAAACGCAAAAACCGAGATAATAAAAACCAGGAAGTCACCATGACGCCCCCAAATGAAAAAGACACCCCATTCAAGATTATGAAGATGATGAGTTAGAAGAAATGCAAGAAGCAGATTTCAAAAAATTGATAAGAACATTAAGAAGTTCTCAAAAACAAATTCTTGAACTACAGAAATCCTTAATGGACAAGATAGAAAATCTCTCTCGTGAAAATGAAATATTAAGGAGGAATCAAAATGAAACGAAACAACTAGTACAACAGGAAACTGTGATAGTGACGAGAAATCATAATGAAGTGAAGAATTCAATAGATCAAATGAAAAACACAATAGAGAGCCTTACAAACAGAATGGGTGAAGCAGAAGAGAGAATATCGGACTTAGAAGACAGAGAACAGGAAAGGATACAGTCAGACCAAAGAAAAGAAGAGGAAATTAGAAATCTAAAACATATTGTCAGGAATCTGCAGGATACTATTAAAAAACCCAACATCCGGTTCTAGGAGTTCCTGAAGGCATGGAGAGGGAGAAAGGATTAGAAGGCCTTTTTAGTGAGATATTAGCAGAAAATTTCCCAGGTTTGGAGAAGGACAGAGAAATCCTAGTACAGGAAGCTCACAGAACCCCTAATAAACATGACCAAAAGAGATCCTCACCACGACACGTTGTAATTAAACTCTCCACAGTGAAACATAAAGAAAAAGATCCTAAAATGTGCAAGAGAGAAACGTCAGATTACTCTCAGAGGATCTCCAATCAGACTCACAGCAGACTTCTCATCAGAAACCCTACAAGCTAGGAGGGAATGGCGAGATATAGCCCAGGTACTAAGAGAGAACAACTGCCAGCCCAGAATATTATATCCTGCAAAGCTATCATTTGTGAATGAAGGTGAAATAAAGACTTTTCATAAAACAGAAATTGAAAGAATTTGTCGCCACTCGTCCAGCCCTGCAAAAGATGCTTAAAGATGTGTTACACAAAGAAACACAGAAACACGGTCATCAATATGAAAGAAGGTAAAGGAAGGAAACCTCACAGCAAAAGATCACAGGGAATTCAAAGCATATATTAGAACTTATCTTTGGCAAATGGCAGGGCAAAGTTACCACTTATCATTAGTCACATTGAACGTGAATGGCCTGAACGGTCCAGTTAAAAGACACCGATTGGCTGATTGGGTTAAGGAACAAAACCCATCTATTTGCTGCTTACAAGAAACACATCTTTCCAACAAAGATCCATACAGACTGAAAGTGAAAGGCTGGAAAAAGATATACCATGCCAACAGAAATGAAAAAAGAGCGGGCGTAGCCATCTTAATATCGGACAACATAAACTTTACCACAAACACTGTTAAGAGAGACAAAGAGGGACACTATATAATGATTAAGGGATCAATTCAACAGGAAGATATAACAATTATCAATGTATATGCACCTAACTACAGGGCACCGGTTTATCTAAAAGATTTGTTAAGGAACTTAAAGGGAGACTTAGACCCTAATACAATAGTACTGGGGGACGTCAATACCCACTCTCAGAAATAGACAGATCAACAGGACAGAAGATCAACAAGGATACAGTAGATTTAAACGACACTATAGCCCAAATGGATCTAACAGATATATACAGAACTTTCAATCCTACAGCTAAAGATTTTACATTCTTCTCAGCAGTACATGTAACCTTCTCTAGGATTGACCACATACTGGGCCATAAAGCAAGTCTCAGCAAACTCAAAAGAATTAGAAACATACCATGCAACTTCTCAGACCATAAAGGAATGAAGTTGGAAATTAGCAACTCAGGAATCCCTAGAGCATACGCAAACACATGGAGATTGACCAACATGCTCCTGAATGAACAATGGGTCATAGAAGAAATTAAAAGAGAAATCAAAAATTTTCTGGAAGTAAATGAGGATAATAGCACAACATACCAAAACTTATGGGACGCAGCAAAAGCAGTGTTAAGAGGAAAGTTTATATCAATAGGTGCCTACATCAAGAAATTGGAACGGCACCAAATAGATGGGCTTTCACTGCATCTCAAGAATCTAGAAAAACTGCAGCAAACCAGACCCAAATCTAGTAGGAGAAGAGAAATAATTAAAATCAGAGAAGAAATCAACAGG
The DNA here is from genome assembly GCF_964237555.1 of Oryctolagus cuniculus. Lineage (NCBI taxonomy): Eukaryota > Metazoa > Chordata > Mammalia > Lagomorpha > Leporidae > Oryctolagus > Oryctolagus cuniculus. The sequence continues at coordinate 100,655,831 of NC_091444.1, read as the reverse complement.
ATTGAATCAAGAAAAACATTACAAAAAATCAGCCAAGCGAGAAGCTGGTTTTTTGAAAAAATAAACAAAATTGACACCCCATTTGCCCAACTAACTAAAAAAAGAAAAGACCCAACTCAATAAAATCAGAGATGAAAAAGGAAACGTAACAACAGACACCACAGAAATAAAAAGAATCATCAGAAATTACTACAAGGACTTGTATGCCAGCAAACAGGGAAACCTATCAGAAATGGATAGATTCCTGGACACATGCAACCTACCTAAATTGAACCAGGAAGACATCGAAAACCTAAACAGACCCATTACTGAGACAGAAATTGAAACAGTAATAAAGGCCCTCCCAACAAAGAAAAGCCCAGGACCAGATGGATTCACTGCTGAATTCTACCAGATATTTAAAGAAGAACTAACTCCAGTTCTTCTCAAACTATTCAGAACAATCGAAGAAGAGGGAATCCTCCCAAATTCTTTCTATGAAGCCAGCATCACCTTAATTCCTAAGCCAGAGAAAGATGCAGCATTGAAAGAGAATTACAGACCGGCCGGCACCGCGGCTCACTAGGCTAATCCTCTGCCTAGCGGTGCCGGCACACCGGGTTCTAGTCCCGGTCGGAGCGCCGGATTCTGTCCCGGTTGCTCCTCTTCCAGGCCAGCCCTCTGCTGTGGCCAGGGAGTGCAGTGGAGGATGGCCCAGGTGCTTGGGCCCTGCACCCCATGGGAGACCAGGAAAAGCACCTGGCTCCTGGCTCCTGCCATCGGATCAGCGCGGTGCGCCGGCCGCAGCGCGCCACGGCGGCCATTGGAGGGTGAACTAACGGCAAAGGAAGACCTTTCTCTCTGTCTCTCTCTCTCACTGTCCATTCTGCCTGTCAAAAAAAAAAAAGAAAAAAAGAAAGAGAATTACAGACCAATATCCCTGATGAACATAGATGCAAAAATCCTCAATGAAATTCTTGCCAATAGAATGCAACAACACATCAGAAAGATCATCCACGCAGACCAAGTGGGATTTATCCCTGGTATGCAGGGATGGTTTAATGTGCGCAAGACAATCAATGTGATACACCACATTAACAGACTGCAGAAGAAAAACCATATGATTATCTCAATAGACGCCGAGAAAGCATTTGATAAAATACAACACCCTTTCATGATGAAAACTCTAAGCAAACTGGGTTTGGAAGGAACATTCCTCAATACAATCAAAGCAATCTATGAAAAACGCACAGCCAACATCCTATTGAATGGGGAAAAGTTGGAAGCATTTCCACTGAGATCTGGGACCAGACAGGGATGCCCACTCTCACCACTGCTATTCAATATAGTTCTGGAGGTTCTAGCCAGAGCTATTAGGCAATAAAAAGAAATTAAAGGGATACAAATTGGGAAGGAAGAACTCAAGCTATCCCTCTTTGCAGATGATATGATTCTTTATTTAGGGGACCCAAAGAACTCTACTAAGAGACTATTGGAACTCATAGATGATTTTGGCAAAGTGGCAGGGTATAAAATCAATGCACAAAATCAACAGCCTTTGTATACACAGACAATGCCATGGCTGAGGAAGAACTTCTAAGATCAATCCCATTCACAATAGCCACAAAAGCAATCAAATACCTTGGAATAAACTTAACCAAGGACATTAAAGATCTCTACGAAGAAAATTACAAAACCTGAAAGAAAGAAATAGAAGAGGATACCAAAAAATGGAACAATCTTCCATGCTCATGGATTGGAAGAATCAATATCATCAAAATGTCCATTCTCCCAAAAGCAATTTATAGATTCAATGCAATACCAATCAAGATACCGAAGACCTTCTTCTCAGATCTAGAAAAAATGATGCTGAAATTTATATGGAGACACAGGAGACCTCGAATAGCTAAAGCAATCTTGTACAACAAAAACAAAGCCGGAGGCATCACAATACCAGATTTCAGGACATACTACAGGGCAGTTGTAATCAAAACAGCATGGTACTGGTACAGAAACAGATGGATAGACCAATGGAACAGAATTGAAACACCAGAAATCAACCCAAACATCTACAGCCAACTCATATTTGATCAAGGGTCCAAAACCAATCCCTGGAGTAAGGACAGTCTATTCAATAAATGGTGCTCGGAAAACTGGATTTCCACGTGCAGAATCATGAAGCAAGACCCCTACCTTTCACCTTACACAAAAATCCACTCAACATGGATTAAAGACTTAAATCTACGACCTGACACCATCAAATTATTAGAGAGCATTGGAAAAACCCTGCAAGATATAGGTACCGGCAATGACTTCTTGGAAAACACCCCAGAAGCACAGGCAGTCAAAGCCAAAATCAACTATTGGGATTGCATCAAATTGAGAAGTTTCTGTACTGCAAAAGAAACAGTCAGGAAAGTGAAGAGACAACCGACAGAATGGGAAAATATATTTGCAAACTATGCAACAGATAAAGGGTTAATAACCAGAATCTACAAAGAAATCAAGAAACTCCACAAGATCAAAACAAACAACCCACTTAAGAGATGGGCCACGGACCTCAATAGACATTTTTCAAAAGAGGAAATCCAAATGGCCAACAGACACATGAAAAAATGTTCAAGATCACTAGCAATCAGGGAAATGCAAATCAAAACCACAATGAGGTTCCACCTCACCCCGGTTAGAATGGCTCACATTCAGAAATCTACCAACAGTAGATACTGGAGAGGATTTGGGGAAAAAGGGACACTAACCCATTGTTGGTGGGAATGCAACCTGGTAAAGCCACTATGGAAGTCAGTCTGGAGATTCCTCAGAAACCTGAATATAACCCTACCATTCAACCCAGCCATCCCACTCCTTGGAATTTACCCAAAGGAAATGAAATTGGCAAACAAAAAAGCAATCTGCACCTTAATGTTTATTGCAGCTCAATTCACAATAGCTAACACCTGGAACCAACCCAAATGCCCATCAACAGTAGACTGGATAAAGAAATTATGGGACATGTACTCTATAGAATACTATACAGCAGTCAAAAACAACGAAACCCAGTCATTTGCAACAAGATGGATGAATTTGGAAAACATCATGCTGAGTGAATTAAGCCAGTCCCAAAGGGACAAATATCATATGTTCTCCGTGATTGGCGACAACTAACTGAGCACCAAAGGGGAAACTTGTTGAAGTGAAATTGACACTATGAGAAACAGTGACTTGATCAGCTCTTGTCCTGACGGTTGATGTACAATGTAATACTTTATCCATTTTAGTATTTTTTTTTTGTTCTAGTACCATTGGTTGGACTCTGTAATTAACAGACAATTATTCTTAGGTGTTTAAATTTTAACTGAAAAGTGATCCCTGTTAGGAATTGGAAAACATTATGTTGAGTGAAATAAGCCAATCCCAAAGGGACAAATACCACTTGTTCTCCTTGATAGGTGACAACTAACTGAGCATCAAAAAGGAAACCTGTTAAAGTGAAATGAACACTATGAGAAACGGTGACTTGATCAGCCCTCACCCTGACTGTTGATGAGCAGCTTAATATGTTATCCCTCTTAGTATTTTGTTTGTTTGTTCTACTTAATACTTTTGGTTGAATACTGTAATCAATACACAATTCTTCTTAAGTGCTGAAACTTAACTGAAAAGTGTTTGCTGTTAAATATGAGTGGGAATAAGAGAGGGAAGAGATGTGCAATTCGGGACATGCTCAAGCTAACTTACCTCAAACGGTAGAGTTAGAAACATACCAGGGGATTCGAATTCAATCCCATCGAGGTGGCATGTACCAATGCCATCTCACTTGTCCCAGTGATCAATTTCTATTCACAATTGATCATAATGATAGGACTAAGAGCCAAAGGGATCACATAAATAAGAATAGTGTCTGCAAATACTAGCTGATAGAATAAAAAAGGGAGAGAATGATCCAACATGGGAAGTGAGATACACAGCAGACCCATAGAATGGCAAATGTCCTAACAGCACTCTGGCCTCATAATCAGCCCTTAAGGCATGCAGATCCGGCTGAAATGCCCATGAGAGTATTTCAGGCATGGAAAGCCAAGACACTCTGGGGGAAAAAAAACCTAAATGAAAGATCTCCGTGAGTGAGATCCCAGTGGAAAGAATGGGTCATCAAAGAAGGAGGTACCATTCTCTGAAGGGAGGAGAGAACTTCCACTTTGACTATGGCCTTGTCTAAAAATGATCAGAGTCAGTGAACTCAGGGGACTTCCATAGCCTTGGCAGCTCATGACAAGAGCCTAGGGTGATTACTGATGCCATAAACAAGAGTGTCACATTGTTAAGTCAACAACAGGAGTCACTGTGCACTTACTCCTCATGTAGGATCTTTGTCCTTAGTGTGCTGTACATTGAGATTTAATGCTATAACTAGTACTCAAACAGTATATTTCACTTTATGTTTCTGTGTGGGAGCAAACTGTTGAAATCTTTACTTAATGTATGCTAAACTGATCTTCTGTATATAAAGAGAATCAAAAATGAATCTTAATGTGAATGGAAGGGTAGAGGGCGTGGATAAGGGGAGGGTAGTGGGTTGGAGGGACGTTATTGGGGGGAAGCCATTGTAATCAATATTCTGTACTTTGGAAATTTATATTCATTAAATAAAAGTTAAAAAAAAAAGTAAAAAAAAAAAAGATTTACCCATTGGGTTTGGGTAAGGTTAGAGTTAGGTTTTGGAATTGGTCTAGGGGTTAGTGTTAGGCTTAGGGATATGCTTAGGTTCAGGTTTTGTTAGGGTTAAGGTTAGTGTTAGTGTTAAGAGTTAGGGTTTGAGTTAAGCTTAGGTTAGGAGTAGGGTTAGAGGTACACTATTGTTTTGGGTTTTGTGAGAGTTAGGGTTAGGTTTAGAGTGTAAAATTAAGATTAGGATTCAGGTTAGGGGTAAGGTCCAGGTTTGTGTAAGATTTAACTATAGGATATGGGTTAGAGTTAGGGTATGGTTGCTTTGGCCTAGGGTTAAGGATATGCATATGCTTTGCATTTTGTTAGGGTTAGGGTTAGGGTTAGGTTTTAGGGTTAGGGTTAGGAAGATGATTAGGGTTATGGTTCTGGCTGGCCATGAGTTTACCTACAGTTTTTGGGTTAGATTAGGGTTAAGGTTTGGTTTTGGCCTAGGTTTAGGGTTAGGGCTATGATAATGTTTGTGGATTTTGGGGGGCTCAACTGAGGGCTACAGTTTGTGTTAGGTCTATGCCGAGGATTAGGTTTAGGGTTTGTGTTAGGATTGTTTTAGGACTAGTGTTAGGCTATGCTACAGTTAGGGTTATCGGTAAAGTTAGTGTTCTGTGTTGTGATACAGCTAGAGTTAGGTTTAGCACTAGGTCTAAGGCCTTGGCTAGCGTGAGGCTTAGGGTCAGGGTCAATGTTAGGGCTAGGGTTTGGTTCAAGGTTAGGGATAGGGCTGTGCTACTTTTAGTGTTATTGTTAGGATTTTTGGTTAGGGTGAGAGTTAGGACTAGATTTACATTTAGGGCTTGGAATATAGTTTGGGGTAGTATTAGGGTTAGGCCGGGCCTAGAGTTAGGGTTAGTGTTATGGTTTGGTTTAGGATTAGGATTTGGGCTATGCTTCTTTTAGGGTTATCGTTAGAACTAGTGGTTAGAGTTAGGGTTACAGGTAGATTTACATTTAGTACTTGGACTAAGTAGTATGCTACTGTTTTGTTAGGCTAAGGCCTAGGGTTATGGTTAAATTTAGGAATAGGGTCAGGTTAGGTTTAGGGTTAGGAATAGGGTTATAGCTATGTAACAGTAAAAGTTATTGTTGGAATTTATGGTCAGTGTTAGGGATAGGGCTAGATTTAAGTTTAGTACTATGGCTAAGGCCTGGACTAGTGTAAGGCTTAGGACCAGGACTTGAGCTAGTGTTAGGGTTAAGGTTACGGTTAAGGTTAGGGATATGCTATTGGTTAGCGTTACTATTAGGATTAGTGATTAGGGCATGGATTACTACTAGAGTTATGTTTAGGGTTTAGGCTAGGGCTAGGGCTAGCATTAGGGTTAGGCTGAGGCCTAGGGATAGGCTGAGGTCTAGGGTTAGGTTTTGGATTAGGGTAAGGGCTATGTTACAATTAAGGTTATTGTTATAATTAGTGGTTAATGTTAGGGTTGGGGCTAGAGATAGGTTTAGCAGTAGGACTAAGGAGAGGGCCAGTTAGAACCAGGGCTGTGATTAGGGTAAGGGTTAGGAGTAGGGTTAAGGATAGGGTTAGGATTAGGGCTAGGGCCATGCTAGGGTTCGTGTCAACTTAGTTTTAGAGGGTAGGGTGAGGGGCTAGAGTTAAGTTTAGTGCCAAGGGTAAGGTGTGGGCTAATTTTCTGTTTGTTTGAGGGCTAGAGTTAGGTTTATGGTTAGGAATAGTGTTAGGGCTATGTGACAAGGATATTTTTAGAATTCCTGGTTGATGTTTCAGATAGGGCTAGAGTTAGCTTTAACACTCAGTAAGGCTAAGGCCAGGACTAGTGTGAGGCTAGGATTAGAGTTAGGGTTAGTGTTAGGATTAGGCTTACTGTTAGAGTTAGGACAATGCTATTGTTAGTGTTATTGTTAGAAATAGTGGTTAGGGTTAGGGTTAGGGTTAGGAGAAGAATTGGTTTAGAGTTTAGGCTATACAAAGTGCTGGTGTCAGGTTTAGACTGATGTCTAGGATTAGTGATAGTTTATGGTTAGGGTTAGGGCTATGCTATGGTTAGGGTTATTGTTAGAATTAGTGGCTAGTGTTTGAATTAGGGATGCAATTACATTTAGTGCTTGAGGTAATGAATATGCTGCTGTTTATGTTATGATTAGGCCTAGGGTTACAGTCAAGTTTAGGGTTAGAGTTAGGATTAGGTTCCGGAATAGGGTTAGGGCTATGTGACAGAGTTACTGTTAGAATATATGATTGGTGTTAAGGGTAAGGCTACAGTTTGCTTTAGCAATTACGCCATGGCCAGGACTAGTGTGCAGCTTAGGGCCAGGGCTAGAGCCAGGGTTATGGTTATGGTCAGGTTTAAAGTTTGGTTTAGGTTTTGGATTGGGGCTAAGGCTATGTTACAGTTAGGGTTATTGTTAGGAGTAGTGCTTAGGGTGTAGGTTAGGAGAGATATTAGTTTTAGAGCTTGGGGACTGCTAGGGCTAGTTTTAGCCTTAGGCCAAGCTCTAGGGTTAATGTTAGGGTTAGAATTAGGTTTAGGTTAGATTAGGGTTATCTACAGTTAGGGATATTGTTGGAATTAGTAGTTAGTGTTAAGATTAAGGCTAGAGTTAGGTTTAGCAGAAGGGCTAAGGCTAGGGCTAGTGTGAGGCTTTAGAGCCAGGGCTAAGGTTAGAAGAATGGTAGTGTAGGTTTAGTTTTAATGGTTAAGGTGAGGCTAGGGCTAGAGTTTGGTTTGGTGCTTGGCTAAGTGAGAGCTACTTGTTGTGTTAAGCTGAGGCCCAAGGTTAGTGTTAGGGGTAGGGTTAGGTTTAGGTTAAGTTAGGGCTAAGAATAAGGTAAAGATATGTGACATAGGATCATTATTAGAATTCATGGTTGGTGTTATGGATAGGGCTAGAGTTAGGTTTAGTACTAAGCCTAAGGCCAGGGCTAGAGTGAGGCTTAGGGCCAGGGCCAGGGCTAGGGCTAGGTTTACGGTTAGATTTAGGATTATAATTAGGGTTAGTTATATGCTAGAGTTACTGTTTTTTTAAGATTTATTTTTATTTATTTGAAAGAGTTACAGAGAGTGGTAGAGACAGAGAGAGAGGTCTTCCATCCACTGGTTCACTCCCCAGATGGCCACAATGGCCAGAGCTGTGTCAATCCAAAGCCAGGAGCCAGGAGCTTCCTCCAGGTCTTCCACGTGAGTGCAGGGGCCCAAGGACTTGGGCCATCTTTCACTGCTCTCCCAAGCCATAGCGGAGAGCTGGATTGGAAGAGGAGCTGCTGGGACTAGAACCGACGCCCATATAGGATGCTGGCAGTTCAGGCCAGGGATTTAACCCGCTGTGCTGCAGCATGGGCCCCTGTTATTGTTATTGTTAAGACTAGTTATTAGGGGCCAGTGCCGTGACTCACTGGGTTAATCCTCGGCCTGCAGTGCTGACATCCCATATGGGCACCGGGTTCTAGTCCTAGTTGCTTCTCTTCCAGTCCAGCTCTCTAATGTGGCCCGGGAAAGCACTGGAGGATGGCCCAAGTGCTTGGGCCCCTGCACCTACGTGGGAGACCAGGCAGAAGCACCTGGCCCCTGGCTTCGGATAGGCTTAGCTCTGGCCATTTGGGGAGTGAACCAACAGAAAGAAGACCTTTCTCTCTGTCTCTCTCTCTCACTGTCTAACTCTATCTGTCAAATAAAAATAAAAAAGACAAAAAAAAAAGAGTAGTGATTAGGGTGAAGATTAGGAAGAGAGTAAATTTTAGGGCTTGGGCTATGTCTGGGGCTACATTAAGCTTAGGCTGATATCTAGGGTTATTTTCAGGGTTAGGGATAGATTTAGGATTAGGGTTAGGACTAATCTATTGTTAGGATTAAAGTTTGAATTAGTAGTTAGCATTATGGTTATGGCTAGAGTTAGGTTTAGTGTTTGGGTAAGGTATGGGCTACTGTTTATGTTATGTTGAGGCCTAGGGTTAGGATTAGGGTTAGGGTTAGGAATAGTGTTAGTGATAGTTATTGTCAGAATTTGTAGTTGGTGTTAGGGATAGGGCTAAGTTATGACTAGCACGAAGGCTAAGACCAAGTCACGTGTGAGGCTTACGGCCAGGGCTAGGACTAGAATTGGGATTAGGCAGGGTTAGTAATAGGGTTAGGGATATGTGACAAGGTTACTGTTATAATTCATGGTTTGTGTTAGGGATAGGACTAGAATTAGGTTTAGCCATATGGTTAGCAGGACTAGGTCTAGAGTTAGCATTTGGGTTAGGGATTAGGATAAGGGTTAGGTCTAAGTTGATCGAACTGTTTGTGTTAGGCCAAGGCCTAGGGTTATGGCTAGTGTTAGGTTTATGGTTAGGAATAGAGTTAGGCCTATGTGACAGTTAAGGCTATTTTTAGAATTCCTGGTTGTTTTTAGTAGTAGGGATAGAGTTAGATTTAGTCATAAAGCTAAGGCCAGGGACAGTGTGAGACTTACGGATGGGGCTAGGGCTAGGTTTAGGGTTAAGATTTAGTTAAGTTTAGTGTTAGTGTTAGGGATAAGTCTATGCTATGGTTCGTTTTATTGTTAGGATTAGTGGTTAAGGTGATGGTTAGGAGTAGAGTTGATTTAGGGTTTGAACTATGGCTAGGGCTAGAGTTAGGGTTAGGCTGAAGCCTAGGGTTAGTGTTAGACTGTAGTTAGGTTTAGGATTAAGGTTATGGTTTGCTATAGTTAGTGTCATTGTTAAAATTAGTGGCTAGTGTTAGTGCTGGGGCTAGAGTTAGGTTTAGTGCTTAGGCTAAGGTGAGAGCTACTGTTTGTGTTAGGCTGAGGCCTAGGCTTAGTGTTTCATTAGGTTTAGTGTTAGGTTTAGGAATAGGGTTATCTGACAGGGTTATTGTTAGAGTTGGTGGTTTTATTAGAAAGTGTCTAGTGTTAGGTTCAGCACTAAGGCTAAGGCCAGGGTTATGAGTGTTAGGACCATGGCTAGGGCTAAAGTTAAGGTTAAGGTTTAATTAAGTTTAGTGTTAGTGTTAGGACTATGCTACAGTTGTGTTATTGTTGGGAGTAGTGGTTAGGGCAAGGGTTAGTTTAGTGTTAGTGTTAGTGTTAGGGCTAGGCCTATGCTACAGTTGTGTTATATTTAGGAGTAGTGGTTAGGGTGTGGGTTAGGAATAGTTAGGTTTAGGGTTTGGGCTGTGGCTAGGGCTAATGGCAGACTTAGGTCAAGCTCTAGGGTTATTATTGTGGTTAGGGTTAGGTTTAGGATCAGGTTATGCTAATCTGAGATTGGGATTATTATTAGAATGAGTGGTTAGTGTTAGCGTTAGGGCGAGATTTAGGTTTTACAGTAGGTCTATGGAGAAGGCTACTGTGATTCTTAGAGCCAGGACTAGGGTTAGGTTAGAGTTAGTGTTAGGTTTAGAGTTAGGGTTAGCTTTAGGGCTAGTACTATGCTATGGTTACTGTTAGGCTTAGTTTTATACTACAGTTAGTGCTATGTTTAGTTTTAGTGCTAGGGTGAGATTTAGGTCTAGAGTTTGGTTTAGTGCTTGGGCTAAATTGAGGGCTAATGCTTGTGTTAGGCCGAGGCCTAGGGTTAGGGTTTGGGTTAGCATCAGTGTTAGGGTTAGGGTTAGAAATAGAGTTAGGACTATTTGACAGTTTGGGTTATTGTTAGAATTTATGGTTGATGTTAGGGATAGGGCTAGAGATAGGTTAGCATTAAGACTATGTCTAGAGTTAGTGTGAGTTTGAGGGCCAGGGCTAGGGCTAGGGTAAGGGTTAGAATTAGGATTAGAGCTAGGTCTAAGCTACAATTAATATCATATTTAGTTTTAGGGTTGTTGTTAGGAGTAGTGGTTATGTGAGTTTTAAAAGATTTGGTTTAGGGCTCGGGCTGTGGCTAGGGCTACTGTTCCTGTTAGGTCAATGTCTGAGGTTAGGGTTAGATTGAAGGTTAGGGCTATGCGAACATTAGAATTATTGTTTGAATTAGTGGTTAATGTTAGCATTAGGGCTAGAATTTAGTTTAGCAGTAGGGCAAGGTCAAGGGCTAGTGTCAGGCTAGAGCCTGGATAAGTGTTAGGGTCAGGGTTAGGATTATAGTTTGAATTAGGTGTAGGGTTATTACTAGGGCTAGGACTATGGTTTGATTAGTGTTAGGTTTAGTTTTAGAGGTTAGGGTGAGGGTTAGGACTAGAGTTAAATTAGTGCTTCCATTGAGTTGAGACTATTTTTTTGTGTTAATTGATGCCTAGGGTTAGTGTAAGAGTTAGTATTAGCAATAGGGTTAGAGCTATGTAACAGGGTTATTGTTAGAACTCATAGTTGGGCTGGTGCCGTGGCTCACTTGGCTAATCCTCCGCCTGTGGCACCAGCACCCTGGGTTCTAGTCCCGGTTGGGCGCCGGATTCTGTCCCAATTGCTCCTCTTCCAGTCCAGCTCTCTGCTATGGCCCGAGAAGGCATGGAGGATGGCCCAAGTGCTTAGGCCCTGCACCTGCATGAGAGACCAGGAGGAAACACCCGGCTCCTGGCTTCGGATTGGCACAGCATGGTGGCGTATTCCTAACCATAACACTAATGGTCACATTGCCCAAGATACAATATTAAACATAAAACTAGCCATAAAACTAACCCTAACCCTAACTCTAGCCCTAGCCCTGGCCCAAAGCCTCATACTAGCCCTGGACGTAGCTTTAGTGCTAAATCTAACTCTAGCACTATCTCTGTCACCAACAATGAATTGTAACAGTTACCCGGCAATGCGCTGGCCATAGAGGCCATTTGCGGGGTGAACCAGCGGAAGGGAGACCTTTTTCTCTGTCTCTTACTGTCTAACTCTGCCTGTCAAAAAAAAAAAAAAAAAAAAGAATTCATAGTTGGTGTGAAGGATAGGACTAGAGTTAGGTTTAACACTAAGGCTAAGGCTAAGGCTAAGGCCAGGGCTAGTATTATGCTTAAAGCCAGCACTAGTGTTAGGGTTATGCGATATTAGGGTTATTGTTAGAATCCCTTGTTGGTGTTAGGGATAAGGCTAGATTTAGGTTTAGTATAAGGCTAAATCCAGACCAGATAAGGCTTAGGGCCAGGGCTAGGGCTAGGATTAGTGTAGGATTAGAATTAGAGCAAGATCTATGCTAAAATTAATATTATGCTTAGTTTTAATGGTTAGAGTGAGGATTAGGATAGTGTTAGCTTTTGTGCTTGTAATAAATTGGGGGCTACTGTTTGTGTTATGTTGAGACCTTGAATAAGGTTAGGGTTAGGACTAGGGTTAGGGTTAGGGTTAAGTGTAAGAATAGGTTTAGGGTTATGTGGCAGTTAGGGTGACTATTAGAATTCATTGTTGGTGATAGAGATAGTGCTAGCGTTAGGTTTAGCACTAAAGCTAAGTCCAGGGCTAGTATGAGTCTTTGGGCCAGGGCTAGGGCTAGGGTTAGGTTTAGGGTTAGTTTTATGGCTAGTTTTATGTTTAATATTGTATCTTGGGCAATGTGACCATTAGTGTTATGGTTAGGATTAAGCATTAGGATGAATTAGGAGTACAGTTAAGTTTAGGTTTTGGGTGTCGACTGGGGATAGTGTCAGGGTTTGACCAAGGCCTAGGGTTAAGTTTAGGGTTAATGTTAGAGTTACTGTTAAGATTAAAACTAAGTTTAGGGCTATGCTACAGTTATGGTAATTGCTAGAATTAGTGGTTAGTGTTAAGGTTGGGGCAAGAGTTAGGTTTAGAAGTAGGGCTAACGCAAAGTCTAGTGTGAGGCTTAGATCCAGGGCTAGGTTTAGGGTTACAGTTGGGGTTAGGATTAGGTTTAGGTTTAGGAATAGCATTAAGACTGCGTGAAAGTTAGATTTATTTTTGGATTTCATGCTTGATTTTTGGGATATGGCTAAAGTTAGATTTTGCACTAATGCTAAGGCTAGTCTAGTATGAAGTCTAGGGCCTGGGCTAGGGTTAAGGTTAGGGGCGGATTAGGGTTAGGGTTAGTGTTAGAGTTACGCATAAGGTTAAGTTTAAGGTTAAGATTTGGGCTAGGGCTATGATACCATTAGTGATATACTTAGGATTAAGGGTTAGGGTGAAGGTTAGTTGTACATTTAGTTTTAGGGCTTGTGCATCAGCTGGGAATAGTGTTAGGGCTAGGCTGAGGCCTAGGTGAGGTTCAGGATTAGGTTTAAGGCTATGCTAAGGTTAGGGTAATTGTATGAATTTGTAGTTAGGGTTGGTGTTAGAGTCAGGTTTTGCACCAAGGCTAAGGCTTGGACCGGTGTGAGGCTTAGGACCAGGACTAGGGGTAAGGCTAGGGTGAAGTTTAGTAATAGTATTAGGGCTGTGTGACATTTAGGGTTATTGTTTAAATTCAGGCTTGGTTTTAGGGATAGGGCTGGAGTTTGGTTTTTCTCTTGGTTAAGGCCAGGCTAGTGTGGGGATTATGGCCAGGGCTAGGGTTAAGGTTAGAATTAGGGTTAGGGTTAGGGTTACATTTACAGTAAATGTTATGGCTAGGGCTATGGTACCATTAGTATTCTAGCTAGGATTAATGGTTAGGGTAAAGGCTAGGAGCACAGTTAGTTCTATGGCTTCAGCTTCAGCTAGGGATAGTGTTAGGTCTAGGCTGAGGCCAAGCATGAAGGTTAGGGTTAGGATTTGGTTTAGGGTTATGCTATGGTCAGAGTAATTGTTAGAATTAATGGTTAGTGTTAGGGTTAGGGCTAGAGTTAGGTTTAGCAGTAGGCCTGAGGCAAGGACTAGTATGAGGCTTTGAGCCATGCCTAGGTTTAGGGTTCCGGTTTGGTTTAGTGTTAGGTTTAGGAATAACATTATTAGTAGTAGGGTTAGGCTGAGTCCTAGATTTAGGGTTAAGGTTATGGTTATGATGAGGTTTGGATTAGGGTTAGGGCTATACTGCATTTAGGGTTATTGTTATAATAATGGTTAGTGTTGGCCGGCGCCATGGCTCACTTGGCTAATCCTCCACCTGCGGTGCTGGCACCCCAGGTTCTAGTCCCGGTTGGGGTGCCGGGTACTAGTCCTGGTTGCTCCTCTTCCAGTCCAGCTCTCTGCTGTGGCCCGGGAGGGCAGAGGAGGATGGCCCAGTTGCTTGGGTCCCTGCACCTGCATGGGAGACCGGGAGGAAGTACCTGGCTCCTGGCTTTGGATCAGCACAGTGCTGGCCGTAGCAGCCATTAGGGGAGTGAACCAACAGAAGGAAGACCTTTCTCTCTGTCTCTCTCTCACTGTCTATAACTCTCTCTCTGAAAAAAAAAAGAATAATGGTTGGTGTTAAAATTAGGGTTATAGTTAGGTTTAGCAGTAGGGCTAAGGCAAGTTCTAGTATGAGGCTTACAATCTGGAGTAAGTTTTTGTTTAGAATCAGGGTTAGGTTTAGGAATAGTATAAGTGCTATGTGACAAGGGTAGTTTTAGAATTTGTGCTTGTTTTTAGGTATAGGGCTAGAATTAAGTTTTACACTAAGGCTAAGGCCAGGGCTGATGTAAGGCTTAGGGCTTGGGCTAGGGTTAGGGTTAGGGCTAGGGTTAGGGTTAGGGTTAGGGTTAGGGTTAAAGTTAGTGTTAGGTTTAGGTTAAGGATTATAGTGGGGCTATGTGACATTTTGTGTCATTGTTAGAATTTGTAGTTGATGTTAGAGAAAGGGCTAGAGTTAGGTTCAGCACTAAGGTTATGTCCAGGGCTAGTCTGAGGCTTAGGGTCAGGGCATGGGTTAGGTTTAGGATTAGGGTTAGGCTTAGCGGTAGGAGTTAGTACGGTTAATTAGGGTTATGATTGCTCTTCAGTTAGTGTTATGTTTAGTTTTAACGCTTATGCTGAGGGTTACATCTAGAGTTTGTTTTAGTGCCAGGGCAATGGTGAGGTGGACTATTTGTATTGAGGTGAGTCCTAGGGTTAAGGTTATGGTGAAGGTTAGGGTTAGGTTTAGGGTTAGGTTTAGATTTAAGATTAGGGCTCAGACTATGGTAGCATCAGTGTTATGATTAGGGTTAATGGTTAGGGTGAAGGTTAGGAATAAAGTTATGTTTAGGGCTTAGGCATCAGTTAGGGTTAAGTCAAGGCCTAGGGATAGAGTTATGGTTAGTGTTAGGGCTACGTTTCAAATTATGGTTAGGGCTATACTACAGTTAGGGTAATTGTTAGACTTAGTGGTTAGTGTTACTGTTAGGACTAGGGTTAGGTTTACCAGAAAGTCTAAGGCAAGGGCTAGTGTGAGGCTTAGAGCTAAGCTTAGGGTTAGGATTAGGGTTAGGATTAGGAATAGTGTCAGGTGGCAGGGTGGGTATGGAGAAAATAACTATATTCCTGAAGTTGTACCTATGAAATATGCATTCACTAAATAAAAGCTTTAAAAAATAAAAATAAAAAAAAGGAATAGTGCTAGGGCTTTTTGACACTTACGGTTATTGTTAGAATTTGTGCTTGCTTTTAGGTATATAGCTAGGGTTAAGTTTTGAACTAAGGCTAATGCTAGGGCTACTGTGAGTCTTATGGTAAGGGATAGTGTTAGGGTTAGGGTTAGGGTTAGGGTTAGGGCTATGTGACAGTTTGGGTTATTCTTAGAATTCGGGGTTGGTTTTAGGGAAAGGGCTAGAGTTAGGTATAGCAATATAACTATGGCCAGGGCTAGTTGAGGCTTAGGGCCAATGCTAGGGCTAAGATTACGGTCAGGATTAGTCTGAGGGGTAGGGTTATGATTAGGGCCCCCGACTGCCAGAGATGGTCCAGGAGGAAACCAGGAGCCAAAACCCTCAGAGGGCTGTGCCATGTGAGTGGCAGCGTCCAGAGCACCGTGGCACGGATGTGCGTCGTGGACAGGATCACAACAGCACAGGCCATGATGACAAAAAGAGACAAATGGGATTCCATTTTTAAACAGATGTTGTTTATTTGTTCGAAACACAGAGTTAGGAGAGGCAGAGGCAGAGAGAGAGAGTGTGTGTGTGTGGGGGGGACTTCCAGCTTCTGGATCACTCTCCAAATGACCTCAGTGGCTGGACTGGGCCGAACCGAAGGCAGTGCCCTCTCGAGGTGCCCCCTCTGTCCCATAGGCGCTGTGTCGGGATCTCATGGGGGCTACCCGTGTCCTGTGCCCGCGGAAATGGTGGATATGAGCAAGCAGAGGTGGAGAAGCCACTCTAGGCACAGGGAATTAAAATGACAAGCGAACCCGAAACAAGTTGCATTTTCAGAACATTTTCAGAACTCAGGGAGCAGGAGGTATGCTTATGCCTAAGGTCAAATGTGCTGAGGCGAAGAAAAGTGATCTTGGGTTCCATAATCAGTTTCCAGTGCAACCCCCAAGGCAAGATCTAAAGCAAAGCTTGATGCATTGCATTGATGAATGTGAACCGTCTTGCTTGGGGAAAGCGTAGAGGAGTGTGGCTGGTGCGAGTCGGGCCTGGCTGCCAGGTGTGGAGAGGCCAGGCAGGTGTCAAGAGGTGATGGTAGGGGTCCCCGCACCCCAGGTGAGAAGGGGGCGGAGCCTCGGGCTGAGGGGCGAGCCCTGGGGTGGGGCTCCCTGGCCCTTCCCTCTGTGACGTCAGGGTGTGTCTGCGTGCGTGGGCGGAGTGCCGAGGCGTGATCCCGTGGAGGTGGCCGGCTTTGCGGGTCCTGGAGAAGCGAGCGGAGGCGAGTCGGAGCACCGGGCTGAGTGGTAGGTGACCTCGGGAGGAATCTCCTCAGCCCATTGTGCCCCGGCCTGTGGCTGTCTTGGGACTAGCTCTCTCCGGACGCAGGGCAATGGTGAGTTTGTGTGTGGGGAGGTCAAGAAATTGCGGTGTCGGCCCCCCAAATGCCACCGAGGCCCAGGCCCAGGCCCAGGCCCAGGCCCAGCCCAGCTTGACATGGAGCGGGGAGCGTCAGGCGCGCTGGCAAGCCGAATGCACATGGACTGTTGGGTGGGCGGGCACTGGGGGCCTGCACCCAGGCCCTCCAGGTGTCCAGATGGGGTTGGGCAAGCCCGCTGCCTGGAGTGTGGGTTCAAGAGGTAAGGTGTGGGGTGGGGACCGGCAGAGGCTTGGTCCTCGGGGGAGGGTAGGGGGAAGCTGCATGCTCTCGGATCCTCCCCTATGGGGCATGGCGGGCTTTCCTGTCAGGGTACAGAGAGTGCTTCCTGACACCCTGTGGGAGCCAGGCAGAGGGGCGGGTGCGAGCTGCAGGTGCCAGGCACCCTGCTGGCCGCGTGGATGGGCTGACAGTCCCATGGCTCTCGGTAGGACAGCGGCAGGTGGCGTGGGAGTTGTGTTTGTGGTCCGTCGGGACACTCTTATTTGCTGGTTCCCTCTCAGACAGAACGAGTTTCTGGGATTGGAAGCTGAGTGGGCTTGGGTGGGCTTCCGTGGATTCAGGAAATGCACGCACCCCACCCTCTCCCCCCACCCCGGGTTTCAATGTGTGGCTGAGGGTTGTCTGTGGTACTCCAGCCACGGGGCTCAAAGGGCCACTGGGCCAGAGGATGAGAGGAGAAGCAGAAGGGCAAGAGGATCACCCCCACCTTTCTGCTGAGAATGGCGAGAACCACGGGTGTGAGGTCGAGGGTAGGACTAGGCGGTGTCCTTGGGCTCTCCCGGACTTCTCAGAGGGCTGGGCCACGCGCCTGGCAGGACTGCAGCACAGGTGCCGGATGCTCCCTGTGTGGCACTGACCAACACCGGGCCCTTCATTCAGGAGGGTTTCAGTGACATCCTTTCCTTGGATGTGTGTTGGGGAGGGAGCTGGTGGCAGGGAGCCTGGAGAAGACGTGTGTGATCATCGACCGATGTGTGTTCAGGTGACATAGGAGTTCATGTTTGTTGCTGGGATGCAGCCCATGGTCCCCGGGCCCCACCTCGACATCGGCATCTGGGAGTTGTTGCCTGGCCCTATGGGAAACTTCACGTGCTGCTGGCTAGGACTTCCCCCTCGCCTCCCACGGCCCTTCCTTTCACAGTTAGATGCACCTTCTTGGTGTCCTGTCCCAAAAGGCCTGCAGTGCCGTGGGCTTTGAAACAGACACACGGCTGAAATGAGGGGGCTTCAGGTGCGGGACACGAATGCCAGTGCGTGTGCTTCCCTGGGATGTGTCCCAGGTGTTGGCGTGTCTTGAGGCCAGAGGCAGGCGTGGCTGGGTGAAGCTTATTGCCCTGCTGACCTCCCCTGCCAGGTTGGAGGACACGACACGCTTAGCAGTATTCACTGGGGCACACGGCCTTTCTCGGTGCTCTCTGGAGAAGTGGCCCAGGCCCAAGGCGAGAGAGAGGTGCATGAGAAACCCAAGGAAGATGCGGGTCTGCTGCGTCACCTTGAAAGGTGGACTTGGTGTCCGTTGGGGTGGTTTTCTCTCTGTGCTAGCTGAATTGAGTTCAGTTGCACGTCGGGGCACCTCGGGAGAGGACAAGCCTCCTGTCCTTCGTGCAGCTGATGCCTGTTGAGCTCCTCAGTAGGGCTGAGAGCAGCAACAGAAAACCAAAGGAAACAGGAAAGTCTTCTGCTCCTGTAGGAGCTACAGTCTCCTGGAAGTCTGAGGCACAGAGTTGTCGCAACACGAGGCTTGACAGGATCCCATGGAGCGTCCAACTTTGTGCTTGTGGACTGTTTCCTCAAAGCCTGGAGGGGAGCAGGGAGCTCCTTGCAGGTTGAGGAGTAAGGACTGTTTTCCCCCTTATGAAATCAATATGGAGAGTTGAAGTTTCAGTTTTTTCTCTCTGTTGTTTGGGGAGTGATGTTTTACAGGCACTTTAGTATTCATCGAAGAGTCACTCCCGTAGTGGTGATCGCAGACCTGAAAAAATGCGAGATGCCACAGACCCTTCATCACCAAATAAGATGTTGGGGAGATCTAACAGTCCAGAAAACAAATACAGTGACAGCACAGGCCACAGCAAGGTCAAAAACGTGCACACTCACAGAGTTAGAGAGAGGGAAGGTGGTGAGTAGCTTTTTTGTCTGAACTATCTATTTTGTCTGTCTATTTTAACAATACTAGCTTTGTATGAAACACATAACTTCCAACTGAACAGGTTACTCTGCTTGTATTGTAAGAGTATTTTATTTCTGTCAGTTTTGTTTCGATAAGCAGACTGCTGTAGATGGACGGTGCTGCCATAGCAGGTAAAAAGTGGTCTCCAGCATCCGACAGCGAGTGCCTTGTTAATGGTGGGAGAAGTGCAGGGTGATTTCTGGGGAAGGAACTTTCACTTTTTCAAGTGGAGATTTGTGTTTGCCTTACTTTGAGACCCTTGTTGCTGCTTCAGCTGAGTGTTAAGTTCAAATGTGAAAATTATGAGCTTAAAAACTTGGGCTTTTGAAGACCCTTCAGAGATTTAAAAAAAAAATTGTGCCTGAGAAAATGCAGTTTTGGTTTTTCTGTTGTAAACAATGAAAATTTTCCATATTATAGCGTTGCTAGTATTCTGTAGTGTGTTCATTGAAACATTGAACTTTTCAAAAGTTAGCTTCATTTATCTTGCACATTGCTGGTATGCCTCAAGCTTTTTATTTATGGTTGGGAGACTGAGGGAATAAATAAAACCAGCTCTCAATAATTGAGACTTACATTGCTCTGGTAAATTTTGAGCAATTTATTTCATGTCCAAAGTGTACGTTAAGAATCAACAGATTTCACTAATATGATTAAGAGATATTTTCTCCCATGGGGAGATCTCATAGCTGAAGTAGAAACACCATATTTGAGATAACCTATGCAATATTAATTGAAAGCTTCCAAGAAAATATTGTATCATGTTAGTTTGCCCATTGACAGTTTCTCAGTAGTTGCTTAACTTTTTAAAAATACTCTGTATCTGTTGGTCTTTGCTTTTACTTTTTTTTTCCTTGCTAGGATAGAAATCCGTTTTATTCAGTGTGATTATTTAGAGGATGCCATGTTTTTCAGTATGTAATCGCCAGGTTGAGGAAGTTAATAATGGTCAGAAGATAGCATTGGGATAGAGCAATTTGGATGGTTAGATGGGAAGAAGTAGTTTTCTGTAACTATAGCTATCGCTTTATGCTGCTTATTCACAGAAATCACATTTCAGTTCAGAAGTAATAGTAGCAGGTGGATTTGATTGTTAAAGTGTTAGGAGTTCTTTGGTGAAATCAGACTTAGTGTTTTTGGGTTTTGTGCATAAATCTCTCAGTGTTAGCAGTAGCATGAGATACTGTCAGCCACTTTTCTATAGTGAATTCATCTGAAATGTTAGCTCCTGGAGGACACGTACTAGTTGTCCTATACTGTGCTTCCTTCTGAAAATTTTGGTAATTGTGGCAAAATAGGACATGACACCTCGTTTCCTTGTGGGTAGGCTCTCAGCTTCTTAACTTCAGTGACTGCTCCAGGTTATCTGTCTATAACCCATGTCCAGGAAGAAGTCCGTGTGGGAGTGAGGAAACTTCTGTGAATCCTTTCATCCACGTACAATAAACTGTCCCAAGTCAATTCTTTTACAGGTGAAATAATCCCAAGAACAGTCGTGGTGTATTCATTGAACAAACGTTGGGCATCCACTGTGTGCCAACAGTTGTCACACTCCAGGAAGTCGAGATGAGACCTTGGCCTTGAAGGTGTTCTTAAAGGCTTTGATTCTTGAACTAGTGGTGTTACAGCTGCTTATTTTTACTGTACCCCTGTTTTCTTTGGTTTTCATTCTTCCCGTGTGAACTCCAGGTACTTCTTGGCATTTTGTTTCCTTTTTTGTTTGTGTTTTTGCTGGTGTTTCCTCAGCTCCATTTGTAAGAAACTTGTTACTTATTTTTCTGAGCTAGTCATTTGCCAAGTCAGACCTCACTTTGTAATTTGCTTTCCAGCTGCTCCTCTGGGGCCTCCTACTCTGTTCCCGTCTATCCTGTCTCTAATAGGTGTGGCCACTGTATTCTACACTGTGGAAGAATAATAGTACTGTCAAGTAGGAGATCTCTAGTCTGCGGTCCAGAGTCCATCTTTGATGTTAATTTTACCTTTTAAGATACAAAATGATGCTTCTTCCCTTATTTAATACTTAATAGTTTGCTTCAGGTATATACAATTTTTTTATTGTTAATAGGTGTTGGATTGTTATGGCTCAGACATTTTTAAAATGTAGCTGTCGGTAAAACTAAAAATATGAACACACAGTACAGTTGGACTTTATGTTTTTGTGAATTTTTACTTTGCTATTTTTCCTTTGTTTAAAGAGAAGACAGAAAAGGAAATCCTGAGCTTTTAAAAGTATATGAATTTATTACAGACATAAATTTCTTTAGGTTTTTTTAATCATTTATATATATATAAATTGAACACTAGCAAAAGCCCAAAATGCAAGTGAATTAGATTTCTTTCTTCTTACATGTGTATGTAACAGTGTAATTAATATAAGAGCAATTACTGTATTCGTTGAGCTACTTAGATAGTTTTATTTTAGGGTGTTTTAAATTTAAGAACTTTGTAAATACCTATACTGAAAAGCCTTGGTGTTCTGTTTTGTAGCGTGCATTGTACAAAGCAAGCTAAACTGAAGTGTAAATTGGAGAGAATGCTTTCTTCAGGATTGGGGTTCACTGGTGTTAGAGCATGCTTTTTTCATAGATTTCTTTCTTGGCATCTTGGATATTCTTTTAAAAATGCCTGTTCAGAAGTCATGTCTAAGAGGACTTTTTAAGATATGCTATAAGAGGGTAGGCATTGAGGAGGATTGTTTTTTTACTCCTAACAGTCTTTACATTAACCATAATTTAATGTAACACGATCTGTATTGTTGGGTATTTTTATTTACAACATTTTGTTCTAGTAGCAATTACAAGCATCATTACTGAGAGCCAGTATGAATGTTACTCTGTACCTGGAACTGTCTGGTGCTTAGGACCCTCACATCCCGGATCAGAGTACCTAGGTTCCAGTCTTGACTCTGCTTCTGATTCTAGCTTCCCTGGGAAACAGCAGGTGATGACTTAAGTACTTGAGTGCTTGCTACCATGTGGGAGACCTGGATGGAGTTCCTGTCTCCTAGCTTTGGCCTGGCCCAGCCCTGGCTGTTGAAGGCATTTCTGGAGTAACCAGTTGGGTATAACATATCTCTTTCTCTCTAACAGCCTCTCCTCCCCTGTCCCAAAAATAAAAAACACACTTCACATAATAAAAGGACACTGCTTAAGATACTCACATCCTGAGGCCAGTGTTGTGGTGTTAAGCCACTGTGTGCAATGCCAGCATTTAATGTGGTCATGGGTTTGAGTCCCAGGTACTCCGCTTCTGATCCAATTCCCTGCTAATGTGCCTGGGAAAGCAGGGGAAGATGGCCCCTGCACCCACGTGGGAAATGTAGATAAAGCCCTTGGCTTTGACCTAGGCTGTCCCTGGCCATTGCAGCCACTGAGGGAGTGAAGTTACCTATCTCTGTGTGCATGTGAAGTGTGTCTGTCTTTGACTTTGAAATAAATGCATTTTTTTTTCAGGCAGAGTGGACAGTGAGAGAGAGAGACAGAGAGAAAGGTCTTCCTTTGCCGTTGGGTCACCCTCCAATGGCCGCACCGTGCTGATCCGATGGCAGGAGCCAGGTGCTTCTCCTGGTCTCCCATGGGGTGCAGGGCCCAAGCACTTGGGCCATCCTCCACTGCACTCCCTGGCCACAGCAGAGAGCTGGCCTGGAAGAGGGGCAACCAGGACAGAATCTGGTGCCCCGACCGGGACTAGAACCTGGTGTGCCGGCGCCGCAAGGCGGAGGATTAGCCTACTGAACCACGGCGCCGGTCAATAAATGCATCTTTTAAAAAAGATACCCACATTTCATATTGGAGTACCTGGGTTCAATTTTTAGCTTTTTTGATAGCACAGACCCTGGGATCAGTGGTGATGACCCAAGTGTTTGGGTCCCTGCTACCTACCCATATGGAAGACCTTGGTGAGTGCTGGCTCCCAGTTTTTGCCTGGCCCAGTCCCAACCTTGATGACATTTGGAGAGTGAACCAGTGGATGGGAGCTTGCTGTCTGCTTGCTTCAGAAATTAAAAAACAGCAGCAATAGCAAAATAAACTATTAACAGTAACCAAAAAGCAATCGTTAGATTTTTACATCTTAGACTTTTTTAAAACAAGATTTATTTATTTATTTGAAAGCCAGAGTTAGTTACAGAGAGAGAGGAAAAGCAGAGAGAGAGAGAGAGGTCTTCCATCTGATGGTTCACCCCCAGTTGGCTGCAACGGTCAGAGCTGCGCCGATCTGAAGCCAGGAGCTTCTTCCAGGTCTCCCATGTGGGTACAGGGTCCCAAGGACTTGGGCTATCTTCTACTGCTTCCCAGGCCATAGCAGAGAGCTGGATCAAAAGTGGAGCAACCAGGGCTCGAATTGGCACCCACATGGGATACCAGCACTGCTGACTGGGGCTTTACCCGCTATGCCACAGCACCAGCCCCTGAAGGGTATCTTTATAGGTGTTCTGTGAAGCTGTTCTATAGAACTTTGTCTTGGAGGGCTTTTTCCCCCCCATCTTCCCTCCTAGAATTGGTGTAGAACCTTATAAATATGCTTGGAATACTTGTTAGAAATGTTATTTTCTGAGACCATGGGTCAGTTGGTTAGTGAAATAATATTCGTTCTCACAGTGGAGCTTATAGTAGATTTGCAATGGTTTTTAACTTAGCATTGTTAAGTAAAGCTGCCTTTATAAGGTAGGTAAGCACTGTTTTTTAAAGATTGAAAACTTGTGACTGCATAGTGAAGTGTTTGTCAGTCACATCTTTGGAGAAGTTTGGAGAATGTATTTTCATCTCCTAATTTAAAAAAAATCAGAAGCAGATGGGCAGAGAGAGAGAGAACATGCTGTCATCCACAGTCTCAGTACCCAGTTGCCTACAAAAGCCGGGAGCCCAGTGCAGGGCTCTGACTTGGTGGTAGCTGCCCAGTTCGAGCCGTCACCCCGCCTTGCAGCCTTTCTAGGATTGGGTTGGCAGTGGGTGTTGAACCTTGGTGCTTCAGTGTAGGATGTGATGGGGGTCATGGGTGTCTGAACCTCTGGACCTGACACCCGACCCATCTCTGGTTTCATCCAAAGATGTCTACAGTTGAGCATCTTCATCTGAAATCGTAAGTGCTCCAGAATCTGGAACTTGGTGAGCACTGCGTGCTGGCTTTTGGATGTTTAGGAGGAGGGATGCTGTACTGGCAAGTCTGTGCTTGTGTCCTGAAAACCTAAAAACTCTGAAGGGCGTCAAGTTCTGAGCATTTTGCGTAAGGGATACTCAACTGATATTAACATTTTGGAAGAATATTTAGTAGGGATGCCATTTGGGGATAATTGGTTGTATAATTCTGTTTTTTTTTTTTCTAAAGATTGGTTTGTTATTTGAAAGGCAGAGTTACAGAGAGAGGCCTTCCATTTGCTGGTTGACTCCCCAAATGGCCACAACAGCTGGAGCTGGGCTGATCTGAAGCCAGGAGCCTGGAACTTCTTCCAGGTGTCCCAGGGTGGTGCAAGGTTCCAAGCACTTGAGCCATCTTCCACTGCTTTTCCAGGCATGGCAGAGAGCTGAATCAGAAGTGGATCAGCCAGGACTCAAACCGGGATCCATATGGATTGCCAGCATTGCAGGCAGTGGCTTTACCCACCGTACCACAGCGCCAGCCCTTTGGTCTGAAAATTCCAGGCCAGCTCTCTGCTTTGGCCAGGGAGTGCAGTGGAGGATGGCCCAAGTGCTTGGGCCCTGCACCCCATGGGAGACCAGGATAAGTACCTGGCTCCTGCCATCGGATCAACGCGGTGTGCCAGCCGCAGTGCGCTGGCTGTGGTGGCCATTGGAGGGTGAACCAACGGCAAAGGAAGACCTTTCTCTCTGTCTCTCTCTCTCACTGTCCACTCTGCCTGTCAAAAAATAAAAAAATAAATAAAATAAAAAATTCTTTTAAATATCATTTAGTGTAACTTTTATGTTTTGAGTAAAATGAAATGTGCTTAACATTAGTAATGTGAGGAAGTACTGTAAAAATGAAAAGTCTTATTAAATCCACATACTGACATTGGAAGATAGATAGAACACATAGTATTCCTATTTTACAAGTGAGAAATTTTACTTGTATAAAAATGAGCAAAACAATGACATTTGACTGCAAACATAAGTTTATCTGAGAATAGAGAGAACTGACTACGCTGTCAGGGATGAAACAGATGTGTTAAAAAACTTAATTGGTGTTATTTTCTTTCCTAAAGATTTATGTATCTGAAAGTTTTCAAGAGATGTGGGCTGCCGGGGCTTTAACAAGCCACTGTGGAAAATCGCCTGCCCCTTAACTGGTGTTCTTGACTATGGTAGGAATCAGTGTGAAGGTGTTGTTGCTTTTATCTTAATAACTTCACCCAGCTTCCTTCAGTACTTACGTCTTACAGATTTCACTGTAAAAATCAAAGCCAAGACAGGGACACTGTTGGTACAAATGGATGTGTGTATTCTAGGTCAAGTTGTTAACGTGGTTTTTTTTGTTTTGTTTTGAGCATTTCAGAAATTTCCTTGGGAAGAAGCCAGTTTTCTTTGGAGTAAACTCATAAATTTAAAAAGAAACTTGGAAATTTTCAACAATCTGATGTACTAATGTTTGCATGTATATAACAACCATTGGCTCATTTTAAATTTGGCCTAATGATAAGAGGAAATATGATCTTTTAAAAAATTGATTTGTGATGTGTACTAAGTGGAAGACTAGACGGAAATGTTTGCATTGGATTTTTTTTTTTTTTTTTTTTTTTACAGGCAGAGTGGACAGTGAGAGAGAGAGACAGAGAGAAAGGTCTTCCTTTTGCCGTTGGTTCACCCTCCAATGGCCGCCGCGGCCAGCGCGCTGAGGCCGGCGCACCGCGCTGATCCGATGGCAGGAGCCAGGAGCCAGGAGCCAGGTGCTTTTCCTGGTCTCCCATGGGGTGCAGGGCCCAAGCACCTGGGCCATCCTCCACTGCACTCCCTGGCCACAGCAGAGAGCTGGCCTGGAAGAGGAGCAACCGGGACAGAATCCGGTGCCCCAACCGGGACTAGAACCCGGTGTGCCGGCGCCGCTAGGCGGAGGATTAGCCTAGTGAGCCGCAGCGCCGGCCTGCATTGGATTTCTGTAGGCCAATTTAAAAAGGAAACTTGATTCTAAGGAAAACAGAATGAAGTTGAATGATAAGCAGTTTTCATGTTTCAACCTAGTATTTTTTCCGTAATTTTAGAAAATGATACAAGAAATCTTCCTAAAGTTAATGGAAAATGGCATGAAGAATTCTGCATGGATTTCAAATATTTTTGGCACCAAAGTTTATCTTTCAGCTCCATTCTTCTACAAACTTTTTTGAAGTTTTCATAAATATGAGCTAAGAATCTGTGCTCTGTGCATGTAAACGGTGATATTTAAACATTGTGTCAGGTTGTCGAATGGCTTCTCGTCTCATCATTTTCCTTAACTGTCACTCCCCCATTCGCGGAGGAATGACACTGGACCCTGCGCTGTTCCTTTTGTCCGGCCCTTCCCGGGTTAGCTGCCATTCCCTCACTCGCAGAGTAACGATGCCATGCCGGGTTAGCTGCTGGCCCCCCGCCTCCGTGGAGGGGCGGCACCCCCGCCGCTTTCCCTGCTTCCGCAGAGGAGCGGCACACCGCTGGCCACTTCTCTCAGGGGCTGCTCAGATGTTCTTCAGATGTTCCCCGGTGCATGCTGTCTCTCTCTTCCTTTATAGTCCTCTTCCACCAATCCGTGCTCTGCTGCCCACACGCCGAGCACACTGCTCTCCTCCAATCAGGAGCAGGATCAGCTCCTGCAGCTTATCAGTCAAATTGGCGAGGCAGCTGTGTAGAAGTTGTTTGCTGTCTCTCAGCGCCATATTGTGGGAGAGCAGATGCATAGAATTAGTCTTAATTCCAGTAATTTAGTCTAGTCTCAGTTGCTCCTCACACTTAACATTTTTTAAATGTTTACTTACTTGAAGGGCAGAACAGCAGAGAGGGGAAGAGACAGATCTTTCATCTGCTGCTTCACTCCCCAAATGGCTGCAGCAGTCAGGGTTGGTCAGAGCCACAGCCTTCGGAGCCCAAAACTCCATCCTGGTCTCCCACACGGGTGGCAGGGGCCCAAGTGCTTGGGCTGTTGTCCACTGCCTTTCAGTGTATTAGCAGGAAGCTGCCTCAGAAGTGGAGCAGCCAGCATTCAAATTGGCACTCCACTGTGGTGGGATGCTGACACCAAGTGGCTGCTTAACCAGCCATGCCACGATGTTGGGCCCCATTTTGGTACTTAGCGATGGATAGTTATTATTTGTGATTTAATGGTATTTTTAAAAACATTTATTTTTTTATTTGAAAGAGCTCCACAGAGAAAGAAGGAGAGGCAGAGAGACAGAGAGGTCTTCTCTCTGCTGGTTCACTCCCTAATTGGCCACAACGGCCAGAGCTGTGCTGATTTGAAGCCAGGAGCCAGGAGCCTCCTCCAGGTCTCCCATGCAGGTGCAGGGGCCCAGTGACTTGGGCCATCTTCTACTGCTTTCCCAGGCCATAGCAGAGAGCTGGATTGGAAGTGGAGCAGCAGGACTCTAACCGGCGCCCATATGGGATGCCAGCACTGCAGGCGGTGACTTCATCTGCTACGCCACAGTGCCGGCCCCAATTTAATGGTATTTATCTATTTTATAGTCCTAAATGCTTTTTGAAGTGGTTTACTTTGACCCTACAGGAAATCCTTTTTTTTTTCTTTTAAAGACTTTTTCGGTTTTTGGAAAGACAGAGAATGAGGTCTTTTCATCCGCTGGTTCACTCCCCAGATGGCAACAATGGCAGGGGCTGATACAGGCTAATGCCAGTAACCTGTAACTCCATCTGGGTCTTGCACATGTGGTGGAGGCCCCAGCACTTTAGTCATCTGCTTTCCCAGGCTCCAGTATGGGATGCTGTTGTTGGAAGTGGTGGCTTAACCCATTGTGTCACAGTGCCAGCCCCTTAGGACATACATACATTTACTTTTTTATTTGAAAATCAGAGTTACACAGAGAGTGAAGGAGAGGCAGAGAGAGAAAGGGAGGTATTCCATCCTGTGGTTCACTCCCCAATAGGCTGCAACAGCTGGAACTGTGCTGATCCGGAGCCAGGAGCCAGGAGCTTCCTCCGGTCTCCCATGTGGTTGGGCCATCTTCCACTGCTATCCCAGGCCATGGCAGAGAGCTGGAACAGAAGAGGAGCAGCCGGGACTAGAACTGGTGCCCATATGGGATACTGGCAATTCGGGTCAGGACTTGAACCTGCTGCGCCACTGCACCAGCCTCGCAGAAATTTTTCACATCATGAGTATGAGGAATCTTAAATACTCATGAAAAATTTATACTCTGAGAAAAACTGCATGGTTTTCAAAAATTTGTTGCACCAAAAGAAACCTGTCTTTTAATTTCCCACAAAGTTTTTGAAGTGCCTTTGAACTTCCCCAGGTGACAAGCAGAGCGCTGCAGGTAAACTGCCCATTGGCTCACATCACCCACACAGCCTTCTAGTGACCATTACTTACCGAGCCCAAGGGCCCTGTGTAACCCAATGTCTGGGTCTTCAGCCTCTTGTTCCTTCTTGTTTGTGTTGCCCTGTCTGTCCTGACCCTGCCAACAAGTTTGTTCTCTTAGGGTTCTGTGTGCTGTGCTGCTTTCTTGAGCTTCTTCATGGTCTGGTGCTGCGTCTCACTTCCCGCGTGTGTCTGCTTGAATGTTGCCCCTCACTGCACTTCCTGACCACTCCGCAGCTGCCATCACTGTCCTCTCTTCTGTTGCTTTTGTTGACAGTTACGTCTGCTGTGATGGGAAAGTCACCACGCTGTGCAGACTGCACCACCGGTCTGTGAGAAGCAGAGGTTAGAGCTGCAGTACTCAGAATTGTCAGTGACTCATTAGGAAAAGACAAGGACATGATTTTAAAAAAGTAGCATAGGTTTTTCTTAAGATTTACTTATTTATTTGAAAGAATTGAGACAGAGGCATCTTGCACCTGCTGGTTTACTCTCCAGCTGGCTGTGATGGCTGGGACTGGGCCAGGCCGAAGCCAGGAGCTTCTTCCAGGTCTCCCACGTGGATAGCAGGGGCCCACGTAATTGGGCCATTCTCTGCTGCTTTTCCCGGGCAGTGAACTGTACGGGAAGTGGAGCAGCCAGGAGAACCAGTGCCCGTATGGGTGCTGCATTGTTGGCGGCAGCTTTACCTGTGCACATAGATTTCTGTGAGGAGGTCTTCAGAAGGTTTGTGGACGATGTGCTTCATGGGTTTTCTAAAGACTCAGATGATCTAGCTGGATAGCGCCCATCCACTGCTTCACTCCTCAAGCACGGCAGCTAGGGCTGCACTAGACTGAAGTCAGGAGCCAGGAACCGCACTCAGTCTCCACATAGGCGGGAAGGACCCAGTTACTTGAGTCATTACCTGCTGCCTCCCAGGGTCTGTGTTAGCAGGAAAGTGCACTTGCACCCAGATACTCTGGTGTGGGTGTGGAATATGGGTGTCTCAACTGCAAGGCCAAATCGCTGTCCTGTGTTGTCAGTTCTGTTGTTTGTTTTTCCAGGGTCTTTTTTTTTTAAAGATTTTATTTGAGAGGTAGAGTTACAAATGGTGAGAGGGAGAGACAGAAAGGTCTTCCTTCCATTGGTTCACTCCCCAAATGGCCACAACAGCTGGAGCTACACCAGATCTGAAGCCAGGAGCCAGGAGTTTCCACTGGGTCTCCCACATGGGTGCAGGGGCCAGAAGGTCTTGGGTCATCCTCTACTGCCTTCCCAGGCCACAGCAGAGAGCTGGATCAGAAGAAGAGCAGCTGGGACTAGAACCAGCACCCATCTGAGATGCTGGCGCCGCAGGTGGAGGATTAACCTGCGCCATGACGCCAGCCCCCTTTTCAGCATCTTCTTAAAGTGCTCTTGTACATAATAGATGGTTAAGGAATACTTTAGCACTGCAATAAGTGGTACTTTACCCTGACAATGACCTGCACTCTTCTTGTGGAAGAGGGTGTCCATTGGAAGGGTTGAAACACTGTAAGTTATTAGGAAATGATGGATAGGTGCTTATCTAAAATCTTACAGGAAGTTGTCACCGTGATGTGACTGGGAACTCAGCATGAGCTAATAAGATAGCTGGCAGATGTTTGAGATGTGTCTTGACTGCTGTAAATTCCTGTGTAGCTTGTGAAATTGCACAGAAGTGTTACTCTTCCATGATACATCAGTTATATTTGAACAGATTTAAACAAGTGTTAGAAAACATTTTCTTTCTGTATTTGTTTGTCTTTTGTGGAATGCAAGCTCCACTGAAACAGGTAGTGAATTTATTTATTTATTTATTTTTGACAGGCAGAGTGGACAGTGAGAGAGACAGAGAGAAAGGTCTTCCTTTGCCATTGGTTCACCCTCCAATGGCCACTGCGGCCGGCGCGCTGAGGCCGGGGCATCGCACTGATCCGATGGCAGGAGCCAGGTACTTATTCTGGTCTCCCATGGGGTGCAGGGCCCAAGGACTTGGGCCATCCTCCACTGCACTGCCTGGCCACAGCAGAGAGCTGGCCTGGAAGAGGGGCAACCAGGACAGAATCCGGCGCCCCGACTGGGGCTAGAACCCGGTATGCCGGCGCCTCAAGGCGGAGGATTAGTCTAGTGAGCCGCAGTGCTGGCCGTGAATTTATTTTTACATCTACTTTATCCACCTTGTTTCCTGATGTCTAGGAAGGCCCTGACACCTCGTAGCATTTCAGTAAATAGGTATATTAAAAGATTGTCATGATTCAGGGAAGTCATGGGATTCTGTCACAGTCCTCTCAGTCTTAAAGGTGTATGTTGATCCTCTGGGAGGCTTGTTAAAATGCACAGTCTGCTTCAGCACTTCTGGGATCTGTTTTTAAATGAGATGGCCAGATGGTGCCCCTGCTGCTGGCCTCATCTGAAGCATTTGGTCCTGGAGCAGCGCTGTCCAGTGAAATAGTGTTAGCCATTAGTGCAAACTGTGTGCTTTTCTAGTAACCTCATTTAAACATTTAAATTTTAGTGGTTTTCATCCTGACCTGTTCAAAGTATTATTATTTCAACATGTAATTGATAAGGAGTTTTACATTTCTTTTTTTGTGCAGAATCTTTAAAATGCAGTGTGTAATTTGCATTTACAGCATGTTACAGCTTTGCTTGGCCACATTGAGTGTGTCTGGTGTGCAGCATGTGATTGGTGGTGGCCCCTGGATGGGACAGTACAGTTTTGAAGAATACTGTCTAGCTTTTTGACATATCTTCGTATTTCTGGAAAGAAAATTTTACGTGTGGATTTCTGCAGTACCGTGTTTATGCAAAGCCAAGTTCGGATGAGTCCGTGGGCCACATGGTGCTGTCTGCACTGAAGTGTTTCTTTGCTGGTGCACGTTCATTATAGAAAATGTAGGAAACAGAATGGAGGAAAAATGAAATCCCCGCACATCCTGTCATTTAGAGTCAGTCAATCATAGTATCCTGAAGGGACGGTTTTTTTATGGCATAAGATAACTAGGATTGTCTCGAGTGTTTGCTAAAAGTTTGATATGCTTGTATTTAGTATTTGCATAGTGGATTCAGCAGGTACTCGTTGTAGACAGTGTGAGTGTGAGAGGAGTGACTGCGTACTTCTAGTGCTCAGGGACTAGTGATGCCTGCTTGTATGTGTACTTTGGGAGAGAAGTGTTCTTTCAGTTAGCTTAAGTCCAGGTGCCTAGAGTTAGATGACAGTAGGCACATTCCTGAGTTTTTGTGTCTGCCCCATATGAATGTCCTGAGGCTAAATGTAATTAGATGTATACAACAATTTTAAAGCACTTAGTTAAGGTCCTGAACCATAGTGCAGCAAATGATTAGGTTTATCCTTATTCTTCTGATCATAAAGTTTCGGGGAATAGTCATTTGGCATAGCAGTTCAGCAGAGCTTGGGACACCCACATCTGTACTGGAGGGCCTGCGTTCAGCTTCTGGCTTCCTTCCCGCCCCCTGGGGGAGGCAGCGGGTGATGGCTCAAGAGATTGGGTCCCTGCCACTCTTGTGGTAGACCTGGCTTGAGTTCCTGACTCCCGGCTTTGCCCTGGCCCGGCCCTGGATGGATGTTACAGGCATTTTGGGTAGTGAGTCAGCGGATGGAAGATCTCACCCGTCAAGCTGTCTCTTTCTGACTTTCAAATAAAAGCTACTGTTTTGAGATCAGCAGCCCTAGGTGTCAACTAGGGCTTCTTCCTGTAGAGTTGGCAGGGAAATGCTGGGCAGTTGGCAAATGAGAGCTGTTAGGACAAACTGGGGACACTTACCCATATCTAGCAGTTTGTAGTTCAAGGAGTTTTGGGATAGATGTGCAAGTTTGACTTAAATACTCATACACTGCAGACACAGGGAGAGTACCAGAGAATGGAGGAACTCTGAGCTAGACGGTAAAGAATGTGTTTTATCATTAAGAATATGGGTATTAGACTGGTCCTCTGCCAAGTTTGCTTGAGAGTTAATTATTTTTGTGAAAGACAGATGGACATAGAGCACCTATCTGCTGGTAGCCAAAACAAAACAAAACAAAAAACTAGTAAAACATGTCCTGGAGGATTTTGGGTAGGAAGAATGATGAATAAAATGTCTTTATGGTTGGCTTGTGAAGAGCTGTTTTGCATAGAAGCATCTGCATTGTGGTGGGGATGGCTCTGGAGGTGCGATAGGCTGCAGAGTGAGGGTCTGTCGCCCTCTGCCCTCCCTCTGGGGTTTGTGCTGATTGCTGTTCCTGTAAACGTAAATCATGTGCACCAGTACACACACTGAAACTGCTGTTAGGAGGCACTTACAGGATAGAAGCTGCTAGTACTAAGGGTTTACTTGTAAAACTGCACTTTTTGGAACTCTAGGATTAATAATTTTATATGTTTGAGTAATTTTAAAATACAACTTTCATAGAACTATCAGTATTGACTGTTTTTGAAAAATGGAATAAAATCCCCAGGCCCTCAGTTCCCTGTTTAGTTTTACCCAGACCAGTTTTATTTGTTAGCATGTAAGTTTTTTTAAGCTTTGCTGCTTTCTTCATGCTGCATAGATTTTGAGGCAGGCTTGAAGAGTGATGTCATTTTTTAAAAATTCTAAATGTGATTTCAGTTTTGATTTGTCTCCTGTTTAGCCCACATCTGTTCAGAAGGGTGTTTTAAATCTGTCAACTATTATTGTTTGTCCTTCTTTTGTTAAATCTAATTTTTATGGGTTTTGGAATTAAGATTTTCTCCTCATCTGGGTACTTTGTTAGTTGTGAAAATCTTTGGATAGTCAAGTCTTCAGATGTTATGGAGATCTCTGTTCATAGGCCAGGGTCTTAATAATAATAAATATGTAATACAAAGCTTTTATATCAACTTTACTTGAGCTGCCTTTCTCTGACAGGTGGAATTAATTTCTTATATAGTTGATTTCATTTCTCACTTGTAAAGTGTTGTTTGCTTTATGTGTCCTGTCTTCACGTTTGCAAAAAGATGTGTAGCTGTTTTTGTGGATGATTTTCTGAGACTGTATGTGGGGACATGTCTGAAGAATGGTTTTTCAGGTAGATAAAAACATTTATCCTTGGGCATTTTTTTCCCCTGAAGGTACTTTTCATTATCACTCATTGTTTGCCCAGTTCTGTTTATAGGTAGAGATCCAGTGGGAGGTCCATTTTCTGCTTTGCACTCCCCTCCCGGCTTGAGAGCCTTTAGGATTTTTTTTAAGTGGTGTCCCTATTTTTAGAAAAGATGGATTTCTTTGAAAGGCAGAGTGACAGATATTTTTCCGTCTGCTGGTTCACTCTCCTACTGACTGCAGCAGCCAGGACTGGGCCAGGCCAAAGCCAAGAGCCAGGAACCCAGTTGTGGTCTCCCGCATGGTGGCAGGGACTCAAGTATGTGAGCTGGCATCTGCTGCTTCCCAGGAGCATTAGCAGCCAGAACTGTAGTGACTGGAATCTGAACTGGCCTGCCTGTGTGGGCAGTGGCTTACTAGGATTTTTTTCTCTTTGGTCTTTAGATCTAAAATTTCCTCAGTCTCTTTGTAACTGTTAATTGTGCTCTCTTAACTTCTGCTTAGGTATTTTTTTTTTGTCTGAAGATAGCCCTTACAGTCACCCCATCCCTTCTGCTTTTGTAATTGTTTTTTACTTCACTCCTTTTACGACTATTAGATGGCTGCTTTTTTTTGGGGGGTAGGGTGTAGGTAGGTATCCAAAGCTTCTGTCACTCCTTTGATTTCAAGCCCAAATATATCTGTTTGTTGAGCAGCCACCACTTTTGTGTTCAGTGGACACTCCTAAGCCTGTTCTCGACTTGAGCGTTCCTGTCTTTGCCTAATGTTGGACGCTGTCCTTGATTCCTTCTGCTGGGTTCTCGGGAACCTCAAGCTCACTTGGCCTTCCCATCTGCACGTCATCTTCCTTACCCCTTTCTGCCTGAGTGAAAATGTTCGACTACAAAGTTAAATACATGTCCTTTATTTTTTTTTCATTTTCAATTCTCTTTATATACAGAAGATCAGCTTAGCATATATTAAGTAAAGATTGCAACAGTTTGCACCCACATAGAAACACAAAGTGAAAAATACTGTTTGAGTACTAGTTATAGCATTAAATCACAATGTACAGCACATTAAGGACAGAGATCCTACATGAGGAGTAAGTGCACAGTGACTCCTGTTGTTGACTTAACAAATTGACATTCTTGTTTATGGCATCAGTAATCACCCTAGGCTCTTGTCATGAGTTGCCAAGGCTATGGAAGCCTTTTGAGTTCACCGACTCTTATCTTATTTAGACAAGGTCATAGTCAAAGTGGAAGTTCTCTCCTCCCTTCAGAGAAAGGTACCTCCTTCTTTGAAGACCTGTTCTTTCCACTGGGATCTCACTCGCGGAGATCTTTCATTTAGGTGTGTGGTTTTTTTTTTTTTGTTTTGTTTTGTTTTGTTTTTTTTTGCCAGAGTGTCTTGACTTTCCATGCCTGAAATACTCCCATGGGCTTTTCAGCCGGATCCACATGCCTTAAGGCCAGAGTGCTCTTTAGGTACGTGTCCTTTATTTTAAGCCTGAATTTTCAGGTCTTGATTATGTTGCATTGGCAACAGAATTGTCCAGATGGGTATGTTTTCCTCACATCCTTATGGGGGTAATCGTCCCATCCAGTGTATTTGGAGGACACGGCAATGAAAGCGTTGTTCTCTGATGCATGGAAGTTGGCCTCTCAGGGCAGATTTTCTGCTTTTGTATGCATCCTGAAGATTTGAGGAGTTAAAATATTCTGAATCACCATTACTGAAAGTCTGAAGTTCTCATTCTTTCAAGGCTCCTGTCGCTAAATCCACCACTTGCCCCAGTGTGAAGCTCCGAACCCTGAACCTCTCTGTGCTGTGGTCGCTTTGTATGGATTTTCAAGCCATAATGGTCTCCCCTCACCCCCAAAGAAACCTTTTGTTTAAAGAATTCAAACTTCATGTGTTTCGTAAGTACCAGCATACCCACCCTCCCATCCGCACTCCCACCCCTTCTCCCTCTCCCATTCTCCACTAAGATCCATTTTCAATTAACTTTATACGCAGAAGACCAACTCTATACTATGAAGAGTTAAACAGTTTGCACAGAAAAAAACAAAACAAAACAAAACAAAACAAAACTGTTCCTCAACAGTTGAGACTAGGGCTGTTCAAAGTCAGAAAATGATCTTTTGTCCACTCCTACCTACCTACCTTTCTCCTTCAGAATAACGGCTGATTTTATGAAGCATTCTTGGAACCTACCTCTTTTCTACTTTGTAATTATTTACATAGGTGGTTTGCATGGTAGGTAGTGATTTTATTATCAGTCTGGCTTATAAATGTAGGTGGTTAATAAATTCCTGTTTTATATGCCATTTGATATATTCAGAAATGAGGGGCAATAACCTTCAGAGAGTTGATGTCAGGTTTTTTTTTCCATCTGCATTTAAGATTAGAGTGAAATTACAAGATTAACTCTTATGGGGCTGGTATTGTGCTGCAGCAGGTTAAGCCACCACTTGCAACATGCTGGCATTCCATATCAGAGTTCTGGCTGCTCATTTGTGATTGAACTTCTGCTTAAGTGACTGGGAAGGCAGTGGGTGATGGTGCAAGTGCTTGCAACACTGCCACCTGTATGGCAGAGGAGTTTGCTCCTGGATTGGTCTGGTGTATCCCTGGATATTGTAGTCATTTAGAAGAGTGAACTAGCAAATCGAAGATCTCTTTTTCTGTGCCTCTTTGATGCTCTGTGTTTCAAATAAGTGAGCAAATCTTTATATGAATTCTAGCTACTTGTTTTAGTATTGTACAACTTACAAAGTGCATAATTTATTCAGACTTTCTAAGAAAATATATGATCAATTAGCTTATAAACTTGACAAATTGTGTACATGGTTGGTGTGTTAATTGCAAACTATTATGACTAATCCCTTAAGTAGCCTTACTTGTTAGACTAGTGTTGGTTGCTTTATTATAATCCTATAAGATCTGTATATACTTGAAGAATGAAATCATTTAAAATCCTACATCTCAAACTTTTGCTAATTTTTTACTGTGCTTTCCTTAAATGTTTTAGTTTCCATAGTATATTAGATGGAATAATAGGGGATTTTGTGGTGGTGAGTGGTGACCTTTTCCAAGTATAGCCCAGTGCAAGCCACTTGTGCATCCCTAGAAGTTCTCATGTGTAGGTCTCCATTTCCTTTGTCCTTCAGAATCGCTGTTTTAATAAGTGACTCTGTTAGCTAAGGTCATTTTGTAGGGGTTGGGGAGGGAGAATGCAGCCATTATGTGAGCAGATTTTACCTTTGAACTTAGGAGTGTTGAAAGCAAAGCTGTGAAACCATGTGAGCTATCTGTTCCAGTCCAAATAGTCGCTTGGTCGAATTCTCATCTTGCTGAAAAGCCATAGGCTGCTTAGCAGATCAGACCCAGCTCTTTAATCCCATCTTATTTTTGATCTGAAACAATATAAGCCACTTGACTTCTGTCTTATTTTCCTGTATTTTCTGATTATTCATTGCTTGTAATAATTAAAACTTATTCTCAGTGACTAAAGAATGAAGTGAAGATATTTGAATGAATAAATTATAGGCTCTGAAATTGTTTCTTTACCAGTGTTTTGAAAAATTTGGAATTTTGGATTCTTTAAGATGAATTTGTCTTGAGTGAATATTGTAATGTTTACTTTTAAAAAATTGTTACTAATTTTTTCCTAGTACTGCTTATTCTTAAGAATGTATGTGGTTTTTAAAAAGCCATCCTTCGATTTAACAACACATGAGATTTTGTAGACTCTAGGATTCTGTGTATTTTGGTTTCTTTCCCTCTGCTTTGGCTTGGAATTGATCAAGATCAGGTGGAGATACTCAGTTTTGGTCAGGGTACTCCTGCAGTTTTGGTTTGTCAGCCGTGTTTCTTCGTGTTAGAGGTTACCCCTATCTAATCCTTCCAGATAATTTTGGTGTCCGTGGAGGAAGGCCAGAAAGTACATCCGGGGCTTCTGGTTTGTTTTGTGTGGTGCTATTTCCAAGACTTCATTCATTGGACTTTGGGTACATGTCAGAACATCATGTTAAGGACCTACAAGATAAAAACTTGAAAAATGTTGTGTTACAGAAACTTGGGGTGGGAAAACTCCATTCAGACAGACACCAGAGACAGTGGAGCATGGAAAGCAGTTTATTAACGCCAGCGAGCTCGGTGGGAGTCATTTTCTGAGAACTGAGCATCTAACCCAGGTTTCTTTTTTTTTTTTTTTTAATTTTTTTTGACAGGCAGAGTGGACAGTGAGAGAGACACAGAGAGAAAGGTCTTCCTTTGCCATTGGTTCACCCTCCAATGGCCGCTGCAGCCAGCGTGCTGCGGCCGGCGTACCGCGCTGATCCGATGGCAGGAGCCAGGTACTTCTCCTGGTCTCCCATGGGGTGCAGGGCCCAAGCACTTGGGCCATCCTCCACTGCACTCCCTGGCCACAGCAGAGAGCTGGCCTGGAAGAGGGGCAACCGGGACAGAATCCGGCGCCCCGACCGGGACTAGAACCCGGTGTGCCGGCGCTGCAAGGTGGAGGATTAGCCTAGTGAGCCACGGCGCCGGCCTAACCCAGGTTTCTTACAATATTTATAGGCTCATCTGCGTCATACCTTAACCATTAGAGCATTGGTGGGTTTAAGTTGTGGTCTTACGTGACTCAGGACTACACTTTGAATCATTTGGGTCCGGTATGTTTATAAAAGATACCTGGGGCAGGACAGGAGTTACAGAAGCTGAGCTTAGGACATCTTCCCTCCCTAGGCAAGGTATGGCACACAGCTGCTTCCCCAGATATTTGGGAGCAGCCACTTTCAGGGTGAGTGTCGGAATCGCCTTTCCTTCCTTTGTTCTGGCTGTGGTCTTATTTCCTCTACAGTGAAATCGTATAGCCAGAATTCTTTGACTGCTCAGTACTGACTAGATTCAGTGTCTGCTAAAGTATGCTTTCTAAGTCTGGATGTATTATTTCAATGGTTTTTGGTAAAAGAATCAAAGTGAGAATATGAAGTGGGAAGAGCAGTAGATTGGTCTCAATGTGGACGTTGTGGTTTTGCTGATTATTAGTGATCTCAGTGTGAGCAAATCATACAGTCATTTGACTGCTGCTTTCTCCTTGTTTTTTGCTAAAGAATGACATTGAATTTGATAGTCTCAAGTCCTTTCCAAATAAGTTGGTTGAGACCTAAATAGGAGAATCTCCTACTTTCTATATTTAATTTTTGCTTTCAAATACTTCCCGTGAGTTCTGACCTGTGGTAACTTAAGACTCTGTCCTGCCAGAGGAGGAATAAAGTGTGGTGGCTTTTGTTTGTGTGCGGCCCTTTGGAATACTTCCCACCAGGGTTCGTTGAGTATTATTATCAGTTTATAAAGAGTAAATGGGAAAAATAATTGTGTGTGTGTTGAGTTGAAATTGAAGTATTTTCAAAACTATGATAAACATAGTCGTGCTGGTGGTCTTTTTTTTTTTTTAATCGGTTTTGTGGATGTACAAAGTAGTGTGGTTTGTCACCTAGTTATTAAAGCTTCCAGTTTATTCTCAAGTTGTCTACCAGTTACAGTATTTGTCTTCTGCATCAGGTTAGGAATATTTTATTTGAGAGGGAAAGACGGAGATCTTCCGTGTGCTGGTCCACTCCTCAAATGGCTGCAACATCGGGAGGTGGGCCGATCTGAAGCCAGGAGCCAGGATCTTCTTCCAGGTCGCCCATATGGGTGCAGGGGCCCAAGCACTTGGGCCGTCTTTCACTGCTTTCTCAGGCAGAGGGAGCTGGATCAGAAGTGGAGCAGCCAGAACTCTAGCTGGTGCCCATATGGGATGCCGGTGTCACAGGCAGAGACTTCACCTGCCGTGCCTGTGCCACAGTGCGGGTTCTAGGAAATAGCTCTCAGTACTGGGTATGGTAAACATTTAAGTTAAACTACTGAACACGTACTAATTTCTGCTTGTGATGGATTTACTTATTAAAAATGAAAACACTAATTTCACATTCCAGAATTTTTTGAAAGATTTCTTTATTTGAAAGAGTTACACAGAGTAGAGGCAGAGAGAAAGAGAGGTCTTCTATCCGCTGGTTCATTCCCAGTTGGCTGCAGGAGCCAGGAGCTTCTTCTGGGTCTCCCACCTGGTTGTGCAGGGGCCCAAGGACTTGGACCATCTTGTACTGCTTTCCCAGAGACCAGATCAGAAGTGGAGCGGCTGGGGCTTGAACCGGCACCCATTTGGGATGCCGGCACTGCGGGCAGCAGCTTTACCCACTGCGCCAAAGCGCCAGCCCCCTCCAGAGTATTTTTAAGTGTATGCTTCCTGGTTTTCACCTCACAGGTGTTTAATGGTGCCATAGAACAAAATGCACACAGTGCAATTTATATTTTACAGTGCTGTCTTAAGCAAACATGTTTGGAGGCCAGTACTGTGGCAAAGCAAGTAAAGCCACTGCTCGTGATGCTGCTGGCTTCCCATGTTGGAGTGCAGCTTTGGGTCCTGGTTGCTCTGCTTTTGATCCAGCTTCCTGCGAATGTGCCTGGGAAGGCAGTAGATGATGGCCCAAGAACTGGGTCTCTGCCACCTCTGGGAGACCTGCATGGAGTTCTGTCTTTCTCTCCCCCTTCTCTGTGGCTCTTTCAAGTACACCTTTTAAGATCAGAGATTGTACATCCTAGATGGCCACAGTGTGCAAGGGGACTTAGCCAAGGGGCATGCCTGAGCAAGGGGAGTCTTAACATTTTCAGAGACCTTTTGGAAAGAACAAGTGTACTTCAGTAAATGAAGTAGAATGAAGAAAATGTAAACCCTTCAGTAAGTGGCAGACCTGGGCTGCAGGGAAGCATGTTAGTACTGGGTAAGAAAGGCTTGGCTCAGACGGGAGGACTTGACCCAGCCACTGAGAACCAGTACTGCCAAGAAGGGTGAGATCAAACAGCTTGTAGTTTCTTAAATGGTGTCCAGTTTGGTCTGTTTGGAGATGACCCGAAGGATGAGGTAATGGTTCTGGAGGGAATCTTACTGTGAACCATAAAGTCTGACGTACAGGAAGAACATAGATGCCAGTTCCTATTCAGATATGCAGAGCAACTCAAAAGTAATAAAAGCCATATTCAGAAGCTGGTTCTAATGCCGTAGACCTTTGTAGGTGACACACTCTGTACCACCTTGTCACTGCAGTAGGAACCAGACGTCATAGCAGTTGCAGCCATCTATCTTTCAGGAAGTTTGTGCAAACTGGAAACACAAGATTGGACTTGATGGTGAGAGCATTTTGTTCAGGATGTCCCTGTGGATGTTTTGGAAGACCTCTGCCACCAGATCCTGGACCTTTACTCCCAAGGGGAAACAATAGATTTCTCACCACAGGCCCCATCTCTTCAGACCACACTGCAAGGGCCACAAGCATAACCGAGGCTCCCAGACCTGGCAGCCCCAGTGGGAGGACTCCCGGCCATCAGCTCCACAGCAGCAGCCCACGAAGCCAATCTTCGCAGCCCCGGCAGGTTACACGAGCCGTGGTTGTCTCTCCCAAAGAGAACAAAGCAGGACCATTGCCACCTAAAATCCCCAAACTGAGACGGCTCACCTGCCCTTGCCACCAGCCCACCCCCCTCCAGACCAGAAAACTGCCTCTTGATACCACCTTGGAACAGGCTTAGTTGTCAGACATGGTGGCTGCGCCTCCCCAAAGTCCAGATTCCTCTTCCAGCCCGCCATGCCCCTGCCTCCCTCCAGCTCCATTATGGGGATGTCCACCCCCAGCTCCTACATGCCTGGATAGGGCTACC
The DNA here is from genome assembly GCF_964237555.1 of Oryctolagus cuniculus. Lineage (NCBI taxonomy): Eukaryota > Metazoa > Chordata > Mammalia > Lagomorpha > Leporidae > Oryctolagus > Oryctolagus cuniculus. Next base: position 100,614,922 of record NC_091444.1, on the reverse strand, counting down.
AGAGCCTATTGTCCATGATGGAAGACCCAGAGCTCCTGTTACAGTCCCTGTCCCCTTCTTCCACTACCTGTCTCCCCACAATCTCCCCTCTGCCTAGGACCACCTGCTCACCTGCGCTACCGCCCTCCCAGCCTCTTTACCTCAGCCCTTGGCTACTGCCCACCTACAACCCCAACTTTCCACCCCATCCCCATGCCTGCTCCCCACTCACGCAGTCCCACCGCAGCTGCCTCCAGGCCTGGGCCTGCCACAGGCTAGCTGCCCACCTCCTGCAGTTCTCTCCTAGAGGACAGCCACCTGTTCCCCAATCCGTCCCCCCACCCAGCATCCTGTCTGTTCTGGGAGCTGCTGGGATGAGCTGCCTGGATGAGATAACTTGCCACCTTTTTCCTTGGTTTTTAACCAGAGTTTTTCTGATCAACTTGAAGATTAGTTAAGCCAGTTAACAGCAGGATACCTTGTGTCATGCTTGACAATTGTAGTATAGAAAGGAAGAGGGTATCCCAGACGAAATTGGGGTGCTCTGCACGTGAGATGGGAACAGGGGCTTCAGTGTGGTTTGGGCAGTGCCTGTCTGCAAGGGGTTCCTGCTAGCGTTGTGGGAGTCTTGCCTGTACTGGGCTACTTTCTGAGTAAAGTGCTCACCAGCCCTATTGGCTCAATAAACAGCTTCAGTAAGGAGTGAATTTCCTTAAGTGTGAACCTAACAACATACTGTGAGTTCTGTCTTGGTTACAAACGAGGGTCTTTCACTTAGTTATCCAGCTAAATCGCTTGTGAAAAAGAAGAAAAAGCACGGATGCTCTCTTGTGGACCGGTCTTCCTGTGTTTCCCCATTACCTCTAAGACTGGGTACAGACATCCCGAGCCAGAGCCCGAGCCAGAGCCAGATGCATCCATTTCCACTTGACCAACTCTCCTGTGTGCTTCAGCTCTTTGAAGATGGTAACATTTCTTTCCTGTCCAGGTAGTTCATTTCCTGTTTTTCTGGCTTCAGTTGGGAATTAGTTGCTCTAACCTGGCATCCCCAGGCTGGATTATGTAGCACTTTGATTATCTCAGGTGACATTTTATGGTTATTGTAACATCTCAAATTGAATTGCCAGTTTTCTTCTCCCAGACTGAACTTTTCTCACACCCTTGTGTAGTTTGTTAAAATGCAGACTAAAGCCTCCCCATTGCTGATGCCAATCATCTTCAGCTTCCTTCCTGACCAGTCCTTCTGCTTTCCTGCCTTCTTTTCTTTAAGCAGCACTCAGATGTCCCTGGGGCTGCCTCCCTGTTGGCTCCCTGACCTTTTGCCTGGGATCTCCATGAGCTCCAGGGGCATCCTGCCTCATAGCTAAATATTGGGTAAATAGTTTGTATTTAAGGAATAATGAAGGGGAAAAAACTGCGTGTTCTGTACAGGTGCACTATTTTCCTCCAAGTATTTTTTTGGATGTATTTATTTACTCGAAAGAGTTTCGCAGAAGGCAGAGAAAGAGAAGGGGAGGAGGGTCTTCCATCCACTGGTTCACTCCCCAGTGGCTGGAACTGAGCCTGTCTGAAGCCAGGAGCCTCATCTGGGTCTCCCACGTGGGTACAGGGGCCCAAGCATTAGGCCATCTTCTGCTGTTCCAGGTGCATTAGCAGGGAGCTGGTTTGGGAGTAGAACATCTGGGACTTAAACCAGCACCCATTATGGGATACCAGCTCTGCAGGTGGCAGCTCTACCTGCTATGCCACAGCACTGACCCCTCCCTTTAAATATTTTTGATTTGTGGTTGCTTGGATCTTTGGTTGTAGGAATTCATGGATATGGAGGGCTGACTGCATCTTTTTTTTTTTTTCTTAAAGCAAATGTAACATTTGGGGACTGAATAAAACTCACTTGGAGTTCCCAGTAGGTAGACCTTTTAACTCCTTGTGACATTGTAACCACATGGGAGTTAAAACTGAAGAACCTTGAGAATACTGTTGGATTAAAACCACCAGAACATTTATACAAAATTCCAAATACTTCTATAAACCTCTGCTTTCTAGGGAAATGTCTCTTTTCTGTTGGGGGCTTGGCTATCACAACTCCTCAGTTTGTCACAGTAATGGTGAACTGTTGTACATTAGCCTGGCTATGAATGGACTATTTCGTGTTTAGGAATGCTGTGTTTTTCCTGCTAGTAGTCCTTTTGATAAATGGGAAGTTTGTTCTTTTAGTCCATTCAGTGTATACCAGTAGTAAGTGGAGATTTGTCTTAAACATTTGAGATTGGTAATGGCATGCTGATTACATTCCTGAAATGGCTGCTAAATCAAATTGGGGGGGGGGGCTGGTAACTACTTGGTTTTGTTACTGAGATCACATTTTTTCTTCCTTGTTTGTAATAGTAGCTATAGTTCCCTTTTTAAAAATTTCGAGATGGAATGTATTTGAGATGCACATTGTGATGACTTGAAATACATGAACAGTGTGGGAAAGAGATGAATCTTCCATCTGCTGCTTCACTCCCCAAATGCTGGCAACAATCAGGGCTAGGCCAGGCTGACTGACACCAGGTCTACCACATGGGGGCCAGGAACCCAGATATTTGGACCCACATACATTGCCTTTCATTGCATTAGAAGGAAGCCAGATCTGAAGAACAGAGTAGCTGGAACTGGAGTCGGGCATTCTGCCCCACCAGAACTTGTTTTTCTTAAAACTGAAAGTTTGTATTCTTTGACCAGCATCCTCCTGTATCTTCCTCAACACTTGGCAACCACCTTTGTTTTGTGTAGTTCAGATTCCACATATAAGTGAGATCATACAGTGTTTGTCTTTTCTGTCTTATTCCACTTAGCATAATAATGCCCTCTGGGCTCATCAATGTTGCAAACGACAGGATCTCTCTTTGTGTGACTTAATGTTCCGTGTGTGTGTGTGTGCGTGTGTGTGTGTGTGCGTACACTTTTTTTGTTCTTTAATACTTGGTTTGTTTCTGTATCTTGGCTGTTCTGAATAGTTATGAATTGCAATGAGCAATGGGAGCATAGACATCTCTTAGGCATACTTACTTCCTTTGTATATATGCATATAAATGAGATTACTGGATCATATAGTAGTTCGATTTTTAATTTTTTGAGACACCTGAATACTGATGTCCATAATAGCTATACCAGTTTACATTTCCACCTGTAGTTTACAAGGGCTCCCTTTTCCCCCTGCCTTTCCCACACTTGTCTTATTTTCATTTCAGCCATCCTAACAGTTGTGAGGTAGTAGATTATTGTGGTATTGGTTTTTTTCTCTAATGATTATGGATGCTGTGGTCTTGTTGTGATCTGTTGTTCTCTTGTATGTCTTCTTGGAAAATGTGTTGGGTTGTCTCGCCGAATTTTTAATTGACTTATTTTTCTTTTTCCTTGTGAAGTTATCAAGTACCTTACATATTCTGGATATTAATACTTTGTCAGATACATGGCTTATAGATAATTCTTTGTTTTGTAGGTTGCCATTTTTTTGTTTCCTTTGCTGCACAAAAGCTTTTTATAGTTTGTTACAGATTTTTGTTCTTGTTGCCTGAGCTACCTTTTTTTTTTAAGATTTGTTTATTTGAAAGAGTCAGACTGCAGCAGGAGAGACAAAGAGTAGACATCTTCTGTCTGCTGGTTCACTCCCCAGGTGGCTACAATGGCCCGGGCTAGGCAAGGCCAAAGCCAGGAGATTGTTCCAGGACTATCATGTGGGTGCAGGGGCCCAAGCACTTGGTCCATCCTCCACTGATTTTTCTCAGGCCATTAGCAGGGAGCTGGGTTGGAAATGGAGCAGCTGGGACAGGAACCTACACCCTCATGGGATGCCTGCATCACACTTCACGGCTTTGCCTGACACACCACAATGCTGGTCCTGCCGGTGTTTTTGATATCAGGTGTACAAAATTACTGCTGATACCAGTGTCAGGGAGCTTTATCCTTGGGTAGTCTTCTAGGTGCTTTGCAATTTCAGACCTTAAACTTCAAGTTTTAATCCATTTTGAATTACTTTTTTTTTTTTGACAGGCAGAATTAGACAGTGAGAGACAGAAGAGGTCTTCCTTCCGTTGGTTCACCCTACAAAGGCCGCTGCAGCCGGCGCACTGCAGCTGGCACACTGCCGATCCGAAGCCAGGAGCCAGGTGCTTCCTCCTGGTCTCCCATGTGGGTGCAGGGACCCAAGCACTTGGGCCATCCTCCACTGCCCCCTGCCCCGGGCCACAGCAGAGAGCTGGCCTGGAAGAGGAGCAACCGGGACAGAATCTGGCGCCCTGACTGGGGTGACAGCACTGCAGGTGGAGGATTAGCCTAGTGAGCCATGGCGCCAGCCTTGAATTACTTTCTACTATGGTGTAAGACACCCTGCATGTGGCTGTCCAGTTTCCCATCACTGTTTATTGAAGAACATTTCCTTTCCCAGCTGTATATGCTTGATATTCTTGGCAAGGGTTAGTTGACCATATATTCATGGGTTAATTTCTAGACTCTCCTGTTCCTTTATTCTGTGTATCTTATTTCTTTTTTTAATTTTTAATTTTTTATTTTTTGACAGGCAGAGTGGACAGTGAGAGAGAGAGAGAGAAAGGTCTTCCTTTGCCATTGGTTCACCCTCCAATGGCTGCCACAGCAGATGCGCTGCGGCCGGCGCACCGCGCTGATCCGATGGCAGGAGCCAGGTACTTATCCTGGTCTCCCATGGGGTGCAGGGCCCAAGGACTTGGGCCATCCTCCACTGCACTCCCTGGCCACAGCAGAGAGCTGGCCTGGAAGAGGGGCAACCGGGACAGAATCCGGTGCCCCGACCAGGACTAGAACCCGGTGTGCCAGTGCCGCAAGGTGGAGGATTTGCCTAGTGAACCGCGGCGCCGGCCTTATGTATCTTATTTCTATAATACCATACTGTTTTTTTTTAACTTTTATTTAATGAATATAGATTTCCAAAGTACAGCTTATGGACTGCATTGGCTCCCCACCCCATGACTTCCCTCCCACCCGCAACCCTCCCCTTTCCCACTCTCTCTCCCCTTCCATTCATATCAAGAATAATTTTCGATTTTCTATATATACAGAAGATCAGTTTCACACTTTTGTTTTTAAGATTTTATTTATTTGAGAGGTAGAGTTACAGACAGAGGGGGAGAGAGAGAGAGAGAAAGGTCTTCCTTCTGCTGATCCACTCCCCCAAGTGGCATCAATGGCCGGAGCTGCACCGATCCAATGCCAGTAGCCAGGAACCTCCTCTGGGTCTGCCACATGGGTGTAGGGGCCCCAGCCCTTGGGCCATCTTCTACTGCTTTCCCAGGCCATAGCAGAGAGCTGGAATGGAAGAGAGGCAGCCAGGACTAGAATCGGCACCCATATGGGATGCCGGCACTTCAGGCCAGGGCTTTAACCCACTGTGCCACAATCCTGGCCCCACTATACTGTTTTAATTACTGTAACTTTATCACATAGTTGTAGTTTTAAATTCTATTATATTTGAAAAGCGGGAGAGATCAAGATAGCATCCATCTGCTGGTTCACTCCATAAATGCCCAAAACAGCCAGGCTGGGCCAGGACCCCAGACCTCAGTCCAGGTTTCTCACGTAAGTTGCAGGAAGCAAAGTACTTGAGCCATCATCTGCTGCCTCCCAAGGTGTCCAATAGTAGGAAACTGGGTTGACACTACTAAGTAGCCAGTACTTGAAACGGGCTCTCTGATTGTCTGATGTAGGATTCAGATATCCCAAGTGGCAACCATTCATCTAACCATCCATAGCACCATGCGCCCATCCCTCTAATAGAATTTTTTAAGATTTTTTTTCTTTTTTACTTGAAGAGTTACAGAGAGGCAGAGGCAGAAAAAGAGGTATTCCATACGCCAGTTCACTCCTCTCCCTAAATGGCCTCAGTGGCCAGAGCCGGCCAGTCTGAGGCCAGGAGCCTGGAGCTTCTTCTAGGCCTCCCATGTGGGTACAGGGGCCCAAGGACTTGGGCCATCCTCTGCTGCTTTTCCCAGGCCATTAGCAGGGAGCTAGATTGGAAGTGAAGCAGCCGGGATTCAAACCCGCACCCCTATGGGATGCCAGCACTGCAAGTGGCGGGTATGCCCCAGTGTTGGTTCCTCTTAGTGGAATTTTAAACCAGAGTATGATTCCTTTCTCAAAATTGCTTTCGTTATTTGGAGTCTTTCAAGGTTCTATGCAGAATTTAGTATTGCTTTCTGTTTTGTGGGGAAGATACCATTGGAAGCTTATGGTTATGTCAAGATGGCTTACTTTGAATTTTTTTTTTTCTTAAAGATTTATTTTATTTACTTGAAAGAGAGGAACAGAGAGATCTTCCATCCGCTGTTTCACTCCTCAGTGGCTGCTACGGCTGGGCCTGGGCCAGGCCAAAGCAGGAGATTCATCTGGGTTTTCCACGTGGCTTCAGTGGCCCAAGCTCTTGGGTCATTCTCTACTGCTTTCCTAAGCCATAGCGGAGAGCTGGATCAAAGTGGGGCAGCTGGTTCTCGAGCCGGCAGCACAGGCATTGGCTTTACCCGCTACACCACAGCACCAGCCCCTTCCAATAGAATTTTAAATCACTGAATGTGACTCCTGTACCTTTGTTCTTTCTCAAAATCGCTTTGCATATTTGGGGTCTGTTGAGGTTCTATGTAGAGTTTAGCATTGCTTTCTACTTTGGAGGAAAAAAACCATTGGAAGCGTGATGGTTATGTCAAAATTGCTTAATTTGACTCTTTTTTTATTGTTAAAGGTTTATTTACTTATTTGAAAGAGTTGGAGGTCTTTCATTCTGATTCACTCCCCTATGGCCACAACAGACAGGGCTGGGCTGATCCAAAGCCAGGTGCTAGGAGCTTCTTCGGGTCTCTCACATGGGTGCAGGGGTCCAAGCACTTGAGCCATCCTCCACTGCTTTCCTAGGTGCATTAGCAGGGAGCTGGATCAGAAGTGGAACAGCCAGGATTCAAACTGATGCCCATATAAGATGCTGGCCCTAGAGGCCAGGGCTTTAACCCACTGTGCCGTAGAGCTGGCCCCAAACGTTTTTTTTCTGATAAAAACAGGTACTATCGGTGCTTATACTCTGACTTGGGTTCTTATGTCAGGGTTTCTGAAATGAACCTGAATACCTTGTTTAGTTCACTAATAAACTGTTAGACATAATTTCATGCATTTTCTGTACCAGTAGAAATCCACTAGTGAGGCAGTGTAGTAAAGTTAAAACTATTAACATTGTGTAGTGTTCTCATTGGATGTAGAAAGGAGCTTTTCTTTGAAAAAACAACTGTAATCAGAAATGAAAACAGTTTTAAAGTGGCCCTGGAATTCAGAAAAGTTTCTTTGGATAGATTTTTTTGACACATGTGAGGAAAATACTACTTACTGGTGGGCATTTTGCCTAGTGGTTGAGACACCTGTATCCAGTATTGGAATACCTGGGTTCAGTTCTCAGCTGTCTCTCAATTCCAAATTCCTGCTAATGAGGATAATAGCAGACAGCAGGCCATGGTTCAAGTTGTTGTGCTCCTGCTACTCATTTGAAAGTTCTAGATTGAGTTTCCAGCTTTGACCTGGCCCAGCCCTGGCTGTTGCATGCATTTGAGGAGGAAACCAGCAAATAAAATTAACCTTAATTGTATGTATTTTTGAAGTACACAATGTCATTTTTTTATATATATTTATTTGACAGAGACAGAGAAAGGTCTTCCTTCCGTTGGTTCACTCCCCAAATAGCCGCTATGGCCAGCACTGTGCCAATCTGGAGCCAGGTGCTTCCTCCTGGTCTCCTATGCGGGTGCAGGCACCCAATCACTCAGGCCACCCTCCTGGGCCACAGCAGAGAGCTGGACTGGAAGAGGAGCAGCTGGGACTAGAACCCAGCGCCTATACGGGATGCCAGCACCACAGGTGGAGGATTAACCAAGTGAGCCACGGCTCCTGCCCCACGATGTCTTTTTTTTTTAAGATTTTATTTGAGAGGCAGAGTTACAGGATATAGAGAGCAGGAGAGACAAAGAGAAAGGTCTTCCATCCACTGGTTCATTCCTCAAATGGCTGCATCGGCCGGAGCTGGGCCAATCCAAAGCCAGGAGCCAGGAACTTCTGGACCTCCCAAGTGGGTGCAGGGACCCAAGTACTTCTACTGCTTTCCCACGCATGTTAGCAGGGAGGTGGATTGGAATTGGAGCAGCTGGGACTCGAACCATTGCCCATTTGGGATGCTGGTGGAGAATTAACCTGCTATGCCACAATGCTGGCCACGCTTACTGCTTTCATACCATCATTAAGTTGAGGAACACTCAGCCAGTTTAGTGCAAAAGCAGCCTTGGGTAGTATGTAAATGAGTGACCAGGATTGGCTAGTGTAAGCCTTGTCTGCCTCTTCTGTAGAGAGAAAAGAGAGTGAGCTGGGGATTAATCATCCCTGTGTTACTTCAGGTGTTCAAGGTTAGGGCTGTGAAGAGAGACTAGCAAGAGACTGAGATGTGGCCAGGTGAGTAGGATGGGAGCAGTACCTATGGACGTCGTAAACTGTTGAAGTTTGTTTCAAAAGGGGAATGGAGAAGAATGCTATGGCTGCAGTGGTATGTGGATTAAAGAAAAGCGTTCCTTGTGTTTTTCTTTTTTATGGCAACTGCTGTCAGCATACTCACGTGCTGATGGAGCAGATCCTGAAGAGAAGTTGCTGGGTTGGCAGGAGGGGGCGCAGTTGCTGGAGAAATGTCACTGAGACTTAGTACACAATTAAAGGGTTGGCCTTAGACTGGAGCATTAACAGTTTGTTGATAATAAGAAGGCGGCTGTTTACTATTATAGTGTATGTGCTGATGATTATTTGCCATTTACTTAATTATAGCTGGAGAACTCAACCCCATTAAAGATAAGCACCATTTTAAAGTTACACGTGGGAAAGCTTATTCAAGGTTATAGTTGGGGCCGGCGCCGCAGCTCAGTAGGCTAATCCTCCGCCTGTGGCGCTGGCACACTGGATTCTATTCTTGGTCGGGGCGCTGGTTCTGTCCTGGTTGCTCCTCTTCCAGTCCAGCTCTCTGCTGTGGCCCAGGAGTGCAGTAGAGGATGGCCCAAGTGCTTGGGTCCCTGCACCCGCATGGGAGACCAGGAGGAAGCACCTGGCTCCTGGCTTTGGATCAGCGCAGTGCGCCGGCCGCAGCGGCCATTGTGGGGGTGAACCAACGGAAAAGGAAGACCTTTCTCTCTGTCTCTCTCTCTCTCTCTCACTGTCCACTCTGCCTGTCAAAAAAAAAAAAAAAAAGGTTATAGTTGGTAAATGCCTGTCTCCTTGGTGTTTCGTAGTGCTGCCTTTGGTGCCATGGGTGTGCTGTAGAAAGGCCTTGTGGGTCACTGTTAGGAGCAGGAGGGAAAATACCAGTTTAAAAAATTTTTTTAAAGATTTATTTGCAAGGCAAAGTTAGAAGGAAAGACAGAGAGAGGGATCTTCCATCTGCTGGTTCACTCCCCAAATGGCTCCTATAGTCAGAGCTGGACCAGTCCGAAGCCAGGAGCCTGGAACTCCATACAGGTCTCCTGTGTGGATGGTAAAGGCCTATGTACTTGGGTCATCTTCTCAGACGCCTTCGCAGAGAGCTGGATTTGAAGTAGAGGAGCTGGGACTTGAACTGGTTTTCATATGGGATGCTGGCATCACAGGTAGCAGACAGCCCACCCAACACACTGTGCCACAATGCTGCTCCCCAATATTTCGTTTTGGAAGGATTTCTTTTTCTTTTTTAGTTTATATTCTCCCATGACATGAAACAGTGAATGCCAGTTAAAAGAACAGTATTGCGAGGTGATGACCAACTGTAGCTCTCCAGAAATAGGTATTGGTCCCCATCCAGTTTAAGAAATTAAACATTACAGATAAGGTGTACCACTTCCTGTTGTATTTATTTTTGAAAAGATTTGAGAGGCAGAGGTAGAGCTCTTTGATCCGCTGGTTCACTCCCTAAATAGCAGCAATGGCCGATGCTGGGCCGATTTGTAGCTAGGAGCCAGGAGCTTCCTCTGGGTCTCCCAAGTGGGTGCAGGGGCCCAAGGACTTGGGCCATCTTTTGCTGCTGTCCCAGGCACATTAGCAGGGAGCTAGATTGGAAGTGGAGCAGCCAGGACTTGAACTGGCACCCATATGGGATGCTGGCGCTGCAGGCAGTGGCATAACATGCTGTGCTACAGTGCTGGCTCTTTTGTATTACTTTCTTAACCTCATTGCCTTCTGATGCTTCCTTTCCCAGAATTGTCCTAGTTTTGTTGTTTGTCACTCCTTTAAATTTGATATTTTGTTTTTACTTTGTAGTTACTGAAAATTCATTTTAACTGACTTGTCTTTGTTAAAGATTTAACCAAAAATGAAACATTTACCTTTAAATTTCTTTTAATGGTCTAAAACATTTTCTGTTAAGAGGTGAGTATCAAGTTTAGTGGGATTTCATGCAGAGAAACAAGGTTTAATGAACTTTTTAAAGTTTTTCTGGCTGAGATGGTAGAAGCAGTGTAGGTTCCTCAGGTTCTGGGTGGTGAGGTAGGGGGCAGGGATGTGTTGTGCTGTGGACAGGTGAGATGAGTTAATAGCACAGCTTCTAGATGTTTTATTCTTAGTTACTTAAGGGCAGGTGGCAGTAATAGAAATTTTGATTTTTGTCAAATGGTTTGATCATTTGACAGCGTGATCTTTGGTCAGGTTCTTAATGCATGTAATCCATTTGGAAAAATACAGTAATTAATGAGTAAATGGTTTCTGAAATTTTTTTGAAAAATCAAGCTTTTAAAAAATGTTAATATACCTTTGAGAGATAAAGGTAGCAAAAAGTGGTGTTAACTTAGGCTTTTCATTCTGTGACATGGGGACAACATCCATATGTGGTTGACTCCACAAGTGCTCACCAATGGCCAGGACTGGGAAAATGTTGAACAGCAGCTTGGAATGTGCTCCAGGTCTTCCCCTTGGGTGGCAGGACCCCAGTCACCTCCTAGGAAGTTGGAGTTGGGAGTTGGGACTCATCGTGAGTGTGGGATGCAGGGGTCTCATCTGGCAGGTTGTGGCTGACTCCCTATGCCTTTTTGAAAGAGGTTAAATAACTATACTGTAGCTGTCCTATAGCCAAATACTAGATGTTGCATAACTGGTAATACGTTGATTGGCCTTGTGATGCAGTGGAGATAATAGTAAGGGCAAGGACTCTAGCCGCTGTTTCCCACTTGACTCTGTGGTCTTGAGCTCATTGGAAAAAAGGAGTTCCTCATTTTTGAATAGTAAAATAAGTATTTTGCTCACATTTCTAAGATTTGTTTTGGTAGTAAATAACGTGTCTAAAATCTAACAATTTCTAGCAGATACAAGGGAAGCCAAAACTTGTAATTTATTTTATGATGGCTGTTTGAATAAAGAAATATATTTGGATTTGGGCACAAAGAATCTTATTACTCTTTTGGTGTTGCTCTTTTCAAGTAATTGGGTTCTTCTTCCTTTACTTGGGGTGCTTACTAGTATGGAACCTAGTAATCATGTCTTAATTTTGGCTTATACCAAGGTTAATGGTGTAGGAGGTAGAACAAGTAGGATTTTGGAATAAAAGTAGAAAGTAGGAGAAGTGTAAATGTCCATTGCTTATTGGCTAAAGCAAAGCCCTTTATTGCCTAAAAACTTCCTTCTAAAAATATAAAATTTAATCCTTAAAATGATGAGTTGTGCAACACTGGTTAATTTGGGAGTTTTGTACTTGGCATGTCCTGATGGAAACGTATCTCCAGGTTTTATTTCTTTATCTTTCTTCAAATTGATGGCAGTTTAATGACTGTAGCACTCAGTATCCTGTATCTTCAAGGAGAATCTGAGTAAACTCTTTGAACTAGAAGCTTGCTTTCTGAAATGACATCAAATCCAGAAGGAAAGAAGGAAAACTAAGGAAAAGCAGTGGAGAAGTGCCCTGTGAGGTTCATTGACATGAGCTGTCAGTGTTGTAACTAGGAGGCAAGGTGACTGGGAAAGGGCGGAGGCTGACTGAAGTGAGGGAGAATGGGATTCAGGGTAAGTCTGACTGCAAGTTTCAGTAACTCATTCCTGTTTTATTGCTGTGTAGTATTCCATGGTATAACATACTGTAATTATTTAACAATATGCCAGTGGAAGACATTTGTATTATTAGGAATAGGACATACTGACTGGAAGGGTAACTGAGTACTACTCCTTTTCCTCTCTTCACATAGAAAGGACATTATTCCTTGTTCTCCAGCATACTTCTGCCTGGATGTTTTTAGAATTTTTGTATAAAATCCAGCAACTTCCCTAGGGTATAAGAATAAGTACAATTTGGGCCGGCGCCGTGGCTCACTAGGCTAATCCTCCACCTTGCGGCGCCGGCACACCGGGTTCTAGTCCCGGTCGGGGCACCGGATTCTGTCCCGGTTGACCCTCTTCCAGGCCAGTTCTCTGCTGTGGCCAGGGAGTGCAGTGGAGGATGGCCCAAGTCCTTGGGCCCTGCACCCCATGGGAGACCAGGATAAGTACCTGGCTCCTGCCTTCGGATAGGCGCAGTGTGCCGGCCGCAGCACGCCGGCTGTGGCGGCCATTGGAGGGTGAACCAACGGCAAAGGAAGACCTTTCTCTCTGTCTCTCTCTCACTGTCCACTCTGCCTGTCAAAAAAAAAAAAAAAAGAATAAGTACAATTTTATTGGGTATTACTCTTTCCTGGTATATGGTGAGCTTCCTTCGGTGTGTAGATTCAGATCTTCTTGTATTTCAGGGAAGTTTGACTTTATTATACTCTTGAGATTCCTCTCTACTTTCTCTTTCAGGACGTCTAGTTTTGTGTATATTGGCCTCATCATTCATATGTAGCATCTTCTCTCCAAGAGCTTTCCTCTTTGTCTTTTTTGCTTATTTGCTTTGTGATACTTCTGTTTTCTGTCCCTTGTGGTTAATGTTTTATTACTTTTTAAATATTTATTTATTTGAAAGGCAGAGTTTCAAAGAGACAGAAGCAGAGAGAGGTCTCCCATCTACTGGTTCACTCCCCAAATGGCAGTGGCCAGAGCTGGGCCTATCCGAAGCCAGGAACAGCTGAGACTCGAATTGGTGCCCATGTGGGATGTCAGCACTGCAGGCAGTGGCTTCACCTACTCTGCCATAGTACCACCCCCACGTCTTATTACTTTTAATGTAATTTTTAATTTAACGTCATATTTTAAATTCCCCTTATTCTAGCCACCCTCACGCACTTTTTGCCTTGTCTTACCTTTTTGTTTCAGTTCATGCAGTCTGTGTTCTCTGAATTTGTTTAAAAAGTTCTTGAGTTCCTGAGATTCTTTTTTCACCTGTTTTGTGCTGTATACCCCCACTTGGGTGTGTGCCTGCTGTGTGTGGGAAGCTTGCTGGTGCTTGTCTAAGTGTCATTCACTCCGGTACATGTATGGTAGACTTAGAGTTGGGTGACTGGTGTGAATACTTTGTCTTCAATGATTTTTTTTTGACAGGCAGAGTGAACAGTGAGAGAGAGAGACAGAGAGAAAGGTCTTCCTTTTGCCGTTGGTTCACCCTCCAATGGCCACTGCAGCCTGCACGCTGCAGCCGGTGCATCATGCTGATCCGAAGCCAGGAGTCAGGTGCTTCTCCTGGTCTCCCATGGGGTGCAGGGCCCAAGCACTTGGGCCATCCTCCACTGCACTCCCTGGCCACAGCAGAGAGCTGGCCTGGAAGAGGAGCAACCAGGACAGAATCCGGCGCACCGAATGGGACTAGAACTGGTGTGCCGATGCCACAGGCAGAGGATTAGCCTAGTGAGCCGCGGCGCTGGCCAGCCTTCGATGATTCTAGTGTCTGTCCCCCGGACACTAGAGAAAGGTGTGAAAAGCATGTACTTGGAAAAGAGAGTGATAAAGTGCAGAGGTTAGCCTTTCTTTAAACTTTGACTATATTCTAAATTCTCTTTCCATGGATCACATGTAGGGGTCCGGGCAAAGGTTTAAGTTTCTCTAGCTTAGTGGGCCAAAAAGTCAATTTGATGGGGCAAGTGATCTTTCCTCTCTTGGGTCTGGGTTAAGTGTTCAAAATATGTAGACTTGACAGGAATTGGAATTTAGTACTTCCCTGTACTTAGTATGGATCTTAATTTTTCTTGAAACCCTTGTCAGTACCGTGACTTCTCCCTTGTTGGATTTGGTTACATTTTTTTTTCAGTTCTTGGTTTTGATAGATGCGATAGAGGGCAAAGAAAAGACGCACTTGTGCTGTCAGCTTTCTGTGAGTTTGCTTTTAATGTAGTTGCAGTATCAGTTGTTAAAATATTAATATCAGTTATTAAAATGTTCAAACATTTATCATTTCAGTGATTGAAGTAAGGGCTTTTTAAAGTCAATTTAGAAATAATCTCTTAAGATTACTTTATGTAATTCTTACTATCGAATTTTGCTAGTTTTATATAAAGAATTATGGGGCTGGCTTGTATATTTTGTCTTCCTTTGTGCCCTCGGATTTGGGACTGAAATTCTGAATTCAAGTTTTGTGTTCTGTTTTTCTTTGCTACTATCCAAAAATCACTTAGATTCTGCATTTTAATAAGAATATGAAACCTTTGCTTTTGTTTCTAAAACAAGTCCTTCATGGATTCTAATAAATTCACATGAGATTCAAAGAAAAAATGGGAGGTTTCAAAGGAGTGTTGTGTTGTAGCACTTCTCCAGGTACTGCTCTGGGAAATTGTCACTGCTGCCACGTTACTCTGCCCTCACGGTCAGGGGGAATAATCACTTTGCCCTTCCGTTTGTATAATCACATCAATTTGGTAGGTTGACTTAGAACCTTTACTAAAGGTTCAGGTGTGGTACCTCAAAAATTGTTTTGCCAAATAGAAGTTGTAATTTTAATTCAAAAAGTTGGCCTGATTTTTCATTTAGCTTAGTATTGTCATGTCATTCAGGGGACTATCTGCCTTTCCTGCTGGCTGGAGTCTGAAGATCTGCTGCCTGCCTACCTTACACCATGCTTCCTATAAAACAACTGCCTAGATTTGGATTCTCATAAGAATGTTAGTTTATTCTAGTTTTACCAAAATACCTTCATCTTTTTTTTTCTTTGAGTTGAATTACATTTGACCCGCTGCACCACAGTGCCGACCCCAGGTTTTCATTGATTAAGAATAACCACTAAAATAGAGTGAATTCCTAGATTTTAACCATATGAGAAATCAGTAGACCTCGTGTATAATATATTATATGTGCATAATCAACCTGTCACTTGTGTTTTTGAGTTTTGTTTTTTAAAAGATTCATTTATTCATTTGAAAGGTAGAGTTACAAATAGAGGTGGAAGCAGGGGTGGGGGGTGTCTTCCATCCACTGTTTTACTCCATGAATGGCTACAATGGCCATGAGGAGCCAGGAGCTTCTTCTGGCTTTCCCACACAGGTGCAGGGGCCTGAGGACTTGGGCCATCTTCTGTTTCTTTCCCAGGCCATAGTAGAGAGTTGGATCAAAAATGGAGCAGCCAGGACTCAAACTGGTGTCCATGTGGGATGCTCACGCTGCAGGAAGTGACTGTACCTGCTATGCCACAGTGCTGGCCCCATTTGAGCTACTTAATGGGGTTCATGTCATTCAATAAAATTGGCTTTTTCTTATTGTCAGCATACTGAAATTTATCTCATTTCTTTGAGTTGTATATAAATTCATCTTCTAGTGGTCATATTACTAGTTTTTTCTTATCTGTAATTTAGCTGTGAATCTGTAAAATATTTTTTATGCCTGAAAAGTAGAAATTGTATCATAGATCTAAGATTTTCTTTAAAAATTTATAAAATTACTCCAATATTTGTTAAATAACTGAGTATATATTTGTGGAGGAATTTAATCTTGGTAAGTTAAACTAAATAGTATTTGATCAACTTCTTAGAGGTGGCATTTTGAACAGGCACGCATGAGAAACAACTATGACACAAAAAAACTGTAGAAAACATTGGGTATTATTTGATGCTAATTAAAGAAACCTTTTTTTAATTTATGATTTATTTACTTGAAAGAGAGAGAAAAGTCTTCTGGTTCACTCCCCAGTTGGCCACACTGACTAGAGCTGGCTGATGTGAAGCCAGGAGCCTGGAGCTTCCTCCAGGTCTCCCATGTGGGTGCAGGGGCCCAAGCACTAGGGGCCATCTGCTGCTGTTGTCCCAGGCCATAGCAGAGAGCTGGATCAGAAATGGAGTAGTCGGGATTTGAACTGGCACCTAATTGGGATGCCAGCATGGCATGCAGCGGCTTTACCCCTGTGCCACAGAGCCGGCCCCAGGAAGACCTTCTTAAGACCTAAAATGTATTTGCCTTTTAAAAAGTTGATAAATTTGACCAGGTAAGACATCTAAGATTTCTTTATAACAGAGGTACAGTAAACTGACAGACAACTTTTGGGAGTATTTTGATAAGATACGTTAAGTATTTATATAGAACTTTGGGTCAAAGAAAATAGAAAAAACTATAGGGGGCTTATCTTCGTGATATTACTTTTTATCAATGATTTCTTGACTATGACACCAAAAGCATAGGCAACTAAAGGAAAAATAAATTTGAATTCACCAGTATTAACCTCTGTGTGTCAAGGGATACAGTCAAGAAGAGGCAACCCTATAGTGAGAAAATATTTATAAATCATAAATGTCATACAGGGTTAATATCTAGAATATATAAAGGAGTCTAACAGTAACAACAGAAAACCCAGTTCAAATGTGGGCGGACTTTACCTAAGTGATATTTCTCCAGAGAACATATTCTAGTGGCCAGTGGACACATGAGAAGATGGTCAGCATCGTTAATCACCAGGGAAATGCAAATCAGAACCACAATTCCGTGCCTGTCATGCCCATTAGTATGAGTAGTTGTGGTTCTTTAAAGTAGAAATAAAGAGCAATTTGTTTGTTTTAGGATGTAGAGAAATTGGAACCCCGTGCATTGCTTATGATAGAGCCCCTGTGGAACACGGTTTGGCAGTTTCTCAAAGAATTAAGAGAGGATTACCTGAGGCATCCAGCAGTTTCGCTCCTGGATAAAGGCAGAGACACCACTGTTGGTAGCAATTATTGACAACAGATACTAGATAGAAACAATCCCAGCGTCCATCGCCATCGGATATGAGAAGATGAACAGTGTGATACTTGTATGTGCAGCCTTAGCCACCGTAAAAGAAATGGAGCTCTGATACCATGCCACAGCATGGATGAGCCTTGAGGAACAAGGCAGCAACACAAGGATAAATATGGGCATGATTGCATGTAGATGCCGCGCCTCGAGTGGGTAAATTCCTGTAGAGACAGAATAGTGGGTACAGGAGCTGGCGGGGAGTGTGAGTGAGGCGTTAACCACGTAGTGGGCAGTGTTTGGGAAGATGGACAGGTTCTGGAGATGCATGGTGTTGGTCAGTGCACAAGACTGACATGGGCGCCCCCTCTGGCTCCCCCGAGTCCCGCGCCATTTCCTCTTGGCCGCCGGCCCCCAGAGGCTCGGGTGGCGCGGTGCCGAGGCGAGGAGGCATGCGGCCGCCCCTGGGGACGTGGTGGCCGCTGCTCTGGCAGCCGCTCCTGGCCCGACTGCCCACGGGCGGCGTGCACGGGGACGAGGCGGCGTTGGCAGGTAACCCCGGGCTCCGCGCGGCGCGCGCGCACTCGCTTCCGGCTCGGCGGGCCAGGGAGGGCGCTCCCGGTCTCTCCGCTTCTGGGTGGCTCCGCGGTCGCGGGCCAGCACCCGCCCGCCGCCCTTCCCGCCTCTTGGGCTTCCCTGGCGAATCTGCTGGCGTTAGGACATTTCCTCTTGTTAGGGCCAGAAGCAGCCGCACAGTTCAAAGTCGGGCCCCGGTTCCCCTGTTGCACGGAAGCCCAGAGACGGTTTGGTTTGTCCAGGGTCACACAGCTAGTCCCCGGCCCAGCTGCCCCTGGCCCCCAGGCTTTTCGTTTAGTGCTGCCTGAGCAGGGCAAGAGTTTACGGTGAAAACCTTTCTCCGTCTAGCCAAGCATTTGCACAGCAGACTAGAAAACGTAAGAACTTCCGGTTTTAGAATGGGACTCCGGTTCCCTGGCTGGCCCTGTGACCTTGAGCGAGTCGCCTGCAAAACGCGGATAACTACCAGCACTGTCGTGCTGGTTTCCGTGAGCACTGTGTCGGGTACCTAGGAAACAAGAAACGGTGGCTGCAGTGGAGTGCTCCCGGGGGAGTCAGAAAACTATTAATTTCCCAGGAACTTAACATTTTCTGTCTCATCCCTCATTGCCTCTATAAAATCCCTAAAAGCTTTCCTGGAGGCATTCGCCGCCAGCTACTGTTTACTGGTTGCAAGGGCGGCTGCTTCCTGTGGTCTGTTTACTGGGTCTCCATCGCCTTCCGAGAAAGTCAGGGCTCCTTGTCTAACTAGGAGAGAGAGATGGAGAGAGGCTGGGTAAGCAGTGAGCAGGTGCTGCCCTCAGCAGCGCTCAGGAACCTGGCAGTGAGCTAACATCTTGGGGAACTGTCTATACCCGTTTCGCTGCACAGGTGTTTGTTGAGTGCTCACTGTGTACCAGGCAGTGCGTTAACTGCATCATCTATGGTCTTTAGTATTCACAGAAGAAGTTGTCATTTATACACCCATTTTACAGATGTGGAAATATAGGCTTAATGATAGGATGCATAAGTATATACTAGTGAAAAAAATGAAACACTTCTCTCTGTGGATTGTTTCTGGGCGTGGCTGCAAAATTAAAAAGAACCTTGGCCCAACACCTCGAACCTTGTTTTTAGTTCACTCATTACAGTCGGCAACTGCTTGTGGCCTAACCTTGGTCCCCACACATTGTCTTTATGCATCGTAGCTTTCTCATCAGGAAAATGGTATTTTTTGCTCAGAGGTTTGTGATATTTGCCTCAGTGAACCCAATGTTTTCCAGTTGTGTTTGTATGAGGCCACATTTAATAGTAACAGTTCTCTATTTTGTAGACATAGGAAATCATTTACCTAGGATTTGGGCCAGGGTCGCCTGAGATCATTTCTAGACACACATAAATGCTTATTAGGGCTTCTGTTCTCCCTGGGACTTACAGATGCTCCCCGAGTTGATCAAGTTCTAGTTCACAGCTAAGAAAAATGGCAACTTCTGTAGCCATGTAGTGATGCTTCCCCATCCCCATGGGCTTTTCAGGGTAAGCGAGGAAGCATCCAGGACCCTGTGGTGTGCCAGCAACACTTGTGGCACACTCTGGCTTAGGCTAGGTGTAAGAATCATTGCTGCTCAGTGTGTGGGCTTATGAGGAGCCCTGAGATGGAACAGTAGTCCCCCCCTTACCTGCAGCGCATGTATTCCAAGACCCACAGTGGATGTCTGAGACCCCAGATAGTACAATCCTATATATATCATTTTTTCCTGTATTTTCATAAGGGTGAGAAATCTTAATTTATACATTAGACACAGGTAGATATTAACACTAGCTAATAATAAAATAATAATTCTAACAGTATATTGAAATAAAAATGACTTAAAGCTTAAAAAAAAAAAAGACTGACATGTACTTAACATCCCTGCATTGCACACTTAGAGTGGAACATTTTGTCTGGTACATTGTACCAGCATAAAAGCATTGCAAGGATAAGATTGCCAATACATAATGAAAACTAAGGTTAAAACGTGAGCTGCTGTTTTGCCTCATGGTTAGTGACAGTTACTGTTTGGATGTGGAGAAACAGTTGGTGGGAACGTGCAAGGTGGTAATGCTCATGTGGAGGTCCGTTTTTCAAAATCTGTCAAAGGTTTAAAAATGCACTAATGTTTTGTCTGTATAGTGCGAATATTTTTTTCAGCTTAATGAGATGAGTTGTGAAAGTTAATATCTTTGTTGTAAAGCAAATTTATGTACATTCATAAATACATGGAAAAGGTTCTGAAAGGATACATGCCTAAAGATACTCACTATGTGTATGTAAAGTAACTTGAAATGCAAATCATAGGAAGCCACGGAGCAGAGACGGGGCCTGGCTGCCTTGTTTTCTCTGCTACACTTACTGCATCGTTTGCTTTCCTTCAAAACGTGTTCCACGTCTCCTGTGGAGCACCACTGCAGAGGGTAGAAAGCAGACTGAGCTTTAGTGTCCTGCTCAGTGTTACACACCGTCAGAACCCTAGGAAGTTAATGATAAAAGTGCTGTTTTTATCAATATCTTTTTAGATTGTATTGTGTATCACAAAGAAAAATAGCTCACAAAGAAACTTTGCTTTATGTTCTTTGGGGTATTTTAAAAGGATCCTTAGAATAGTTGCGATGCTATTCTAGGTTCAGTCTTTAATACATTGTAGTAACAAGTACTTTTGCAGTTTCCGCCCCCTTCTGGTAGTAATTGGAAATACACATCAGTTCATAATTACAAGCATAAAAGGAGGGAAAGCAGTTTTACCTATTCAAACAGGATATACAGTGGATGACACAGTTGTGTGTGTTGCAGAATTGGTTAGAGGCCTAAAGTCATAGAGATGTCAATTGGAAAAGTAAGTTTAAAATGTCTTCAAAAGAGATTAAGAAATGGAGCATGCATAGATAGGTGCCCATGCCTGTGTAGCAGAACCAGGCGTCCAGTCAACGAATCTATGTTGGTGTCATTCTGGTGCCAGTTCCAATTCTTGCAGTAGGGCTGACCGAGGCAAATAAAGCAAGATTCCGTTCCTGCAGGAGCTATGGTGAAGTAGAAGGGAGGGAACATTACTCTTGTTACACCGTAAAAAGGTGCTGGGCAGTGTGGTGGATCTGAGGGCTCTCTGGGCACAGGGGAGTGCTACCCAACCAGCACCTTCAGTATGAAGCTTGGACTCGCATTGCTACATTTGTGTTACATTCAGGTACATGTGTACTTTGAAGCATCTGATGGAATAAACTTTGAATAAGCTGCAGCTCTCTGAAGGGGTGTTTATGTGGTGTGTCGTGTGGGAGGCCTGGAGGCTGTGACAGATGGGGAGCGTGGCATTCTGAGACCCTGTCTGACAGTCTCAGCTCTCTCTGGTTTCGTTCTTACTCCACTCTGTACTCCGCCTTGCCTTGTGCCGTCTTTTACATTTTTTTTTTTTATTTTTGACAGGCAGAGTGGACAGTGAGAGAGAAAGAGACAGAAAGAAAGGTCTTCTTTCTTTGCCGTTGGTTCACCCTCCAATGGACGCTGCGGCCGGCGCGCTGCGGCCGGCGCACCGCGCTGATCCAATGGCAGGAACCAGGAGCCAGGTGCTTTTCCTGGTCTCCCATGGGGTGCAGGGCCCAAGCACCTGGGCCATCCTCCACTGCACTCCCTGGCCACAGCAGAGAGCTGGCCTGGAAGAGGGGCAACCGGGACAGAATCCGGCGCCCCGACCGGGACTAGAACCTGGTGTGCCAACGCCGCTAGGTGGAGGATTAGCCTAGTGAGCCGCGGCGCCGGCCTACAATTTTTTTTGGAGGTTTACTCTGTTTCTTCAGAGTCTCACGTTGAACTTCTCACGGGTCCCTAGGTTCATCAGATAGAGGCGAGGGCCCAACCTTCCGAAGTGATCCTGTTCCTGTTTATTGAGAACTTAATGTAAAACCAAACCTTTTAGCAGAGAACCACCGACTTCCAGAGATGTCCTTTCCCCAGTGGTCGCCCACGTCTGAAGAAGATGCCTCTGATTTCCTCACTGATTTTCTCATTTGTAATTTCTCACAAAATCGAAAAAGTCAGTCGTCAGGATAAATAACCCTGTTGTAATTGGAAATTAGGGGTGTTTTTAAGTTTTTGTTACTTTTGTTCCTTTGAAGTGATGCATATTGGCTTTCTGATTTGGAGTGTTTCCTTTGCTTGATATGAGGGGCCAACTGAAAAATTTTTAAGGGATAGGGACCCCTTTACCTACTGAGGGCCATTTGGATACTTCTAGCATCATGCGCAGGTCATACAGAATTATCAACTTAAACATTGGCCTGCTATAGATTTAATTTTGTGGGCCAGGGGCTGGACGGTCCTGTGTAACTTTGCAAGTCTGTGAAAATATTGGACAGCACTCAGGCAAAATTGAAAACACCTTGCATCTCCTTCTACCTTCTTTTCTCTGTTAAAAAGAAGAAAATCTGTGAGGTGACAGAGTGAGGATAGTTTCAGAGGGCTGTAAGTACTAATTTAACTGTTCGTGCAGTAAGTAAAAACACAGAACTGAACTTCACTGTGCACGTTAGTCAACATGTCCGTAAGCTGTGTGTGGAAGAACCTTGAAGGGATATGATCTGGAGAAATGTGCTGATACAACATACATGTTTTATCATTTCATTCGGGTTTATTGATATTTGTCTATCAGTCCAGACCAGCAAAAGCCAAGCACAAAGTCTGCTGGATCCAGGAGCAGGCTTTTTTAAGATGCATGCCTTAGAAGAGAAGAGCGTCTTAGCCCGACCCAGTGGAGCATGGGTAGCACCAGTCTTTGAAAAGCATGGAAAGCAGCTCTGAGATGTGTCATTTGTAGAGAGCTGTTGTCCCTAATTCTGATGACCATTGTAATAGTGTTGTACAAAGACTGATGGGGAGGCCCTTTTCTGTAAGCTTGCTAGTAATTTGGCGCCTGTCCAGGAATGTGAAGGATGGTGAATGTTTAGTTCTGAGAGTTGAAAATGAAGATTTAAAGTTACTGCTCAACTGTGATACTCCTGAAATCTGCATGACTTCATAACAAGTCTAAAGGTCATATGTTGTATGTGCTATCTTAACTGTCTACAAAAAAATGCTTTGACAAGTGTCCTTCTTTGGTCTTCAGACCAGCCTCGTCAGAGTGTGGAGTGTGTGTTGCTGCCTGAGGGTCTGTGTTCTTGCATTAGAGCCCCGCTGTGTTGACAATTTCGTGGCAGGAAGATGGCATTTTGTGCTCTTTGTCTTGTCTGGGAATCCATGTGCTTCCGGTGTTGTGCTGAAATAAAGCAGGTGTGGTGCTCTTTCTTAAAACCTGCCTTACATCTCTGAGTTCTTCTGAGGGTGTACACCTAAGCACAGGGAGTGGATCCTGAAAGGGTGTTTATGGACAGCTTTTCTAGAAATGCCAAGTGGCTCTCTGATGTGGGTCTTCTCCATTAGAAACGTGAAGTAAGCCTTGCTTTGCTTCTTGCCAACAGTTGGCATTGTTAGGCTTTACATTTTTGCTACTGTGGTGATGTAAATGAATATCTTCCTCTGTTTTATGTTTTTGTGTTCATTAATGAAGTTGAGCATCTTTTTTTTTGCATTTCTTAGCCATTCAAGTTTTTGCTAAAATCTTTTTATGTCTTGTTTTGAAAATGCTTTCCTATTGAATAGTCTTGACTTATAGGAGTTTTTCAAAATATTATGACTACTAATACTTTGGATGTAATTGTTAAGCTTTTTGTAACTATAAAAACCTTCCTTGTAGTTTTAAAAATCTTTTAAAGACTTAAATAAAAAGTTGAGTCCACCTTAAATTGATTTTATCTGACAGAACTTGTCTTGCTTATTGTGTTCTTCAGCCACCACAGGAATCTTTAGAGCATTTAGAATTTACACTACCAGCTTGTCAGATGTTTCAGAAGCACTGTTAGGGCTTTGGTTGTTGTTGCATCCAGTCTCCATAAATAAGGAGTTTGAAATAGAAACTTCCAAATATTTATGATTTTCCATGCATGTTTTATGTTTTTTTAATTTCTAAATACTAAACGTTTTACCAGTAGAAGAGTTCATTTTAGTGCTGATAATCTTTAAATGACACAGACAGATAAATCATGGTCTCATGTAATATTACGGCAGGGAACTTTGTAGTTCTGAAACTCGGCTAATACAGAGCTCTAGTACGTGACATCCTCAGTCTGTATGGGAGGTGACTGCTGTGATGTCTGTCCTGACTTGTAGAGTAAGGCCATTGTCTTACATAGGTAGGTTGCTGCCATGGTCATAACATTTTTTTTCCACCTTATTTTACTCAGTATCTAAATCTAGTCTCGTAGAATTGTTCCTTTATCATCATGGAAGCTGTTTCAATATGCGGTTAAAATAACTGTTCACGATGGCATTCCCAGTAGGCAGAGCTCAGCGCTTTGTATGTCACACGTAGGAGTGCGGTATCAGGTTTTGTGACTTGCATTTATGTCACCTGGTCAGGTACTTACTGAGCA
Organism: Oryctolagus cuniculus; assembly: GCF_964237555.1. Taxonomy (NCBI): domain Eukaryota; kingdom Metazoa; phylum Chordata; class Mammalia; order Lagomorpha; family Leporidae; genus Oryctolagus; species Oryctolagus cuniculus. The sequence goes on along the minus strand of NC_091444.1, from coordinate 100,590,814 downwards.
CTTTGTGCACTCCATTGTACAGACTAAATGGAATTAGACGTTTCAGATGCCAGTTCTCATACGTATGCTTGTTCTGCTTTGCCAAATTCAGGTAACTTTTTTCAGCCATATTGTCTTATTTATTTAGAATCTGCACCAGGAGACAAGGCAGTGTCACATTCTTGCACAACTCCTTCCACGTTTTCTGCCTCTGGACTGAATCCCACGTCTGCACCTCCGACATCCGCTTCAGCAGTCCCCGTTTCTCCTGTTCCGCAGTCACCAATACCTCCATTACTTCAGGACCCAAATCTTCTTATACAGTTGCTTCCTGCTTTGCAAGCTACACTGCAGCTTAATAATTCTAATGTGGACATATCCAAAATAAATGAAGGTAAATTTTCATAGTAACAATGGTTACCATGTTTTTTTCCCCAAAAAGATTTGAGAGACAGACCAGCAGTGAGCTCCCATCCAGTTGTTTCACTCACCAAATGACCTGCCGTGACTCTGTTGGCAAGGCAGGAATAAGAGCCAGGAATGAAGTCCAGGTCTCCCGTGTAGGCAACAAGGACCCAAGTACTTGAGCTGTCTCCTGCTGCCTTCCAGCGTGTGTATTAGCAGGAAGCTGGAATTTGGAACAGAGCTGAGATTCAAAACCCAGGCATTCTTAACTGCTAGACTAAAAGCCTGCCCCCATAGTGAAAAGGTATTTAAAATGTATTTATGGGGGCCAGCACTGTGGCTCACTTGGTTAGTCCTCCACCTACAGTGCTGGCATCCCATATGGGCACCAGGTTCTAGTCCTGGTTGCTCCTCTTCCAGTCTAGCTCTCTACTGTGGCCTGGGAAGGCAGCGGAGGATGGCCCAAGTGCTTGGGCCCCTGTACCCGCATGGGAGACCAGAAAGAAACACTTGGCTCCTGGTTTCAGATCAGCATAGCTCCGGCCGTAGCAGCCATTTGGGGAGTGAACCAACGGAAGGAAGACCTTTCTCTGTCTCACTATCTAACTCTGTCAAATTAAAAAAAAATTGTAAAATGTATTTGTGTTGTATAAAATTGGTAAATCTCTGCTTTAGTACTAGTCTTTTTTCCCTTTTTAAATTCATATTTGAACTTCTCAGAATTTAGAATTTATGTTCCACATAGTTTAAAGCCATGGCATATAATTGGGTTACATTTGTGTATATTTTTCAAGACTTGCTATGTATCTGGTAGTTACTAGAGATGAATCACTTCTGTAAGTGCTAAGTACTAGGAAATGAGGAGTTCAGGTAGTTATGTAAAATACTTGAAACATTTTCTGAGAAAGGGGTAGGTACTGGATAAAATTTTGCCATTTTTCCTGAATAATTACAATGTTTAATTCTGGCCTCTTAAGTATCAAAAGTACATGGTTTCCTAAGTACCATCTTTTTTCTGTTCACTCTTAAAAGGTTGTTGGAATGGGTATAGCTGAAGGGTTTGAGTGGCTACTTTTCTAAAAAAAAATCATATGAAATAACAGCCATTTATCTGGTTAATCTTATATAATGCCCTGTGCACTTCCCATAAAATTGGCTAGGTTTCTGGGATAACCCACAGTTCTGAGAACACACTCTAGTGTTTTCTAAAAAGTCTCACACAGAGGAGTTTTAATGGTAGATCTTAATTTATCTTTATTGTAAACTCACTCAGTTTCTATCTACCTCAGATTATTTTTAATCTTTTTCAATATTTTTTAAGAGATTTAGTTATTTGAAAGGCATAGTGACACAGAAAGAGAGGGATCATCCATTCTCTGATTTACTTCCTGTGCGGCCATGGTAGGTAGCCAGTGCCTGAGCCAGGCTGATGCTAGGAGCCAGAAACTCTAGCCTAGTATCCCACATGGAGGGCAGGGGCTCAACTACTTGAGCTGTCACTGCTGCCTTCCTGGGCACATTAGCAGGAAGCTGGATCAGAAGTGGAACAGGCAGCATTTTTTTAAGATTTATTTATTTATTTATTTGAAAGAGTTCTACAAAGAGAGAAGGGGATGCAGAGAGGTCATCCATCTGCTGGTTCACTCCCCAATTGGCCACAATAGCCGGAGCTGCACCAATCTGAATGCAGAAGCCAGGAGCTTCTTCCTGGTCACCCATGCAGGTACAGGGCCCCAAGTCCTTGGGCCATCTTCCACTGCTTTCCCAGGCCATAGCAGAGAGCTGGATGGGAAGTGGAGCAGCCGGGACATGAACCAGTGCCCATATGGGATGCCATCACTGGAGGCAGCGGGCTTTACTCGCTATGCCACAGCACTGGCTCCCATCTTAAATCCTTACACCCGTTATATTCCATCTTACAGGTTTTTGTTCTTTGTTGTTTATCTTGTTTTTTTTTTTTAATTTTTTTTTACTTATTTATTTGACAGGTAGAGTTATAGATGGAGAGAGAGAGACAGAGAGAAAGGTTTTCCTTCCATTGGTTGATTCTCCAAATGGCCCCTATGGCCGGTGATGCGCCAATCCGAAGCCAGGAGCCAGGTGCTTCCTCCTGGTCTCCCATGCGGGTGCAGGGACCCAAGCACTTGGGCCATCCTCCACTGCCCTCCCAGGCCACAGCAGAGAGCTGGACTGGAAGAGGAGCAACCGGAACTAGAACCTGGCACCCATATGGGATGCCAGCGCCACAATGCGGAGGATTAACCAAGTGAGCCATGCGCTGGCCCCTGTTTCTCTTGTTTTAAAGATTCATTTATTTCATGCGCTGGCCCCTGTTTCTCTTGTTTTAAAGATTCATTTATTTCAAAGGTAGAGTTAACCAATATGTGTCTCCCACAGGCCCCAACACTTAGACTGTCTTCTGCTATTTTCCCAGGCCCATTAGCAGGGAACTGGTTAGAAGTAGAACAGCTGGGACTTGAATCGGCAACTGTATAGGACACTGGCATTGCAGGCAATGGCCTGACCCACTATACCACAGTGCACGCCATCACTCATTTTCTAGGTTTTTATTTCAAGAGTTCCAGTTGTAAGTGCTTCAGCTGTTTTCCCAGTCCTGTTCAAGTTTCCAGGTTGTTACTAGTGCTTTGTAGGCCTCTGTGCTTCTGTTTGAATTTAGGAAGTAATGTTTTTAGTTCTTACAGCAGCTGTGACCCAGGCTTCACTGCAGTCCATAATTCATAAGTTTCTTACTGCTTTCAACATAACCTCTCTGATCTCTCAAGCTGCACAGCTCTCAACACAAGGTATCCGTATTCTTAGAAATGTCTACAATTGTCTGGAATTTTATCAGCACTTCCTAAAAACTTCTTTAAAGATTAGCTATCTTTATTTTAGCTGGTTTTGGTAACACTAGCATTACAGTAGTATATGTATTTCCCTTTTTTAATGTTTGTAGATGATGCTTTGGAATTTATCTTAAGGTATTACCATAAATCTGTAATATAGTGTGATTTAAGTAGCTAATAAAAGTGTTTTACTCCAAAGCTGAAGGTAAACTGTGATATGCCCTCAATCTTCAGAAAGCATTGTTATATATATTTGAAGAGCTGAAGTTTGGGCAGGTTGATGTTAGATGATTCTAAATACACACACACACACACACACACACACACATTATATTTGAGAGGGAGAGACAAAGAGATCTTCTGTCCAGTGGTTTACTCTTAACTGGCTGCAACAGCTGGGACTGGACCAGGCCAAAGCCAGGAGCCCAGAACTCCATCCAGGTCTCAGATGTGGGGGTCAGGAACCTAGTGTTTGGGCCATCTTCTGCCACCCCCCAGGACCGTTAGCAGGGAGGTATATCAGAAGCATAGGCGCTAGGAGCTGAACCAGGCTTGCCCAGCTGGGATCTGGTGTCTCAAGCAATGATTTGCATAATGCCTGTCCTGATGTCAGGTGACTTTTGGCTACATGATATGGAAACAACCCAGTTCTTGCCTTGAGCTAGTGGTCCCTCTTCAAGTAGAGTGGCGCAAAGGCTCTTGAAGTCCTTTGACTAGGCTGTGTGGCAGGAGACTGAGCACAGGACAGTGCCCGAGCCTCAGCGAAGCAATGAGGGGCTGAGGGGCTGCTGTGTGAGGTTAGGCTCAGGCTCAACTCCTTGCTGTGGCCTTGGAGTCCTGTGCTGGGTGTGCTGAGCTCTGACACAGAGCTCCTTTAGTCAGTGAGTCCACATGGGATGTCGGTTTCTGACTTGGTTGGGTAAGTGTTCTTTGGGGGACCTAGGATCGTGGAGGGTATGTAGAGTGATGCAGAGAACTTCACCACATACTGCAAAAGTTCTTTTTTTTTTTAAAAAAATCGTTTACATTGCTCTTTCACAGCCCAGCCATCTAATCAGTCTCCAATGTCTTTAACGTCTGATGCGTCATCCCCAAGATCATATGTGTCTCCAAGAATAAGCACACCTCAGACTAACACAGTCCCTATCAAGCCTTTGATTAGTACTCCTCCTGTTTCATCACAGCCAAAGGTATGTCACTTCTGAGGGAAATTTGCAAAAGTTCCAAGTTAACAACTTAATTTTTGAGTAACCTTATTATTTGTCTGCATTTTGATGAGGGAGCAACCAAAATGTGAGTTTCAGCAAACAGATCTTATTCTAGAGCTTAGAAGTTATCTTCAGTCTGTTTAAAAATAGTGCCTAAAAGTGAAATGCATGGTAATATTAGTTTTCTAGTCCCCGAGAAAATCACTGCATCAGATCCCTTAAGCAATGGAGGTCAGTTCTTCACTTTCAAAGTTCCTTCTCAAGTTGGTTTTAAGAATACTTGGATATTTGAACTTATGTGGAACTTCCTAAATAATATGTTCTTTATGAAAAGACTTTTTGATTAGAAATGACAGGTTATTAATATTCTGAAGCATCAAGACTATCCAGATTTGTTTTGGGCGAATTCTTAGAAATCAGAAACCCTGCTGCTTTAGGGTATGACTTGATCAAAATGGCTCCCTCTGTTTTTGCCTTGTTGCTGTAATTTGGAGCTTTTATTTTAAACTACTTTTTTTTTCTTCCCTCTCTGGCTCCTGATTAAAAATAACATACGTGTCCCATAGGCAGCCATAAACCTGTATGGGGTGATAAACATCTCTGTTAATCAGAGATGGGCTGTAGCTCATTCTGTGGTTGGGCCACTCTATATTTTCTCAAAAAGTTATTGAAATCTGAGCGTGCATGTTTGAACATAGATAATTGGTTTTATTGCTTTTGTTTTGATTACAGAAGTAGCAGTAAATGAAGAGAGATTAGAGTAGATTGGAAGGAAAGCCATAGTGAAAAGTCAAAAGTAGTTTCTTGATTTTATGGTTTTGACCTTGAACTTGTTTATGATTTAAGTTTCAAAACTTAAGACTGTATTCTAACTATGTGGCATTTGATAACTTCTTTTAAAATTTTGGATTCAAGAGTCTTTAAGATTGTTAGCTAGGTTTGCTGGGGGCAAGATATGGATTGGATTGAGAACCTAACTTTAATTTTTACAATTAAATATGCTTGTATCCAGTGGTGGCAATTTTATTGTGAAACAGAATTAAGACAACTGTTAAAATCACTGGAGAGTAGAAATGATAGAAAGTTTCATTGACAGTAACACTTTGACTTTGCTCTAATTTCGATGCTGGCTGTGTGCCTGAAGCCTTCCTCCCCAGGTTTTGCTGTGTCAGGTTAGTACTCCAGTAGTTAAGCAAGGACCAGTGCCCCAGTCAGCCCCACAGCAGCCTGTGACTGCTGACAAGCAGCAAGCTCATGAACCCGTCTCTCCTCGAAGTCTTCAGCGCTCAAGGTAAGCTGATGTGTGTTGAAACTGCCTCGTGGTTTTCTTTAAAACGACGGAGAGTGCATTGTTCAGCTGTGATTATGGAGACTAGAACCTGGTCTTGGGAGCGGTCATGGACAGCCTGGCTTAGCAGTGTACACACAGATCTTCCATACAACAAAGGGAAGGAATGTTGTCTCCCGCAGAGCGGCCTGGGTTATTTTGAAGCCAGTGGCCCTTTTCTTTAGAATTTACAGTAGGTGGGATTATGTCATACTTGCACAAAAGACATCCGATTTTCCTTTATTTGTTGGAATTAGATCACTTTGGACCTCATAGCAGTTTTCATGGACTGTATCGAAGCTATGATCGCACACCGCAAACGTGGGCCAGCGTTTCCCAACCGGTGTGTGGCAGGCTTTCCTGATAGCTTGTGCTTAACCCTAAACAGACTGGTTTTCAGATCTGCAATTGCCACTGTATGTGTTTTCACTTCATGTGTTCATTAGTAATCAACTTGAAATGAAACTTGTTGAGTGGAATGCGGCGTCGGGGTCAGCGTCAGCGTCCCAGCGTTGTGTGCGGCGTCGGGGTCAGCGTCAGCGTGCGTAACGTCGGGGTCACGTAAACGTCGTGGGCGGGGTGGCTCAGTTCATCCGCGGGCGGCGGTGAGGAAGGATGCAGCGGCGGCCGTAGCGATTCTTCTGAGAAACCGAGAAGTCGGCGGCCAGCAAGGAAGCAGAGGTAGGCGGGGACGGTGTTGGTGTAGGCCTGGGCAGCGGCGGTGAAGGAGGCGGCGGTAGCGAGGGTGAGGGGTGGCGCGGATAGAGGTGGCGGCTCCATGTCGGGCATCCTGGGCGGGGAAGGGCGGCTCTGTCCCGGCCTAGCTGAAGCCTGGGGCTTCCTGGGTGGGAAGTCTCAGTCTTCACTGGTGGCGGGTTCCTCGCTCACGTCGGACTTCCCCGGGTCTCAGAAGAGTCGCCACTGCCGCGGCTACATTCTTCCTGCCATTCCACGTGACCCCGACGCTACACACGCTGACGCTGACCCCGATGCAACGTCGAATTCGGCGTCTGGGTCACCGTCAGCGTCCGAGCGTCGTGTGTGGCGTCGGGGTTGGCGTCAGCGTGCAAGCGTTGTGTGTGGCGTCGGGGTCGGCGTCAGCGTCCGAGCGTCCTGTGCGGCGTCGGGGAGAGCGGCGGCGTCGGGGAGAGTGTCAGCGTGTGTAGCGTCAGCGTCACGTAAACGTCGTGGGCGGGGGCCGGCGAGGAAGGATGCAGCCGCGGCGGTAGTGATTCTTCTAAGAAACCGAGAAGTCGGCGGCCCGCGAGGAAGCAGAGGCAGGTGGGGCCGGTCTTGGTGTAGGCCTGGGCAGCGGCGGTGAAGGAGGCGGCAGTGGCGAGGGTGAGGGGTGGCGCGGATAGAGGCGGCGGTGGCGGCTCCGTGTCGGGCGTCCTGGGTGGGGAAGGGCGGCTCTGCCCTGGCCTAACTGAAGCCTGGGCTTCCTGGGTGGGAAGCCTGAGTCTTTGCTGGCGACAGCAGCGGCCGAGAATCAGGAAGCGGTGGGTGTTCGCGTGGGCGTCCCGTGGTGCATCCTTCCCTGGACAGCGCAGTTCGTGGGCAGCCAGTGGCGGCGGCGAGGAAAGACGTGGCGGCGGGGCCATTCTGGTGCAGAGTCCGGTTGTCAGGAGTGTGAGTGGCTAGCGAGGAAGCAGGTAGGAGTGGCGGTGCTGACGCCATGGGCAGCAGCGAAGCAGGCGGCGGTGGGGGCTCTGCGTTGGGCAGCGGAAGAGAGAGGCCGGCGGCAGTGGCGGCTTGAGATGGCAGTGGCGTCAGCATCAGGTAGGCACTACAGATGAACAGGTTGGGGAGGAAAACTGGTCATAACAGTCATATTATCCAACATGAAGGGGAAGGAAGACAGGCAGTCAATTACAAGGGAGGTTTCTCTAGCTTTGAAAGTGCCCCTTACACCAGCTTTAGGCAAACAGCCTTTGGGTGTCATTTGTCAGATTCTGGGGGGCGCACATATGATGTGGGAGCTAAGTTTCTCCTTGGGATGTCTGTGCCCTGTGTCCCAGTGCCCGGATTTGAATTATGGATCCATTTCCAGTTCCAGCTTTCCCGGTAATGTGTGTCCTGGGGAGACATCAGGTGATGGCAAAAGTGTCTGGGTACTTGTTAGCTACATGGGAGACTGAGTTCCTGCCTCCTAACTTCAGCCTGACCAGTCCTAGCTGCTGCAGGCATTTAAGGAGTGCAGGAGTAAATGGGAGAGCTCCATCTCTTTGTCTCTTAAATAAATAAAGTCAAAACTCTTCAAAAGTGGGTGATCTTTATCTATTCTTAAGATTTATTTCAGAGGCAAATACTCATACCCATGCAGGTACATGCACGTGTGCGCGCGCACACACACACACACAGTGCAGGAAACAGACATAAAGAGGGTTCTCATCTGCTGGTTAACTTCCTAATTCCCACAACTACTGTGCCTGAGCCTGGCTGAGTTGAGGGTTGGAGAATTCATTCCGTGTTTCCAGCAAGGGTGATGGGTACCCAAATACCTGGGTCCTATCCACTGCCCTCCAGGTCCACATTACAGGAAGCTAGACTCAGGAGCCAGAAACAGGTACCTGATTCCTTGAGCCGTCACAGCTGCCTTCTCCATCCACGCTGATAGGAATCTGCTAGAGTCAGGAACTGGAGGTGGATACTGAACCTGGGTACTTCAAGGATGGAATGCAGGTGACCTTAATTGGCTTGGTAACCAAGATTTCAAATCCTTGCCACTCTGAATTCTTTTTTTTAACAGGCAGAGTGGACAGTGAGGAGAGAGAGAGACAGAGAGAAAGGTCTTCCTTTTGCCGTTGGTTCACCCTCCAATGGCTGCCACGGCCAGCGCTCTGCGGCTGGCGCACCACGCTGATCCGAAGCCAGGAGCCAGGTGCTTCTCCTGGTCTCCCATGGGGTGCAGGGCCCAAGCACCTGGGCCATCCTCCACTGCACTCCTGGGACACAGCAGAGAGCTGGCCTGGAAGAGGGGCAACTAGGACAGAATCTAGTGCCCCTACCAGGATTAGAACCCGGTGTGCCGGCGCCGCAAGGCAGAGGATTAGCCTATTGAGCCGCAGTGCCGGCCGCCCCTCTGAATTCTAAAAATGATTACAGTTTAGTAACAGTTTTTAAAGGAAATTAAGAATTTACAACGTGTCTTAATTTCATTTCCTTCATACATTTATTTCTCTGCACGTAATCATCTTTTTCATGTGTACACACATCTTATGTAAATGCTTTGGTACTATGTGAGGTTTTGTGATGTTATATGTAGTTTTTTTTTTAACATATCCTGTGTGTAGTTAATACATTTCAATAATTGTTATTTATTGACTGTACCTTATTTTCTTAGTTCTATATTGAGTTTTTGCAGTTTGGCAAATGGGTAAGCAGTGATATGGGGAACAAATTAATGTGCATTGGTTTTCTTTGTATTTCTTTTAATTAGTGTTTATCAGACTCAGTGTGCTTTGTGGACACAACTGTAAGAACACAATGATATTGCCTTCCTCCCTCCCCCTTTCTCCTTTCCACCGTGTTTCGTTCTCCTTTTCCTGTCTGTCTTTGGTTTAGATTTTGAGCCAATTTTCAAATTACATTGCAGTAAAAAGGCTTAATACTTTATCAGATAAGTTTAACGAAAAAAAAAACAAAAAAAATTATACCAGTTTAGTGAGACTATAGACAACTACTGTAAACAGTAATTGAATAGAAAAATGATTGTTTCAATCGTATGTGGTAAATTTTTAAGTAATTATAGATAATTAAAATTGTGGGCTGTCAGCGCGGCTCAGTATGCTAATCCTCCGCCATGTGGCCCTGGCACACCAGGTTCTAGTCCCGGTTGGGGCGCCAAATTCTGTCCCGGTTGCCCCTCTTCCAGGCCAGCTCTCTGCTGTGGCCAGGGAGTGCAGTGGAGGATGGCCCAGGTGCTTGGGCCCTGCACCCCATGGGAGATCAGGAGGAACACCTGGCTCCTGGCTTTGGATCAGTGCAGTGCGCCGGCCGCAGTGGCCATTGGAGGGTGAACCAACGGCAAAGGAAGACCTTTCTTTCTGTCTTTCTCTCTCTCACTGTCCACTCTGCCTGTCAAAAAATAAAAAATAAAAAAATAAAATTGTGGTGGGATAACATTCTTAACCATTGATTTCACATAGCCATAAAAGAAATTTTGACAAACTGTATTGGCAGCAATACTGATACACACAAACATTTCTTTCTGTTTGATTCCAGAGATTCCTCCCAGCAGTGTCTAAGTGTTCCTTTTCCCCCACATCCTTTGCAGCATTTGTTACTCTGTTGTTTGGATTTCAGACATTCTAATAGGGGTGAGGAGATACCTCATTGTGCTTCTGATTTGCATTTCCCTGAAGCCTGGAGATGTTGAGCATTTTGCCATATGTTCGTTTGCCACTTGTATTTCTTCTTTCTGAGAATTGTCTGTTGAAGTCCTTTTCTATTTCTGAACTGGATTGCTTTTGTTGTTGTTGACTTTTTTAAGTTGCATATATATTTGGGATATTCGTCCTTTGCAGATAGATGGTTTGCCACTATTTTTTTTCCATTCTGCTGGATGTCTGTCCACTTGAATTTTGTTTCCGAGTTTGATATAGCCCTATTTCCTTAGTTTTGCTTTTGTTGCCTGTGCTTCGGGGTTCCCATGCAAGAAGTTGTTCCTACACCAATGTCTTTGAGTGTTTCCCCTACGTTTTCTTCCAGCAACCTCATAATCTCCATAATGCCAGGTCTTAAATTGGGTCTTTGATGTATCTTCAGTAGATTTTTGTATGTGAAGAGAGATACAGTTCTACTTTGATTCTTCTATGTATATGCATCTAGATTTGCCAGCACCAATATTATCCTTAACTGCACTGTGTGGTCTGAGCACTTTTGTCAGAAGTCAGCTGGCTATCTGTATGTGGATTAAATTCTGGGCTCTCTCTTCTGTTCCATTGAGCTACACGTTGGATTTTATGCCATCACTAAGCAGTTCTAATTATTATAGCTTTGTAGGATGCTTTGAAATCGAGTATTATGATTCATCCAGGTTGGGCTTTATTATTCTAGATCACTCCAACTATTTGTGGCCTTTTGTGATTCCATATGAATTTTCTTTAAAGATTTTATTTATTTGAGAGGTATAGTTAGAGATAGTGATAGGGAGAGACTGAGAGAAAGGACTTCCCTTTCAATGGTAGTGCATGGACACTGTGATACATTCTTGGTGCATTAATAGGTTGGTTTGAAAGTCCATGATACATCAGCTGTTTTTGCACAAATTTGCTTTTATAAGAACAAGTGTTCATAGTAGAACTGGATTGTTATTTTTAATTTGTTATCTTCTGTGGAATAGAAACTCCACCAAAACAGGTAATGGTAATGAAATTTGTGTTTGTATTTTTTATCCACCTTGTGTTCTTGTTGTCTAGAATTGTCATGACCCCTTGTAGCATTTTAATAAATAGACAAATTAAAGAAAAGTGAGATTGTCATGCTTAGGGAGAATACAGGTTTTCTTTAACAGTGCCACTCAGCATTCAATGTGTATATTGAACAAACAGGGGTCTTGTTTAAATGCATATTCTGCTTAGCACTTTGGGGCTGGGGCCCAAAGTTCTGCCTTTGAACAGGATCCCAAGTGATGGCCATGCTGCTGGCTTTACTTGAATAATTGAGTCCTAGAGCAGCACTTTACAGTGAAAATATGCATTAGTGCAAACTTTGTGTTCACTTCTAGTATCCTCATTTGAAAATGATGTGAAATCAACTTCAATAGGTTTTTAGGCTAATATACCCAAAGTACTATCATTTCAACATTTAATTGATATGCTGAAAACTATTAAGGAGTTTCTTTACTTTTTTTGGACCAAAGTGTTTAAAATCCAATGCATACTTTGCATTTACAGCTCATTTCAGCTTGGACTCATCACTTGTAGTGTGTCCAGCATGTCACCCATGATTGGTAGTGGCCACTGGCTGGGACAGTGCAGTTCTGGAGTGTACTATCTAGATTCGCCACTCCCTGGTAGTTCTATAAAGAAAGTTTGATGTGCCCGATTTCTGCTGTACTCTGTTTATGCAAAGCAAGGTCGGGATTGATGGGACCTTGAGCTACAGAGTGCAGCTCATTTTAATTTTATTCTGTGTAAGTGCACATTCATTACAGAAGACTCAGACAATACAGGGAATGGAGGAAAAATAAAATCACCCCAAATCCTGTCATTGAGTCAGTTGCTACTTTTCCATAGGAGGAAATTTTTAAGCCATGAAGTACTAGGGTTGTATAAAACCTTCCCAGATCATTTTATAAAACGTGTTTTATACACCTGTATTTAGTATTTACATAGTGGATCAGCAGAAAGTTGATGTTGACAGTGTCAGTCTGAGAGGACTGACCAGGAGTACTTTTAGTGTTCAGGGAATAGTAATACCCACCTTTACCCTTAACTAATATGTGAAGTACTCTTTTAGTTAGGTTTTAGTCTGAGCACCTGTACTTGGATGACACTGGGCGCACTCCTGAGTTTTTGTATATATTTTCTTGTGAGTGTTACAAATTTGAAATCCTGTATATATAATACTTTTAAAGCAGTTAACTAAATGCTTGGTCATTAATGCCATAAATTATTAGACTTACTCTTATTCAACTGGATGTACAGTGTCAAGGAACAGTCATTTGTCATTATTTGGGACACTGGCACCCAGTGTTGGAATGCCTGTTTTGCAAGCTCTGCTTCCACTCCCATATCCTGGGTGAGTTTGAATCACTGCCATACATGCCGTATGCCTGGCTTGAATTCCTATCTTAGTTTTCTTCACCATCATCTGCCTAGACCCACAAAAAGTGTGATTTGCATATACATTAAGTAGTCTAGTTACTATCCTGGGGCCAAGCCATCTACTGCCCAGCAGTAGAACTAATGCTTGACAGCAGAGGCGATTCTACCTGCTGTTAGCAAGACAATCAGTGTGTGTATATTTGACATAGGTAGGTAGTGATGGAACAAGGACAGAAGCCTCAGCAATTTTAGGTTTCAGTTACCCTTACCTTCTCTCAAGGGACCAGTATAGCCTCAGAACATGGTGTTCTCCATTCCACCCCCTGCATTCTGCACCATGTTTGGAAACCAGGGGGCCAAACTTGAAAAACTTGTATGGAGACGCTCACCTCTGTTTACTGTCCCCCCCCCCCAGTGTACCTAAGATATAAAAAGGTCCAGCCCACTGGGGTCTGGGCACTCTGCTGTATATTTCTGTGTGTGTGTTTGTGTGTGTGCACACACGCTTGTGTGCTAGCTGTTGGTCACCCATCTCTGTGGATTCATTTTCTTTGGATAAGCTTTGTCTGGCTGTGAGTTCGTATTCTGTCTTTTCTCTGATCTGCACACTTTTGCTATATTTGCTGCCCCGTGTGAGAAGTAGAGAGAGGGGCCAGCATCTTGCCCCAGTCTGCCACTCTTGTATTCTCTGGGTGAGAGCTGTGAACCCCCAGCCTTCATCTGGACAAATTCTTCCCCTTTTTAGTGTCTGCTCCTGCCCCTAACCTTCTTTTTCCTAAAACCTCCTTTTTCCCTTCTGACCTGGAAGACCCTATTCCAGAACATTTTCTCACTCACGCTTGCACTTCTCATTTTGAACGAATTCACAGCCAGAGCCTTTGCCTGATCTCATCATCACATGCCCACATCAGACCTAGTTCTCAGCCCATCAGATTGGTAAGAGAGGTCACTCTCACCGCATGCCTGCTGGGGCGATGCTCGTGAGCAGTTCATCCCCCCTCGGAGGGCCTGGGTGTTTAGTTGGTTTCTATCGCTGTCTCCTCTTAGAGGACTCAGGACTGAAGTTCTCGGTTAAGGTGATTCTTTCCCAGGGAAGCCCTGCTACAAGAACCTCTTCCCTCAGACCATAGTTTGCTTAATCCATGGGCTCCAAATTTCAACTCCCTTCTGGCCTGCCTCTGAAAAGACTTGCACAAGCTGGGGACTGAAGGGGGAGACAGAGCCAAAGCTATTACTCCACCTCAGCACGAATTTGGTGGGATTTTTTTGTTTCAAAATTCTCTTAAGATTTTGATAACTTCACACAGAGAAAAGGCAAATGGTCAGAAGCCCCTATTCCAAGCCTTTTTCCTCCGCTGGGGTCAACTTTTCCCCTCCATTGTCTAGTGGCAGACAGAACGTGCTAGTAACTGAAACTGCTTTGTCGTTCTCTCCTGTACTGTGTCATATATATGCACGCATTGTATGTCTATATGGGAAAATTTATTAACAGCTCTCTGTTTCAATTAGGTTACACTTGTGTTAGATATTTGAGAAGCATTTCCAACTACAGGTACTCTTAAAACTGGTAGAAGGCATGGACCTCTGGTAAATGTTTTCATAAGTTATTTGACAGCTAAAATTGTTTGCTAAGTTTTCACTGGATTTTAAGTTATTGACAGTAAGCAATCTCGAAAGCCTGATTTATTCCCCCATTTCTCTAGTCTGTTCAAGATGGGAAACTGATTCTGTTCTGCAGGACTCCTCATCAGGATGTACAGTTTGATCTTCAGACCTTATATTAGACAGTTTGGATAGGGTGGTCTTAATATTTTGATCTTACATAGAAGGACATAGTCCTCATTGGCATGATCTTACCTCACAGGAAGGAAATTGTTGTAACATGCCTGTGACTGTAGATTTCCAGCTCAGGCCACCAAAGATTAGGCACAGGATTGAGCGCCCCCTTGGCTGACATTCCTAAAGGCTGTTTCTGTGTTCTGCTTCAATAGAGGCCAGGAGAAAGAGGAGCGAGTGAGGCAGCAGGAGCAATGTAAGGATAGGTGACAGGCCAGTTAATGGCCGCTTTACACCGTGATCTGCCATCAAGGAGACCCAAAAAGGCCAGTCCATCCCTGAATGGTACCTGTTTAGGAAATGAGGAGTCAGGGCATTGGGCACGTAGCTGTCATGAAGAGCCCTGTCGGCTGTGACAAGAGCCAGGCCACTGGAAACGGAGCTGCCCTCGGGGTTGAAGGACTCCTGGGTCAGAACCACAGACCCTCTTGGCCCCAGGCTAAAAAGCGTTTGCCTCTGCCCAGCTCCCAGAGTAACCACCGCCATCAGGAGAACAGCCTAGGGTCAATACCAGTCAAGGCAGACGCCACCTATATGATACTAACCTCCTGTTCAGGCCAGCCCTCCCCCCAGCCAGCAAGGTGGTGGAAGTCAACGGGGTGTCTTCCCCAAGGAGGTTCACACCTCCCTTACTATGTCTCATCCAGGGCTCCACGTGAAGAGACACACAGGTCTGGACCTCACAGATTCCTTGGACATAACACACCTGATTACTACTGCACCCTTTCTGTCAGTTTCCATTTGCATCTCAATGGGAAAACTCCCTGCATTCTTAAATCCTGTAACAATGACTCTGTCCTGTGGTTTGCACCCTGTGTATCTAATCTGCTTGTTAGACACCCTACAGAAAATGGAGCGGTCAGGCATAAACCTGTGTTCGCATGAACTGGACAGGACTCTTGCTTTCCTATATCCCCCATTGTCCTCATTTCGCCATCGTCCCCCACCATGGGCAGTGTTTCTGATTTGTCTTTTTATCCTCGTAATCATTTGCTGCCATTCCTACCATGTACAACTAACATGTTTCAGAAAACCTTACAGGAGGGTTTGACTGCAGGAGCAACACAAGGCTGCTTGCTCTCTCCTTCTCCAATCAGTCTGATCCAGTGTATAGATACCCTGCTCCTCGTCTACGCCCCATATCAGCAGGAAGAAGCCAGAAGGAAACCGGTGGTTCACCGCTTTATCTATACTCAAAATCAGGATTGATGGAACAAGGACAGATGCCTCAGCCATTTTTAAAAAGCTCTGGTTGCTCATGCCTTCCTTCAAAAGACAGTTTCGTCTCACATCCTGTTGTTCTTTCCTCCACAGCCTACATTCTTCTCCAGGTTTGGAAGCCAGGAGGCCAAACTTGAAGAACTTGTATAGAGACACTCATCTCCACCCACTGCCACCCACACCCACCCTGAGCCCACCTAAGATATAAAAAGGTCCTTCGTACTGGGGTCTGTGCCCTCTGCCAGTCTGTCCAACTATGGGAGTTTCTTTTCTTTGACTAAATTCTGTCTGTCTGTAACTCTTTTTATTCTGACTGCTGTTGATCTGCACCCTTTTCCCTACATTAGGTGCCCCGTGTGAGGAGGCACTGCTCTGCACCCTTTTCCTTACAGTTAGCACGAGACTTTCTGTTCAGTCTTTACTTCAAAGTTTGTATGAAAATATGTCAGAAACAACCTGACACTTGGCAGCTTATGCAAGGTTCTGGCCTGTTCTGTAGTCTGTGTGTGTGTGTGTGTGTGTGTGTGTGGCTGAAGTCAAAAAGCAGACTAATACTAGTAAAATTACGTTTCTCTGGGGTGTTTTGGATAGGATGCAAAGTGATGAAAAAAATGTTTTGCACTTAATGGTTGACTTTTGAAAACTGGTTTTTGCTTTTATTTCTTTAAAAGACATAAAGGCACAGTACAGATAGTAACAGAGTGACAGGGGCCTGGGGACTTCCATCCACTGGTTCACTCCCTAAATGATTGCCATTGCCAGGGCTCGCCAGAGCAAAAGCTGTAAGCCTGGAACTCCGTTGAGGTCTTCCGTGTTGGTGGGAGGGCTCGACTATTGAGACATCTGCTGCCTTGCTGGGTGCATTAGCTGGAGGCTGGATCAGCAGTAGAATAGCTGGAACTTGAACCAGTGCCCTTCTGGGATGCTGGCATCACAGGTCGTGGTTACTCTGCTGCGCCTCAGTGCTAGCCCACGTGAGGAACAGTTATGCAGACAGTTCCCAGGTTCATAGAAGTATCTGCCTGTTGATTGTGGAGAGATGCATTCTGGTTTGGGATGGCTAGGGAAGTAAGAATGTAGAGTGAGATAAGTTGAAAGGAGTAGGGTTCTCTGTGACCTTCTGCCTTCTCTCTAGGTTTTGTGCTGGTTTCTGTTCCTGCTGTCTCTTGCTCCTTGGAATTAATCAAAACCGTTTGTGTTTACTGCTGAATACACAAGTACCTGAATTGAAGCTGTTATCAGGAGACACTGACTTGATAAAGGCTACTAAGTGTTCATTCATGAAATTTCCCTTTTTAAAACTCTAGGATTAATGATTTAGGTTTTGCATAGTTTTTAAATGCAGTGTATATGACTTAAGTTAATATGTTAGCCCTCCAAATGTCCCATTTAATTTGATCTGGACTAGTTTTATATATGCCAGCATGTAAATTTTTAAGCTTTAATATTTGGTCATACTGCACAGATGCACATGCAGAGTTGTCATTTTTTATCCAAGCCTAAATGTAAATTTGGTTTTAATTTGTCTCCTATTTAGCCCTGATCTACTTTTGTTAAATCTAATTTTATGTCTTTTTGCAATTATCATTTTCTTTTTATCTCTGAACACCTTAATTGTGAAAACCTTTCAATAGTCACATCTTTGGATGGCACAGAGATCTCTGCCCATTGGTACAAGTCTTTATATAATAAATATGTAATAAAAAGCTTTTATATTGACTTTTACTTGATCTGCATTTTTCTTACAAGTGCAATAAACTTTCTAATGTACCAGGATTCAGTTCTCCCTTACAAAGCTTTATAGGTCCTGTTTTTGTGTTTGCATAAGTGTTTGTAACTTTTTGTAATTCCTTGTCTGAGGCTATATGTGGGGACATGCCTGAAAAATGGCTCTTTGTTGTTGTTAAATATTTATTCATTTGAAAGCAGGGGTTACAGAGGGGCAGAGAGAGTGAGAACACTGGTTCATTCTCCAAAGGGTTGCAATGGCCAGAGCTGTGCCAATCCAAAGCCAGGATCCAGAGCTGCTTCTGGTCTTCCACGTGGATGTAGGGGCCCAAGGATTTTGGCCATCTTCTACTGATTTTCCAAGTCATAGCATAGAGCTGGATAGGAAGTGGGGCAGCTCGGACTCAAACCAGCAGCCATGTGTGATGCCAGCACTGCAGGCGGCGGCTTTACCAGTTTTGCCACAGCGCGGGCCCCGGGAATGGTTACTTGAATTGTGTGTGTGTGTGTGTGTGACAGAGAGAGAGAGAGAGAGAGAGAGAGAGAGAAATAGATACATATTTTTTTTATCCACTGATTCACTTCCTGGATGACCACAATGGTCAGGCCAAAGCTACGAGCCAAGGACCCATTCCAGATCTCCCACATGGGTGGCAGGAGTCCAAGGACTGGGGTTGTCTTCTGCCCTCCTAGGTGAGTTAACAGGGTGCTGAATCAGAAGCCGAAGAGCCAGGATTCAAAACCTTAAGTCCCGTATGGGAAGCTGGTGTCCCAAATGCAGCTGAACCCTCTGAACCACACCTCCAGATCCACTCTGATTTATCCAGTATCGGACAGAATCTACTTTGTATTACTGATCGTTACTCTCATTTTCACATGAAATGCACAGTAGTAATGCCTCAGGGAATGCTGATAAATTGGTGTTTGGAAAGCAGTATGGAAACAGGTCTCAAGAATGTGAGGTTCAAAAGGAAGATTGAGCTAAGGGATCAGAAGGTTGTTTCTCAGGTCCATGATTTATCCTCCAAGAAAGTAGAATTAGCAGACAGCAAGTATCCCCATCTGTTACAGAACAACCCTTCCATGTTGTCTGTTGGCAAGGGTTTTTCATGAGGGGATTTTCCATGAGCTTTCTGAAGTTCACATGCATGGATTTAAAAAAAATGCACCTGCAAGTTGCCCCAAATGATGACCTGATCGGGAACAACCAGGAGAGTCAAGATACAAGTTTGAATCAAAACGTCATCACCAACAGCAATACATCAACTTCCAAAAGAATCAATTTAAGAAAAAGACTTAATTTAAGCACAAGTCGTGTCCCAAAACTGCTGCTCTTCCAGTCCAGCTCTCTGCCATGCCCTGGGAGGGCAATGGAGTATGGCCCAGGTGCTTGGGCCCTGCACCTGCATGGGAGACCAGGAGGAAGCACCTGGCTCCTGGCTTCAGATTGGCATAGCACACCAGCCATGGCGGCCATTTGGGGGGTGAAACAACAGAAGGAAGACCTTTCTCTCTTTCTCTCTCTCTCACTGTCTAACTCTGCCTGTCAAAAAAAAATGTCATCACCAACAACAGTACATCAACTCCCAAGAGAATCAATTACGAAAAGACTTAATTTACGCTGAAGTTATATTCCAAAACTGATTATCAAAAAGGTGAATTATTCAGGAATGAGACTAGAAGCATGCAATATATTTCAAAATGTGAAAAATATTGCACCAAATATGTAAATGTCATTTTACACAAACTTCATGGAGTACTCTTGTATTTCTAATCGTTTTAAACCTTGTTGGAACATAAGCTCTCTGAGAAGGCAGAACATTTTGTTTTGTTCAACAGGGTGTTAGAAGTGCCTAGCACATAGTATGTGCTCATAAACATCTGTCAGCTTCATTGAAACAGAATTCGCCCCAGGCCTAGCGTTAAACACAGTTAATTAGATGGTTCTATACTGAAAAACAGTGCAGTCCTAGGTGCAGAAAGAAATTTGTTCGGATTTTCTAACCCCGTGTAACAAGTCATCCCAAATGTTGTGGCTTAAATGGTACTTATTAATTTCCCACTATTGAGGGTATAGCTGGGAGGTTCTTACTTGGAGTCCCTTGTGTGTATAGTCTGGTGGTTGCTGGGCTGATGGTTCCTTCGTCACGAGGCTGTAGAAAGTTAGGAGAAGGTAACCATTTCTTCCTCCAGGTGGTGTCCCTACTTGGCTCACTTCCGCTTCCTCACCACATGGGCAGTAGGTGTGATTTCTTACACCATAGCTGGATCCCCATAGAGCCAGTGTTAGGAGAGGCCCAGGGGGCAGCTGTCTTGCTGCCTTAGAAGCCTTAGTATCATTTATGCATGTTCCAGGAAGGAAAGAATTCATTTACTCACAGGATAATAAACTCATGATGTTAGAGGCAAAGTGACCTTCTGAACAGAATGCCATGGAAAATATGGAGCGCATAGTACTGACTGGTAATTAGGATTAAGAACGGTGTGTCTGGTTAGATTGCCCTGGGCAAGTCCTGACTTCACCATACACTAGTTCTCTTAGACACATCTTGGCCATTTCAGGTTCAATTTCTCATCTACAATAATGGATAAGTCCTTTCAGATTGCATTGTTAGGTTCTTCTGCCATTAGGCATGTTTTGGTGGGAAATTTTGAGACTCTTTGTAAAAGGAACATGGAAGCTGATAAAATCAAACTAAGTAATTGTATTTGGAATGTTGTATTTCTAGTCATTTTGGCCACTAATTTGCTCTTTAAAAGCGGAATGAACCAGTGATTGGTTGGTTTAGGTTTTAGGAATGTAGGGAGATGATCCTTCTTGTCTGGCCTTGGCTGCATGCATTATGGTGCAAAAAGGCTGCAAAATCATCCCATCACTGATTTACTGGAGGGCCCAAGCACTTGGGCCATCCTCCACTGCACTCCCTGGCTACAGCAGAGAGCTGGCCTGGAAGAGGGGCAACCAGGACAGAATCTGGCGCCCATATGGGATGCTGGCACCTCAAGGCGGAGGATTAACCAAGTGAGCCACGGAGCCGGCCCCAACAAGTCATTCTTAACAATGGGAAGGAGATAGATATTGTTGTTTTCCAGTTTTGAAGAAGTTAGAGTTCCAGAATGTTTAAGTTGTGCTGGGGATATTATAGGAGATGTAGATAGACTTTTCTGCGCCTGGTCATGAATATTTTTCAGACCAAGGATGTGACTTCTATTCCTCCTGCCTCATTCTTTTAAATGATGTAGTTGCTTTCAGTCTTTCTCAGTGAATATTATTATTCCCATCTCCCCATACATTCCACCCACTATCCATGTAACCCACATTTTTTGCCTTTAAAGGGAGTTACCGTCAAGGAGGATGAGCAGACCAGAGTCATTGTTGTGGCCAGATTCATGAGTAGTGGTAGGAATCTAAATGATAATTGTGTACACACAGGCCACCATGGGTGTTTTGTGAATAGTATTTCCAATGTGGAATCAAGAGCATTACAGTCTTTTGATTGTGAGTAAAAGGCCTATGGAAGTGTTACCGATTTGAGAAAGCTGACAATCTGTTTTGCAGTTGAGATTAAGAATGGACTCTGTGTATATCAGATGTTTCATACTTTGTTTTTAAAAACAGAATATAGTTCATGTGTTTGCAGGAGTAGATAGCACGCAAGGATTCAAACTTGATAACATGCGTTAGATGTTTTTGTAAAAGCTGCTTTGGTTTTAGATGTTTTTGTAAAATCTGCTTTGGTTTTCAGTCGTTTAGTGTATTTCACTGCCTTTTCCCTCCTGTAAATTAACTATTCAACTGCTAGGCAGTCTTTATAATTTTATGTTTGACATAATTATCATCTGTTCTGCTTTATAGTAAGATTGTACTCCACCCAAATAAGAAGCAATCAAAGGAATTAAAGCAGATAGCAGTCAAATTCACATAAGTGAATGCTAGAGGCTCAAGGATTTGTAAGTATTGATTTGGCAACATCTAAGTTGCTGCTGGCACAAAACTTCTATTTATTTGTATTATTTGAAGGATATAATGTAAATCTTTGTTAATGAAAAACTCAGGAAGGAGGTGATTAAATAGAACTAAGTACTTCCTTAACATACAGAATGCTTACTTGCTGATCGATATCGGGAAATACTGAAACTGGCTATCGTAAAACATTTGGTCTCAGGGAACCAGGTCTTGTAGGTCCATTTTATTAAAGACTTGTTTGTTTGAAAGGCAGAGTTGACACGGGGATCTTCCATCTGCTATTTCACTCCCCAAATGGCCACAATGGAAAGGTCAGGCCAAAGGCAGAAGCCTGGAACTGCATTCGGGTCTCCCAAAGTGGTGCATGTACCCAAGCACTTAGGCCCTCATCAACTGCCTTCACAGGCAGATTAGCAGGGAGCTGGAATGAAGTGGAGCATTGGGACTCGAACCTGTGCTCACATGGGGTGCTGGCATTGTGGGCTGCGGCTTAACCCACCAAGCCTTAGTGCCAGCTCCTATCAGGTCCATTTCTAAAACAATGGAGACCTTTTGGGAAAATCACTTCGGTCCGACCTGCTTGGTGAAGCAATCCCAACAGAGTTCTTTCCTCTGTTGCTTCACTGCTCGACTGCCTGCAACTGCTGGGGCTGGGCCAGGCCAAAGCTAGGAGCCGGGAACTCAATCCAAGCTTCCCACATTGGTGGAAAGGAACCAGATAACTGAGTCAACTTGATCTACTGCCTCCCTGTGTGCATTAGCAGGAAATTGAAGATTTCCTTGCTTTTAGTAACATACGTATAAAATAATGAAGATTTGATCTATGGTAACAACTCTACAATCATATATGTGGGCCTGACCTCTTTGATTGAAGCAGCTGCTGCATAGAGATGCAAGCACCTTCATTGAAGCATTGAAGTTAGAAGTCATGTTAGTATTCTTGTCTGCCACGTCTTAAATATATATCATTTTTTATAAAGGAAGTGTTTATTTGAAAGGCAGTTACAGAGAGGCAGAGCAGAGAGAGGGAGGTGTTGCATCTGCTGGTTCACTCCCTAGATGGCCACAGAATCTGTGCTGATCTGAAGCTAGGAGCTTCTGCAGGGTCTCCCATATGGGTGCAAGGGCCCAAGGACCCGGGCTATCTTCGACTGCCTTCACAGGCCATAGCAGCTGGATTGGAAGTGGAGGAGCTGGGACTTGAACTTGTGCCCTTATGGGATGCCAGCACTGTAGGTGGTGGCTTTACCTGCTATGCCACAGCGCCAGCCCCTAAATATGAATCTTTCTAATTTAAGTATGTTAAGTTTCAGTAAACTATTATTTGATAATTCTGAGAGAAATACAGTGGTTTTTGTACTTGAGTCCTTTCTTTTGACATTTTAAGTATTGTGACCCTGAATGAATTGTGTTGTTGAATACCAGCTATGTCCTAGTGAAGATAGACAATGAATATACAAGTTGAGGGCTGCTATTGATATACTTGTTACTCACTATGTTGCCAATTCATCTTGTAGTCGGTGTTCTTTTCCATGTGTTTTTGTCTGTCACTACAGCTAAAGAAGTAAATAGGTCATGGCACGCTTAACAAAAAGACAACAGGCAGATACAGAAGCTATCCAGCATCTTTGGGCATCCATTGAGATCATAAGGAACCAGAAGCAAATCTCCAACATTGACCATATGACAAGGTAAGTAAAGCAAAAATATCCTGTAATATTTCATGTAAAGCTCTCCAAAATGCCCGTCTTTTCTGGTAGCCTATACGTGTTAGAGCTGAAGTCACTTTTTTGTCTTGTAGAAATACACTTGTTCAGAATACAAACACAGCAACATACTTAAGTAACCTGTATTTATTCATTTTTAATAAAAATATTATAAGTACTATTTATAATTGCTTATTAGCTATCAATAATTTTTTATTTTTATTCACTTTTTATAAAAATACTATAAGGACTATTTATAATTGCTTATTAGCTATCAAGAATTTTTTTTAACTTTTATTTATTTAAATATAAATTTCCAAAGTACAGCTTATGGATTACAATGGCTTTTCCCCCCCATTACGTCCCTCCCACCCGCAACCCCTCCCATCTCCCGCTCTCTCTCCCAGATTCCATTTACATCAAGATTCATTTTCAATTATCTTTATATACAGAAGATCAATTTAGTATATATTAAGTAAAGATTTCATCAGTTTGCACCCACACAGAACATAAAGTGTAAAATACTGTTTGAGTACTAGTTAAGCTGTCAAGAATTTTTAACACTTGGCAACTTTAACATTTGCAGAGTGTTAAAGAAAAGTGATAGTAATACATGTCTTTGAATATTTCTGATTAAAGAAGTATTTACTCGGTCTTATTTTGTTAGGGGTTGCTTGTTGAATTTTAGCAAATATCAACGTTAACATGTTAATGATCTTTTTTTGTTTTTTTTTTAATCTGTAAATGGGATGAGCTGAGTTATATATAGTTTTTATACGTTATATATATAGTTATATATATTTTAGGTTTGTTTATTTATTTGAAAGAGTTAGAGGGAGAGACAGATCTTTCATCTGCCAGTTCATTCTCCAAGTGACCCCAGTGGCCAGGGCTGGGCCAGGCCGAAGGCAAGAGCCAGAAGGTTCTTCTGTGTCTCCCACGTTGGTTGCAGGGGCCCCAGCACTTAGGCCTCCCTCTGCTGCTTTCCTCGGCCATGAGCAGGGAG
The DNA here is from genome assembly GCF_964237555.1 of Oryctolagus cuniculus. Taxonomy (NCBI): domain Eukaryota; kingdom Metazoa; phylum Chordata; class Mammalia; order Lagomorpha; family Leporidae; genus Oryctolagus; species Oryctolagus cuniculus. The sequence continues at coordinate 100,566,815 of NC_091444.1, read as the reverse complement.
CTGAATTGGCACGGGAGTAGATGGGAGCCAGCACACATATGGGATATCGGCATTGAAGGCAGCAGCTTAAACTGCTGTGACAAAAGGCTGGCCCCATATACTTTTAGATTTCTCAAGTCTTCCTTTAATTCCTGGAATTAAACTTGGTGTAGAGTTCTGATATTTGAACATATTAATGTATTGGTATTTATTAATTTATATTTAATAGTAGACCATATTTTAGTACTCCTGTGGAAAACTTTTTCTATTTTTTTCTTTTAAGTTGCTATTCCGGTTTACTCCCCAAATGCTGACAATGGCTGGCAGCGTCGGGGTAGCATGGGGCATCGTGGGAGAGCAGGGTGCACAGTTTGTTTGCAGGCAGCCGAGGAGAAGGATGCAGTGGCGGTAGCGGGGACTCTGGGAAAGTGTCTGTAGGTATGTACCGTCAGTGACATTGGGGCTCCCCAGTCCCCCACTCCCCTTGGTGAGAGAGACTTCCACTTCCCTGCCCGCTCGACCCCCGGCTCAGGTGTCCCTCCCCTTCCCCGCAGCCAGGTGCACTCACCGTTTGTTGACGCCCTGTAAGGAGAGTGGAGTCTGCCCAGCAGTCCCGAGTTCGCGGCCGCTCAGAGGGCCTTCGGCGAAGCACTGGCCTGCTTAGAAAGTTAGAGAAAACCTGGGCTGGCCGCGGCCTCATGCAGGTTAGTGTGGGAGCGGCTTCCCATGCGCCGTAGGCATCAGCGTCGGTGCCTGTGGGGCATCTGCCTGCATGAGGCCTTGGCGTTGGTAGTATCGGCGGAACCGGCGGGGAAGTGCAGTTCAGTGGCCGGCCACGGAGAGAAGGATCCGGCGGCAACAACTTGGGAAGTGTTGGGCGGTCGGCCAGGAAGAGCAGGTGTGTACTGGTGGCAGTGGTGACACGTTGGACAGCAATGGCTAAGCAGGCAGTGGTGGCGGTGAAGAAGCGTCGGGCGGGGAAGCAGAAGACTTCGGCGGTGGCTGCCTGTCTGGCAGCAGTGGGGAACGCAGGGGCCGCAGGTCTGTGTCCTCCGGCAGGGGCTTCAGTGTCGGTAGCAGAGGCCTCGGAGGCGTCAGCGTCAGCCTTGCATGGGGCGTCGTGCGCGGGGAAGCACAGTTCCACGACGGGAAGTGGAGAGGAAGGACGAGGCAGCAGTGGCGACTGCATATCTGTGGCCGTCTGTGAGGCAGCACAGATCTGCATCCACGACAGCAACGAGTAGCAGCACAGTGGCAGTGAGGTAGGGAGTGGGGAAGCATCCGGCGTCCTGGGTGGGGAAGCGTGCCTCGGTGTTGGTGTTGGTGAGGATTGTGGCATTCTGGGCGGGCAGGGGAGCAGAAGTCTTCAGCGGCGGGAACCCGGCCGTGGCGGCAGCTTTGCTCAGTTCCGTGTTGGCAGGCAGCGGTGGCAGCCTCAGTGTCCAGGTGGGTAGCGGTGTGGGTGTGGGCATCAGCGTCGTGTGGAGCATCATGGGCAGGGAAGCGCAGTTCGGCAGTGGGCAGTGGAGAGGAAGGATGAGGCAGCAGTGGCTCCGCGAAGCATGGCGTGGTCGGCGACAGGGACACTTTGAGCAGCAGGGGTAAAGTAGGTGGTGGCAGCGACCCGTGGGGTGGTTTTGGTGCAGCGTCGGTGTCATTGGTGGGGAAACAAGGCTCTAAGTCTGCCTCGGTGAAGCGTGGGGGCTTCCTAGGCAGGGAGGTGTAAGTCTGTGGTGGCGGCAGCAACACAGAGGGCAGCTAGGGTCACCAGGTGGCGGGGGAGCTGGTGAGATGAGGGGCAGCGGCGCTGAAGTGTAGTTCCTTGTGGACGGCGGCACAGCGATGCCTTGGAAGTGTGAGGCGTTGCAGGCTGGGAAAGGGGAGTCTGCGTTGGTGGAGCATGGGGCATCGTGCGCAGGGACGTGCAGTTCGGAGGTGGCGTTGACTGTGGCAGTGTGTTGGGTAGTGCAGAGAAGCAGGCAGCAGTGGAGAGGCAGTGGCGAAGAAGCCTCAGGCCACTGGCAGGGAAGTGTGGGGTGCAGGTCCCCTTGGAGCCGGTGGGCCTCTCGGGTTTTCATGGCCTGCACACAGAGATGCTCCCCTCCCCCTGCCTTTGCATCATGGCGTCCAAGAGGAAAGGGAGGGTGAGGGGTCAATATTCTTTGGGTGCTAGTTGTCCACAGCGTTTCACCTGGGGACAGGCTGCCTGCTAGCAGTGAGTTTCCTGCATCATCTGGGAACCACCGGCTTCCAGAGTTGGTGATCCTGGTCGTGCTGGGTTGAGAGCGTCCAGGTGTTGGCAGTGCAGATGGAGAGCCAGATGGCGCGTGTGCCAGGACCAGCCTCTCTTGCCTGGAGGTTGTCGTCCACAGCATTTAGCTGGCTTTGTGATTTGGGTGCCGATGAGACTGTGGCTACAGGTTGTGGCAGGAGTGAACATCCATTTCAGGTTGCAACCCCAGTGTCTGACAGGGCCCTCACTATTCCTGGAGGGTCTGGGAAGCAGCAGCCGGCACACAGATGATGGGCTGCACCCTGGGAGAGTGGCTGGGCACTCCTGTATTCCTGCTGGGACAAAATGTTGTCCGGTGGTATATTTTATGTATTTTAATTATTTATTTTTTGTTGTTTCCAATAAAAACTCTTACTTTGGTTTTAATAAATTAAAAGGAATAATTACCGTGCATTCTAGAATATTTTTAAATTGATGGGATAGGCAGATGTATTTGAAATATTTTTGTCTTAAATTTACAGTGTGGAGGATTTTCCCTATTGTCACAGAGTTTGAGTTTCTTTAAATTTCTTTTTTATGTGACTGATGTGGAGAGAAAATTTAAGATTATCAAGGTTTTTTTTTTGTTATTGCTGTTGTCATTTCCTATTTATTTCTGTTGACATGAATTGTTACTAAGCAGACATATATTAATATTAACCAGTGAAAAATGATTGTTTTTTGCCTGTACTCATTATGAAATCAGGACCGGACTTCAGTTAGGCATTACAAATGAAGAGATTGGAGAGGAAAACTTGTCATAATTGTTATAATATGCTAAATGAAGGGAAAGGAAGATATGCAAAAAAATCCAAGGGAGTTTTCCTTTAGTTTTGAAAGATCACCTAATACTAGCTTTAGGCTTTTTAACAGCTTTTGGGTGTCATTCATCAGTACTAAAAGCTTTCTTGGGGGCACACATTTGGTGTGGGAGTTAAGTCAGTCCTTGGGATGTCTGTGTCTTGTGTTACAGTGCCAGGATTTGAATTCTGGATCCATCTCCAGTTCCAGCTTTTCTGGCAGTGTGTCTTCTGGGAGACATCAGGTGATGTCAAAAGTATCTGGGTCCCTGTCACCTATAGGAGAGACTGAGTTCCTTGCTCCTAGCTTCATCCTGACCAAGTCCTAGCTGTTTGCAGGCATTTGAGGTGTGAGGGAGTAGATAGGAGGGCTCTCTTTGCCTTTCAAATCAATAAAGTTAACATTTTTTCAAAAATGCGATTTTTATATTGAAAATGTATTTCAGAAGCAGATACTGATACATGCCTGCACACACACACACACACACAAAATGCAAGAAACAGATATAAAGAGGACTCCCACCTGTTGGTTCACTTCCTAATTCCCACACCTACTGGTCCTGAGACTGGCTGAGTTGAGGAGTTGGGAACTCATTCCATGTTTCCCACAGGGGTGATGGGTGCCCAAATACTTGAGCCATAACCATTTCTTTCCATGTCCACAAAACAGGAAGCTGGAGTCAGGAGCCAGAAACAGGTACTCAGTTTCTTGGGCTATCACAACTGCCTTATAGGTCCACATTAATAGGAAGCTAGAGTCAGGAGCTGGATGTGGATACTTAACCCAAGTACTTGTAGTGTGGAATGAGGTGACTTTAATTGGCATGTTAACCTGTGTTTCAAAGATTTTTTCTTGTGACATCATATGTAGTTTTTTTTTTTTTTTTAAATCAGGCCTTAAGGCATTTGGATATGGCTGAAGAGCCCATGAGAGTATTTTAGGCATGGAAAGCCAAGACACTCTGGGGGGAAAAAAAAAAGAAGAAGACCTAAATGAAAGATCTCTGCGAGTGAGATCCCAGTGGAAAGAACAGGTCTTCAAAGAAGGAGGTACCTTTCTCTGAAGGGAGGAGAGAACCTCCACTTTGACTATGACCTTGTCTAAACAAGGTAAGAGTCGGAGAACTCAAAAGGCTTCCATAGCCTTGGCAACTCATGACTAGAGCCTAGGGAGATTACTGACGCCATAAACAAGAGTGTCACATTGTTAAGTCAACAACAGGAGTCACTGTGTACTTACTTCTCATGTGGGATCTCTCCTTAATGTGTTGTGCAATGTGAAGTAATACTATAACTAGTACTGAAACAGTATTTTTCACTTTGTGTTTCTGTGTGGGTGCAAACTGATGAAATCTTTACTTAATATATACTAAATCAGGCTGGCGCCGTGGCTCAATAGGCTAATCCTCCACCTTGCGGCGCCGGCACACCGGGTTCTAGTCCCGGTCGGGGTGCCGGATTCTGTCCCGGTTGCCCCTCTTCCAGGCCAGCTCTCTGCTATGGCCAGGGAGTGCAGTGGAGGATGGCCCAGGTGCTTGGGCCCTGCACCCCATGGGAGACCAGGAAAAGCACCTGGATCCTGGCTCCTGCCATCGAATCAGCGCGGTGCGCCGGCTGCAGCGGCGGCCATTGGAGGGTGAACCAACGGCAAAGGAAGACCTTTCTCTCTCTGTCTCTCTCTCTCACTGTCCACTCTGCCTGTCAAAAAAAAATATATATATATATACTAAATCAATCTTCTGTATATAAAGATAATTGAAAATGAATCTTGATGTGAATGGAATGGGAGAGGGAGCGGGAGATGGGAGGGGTGCAAGTGGGAGGGAAGTTATGGGAGGGAAGCCATTGTAATCCATAAACTGTACTTTGGAAATTTATATTTACTAAATAAAAAAATAAAAAATTAAAATCTTTTAAAATGAAAAAAAGATTTTTATTTATTTATTTGACAGGTTAGAGTTACAGACAGTGAGAGAGACAGAGAGAAAAGGCTTCCTTCCATTGGTTCACTCCCCAAATGGCTTCCATGGCTGGAGCTATGCCGATCCGAAGCCAGGAGCCAGGTGCTTCTTCCTGGTCTCCCATGCAGGTGCAGGGGTTCAAGCACTTGGGCCATCCACTGCCATCCACTGCCCTCCCGGGCCACAGCAGAGAGCTGGACTGGAAGAGGGGCAGCCGGGATTAGAACCCGGTGCCCATATGGGATGCTGGTGCCGCAGGCGGAGGATTAACCTAGTGCACCGCCATGCTGGCCCATTATATGTAGTTTTTTTTTTTTCTCATGTACCATACTGTTCATGGTTAATGTTTCTGTATCTGTTATTTACTTAATGTACCTCATTTTCTTATTCTGTATTGAGTCTTTGCATTTCTTTTTTAGCAAATAGGTAAGCAGTGATGTAGGGAACTTCGTTTTTCTTTGTATTTTCTTTTAATTTTAATTAGTGTGTCACAGGCTCAGTGTGCTTTGTAGACACAGTTGTAAGAACTTAATGATAGTCCCTTCTGCCCTCCACCTTATTCTCTTGCACTGTTTCCTTCTCCCTTTTCTTTGTCCTTGGTTTAGTTTTTGAGAGAGCCAATTTTCAAATTAAATTACAGTAAAAAGGCTTAATACTTTAACAAATAAGTTTAACAAGTAAAAAGCAAAATGATACCAGTTTAGTGAGAATATTAACAATGACTGTAAGCAATAATTGAGTAGAAAAATGATCATTTCGCCCTTATGCAGTAAATTTTAAAGTAATTACAGATCATTAAAACTGGTACTGTAAGATTGTTAACTATTGTTTTCACAAAGTTATAAAAGTTTTACAAAGCTGTATTTGCAGTAATACTGATGCACACAAACCTTTCTTTTTTTTCCCCCTAAATTCATATAAGGGGGAACATGTGGTATTTGTCTTTCTGGGTCCAGATTATTTCACTCAACATGATGACATGATGTGCTCCAGCTGTGTCCATTTTGCTGCAAATAGTAGAATTTCATTCATTTTATGGCTGGGTAAGATTCCATTGTGTATGTATACCACATTTTTTTTTACCCATTCATCTAATGATGGACACCTTGGTGGGTTCCAAATTTTGGCTGTTGTGAACAGTGCTGCTAAAAACATGATGCAAGTATCTCTTGGATAGCTTGTGTTCAAGTATTTTGGTATATACACAGTACTGTGATGTGGAAAATCTGTTTCTGGTTTTAAAACACATCTCAGCTGGTGCCGTGGCTCAATAGGCTAATCCTCCACCTAGCGGCGCCGGCACACCGGGTACTAGTCCCGGTCAGGGTGCCGGATTCTGTACCAGTTGCCCCTCTTCCAGGCCAGCTCTCTGCTGTGGCCCGGGAGTGCAGTGGAGGATGGCCCAGGTGCTTGGGCCCTGCACCCCATGGGAGACCAGGAGAAGCACCTGGCTCCTGCCTTCAGATCAGCGCGGTGCACCGGCCACAGCGCGCTGGCCGTGGCAGCCATTGGAGGGTGAACCAACAGTAAAAGAAGAGAAAGGTCTTCTCTCACTGTCCACTCTGCCTGTCAGAAAACACACACACACACACACACACACACATCTCATCTCCACATTGTTTTCCACAATGGCTAAACTAATTAAGATTTCTCCCAGCAGTGTTTAAGTGTTCTTTCTTCACCATATCCTTGTCAGCATTTGTTACTCTGTGTTTTGGATTTTATCTATTCTGTTATGGGTGAGGAGATATCTCATTGTGGTTTTGATTTCATTTCCTTGAAGTCTAGAGCTGAGCATTTTATTTCATATATTTGTTGGTCATTTGCATTTTCAGTCTCCTTTTCAAGAACTGCCTGTAAGCCCTTTTTCCTTTCTGAATTGAATTGATGTTGTTTTTGACCTTTTAATTTGCCGATATATTCAGGATGTTAATCCTTTGTCAGATAGATGCTTTGCAAATTTTTTTTTTTGTGTGGTCTTTTGGATGTCTGTCCACTGCTGTCATTTCCTTTGCTTCTGAGTTTGATACAGTTGCACTTGCTTAATTTTGCTTTTGTTGCCTGAGCTCTGGAGATCCTGTCCATGAAGGTGTTCCCTATACTGATGTCGTTGAGTGTTTCCCTTACATTTTCTTTAAGAAACTTCAAAATATCAGGGCTTAAATTTGGTCTTTGATCTATGTTCGGTTGATTCTTGTATGTGGTGAGAGATATGGATCTAATTTCATTCTTCTGTGTACATGCATCCAGTTTTGACAGCACCATTTTTGAGGATATTATCATTAACTCCACTGTGTGGTCAGAGCACTTTTTTCGTAAGTCAGTTGGCTATACGTATATGTATGTATTTGATCCCCATTATTGATGCATATGAGACTAACGTATAGATAATGACTTATCTGTCATCTAGCTATAAAGTTATTGAATGTGAAATGTGAGAAACTTCTTATTTTCCAGAATCACGTATTCATGAGTGTCCCTCTGCTTCTTGAGATACGGAAACTTGTCCTGATCTATTTCAGGGAGCACTTTCACTTTTTTAACTGTAAAAGCATTGAGGGGAAAGAATAGCTTAGTGCAGAGGGGAAACAGCTTTCCTTTCTGTTACGAAACCGCCACAGGGTAAGGTCCTCTGAATGTGGCTGTATGATGTAAAATCCAAGTGGTAAAGACAGTAGATGGCACATTGCCTGCCTTTGTATTGTTATTTCTACCAAACAGGTTACTGAATATGTTGGGTAGTAAAGAGTGGATAGGAATAAATGCAGCAGATTAACAGGTGCCCACTTTAATATTTTACACAATTTTAAATGAATTTTAACATCATAAATGAAGGAGAATGTATACTTAAATAGCATATAATGTTAAAGCTAAAGTAGAAAAATATTTATTGACGGATTCATCACAATTAAACAAAATATCAAATAATAAAATGAAAGAAAACCATTCTTTTTGTGGCATGAAATAGTAACAACAATCTTCAGTATCAAGCTTTCATTAAAATGTGAAGACGAGAGGCTCAGCAGCATTGAAGTGGAAGTATCAGAAATGCTGTGTGAGTGTGCCGCTCCTGCTGGTGACAGTGATGATGGTGGATTCATCCCACAGAGAAAGCATAGACATCCTGAAAAGCTGCAGTTGCCTATTAAGGAGGATGGAGAATATTGAGTAAGTCAATAGCAACATTAACAGTAACTGTGATATTGGTCCACAAAAGTATTTCTAGTGTAGCAGAATATTCATGATTAACAAATGTTGTACTTCTGCTAAAAATCTTATGTGGTGTTTTGTAATGAGAAAAATATAAGTTAACAAAAAATTGACATCCAATTTTTCAAAAGCTATTGACAAGTATTTAGTTTAGAAACTAACAACCAGTTGGAAAATGATTGTGTTTTTGGGCTTTGTTCCCATTGCCTGAGTGCTCCAATATCAGATCCACAAAATGGTCCTGATGTTCTGAGGAATGATTGCCCAGCATATTCCTGTATTTCTGGAAACATTTCTGTGTATTGAGTAAGCCTATCAAAATCAAGCCATTATCCTTCACTATCTATGTTAGTGATGTAGATTGCTTATTGGTTTTCTTGTTCCATTCTTTTCTTAAAGCCTCTTTTCATCAATTCTTAACACAGCAGACTCCTTAAAATGTAATTAAGATTATGTGATTCCTCTGCTCAAAACCTTGTACCTGCCTCTCATCTCATAATTCAGTATGCAGTGTCAAAGTTCTTCCTCATGCCTACAAGGCAATACATGATCTGACTTTATCTCTCTGACTGAAACGTTTGGTTTCTATCTCCTTCACTCTGCTCCATCTGCACTGAATGCACCATTTCTTAAACACTCTAGACATCCTGTACTTGAAGCTTTTCCTTCAGATATCCTCTTGATTGTTTATTGCCATTTCTGTAGATTTATTTACATAGTATTTCCATATCTAAGTGTAAGAATCCTTGATACATTATTTTAAAAAGACTGATGAATAATTGTCTTTTTTTTCTTTATTTGACAGAGTTAGACAGTGAGAGAGACAGAGAGAAAGGTCTTCCTTCCGTTGGTTTACCCCCCCAAATGGCCAACACGGCCAGTGCCGCGCTGATCTGAAGCCAGGAGCCAGGTGCCTCTTCCTGGTCTCCCATAGGGGTGCAGGGGCCCAAGCACTTGGGCCATCCTTCCTGCCTTCCTGGGCCACAGCAGGGAGATAGACCGGAAGAGGAGCAACCGGGACTAGAACCCTGCACCCATATAGGATGCAGGTGCCACAAGTGGAGGATTAACTTAGTGCGCCACGGTGCTGGCCCCTGTCTTTTTCTTTTTTTTTAAAGAAGATTTATGGGGGCTGGCGCTGTGGTGCACTAGGTTAATCCTCTGCCTGCAGCGCTGGCATCCCATATGGGCACCGGGTTCTAGTCCTGGTTGTTCCTCTTCCAGTCCAGCTCTCTGCTGTGGCCTGGGAGGGCAGTGGATGATGGCCCAAGTGATTGGGCCCCTGCACCTGCATAGGAGACCAGGAAGAGGCACATGGTTTCGGATTGGAGTAGCTCCGGCCATTTGGGGGATGAACCATTGGATGGAAGACCTTTCTCTCTCTCTCTCTCTCTCTCTCTCTCTCTCTCTCTCTCTAACTGTTGTCAAATAAAAAATAAATAAATAAATTATGTATCTGAGAGACAGAGTTACCAACAGAGAGAGGGAGAGTCAGAGAGTTCGGTCCTCCATCTGCTGGTTCACTCCCCAAATGGCTGTAAATGGCAGGAGCTGGTCTGATTGAAGCTAGGAGCCAGGAGCTTCTTTTGGGTCTCCCGTGTGGGTACAGCAGTCCAAGTACTTTGTCCATCTTCCACTGCTTTCCCAGACAAATTAGCAGGGAGCTAGATGGGAAGTGGAACAGCAGAGAATCAAACCAGTCCCCTAATTGGATGCTGGCACAACAGGTAGAGGCTTAACCTACTACACCACAGTGCTGGCCCCAATGAATAATTGTCTTTTGGACATCAATTGATGTATAGTTTTATGGTTGGAATTGGCTCATTCAGAACTGGCTTAGCACCATGGTGTTTTTACATTTTTTTTAAGATTTATTTTATTCATTTCAAAGGCAGAGTCATAGAGAGAGGCAGAGACAGAAAGAGGTCTTCCATCTACTGGTTTACTCCTCAAATGGCTGCAACAGCCAGAGCTGAGCCGATCTGAAGCCAGGAGCCAGGAGCCTTTTCGGGTCTCCCATACTGGAGCAGAGGTCTGAGGACTTGGGCCATCTTCCACTGCTTTTCCAGGCACATTAGCAGGGAGCTGGATTGGAAGTGGAGCAGCCGGGATTAGAATTGGCACCTCTATGGGATGGGCACTGCACCACAGTGCCAGTCCTAGTTTTACTTTTTAATTGTTGAATTTTTTATTTAATGGGGCCATTAAGTCTTGGAACATAATATATGTAAAATGTTATCTCTAAAATTAAAAATTAAAGAAATAAGTAGTTTAGATATGGAATCTTTTTAATTTTTTTTTTTTTTTGACAGGCAGAGTGGACAAAGAGAGAGACAGAGAGAAAGTTCTTCCTTTTGCCATTGGTTCACTCTCCAATGGCTGCTCCGTGCTGATCTGAAGCCAAGAACCAGGTGCTTCTCCTGGTCTCCCATGCGGGTGCAGGGCCCAAGGACTTGGGCCATCCTCCACTGCACTTCTGGGGCATAGAGAGAGCTGGCCTGGAAGAGGGGCAACTGGGACAGAATCCGGCACCCCGACCGGGGCTAGAACCTGATGTGCCAGCGCCACAAGGCAGAGGATTAGCCTAGTGAGCCACGGCGCAGGCCCGAATTTTTTAAATTTTTTTATTTGAGAGACATAAAGAGAGAGCCTTATACAGCAAATATGCAGGGACATTTTGAATTGTTTGCATACTTTCTAGGAATTTATGGGCACAAAACTTTCTCTTGTGAAATATCAAATCCTTTTAAATCATATGGCAGTTCTTTAATGTTATTACTTCTAATAATTAACTATATTCTTGCAAATTATAATTTTAATGGTGGTATGGTAGTGTATCCTATGGAAATTTGATTTTTATAAATTTGAATGTTGGATTATTTTAATTTTTTAGTATTATAAAAATGCTGCAACAAACATTGTGTAAATATTTCTTTTTACATTTTTGGACAAGACATTGTATTTGCATTGAAACTGGTACAGCAAGAATTTCTTCTTTTTTTTTTTAAATTTTAGCTCCCACATAAAAGGGAGAACATGCAGTATTTATCTTTTGGTGTTGGTTTATTTCTCTCAACATGATGTCCTCCAGTTGTAACCATTTTGATGCAAAGATAGAATTTCATTATTTTCCTATCTGAATAATAATCCATTGTGTGTGTGTGTGTGTTTGTATCACATTTTCTTCATCTATTTTTCTGATGACAGATACCTTGGTTGGTTCCCTATCTTACCTTTTGTGAACAGTGCTGCCCTAAATAATGTTGGTACAGGTATTTCTTTGATACAACGTGTTCATGTCTTGGGTATATGCCCAATGGTGGGAATGCTGGGTCATATGGTAAATCTATTTCTAGGTTTTTATGATATTGCCAGTTTTACAGTTTTTGCACTACTTTGCATTCCACAGTGTATAAGAGTTCCCCTTTCTCCATATCCTCACCAGCATTTGTTACTCTTTGTCTTGTGGAAGATAGCTGTTCTGTCAGGGGTGAGGTAGTATGTTATTGTGGTTTTGATTTGCATTTCCCTGATGCCTGATAATTTTGAACATTGTTTCTCATAGTTGTTTGCCATTTTTGTTTCTTCTTTTGAGAACTTTCTGGTGAGGTCCTTCTTTTGCCCATTTCTTTACTGGATTGATTGTTTTCCTATCATTGAATTTTTTTTTATATCCTGGATAGGTAGCTTACAAATATTTCCCATTGTTTTGGATGTCTCTTTACTCTGTTTTTTCTTTCAGTTGATGTATAGAAGCTTCTGAGTTTGATATAAAGCCATTTTTCTAGTTTTGGTTTTATTGCCTGTGATTTGGGTGTCATATGCAAGAAAAATGTTTCTTTACATGTCCAAGTATTTTACATTGAAAAAAAATGCTTCAATATATAATTATTGGGTTAAATTCTAAGAAGCTTTTAAAACATCTGACTAATGTTTCTAAATGGCTCCCAAAATTAATATTAATTTATAATTCCACCAGAACATGTGATATTTATTTTTTCCCAACCTAGAATGGTTTTTGACTCCTATTGGTTTATTCTTAACGCATATGGAGTGAAAATAAGAGGGGACGTGATTACTGATTAGTTTTCCAAAAACTTTTCATGCATAGAAAAAACAACCTCTATTGTATTTCTAATAATTACATGTATGTTTATAAATCATAACTTAATAGTGATTAGTTAACTATCTTTCCTAATTGATGGTAATTAGGACTATGCAAAGAAAAGGCAATTTTTAACTTTTAATTTTACTGGATAATTTCAAAATTGCTTTTGTATGATATTTATCAGAGGTACTGATAACAAATTTACCATTTATCAAAGTGTTCTTTCAAGCATATCTGTCTTTTGAAGAAGAGATTGAAGTGAGACATAAGAAACATAATTACAAAGAAAAATATTTGATATAAAAATGTATTAAAATATATAAGCTTCATAATAGGAGCCAAATTACAAAATGAACATTTTATTTTCTAACAAAATGAATACTAAGATAAGGATTTTTACCTTAAGAATAAGAGAACAGATAAGTCAACAACAGGAGTCACTGTGCACTTACTCCCCATGTGGGAATCCATGTCCTTAATGTGTTGTACAATGTGAATTAATGCTATAACTAATACTCAAACAGTATGTTACACTTTGTGTTTCTGTGTGGGTGCAAACTGTTGATATCTTCACTTAATATATACTAAATTGATCTTCTGTATATAAAATGGTTCTTCTGTATATAAAATTCATTGAAAATGGATCTTGGCCAGCACCGTGGCTCAATAGGCTAATCCTCTGCCTGCGGTGCCGCCACACAAGGATTCTAGTCCCAGTAGGGGCACTGGATCCTGTCCCGGTTGCCCCTCTTCCAGTCCAGCTCTCTGCTGTGGCCCGGGAGTGCAGTGGAGGATGGCCCAAGTTCTTGGGCCCTGCACCTGCATGGGAGACCAGGAGAAGCATCTGGCTCCTGGCTTTGGATCAACACGGAGCAGCCATTGGAGGGTGAACCAACGGTAAAGGAAGACCTTTCTCCCTGTCTCTCTCACTATCCACTCTGCCTGTCAAAAAAAAAAAAAAAAAGAATCTTGATGTGAATGGAATGGGAGAGGGAACGGGAGAGAGGAGGGTTGTGGGTGGGAGGGAAGTTACGGGGAGTGGGGGAAACACTGTAATCCAAAAGCTGTACTTTGGAAATTCAATTTTATTAAATAAAAGTTAAAATAAAAAATAAGGGTAAAAAAGAATAAGAGAACAGAATAAATGCTGATGTGTTCTATGAAAAAACTAGGGAACAGTTAGGGAGAATCAAGGAGCAATATTGCAGAGAAGTAGAGATGAATAAACATCTTGAACTGATGGTTAGCACAATAAAAACAGAATTGAGGACTTTGAAAAATGATTTGAATCAGGTAAATTAATTGTTGCTGAAAATTTACATTTCTAAATTTAATCATTACTAAGTAGTATGTTGCCTTCATTTCATCTATATATATATTATATATATGTAACATATGTTAGCAATCTAAAATTTATTTTAAAAATAAATTATGGTTTGTTTTCTAAAATTATTCATTGTAGAGCTTGGCACCTACTGGTACTCAGTGCATGTTTTCTCTATAAAGCAATGAAAGGTGAATTGAGTTCAACCATTCACATACAGCTTGATTTAGCCATGTTTATATTAAAATTCAGGCTAAATAGCTGTGAAATTATAATAAAATTACTTAAATATCTTGTGAAGAAACTTTATTTTACAGTTTCATCTCTGCCTGAATTTGAGAACTGTTTTTGCTATTTGATGACTTTAGCTGTGATTCATGACATTTTTTGTTAAATTTTTAAAATATTTTATTTATTAATTTGAGAGGTAGGGTTACAGAAAGTGAGAGGGAGAGACAGAGAGAGAGGTCTTCCTTCCATTGGTTCACTCCCCAAATGGCTGCAACAGCCAGAGTTATGCCAGTCCGGAGCCAGGAGCCAGGAGCTTCATCCAGGTCTCCCACATGGTTGCAAGGACCCAAGGACTTGGGCCATCTTCTGCTGCTTTCCCGGGCCACAGCAAAGAGCTGGATGGGAAGTGGAGCAGCTGGGACTAGAACTGAAACCCATATGGGATGCCAGTGTTGCAGGTGGAGGATTAACCTACTGTGCCACCGCACTGGCTCCATGAAATTAAAAATTATTTCCTGTAAGATACAGGCCCTGGTGCTTTGGTAGGTTGCTTCCTCTTAACAGAATTTTTTAAAAATTGTTACTCTTAAATAAGCCGTTAAACTATTTTTCCTGAAAGCCATGACATGACCAACTTATGAAATATGTCTTTAGGTGAGAGAACAGGAAAACAATCTCCAGAGTTCTCTCTCAAGCCAAGAGAATGCAGAAAAACTACAAGATGAAATGCAACTGATTCACCTTTGCCAAAAAAAGGAGGTAGACATTGCACCAAAGGAAGAGAATTATGAGGTATTTTTCTTTATTTGTTGTCAACTATGCATGTGTATGTTTTCATATGTGTATAGATCTATACAACCGCTTGCATCATGCAACATATAGGACACTTTTAATCCAAATATGTATGTATGTATGTTGTAGAAATAGTGGTGGTGCTGACATTTTCAGCCAGTTTGGTAATGTCATGTTAATTCAACTGTGCTTGTCTGTGATTCTCTGAGAGTGGCATTTGCTATGTCCTCTGGGATCCTTGTTCTTTGCAAGAGAATTGACCTGAATTTGCTGCTGGCTACTTTTCTTAGCTTGCTTCCTCTCCATAAAACCTTCAAGGTTCAGACATCTGTGTCTATTCATAATTATTTCTATTTTAATGCAAGCTGCAAAAATGTATTTCATTTAGTTTTTTAAATTCATTTTTAAAATTTTATTTTAGGTATACAAAATTACTCTATTCCAGGTACACAGATTTAGGAACATACTGATGCTTCCCACCCTACCCTCCCTTCTGCTCATGATTCCAACATTCCATCTCCTTCCTCTCCTATTCCCTCTTTTAACTTGTTTACTGATCTACTTTCAGTCTATTTATACTCAAAATATTTACCATACACTAAGAGTTCAACAAATAGTAAGAAGATAAAAAAAACCACTATTCCCTAGTAGTAGAGAGCTGTTAGTAATCATCAATGGTCAGATATCAATTTTCACTCCCATATATTACATTTTTGGTATTTGTCTTTTGGGGACTGACTTATTTCACTAATTAGAATGGTTTACATGTGAACCCATTTTGTTGCAAAACACAATATTTTGTTTCTTTTTAAGGCTGAGTAGTATTCCATGGTGTGTGTGTGTGTGTGTGTGTGTGTATGTATATATATACACACATACATACAGTTTCTTTACCCATTCATCAGGTGATGAACATCTGGTTAGATTCCATATCTTAGCTATTGTGAATTGAACTGCAATAAACATGAGGGTACAGATAAATCTTTCATATGCTGATTTCATTTCCCTTAGGCAAATTCCTAGTAAGGGGATTGCTGGGTCTTATGGCAGATCTATTTTTCAGGTTTCTAAGGTATCTCCACACTGACTTCCACAATGGCTGTACTAGTTTGCATTCCCACCAAAAGTGGATTAGGGTATCTTTTCCCTTACATCCTCACCAGCACGTGTTTGTTTATTTTTCAAGCTAATCAAACATTTTATTGTACATAATAAAAGTGGTATTTTTTAAAAAAAATTTCCAGGCCAAATCTGCAGGAATACATGAGGAATGGATTCCACTGAAGTATAATTAACAATACTTTATGGAATGCATCATTAATCCACTCCACTTCTCATAGTAAATACAGATGCTCACTATAGACTTGAAATGCCTATAACATCAGTAATTCTATTCTTTAAAACAGTACAAATATGCTTATGATGCATAGGAAGATGAAAAAATTTAGACTGGAATGGCATACCAGCTTTTCTAATTTACAGCCAGTTAAGAATTACAGTATATCCAAATAATGCAATTTAATATTGTATATGACTCATTAGTAAGAGATTTTTCTACTCAATAAATAGGAAAATTTGAATTTTAATATTACATTGAATTTCATCACTTTTCAAGAAAAAAACTGAGAGTCATAAGTTCAGGTTTTTTTATAAACAAATACTGACAGCAGTATTTTTCTAACAGAAAATTATAAAAAAATACAAATATGCAGCAAAAGGATAAATATCTAATCTATTCTTAAAATGGAATAGCCTACAGAATTAAAATGAATACACTATGGCCACATGCAATAATGCACAAGTCTTTAAAATGTTGAGTGAAGCAGGACACAATTCATGATGCATGTTCATATATAAAACATGCAAAAAACTACTTTATGACGTTGTAAGCCAGGGAAGTGGTAATCTTTGGAGAAAAAACTAGATACTCTTTTTTTTTATAGGTAGGTTAACATAAGGTTTATTCAGGACAGAAAATGAATGACGTGGGCTCAGGAGGCACAAACCCAGTGACTTTTGAAGAGTCTTGGAAAGATTCCAAAGTAATCAAATTTTAGTCAGAATCTATGCACTCTAAAACAGTAGATTTTATTTATCATTACACAGTGAACATATATTGGTTTGTCCTGCAAAGTGGACTTAGGTAAGTGAGAGCGAATTTCTCCCAGGTTGTTTGCTGCTGTTTTCTTTTTTTTTTTTATCTCTTATTTAGTAAATATAAATTTTCAAAGTACAGTTAATGGATTACAATGGCTTCCCCCCCCCATAATTTCCCTCCCGCTCACACCCCTCCCATCTCCTGCTCCCTCTCCCATTCCATTTACATCAAGATTCATTTTCAATTATCTTTATATACAGAAGATATCAATTCAGTATATATTAAGTAAAGATTTCATCAGTTTGCACCCACACAGAAACACAAAGTGTAAAATACTGTTTCAGTACTAGTTATAGCTACTCTTTATTACACAGAGTACAATGAGGAAGAGTTCAGAGATTTTTCTTTCTTTTCAAGAGAGACTGATGCTTATAACCACTTTATAATTTGCCTCTGCATGTATTTTTTTAATAAAGTATGAGTTAAAAACTTTAAAAAATAGTTCATAGCTGGTAAGAGTTCACTAAGAATGATTACACCCATTTCATACTCTAAACAGTAGTTATGTAATATGGTACTTAATAATCAGGATTATGTTTGTGATTAAAATTACATAAACATGTAAAACATGCTTTCTTTAAGAAACCATAAAGTAAAAAATAACTTTGGAATAATTCACAAAGTAATCAAATAATTTATGGCATTTCCATCTTTTCTGCTTTATGAGTTCTCTGGTGGAAAGTGACATTTACCTTATAATGAAAGAACTTACACACTCATTCAAACTTCTCACCTGTGTGAGTTCTCTGCTGTACAATGAGATTGGTCTTCTAGTGGAAGCACTTTCCACATTCATTACATTTATATGGTTTCTCTCCCATGTCTGTTCTTTGATGATGAATGAGATATGACTTCCTACTAAAAACTTTCCCAGTTTGAGGACATTCATAGGATTTCTGCCCTGTGTGTATTTTCTGATGTACAGTGAGGATTGCTTTCTGGCAAAAGAACTTCCCACATACATTACAGATACAGAGTTTCTCCCCTATGTGAATTCTCTGATGTAGAATGAGATTTGTCCTCTGACTGAATGACTTCCCACGTTCATTACATTCATATGTTTTTCCCCTGTATGAGTTCTGTGGTGATCAGTGAGGTATGACTTCATTATAAAGGCCTTCCTACACTGAGGACATTCATAAGATTTCTCTCCTGTGTGTGGTCTCTGGTGTGCTACAAGGGTTGTCTTTTGGCAGAGACTTTCCACATTCATTACTAATGTAAGGTTTCTCCTCATTAAGAGTTTTCTCATGAAGAGCAAGGGTTGTCTTTTGGGAGAAGGATTTCCCATATTCATTACAAATATATGGCTTCTCCCCTGTATGAGTTCTCTTTTGGACAGTAAGCTTTGCCTTTTGGTGAAAGGACTTCCCACATTCTTTACAAATTTTGAGTTTCTCCTCAGTGTGAATCCCCTGATGTAGAGACAGTGTGGTCTTCATTGCTTTCATACGGTTTCTCTTCTGTATTCTCTGACTGAGGTGTGACTTCAATCTGAAGGCATTCCGACATTAGGAACATTCATATGCTATCTCCCCTGTATGTGTTCTCTGGTGATCAGTGAGGGCTGTCTTTAAATGGAAAAGACTTACCACATTCACTACAAAGGGTTTCTCTCTTGTGTGAGTTCTTTGGTGATCAATGAGATATTACTTCCTTCTAAATGCATTTCCACATTGATGGCACTGATAAGGTTTTCCTCTGTGGAAATTCCCTGATGTAGAATCAATACTGACTTCCTGCAAAAGGATTTCCCATATTCAGAGCATTATTATTTTTAATATTAGTTGCTCTTCTCTTTTTATTGTACACAGATGAGCTTTTCCCCTCTGTATGCTCTGCTATGTGTAATTGTAATTAAGCCTCCCGTTTTAAGGAATTATTTCTCACTGCATCATGTCCAAATGACTGACTGGAGTTCTCGTCTTCTGATACTGTATAAGCCCTTCATTATGACTGAAAGCCCTAACACTTTGATTATTGGATTTGACTTGAGGATCAATTTTCTCTTGCTTTGTACTGAGGGGTGATTTCCCATGTCCATTTTACTCACTGAGTCTCTTTCTTGCTGGACTTAGATTACTGATGATCGATTTTGAAACACTTTCCAAAATCTTTCCATGAATATCATTCAGGAGGTAAGATTTTTGAATTATCAGGATTTTTGCCTAGAGTGATTGACTTTGACTTTTCATATATGTTACTCTTCTCTTTAATTGGTTTCTTATAGTCGATGCATACAATTGATCTAGAATATTTATCGTTATGTTCCTTGAATTTCACTGAAAAGTCTTTGGTTTCTGGTTCTCTTCTAAAGTGTGACCTACAAATGGTGTCCATGGCTCTTCTCCTCATTCCAATTTGAGGATCATTCAGACTTGGTCGTGTGACACTGCACAGAGATGAAGTGCCAATAGTTTTCCAACATGATGTCCATGTAAAGAGTCTGCTGAGCAGGAACTAGGTGCTGCCACTCTTCTTGAGTAAAGTCCACAGTCACACCTTTGAATGACACTCATCCCTGTTCCATGGTTTTGAGGTTTTCAAGAGATTACCAGTCTTTTCTTTGGGCTCCTCTTTAGAAAAGGGGTGGTTCCTGAGCACTCGATGAGGATTCCATGGATGGAGGCTGCCTGGATTGCCTGGGATCCTCTCCAACTGGGACAAATAAGACCCACCAGTGTGTGGGGGCCACAACATGCTTACAGGAAGAACTGAGGAGGCAACTGGAGAAGTTTCCCGCAACAGCTGTCTCAGAAGAGATGACTTACACTAAATTATAATGTTACCAGTCTTGTTAGCCTCCTCTTGTCCTTGACTTTTGTCTTGTCTTCCCTTTCCATTTTCCCTATCCATCTGAGCTGGAGATAACCCACCTTTGGCCAAGTGTCAGCAGCCTGAACCTGTGTACTCTTGTGTGGACAGTAATTGTGGGTTCAGAATTATATGTATTACAATTTGCCTTGTTATAACACATTGGTGCCTTTATGATAAAAATAACTCAGGGACACGTGAAATTCAAGCTAATTTACATAGCTGTCACAAGAAAAAAAACCACTAAATTTCTGAAGTATTATTTTCATTTAATTTCAGAATCTTAAAACAGAATTCGACCTTGGCATTGTTTAGCAAAAGTTTAGTTAAACACTAAGTTGGCTAAATAACCTTCTTGAAAGGTTTAAACACAATGGATAGAGAAAAATGCTTTCCCTCTAATCATCTTAAAGAAATGGAAGAGGTGAGGGAGAAGGCAAATGATTTCTGCAGCAGTATATATGGCTAAATCCATCAACCACCTTAAACTAGAATTTTTATTATTGACCTCATTTAAGAATAATTGTGCAAATATAAAAATTGCCCATTTTCTAAACTGAAAACAATTGTAAAGTTACAGTAAAATATTTTTGAAACACCTTAAAAATTGATAACCATGAACTTCATTTTAAGAAAGGCCTAACAGAAGTAAATACAAAACAGAAAGTAAACTCCATTTTGTTGCACATGACCAGATCCTGTTTTCTTTACTGCTGTGTAGTATTCCATGGTGTACTTATCCCATGATTTCTTTATTCAGTCTTCAGTTGATAGGAATTTGGGTTGATTCCATGTTTATTCTACTGTGAATTGAGCTGTGGTAAACATGGAGGTAAAGATAGCTCTTTCGTATGCTGATTTTATTTTCTTGGATAAATTCCCTGGAGTGGGATGGCTGGGTCATATGGTATCTCTATATTCTTGTTTTTGAGATATCTCCATACTGTCTTCCATACTGATTTTATCAGTTTACATTCCCACCAACAGTGGGTAAGAGTATCTTTTCCCCTACATCCCCACCAGCATGTATTGTTTGTTGGTTTCTATGTGAAAGCCATTCTGATTGGGGTGAAGTGAAACCTCATTGTGGTTTTGATTTGCAATTCCCTGATGACTAGTGATCATGAGCATTTATTCATGTGTCTGTTGGCCATTTGGATTTCCTCTTTTGAAAAATGTTTAAGTCCTTTTCTTATTTCTTAACTAGGTTGTTTGTCTTGTTGTTGTGGAGTTTCTTGGTCTCTTTACATATCTGGTTATTAACCCTTTATCAGTTGTGTATTGTTAAATAAACAGCAGGAGTCACTTTGTGCTAACTTCCCATGCAGGACATCTGTCCTCAAAGAGTTGTATTATGAAACTTAACAATAAAGCTTGTTCTCAAAGAATTCATTTTAGCATCTTAAGTGGAGGATATTCTATGTCACACAAATTATAGTTATGTCTAAGTGCTCACAAAAGATGTATCATTCCTAGCTTCCTCTTTAAAGATAATTAAGTTTCAAAAAAAAGTGAAATTACCATTGAGATGCAATGATTTTGAACAGCCCTTATCTGGACTGTTGAGGAACAGCTTTTGATCTTATTTTTTAGGCTTTTTTTGTTTTTAGATTTTTGTTTGTTTTGATTTTTTTCTCTCTTTTTATCCCTCAAAGTGTTGAACTCTATACTTAGAACAGAGTTAATCTTCTGTGTATGAAGTTAAATTAAAATCTTAGTAAAAGAACAGACTGGGAATGAGAGAGGGAAGGGGATGTGGGGTAGGTGTATGGGTAGAAGGGTGGGTATGATGGGAAGAATTACTATGTTCCTAAAGTTGTACTTAGGAAATGTGTGCAAATAAAAAAGAGCCATAATCCACTCAATTTTTTTAAAAAAGTAAATTAAACCCATTTTCAATCCTTTCTGAAATGAAAAGTAGTGATTGACTAGCTAAGCTATGTGCTGTAATCAAACTGTTTAACTACAGTGATTTTAAATGGCAACAGCCCATCTGACTGGGCAGCTTGGCAGTTCTGAATACTTTTGCAAAAATTTCCTTTTTTAAATGCAAAAGACACTGAAGTGTGAAGTGGCCATGCAGTGTTCATCTATGAATCCTCCATCTCTTTGCCAATCTTGTAGCTAAGGATCTTGTTCCATTCAATCTTACTGCATGTAACTGGCAACTGCATACAACTGGCTTTGAAAGTAGTGTGACATTATCTGATAATTCACTCACAGCAGTCTAGTATTCATTTCTAACAGTTTATATATTTTTTGTAAGTTATTTTTCTATTTGTGCCTCATTAGATTCATTGGGGAATAGATCTTTATGACTAACTAGCTGAACAATACCATCTTCATAGTGAGGAACCTGAATTGTCAAGATACAAACGACCTGAATAATTGAAGGTGTGACTGAAAGCTTCCTCTCTGATCTCCAGGGGCCATTCCAAAAGTTTTTTGCTTCAAACTGATGGTTTTCTATGCATGCAATAATGGTTTGCTGTCCATCTATCTTTTTACTCTATACAGTGCAGACCCCCTTTGGATCATGTTCTTTTTTTTTTTTTTAACTTTTATTTAATGAATATAAATTTCCAAAGTACAGCTTATGGATTACAATGGCTTCCCCCCCATATCGTCTCTCCCACCCGCATCCCTCCCCTTTCCCACCCCCTCTCCCCTTCTATTCACATGAGGATTCATTTTCGATTCTCTTTATCTACAGAAGATGAGTTTAGCATACATTAAGTAAAGATTTCAACAGTTTGCTCCCACACAAACATAAAGTGAAAAATGATAGATGATTTTTTAAATGATGATGAAATCAGATCAGACCTATTGTCATGTTTAATCCCAGTGAGAGTCAAGTTGGGAATTGATAATTTCTTCTTTTTTTTTTTTTTACAGAAGATCAGTTTTTTTTTTTTTTTTGACAGGCAGAGTGGACAGTGAGAGAGAGAGAGACAGAGAGAAAGGTCTTCCTTTGCCGTTGGTTCACCCTCCAATGGCCGCCGCGGCCGGCACGCTTCGGCCGGCGCACTGCGCTGATCCGATGGCAGGAGCCAGGAGCCAGGTGCTTTTCCTGGTCTCCCATGGGGTGCAGGGCCCAAGCACCTGGGCCATCCTCCACTGCACTCCCGGGCCACAGCAGAGAGCTGGCCTGGAAGAGGGGCAACCGGGACAGAATCCGGCGCCCTGACCGGGACTAGAACCCAGTGTGCCGGCGCCGCAAGGCGGAGGATTAGCCTAGTGAGCCGCGGCGCCGGCCTGGATCATGTTCTTTTACATAAGCACAAAGATCCGTTTCTGCTGACCTTCTCCCTGATCAATCACATTTTCTGCTTCTTGGATCTCGGATCAGTTACTCACTTTCTAAAGTGACCAAATTTGAAACAAAGTCTGTTTATGTATACAAAGTCTGTTGTCAATATGTTGGATTTAGTCATCTCACCAAACATTTTCATTTACAGCATTTTTGGTTAAACATTTATATTACTAGAGTCCTTTTCGTATCCATGAAGATATGTAGAATTCCAGAGCAACTGAATTATGATATAAATCTTAATATGTATTCTAGATTTTGGATTAACATTGGATTGCCTTTTTTTCTGATCTTCATAACGTTCAATTTTTATGGGAGTAAACAGATGCAGGTTATACTATTCACATGCATGTGTTGCTCCTTTGCTGAGAACATTATAATTATGAATCAGTAACTTAACATCATTAAATACCTCATTAAATTCTCCAGGAGGGGAATGGATGATGAATTTTGCTGCTCTAAGCACTGTCTCCTCATCAAACAACTGCTCCTCTAGATCTTCCATCCAACATTTATTGTTTCTTTATTTCTGTATGGGAGCCATTCTAACTGGGTGAGGTGAAACCTCATTATGGTTTTTATTTGCGTTTCCTTGATGGCTAGTGATCCCGAGCATTTTTTTCATGTGTCCGTTGGCCATTTGAATTTCCCTTTTGAAAAATGCCTGTGAGAGTCTTTTGCCCATATCTTTACTCGATTGTTTGTTTTGTTGTTGTTGAGTTTTTGAGCTCTTTATAGAGTCTGAATATTAATCCTTTATCAGTGTCATAGTTCATAAATACTTTATACCATCTGTCAACTGGTTCTCAGCTTGCTGAAGTTTCTTTTCCAGTTCAGAAGCTTCTCAGCTTCATGTAATCTGATTTGTAAACTTTGGCATTGATTGCCTGGGCATGTGGGGTCTATTCCAAGAAGTTTTTGCCTATGCCAGTGTCTTTCAGAATTTTCACTATATTCTCCTCTAGTTATTGGATGTTCTCAGGTCATAGATTTATATCCTTACCCATTTTGTGTTGATTTTTGTAGAAGATGTAAGGTAGAGATCTTGTTTCATGGTTCTGCATGCAGAGATCCAATATTCCCAGCATCATTTGTTGAAGAGACTGTCCTTACTTCAGGGATTGTTTTTAGCTCCTTTGTCAACAATTACTTGGTTGTACATATGTGGATTGATTTCTGGAGTTTCTATTCTTCACTTGATCTTAGCTAAAAGGCTGAGAAGTGATGGAGTTTATATTCTTGTCCATTGGTCTACATGTCTATTTCTATGACATAAATTTGGCCTTTAGACAAATGGCTCTATGACCTCTACAAAGGTATAATCTCTCTGACCCTTTACTACATTCTTGCGTGACATTAGATAGTTGAAATAAGTTGGTGATTTTTATACCTTTCAAAATTGTTTGAAGAATCAAGCTTTTTGAAAAAAGTTGCATGAGACCAGATTACGCAAACTGATGAAAGTAGAGGTGTGTGACTAAAAGAGGACTGAGGCTCTAAAACTGGCTTCCTTATGCCTTCAACTTGCAGTGTCCTCTATGGAAACTTAGACTTCTGTAGAACCTCAGTGAAAACTGGGAGAATCCTTGTAATCAGCAAAAATTCTCTGGGACATTATTACATTGTTTTCCAGTTTAGAATTGCCTCATTTAAAAAATGCTAATTTATTTGAAAAGCAGTTACATACAGGTGGGTAAAATAGCAATGAAGATAGACATTTCACAGCTGCTGGTTCACTCATAAAATATCCATGGCAGCTGAGAGTGAACCCCATCAAAACCAGAAGCCAAAAATTCCATCTAGGTCTCCCATGTGGGTGACAAGCACCCAAGGATTTGAATGATCATCTGCTGCCACCCAGAGTACACATTAGGAGGAAGCTGGGTTCAAAAGTGTTGCTAGGAATAGAACGTATCCACTGCAACATGGGTTGCACATGTCCCAAGTGGTATCTTAACCACTGTGCCTAACACTTGCATCTGAAAGATACATCTAAGTACTCATCTAACACCTGCTGGTTTTCCCTCATCAGTAGGGCTAAATCACCCTAACCTCCTCCTTTCCAAGACAAAGCCAGAGATAGCCTCAACACTCAGGGCTCTTTTCCTAAGCTATTCCCTTTCTGGAATAGTTTCCTCCCATGCCCTGACTGTCCTTTGAATGGCGGAGCTTCGGTCTCTTACCTGGAATCTCTTTCTCAGAGACAGTTGACCTCAGTTGTCATTGATATAAAGTATTTCAGGGTCAGAGGCGGACTGGAGAATTTATATAGGGGAAGGCTGCTCCAGGGGTGGATTAGCGGCAATTCCTTCTACTCTGTATTATTAATATAAGAAATAGAAGAAAAAAGTGAACTCTGCTTAAATTTGTTTACCAAAGCTGTTCTTCAGTACAAGGCATGCAATTTTTCAAGCAGTGTATTCTACTTTTCACCTTGTAAAATTTACATTTACAAATAGTTTTGAGTGAGGCATAAAAGCGTAAGATCTGTTAACATAGGAAGGACACTTTTAGGAAAAGAATTTTTAGGGGGAAAGGTAACATCATACTGGTAACAGAAAATGTGATTCACACTTTACATAGTTTTCATGTGATACATTCTTTGAGTAAGGCTTTCCCTTCCATCTGGCACTGATTTTTAACTTTCATAATACCTAGCTTGCTCATTTCCCTATTTTTCATTTCTATAAAGCTTTTCCATAAAGCTCTTTTCACAGAAACATTATGAAAAACTCCCTCAAAATATTGAAGAAGTTGCCAGTCGAAAGCATTTGTCATCACACCTAAATCTTGAAAAACATTGGATATCATACTGTCCTTATTACTGTCCTTAAGCAACACAGGGCTATTTTAGGCCCTGTTTGGGGCATTTAATGAGATATTATATTTTCCCATTTATTTCTTTGAAAGGCAGAGTGACAGGGATATAGAGAGCTCCTGTATTCAATCTATTCTATCCAATTCTGTTCTGTTTAATCCCCAAATGCCTGAAATAGTCAGGGCTGGACCAGGATAAAACCAGGATCCAGAAACTTCATCAGATGTTAGATGCCTAAAGATTTGAGCCGTCATCAGCTGCCTCACCAGGCAGATTAACACTAAACTATACTATATGCACAGTAGCAAGGATTCAAACTGACATTTCAGTATGGGATAACAGCAACTCAAGTGGTAGTTTAACCCATGGTGCCACCACACAGATCCCAGGATATCATTACTTTTAAAAGCTTCAGTAAAAACACCCTAGATGAAAACACTTGACATACAGTGTGAAATATTCCCACAATTTCATAATTAAGTAAATAAAACTAAAATTAGCCAAGCAATTGAAACATTGGTCCTAACTTCTGAGGAGAAATCAAAGTTATAATTACAGAGCTACATCTTTTTCCTTATTTATAACCTAGGTAGTCATGAATCATGAACTAACTTGAACAATAGCTGTTAACCTGTATTTAACATTTTTCCAGCAAATATTATGACTATTTGTGTCCATAAGAATAAATATTGGCTCTTAGAACAGATAGTATGGCATATTCATTTAATATTTTGCCAGTAGAATTTTCTCCTGACATCCTGAGAGTATCATTTCCTCTATGCATGTACTTAAGATTCTGTGCTGAAAACTGAATATAGAATATATTGTGTTTTTAGTTTTAATTATTTTTATTCTATTTAAAGCAGAAAGAGAGAGGGCCAGAGAGAGACAGAGATCTTCCATCTGCTGGCTCTCTCCCCAGATGTCCACAACAGACAGGGCTCAGCTAGGCTGAAACTAGGACACAGAACTCAATCTCCCATGCAGGCAGTAAAGCCTCGAGTTCTTGAGTCCTTTTCTGTCTTCCCAGGGTGTGCGTTACCAGTAGTGGGAAGATGACCCAAACCAGGTTCTTGGATGCAGATGCACTAAAACTTGCTCTTATTAAACTTTAAATTTTTAATTTTCTACAAGTGGATTCTAGAATTCAATTTAAGGGAAAATAAAGTGACAAAATTCACTTAATTTTATAAAGGACAGATTTTTCCTAAGAATACCCAAAAAGTTCATTTAGTATAAACCATGACTTGATATTTTAAACTTCTACTGCTAAGATGAAGCAGCACACTTCTAAAATAATGTATTATCAACCGCCTTATACTAATTGTACTTTATATTAGATTAGTGAAATAGCATTACACAAAACTGCTGTTTATTAGGTAATCTTAAAATCATCAAGAATTTTGTTAGATGTAATTTTTGTATTAAGCCGTCTTCAAGTTGGGTCTATAAGGCCTCATTTTCTAAGTAATGCATGATTTGCATAATGATGTATCCTATTGACTGTAAATGGGATAAATAACATTTCACTTACTTCAGATGCTAGAGGAGATACAAATTTAAATAGAGAACTAGATGAGGTATATTGCTATAATTTGTTAATTGAATTTGGATGAATTGTCTTCTGAAATCAAATATATATTGGAAGTAACAGCACTTTCCATTGCTTGGTTAATAGAAATGGCATGAAATATGTTTCCTTGATGAATCTAATGAAATATGTGAAAACATATACATGATAATGAAGAATATATCAATTTTTAATTTAGTCATCACATTCCATAGCTTTTGAAAAATCTCAGAGCCTATGCATCTCTTATTTCTGAATGGATACTTTTGCATCTCTGTGGTACTGCCAGCCCACACAGTACAATTCAAAGAACACAACAGCACTATCAGCTTCTCAGGTTATGGGAGAGATACCAAACCCCAGACTCCCAATCACCCGTGAATATTTAGGCAGCTACATTTCATGAAGCTGTGATTGGCTGGTGACCTCTGGACATTTACTTTAACAGTGGTTTATCTTTTCCTCATAGGAAGAACTCCAAATTCCTTAACATGGAATAAAAACATTTAAGTCACTTTGGCTCTTGTCAGTCCAAACTAGACTCTAGAATTCCATCCATTTTCTTCCTTACCTCTAGCTTTTTGCAAATCTTATGTTTCTCCCTCTTTCTGATACACATTTTCAATGTCCTCTTGGTGTAAAATTACATGATTCTTGAACCAAATTTCCCACAATATTGGTACAAAATTAGGACACATGGCCCTTCTGTGTGTTGTAGCAATAAACTATTTTATTCCTTTATTACTGTCATCCCATCTATGACTCAGAATGGAAATGACCTGATTGTGCTGTTGGGTTTGTTTATGATTATTGATGGATGGACTGTCCTCCTCATTACTTACCACATGTTTGCTGAACAAATGAAAACCAAGAGTTCCAAGTCTTAACACAATGATAACTAATTGCATACATAACTATGGGCAAACTGTGTATAGTAGCGATTTTGTTTTGTAGTCATAGTCATACCTATATATTTTTTCTTAACTGTGTTAGGGTTCTCAAACTTTAAAATACTGATTTAGAGGCCGGCGCCGCGGCTCACTAGGCTAATCCTCCGCCTGCGGCGCCGGCACACCGGGTTCTAGTCCCGGTCGGGGCGCCGGATTCTGTCCCGGTTGCCCCTCTTCCAGGCCAGCCCTCTGCTGTGGCCAGGGAGTGCAGTGGAGGATGGCCCAGGTGCTTGGGCCCTGCACCCCATGGGAGACCAGGAAAAGCACCTGGCTCCTGGCTCCTGCCATCGGATCAGCGCGGTGCGCCGGCCGCAGCGCGCCGGCCGCGGCGGCCATTGGAGGGTGAACCAACGGCAAAGGAAGACCTTTCTCTCTGTCTCTCTCTCTCTCACTGTCCACTCTGCCTGTCAAAAAAAAAAAATACTGATTTAGACTTCATTAACTGTGAAGTCTTCCAGATAAAAAACAGAATTATTATTATTTCTTCTTTTCAGGCATTGATGAACTGGAATCTGAAGCTTATCAACTACTCCTTTCACATATAATGAGAAGTCAAATCTAAATCATTATCTAGTGCTGAAAATGCAAGAATGTGTAAATATTTAAAATAAAAATTATATAATCTGGAGATAAATGTTCCTGATTATACTTTTTACATAATACTTTAGATTTTTCTACTAAATATATGATTGTGAAAATTCTCTTTAAAAGAAAACACTTTTGAATTATGTGTGCTTGATCAAAAAATCCAGCTTTCTAAAATACTTATTTGGAAAGATGAAAGGGAAAAAGCGAGAGAGAAAGGGAGGGGAAAGACAGTACTCCCTCCCACTGGTACACTGATCCTTGGGGCAAAGTCAGTTGCCAGGAACTCAGTTCAAGTCTCTCACTTGGGTGGC
Organism: Oryctolagus cuniculus; assembly: GCF_964237555.1. NCBI lineage: Eukaryota > Metazoa > Chordata > Mammalia > Lagomorpha > Leporidae > Oryctolagus > Oryctolagus cuniculus. Next base: position 100,537,619 of record NC_091444.1, on the reverse strand, counting down.
AGAGATCTCAACAACTTAAATGGATAGCCCCTGCCTCCCACAATGCACTTGTCACAGGAAGCTGGAATCAGGATTACAGCTGAGACTCAACCTAAACTTTTCCAATATGGATTGCAGACATTCCAAGTAGTGTCGTAACTGCTGTATCCAATGCTGGGCCCTATATAGCATTTGAAAACTTTTCTGAGGATCTGTAAGTTACTCTTGAGGAGGTTTTGCAAATGCAAACCAGTGATACTAATAGACCCAGTGTGTCCATATGCCAGCTGTTAAACTGTACCCAAATTGTTATTGATAATTTAGGAGTTAATTGTGACCTGTTTGTATTTGTAAATTTTTGTCATTATAAACAAACCTAAATATTTAGAAAGATATCTTTTTGGTACACCAGTGCTGTGGCTATGATCAATGTTTGGATATATTGCAAACATTATAATATCCCCAAACTTACAGAATTTCAATTTTATGCACTGATGCTAATAGAGCTTTCTTTACAGGGAAATTATGTTTACCTAAGCTTTTCATGTTTTCTGTTTGTTTATTTTTTATTAACTTTTAGAAACAATCTCTTTTAAAAGATTTATTTATTTGAAAGAGTTAGAGAGAGGCAGAGGCAGAGAGAGAGGTCTTCCATCCACTGGTTCATTCCCCAAATGGCCACAACAGCCAGAGCTGAGCTGATCTGAAGCCAGGAGACAGGCGCTTCTTCTGTCTCCCATGCAGGTTCCGGGTCCCAAGCACTTGGGCCATCTTCTACTGCTTTCCCAGGCCATAGCAGAGAGCTGGATTGGAAGTGAAGTAGCCAAGACTCAATCTGGCACCCAAATGGGATGCTGGCACAGCAGGCATCAACTTTACCTGCTTTGCCACAGAGCCAGGCCTGGAAACAATCTTAAAATTAGAGAAGAGTTCCTAATTCTAGTATAAAGAATTTCTCAACCTGAAACATTTAAGAATAAACTGTTGAGGACATTAGACGATCACCACTGATTACTTTCAGGTTTCTTTTCTGCAAGTGAAAACCTTGTGTATACCTATAATACAACCTTCCTAATCAGAAAGTTACCACTCATACATTCTATCATTCAATCCTTAGATTCTTTTCAAGTGTTGCTACTTAACTCTGGGTACTTTTTATGACCAAAGGATCCCATTCAAATTCAGTGTGTTGGCATAGTGTTTCAGTTTGGAATATGAATATTTGAGAGGCACAGAGAAATATCTGGTTAAATTAGCATTTGGGAGTATTTGGACAAGCCAAAGTAATCAAATTAATCAGTTGAAAATAAAGCTTTGATTTTCGAATGAAACTGAACTGAGTTGCAAGATGCGATGTTGTAACACCAGGCAGAATTTCCTAGTGGGCAAAAGAATCTGCAAGAGTTGGCCAGGGTTGGGGCTTTGCATGTGTGTTTTCTCCGCCTGTCTCGTAGTAGCAGGTTGGGGAAGTTCAGCAACTCCAGTAAATTCGGTTTTGGGGCTCCTTTCTACTGCACACTGTCTCTACTGCAGCAGACCTTTTCCAAGAAAAGATTGAAAAGCCTTCTCTCCTGAAATTCCTGTCTTTCTCATTTCTCTAAAAAGTATTTATACGAGTTCCTTATATGTGTTTTATCATTTGTGGTCATAACATATGAGACACCATTCCTTTTTATCCTTTTTTAAAAAAAATTTAAGGTGGGCCGGCGCCACGGTGCCAGCACACCAGGTTCTAGTCCCAGTCGGGGCACCGGATTCTGTCCCAGTTGCCCCTCTTCCAGGCCAGCTCTCTGCTGTGGCCCGGGAGTGCAGTGGAGGATGGCCCGAGTACTTGGGCCCTGCACCCCATGGGAGACTAGGAGAAGCACCTGGCTCCTGCCTTCGGATCAGCACGGTGCGCCGGCTGCAGCGCTCCGGCTGCGGCGGCCCTTGTAGGGTGAACCAACGGCAAAGGAAGACCTTTCTCTCTGTCTCTCTCTCACACTGTCCACTCTGCCTGTCCAAAAAAAAAAAATTTAAGGTGAAAAAATTTCACATATTTTGTGTATACAGATTTAAGAGCGTGGTAATAGTACCCACTCAATCCTCTGTCCTGCCCATGTTCCCACTCTCCCACTTTTTTTTTCTTAATTTTCTTTTAATGTTTACAGTGATCTACTTCCAATTTATTTTATATTCGTTAGGTTAGCCATACACTAAGTAAATAATTCAACACATAGAAGAAATAAACAGTATTCATCAAAGGTACAATCATCGAATCAACGAATTTCCAAATGTCAATTTTACTCATATACTTATATTTATGATACCCTATTAGTTACCACAGATTAGGGAACAAAGGGTATTTATCTTTTTGGGACTGCCTTATTTCACTAAATGTAATGTTTTCCAGTTTATAGCATTTCCATTTTATAGCATAAAAAAAAGTTTCCTTTTTATAGCATAAGATGGGATTTCATAATTTTTTATACCTGAGTAGTATTCCACATTATATAAATATACCACAGTTTCTTTATCCAGCCATCAGGTGATGGACATCTGGGTTGATTCCATATCTTAGCTAGTGTGAATTGAGGTGTAATAAACATGGGTGTACAGATAACTCTTTCACAAGCTGAGTTCATTTTGTTTGGGTAAATTCCCAGGAGTGAGATTGCTGGAGCATATGGTAGATCTATTTTCAGGACTCTGAGGCATCTCTGTAATGTTCTCCAGTGGCTATAGTCATTTATACTAACACCAGTAGTGGATTAGGGTACCCTTTTCACCATATACTCAGCAGCATTTAATGTTTGTTGATTTCTGTATGATAGCCATTCTAATAGGGTGAAGTGAAACCTCAATGTGGCTTTGATTTGCATTTCCGTGATAGCTATTTTATATGTGTCTGTTGGCCATTTGAGTTTCCTCTTTTGAAAAATGCCTCTTCAGGCCCTTCACCCTTTTCTTAACTGGATTGTTTGTTTTATTGTGATTGAGATTCTTGAGCTCTTTATAGATTATGGATATTAATCCTTTATCAGTTTCAGAGTTTGCAAATATTTTCTCCCCTTCTGTTGGTTTCCTCTTCACTTTGTTGGCTGTTCCCTTTGCAGTGCAAAACCTTAGCTTAAAGTAATCAAATTTGTCTATTTTTTTTGATTTCCTGTGCTTCTGGGGTCTTTTCCACATCAGTGTCTTGCAGTTTCCCCAGTATTCTTCTCTAGTAATTTGAAGTTATCAGGTCATGGATTTAGATCTTTGATCCACTTTGAATTGATTGTTATAAAAGGTGTAAGGTAAGGGTTTGTTTCACATTCCACATGTGGAGATCCAATTTTCCCAGCACCATTTGTTGAAGAGACTGTCTGTACTTTCTCCAGGTATTGATTCTAGCTCCTTTGTCAAAGATTAGTTGGATGTAGATGTGTGGATTGTTTTCCAAAATTTCTGTTCTGTTCCATTGGTCTACATGATTATTTTTGTGCCAGTACAAAGCTGTTTTGATTGCAATTGCCCCGTAGTATGTCTTGAAATCTGGTATTGTGATTCCTCTGGGTTCGTCTTTGTTGCTTAAGATTTCTTTAGCTTTTGGAATCTCTTGTGTTTCCATATGAATTTTAGCATTTTATTTCTAGATCTGAGAAGAATATCATTGGCATTTTGATTGGGATTGCATTGAATCTGCAAATGGCTTTTGGTAGTATCGACATTTTGATGATGTTGATTATACCAAACCATGAATGTGGATGATTTTTTCCCATTTTTAAGGTCTTCTTCTATTTACTTTTTAATGCTTTGTAATTTTCATCAAAGAGCTCTTTGGTTAAATTTATTCCAAGGTATTTATTTTTTGTAGTATTCATAGGCTATTGATTTTTCTGTGTTAATATTATATCCTCCAATATTTCCAAGCTATCTTATGAATGTCAGTAGTGTCTTAGTGGAATCTTTTGGTTCCCCTGTAGATTTCCGTCATCTGCGAACAAGGATAATTTGAGTTTGTCCTTTCTAATTGATTCCTTTGATTTCTATTTTTGCCTATTCGTTCTGCCAGAAACTTCAACTGTATTGAATAGCATTGGTGAAAGCAGGCACCCTTGTCTGGTTCGAGACCTTAGTGAAAAAACCTCCAACTTTTCCCATTCAATATGTAGCTTGCTCTGGGTTTGTCATAAATTGCCTTGATTTTGTTGAGAACTGTTCCTTCTGTATGCAATGTGCTTAAAGTTTTTATTATGAAAGGATGTTGTATTTTATCTAATCCTTTCTCTGTACCTATTGAGATCTACACATGGTTATTATTCTTCAGTTTGTCAATGTGATGTAACACATTTACTGATTTGTATTTGTTGAACCATCCCTGCATACCTCAGATAAATCCCACTGGTTCAGGTGGATGATGTTTCTGTTGTGTTGTTGGATTTGACTAGCTACTATTTTGTTGAGGATTTTTACATTAATGTTCGTCATGATATTTGTCTGTACTCCCCGTTTGTTGTGTCGTCTTCTTGTTTTGGAATTAAGGTGATGTTGACCTCATAAATAGTTTGGGAGTATTCCCACCCTTTGAAATGCTTTGAATAACTTGAGAAGAATTGGAATTAGTTATTTTTTAAAAATTTTTTAGAATTCACATATGAAGTCATACATTCATTGGCTTTTCTTTTTTGAAAGATCTTTACTACTGATTCAATATCCATCTTGGTTATTAGTCCATTTAGTTTTTCTGTGTCTTCATGACTCCATATTGTTATTTTTTGTTTCAATTTTACATATTTCCTCTCTACTTTTAATTATTTCTTTCCTCCTACTAATTTTAGTTTCGTTTGTTGTTGTTTTTCTAGGTCCTTGAGATGTGCTGATAGCTCATTTATTTAATGCTTTTCTAATTTCTTGATGTAGCCACTAACTGCTGTAAACTTCTGTCTTAACACTGTCTTTGCTGTTACATGTTTTGATATGGTTTACTTACATATTCATTCATTTACAGTACTGTTTAATTTCTTTTTTGATTTGTTATGTGATCCACTGTTCAACAAGGAATGTGTTATTCAGTCTGCATGTGTTTGCATATTTTCAAGAAATCCTTATTGTGTTCAGGAAAGAGGCATGATATGGTTTCATCTTTTTAATTTGCTGAGATTTGCTTTATGGGTTATCATATGATCTCTCCTAGAAAGAATTATATGTACTGATGAGAACAGTGTGTATCTGCAACTGTGGGATGACAGGTTCTGTAGCTATCAGTTAGGTCCATCTGATCCACAGTGTAGATTAGTTCTGTTATTTCTTTGTTGGTTTTCTGTCTGGTAATCTGTGCATTTATGAAAGTGGGTAGTTGAATTGCCCTGTTACTATTGTATTGGAGTCTACATCAGCCTTTAGATCAATTAACATTTGTATTAGCCAGGTGCCCTGGTAGTTTAGTGCATATATCTATCTTCCTGTTGAATTCACCCCTTAATCATTATTCAATACCCTTCTTTGTCTCTTTTAAGAGTTTTTGTGTTAAAGTCTATTTTGTCTGATACTAGTATACACACACCTGTTAGATTTTGCTTTCTGTTAGCATGGAGTATCTTTTTCCATCCTTTAACTTTCATTTTGTGTGTATCTTTTTTTTTAAGGTTTATTTATTCACTTGAAAGTTAGAGTTACACACACACACAAACACACACACACGGGGGGGGGGGGGGCTTTCATCTGATGGTTCACTCCCCAATTGGCCACAACAGCCGGAGCTGTGCCAATCTGAAGCCAAGAGCCAGGAGCTTTATCCGGGTCTCCCTCACGGGTTCAGGGGCCCAAGGACTTAGGCCATCTTCCACTTCTTTCCCAGGCCACAGCAGAGAGCTGGATTGAAAGTGGAGCAACTGGGTCTCGAACCAGTGCCGGCGCTTCAGGCCAGGGTGTTAACTCACTGCACCACAGCACCAGCCCCATGTATATCTTTTTTTTTTTTAACAAAAAGATTCATTTACTTATGTGAAAGGCAGAATTACAGAGAGGTAGAGGCAGAGAGAGATAGAGAGGTCATCTATCCTCTGGTTCACTTCCCAGATGACTGCAATGTGCAGAGATGAGCCCAACCAAAGCTAAGAGCCAGGAGATTCTTCTGGGTGTCCCACGTGCTTTTAGGGGCCCAAGGACTTGGGTCGTCTTCTACTGCTTTCCCAGGCCATAGCAGAGAGCTGAATTTGAAGTGGAGGAGCCAGGACTCCAACCAGTACCCATACTGGATGCCAGAGCTACAGACGGTGGTTTTACCTGCTATTAAACAATGCCAGCACCTTGAGTGTATCTGTGGTGTCTGGTCTTGTTTTTTAATCCATTCAACTAATCTGTACTTGTTAATTGGAGAATGGACCATTTACATTGAAGGTTACTATAAAGAAGTAACGACTTGGCCCTTCCATTTTCCCATAAGTGTTCATATTATTTGCTTTGGATTTTCTAGGAGATTTTCTGCCTTCACATTCATTCATACATAATGATAACTAGCTGTGTTTCTGTATGTGGCATATCTTTAAGCATCACTTATAAGGCTGGACAAGTGGTGACAAACTTGCAATTTCTGTTTGTTAAGGAAGGTTTTTATTTCAACTTAATTCACAAATGAGAACTTTGCAAAGTACTATGTTCTGGGATGACAGTTTTTTTTTTTTTGTCTTAAGACTTGGACTCTCTCTCCAGTCTCCCCTAGCCTGTAGCCTTTCTGGTGAGAAATCAGCTGTGAGTCGACTGGAAATCCTCTGAAAATCATCTAGCATTTCCCTCGTGCACATTTTAGAATCTTTTCTTTGTTTTACTTTTGGAAGTTTGCAATGTGTCATGATGAAGTTCTGTTCTTTTTTATCTTCCTCTTTTTTTGTTTTATTTAAGTTATACAAGTTTCATATATATTTAATATATACAGATTTAGGATCATAGTGGGACACCCTGCCCATCTGCCCTCCTACCCACATTCCAACCTTTCCTCCACCTCCCTCTTAGATTCCCTGATCATGTCTATCAGAATTTCTATGTGATCCTTATACTGGGATGTCCCTTTCTTTGTTCAAATTAGGAAAGTTTTCTGTTATTATTTAACTGAATTTGCCTTCTCATTCATTCTCTTTCCACACATTCAGGAACTCCTACGACCTATATGTCGATTAGTTTGATAGTATCCCATAAATCTTGACTACTTTTTAATTTATCTAATTTATTCTTTTTTTGTTCTGATATTTTCTGTGATTTTTCAGCTAGCTCAGATATTCTTTCTTCTGCTTCACTAAGTCTGTTATTAATAGTTTCCTCTGTATTTTTATTTGAAATGTTGAACACTTCATTTCTAATATTTTAATTTAATTTTGCTTTAAAATCTCAATCTCCTGGGAAAATTTTCCATCCATATCATGTATGGATTTTGTTTACTCATGAATTTGCTTCTTATTGCTTCTGAATAATCCTATGATCATTCTTTTGAATTCCATTTCAGGCATTTCCTCAATCTCTTGGTCTTCACATTCTCATATTGAAGTGTTGTTATGTTCCATTTGGCGGAGTCATGTTATCTTTGTTATTCTTGTTTCTTGAATTTATGCCTAAGTTTTCATGCATTTGTGGAATTACTTGTTGGTTTTCTCCTCTGATACATTGTATGTGTGAATTATGCCTCTGTGGCTTAATGTAATGTCTGCTATTTCAATGAAAACCCAGAATCATGTGCTTGGTGTGGCCAGGGAGTTCTACTCAGTGCTCAGGGTGAAGTGAGAATCCAGGGTGACACCCACGTTGGGTGTGGTAGATCTCCATTGACGCAATGACAGCCTCACCTCCTGTCATCCAAAGTAATCAATGCTCAGGGTTAGCCCCCAGTGTATACACCCCTCATCCATGGTGGCACATGACCCACACAAAAGATATGTACAGTCCTCACTGTGACCAGGGGACCCTTTGCAATGAACTACCTCAGGTGATCAGGGAGCTCTGATGTGAGACACAGGGATTGCCCAGAGAATCAGCTATACCTCACACCGTATCATGCAGTCACCGAATTCACACAATCACAGCACTCAAGGTCCTCATAACCACAGGGTTCAGAAGATATGCTCAGCCCTGGAGCTTGCCCCTTCCACAGAGTACGGATGCAAGAAGTTCGCAGTGCCAGCTATTTGTGGGTGCTTTATCTTGGCAGTTTGGGCCCCAGAGCTTGTGATATATTGAGAGGATAGAAGTACCTCACAATCCTGCGTGGGTGTCCAGCACCTTGTTAAACCCTCAGCAAGACTCAAGTCAGTGGGGCAACACAGTATTTTCTCTCTGCTAAAATCCCCTTGTTACAGGCACACACAAGAACCACCACAGCCTCTGCTGTGTCAAAATGGTGCTTTCTCATGGACATCACTGTGGTTTAGTCGCTTAAATCAATCTGCAGGGCTCACATCTGATATCAGCTCCAATTCAAATACTAGCTAGTCCACTTCTGACCCAGCTCCCTGCTAATGCTCTGGGAAAGCAGTAGAGGACGGCCTAAGTGCTTGGGCCCTTGCCCCTATATTGGAGACCCAGAGGAAGCTCTTGACTCTCAGCTTTGGCTTGGTCCAATCCTGGCCATTCTCACCATTGGAAGTGAAACAGCAGATGGAAGATCTCTTTCTCTCTCTCTCTGTCTCTCCCTCTGTGGCTTTCAAATAAATACATCTGTTTTTAAAAAATGGTATCTTCTCTCCATCAGCTGCTGGGTGTCTTTGTTGGGAGATGAGAAAGAAACCTGCTTCTTTGGCTGGATTAAGTGGCTACCCTCTCCCCTGCTCACTCTCCAGGCTGGAATCACGGGAAGTGTGGTCTGAAAGGCTCTCCCTCTGACAATATCACAAGTGGCATGGGCTGCCACAGAATGCTCTTACCTCACACCCCAAAGCTGTCATCTCCTCTAGCTCCTAGCTGTGGGTATCGTGTGTGGTGTCCATGCTTGTTGCTACCCACCCGCGGCTTCCACATTGCTTCATAGCCTCTTCCTTCTGTAGCATGTCCACCACAAACTTCCCTCCAGCTCTCCCCGGGAATGCACTTCCTCTGTTTGTCTTCTACTATTTCCCCTTGGTCAAAAATAGCACATCTTTCCCCTATTCATCCATCTTGGAATGAATCTCCCCCATGACACACCATTCCATTTGCTAAATTAGTTGGAGAAATTGATTTTACCAGAAAGATTCAGAAGTAATGGAGCATTATATTCTAGTGAAAAGTTTAGACATAGAATCCTTAAACTTCAGAGAATCAGTGAGGTTGCAACTCATATCCATAGCCAGAGACAGAATTAGAGGGCTACAAGTCCTAGCATTTCTGTGGCCTGTTTAACTTTGGTTGTTTGATTTAGCAACCTGTGCCTGGGCAAGAGAGGAAAACACCCAATATATTTACCTCCCCCTAGTTAAAAATATATTTGTTTGCTTTGTCTCTAATTACTGAAATATGTTCTCTTACACAGGCATGGTATTTTTCTGAATGATTTGTTATCATATTTTTATACTTCTTTCCCCTCAAGGTCTCCAAAAAATGACCTAGTTGATAACAGTGTCTCTTGTGTTCAGCTTATTGTCTGATTTGAAAGGAGTGAGGAGCTTTGTCAAAGGTGTCAACGATGGCCAGCAGGGGGCACCAGAACATCCACCTGTGCAAATCCTGCTCTACTGTGTGGACCACATCACTTTTCCAAAAGTCAAGATCTCAGATAGCCAGCTTGAGTGGAGATTACAGCCAAATAGAATGGCTTGCTCCCGAAGATTTGTGAGTTCCATATTTTCTTCATGAATTCATCTAAAGTCTAGCGGACTTGTTGGCATTTTTGTCGTTCATGTCCCAAGCATGTCCCCCTGCTGACAATATCAGTTTTGAGAAAGAAGGGTCCAGGAAAGAAAAAGGCCAAGTAGATAACCCTGAATTTCCTAAAGCTGCTTTCACAGTCACTTTCTGGTTTTTTGGTAAGATTTATTTGTTTAGGCCGGCGCCACCGCTCACTAGGCTAATCCTCCGCCTAGCGGCGCTGGCACACCGGGTTCTAGTCCCGGTCGGGGCGCCGGATTCTGTCCCGGTTGCCCCTCTTCCAGGCCAGCTCTCTGCTGTGGCCCGGGAGTGCAGTGGAGGATGGCCCAGGTGCTTGGGCCCTGCACCCCATGGGAGACCAGGAAAAGCACCTGGCTCCTGGCTCCTGCCATCGGATCAGCGTGGTGCGCCGGCCGCGGCGGCCATTGGAGGGTGAACCAACGGCAAAGGAAGACCTTTCTCTCTGTCTCTCTCTCTCTCACTGTCCACTCTGCCTGTCAAAAAAAAAAAAAAGATTTATTTGTTCATTCAAAAGGCAGAGTTACCTAGAGAAAGGGAGAAAGATCTTCCATCTGCTGATTTACTCTTCAAATGGTCACAATGGCCAGGGCTGGGCCAGGCTGAAGCGAGGAGCTTCATCTGGGTATCCTACATATGTGAAGGGGCCTAAGTACTTAGGCCATCCTCTGCTGCTGTCCCTGGTAGATTATCAGGTTGTTGGAGCATAAGTGAAGCACCAGGTTTGAACCATTATCCATGTAGGATTTTGGTTTGCAGATGGGGTCTTAACCTGCTATACCACAACACCAATCCCCACTGTTAATTGACTGAGTGAGAATTGGCAAGATTGTTAATGTCACTGCAGTTCTCGGTGTGAGTGTGTGCAGGTATTTTATTCAAGACCCAAGTAGTGTTGATACTAAGAGATCCGTCATTTTGCCCTGTCATGTCTGGTTTGCTTTAGTAATAACCTCTCATTCTTTAATCAATTTTACTAAACAAGATATTGCATAAAATAGAGGATGGAGAGAGAGAAAGGGGGCATGGAGAAACCTGCTTGGTGATGAAACTGGTATTCTCCTGTAGCTTTGTGTGGAATGGGAACTTCAGCACAAGGTCACATAAACACAGGCAGGGAGGTGAATGGGCAATTAATTGTCAGCTGCACTACTTGTTTTCATGGCTTAGAAACTCATGCCATGGGGCTCACTGGGTTGCAGTCAGTTAAGAAGCCACTTGCGATGCCAGCATCCTGTATCAGAGTGCTTGTTTGAGTCCTCACTATCTCTCTTCTCATTGAGTTTCCTGCTAATGTGCTTGGGTAAGCAGCAGAAGGCGGCACAAATCCTGGGACCCCTACCACCCATGTGGGACACACAGATGGAGATCCTGGCTTCTGGTTTGGGTCTGACTCAGCCCTGGTTATAAGCTGTTTGGGCAGTGTACCAGTGGATGGAAGAACCTCCCTCTCCCTCTTTTCTCCCTCTCCCTCTCCTTGTCTCACCTTTCTTTGTCACTCTGCCTTTTAAATGAATAAATAAATCTGAAAAAGACCCTCATGCCTTGCTTAGTAAAAATGACAGATAGCTGACCTTTTTCTGTCACTGGTAAATGTTCTGTGGCACTTTATGGAACCTATGCATTTTATAGCTTCTTTAAGTCTCTCCTTTGCAACTGGCCTGTACCTTGATGGATTTTATGTATGGGCACCTAGCTGAATGTCCAACAAATATACCCTTCAATGCATGCTATATGATCCCCATATGGACACAGATGTATGCCACAGCAAAATGGTCCACCCTTGGGATCAGTGCTTTGAAGAGATGCTGTGGCAGGAGGCAGACTCCTGGCTGTTTGGGAAGGCCCTTCTTGTCATGGCTGTCTGGATAAGCTCTTAAGATCAAGGACCCTTGGCCACCACAGATACTTCTCAAGGGTAAAGAGGATCAAGGGCAGGACTTTCTAATGTGGCAGGGCCAGGGAAGCAGCCTGGTTGGATCTAGTGGGATTTTGGATGTATTATGAAGAAATGGTGTGGATTCAGTCTTCTATAAGGCTCTTGAGATAAGATTCTCCACATGCCAATATCTGGAGAAATAGGGAGTAGATACCTGTTAGTTGCTATTTGACTGGAGCATAGAATACTCTAACCAAATAGATACCTAATGCAGCTATATGTTTTAAGGGATCTTAGCAAGGTACTCTATGTGTATGCACACTGAGTCTTATGGAGCCATCCTGTGACCTTGCAAACTCATCCATACTGAAGACTGCTTTAACACTGACTAGAGTTTCCAGGCTGAGGCTCCCAGATTCCTTTTGCCCAGGCTTACATCCTCCTTCTATAATGCTAGCTCTTACTGTTCCAAAGGGAAGTAATAAGGTGGCTTCCCTGGGCCTTTGATTCCATGTTGGTCTGTATTCATGTGCCACCATAACAAAGTAGTACCAGAGATGGTAGCTTAAAAACAGAAACTGATTTTGCCTAGAAGTCCAAGATCAAGGTTTTAGCAGGGCTAGTTACTTCTGAGGGCTCTTGGAAAAAGGCCTGCACCAGGCCTCTCTCCTTGTCCTACAGTTGGCCATCTCCCTGTGTCTCCACACTGGCTTCCTACTCTGCAAATCTCTGAATCCAAACCTCATTCTTTAATAAGAACACTCATGTTACAATTGTGCTCACCTTAACTTATAAATAATTGCATTTGCAATGACTCTGTTTTCAATTACAGTGACATTCAGAGGCCTGGATGGTTAGGACATCAACATATGAATTTGCTGCTGGGCACAACTCAACCAGTGATGTTCCATGAAAGAAACTACCGAAAAGGAAAAAGACCAAAGCAAGATTTCTAAGTGGTGGGATTTAGAAAGAAGGGAAGAGATGTACCTTAGGACATTAGCTACAAGCTTGTAAGTTCTCTCTCTCTCTCTCACACACACAAGGCTCTACCCCCAAGTCACACTGTTATACACCCCGGTGGGAAGTAGGCTAAAAGAGGGAGCCACTCGCTAGCTGGTGGTTTAAATATGACTCTGTTATAGGTGAGGATGCTCCCTGACCCCACTTATTTCTTAGAAAACAAGAATGTGAGCGTCATTCATCAAGCAAATATAGATAGGAGGCTGCTACATACCAAGTCCTTCTCCATCAAATATGCTGCCCTAATGGAACTTGCTTTCTAGTGGCAGAAGCCAGAAATAAGCAATAAACATAATAAACAAATGATAGATTCGTAAGTACAAAAAGAAGAGAGTGTATGGATTGTGCAGTTGTAGTTGGAGAAAGACCAACCTGAGGGGGTCAGATGTGAGCAAAAACTTGAAGGTGAGAGGGAGTTGGTCTTGGCCGGGGCATGGGAGGAGCCTTTGCCAGCTGCAACAGAGAGCAGCAGCTTCAGAAGGCCTCTGTGGCTAGAGGGAAGTGAGCAAGGAGGGGAGGTGCAGGAAAGGAGGTCAAAATGTGATGGGAGAAGGGTCACGTCGATCATTGTGGACTTGGCTTTAGCTGGGTGTGTTGGAGCAGGGTTTTGAGCTAAGCAGCAACATGTTGTGTGACATGCTTGCGAAGGCTCACCTTGGGTGGTCTGGAGGACAGACTCCAGATGGTGAGGGTGAAAGCAAGAAAACAGTGGAGAGGCAGTTACAGCATTGCAGAGGAGTGGTGCCATGGTTTGGTGCCAAATGGCAGCAGTGGAGGTGGTTCTTTGCTTGAACTGGTCATCCTTACCACAGTTTCTTACTTCCAAGGCATTGAACCAAAATTGCCTGAGTGCATCCTCCTTCATGAATGCTTTGTTCTGGCCCTCAACCAAGATCTGACTCATACTATCTAAAGTGAGTTACTGTGGTTTTCCCTTCTAGTCACTGCTGAAGAGCCATCTGTCCATTCCAAAGTTGAAGTTGTACCAGGGGTAGCATTCTTTTTACAATATTGCAGGAGTACTTAAGGGAATCCCATTTCATTCCTAACCTAAGATGAGGCAGTTGTAAGCTCCTGGGTTAACTCAATGATACTGTATTTTTGCTGTTATCAACAATTTTGTCACATAAAACTTTCTTGTAGGCACTATTCCTAATGCATGGCTCCTGAGCTATGGACAAGAAAGTTTCCATTGTGCACACGTATGTTGTTGTAGCAGTGCTTGGTCTCCGCATTGTGTGAGATTGTTGGAACATCAAAAATTAGTCTTCTCGCACCTATGCCAGTTCTATGATTCAGACTTCTAGTTCCTTTAATATGAGACTGGGCCAGCGCCACAGCTCACTAGGCTAATCCTCCGCCTTGCGGCGCCAGCACACCGGGTTCTAGTCCCATTCGGGGTGCCGGATTCTGTCCCGGTTGCCCCTCTACCAGGCCAGCCCTCTGCTGTGGCCAGGGAGTGCAGTGGAGGATGGCCCAAGTGCTTGGGCCCTGCACCCCATGGGAGACCAGGAGAAGCAACTGGCTCCTGCCATCAGATCAGCGCGGTGCGCCGGCCGCAGCGTGCTGGCCGGCCATTGGAGAGTGAACCAACGGCAAAGGAAGACCTTTCTCTCTGTCTCTCTCTCTCACTGTCCACTCTGCTGTCCACTCTGCCTGTCAAAAAAAAAAAAAAGAGTATGAGACTGGAGGGATTGCATGCTCTGTAAGATTCTAGCAGATGTTTATGTAGCATTGTGTGCCTGTATGCACTCAGGATTATTGTACATATTCAAATACTTCCTATAGGGGAAGGATGGGAACACGAGACAAGTTGATGTTCCCAGTTTAAAAATCTAGTGGTAGAGCTTGGAGATTTTTTAAAAAGCTATTTATTTATTTGAAAGAGTTATGGTGAGAGAGAGACACAGAGATATTCCATTGGTGGTTCACACCCCAAATGGCCAAAATGCCTGGGGTTGGGACAGGCTGAATCTAGGAGCCAGAAGCTCTGTACAGGTCTCTCAACTTTTGTGGAAGGGGCCCAAGCACTTGGGCCATCTTCCACTGCTTTTCTCAGGGCATTAGCGTGGAGCTGGATTGGAAGTTTTAGGAGCCCGGACACAAACCAGTGCCTATATGGAATGTTGGCATCAGATTTGGTGGCTTTACCCACTACACCAAAATGCTGGCACTGAGTTTGAAGAATTCTTGGGAGATCATGGTCCTGCTGGATTCTGGTAGTTATTGGAGGATTATTCTCACAGGAGTTCACGTTCTTGCTGCTTGGAAGCTGAGGTCTGAGGACATGGTGTGGACAGGGCTGGGACCTTCTGAGGCCTTGCACCTCCACAGGTACATACTGGCTCTCACTGTGTCTCCACCTGCTCATCCCCTGTGTGTGTCTGTGTCAGAATGTCCTCTGCTTCTGGGACAGAAGCCACACCGCCTTAGGAATCACCCACGGCCTCACGTTGAGTGTCTCCAAGTGCAGTCACCTTCCGGGGTACTGGGGATTAGGAGACATGTCTCAGGGAGTGACAGTATGTGACTCTTGCTGTTTTATGGCTCAGATCATCCCACGTTGGCCTAGGCTTCCTCTGCATCAGCTCTGGTGCCCCTCCTCAGGCCCCCTTCAACTGTGGGCATTTTCTCTCTGGTCCCAGGCTGTTCCTGTCCCTTCTCTAGCCCTAACATCATCATTTCCCCAAAGAATCCTCACTGCTTCCATTGGATGGTGGGAGCTGCCTCCCTTGGGGCAAGTCTGTGATCTGGGGGTGCTGGCATCTGTGAGGGAGCAGAGGAGCGGGGCTTGAATTTTTTCTTCCCAAAGAAACCTTTTATTTAATGAATACAAATTTTGTAAGTACAACTTCAGGAATATTATGATTCTTACCCTCATACCTACTCTCCCACTCCCAACCCTCCTCTTCCTCCCTCTCCCATTCCCAGTCCCATTCTCAGTTAAGAAAAAAAGCCAATAAACTATTCCTTGAATATGGCACAGGGGGCTGGCACTGTGGTGTAGCAGGTAAAACCACCACCTGCAGTTCCAGCATCCCCTATGGGTGCCAGTTCGAGTCCCAGCTGTTCCACTTCTGATCCAGCTCTCTGCTATGGCCTGGGAAAGCAGCAGAAGATGGTTTGGGTCCTTGGGTCCTTGCTTCCACGTGGGAGACCCAGAGGAAGCTCCTGGCTTAGGACTGGCACAGCTCTAGCCATTGTGGCCAATTGGGAAGTGAACCAGCAGATGGAAGACCTCGCTCTCTCTCTCTCTCTCTCTCCAGACTCTCCCTCTCCTTCTCTCTCTCTGTAACTCTGACTTTTAAGTAAATAAATAAGTCTTTTAAAAAAAGTGACACAGTATTAGAACCAAATTCTCAATATAAAAATCACAAGCAATTTGACCTTTGCCCCTAATATTGCTGTTCATTATCATAAACTATATGGATGGAAAGTAGCATTTCATTCACCTTTTAAATTAAATTCTTTTTCTCACCAGAGGCACTAAATACTGTTTTCTATGTCCATGGATCACTTGTATACCTACAAACACATACATATCCCAATTTAAAATTAAGTTCAGTGTTTTACTGTTTTGCACTGGCCCCAGAAGCCAGTGGAGTGGCAGCACCAGGTCGAGGCTGCCCCCTGCCTGTCACCTCCCTGCAACCATGTGCCTGAGCCCAGGGGAGAGGGGCACATGTGGCCCATGGGTCGAGCCTCACCAGGGCCCAAGCCACCTGGAGACACAGCCCACTATCTCCTGAGCCCAGGGGAAAGCTGTGGGGCTGCCCTGCTGGGAGGGGGCGGCTGTGCTCCCTGGGGGGCGCCCTCCTTCCCACTTCCTGGCCCTCCTGCTGCCTAGTTCTGCTGAGTCCAGGCCGCAGGAGAAAGTGGTGCAAGAAGCACTGCCCGGCGTTGGGGCGTCCTCCATGGCCCGGAGGATGGGGTCTTGGCCAACCAGGAGTGAGAGCAAGGGCCGCCTCGGAGGGGGAGGGGCTTCTGGGCGGAGTCTGGAGGAAGAGGAAGGAATGTCCGGGAGCGGAAGGGGTGGGGCTTAGCCTGGTGCACATGCGCGGCAGTTGTTGGGCGACAGTTACTGTGAGCCGAGAGGTTGAAAACCGCGAAGCTCCTCCGTTGCATGGTGGCTAGACTGCCACATTTCTTCCTATTTTGCTGCAGAGGTGGCTGAAAGCCCCTGACAGCCTTGCTTATGGAGAAATTTTTCTCCTGGTCTGTTAGCAAGCTTGCGAGAAAGCGCGCTCGGACGGTTACGGAGTTCGAGAAAAAGCGCTTGAAGATGCGGCCGCATTTTGGATACCGCCTGCTCTACTGGGAGCTCGGTGCCATTCACAGAGCTGCCAGCGCGGGCAATGTGGCCGCAGTGGAGAAAATGCTGATTTGCAGAAGAAGCAGTGTGGATGATGTGGACCACAAGAGCAGGTACTGGAGGGTGGGCAGTGGGGCCCAGTGCGGGAAGCCCTCGCCCCAGGCTCCCCTGCTTGCTTCCCTGGACACCAGTCCATGTTTATGTACACAAGTCCAGATCCACGTTGTGATACACATGATCAAAAAGATAACAAGAAAATTTCCATAATCTCTCAACCCCTGGGTTAAAGTCTGAGTAAACCCAATACCCGTTTGATGTCAGTTCACACCTGCGTGTACATGGGATTGTAGAAGGAAACCTTGGCATGAGAGAACTCATGTTTACCAAAAAAGTGAGCTTTAATTTTATCAGTCTTACATGCGCCAAACAAAAATATCAAAGTTTAAAAATTTCGAGTTACACATTCTACTTGTCATTTACTGCTCTGCTAACACTCATTTGTAATGTAGCAAATAATGAGGTGCTGTTTTTGATGTAAACGTGCTGTTTTTAGAAATTAATCAGGTTTCTGACAGTTGAAAGGGCAAATGCATTGGAAATCCAAAAACATAATATGAAACAAAGATTTAGAACTTGATACTGGTAACATTTAATATTCATAAGAAAACACGGTTTACTTATGCATGAAATACTTCTTAACGGAGGAAAACTAGATTTTTATAACACAAAGCTACATTTCTGGTAGAGTTAAAAGTTGTAAATAAACAATGTGAGAAAAATTTCAGAAGAAAACAAAAAATGTGAAGCAATAAATTTTTTAGTGGCCAAAGACTTGATGAAGACTGAAGTCGAAAGCAAACATCCTGGGGTGAACAGTTCAGCACAGTGGGTGAAGTCACTGCTTTTGGATGCTGGTGTCTCATAGCTGAGTACAGGTTGGAGTCCTGCCCACTTTGCTCCTGATCTGACCCCATAGCTTTTGCCAGGCCTGTCCTTGGCTGTTGTGGGCATTTGGGGAGTGAATCAGTTAACGGCAGCTCTTTGTACCTTTCCTCCTCTCTCTTTCACTCTGCCTTTTAAATAAGCAGTTTTTAAGGAATTACTCTGAATATTTGCTTAGGAAATAAAATAAAACTTCCTGTGTATCTGGATGAAAATAACAAAACAAAACAATATATCTTCAAAACATTTTTACAACAAGTATATTTCAGGTGAAAAAAATGGATCTTCATTTTACAGAAATCTGTGCAAAGCAGGAAAACAACACTGAACTTAATTTTAAATTTGGATATGTATGTGTTGTAGGTATACAAGTGATCCATGGACATAGAAAACAGTATTTAGTGTCTCTGGTGAGAAAAAGA
Source organism: Oryctolagus cuniculus (assembly GCF_964237555.1). Lineage (NCBI taxonomy): Eukaryota > Metazoa > Chordata > Mammalia > Lagomorpha > Leporidae > Oryctolagus > Oryctolagus cuniculus. The sequence continues at coordinate 100,519,252 of NC_091444.1, read as the reverse complement.
ATTTAATTTGAAAGATGAATGAAATGCTACTTTCCATCCACATAGTTTATGATAATGAATAGCAATTTTAGGGGCAAAGGTCAAATTGCTTGTGACTTTTTATATTGAGAATTTGGTTCTAAGTACTATGTCACTTTTTTTTAAAGACTTACTTATTTACCTGAAAGAGTTACAGAGAGAGAGGAGAGGGAGAGGGGGAGGGAGGGAGGTAGGGAGAGAGAGAGAGAGAGGTTTTCCTTCTGCTGGTTCACTTCCCAATTGGCCACAATGGCTAGAGCTGTGCCAGTCCTAAAGCAGGAGCCAGGAGCTTCCTGTGGGTCTCCCACGTGGAAGCAGGGACCAACGAACCCAAACCATCTTCTGCTGCTTTCCCAGGCCATAGCAGAGAGCTGGATCAGAAGTGGAACAGCTGGGACTCGAACTGGCACCCATAGGGGATGCTGGAACTGCAGGTGGTGGTTTTACCTGCTACACCACAGTGCCAGCCCCCTGTGTCATATTTGAAAAATGCATATGCCCTCCACCCTTCAATTTCATTCTATTTATTTATTTATTTTTTTGACAGGCAGAGTGGACAGTGAGAGAGAGAGAGACAGAGAGAAAGGTCTTCCTTTGCCGTTGGTTCACCCTCCAATGGCCGCCGCGGCCGGCGCGCTGCGGCCGGCGCACCGCGCTGATCCGATGGCAGGAGCCAGGAGCCAGGTGCTTTTCCTGGTCTCCCATGGGGTGCAGGGCCCAAGCACCTGGGCCATCCTCCACTGCACTCCCTGGCCACAGCAGAGGGCTGGCCTGGAAGAGGGGCAACCGGGACAGGATCCGGCGCCCCGACCGGGACTAGAACCCGGTGTGCCGGCGCCGCAAGGCGGAGGATTAGCCTAGTGAGCCGCGGCGCCAGCCCAATTTCATTCTTTTAAAATAACTTTCAGAAGTAGGCATGCCATTTGTTTCTCTTATTAGCGCTTAAAATGGGCATATGTTAAAAAGAACCTACATAATGGACCTATAAATTATGGCGCATTGATAGATTGCTTTGATAGGTGACCATTAAAGGTGGAGTGTCCCACAGATGCATGTGGAAATACAAATATGTAGGCAGTCTGTATAACAAGTGAGAAAAGTGTTTGTTTATACATACACACAAATTGTGGACTGTGTTAGCCAACAAAATGTGATTAAAATTGTTACTTATAGGTATTTGAATTCTTGTGAAATTTTCTTTATCTTGTCATTTCCAGAATGATTGGATGTAGACACTCTAGTTAAATTTTTAATATTATTGAGATTAAAGAATTACTTTGTTTTTAAACATGTTTGTAATGTTAGCTGTCTCTTCCAAACTATAGAACTTTCAGAAACTAATATTTAATGCCAATCATATGGCTGGAGTTGCCATAAATGTGTTTTTATAAGCTATTTTGCACTTATTGTTAGGAACCATGGATTGTGTAATCAATAGGTATCAATGAGCCATTTTTTCAGTTTTATGAAAACGCTTTATATAAAGATAACACACTTCATGTATTTCATATATACAATGTGAAGAACATAATGGTACTTCCCACCCTATCCTCCCTCCTTGCCTGAATCCCACCCTCTCTCCTACTTTCTTATTTTTCTTTTAATTTTTACAATGACCAAGTTTCACTTTACTTTGTAATCACAAGCTTAACCTTCCACTAAATAAAGAATTCAATAAGTAGTAAGTGGAAAAACAATGTTTTCTCAGGAGTATAGATAAGGGCTATATGCAATCAAATCTGAAAATGTCGATTTCACTCGATTTCACTCATCTGCGTATTTTGTACTCTGTATGTTAGTTACCACAAATCCAGGAAAATGTTTTAGTTGCTTGTTGGGACTGGTGTATTTCCCTACGCTTAATGATCTCCAATTGCAAATTGTTGTGAAAGACAGGGTTTCATTTTTTATGATTAAATAGTATTCCATCATGGTTACATAGCACACATTATGCGGTCATCAGTTTATGTACATCTGGGTTGATTCCATATCTTAGCTATTGTGAGTTGAGCTACTATAAACATTGGGTTACAGATAACTCTTACATATGCTTACTTTACTTCCTTTGGGTAAATTCTTTGGAGTGGAATAGCTGGGTCATATCACAGATCTATTTTTAAATTTTTTTTCCTACTCTCTTCCATAATAGTTATGCTAATTTACGTTCCCATCAACAGTGTATTCGGGTACCTTTTCCCCACACTCTCACGAGCATTCTTTATGTTTTTTGATTTTTGGATGAACACAATTCTAACTAGGGTGAGTGTGGAATTCATTGGCATTTCCCTGATGCCTAGTGATCCTGAGCATTTTTTCATGTGTTTGTTGTCCATTTGTATTTCATGCTTTGAAAAATGTCTGTTAAATCTTCTGCCCACTTCTTAACTGTATTTTCTGTTTTGTTGTTGTTGAGTTTCTTGAACTTCATGTGTATTTTGGATGTTATTCCTTTATCCAATGTATAGTTTGCAGTGTTTTCTCCCACTCGGTTGATTGCCTCTTTACTTTGTTGAGTGTTTTCTTCACTGTGGAGAAGCTTCTTATCTTGATTTAACTCCATTTGTCTTTTTTTGCCTTTATTCCCTGTGCTTCTGATGTCTAATCCAAGAAGTCCCTGACTATGCCAATGAATTACGGTGTTTCCCCTATGCTTTTTTCTAATCATTGTATGGTTCTGAGTCCTAGGTTTAGATCCCTGAACCACTGAGTTTTTTTTTTTTTGTGAAAGCTAAAAAGTATGGATCTTGTTTCCTACTTCTGCATGCAGAGATCGAATTTCCGCAGCACCAGTTGATGAAGAGACTGTCCTTTCCCCAGGGAGTGATTGTAGCACATTTGTCAAAGATCAGTTGATGGTAGATGCATAGATGAATTTCTAAGCTCTCTAATCTCTTCCATTGGTCCAAATGTCTATATCACTTTATTCCAAAACCAGGATAAAAAGTTAACAACCAAGAAAGACAGCTATAGACCAGTGTCACTGATTAACACAGATAAAAATCCTTAACAAATTCTAGCTAATGGAATCCAACAACACATCTAATAAAATCCTTCACCCAGATGAAATGGGATTTATCCCTGATGTACACAGACATTTTGACATATACAGATTAATAAATCTGCTACATCACCTTAAGAAATCAAAGAACAAAACCATAGAACCATTGAATTATCTCAATAGATGCTAAATTTTTAAATGCTGCCAATTACAGTGGGAAAAGTAATGAATTATGATAAGCAGCACTTCAATGTGAGAAATGATAAAGTGAGAGGCATTGAGCATATTCAGAGTCAGTGAATTATAATATTTTCTCTAATGCTTCAAGGATATATGGAAAGTCAGGATAATTATATTATCTTACTCAATTAAAATGCTGTTTTTAAGTCGTGGTATTAGTATAAGCAGCACTTCAATGTGAGAAATGATAAAGTGAGAGGCATTGAGCATATTCAGAGTCAGTGAATTATAATATTTTCTCTAATGCTTCAAGGATATATGGAAAGTCAGGATAATTATATTATCTTACTCAATTAAAATGCTGTTTTTAAGTCGTGGTATTAGTAATGACTGCGTCTGACAATTACTGAGCTGTTAGTTGTGTCAGCAACCGTTCTAAATATTTTACATAGATTTTCATTGAAGCATCACAATGGTAAACTGAGACAACTACTCTTTTTCTCCCCATTCTTTTAATCAGGAAATTGAGATACTCAAAGTCCTAGTCATAACTTAAAATAGGATTTAACCAAGCTGTGGTTAATGTAATGATCATGTTATTTTTCTTTAATAGGCTTCTCTTTCATTAGTTTAGTGACAAGAAGAGATGATAAAGTTCTTTGTTCATCAGAAAAGTATTTGTTTTGAGGGCAGGGGAATATGCTATTTTATTCTTACGATTATATGAGAAATGGCCTGTTTTGTGATTGTGCAATCTAATTTCCTATAGGACCGCTCTGCACTGGGCCTGTGCAAAAGGCCACCAAGACGTGGTAGCTTTCCTCATAAGCCAAAGATGTCTACTTGATCCGCAAGATAAAAGGGCTGCAACACCGCTGATAAAGGTATTTAGTGCTCAACCATTCCAGTATAGGAAGGGCTTGGTTTATATACTTAGAATAAAAATGAATTTATCTTATTTATATATGACTAACTGGTGAAACCATTGGGATGGGGAGTTTTTCTCTGAATTCCTAGAAGTTACAATTTATGATTGGTGTATTACTGGCAGGCTGTACAGTGTCCCGCTGAGAACTGTGCTACACTCTTACTGGATCATGGGGCTGATCCAAATATTGAGGATGAAATTGGCAACACTGCTCTCCACTATGTGGCCTACGGAGAAAATATAAGAATGGCCGAAAAGCTGCTTTCCAGCAATGCAGATATCGAAAAGAAAAATAAGGTATGGATCATCTAGCTTAATGTTTAGACTATTGGAAATACATTTTTAAAAGATTGACATGTATAGAAGCAGTTTCTCATATTTGGGAGTACCAGCTGCATCGAATGAAGATATTTTATGAAAACTGTCCCAGATTTAAGTTTAAATATTGATACCATTGCAGAAATACTGGAAAGGACAGACTGAGAGGCATTTATGGCCAGTATTTATGAAAGCACTGAATTTGTTAAAGGTCAGACATATTTTCAAGGATATTTTCCCAGTTACTTTTTTCTAAGCGGTGCAAAAACAGGAGAAGTCCAATTTTGTCTTGACAAAGGCTTTTGCTTAAAACTCAAGAAGAAAGCATGTTGTAGTAAACAGAAATATGGCTGTTGCTGTCCATTTCCTAAATAAGTTTATTTATATAAAAGTTACCTTAGAGTGTCAAGGGTTAACTGGGAAACTTTGCAAGAGAAAAGGATAGAAGAATGAAACATTTGTAAATTAGGTAATTGAGGGAAAATACGGAGATGGGATTTTTGATTTGTTTTTGTTGAGTTTTGTGTAGACCAAGTATTCTTTGATTGAAAGTATAATAACTTGTACTTTCATTAATATCATTAATAAGTTGTAAGTTTGCTTTGGGGAACCATATTTGGAGTGACTAGGTGGTGATGAATGTAGAAAACAAGAGGGAAGAACAAATGATTGACATTTTATTATGGTAGGAAGAGCTGCTGAGGAAAAGTGTCTAAACTCAGCTCTCAAATAGAGAATGTCTTTGTGGGAAAGTAGAAGAAAAGGATCCTACAAATAAATCTAAGTTGGACTTTGAGTTTACTGTTAGTTGATTTATTCCTACTCAAGAAAAATGAAATGGGATGTTCAGTGTGTGTGTCTCTTACTCATTCCTCGTTTTGGTCAAGTCTCCAAATGATGTGTGTGAGAGGAGAGATGGAAGTGGTGGTTGTCTGCTGCACCAGTTCTCGGCTGGAGTTGTATATCAGAATGACCTGGAAAAACTTACAAGTCTAGTTAGTCTCTCCAAGAGTATTTTATTTCAGTAAATCTTACTACGTCTTTACATGTATACTTAACTATCTCTGAGAGTCTGACAAAACCCTTGTTAAGAACCACCAAACTGTTAATTGTAATGTGTAAGTTCTTAGGTCTCAAAAACTATTAAGAATCTTGAGAAGAGTTAGAGTTTGATGGATGCTACATTCGAACAATACTAACCTCTGATTTTATCTGTCTTTCTTTTCCTTTGTAGTTATAAATTCAAAGAGATAATACTAATAATTCTCAGCCTACAGAATAACACTTACGGATAGTTTTACAAAGAAATGTATATTGCAAGCAGGGCTTTATGGTTAGAATTATAGCAAATTATGAACCTTTTTCCTCATTGAAGCTTTAGGATACACAATCAAATCTTGTTGTGTTGAATTCATGGAGCGCTGACACATAATCACTATGGCAGACTTAAAATTGAAAGCCATGGTAGTGTTAAGAATATTTGGATGAGCCGACGCTGCGGCTCACTAGGCTAATCCTCCGCCTAGCGGCGCCGGCACACCGGGTTCTAGTCCCGGTCGGGGCGCCGGATTCTGTCCCGGTTGCCCCTCTTCCAGGCCAGCCCTCTGCTGTGGCCAGGGAGTGCAGTGGAGGATGGCCCAAGTGCTTGGGCCCTGCACCCCATGGGAGACCAGGAAAAGCACCTGGCTCCTGGCTCCTGCCATCGGATCAGCGCGGTGCGCCGGCCGCAGCGCGCCGGCCGCGGCGGCCATTGGAGGGTGAACCAACGGCAAAGGAAGACCTTTCTCTCTGTCTCTCTCTCTCTCACTGTCCACTCTGCCTGTCAAAAAAACAAAACAAAACAAAAAAAAAAAAAAAAAAAAGAATATTTGGATGGACATTCTTTTAATAGTTCAGTTTCAACATTCCTGTATCTCAAATATCCATTTGACTAAAACCTGTCAGATTTAAATACAAATGGATGGTTATTTAACTGTTGGAAAATAGTATATTGGGTGTGCCCTGTTGACTACATAGTGGGCCTGGTCTTTCTTTTTGTGAATTAGGTGATGCTAAGAAAAGTGAAGATATTACATGTTAATACCTGCTTTATACAAAATCATTTGGAAATGCATTGCCAGCTGATACAAAGACTCAAAGGAATCGACTGAACATGGTGCAGAGATGTGTGTAGTTTGCCTCTGTAAATTGTTTCAAAATACAAAATTTGGGAGACTGATGCACACCTCTGACTGTCAGGATTATCTGAAGGATTCCAATCAGGGATCCTTGAGCTCAGATTACTGAGTTGTATGCTGTACAGAAGGTTTCCTATTTTTAAAAGGCAGATACCCTCCAGTTTGCTTCTCTCCCCACCTAGGGGAACACAGGATGCATGGCTTTGTTATATTTCTCAAACAGATGATCATGACATTTTTCTGTTGGTGGACAGTATATAATTTGTGCAAAAGTAAATGTTCTTGGAAATATGTATTGAGAAACACTATTTTTGAGACAATAATTTAGGTCATCAGTTGAATAAGAATGCTTGAAATATTAACTACTATGTCTTAGGGTTTAGGGCTACAGAGGTAAAACATGTAGCCCTTGCCTTCCAGAGGACCTTGTGTTTTTATTGTGTGCAATCAAATAATTGTAATATTCCATGGTGAGTGTTTTGATGGAAGCAGTGAACCCTGGAATGCAATTGTTTGGAGTGAGTCTTGGTGATGAGTGGGTTCCATGCAATGAGGCAATGGAGAGGAGAGTTTTAAGAGGAATGTGCAGTACATGTGGAAACACAGGGTGGGAAGAAAGAGCCTCCTTTAATTTACCTTCTACATTTGATGTCCGAGTTTGCATTGTCATCTGAAATATGTTCAGTTCTGTTGAGAAATATGTAATAATGTGAATTGTGAATCATTTTTTACAGACTGGCCTCACACCACTGTTAGTGGCTATTCAACAAAACCAAGAAACTATGGTTAAATTTTTAATATTACAGAATGCAGATGTTTTTGCAGTTGATAATCTAAACAGGTAAATTATTTCATTCTATATTTTAAACTCAGTGATGTTTATCAGTTATAAAGTGATTCAAGTCAGAAATATGAAATAAAATGTTAGTATATTATTGAGATACAATGAAAAGTAACAATAAAAATCTATCTGGTAGGAAAGCAATTATGCATACTGGCCAACACAAGGAGCTACATAGGAATGGTCATATTCTCTTATGATAGTGACTGATATATTTTAATAGTAATCTGATTTTTGGTTGTATAGTCTGTTATTAATGAAAGGTTATTCATTTTAGTTTTACTGTTTTAATAAATATGGATCACTATTGAGCTTCTTAAACATTCTGTAATATTTTTAAAATTTTTCCACCGACGGAGGGAAGACCTTTCTCTCTGTCTCTTTCTCACTGTCCAACTCTGTCAAATAAATAAATAAATAATCTTAAAGAAATCTTTTTTTCCTACGTACTCTACTTTTTTTTTTTTTTTGACAGGCAGAGTGGACAGTGAGAGAGAGAGACAGAGAGAAAGGTCTTCCTTTGCCGTTGGTTCACCCTCTAATGGCCACAGGTGCAAGGCGCTGATCCAAAGCCAGGAGCCAGGTGCTTCTCCTGGTCTCCCATGGGGTGCAGGGCCCAAGCACTTGGGCCATCCTCCACTGCACTCCTGGGCCACAGTAGAGAGCTGGCCTGGAAGAGGGGCAACTGGGACAGAATCTAGCGCCCACATACTCTACTTTTAAAAATGCTGTAGTATACATAAATAGGAATTGAAAATCATTTTGTCTTTTTGCTGACTTTTTTTTTTGTTAATTTCTTTCTTCAAAGTATATTGATGTTAAGTTATACTTAAGCGACTGTAGGTGGTTATTAGCAGATAGTATGATTTTATCGTTTTTTTCATTCTGCTTTATTTTGATATTTGATATTTTTAAAAGCATGGTTTTTAAAAAATTCTATGAGAGAGAGATTAGAGAAACACACAGAGAGAGAATTAGAACTCTCTCACTTCAGTTTCACTGCTCAAATGCCTGCAACAGTTCAGGCTGGGCCAGATTGAAACTTGGAGCTAAGAATGCAATAAAGACTTTCATGTAGTTGCAGGAATCTAATTATCTAAGCTGAATATAACTAATGTCTTCCGGGGTCTGTATTAGTAGGAGGCTACACATAGAAGATGAATCTGGGAGTCAAACCAGGTAGTCTGATATGGGAAGGGGACTTCTTAATTGGTGTCATAATACCAAGATTAAATGCCTGATCCTTATAATTTTATTTGTAATTAGTATGGGAAGAGGGAAGAAATGTATTTACTTAGATAAGCTTTTCCTTTGATGATGACAAATAATACATGAGAAAGAGAAAAGACATATAACACAAGGCTTAATTCTCAGATGTCCAACCTGTTGGGTGTGCAACCTTGGGAACATTAACTATTAAATCGAACCTGAAGTGAAAGTGGGATAGTAATGTATCCTGTCTTTCAGATGTAGTTGTATATAATGTCATATATAAAATGTAATTCAGTAGCTGACACGTGGTTGTCACCATTGCTAACTGAAACTGCTGTGACTATTATTGCCATATAATATAAGAGCTTTATGCTTTCAGATAGCTTTTACTTACCTGACTGGGATATATTTAATATTTAAAACTGGGGAAGTAAGAGTGAATTCTTCACTTAAAACTGCCTGGTTTAAACAAGTGATCTCAATGGTGTTACTATCCCTTAAAGACTTCAAATTAGTAACTTCTATGGAATACCCCAGTTAGACAAGAGGCTTTATTTTGTTTCTTTCTCTTTAAGCCTGGAGATAATTTCTGGAGATGAGCATTTGATATTCCAAGATGCTTATGTCCATTAATACAAGTAAATGATCACATATACATAGGCAAGATATTAACTTGGTAAAATAGAGCCACTCAGCTGTTTGAGTAGCCTCATTGAAGTTTTTAATGAAGTTCTCTTTCTGTTATTTTAGAACATCCCTCATGTTTGCGGGACGGTATAGTACGGAAAACATAGTACACATGCTTCTTGAACTAGGGGTTGATGTGCTTTCTGAAGACATTGCTGGACATTCTGCTAGGGATTATGCTCTTCAAAAACGTAATATGTAAGTGTTTACACTAACATTGTAATCAACATGAAGTTGAGGTGTAAGTACTTCATGTTTTCAGATGACTTAGCTCTCACAGTGTTTGGAATGGCAGTGAGTCCCTTTACTTCAACAGTCAGAAACTAAACAGAGGGGCAGGTGCTGTGATGTAGAGGGTAAAGCTGCCACCTGAAGTGTTGGCATCCCATATGGGCGCCAGTTTGATTCCTGGCTGCTCCACTTCTGATCCAGTTCTCTGCTATGGCCTGGGAAAGCAGTAGAAGATGGCCCAAGTCCTTGGGCCCCTGCACCCGCATGAGAATCCCAGAGGAAGTTCCTGGATCCTGGCTTCAAATCGGTGCAGCTCTGGCCATTGCAGCCAACTGGGGAGTGAACTATCAGATGAAGCCCTCTCTTCCTCCTCCTTCCCCTCCCCCTCCCCCTCCCCCTCTTCCTCCTCCTCCCTCTCCCCCTCCCACCTCCTCCTCCTAGTGCTTCTCCTGTCTCTGTGTAACTCTGACTTTCAAGTAAAATAAATCTTTAAAACAAAAAGAAACCAAAGAGAAAGGTCAGCTAGTTAGAAGTACAGATGGGTACAAATTCTTTATCTCAGAGATTTAAAGGTCTTTATCCCTGCGACTGCCCACATTATCCATATCATTTCAAATACAACCCCTGCCATGACCCTCCAAACAGTGTCACACCTTCCTAGTTCTACTTAGTTGGTTAGGCCTTCAGTGTCCAGATTAGCAGGAAATTTCATATTTTGTCCTGGGAGCTGCCTCTTAAATTCTTTTTCTTGAGTTTTACAAGAAGCCAGGAAGTTCCATAAGCCTGACAAGGCAATCTTCCTTCATCAGAGAGATAAGGTTCTCAAGGCAATCTTCCTTCATCAGAGAGATGGGGTTCTAATAATTCTTATTTTTTATTGCTTCCTTTGTTACCAGGATTCTTTTACTGATCCAGATCCCCAGTCTTCGTGGTGATGTGCACTTATATCCTGAGATTAAAATGTCTATTTGTTGACTGACATATACCTATATACTCAGTCACTGTCCACAAAGTATTAACACCCCACTCTGGCTTCCTAGGTTTTGGCATGTATGTAGCCAAAAATAGGCTATTTATGAGAACCTCAGGTGGCATCTACTTCTTAGCCTTAAACCTTCATGACGTGTTCTTTATAAGGTTCTTGACTTTGCTAGTAGTTTCTACTTGGTACCATTCTGTTGTCAGACAAATTCAGATAATGTAGGAAAAGATGAGAGTTTATTTAATGTTTTGCACCAGATATGTACCCTAAGGCTTCTTTATAGTCTGGGCACATATGTTCTTGGTTTGTGGAATGTCCCATGTATGTTTCTGTGCTCCAGAGTATGTGTTGGACCTAAGGTGATTTGTTTGCTGTAATAGTGAAGATGGAAATCTAAATTATGTGCATTTTATATCAGATTTTCAAAGTAGTTTTAAATTCTGCCTCACAACAAGCCATTCTTGAGAATTCTCTGAATCTAAAGTATGTTATATGGATTTAAGTGAGCTAAGCCCCATGCATAACTTCTCAGAAACCATGTAATAAAGTGCAGTTTGATCTTCCAAGTTAGGTGGAGTTGAACAGGGACGTTAAGCATCATACTAGCAAATATCAACTGGTTCAGAGTTTGAATCCTTGAAAGGAATAGTAATAGTCTGCCCCAGTACTTGACAGCTCTTAGTTTTGTACCCTTAGTGTGAATGATCACATCAATTATGTTACCTAACTTAGTGAAGTGATATATTTACAAATGCATGTAGCTGCAATATGTTAAGTAGATGAGGTATCTATGGTTACAGCTGTATGGAGTAACTAATAGCCAGAATGAGAAACTAATGACATTTCCTGTAGCCTGAACAGTGAAAAAACACACTACAGGTTTTCTTTGGGATTCCAAAATAGTTTCAGTAGTAAATTTTTTTTTTTTTTTTTTTTGACAGGCAGAGTGGACAGTGAGAGAGAGAGACAGAGAGAAAGGTCTTCCTTTGCCGTTGGTTCACCCTCCAATGGCCGCCGCGGCCGGCGCGCTGCGGCCGGCGCACCGCGCTGATCCGATGGCAGGAGCCAGGAGCCAGGTGCTTTTCCTGGTCTCCCATGGGGTGCAGGGCCCAAGCACTTGGGCCATCCTCCACTGCACTCCCTGGCCACAGCAGAGGGCTGGCCTGGAAGAGGGGCAACCGGGACAGAATCCGGCGCCCCGACCGGGACTAGAACCCGGTGTGCCGGCGCCGCTAGGCGGAGGATTAGCCTATTGAGCCGCGGCGCCGGCCCTCAGTAGTAAATTTCAAGAACAAAGTATTCCATTGCTTGATTTCATTGAGCATTTATATATTTTATATATTAACGCATTAAATCATTAAATCTCTATAACTACTAGTGAAGACATAGGAAAATCCTTACTCTTTAGAAGAGTTTGAGGTTAAAACAAGTGACTTGCCCATACCTGTTGGCTACAGAGCTGAGTCTTCTGAGTTTATGATACCTTATTATGTCCTGCTAATTTTAGTTAATTTATTGAGTTATACCACCTTTAATTCAGGACTTCTTCACCTTACTGTTTTTCATCTTAACAATAAGTTTAAGAAAATTATATTGTAGAACATATAATTATGAAGTGCGTTGGCATAATGTAAGTTCTGGTACTAACTTTGAACTATCAGAAATATTCTAAGGATTTGATACATTTGATATTTGTCCTTATCAATACTGAAACAATTTTATTCATTCTTATACATAGGCAAAATTACCAACTCATTTCGTTGTTTCAAGAAAATGCTGCACTTGAGAAGATTGTAAATACAAATCCAGGTAAAACTTCTCCAGCTAGTCCCAACATAGGAAAAAAAATATAAACATAAGAAGTAGTTGATCACAGAAGAGCAGTTACAGATAAGTCAATGATTAATTATATGTCTGTTTTTCTTAATCTTTCTTAGGAATCAAGTATTTAGAAATTTTAGAGGTTTATTGTAGGATATTTATAATCTGAAGCACTATTATTTGAAGAAAATCACTAATTGTGGCCCTTTATCTCTTTGTGGCATTTGTGTAATTTAGAAAAAGATACATATCTGTATATGTGTGTGTGTGTGTGTATGTCTGTGTCTGAGAGGCATGGAGACTTACAGAACAAAGCTGCCATCTACCAATTTGTCCTCCAAATGCTCACAATGGCCTTGTTTGGATGGAAGCCATAGACAGGAGTCAGGAACTCCATCTAGGTCTTCCACGTGCTTGGGAGGAGCTTGATTACTTGAGCCTCACTGCCTCTGTGAGTTTGCACAGGCAGCAAACTGAAGTCAGAACATGGAGTTGGTAATCAAACTCAGCTACTCACACATGGTTACATGGCCAAGAACTTGGGACATCTATTGCTGATTTCCTAGACCCGTTAACAGGAAGCTGGATTGGAAGTGGAGCAGCAGCCAAGACTTGGACTGGAAACCATGAGGGAGGCCAGCACTGTAGGCCGTGACTTTATCTGCTGTGACATAGCACTGGGACCCTACAATCTTTTATACTTATTCTATTAGTGATACAATTGTCTCTCAGTTGGATTACAGTCTTTGTATAGAGCATATGTTTTCCATATCATCTTAATTAATTGTATTATTCACTTTACATTGATAAATTCAAAGTAGCAGAAGTAAGGTTCCATAATGGCTATCAATGATGTAGTTAATAATCACTCTGCTATAACTTGTAAGTATGATCAAAAGCATCTTTTCTTTTAATTTTTATTTTCAGTTTATGTGAAATGTGGAGATGCAGAGCTATAGATAGCCAGTAGAGAGTGTTATTTCCTTCTCTGATAATTTCTCCCTAAATTCCGGCAATATCTGGGGCTGGGCCAGACAAAAGCAGGACTCAGATGGGTCACAAAGACCCAATTACTTAAGCCATAACCTCCTGCCTCTCAGGGTACGCTGAGAGCTCAGTTTGAAAGCAAAGCTGAGACCCAAACCCAGGCACTCCAGTATGATGTGAGCATCTAAGAAGCATCATAACTTCTGTGTCAAACACCTGGCTCCAAAGCTGTAATTTTTAACAATGTACTATATATTATAACATTCTATATTATTCTATCATTGATTTAATTTAAAATGTATTTACTTTTCTTTAATAGATGATGAGCATTCTAAAGAATATAGAAAAAGGTAGGGTTTAATGATTTTTAAAACCATTTGTTAACTAATGGAAAGCAAAGAAATGCATTATGTATTCTCCTCTGGGCTGGATGGATATTGTGTACTTAACATTTGTTGCTTGTCATAATTGTCCAACCAGTTTTCAATGTATGTGTTAATGTAGTTTATTTCCTACTATTTAGGCAACTATAGTGCTGAGGGGTTGATTGATTGGCCTATGAACCTGTAGTAAAATAATTAACTGACCCATATCAGCCTGCCTTACTCCCAAATGGATTCTCTTACCCTTTAGCATGGATGGATACAGACTTATACAATAGTGGCATCAAGATACAGGTCCAATTCAGATAAATTCTGAATTTACAATGGCTAATATATGGAATCAAACTAGATGCTCATCAACTGATGAATCAATAAAGAAATCCTGCCATATATATATATATATATATATATGTGTGTGTGTGTGTATATATATACGTATATGAATATATATATATCTTCCATCCATGGTTCATCCCCAAATAGCTGCAATGGCTGGAGCTGAGCTAATCCAAAGCCAGGAATGAGGAGCTTCTTCCTGGCTCTCACATGAGTGCAGGGACCCAAGGACTTGGGCTATTTTCCGTTGCTTTCCCAGGCCATAAGCAGACAGTTGGAAAGAGTAGCTGCAACATGAGCCAGTGCCCAACGGGATGCTTGCACCACAGGTGGATTTTTAGAGTCACTGGGAAGAGTCCATATCAGATAAGACTGTAATGCTATATCATCTACTTCATGGTCCCCCACACTCAGAGGGGTAGGTAATCTAGTCTCCCTTGAGCACTAGGGGCCTGGAGGTGGATGATCTGCAAAGAACTTGGTCCAGGGCAGATGTCCTCTCATGCCCACCTCTTCTTTCCATTTTCTGATGTCTCTCCCTAGTATGTATTTGGTAAGAGGGGGATAGGATTAGCTGGTAAACCCTACAGAGCTACGTGTGTCTTGCTGTGGCAAGATGACTGAGCCTCAATGTAGCTTGTTTTTTAGAAGAGGGAAGTAGTGCCTACAATTGTATGTTTGGGCCGGTGCCGCGGCTCACTAGGCTAATCCTCCGCCTTGCAGCGCCGGCACCCCGGGTTCTAGTCCCGGTTGGGGTGCCGGATTCTGTCCCGGTTGCCCCTCTTCCAGGCCAGCTCTCTGCTGTGGCCAGGGAGTGCAGTGGAGGATGGCCCAAGTGCTTGGGCCCTGCACCCCATGGGAGACCAGGAGAAGCACCTGGCTCCTGCCATCGGATCAGCGCGGTGCGCCGGCCGCAGCGTGCCGGCCGCGGCGGCCATTGGAGGGTGAACCAACGGCAAAGGAAGACCTTTCTCTCTGTCTCTCTCTCTCACTGTCCACTCTGCCTGTCAAAAAATAAAAAAAAATAAAAGAAAATAAAAAAATACAGTTGTATGTTTGAGTCCACTCTTTTCTCAGGGTTCTGTGCTTTGTAGGTTTAATACGTTAATGTTTGACGTTGTATGTGTTTGTAAGCTTTTTGTTACTTACAGAAAAAATATCTGTTGGCTAACATACAGAGGAATAGGATTTATTTTGGCATAAAGTTTTGAGATTCACAGTCCAAGAACAGGTGGCAGCATGATGAGGATGTTGGTTGGTGGAATGAATACAAAGGGAGAATAACACGGTGCACCCAGCAGCAGAGAGAACAGTTGTATAGTTCACTGCTCTCATGAGAACTTCATTCACAATACAAGCCCCCGGTGACCTAAAGACCTCCTTTAGGCCCAACACCTAGACATCATAGTTGCATTGTTTCTACTTTTAATCCATTGACCATTACCATTTATCCATTAAATAAGACTTTGCAATCTAGCCACAAATACATGGGCCTTTTGTTGATATCTGAACTCTTATCCAAACCACATCACTGTGCTTGACACCAGAAGAGTTATTTGGGGTTAGGAGCTCATAGGAGGCAAGATATTTAGATACCATTAACAGAAACAAAAGTACAGGTACCATGACTCTTCTCAGCAGCATCTCCCTTCTAAGTACATAAGCACCTATAGTCTTACTGGTTTACGTTTACCTGAATGAGGAAACAGCAACACTTATTTGGGAAAATCACTGAACATCTTAATATTTCTGAGAAGGGCATTTCCAACAACAACCTACACATTTGTTCTGTGATGTATATATCTTTAGCTTTCAAATATTTCAGATGGTTCTAGGGATTCTTGGTATTATTTTAAGGTGCTGGAAACAACAGGCCTTTTAAAGTGATTTCTGTGCTGAAGAATTAAGATTGCATTTTGGCATGACACAGCTTGGTCTATAAACTGAAAGCAGGCAGTGTAAGATAAGTTATATACCTTTCTCGCTTACCATAGGTGACAGTGTTCATTGCCTTGAGGTAATGAAATGTATGGCAGCCACGGATGAAATTTGCATAAGCATCTTCAGGGTGAACAAGTTGTAAAGTTTCTGCTAGTATATTGATGTTCACAGATTTTTTATGGGATGTATTATCTTCACCAAATATTTCAGTGGGGTGAGAGTAGTGTAGGCAGAAATAGATGATGAAAAGTTTTTCTAAAACAAGAGTCAAATTTTCATTGTACCAAAAAATACCATTTAGCAGAAGTTTAGTTGATGTTTCCCCTGATTTTTTATAGAAAATATTTAACTATTTTTCTTATATATTTTTGTGCACAAGGCTTTTGGAAATACCTGATGTTAATCATGAACTGCTTATATCATATGAGGAAGGCCTCAGTTCATTTGCCAAGGTAAAATGCTCTATTATGGAATTAATTTTCTTGCTCCGAGTTTTTGTTGACTCTATGTCTACTCCCACTTTAACGTACTGCAGTAAGTGCCTTCCGTGGACATATTCTTCTTTTCCTAGGACAGTGCCTATGCTTTGATTTACAGAATAAATGTCTTAGTGAGTGAATGGGTGGTGGGACAACTGAGTGAACATGCTTGCTGAGGTTGTGTTTTTTTTTCCTATAGAAAGACTTAATAATTCCAGGACATACAACTGCCATCATTCACAGTGCACCAGAAGAGCAACCCAATAACGACAGAATAACTCGTGTTCATGGAGTCCATGAAGATAACAAATGTGGTAAGTGGATCAAAATTTCTTTTGTAAATTTTAAAATTGAACATTTTTTAACATTTGATATATTATATATGTGCACTTATATACATTTTTCTCAAAAACAGTAATATTAATGTAAGAAAAATGTGGGATTCATCACAATGCTAACAGTGAGGAAAGAAGGATGTATTGATGAAATCCATTAAAGACAATATGATTATAGACCAAATAATACGGTATCCATGCACTTTTTGTACTTTCTATAGCTTCCATATATAAAACATGTGAGATTTGGTTTTGTGTGACTGGCTTATTTCTCTAGGATAGTGATTTCCAGTTCCATCCAGTGTATGAAAACCTTCTATTTAAATGTTATTGTATGAAGTTTAATGTGAAGCCATAAATATGCTACCCAATGTATTTTATTGTTTTTTTTTTAATATCTTTCTTCATAGGAACAAATTCTTCTTCCTGAAACTTCGTCAACCCTTTGGAATTCTTTCTTGCTGTTACTTTTACATATTGTTGAATTACTCATGGAGATGTGTGTGTGTGTGTGTGTGTGTGTATTTATATTTGCTCTAATGAGGCTTTAATGTATGTACATTTACTGGAACATTTTGAGGAAGAAAAGCACAACAAGAAAATTTGCTTTTCTCAGGACTGAATCATAGAGTAAATCTATGGGGATAACCACATGATGGCATGGCATAAAAATAGTAGAACAGATCAATTTAATGACTAGAAAATCCAGAGTTAAATTAAAATATAAATTAGCATATTTTTTAAATTGATAAATGGAACTTTATTTCAGATGGTTCTAGGGATTCTTGGTATTATTTTAGGGTGCTGGAAACAACAGGCCTTTTAAAGTGATTTCTATGCTGAAGAATTAAGATTGCATTTTGGCATGACACAGCTTGGTCTATAAACTGAAAGCAGGCAGTGTAAGATAAGTTATATACCTTTCTACCTTACCGTAAGTGACAGTGTTCATTCCCTTAAGGTAACAAAATGTATGACAGCCACGGATGAGATTTGCATAAGCATCTTCAGGGTGAACAAGTTGTAAAGACCAGTTATTCTCAGTTTCTGCAAGTATATTGATGTTCATGAAAAGTGAATAGTGATAAGAAACAAAATTTTAGTTCTTCCAATATACCACCAAGGGTATAATAAATAACCTGGAAAGAATATTTGTATAAGATATATTTCAACAAAGACACAGCTAGTATCCAAACTGTTTAGAGAACTCTTAAAGCTAAATTTAAAAAATACCAAACAGACTTAAAAATAGGAAAAATAGCGGAACAAACACCTTCCCATGGAAGATACACAGATGGCAGGTGAACTTAAGAAGTGATTCTGAACATCATGAACTGCTAGGGATTTCAAAACAGTGACAACAGTGATTGCAGATAAGGAAATAGGGCAATAGGGATACTCATTCATTGCTCTTCCATATGCAAAATAGTATAGCCACTCTGGAAGATAATCTATGGCCATACACCCTGAATGCGCCTGATCCCATCTGTGTATGTGTATTTAGAATTCATAATAACGTTTATTATCAGATCTATGACTACCTCTTATAGAAATGGTGTTTACTTTAGGAGCAGAAGATGAAGCTAAAGAATCAACTTCAGACCCTGAGGTACTGTCTCTTGTTATGATATTTTAAATATAAGCACTAAGTGATGTTCAAATCTAGAATGGAGTGCTTGTTTCTTCTGTCTTTTTAAAAACAGGCAGAAGACAGAGCCCTGAAGCTGTGCCCAGCAATTCAGCCGTATAGGCAGGGACCTGCTGTCTGCCCTGTAAAGCAGCCTGGCTCTGGCTGTGGGCAGGGGCAGGTGGCAGGTGGAATCTGGGGACTGCTGGTAGCATCAGGGGTACTTGCTGTCCCCAAGACAGAATAAGGGATAGCCGCAGTGTTGCTGCAACCACTTGGGTCTGGGGATTTGGAAAGAGGCAAAATGGAGTCTTTCTTTTTCTTTTCTTTTTTTTTTTTTTTTTTTGACAGGCAGAGTGGACAGTGAGAGAGAGAGACAGAGAGAAAGGTCTTCCTTTGCCGTTGGTTCACCCTCCAATGGCCGCCGCGGCCGGCACGCTGCGGCCGGCGCACCGCGCTGATCCGATGGCAGGAGCCAGGAGCCAGGTGCTTTTCCTGGTCTCCCATGGGGTGCAGGGCCCAAGCACTTGGGCCATCCTCCACTGCACTCCCTGGCCACAGCAGAGGGCTGGCCTGGAACAGGGGCAACCAGGACAGAATCCGGCGCCCCGACCGGGACTAGAACCCGGTGTGCCGGCGCCGCAAGGCGGAGGATTAGCCTAGTGAGCCGCGGCACTGGCAAAATGGAGTCTTTCTTAGGGCAAAGAAGGCCCTCAGACACAGTCAGCTTTCTAGGTAAATGAAAACCGAGGACGGTGGAATTCTGTAGTTAGGGCCACTGCTCTGCCATAATGGTGGGAATCTTAGAGGCTTCTGCTTACTTTCCTCAGCGAGATAGAGTCCCCCTGGCCATAACACCAGCGTAGGAGCTACAGTATACTTTCTTCTTGCCTCTCTCTGTACTGGCTCTCTGAGCCTATTGCCATTTAGAGTTGTCCTTACTTCCTTACCAAAGATTTCCTTCAGTCAGTCTCTTAGACACTGGGTGTTTCCTTTGCTGTGCTGGTTCTTCCCAGCGGTGGAGGTGAGTGCAGGGCCTCTGTATGCAGCTTTTTTTTCCTCTCTTCTCTCTCTCAGACCTCATCATACTAAGCATTAGAAATGAGCAAGCCTCACACCATGAGACAGCCATAATCATGGTGATATTTATATTGTCACTTGTGGAAAACATAATGTGAAATGAATGTCACATTTTAGGAGCTAAAACATGACTCCCTATTTATCTCTTTGTAGAGATTTTTATAACTTTGAAGATATTGCCTAGTTGGAAAAGAGTTGCATATGTACCTTACACATGTATTTGCTTACTGTTGTTTGAACATTACACAAAGGAAAGATTTCCTGACTACGTTGCCATTTGACTCAACCCATAGTAAAAGTTCTGAGAAAAAAAAATAGTTGGAGTACTCAGGTCCTAGCATTGGTGTGGCTGAGCCCTGGCCCGTACAGGCTTTTGGAGAGTGAATTAGCAAATGGCACCTCTGCAGGCCTACTTCTCTGTGCCACTCTATTTCATTTTCTCTTCTTCCTGTTTCCTTCTGTCTCCTTATTTTTTGTGAGAAACTGAGATAATTTTTAAAATACAAAAGGAATAGTCTGGCAGCTCAACCTGCTTAATCAGAGTACTGACTCTCAGGACTTTGTTTTGTGACATTTAAAGCAATCAAGGCTTTTGAAAAACAGTCCTCCTGTAGCCTCTTATATTTTTTCACAGAACTATATTTTTAACAGATTTGAAAAATGCTTATTACCATAAACTCCAGAAGCACATATTCTCACTATAGTAAGAAATGTATGTAATATTTCAATTTATAAATTAAAATTTTATTTTAAATTCTTGAAACAAATGTAGAAATATGAAATTTTGTATGCTGCAAACGTATGTAGAAATATGTAATTGAAAAATTAAATCTCATAGGTTCTGCCTTTTTATTTTCATTTTCCAAATTTCAGAATTCAGTTTATGTTTACATTATTTGCTTATATTATTTTAATGTTTTACAAATATTTATTTATATGTATTTTCTTATTATATGCTTTTTCTGAGTGATTTTGTCTATTCCCATTTCTTTTGAAAAATTTTTAGTGACTAAATATGACACATTTATGGGTCACAGTATTGTATTTCAGTGCATTATATATATATGACTATATATTTGTCTACTCCCATTTCTTTTCAAAATTCTTGAGTGACTAAATATGACACATTTAAGGGCCACAGTGTGGTATTTCAATACATGTATATTATGTGTACTGAGCAAAACAGGATGACTAAGATTTTTCATTCCTTCGTGTTACTTTATGATTGCAGGTTTGAGGATTCTTGTGTTTGCTCATGCAGTGTGTGTTAGGTTATTGTAAAACATAATTCCCTCACAACTTTGTTCTTGCCTCTCTCTGTACTGGCTCTCTGAGCCTATTGCCATTTAGAGTTGTCCTTACTTCCTTACCAAAGATTTCCTTCAGTCAGTCTCTTAGACACTGGGCGTTTCCTTTGCTGTGCTGGTTCTTCCCAGCGATGGAGGTGAGTGCAGTAGGAAGTCATTCCTTCAATGTAACTCTGGTTTCTTACCCCTATTTCAAATTTTCTCTATCCCCCATAACCTCCCACCCTCTACTTTTTGTTTTGTGTTCAATGTTAGTTTTTTTTTTCCTTTGACACAATGTGGTTTCTAAGTTCTCTGTGTGCATCAAATCTCGTATTGCCTAACTGAAGACATTTTCGTACATTGTGTATTTCCTGCCAGAGTGATCCCTTAAACATATTTGTAATCATGTAGTTCAACTGCTTATTGAGTAGATTTCCATTCCAGTAGGGGAGAATTCACATTCCAGCATGACCATTGGTTTGGTCCTTAGGTCTTAAATCTGCCGTACATCACTAAACCCCATTCTACTAAGGACGTTCTCATTGTAGCTCCATATCTGGGGCTGCTAATTTGCCTTGTTTATTGCTATACCATATTTTGCCTCATCTGTGCTGTATACAATGCCTTCATGTCTTACTTTTGATTTCATTTGATCTGCGTTTCAAAATGTAGCCCCAAATAAACAATATTTGCTGACCTTCCAAGATTAACTCGAGGATACACGTCTCTGCCTATTCTTCTACTATATATACTTCAACAATGCATACAGTGATTTATACTTTCCTGTTGTATTTTCCCATGTCTACCTCTAGCTGAACATGGGGTAGAATCTGCTGTTTGTTTATATGCTTAGATTTTTCAAGGACTGGGCCTATGACTTGATACACATAGTAAATCCTGTCTCACTGAATGAGTAGCTGAGGGGTTGAGAAATTGGATATATGTGTTGAATTTGTATTTTATTGTTCTGTAGGAAGGAACGTCAGCTGTAGCGGGCAAGAAGAGTAAAAAATGTTTTTTCATCACTCAAGTTGCTCCACAACAGCCAATTAATAAACATGGGATGGACTCTGATCACACATTGGACAAAGATAACAAACGTAGTGAGTGCATATCTATCAAAACTTACTATTAAAATACAATGAAGAGAAATGAGTAGCTCTGAATTGGGTATCCATGTATGTTGA
The DNA here is from genome assembly GCF_964237555.1 of Oryctolagus cuniculus. Lineage (NCBI taxonomy): Eukaryota > Metazoa > Chordata > Mammalia > Lagomorpha > Leporidae > Oryctolagus > Oryctolagus cuniculus. The sequence continues at coordinate 100,497,215 of NC_091444.1, read as the reverse complement.
GGGTTTTCTTTGGCTTTTTTAAATATAACCAACTTCTTCCTGAAACAGCTTCAACCCTCTGAAATTCATCCTTACTATTCCTTTTATTTCATTGAAATATTCATTTCATTGCAATAGTCATGAGTGGAGAGAGACAAGCCTTTATGTAAATTGTTTCCATGTGAATAAATGTTCTCACTAGTTGATCTGTTACTGCATTTGTAGGTAAGGAGTCTACCTCCCAAAGAGATCCTGAAGACAACAACTCACCAAGGAATTCGAAGGTAGTGTGTCTTCTTGTGATTTGCAAATATCTGATTTCAGTGATGTTAAAACAAAACTGGTGTTTGCTTGAAGGTATAAAGTTACTTGAGAGACAGCTACTTACATAAGACAGGCAGATAAACATTTTCGCTATCTTGAGAAGGGGTGGTGTGATATCTCTTTGAGGCATTGATATGCATTTCCCTGGTGGATGGTGATGTTGAACATACTGTCATATTGATTGCCATTTCTATCTCTTATTTCGAGACAGGTCTGTTGAGGTGCTGTGTCCATTTCTGAGCTAGATTTGTTGTTTGTTCATATATTCTTTTTTTTATCTTTTGTTTAATGAATATAAATTTCCAAAGTACGACTCATGGGTTACAATGGCTTTCCCCCCCCATACCGTCCCTCCCACCCACAACCCTCCCCTTTCCCACTCCCTCTCCCCTTCCATTCACATCAAGATTCATTTTCGATTATCTTAATATACAGAAGATCAGCTTAGTATACCTTAAGTAAGGATTTCAACAGTTTGTTCCCACACAGAAACATAAAGTGAAAAATAATAGATGATTTTTTTTAAATGATGATGAAATCAGATCAGACCTATTGTCATGTTTAATCCCAGTGAGAGTCAAGTTGGGAGTTGATAATTTCTTTTTTCTTTTTTTTTTTTTTTTTACAGAGGATCAGTTTAGTATGCATTAAGTAAGATTTCAACAGTTTCCACCCCCATAGAAACACAAAGTGAAATATACTGTTTGAGTACTCGTTATAGCATTAAGTCTCAATGTACAGCACATTAAGGACAGAGATCCTACATGAGGAGTAAGTGCACAGTGACTCCTGTTGTTGACTTTACAAACTGACACTCCTGTTTATGGCATCAGTAATCTCCCTATGCACCAGTCATGAGTTTCCAAGGCTATGGAAGCCCCTTGAATTCTCCGACTCTTATCTTGTTCAGACAAGGTCATAGTCAAAGTGGAGGTTCTCTCCTCCCTTCAGAGAAAGGTACCTCCTTCTTTGAAGACCTGTTCTTTCCACTGGGATCTCACTCACAGAGATCTTTCATTTAGATTTTTTTTTTTTTTTTTTTGCCAGAGTGTCTTGGCTTTCCATGCCTGAAATACTCTCATGGGCTTTTCAGCCAATTGGAATGCCTTTAGGGATGATTCTGAGGCCAGAGTGCTGTTTAGGACATCTGCCATTCTATGAGTCTGCTGAGTATCTCGCTTCCCATGTTGGATCACTCTCCCCTTTATTTATTCTATCTGTTAGTATTAGCAGGTACTAGACTTGTTTATGTGCTCTCTTTGACTCTTAGAACTTTCATTATGATCAATTGTGAACTGAAATTGATCACTTGGACTAGTGAGATGGCATTGGTACATGCCACCTTGATAGGATTAAATTGGAGTCCCCTGCTATGTTTCTAACTCTACCATTTGGGGCAAGTCAGTTTGAGCTTGTCCCAAATTGTACAACTCTTCCCTCTCTTATTCCCACTCTTATGTTTAACAGGGATCACATTTCAGTTAAATTTCAACACTTAAGAATAACTGTGTATTAATTACAGAATTAAACCAGTCATATTAAGTAGAACAGACAAAAAAAAAACTACTAAGAGGGATAATATATTAAGTTGTTCATTAACAGTCAGGGCTATGCTGATCAAGTCACCATTTCTCATAGTGTCCATTTCACTTCCACAGGTTTCCTTTTTTGTGTTCAGTCAGTTGTCACCGATCAGGGAGAACATATGGTATTTGTCCCTTTGGGCCTGGCTTATTTCACTCAGCATGATGTGTTCCAGATTCCTCCATTTTGTTGCAAATGACTGGATTTCGTTGTTTCTTACTGCGGTATAGTATTCTAAAGAATACATATCCCATAATTTCTTTATCCAGTCTACCATTGATGGGCATTTAGGTTGGTTCCAGGTCTTGGCTATTGTGAATTGTGCTGCAATAAACATTAGGGTGCAGACCGCTTTTTTCTTTATCAATTTAAACTCCTTTGGGTAAATTCCAAGGAGTGGGATGGCTGGGTCGAACGGTAGGGTTATCTTGAGGTTTCTGAGGGATCTCCAGACTGACTTCCATAGTGGCTTGACCAGTTTGCATTCCCACCAACAGTGGGTTAGTGTCCCTTTTTCCCCACATCCTCGCCAGCATCTGTTGTTGGTAGATTTCTGTATGTGAGCCATTCTAACCGGGGTGAGGTGAAACCTCATTGTGGTTTTGATTTGCATTTCCCTGATTGCTAGTGACCTTGAACATTTTTTCATGTGCCTGTTGGCCATTTGGATTTCCTCTTTTGAAAAATGTCTATTGAAGTCCTTGGCCCATCTCTTAAGTGGGTTGTTGGTTTTGTTTTTGTGGAGTTTCTTGATCTCTTTGTAGATTCTGGTTATTAACCCTTTATCTGTTGCATAGTTTGCAAATATTTTTTCCCATTCTGTTGGTTGTCTCTTCACTCTCCTGACTGTTTCTTTTGCAGTACAGAAACTTCTCAATTTGATGCAATCCCAATAGTTGATTTTGGCTTTGACTGCCTGTGCCTCCCGGGTCTTTTCCAGAAATTCTTTGCCTGTACCAATATCTTGAAGGGTTTCTCCAATGTTCTCTAGTAACTTAATGGTGTCAGGACGTAGATTTAGGTCTTTAATCCACGTTGAGTGGATTTTTGTGTAAGGTGTAAGGTAGGGGTCTTGCTTCATGCTTCTGCACGTGGAAATCCAGTTTTCCCAGCACCATTTATTGAATAGACTGTCCTTGCTCCAGGAATTAGTTTTAGATCCTTGATCAAATATAAGTTGGCTGTAGGTGTTTGGATTGATTTCTGGTGTTTCAATTCTGTTCCATTGGTCTATCCATCTGTTTCTGTACCAGTACCATGCTGTTTTGATTACAACTGCCCTGTAGTATGTCCTGAGGTTTGGTATTGTGATGCCTCCGGCTTTGTTTTTGTTGTACAAGATTGCTTTAGCTATTCGAGGTCTCTTGTGCCTCCATATGAATTTCAGCATCATTTTTTCTAGATCTGAGAAGAATGTCTTTGGTATCTTGATTGGGATTGCATTGAATCTATAAATTGCTTTTGGGAGAATGGACATTTTGATGATGTTGATTCTTCCAATCCATGAGCATGGAAGATTTTTCCATTTTTTGGTATCCTCTTCTATTTCTTTCTTTAAGGTTTTGTAATTTTCATCGTAGAGATCTTTAACGTCCTTGGTTAAGTTTATTCCAAGGTATTTGATTGTTTTTGTAGCTATTGTGAATGGGATTGATCTTAGCAGTTCTTCCTCAGCCATGGCATTGTCTGTGTATACAAAGGCTGTTGATTTTTGTGCATTGATTTTATACCCTGCTACTTTGCCAAACTCCTCTATGAGTTCCAATAGTCTCTTAGTAGAGTTCTTTGGATCCTCTAAGTACAAAATCATGTCATCTGCAAAGAGGGATAGTTTGACTTCTTCCTTCTTGATTTGTATTCCTTTGATTTCTTTTTCTTGTCTGATGGCTCTGGCTAAAACTTCCAGAACTATGTTAAATAGCAGTGGTGAGAGTGGGCATCCCTGCCTGGTGCCAGATTTCAGTGGAAATGCTTCCAACTTTTCCCCATTCAATAGGATGCTGGCTGTGGGTTTTTCATAAATTGCTTTGATTATATTGAGGAATGTTCCTTCTATACCCAATTTGCTTAGAGTTTTCATCATGAAAGGGTGTTGAATTTTATCAAATGCTTTCTCTGCATCAATTGAGATAACCATATGGTTTTTCTTCTGCAGTCTGTTAATGTGGTGAATCACATTGATTGATTTGCGAATGTTGAACCATCCCTGCATACCAGGGATGAATCCCACTTGGTCTGGGTGGATGATTTTCCTGATGTGTTGTTGTACTCTATTGGCCAGAATTTTATTGAGGATTTTTGCATCTATGTTCATCAGGGATATTGGTCTGTAATTTTCTTTCAGTGCTGCATCTTTCTCTGGCTTAGGGATTAAGGTGATGCTGGCTTCATAGAAAGAATTTGGGAGGATTCCCTCTTCTTCGATTGTTCTGAATAGTTTGAGAAGAAATGGGATTAGTTCTTTAAATGTCTGGTAGAATTCAGCAGTGAATCCATCTGGTCCTGGGCTTTTCTTTGTTGGGAGGGCCTTTATTACTGTTTCAATTTCTGTTTCAGTTATGGGTCTATTTAGGTTTTCTATGTCTTCATGGTTCAATTTTGGTAGATTGCATGTGTCCAGGAATCTATCCATTTCTGATAGGTTTTCCTGTTTGCTGGCATACAGGTCCTTGTAGTAATTTCTGATGATTCTTTTTATTTCTGTGGTGTCTGTTGTTACGTTTCCTTTTTCATCTCTGATTTTATTGATTTGGGTCTTTTCTCTTCTTTTTTTAGTTAGTTGGGCCAATGGGGTGTCCATTTTGTTTATTTTTTCAAAAAACCAGCTTCTCGCTTGGCTGATTTTTTGTAATGTTTTTTTTGGATTCAATCCTGTTAATTTCTTCTCTGATTTTAATTATTTCTCTTCTCCTACTAGATTTGGGTTTGGTTTGCTGCAGTTTTTCTAGGTCCTTGAGGTGCGCTGAAAGCTCATTTATTTGGTACCTTTCCAATTTCTTGATATAGGCACCTATTGCTATAAATTTGCCTCTCAATACTGCTTTTGCTGTATCCCATAAGTTTTGATATGTTGTGTTGTTGTCTTCATTTACTTCCAGAAAGTTTTTGATTTCTCTTTTGATTTCTTGAATGACCCAGTGTTCATTCAGGAGCATGTTGTTCAGTCTCCATGTGTTTGCATACTTTCTGGGGTTTCCTGAGTTGCTAATTTCCAGCTTCACCCGCTGTGGTCTGAGAAGCTGCATGGTATGATTCTAATTCTTTTAAATTTGCTGAGACTTGCTTTATGGCCTAGTATGTGATCAATCCTAGAGAAGGTTCCATGCACTGCTGAGAAGAATGTGAAGTCTGTAGATGTAGGGTTGAAAGTTCTGTAGATATCTGTTAGATCCATTTGGGCAATAGTGTCAATTAAATCTGCTGTTTCCTTGTTGATCTTCTGTCCGGATGATCTGTCTATTTCTGAGAGTGGAGTATTGAAGTCCCCCAGTCCTATTGTATTGGAATCTAAATCTCCCTTTAAGTCCCTTAACATATCTTTTAAATAGACCGGTGCCCTGTAATTAGGTGCATATACATTTATAATAGTTACATCTTCCTGTTGAATTGAACCCTTAATCATTATATAGTGTCCCTCTTTGTCTCTCTTAACAGTTTTTGTATTAAAGTTTATTTTGTCTGATATTAATATGGCTACACCTGCTTTTTTTTGGTTTCTGTTGGCATGGAATATCTTTTTCCAACCTTTCACTTTCAGTCTGCATGCCTCTTTGTTAGAGAGATGTGTTTCTTGTAGGCAACAAATAGTTGGGTTGTGTTCTGTGAGCCAGTCAGCCAAACGGTGTCTTTTAACTGAAGAATTCAGACCATTAATGTTCAATGTGACTATTGATACGTAGTGACTTTGCCCTGCCATTTTCCCGGAAATATTTTCTAGTATATGCTTTGAGCTTCCCATGCTCTTTTACTGGTAGGTGTTCTTCCTTTCCCTTCTTTCATATTGATGGCCGTGTTTCTGTGTTTCTGAGTGTAGCACATCTTTAAGTATCTTTTGCAGGGCCGGACGAGTGGCCACAAAGTCTTTCAATTTCTGTTTGCTATGAAAGGTCTTTATTTCACCTTCATTCACAAATGAGAGCTTGGCAGGATATAATATTCTGGGCTGGCAATTTTTCTCTCTTAGCACCTGTGCTATGTCTCGCCATTCCCTCCTAGCCTGTAGTGTTTCTGATGAGATGTCTGCTGTGAGTCTGATTGGAGATCCTCTGAGAGTAATCTGACGTTTCTCTCTTGCACATTTTAGGATCTTTTCTTTATGTTTCACTGTGGTAAGTTTAATTACCACGTGTCGTGGTGAGGATCTCTTTTGGTCATGTTTATTGGGGGTTCTATGAGCTTCCTGTACTAGGATGTCTCTGTCCTTCTCCAAACCTGGAAAGTTCTCTGCTAGTATCTCACTAAAAAGGCCTTCCAATCCTTTCTCTCTCTCCATGCCTTCAGGAACTCCTAGAACTCGAATGTTGGTTTTTTTAATAGTATCCTGTAGATTCCCAACAATATTTTTCAGGTTTCTAATTTCCTCTTCTTTTCTTTGGTTTGACTGTATGTTTTCCTGTGCTCTATCTTCTAAGTCCGATATTCTCTCTTCTGCTTCACCCATTCTGTTTTTAAGGCTTTCTAATGTGTTTGTCATTTGATCTATTGAGCTCTTCATTTCATTTTGATTTCTCTTGACTATTACACTTTCCTGTTCTACTAGTTTCTGAGTTTCATTTTCACTCTTCCTTAAAATTTCATTTTCACGAGAGAGATTTTCAATCTTGTCCATTAAGGATTTCTGTAGTTCAAGGATTTGCTTTTGAAAACTTCTAAATGTTCTTATCATAAATTTTTTGAAATCCGTATCTTGCATTTCTTCTATCTCATCATCTTCATACTCTTGGCTTGGGGTGTTTTGCTTATTTGGAGGCATCATAGTGTCATCGTTGATCTTGCTCCCTCTATTTCTGTGTTTGTTACTCGGCATAGTTAATTCTTCTTGCGTCACTGTGCGTTTTTTTTTTCTTTTTTTTTTTTTTATACTGTGTCCGTGTTAAGTGGACTGCCTGCTGTTGGAGGAGCCTTGGAGGCTTGAGATGGGTGCGGCCTGAGAGCTCTGCCTGGTTCTTCCTGGTTAAGGGTGTGCAAAGGTGACACCCTCAGGTTATGCGTGGTAAATCTCTCTCTTTTTATTTATTTATTTATTTTATTTATTCAGGGGGTAAGTAACACCGCAGGGCAGGGCTATGCAGAATTGTGGTATTTAGCTTCCAGTCTTTGGCTCCTCTGGACTCCCACTGGGTTGCCTAGGATACTGAATTGTAGTGACTCAGTTCCTTAGCTCTCCCCCATTGATATGTAAATCCAGAGAGGAGGCCTGCTCTTTGTCTCTTGGGAATTCTTCAAGCCTTGCAGCCTTGTAACCTTTGCAAGGTTAGGGGGAAGAGAAACCCCGAAGCTTTTTTTTTCCTTCTTTCCGGTAGTGAGTTTGCTGCACTTTCCGGCCCCCCTCTAGATTCTGACCCCCGTTTCCCCACCAATGTCTCGGGTTATTGAGCTCACCTCCCCTTCCAGCGCCGATGTGTGGACTCGGAGCCCTGAGCGTCCCAAGTCTCCCCGCTGTTGTCTGTGTGGCATGCACTCCCCTTGGAGCACTGTCGCGCAGACCCTGGGGCTTCTGCGGCTGGGTCCCGCGACTTGGCTTCCGCGCTGTGGGTGACCTTGTTCTCCCAGTAGGTCCTCCAATTCACGCCTGCTCCATCCAGAAGGGTTTCCCCTGCAATTTTTTTTGGTTCTATTTTCTGCGGCTACCGTAACTCCCCTTTTATTAAACTAAATTTTCCGGGACTATCGGTGCGCCCCCTCACTATTCCACCATCTTGGCTCCACCCCCTGTTCATATATTCTTGATGATATTTCTTATCTGGGAGAGAGTGGGATACCCAGTACCCATGTAATACAAGCTTCCCCTTACTTATCTGAAGCTACGTAAAGGAGAGGTTTTGAGGCTGTCTTGACATTCGCTTCAGCCAACTCTCTTGCCTTTAGAACCTAGGAAAGAAGAATTAGGAGCTAAACTCTTGGCCCAGTGGTGAAGAAGTCAGATGAGCTATCTACCTCACACCTCGGATGGCTTTCTGTCCTTATTTTGTACCCAATTCTAACTCTCGGCCAGAAATCAAGCAGTATTTCCTGACCTTGCGAGACTGAATTGAGGATTCTCTTTTCTGCCTTTTCTTCAACTGTATTGACTTCCGTGGCAGAAATAGTGGTTTATACTTTCCTGTTGTATTTTCCCATATCTACCTCTAGCTGAACATGGGGTAGAATCTGCTCTTTGTGTATATGCTTAGATTTTTCAAGGACTGGGCCTATGACTTGATACACATAGTAAATCCTGTCTCACTGAATGAGTAGCTGAGGGGTTGAGAAATTGGATATATGTGTTGAATTTGTATTTTATTGTTCTGTAGGCAGGAACGTCAGCTGTAGTGGGTAAGAAGAGTAAAAAACGTTTTTTCATCGCTCAAGTTGCTCCACAACAGCCAATTAATAAATATGGGATGGACTCTGATCACGCATTGGACAAAGATAACAAATGTAGTGAGTGCATATCTATCAAAACTTACTATTGAAATACAATGAAGAGAAATGAGTAGCTCTGAATTGGGTATCCATGTATGTTGAGGGTTTTCTTTGGCTTTTTTTAATATAACCAACTTCTTCCTGAAACAGCTTCAACCCTCTGAAATTCATCCTTACTATTCCTTTTATTTCATTGAAATATTCATTTCATTGCAATATTCATGAGTGGAGAGAGACAAGCCTTTATGTAAATTGTTTCCATGTGAATAAATGTTCTCACTAGTTGATCTGTTACTGCATTTGTAGGTAAGGAGTCTACCTCCCAAAGAGATCCTGAAGACAACAACTCACCAAGGAATTCGAAGGTAGTGTGTCTTCTTGTGATTTGCAAATATCTGATTTCAGTGATGTTAAAACAAAACTGGTGTTTGCTTGAAGGTATAAAGTTAGTTGAGAGACAGCTACTTACATAAGACAGGCAGATAAACATTTTCGCTATCTTGAGAAGGGGTGGTGTGATATCTCTTTGATATGCATTTCCCTGGTGGATGGTGATGTTGAACATACTGTCATATTGATTGCCATTTCTATCTCTTATTTCGAGACAGGTCTGTTGAGGTGCTGTGTCCATTTCTGAGCTAGATTTGTTGTTTGTTCATATATTCTTGACGATATTTCTTATCTGGGAGAGAGTGGGATACCTAGTACCCATGTAATACAAGCTTCCCCTTACTTATCTGAAGCTACGTAAAGGAGAGGTTTTGAGGCTGTCTTGACATTCGCTTCAGCCAACTCTCTTGCCTTTAGAACCTAGGAAAGAAGAATTAGGAGCTAAACTCTTGGCCCAGTGGTGAAGAAGTCAGATGAGCTATCTACCTCACACCTCGGATGGCTTTCTGTCCTTATTTTGTACCCAATTCTAACTCTCGGCCAGAAATCAAGCAGTATTTCCTGACCTTGCGAGACTGAATTGAGGATTCTCTTTTCTGCCTTTTCTTCAACTGTATTGACTTCCGTGGCAGAAATAGTGGTTTATACTTTCCTGTTGTATTTTCCCATATCTACCTCTAGCTGAACATGGGGTAGAATCTGCTGTTTGTTTATATGCTTAGATTTTTCAAGGACTGGGCCTATGACTTGATACACATAGTAAATCCTGTCTCACTGAATGAGTAGCTGAGGGGTTGAGAAATTGGATATATGTGTTGAATTTGTATTTTATTGTTCTGTAGGAAGGAACGTCAGCTGTAGCGGGTAAGAAGAGTATAAAACGTTTTTTCATCGCTCAAGTTGCTCCACAACAGCCAATTATGAACTCTGATCACGGATTGGACAAAGATAACAAGCGTAGTGAGTGCATATCTATCAAAACTTACTATTAAAATACAATGAAGAGAAATGAGTAGCTCTGAATTGGGTATCCATGTATGTTGAGGGTTTTCTTTGGCTTTTTTTAATATAACCAACTTCTTCCTGAAACAGCTTCAACCCTCTGAAATTCATCCTTACTATTCCTTTTATTTCATTGAAATATTCATTTCATTGCAATAGTCATGAGTGGAGAGAGACACGCCTTTATGTAAATTGTTTCCATGTGAATAAATGTTCTCACTAGTTAATCTGTTACTGCATTTGTAGGTAAGGAGTCTACCTCCCAAAGAGATCCTGAAGACAACAACTCACCAAGGAATTCGAAGGTAGTGTGTCTTCTTGTGATTTGCAAATATCTGATTTCAGTGATGTTAAAACAAAACTGGTGTTTGCTTGAAGGTATAAAGTTAGTTGAGAGACAGCTACTTACATAAGACAGGCAGATAAACATTTTCGCTATCTTGAGAAGGGGTGGTGTGATATCTCTTTGAGGCATTGATATGCATTTCCCTGGTGGATGGTGATGTTGAACATACTGTCATATTGATTGCCATTTCTATCTCTTATTTCGAGACAGGTCTGTTGAGGTGCTGTGTCCATTTCTGAACTAGATTTGTTGTTTGTTCATATATTCTTGACGATATTTCTTATCTGGGAGAGAGTGGGATACCTAGTACCTATGTAATACAAGCTTCCCCTTACTTATCTGAAGCTACGTAAAGGAGAGGTTTTTTTTATTTATTTTATTATTTTTTTATTTTTTTATTTTTTGACAGGCAGAGTGGACAGTGAGAGAGAGAGACAGAGAGAAAGGTCTTCCTTTGCCGTTGGTTCACCCTCCAGTAGCCGCCGCGGTTGGCGCGCTGCGCCCGGCGCACCGCGCTGATCCGATGGCAGGAGCCAGGAGCCAGGTGCTTTTCCTGGTCTCCCATGGGGTGCAGGGCCCAAGCACCTGGGCCATCCTCCACTGCACTCCCTGGCCACAGCAGAGGGCTGGCCTGGAAGAGGGGCAACCGGGACAGAATCCGGAGCCCCTACCGGGACTAGAACCCGGTGTGCCGGCGCCGCTAGGCGGAGGATTAGCCTAATGAGCCGCGGCGCCGGCCAAAGGAGAGGTTTTGAGGCTGTCTTGACATTCGCTTCAGCCAACTCTCTTGCCTTTAGAACCTAGGAAAGAAGAATTAGGAGCTAAACTCTTGGCCCAGTGGTGAAGAAGTCAGATGAGCTATCTACCTCACACCTCGGATAGCTTTCTGTCCTTATTTTGTACCCAATTCTAACTCTCGGCCAGAAATCAAGCAGTATTTCCTGACCTTGCAAGACTGAATTGAGGATTCTTTTTTCTGCCTTTTCTTCAATTGTATTGACTTCAGTGGCAGAAATAGTGGTTTATACTTTCCTGTTGTATTTTCCCATGTCCACCTCTAACTAAACATGGGGTAGAATCTGCTCTTTGTTTATATGCTCAACTGAAAGAACGTGGGGGTAGAATCTTCTCTTTGTGTATATGCTTAACTGAGTATGGGGTAGAATCTGCTCTTTGTTTATATGCTCAACCTTTGCAAGGACTGTTCCTGTGACATGACACACATAGTAAATCCTGTCTCCCTGAATGAGTAGCTGAGGGGTTGAGAAATTGGATATATGTGTTGAATTTGTATTTTATCTTCCTGTAGGAAGGAATGTCAACCTTAGCAAGTAAGAAGGGCTTAAAAGATATCGCCATCACTCAAGTTGCTCCACAACAGCCAATTAATGAATATGCGTTCAACTATGATCGTGGATTGGACAATGGTAACATGGGTAGTGAGTGCCTATCCTTCGAAACTTACTATTAAAATACAATGAAGAGAAATGAGTAGCTCTAAATTGGATATCCATTTATTTTGAGGGTTTTCTTTGGCTTTTTTTAATATAACCAACTTCTTCCTGAAACAGCTTCAACCCTCTGAAATTCATCCTTACTATTCCTTTTATTTCATTGAAATATTCATTTCATTGCAATATTCATGAGTGGAGAGAGACATGCCTTTATGTAAATTGTTTCCATGTGAATAAATGTTCTCACTAGTTGATCTGTTACTGCATTTGTAGGTAAGGAGTCTACCTCCCAAAGAGATCCTGAAGACAACAACTCACCAAGGAATTCGAAGGTAGTGTGTCTTCTTGTGATTTGGAAATACCTGATTTCAGTGATGTTAAAACAAAATTGGTGTTTGCTTGAAGGTATAAAGTTACTTGAGAGACAGCTATTTACATAAGACAGGCAGATAAACATTTTCGCTATCTTGAGAAGGGGTGGTGTGATATCTCTTTGAGGCATTGATATGCATTTCCCTGGTGGATGGTGATGTTGAACATACTGTCATATTGATTGCCATTTCTATCTCTTATTTCGAGACAGGTCTGTTGAGGTGCTGTGTCCATTTCTGAGTTAGATTTGTTGTTTGTTCATATATTCTTGACGATATTTCTTATCTGGGAGAGAGTGGGATACCTAGTACCTATGTAATACAAGCTTCCCCTTACTTATCTGAAGCTACGTAAAGGAGAGGTTTTGAGGCTGTCTTACCATTTGCTTCAGCCAACTCTCTTGCCTTTACAACCTAGGGAAAAAGAATTAGGAGCTAAACTCTTGGCCCAGTGGTGAAGAAGTCAGATGAGCTATCTACCTCACACCTAGGATGGCTTCTGTCTTTTTCCTGTGCCTGATTCTAACTTTCAGCCAGGAGGCCCCCTGACAGGCTTCCATGGATTAATAATTCATTCTTTGCTACCCATTGGGAGAAATTGAGTCCCCAGCTCCTGATTTTACAAAATGCTAGACTGGACTTTGCAGAAATATGAATAATGAAACCCTCTCTAGGATTCTGTCTGATCTCTCACTTTCGCTCTCCCTCTGATTCTGTCGTCTATGTTTATACTTCTGTTGATGTCTGTATCTATATCTGTGTCTATATGTCTATGTCTATGACTATTTCTATGGCTAGGTCTAGGTCTATGTCTGTGGATCTATAACCCCTCTCCCCTTTTCTTATTATGTACTTTTAGTTTTGAAGGCTCAAAAATGTAATTAACTAAAAACAAGGAAACCAGATTGAACTTAATGCTTTACGGTTTTGGATATCTATCTGAAATCATCGTGGTACAGAAAAGGATTCTTCATTACTCTGGCATCTCCTTGGCACTTCTAACCTTGAAAATGTTTAGATGTATGTTTTACCATCTCCTATTTCAGTATCTCCAATAGGTTTCATTGACATAAGTCTTTTCTGAAATTTACGACTGCATGTTACAGCAACATGACAGAACTACATAGAAAAAGAGTTAGAGTTTAGATCCCTGATAAAATCATTGATAATTGTCATTTTCCATGAGAAACTCATGATAGTTTACCCCTTTTTTCACTTCCAAAATATCAGGATTTAGTCTATGATTACAAAAATTTGCTTATACAATTTTAGCTTATTGTATTCATTTATCTTTTAGACCAGCCATCATTTCCTAGAGTGTTTTTTTTTTTTCTGCTCCTGTACCGCAAGTCTTCTTCTAGATGTGACTTCTAAGACTCCGGAGGCTCTCAAATCTGAGAAATGCTTCAGAGAATGCATTGCATGCATCTGAACATCCTGCCAGATTGGCCTTTCTAAATTATATTCATGACTAGAGTATTGAGCCATGATTCTATGGCGTCTTGTACAGAAAAGTGTTCAGATTGTAGCATACCACATGCCAGTTGCAGCTTGACCCTGATTCTCTACAGTAACTCTATCCCAGTCCCAAGCAATGTGTTGTAATGTTACCTTCTTACTTTCTTACCCTCATTTGTCATGTTGTTTTCTGTCTCATCATTCTGTTCCTGCAGCCTCTCTCAGAAGACCCTACACACAATCCCCCTGTACTTTGTGTACTTTAAATATACGGCTGTGGCCTTGTCCTGTTTTGTAAACTGTCACGGCTGAACTGAAGCTTCTGTAATTCCAGCTTCTTCTGTAACTTCTTCATTTATCACGTCAGTAGTAGAAACAGTGAATCTTAATTTCCTTTTCATTGTTTTCCTCTGTATGTATATATACCCCAATGGAATCCTAGAGTAGAATGCGCCTCTGTGTACATGCCTGTCTTCGTTAGGTGGTGCCTGTTTTGATAGACACAGTAAATGTTTGTCTTAGTGAGTAGTTGAGTAATTGAATGTGTATGTGTGCTAAATTTGTGGTTCCTTGTTTTCTATAGGAGGAATCCTCTGCAGAACCTCTAAAGAGGGAAGAAGGTATTGCCCCACTTAACCAATTTCTAGGCATGCAAGTTAGTAGAGACTGATCCCCTGAGGTAGTAGAAGCGGTCCTTGAGTGTATGTATGTTCTTCTTTTTCAACGTTACTGCTAAATGAAACATCAACGTTGTGTTAAATGAAATCCTACATCCATTTTATTTTACCTTTGTTTTGGGAGTTTTGTTTTGTTTTGCTTTAATATTTCTGACATTTTCCCTAAAACTGCTCAGTCCTCTAAAACACCTTCTCAGTATTACCTTTGGCTTCTCCAGTTACTTATGAGTGGAGAGAGAGATGAATTGCGTGTGTCTGTACATTTCATAAATAGTCTTCTTAGTCGATCGCTTACTACATTTTGTAGTTGCAGTGCCTATCTCCGGAATAAGTGATGAAGCTGTAGAATCACCGTGGGATTCTGAGGTACTTGTCCATGCAAGGTTTCAATGACATTAAGACATAAAAGTGGTGTGTGTTTCTTCAGCCTTTTGAATGTTTTTATACATTTTTTTTAGCTTTAAGATTCAACAGGTTCTTTTACATTTTGCCACAGTCACATCTTATGTATATATTACAGGTATACATGTATGCACTCTTTTTTTGAAAATGGATAATAATGTTACCTAATGAGGTATTCATTGATCATTATGTGAGGAAAGAGGAATATATTGTTGTGTAATACAATAACTCAGTGTCACAATACTTCTAATTATATATATCAGATCATATGATAGCCACACAACTTTGTGCTCTCTATAAATTTACTTTTACAAATAAATGAAAACGTAGTATTTGTGTTTCTGGGTGGCTTACTTCACTTAGAATAATGATCTCCAGTTCCATGTTTTGCTCCAAATATCAGTAATTCATAGTTTATGGCTGAGTGATAGTTCAGCATGTAACATTGTGCAGTCATTAGTTGATGGAGCTCAAAGGCTGACTTCATCCCTTTACTACTGTGACTTGTGCTACTCTTAACATGAGAATGCAGGTACCAGTCTCATATGCCGTTTCGCTTTCTTTGGATGCATTCCTGAGTGTTGGAGAACTGGGTCACATGGTAGATCCATTTTTCGTTTTCTACAGAATCTCTGTGTTGTTTTCCGTAACGGCTATACCGATTTGTGTTCCTACCACTACTGAATTTGGCTGCACCACTTCAGCAGCTTTTGTTATTCTTTGATTTTGGCTAACAGCTGTTCTTACTGGAGAGAAGTGATACCTCATTATGTTGTTTATTTGCTTTTCCCTGAGCATGTTTTCATGTGTCTGTTGACCATTTGTATTTCGTCCTTTGAAAAATACCTGTTCTTTCCTGTACCTGTTTCTTCCTGAGATCGTTTGCTTTGTTGTTGTTAAGTTTCCTGAGCTCTTTATACCCTCTGAAAATGAGTTAATAGAATAGAAGATAAATTAGATGCACAGCTTCCTTTGATAGGCAGACTCTGCTTAGCTTGATTCAGTCCTGTCTGCCTGTTTGTGTTTTTAGCACCAGTGCTTTGAGAGTCTTATCCAAAAAGTATTTGCCTAGGCCAATGCCTCACAGCATTTCTCTTAGGTTTTCCTGTAGTACCTTGATACCCTCAGGTATTAAGTTTAGTTCCTTGATCCGTTTTGAATTGAGTTTTTGTATATGCTGAAAGCTGTGGGTCTTGTTTCAAGTCAGCCTTTACTGTAGCTTATTTTTTTTTACCTCAGTGGTAGAAGTGGTGAATTATATGCTCCTATTCTTTGTTTTCCTATGTATCTGCTCCCACTTAGCATAGGGTAGAAAATACCTCTGTTTTTATATTTATCTTTCTGGAGGAAATGTGCCTAGGAATTGACAAGCAGATTAAACTGTATCTTAGTGATGGAGCCACTGATTGTTTGCTGAATTTCTGGATTGCTTGTTTTGCTTTAGTATTTATTAATTAGTTAATTAATTTTGGGCTTAGGAAGAAACATCAAGTGGAAAGGGTGAAGGTCGTGCTGCCACTGGAGGTGTCCCAGAAGGAGATATTCTGGATTATTTCCTGTCATGTAGTTGGGCAAGGATAGCCAAAGAGGTCAGTATATTTTAATGAATCGCGGTATCATTGCTGCTGTTGAAACTGGGAAGTGTAGGTCCCATTTTGACATTCATTTCCTTTTGCATTTTCTTTAGCTTTATGTATATGCTACGTATCTCCCTATTGCAATAGTTTCTACATTCTGCACTTTATTGCCACTACTGTCATTTTATTGCAATATTCCTGAATGGTGGTAGATTGTGGATTTACCTATAAACTTCATAGAAATACATGTTGTCATTCAAGGGGCTGTGATTATGTTTTGTAAATCCAGTGGCTACCTCCCGATCAGAAGATGAACGTCTGGAATCCACTTCCAAATCTGCGCTATTGCCTTTTATTTTCTTGTGACTTTGAAATGTGAGCATTAATTGATGCTGAGATATGTAAAGGTGTGGTTGCTCCTTTTTTGCCTTTTAAAAATTATTTCAAATGCAGAGAGAAAGATAAGAAAGATGCGTGTGCAGACACACACAGACAGTATACCGGCCAGATGCCTGCCAGGCCTATTCCAGGTGAAAGGAGTCAGAAACTAAACCCAGGCCTCCCATGAGAGCCAGGGACACAACAGCTTGAGTCACTACCTATTTCTTCCTTGCATATGCCTCAGTAAGATGCGAGGGAGAGAAGCAGGAATCAGTAAAGGAACCCTGAAATATTGTATGCTGTTGTCCCACTTAGCATCCGAGCCACTGTGGCAAGTGACTACAAAGAGGAAGGTTTGAGTTTCCTTTCTCACGCCTGCCCTGTATGGTTTATTTCCATCATAAAGTTAGTAATGCATTGTAAACAGTGCACTGCCACGTTAGAGAAGATCTACACATGTGTGTGAGTCCGTTGGTGTAGTTAAACGTAGACAATAATAAAGTAGGCCTGAGAGAGATAAGGAATCAGTTTTGGTTTGGAAACTAGCTATATCTTGAAAATTAAAAGTTTATTTTAGCTCCACCAATGTGAATAACATTATTTTGTGATATCTAATGCCACCTGTTCATCTGAATGAGATTTTGAGAGAAATATTTGGACTGCCATTTCTATGTGCTTAGAATTCCAAATAAAAGCATAATGAATCAAAATGCCATTATTAATCAGAACGTAATGGCATTTCAGCATGAGGTAAAACATGAGTAATCATTCATTTTTCTTTTGGGAAAATAAAGCCTGTTTAAATGGTGTCTTTAATAAACACAGGCTATCTTGGAAAATTTAATGAATTCAACATGTTTATGACAGATATGTTAGTACTAGCGTAACTATAAATATTCTTCTACATTGACCAAATGGTGAATGAGAAAGATGGAGCCCATTGCTGCCGAGCTCCGATTCCAGCATGCCATAGGCATTCATGGTTTGGTCTTGGATACATGCTGCACCTGTCTCTCTCAGTTTCAATAATATGTTGGCCATTTTACTTCCTTACTTTATTAACCCTCATTTGCCATGTTTTGCCTCCTCCTTTTGTTCACACTGCTCTGTTTAGAAGGCCCATCATGCTTTGCCCCTGCATTTTCTCTGCTGTACTAAATGTGTTCCTAACCCTACAGCCTTTCCTGAGTTTTCAAAGTCATGCTGAAGATTCTGTCATCCTACCCTCATTGTAATTTACTGACTGCGATAGTTGAAAATGAGGAATTTTGGTTTTCTGTTCTTTGTTCGACATAGGTCAATTTGCCCCTAGTCTACAGGATAGAATCTGTCTTCTTCCTTATATTTAGCTCATTGTTTGAGGGCGCCTATTGCTTCCCAAGCACAGCAAACGTCTTCCTGTTTGTCTGAGCACGTGAGTGAATGTTTGCTGAATTTGTGGCATTATTTCTTTCTGTAGAGAAAAGCGTCAATGGCATCAAGTGGAGATACTGAAAAGGATGTGGCTGTCAGTCTAAGTGCCCAAGAGCATGCAAAGGACACATTATCTGGTATTGCTGGAGTGCCAGAAGACAAAGCTATTGGTCAGTATCTATCAATGAAACACTGTTTAAGTACTAATGTCTCAACTGAAATGATTTCCATTATTTTGATGATTTTTCTTTCGCTATTTGTTTCTATGTCCAGCTCAACCTGGTTTAAAGTGCTGATTGAACAAGCAGAAATTCTTTTTTTTTTAATTTATTTTTTTATCAGAAAGAGATAGAGAGAGGGAGAGGTGGAGTCAGAGGCATAGAGGCAGAGTGTGTGTGTGTGTGTGTGTGAGAGAGAGAGAGAGAGAGAAAGAGAGAGAGTGTGTGCACGAGAGAGAGAGAGAGAGAGAGAGAGATCTTGCATCTGCTGGTTCACTTCCCAAATGGCCACAATGGGCAGGACTGGGTCAGGCCAAAGCCAGGATCCAGAAGCGTCATCTGGGTCTCCCATGTGTGTGCAAGGGGCCAAAGACAGGCTATCTTGTATTGCTTACCCAGGTACATTAGCAGAGAGCTGGATCAGAAGTGGGGCCACTGGAACTTGCACCCATAGCCATATGGTATGCCATTGCTGAATTGCCGTGGCTTTACCTGCTATGCCACAGCACTGGCCCTCTAGCTGAAATTCTTTATTGCTGTTACTTTAATTTTAGTATATTATTGATGAACTCAGCTGAATGCGTAAATTTTTAAAAGCAACAGTTGGGGCTGGCGATGTGGTGTAGTGGGTAAAGCCCCCGCCTGCAGTGCTGGCATCTCATATGGGCACTGGTTCAAGTGCCAGCTGTTCTACTTCCCATCCAGATATCTGCTATGGCCTGGGAAAGTAGAAGATGATGCAAGACCTTGGGCCACTGCACCCACATGCCCACATGCCCACATTGGAGACCCATAAGAAGCTCCTGGCTCCTGTTGCAGATTGGCATAGCTCTTGCTGTTGCAGCCAATAGGGAGTGAACCAGTGGATGGAAGACCTCTCTCTCTCCCTCTCTCTCTCCCCCTCTCTTGGTGTAACTCTTTCAAATAAATTAAAATATATTAAAAAAAAAAAAAGCAACGGTTGACAAATGTTCTCATGAGTACAACTCTGCCTATGTTTTATAGATATGCCTGGCTTCAGACCAGATGATGAGCCTTTAAAACACTCCTTAAAGTCTGAGGTACTGTCCCTTGTTTTCTTGTGACTTTTATATGTGAGTATTATATTAATCGATGGTAAAATATAGAAAAGAGTGCTTGTTTTTTCTGCCACCACTTTATCAAGAGAGATAGTAAAGACACAAGTGAGGCAGACACCGAGAGATCACCTGCCAAATGTTTGTGACGCCATGAACAGAGCCAGGCCAAATGAAGATGTCAGGAGTTAGAAACTCAACCCAGGTGTCCCTCATGGGTGTCTGGGGCCCAAGAGGTTGAGACATCATTGACTCGCTCCCTGATTGCACGTTTGCAGGAAGCTGGGTTCCTGCACAGGGGTCGGTAATGGAACCCTGGAGTTTTTCGTATTGCATGCTGGTGTCCTGCACAGCATGAGCCACTGGGGCAGGGGCCTACTGAGTACTGGGGTGGCTCTTCTTTTTCATCTGTGTGCATAGACTCTCTGATTTCTTTGTTTTCATCAAACAATTAGTAATGCATTATGTTGTAACCATTGCCCTGCTACTTTAGTAGTCTTCTACAGTTCTACATGACTTATTTAGTGTGACAATTGTAGCATACTTCAAAACACATAAATAGGACCTGGGTAATATAAAGAAGTAAATTTGCTCTGCAAATTATATTTATCAACAAGAACAACAAAAAAATTGTTTTAGAATGTAACACCAGACATCTGATTCCAGTATATCTATAGATGTCTTGTCATGCTGATGAGATTTTTAGATACCAAAATTGATGTGTTATTTCCACAACTTGCAAGTTGAAAACCTAATACCTGTGTTTCAGTGCATTCTTAACATCTTTGGAATAGCAGCTGAGATACGCAAGTAGTAACATTTAGAGCAAGGTATACATGCGAAGTAGTAAATTTGTGGGAGGACAACCACTTTGGTGGTGTTTTATAGAGATAAATAGAATTGGATGAATTTGGACTATCCTTTTGGTAAATATGTACATACTAACATAAGTTAAAATGTTTTTTCTTACTGTGACAAGAGAGTGAGGTAGCTATGTTCAGAGCTCTTAGGTTTAAGCAGTATAGTGGTATCACTAACTTTATTTAAGTCATAGCACATATTAGTATGTTGCACTGTCATTTTAGCTACAGTACGTTGGAAAGATGATATAGCCTTTTGGCATGCCATATACCACATTCATAAAATATGCCAGTATTTAATGCCCACGTAGGTGTAATGAGAATCTGTGGTAGCCAATGTAAAAAAAAAAAAACAACAGTAAACTCTAAAATATGCATACAAGCTAAAGCAAAGATATCACTGAAGCATTCAGTGACTTCCTTTAGGATATGTGTGTTTTTTTAAGCTGAGAGGCTTCTTTTGAGACAGGTCTGTTGAGGTGCTGTGTCCATTTCTGAACTAGATTTGTTGTTTGTTCATATATTCTTGATGATATTTCTTATCTGGGAGAGAGTGGAATACCTAGTACCTATGTAATACAAGCTTCCCCTTACTTATCTGAAGCTACGTAAAGGAGAGGTTTTGAGGCTGTCTTGACATTCGCTTCAGCCAACTCTCTTGCCTTTACAACCTAGGAAAAAAGAATTAGGAGCTAAACTCTTGGCCCAGTGGTGAAGAAGTCAGATGAGCTATCTACCTCACACCTCGGATGGCTTTCTGTCCTTATTTGGTACCCATTTCTAACTCTCGGCCAGAAATTAAGCAGTATTTCCTGACCTTCCAAGACTGAATGGAGGATTCTTTTTTCTGCCTTTTCTTCAACTGTATTGACTTCAGTGGCAGAAATAGTGGTTTATACTTTCCTGTTGTATTTTCCCATGTCCACCTCTAGCTGAACATGGGGTAGAATCTGCTGTTTGTTTATATGCTTAGATTTTTCAAGGACTGGGCCTATGACTTGATACACATAGTAAATCCTGTCTCACTGAATGAGTAGCTGAGGGGTTGAGAAATTGGATATATGTGTTGAATTTGTATTTTATTGTTCTGTAGGAAGGAACGTCAGCTCTAGCGGGTAAGAAGAGTAAAAAATATTTTTTCATCACTCAAGTTGCTCCACAACAGCCAATTAATAAACATGGGATGGACTCTGATCACTCATTGGACAAAGATAACAAGCGTAGTGAGTGCATATCTATCAAAACTTACTATTGAAATACAATGAAGAGAAATGAGTAGCTCTGAATTGGATATCCATGTATGTTGAGGGTTTTCTTTGGCTTTTTTTAATATAACCAACTTCTTCCTGAAACAGCTTCAACCCTCTGAAATTCATCCTTACTATTCCTTTTATTTCATTGAAATATTCATTTAATTGCAATAGTCATGAGTGGAGAGAGACACGCCTTTATGTAAATTGTTTCCATGTGAATAAATGTTCTCACTAGTTGATCTATTACTGCATTTGTAGGTAAGGAGTCTACTTCCCAAAGTGATCCTGAAGACAGCAACTCACCAAGGAATTCGAAGGTAGTGTGTCTTCTTGTGATTTGGAAATACCTGATTTCAGTCTTGTTAAAACAAAATTGGTGTTTGCTTGAAGCCAGGGCAGCTAGTTTTAAAATCATTTAATATTATCATCTGTTTGAAGAAGCTGTGAAGACAAATAGACTTCACAATTACAATGATAACTATGGTATCCATATCTTCTGGAGTCTCTCTATATCTTTTTAGTGTTTTAGGCTCCATAGAGCTCATGGAATTCTAAGAGTATAATGATGTGCCTTTGTCCTCCATCCCTCTCCTTCTGTGCCTCCCACCCTGCTTCCTCTCACTTTACCCCTTCTCTGCTTCACTTTGAGTTTATGTCCTTGATCTACATTACATTCCATGGCTCCTGTAAATACTTGGTTCTTCAAGTTAAAAGCAAAAAAAGGCCTAGTAAAGTAGGAATATAGACAAGGCCAAAGACAATAATGAAATGGAAAAAGGACTATTTCACTTATCTGCAATAAATTTCAAAGTAATCCCAGATCATTGAATCTATAGTAGCATAATATTCTTAACCACGAGCTTGACAAAGGTATAAAACAAAGCTTATCAAGACAACATTTGCAGCAGTATCGAAACACACAAGCATTTCTGCCTTATTTGCCTTTTCATCTTCATTTTTCGATTTAAGCTGCCTCTTTTTTTTTTTTTTTTTTTTTTGACAGGCAGAGTGGACAGTGAGAGAGAGAGACAGAGAGAAAGGTCTTCCTTTGCCGTTCGTTCACCCTCCAATGGCCGCCGCGGTAGGCGCGCTGCGGCCGGCGCACCGCGCTGATCCAATGGCAGGAGCCAGGAGCCAGGTGCTTTTCCTGGTCTCCCATGGGGTGCAGGGCCCAAGCACCTGGGCCATCCTCCACCGCACTCCCTGGCCACAGCAGAGGGCTGGCCTGGAAGAGGGGCAACCGGGACAGAATCCGGCGCCCCGACCGGGACTAGAACCCGGTGTGCCGGCGCCGCTAGGCGGAGGATTAGCCTAGTGAGCCGCGGCGCCGGCCTAAGCTGCCTCTTTTAAGGGAAAACATGAGATACTTGTTTTTCTGCGTCCAGCTTCTTTTCCCCCACATCATACCCTCCAGTTGCATTCATTTTGCTGCAAATGGCAGAATTTCATTCTTTCAAATGACTGAATACTATTACATTGGATACCTGTGCTGCACTTTTTCTGTTCATTCATCTTTAGAAGTGCGCTTTGATTCCTCTTTTTGCTTTTATGAACAGTGCAGCTATAATATGGTGGTGCACAGATATCCTTGATACAGTGCTTTCCTGTCTTTAGGTGTATAAGCAGAAGTGGGATTGCTAGATCATATGGCATTTTTTAAACTTTTATTTAGTAAATATAAATTTCCAAAGTACAGTTTATGGATTACAAGGGCTTTTTCCCCCCAATAACTTCCCTCCCACCTGCAACCCTCCCATCTCCTGCTTTCTCTCCCATTCCATTCACGTCAAGATTCATTTTCAATTATCTTTATATAGAGAAGATTGATTTAGTATATATTAAGTAAAGATTTCATCATTTTGATTTAGCTGTGTTTTGATAAACATAAGACATTTTAAATGTAAAATACTGAGTAACTTCATGCTAGCAATATTCATAACCACATAAGTATTAATAATGGTGATGTTCATAGTGGCAACTGGAAATGAGATAGGATTTGCTTTCTGACTTGAGCAGTTGCTTCATACTGATTTCTGTGACTTCACTGAAGTCCTAAGACTTGTTAATATGCTGGCCTTTCCCTGGTAATGGAGTCTTGTGAAAAGTGATATAAGTCATTTGAATCCCAGTGGCCACACCTGAATGATTGATATCTAACTTTTAGGCAGTACAATAAAATAACATGGCAAGAAATAGGCAAACATGATGCAAACAGTGAAATACATACAGAATGAAGAAAAAAGCATCCAGTGATGTCAGTTACTTATGTTTGCAAGTAGACTTTTTAAAATCTGAAGTCCAGTGTGACTCAGTGGCAGTGTCATGAAAAAACTGAGAAATTTGATTTGGCATGAAATGTTTAGTCTTATTACTGCATCATTACTATATTTCCTATGTTAATATAGTGACGGGGCCCTTCAGGCCTTTCTGGAGATATTTTGAATGTTTTAAAATGAATAATTATTTTTGTTTTGTGCCTAATATAAGCTTGAATTTTAGACAGTGAATATATTAAAAGGGGCTACTTCTGTCATGGTTAGAATGTCATAGCAAGCAGCAATCCACGATAATTTGTTATCCACCCTTCATATAAATCTAGCAGAGAATGTGGGGCTGCAAAATATTCAGGGGATTTTCCATAAGGTTAAAGGTGGAACGTGGTGTAGAATTCTGTATTCAGAGATTTTTTTTCTTTGGAATGTGACTATGCCACTGCCAAGTAAAGGAAGAGTTGGGGCCATCCCTGTGAATGTGCAGGAGGAGGTCATCCTGAATAGAGAAGAACCTAAAGCACAGAAGAGTATGGTTCTTGATTCTCTGGTCTTTTAAACATTTATTTGAGAAACCAAGAGGCAGAGAGAGATGAAAGGCAAACCCACAGAGCTATCACATACAAATTTACTCTCCAAATCTCTGGTATGATTGGGACAAGACCCAACCAAAGCCAGTAGCTAAGTTCTCAAAACTCCATCCAGGTCTCCCTGTCAGGGGCCTAACTGCTTGAGACATCACCTCATGCCTTTCTAAGTCTGTATTAGCTGGAAATTTTTAATGAGATTCATTCTATTATTTGAAAGGCAGAATGACAGATAAAGATGGAGAGATGGAGGGATGAAAGAATTGAGCGACAAAGAGTTCTTCCATCCACTAATTGACTCCCCAAATGGCTACAGCAGCTAGGGCTGGGCCAGGCTGAAGCCAGGAGCCCAAAGCTCTAGCCAGGTCTCAAATTTTGGTGACAGTAGACCAAATACTTGTGCCATTCTTCTGCTGCTTTCCCAGTTGCATGGGCAGGAGGTAGATTAGGAGAATAACAGTTGGGGCTCAAACTGACATTCCAGTATGGAACTATGAGATGCTGCATTGCCAGTGGCAGATTCACGTATTGCACCACACACCAGCCACAGCAGGATTTTTAAGGTTTACTTATTTATTTCCAAGTCATAGATACAGAGAAAGGGAGAGACAGTGAGAAAGACTACTTCCTTTCACTGGCACACTCAACAAGTGGTCACAATGTCAGGGCTAAGCCAGGCCAAAGAAAGAGCTTCATCTGGTTCTCCTAGGTAGGTGGCAGGGGCCCAAACATAAGGGCCTTCTTCCATTACTTTTCAAAGGCCATTTGCAGGGCACTGGATCAGAAGTCTAACAGCATAATTATGAACTGAGGCCCACCTGGGGTGCCAACATAGCAGTCAGCAGCTTTACCCATTTGCCACAATTTTGGCCTTCCCAACAGGATTTTTAATACCATATCCAAAACCAGAAATGGAATCCAGGCACTGACATAGTGTATTCAGGTGCTCTATTAGTGTCTGAGACACTATGACAAATAGCTGCGAATGGTATGACTTGATGTCTCTTTCTCAGCTCTGTGTGTTCCTATTAGAATTATTTCCTTACATTTTCATCATGTGATGAGTATTTTCCTGATGCACTAGTGCACTGTGACAATTCTCTACATGACTAATTTAATGCAGCCAGTACAGTACAGTTCAAAACATAAGGCCTAATTAACACAAGTAATTAGGAATTAGTTTCCAAAATTTAGCTAAAATGTATGGTTTTATCACAGTGCAATTTATGCCAAATGTCTGGTTCTATGGTAGCTACAAGGATGACTAATCATCCTAATGTGCTTTTGAAAAGGAACTGTTTTATCTGTGGGTTTTCACAGTTTGGAACTCACAAATCAATACCTGACACTTCAAATCATCATTATTTTTTTTTTTTTTGACAGGCAGAGTGGACAGTGAGAGAGAGACAGAGAGAAAGGTCTTCTTTTGCCGTTGGTTCACCCTCCAGTGGCCAGCGTGGCCAGCGCGCTGTTGCTGGCGCATTGCGCTGATCCGAAGCCAGGAGCCAGGCGCTTTTCCTGGTCTCCCATGCGGGTGCAGGGCCCAAGGACTTGGGCCATCCTCCACTGCACTCCCGGGCCATAGCAGAGAGCTGGCCTGGAAGAGGGGCAACCGGGACAGAATCCGGCGCCCCGACCGGGACTAGAACCTGGAGTGCCGGCGCTGCAGGTGGAGGATTAGCCTATTGAGCCATGTCACCGGCCCTCAAATCATCATTATTATATTTGTATTGTCAATTGTCAATCTGTAAAGAATATTTCAGTGAAGGGGAAACGTGGAGAATATAAAAATGTTAGATTATAGCAATAAGATTTTGGATAAGTGGGGGCCTTTAAATAAAAACCATTTTGAACTGAAATTGATCACTTGGACTAGTGAGATGGCATTGGTACATACCACCTTGATGGGATTGTATTGGGATCCCCTGGCATGATTCTAACTCCACCATTTGGGGCAAGTCTGATTGAGCATGTCCCAAATTGTACATCTCCTCCCTCTCTTATTCCCACTCTTATATTTAACAGGGATCACTTTCCAGTTAAAATTTAAACACCTAAGAATAATTGTGTGTTAATCACAGAGTTCAACCAATGGTACTAGAACAAAACAAAGAGAAAATACTAAAATGGATAAAGTATTACATTGTACATCAACAGTCAGGACAAGCGCTGATCAAATCACTGTTCCTCATAGTGTCAGTTTCACTTCCACCATTTTCAATGTAGGTGCTTGGTTAGTTTTCGCCAATCAGGGAGAACATATGATATTTGTCCCTTTGGGACTGGCTTAATTCACTCAGCATGATGTTTTCCAAATTCCTCCATCTTGTTGCAAATGACTGGGTTTCGTTGTTTTTGACTGCTGTATAGTATTCTGTAGAGTACATGTCCCATAATTTCTTTATCCAGTCTACTGTTGATGGGCATTTGGGTTGGTTCCAGGTCTTAGCTATTGTGAATTGAGCTGCAATAAACATTAATGTGCAGACTGCTTTTTTGTTTGCCAGTTTAATTTCCTTTGGGTAAATTCCAAGGAGTGGGATGGCTGGGTTGAATGGTAGGGTTATATTCAGGTCTAAGAGTCAAAGGGATCACACAAACAAGACTAGTGTCTGCTAATACTAACTGATAGAATCAAAAAGGGAGAGAATGATCCATCATGGGAAGCGGGATACACAGCAGACTCACAGAATGGCAGATGTCCTAAACAGCACTCTGGCCTCAGAATCAGCCCTTAAGGCATTCAGATCTGGCTGAAGAGCCCATGAGAGTATTTTAGGCATGGAAAGCCAAAACACCCTGGAAAAAAAAAGAGAAGACCTAAATGGAAGATCTCTGCGAGTGAGATCCCAGTGGAAAGAACAGGGCCATCAAAGAAGGAGGTACCCTTCTCTGAAGGGAGGGGAGAACTTCCACTTTGACTATGACCCTGTTGGAATAAGATCGAAGTTGGCGAACTCAAAAGGCTTCCATAGCCTTGGCAACTCATGACTAGAGCCTAGGGAGATTACTGACGCCATAAAGAGTGTCAAATTGTTAAGTCAACAACAGGAGTCACTGTGTACTTACTTCTCATGTGGGATCTGTCCTTAGTGTGTTGTCCAATGTGAAATAATGCTATAACTAGTACTGAAACAGTATTTTATACTTTGTGTTTCTGTGTGGGTGCAAACTGATGAAATTTTTACTTAATTTATACTAAATTGATCTTCAGTATATAAAGATAATTGAAAATGAATCTTGATGTCAATGGAAGGGGAGAGGGAGCGGGAGATGGGAGGGGTGTGAGTGCGAGGGAAATTATGGGGGGGAACCCTTTGTAATCCATTAACTGTACTTTGGAAATTTATATTTACTAAATAAAAATAACATAAAAAAACAATTTTGAAATTAAAATTCCCCCAGATTGAGTGCTGTGGCATAGTAGGCTGAGCCTCCACCTCCGGTGTCAGCATCCCATATGGGCACTTGTTTGAGACCCAGATGCTCCTCTTCTAATCCATCTCTCTGCTATAGCGTTGGGAAACAGTAGACAATGGCCCAAGTGCTTGGGCTCTATACCTACATAGGAGACTGTGCAGAAGCTCTTGGCTCCTGGCTTCTGGTCAGCCCAGCACCAATCATTGTGGGCATCTGGGGAGTGAAACAGCATATGGAAGACCTTTCTCTCTGTCTCTCATCCTATCTGTAACTCTGCTTCTCAAATAAGTGAATAAGATCTTTATTAAAAAAAGAAAAGAAAATGTCTTGATTACTTTTATGGCAGCAATGTTAGTCATTACATACATATAAAATTGTGTTTTCTATGGTGACGGCTGGACAGTGAGTGAAAACAAGCCTAAGTTCTTAGGTTTGAACAGCTGCTGCCTTGGGGTCAGGCATTTCACTAAGTTATAAGCCATACTCTTATGCTGATCTGTAAGTTACTATCTATCTTGCCTTAAAAATAAAGATATAAGCTATTTGTGTGTTACCACATTTAGGAAAATGGTACCAACATTTACCTCAGTTATGTGTACTGAGCAAATATATTTAAATCTGATTTTTTTTTTCCTTAGCATAGAAGTGGGAGTTGATTTTGGAATTCCTTAGTCAGAGAAAACCTTTCTGAATGTAACTATGATGCTGCCAACGAACGGATGAGATGGAATCATGTGTGTGAAAGTCTAGGATTAGAATATTCTGGGCAGAAAACTAGTGGGTCTCATTTTTTATCATTTGGTTGTTATAGTTGGGTATTAGCAAAACTTTAAAGTGGGACAACCATAATTGCAGCCATTGTTATGTGATCAGTTTAATAAAGAAAATGTGAAAATAAGTGCCTGGCATGTTTTAATGTTACTTATTTTCACTTATTTTAGTGGCAAACCAACAGAGAGATCTTCAGTGCAATGATTTACTGCACAAATACTTGAAACATTCAGGACTGGGCAGGTTCTATCTAGGAGTTTGGTATTTGGTGGACCCTCCGCAGGGTTGGCAGGGACTCATGTATATAAGCCATACCTGCCTCGCAGCATGCACATGATCTAGAATCTGGAGTACAAATATAGTAGGTTAGGCACTACTCTATGGGATGCCAGTGTCCCCAGGAACAGCTTACCCTGTCAAATTGCTCCCCCTAGTCTGGCACAGTTTAGAAGCTAAACACCTATTATAGTTTATATCTTTTCCTTAAGGCTTTTTGTACCTTGTTGAAGATATTGACACAAAAGGCAGACACAGAGATAACACAGATAGATACCTACTCACATGCCAGTTGAGACACGCAGAACTCTCTTGGGTCCTATAGGTCAATCCCTATGTGTGCCTGCAACTCCAGGAACATAACCTCGTTGAAGCTGAGATACAGGAACTGGAAACTCAGTTCCAGTCTCCCATGTGGATGGCTAGAACTTAAGTACTTGAGTCACCACCAACTGCCTCACTCTGCCCACATTTGTAGGAAGCTAGATTTCTGAGCTGGAGCCTAGACTTAAGCCCAGGCACTCTCACATCAGACATAATCCTTTAGACTTAGCTTCTTCACCATTTGACCAACCACTTGCAAAGAGACTGTTTCCCCTTTCTTTCTCTCTTTAGTGCATACCTATAAGGAATTAGTTCCTCACATTTCCCCATCCCATGAGTAATTCAACTATGTGCTAAGTACTTTACAGCTGTGTAAACTCAAGGTTTCTTTCATAAATCCAGTACCATGCAGTGAAAAAGAAAGGTTTAGGTATCACAAGGAATTTGTTGAGTTTTAAGAATAATCTTTTCTAAGAAATAAAGAATGTTTCCACTCTACCAGTGACCAAATATATGAATACTAACTACCTTGGAACTTTTTCTAATTCAGGGATGATTTCTTTTGGAAATTTTCTATAGGAATATAGTAACTTTATACTTGAGGCCTTTCTGGTAATATTTTAATTGACACCTTAAATAAATTTTGTTGGTGAGTTCCAACTATGTGGTAGGGCAGTTAGGCACTGACTTTACAGGTTTGGGCTACTTCTCTTATGGTTGGAACAGAAAATCAAGGTAACAAGCACTAACAGTTACCTCTAAATGCCTCATAAAAAGTAATGAGAGACTGTTGAATAGAGATATTGAGGGTGTCTGTGCTTTGTGTTGGAATGGTTTGTATGGTGGAATTCTGTAGGCAGAGGGAAAAAATAGGGCTACTGATTTGATGCTGCCCAGCATAAGAATGAGAATGTACATTCGCTCTGAATGTCTAGAAGGAGGACATTATGGACAGAAAGATTAGTGGATCACCTCTGTTTATTATTTTATTCTTCACTTCCAGAAATTAGCAAGATGCAGGTAGTGGACTAACCATCACCCTCAATCTTTTTTTAATATGTTATTGTGTGTAGAAAATAAATGATGCAAATGAGTGTCAGACACATGTTAGAAGCTGAAGCAGAAAAATACACTTATTCTTATTAAAGCTTACAGTACAATCTTCACAGTATTTCTTTCTTTCAATGAGTTGCATACTAATACAGGTTTTTGCATACTGTTACGAAGCATAACATAAAGGAAAATTTTACTTACTCTCCTGCTATTTCATTCAAACCATCTTCACGTGTTTAAACATTGTATTAAATAATATTTAGGACAGGAATTCTGCCTAGCATTTAAGAGCTCAGTTGGGATTCTGGCAGCCTACATCTTAGTACCTGGGTTAATGTCTTAATTCCAAATCCAGCTTCCAACTAATGTGCATCCCTGTAAGCAACGGGTCTAAGCTAATGTAATTGTGTTCTTGACATCCACATCAGAGACTGGGACTGAGTTCTTGGCTCTCAGCTTTGGTGTGGCCCATGGCTGACAAGTGGTGGCATTTGGAGACAGAACCAGTGAACTGATATACTCCCTAGCCTGTCTGTCTCTTTCTCTCTTTTTCTCTCCGTGTTATATTTTTCTTTCTCTGTATTTCTTGACCTGTCAAATAAGTAAATAAAAAGAAAACTTAGCATTTCTAAACCACTGTGTATGTAAATGTACAGCTTCTGAGATGTTCTGTTTATACTCAGTATGGCATACTTTGAAGTTTCTTATGTTTAGAATGTTAAGACAAAACCTAGAAATTGTTCATGTGTTTAACTCTGTATTATAACACTACAATTTTTCAATGTGTTTTTCTAGTTTGTCTTCTTTATTTTATTGGGGAATACAATGCAGAGTTGACTTTTTGAGTTAGTTTGTAGCTAAAATATGTTATTAGTATCATAAGTTATTGTTCCTCTGAACCTCCATGCTGCATTTATAGAATCAGTAACATGAAACTCAAAGTTAGGCCTGATCTTGAGAATTTGTATAAAACATGCTGATCTTATTTTTGCCTTTATAAAGTGGAACTCTTTAGAAAGTGGAAAATTAAGATTCTTTTAGAACATTGTTGGGAAGTGTATGCAACTCATTATTGGCATTAACTTTAATAGACTATTTCTACAAATTCTTGGAAGGAATCCATTAATCAATCAATGGCAGCAGATGCAAAAGGAAAAGATATGAATGAACCACTGGAAGGTAAGAACTGTAGTTTTTAAAGCCAGTTGACAGATGTTTATCTAAGACATGAATATTGATGTATACCAATAGCTGAAGAAAGTTGTGTATTAAATGCATAGTAAGGAAAAGATAAATGAGAGTGGTAAGCTGTGTATTGTGCCACTAGTTAGCAATGCATTAAATTGTGAGTGCCCCAGAGGAGCTGAAGTATTAGCTCCATTTCAGGATAACCTACAATCAGAATAAAGTCAGGGAATGAGGATTCAGAATGAGGGAGAGCCCCCATTCTGAGGGCTGAGGTGATATCTTATGGTAATTTTCTCATTGCATTTTCCTAATGGCTAGTAATATTAAGTATTATATATATTTATGTGTGTGTGTGTGTGTGTGTGTGTGTATTGACTATTTGTATTTCTTCTTTTGAGAACTGTCCATTCATGTCCTTTGCCCATCTCCATGTATTTCTGAATGTGCTATTGTTCTTCTGGTTGACTTGTCATTTCATTACTTGGTAATTTTAGTCTTTTTAAATGAAATTAGAATGGGGAAAAGGGTGAAATAAAATTAACTGCCTGAGAAAAAGCCCATTAAACCATGACATCTTATGCCATTTAAATTTGGGGGATGTGGCAGGGATGAACTTAAGGCTACATTCCAGAAAGGGGAGTTAAGGAAAAGGAATATATAAGGAAGCTTTGTAAAGACTAGAACTTCTTAAACTTAAGAATCTCTGGGGACCTTATTCAGCATGCACATTTTGTTTCCTTAAATGTGGGATTCTGCATTTTCATCACGATCCCTGGTGAGCTTTAGGGTTATATGTTTCCCTTCAGAGATATTTGAAAGAAGGACCTTGGGAGAAGTATTCAAGAACTAAAAGGATAGAGGGAGAGTATTTTTTGTTTTTATTTCTCAGCATGTTCCTATCCAGAGGATGAAAGGGGAGGAAGAAAGGAAGGAAGGAAGGAAGGAAGGAAGGAAGGAAGGAAGGAAGGAAGGAAGGAAGGAAGGAAGGAAAGAGGGAGGGAGGGAGGGAAGGAGGGAGGAAGGGATGGAGGGAGGGAAGTGAGTGGAGATAAGTAAAGGAGAGGAGAGGAGAGCGGGGGAGGGGAGAGAGAGAGGAGAGGGAAGGTGAGGAGAGGGGAGGGGAGGCAAAGAAGGGGGAGGAGAGGGAAGGAGAGGGGAGGGGAAGAGATGAGAGGGAAGGGGAGGGGAAGAAGGGGGAGGAGAGGGAAGGGGAGGGGAAGAAGGGGGAGGAGAGGGAAGGGGAGGGGAGGGGAAGAGAGGTGAGGGAAGGGGAGGGGAAGAGAGGAGAGGAGAGGGAGAAATTGGAAACAGGAATGAGAGGAAAGAAGGAAGCCAAGAAGGAGTAAAGTTTGAGAGGCTCTGGGGAAGGCAAGGAGAGTTGAAGGGAGGTTGAAATAGAAGTTAGAACTGTAAATTGTAGTGATAAATGGGAAAATAAGTGGTGTGGATAGTCCCTAAAATTAATGGTAAGGCGAAGAATCCAGAGCACAGATCCAGAGATTACTTTTGATAAGGAGGGATGATTCTGAAGAGGGAAGAAGAGAGAATGAAGTGAACCTGGTAAATTTAGAGTTACTAATGAGGAAACATGAGAATATTCACTTCAGATGCCTTCTGTATGTTCAGATTTAAACACATTAGGTTATTGCTGCTCCAGAGATTACCAAAAACAGGATGGTGTGCTGGTATTGCAGCCACTCATTTGAACTTCATTTAATTCTAAAGCACTAGTGATATAAATTGCATGGATGCTATTTAAATGAGAAAAAATTTGAATACTGAATCATTGGCTTATCTATAGCTAAATTTTTTATAAAGTAGTTTCACAAAATTAAAGTTAGCATACTATGCTAGAATAAATGTGTTTTGGAAACAAGATATCATAGACTTCATTCCTTCAATACCAGAATTTTTCAGCAAATATTGCATTGATTTAGAATAAAAAGTGATATTAATAATTCTGTGGCAGCTTAGTGAATTTATTCTTTTTGATGACTAGGTTTCTGTGTCAAAAGCATATTATATGCAATTACTTATATATGTTCTATGTACCTTCTTGAATCAGGGGATAAAATCTTTAAGACATCTAACTAGGGCTAGGCACTGTGGGACTGTAGGTTAAGCCACCTGTCGGGATGCCTGTATTCCATGTTCGGGTGCCACACTTAAGGTTCATCCTCCTGAAAAACTGCCTGGGAAGCAGTGGATGATGGACCCAAGTACTTGAGATTCTGCAACACTTGTGTGAGAGCTGGAAGGCAATCCAGTCTCCTAGCTTCCACTTGATTTTTTTAAAAATTTATTTATTTAATTGAAAGAGTTACACAGAGAAGGAGATGCACAGAGAGAGAGAGAGAGAGAGAGAGAGAGAGAGAGAGAGATAAGTCTTCCATCTGCTGGTTTACTCCCCAAATGGCCACAAAGGCTGGAGCTGAGCTGATCTGAAGTCAGGAACCAGGAGCTTCTTCTGGGTCTCCCAAGTGGGTGCAGGGGCCCAAGGACTTGGGCCATCTTCTACTGCTTTCCCAAGCCACAGCAGAGAGTTGGTTTGGAAGGGGAGAAGCCGGGTCTCAAACTGGTGCCTATATGGGATGCCGGCATAGCAGGCAGCTGATTTACCTGCTACACCACAGTGCCGACCCCTCCATTTGATGTTGCCATGGCTTTTGTGGGCATTTGAAGAGTAGATGGAAGATATTTCTCTATCTCTCTCATCTATATTCTTCCGTCTTTCAGATAAATAAGTAAAATCTTTCAAAGCTAAACTAGAGGAGGAAAGAAATGTACACAAACCAGTAGTCCTCATAATTATAGAAAACTGTGACTATGTGTTACTATCTAAAGCCAAGTATATAAACCAATTGATGAGGTCAGACCACTTTCTCTGCTAAGAAATGAATTATATATTCATCTTTCATCACAACTGTACGCTTCCAAAATACAGGAGACACCGAAAAACAATTGTAGCACAATGGAATAAATGATTCTGATGTGTACAGTAAAGGTATGCTGTCACATTCGACCATCAGCTTTCTCATTTAGACTCTCATGGTCATGATTTGTTCCTTTGATTAAAGATCACATTTGTCCCCAGTACTCAGCATGCTCACTTTGGCATATGGGTACCTTTTTGCTTAATTAACAGTCATACTTTTTGAGACATTGTCATACGTTTTGAAATCTTAGTGGCGTGTTTTATTAAACCCATAGGTCTATTTTGTTGAATTTTATTTGATTTTTTATTTTTATTTTTATTAAAAATTATTATATATGTTTATGGAATTCAGTGTGACATTTCATTATATGTATACAACATATCTTGATGAGATCAGGGTAATTGGCATGTTCTTTTCTTTCACATGATATTATTAAAGCTTGGTACTCCTTTTATTTCATTATAAGATAGGTTACTGTGATATAGTTGCTCAACTATGCTGTGTAATACTAGGAACTTATTTTTGATAGAACTCTGGTTTGTATGTTTTTATATATACTTCTATCTTGCATGTTGTTTTCCTAGCACCCCAAATATAAACCGCTTCCCCCAAACCTACAGTAATCATTTCCATAGCCACACATGTGGACTTAGCGCAATGCTAAACCTGCACCATATATTGTCGGCCTTGTCATATTTACATATAATTGACTGTATATCTCTTTTGCTTTTTAGAGTTTGCTAAGGGATCCACTGAATTGACGGTAATAACGTTTACATTTTTGTCTTGAATATTCTCAATAGCTGGTAATAATGTGTATTTTACATTTTTCTCTAATTAAATACATATTATATGAAATATGCATTGTTAACTATCTTGTTTCAAAACTCCTTCAGCCTCGTCTGGAAGCAATACATCCTTTTTGGGCAACATCAGTGGGAATGAATGAAGTACAAACATGCAGACAAGGTAATTTTGCAGTACAAATGTTATCTGGAAAGAAACACAGTATTTGAAATGCCTTCAATCTTCATTCTAAAAATTATTTTTGTCTGCAGATTTGATAAAAGGTTTTGACACAAATAATGCAGATATCATTTTCAGATTCATGTCTGAAAAAAATATATTTCTCATCTAGAGACTGTAACCTTTAACTGAGATGCTAAAAAATACCTTTCATTTTTTGATACCCTGAAGTGCCTAGTTTAAAATTCCTATCTTTTATTAGGATTGACATAAGTTAATTAAGATATTAAAATTTTCATGGTTTAAAATGTCATAGAATTCTGATCTTTACCTAAATTGGAACATTATTCCTAAATTTCATTTGTTTTAATTGTTCCATCCTAGTGATGTTCTGATTAGCATACTCTCATTTGTGTGTGTGTGTGATTACAGAGAACAGAGACAATACTTAATCATTTTAAAGCACAGAAGAGGAACTGCAATCTCAAAATAGTTAATAAGATTTGGAATTTTCCCAAAGAATAAATATTTGAAGTGACTGGTATGCTAATAATGATCTAATCTGATCATTATACATTGTATAATACAATACACATATGGAAACAACATATTCTATGCCACAATGATGTGTCAATATAGAATAAAAATATATACTTTAAATTTTCTTTAAGAACTGATTTAGTGTCCCCAAATAATTTAATTGTAAATTAGAACTCTTAAACATTCTCATCTTAGGGTTCTTTTTACCATTAAAATCCTTGTGAGTATTTGGAGATCCTTTACTTAGTGGACTGCTCTGTTCATAGTTAGTTTATTAGATATGAAAACTGGGAAAATTAAGTACAAGCATGCAGAGTCCTACATTCCAATATCCATGACCCATTAACTGTTACAACTAATAGTATTTATGGCATATCTCTCTGAAAAAGTTGATTCTGCACTTTTAAGAGAATGGATTGAAAATTGCAATTAACACCTAAAATTATTTGATTGGATTTTTTGGCACCTGAACATACCAACTTGGATCAGAATTTAGAATTACTACTTGAAACCCTTTGTAGTCTTACCCAAATGTTAATGCAGTCCCTGGTGATGGAATCACCTTTAAAGTTTTATTTCTTCTGAATATAACCCTACCACACGACCCAGCCATCCCATTCCTCAGAATTTACCCAAGAGAAATTAAATTGGCAAATAAAAAAGCTATCTGTACCTCAAAGTTAATTGTAGCTCATTCACAATAATGAAGACATGGAATCAACCTAAATGCCCATGAACAGAAGACTGGATAGATAAATTATGAAATACGTACTCTATGGAATAATACACAGTGGTAAAAAATGAAATCTGGTCATTTGCAACAAAATGGAGTAATCTGGAAAATATTATGCTGAGTGAAATAAGCCAGTACCAAAGGGAAAAATATCATATGTCCCTGATCTGTGACAACTAACTGAGCACTTAAAAGGAAACCTGTAAAAGTGAAACTGACACAAGAAGCAATGACTTGATCAGCCTTTGTCCTGACTATCGAGGAACAGCTTACTATTTTATTCTTTTTAATATTTTCTTTTTCTACTTAATACCATTGGTTGAACTCTTTACTTAATACACAGTTATTCTTAGGTGTTTAAATGCAATTGAAAATTGACTTCTGTTAAAAAATAGGAGTGGGAATAAGATAGGGAGGAGATGTACAGTTTGGCACATGATCCCTCGGACTTACTCCTAAAGGGTAAAGCTAAAATCTTGCCATGGGACTCCAAATCCCATTAAGTTCACAGGTACCAATGCTATCTTACTAGTTAAAGTGTTTAAGTTTAACTAGTTTAAGTTCATATTTGATCATAAAGATAGGATTAAGTGTCAATGGGATCACATAAATAATATGTGTCTGCTAATAATAATTGATAGAATTAAAAAGGAGAGAACACTCCAACACGGGAAGTGGGATACAGAGCAGATTCATAGAATGGCAGATGCCCTAACATGGGAAGCAGGATACACAGCAGATTCATAGAATGCAGATGCCCTAAACAGCACTCTGGCCTCAGAATCAGCCCTTAAGGTATTTGGATCTGGCTAAAAAGTCCATGAGAGTATTTCAGGCACTGAAAGCCAAGACACTGGCAAAAAATGACCTAAATGAAAGATCTCCGTGAGTGAGATCCCAGTGGAAAGAACGACCCATCAACGAAGGAGATACCTTTCTCTGAGGGTGGGAAAGAACTTCCACTTTGACTATGGCCTTATCTAAATAATGTCAGAGTTTGTGGACTCAAGAGGCTTCCATAGCCTTGGCGGCTCATGACAAGAGCCTCAGGTGATCACTAACATCATAAATAAGAGTGTCAATTGTTAAATCAAGAACAGCAGTCACTGTGTACTTGCTCCCCTTGTAGGACGTCTGTCCTTACTGTGTTGTACTATGAGAATTAATGGTAAAACTAGTCTTCAAACAGTACTTTATACTTTGTGTGTCTGTGTGGGTGCAAACTGTTGAAATCTTTACTCAGTATAGAGTTGATCTTCTATATATAAAGATAATTAAAAATAAATCTTAATAAAGAATAGGATGGGACAGGGAGTAGGAAATGGGATGGTTGCAAGTGGGAGGGAAGTTATGGGGGGAAGAACCACTATCATCCAAAAGTTGTATTTAAAAATTTATATTTATTAAATAATAGCATTCTATAACAATTTTTTCTGTTTTTCTGATTTTGTTCTAGACTTGTCTTAAAATATTTAAATATGATAGTTTATCTTTTATCAAAATGATAAAAATATTTCAGATAAATACCAGTTAGAGCATTCTGAAATTCTGTGTACTTTGCTTCTATATTGGAACTAAACTAATTTTTAATTAATGCATTTGTATATGTTAATCTTATTTGTATTATTTTCATTCTTATGGTTGAAAAAATAACTTTTAAGTTTTTCAGACTGTGATTCTGCCCCCAGCTGCCTACTAGTTTGATTATCCTTTGATTCTCAGTAATAAGAGTTGTCAAAGATATACAAATTTGACAATTGATGATACATAACTGTTTTATTAACTCTGTGACCAAAAACCCATCAATATCCATGGAATCTCATGGACAGATAAAAGTAATAGCTGAGGAAATCAGAGCACAGAATTTTAACCCTGGAGCACTTCTGTGTGACTGCATAATTTCATAGTGTGACTTTCAAACATCATTTTGTTCCAGGGTTCACTTTTGGATTACTCCTCTTATGCCACCTAAAGTCAACAGGATATAATTCAGAAAATCATTTTTATTCTTGAGCTCGAGTTCACATATAAACAATAGAGACAAGAGTATAGATAATTTTGTGTGGGCTGGTATTTAGCATAAACTTCTGAGTGGCTTACATGATTATATTTAGTACACAGGAAGATATCTGCTGTCTCCTCAAGTTGTTTGCTGATAATTTGGAAGTCAGAGGTATTTCTTTTTTTTTTTTTTTTTTTTTTTTTTTTTTGACAGGCAGAGTGGACAGTGAGAGAGAGAGACAGAGAGAAAGGTCTTCCTTTGCCGTTGGTTCACCCTCCAATGGCTGCCGCGGCCGGCGCACCGCGCTGATCCGATGGCAGGAGCCAGGAGCCAGGTGCTTTTCCTGGTCTCCCATGGGGTGCAGGGCCCAAGCACCTGGGCCATCCTCCACTGCACTCCCTGGCCACAGCAGAGGGCTGGCCTGGAAGAGGGGCAACCGGGACAGAATCCGGCGCCCCAACCGGGACTAGAACCCGGTGTGCCGGCGCCGCTAGGCGGAGGATTAGCCTAGTGAGCCGCGGCGCCGGCCAGAGGTATTTCTTAAAGAATTAAATATTCAATGAAAGATTAAGCTTAAGCTTTCGATTGATAAAATGAGTTATTTGCTATTTTTTTAAGATTGTAGCTTTCCTCTCACTGATAATTAACATATTTAAGTAGAAATATAGATCTGTAAGGGGCACTAGAGTTACCTGTGTAAATGCCAAAAAAATATTAAACAAAATATCACTAATTGAATTAGACCCTGGATATGTGCCTCACCTCAGTGGCCCAGAAAACATTTTGGACTTGTGACTTACCCAAACTAAACAATTGAAGCATATGATTCAAATAATAAAGTCTAGTGTTTTGTAGTTACAGGCAGAATCAAGTTAAAACCAATACCAAAACATCTCAAGAGGCATTTCCTTCCTCACTGCAATACTAATCAATATAAAAGCACAGAACTTGAGTTAAAAAATGTCAAGTCTTCTCCAACAAATAATGACATTAAAACAGCACCCAAGGAAGAACAAGAATGGCTTGATGGAAGTGAAAATAAGCAGGTATGTAAAAACGTAAACTTCTGATTTCATATTTTTGTGTGTATCATAGCATATACCAATCAAAATGACTTTCCATACCAGATATATATATGTATATAATATATGTAGGTGTGTATATATGTATCAAAAGATCATAATTTAATGCTTAATTAAAAAACATGTTAACTGCTTATTAGACAAAATCTTAGAAGCTGTTGTATAATATAGCTAATCATTTTCTTGAAAGAGGCAAACAATTCTAGATATGGTGTTCAATAACATTTTTAAAAACCTATCACACAGGCCGGCACCATGGCTCACTTGGCTAATCCTCCGCCTGTGGCGCCAGAATCCCATATGGGCTCTGGGTTCTAGTCCCAGCTGCTCCTCTTCCAGTCCAGCTCTCTGCTGTGGCCCGGGAAGGCAGTGGAGGATGGCCCAAGTCCTTGGGCCCTCCACCCACATGGGAGACCAGGAGGAAGCACCTGGCTCCTGGCTTCGGATCAGCGTAGCACTGGCTGAGGCGGCCGTTTGGGGAGTGAACCAATCAAAGGAAGACTTTTCTCTCTGTCTCTCCCTCTCCCTGTCTATAACTCTACCTGTCAAAAAAAATTAAAAAAAAAAAGAAATTATTTGTTCTTCTCCCTCACATAGGGACAAAACATCAAAATGAAGTACTGCAGCAAAATATGTGTAGGTTTAAGAATGAGGTAGGATAAGATGGACATTTGTCATAGTCATTAAGATACCACTTGGGATACTAACATTCCATATCACAGTTCCAGGGTTTATGTCCAAGTGCTGCTCCAGTTCTGTCTTCCAGTAATGCATACCCTGGGAAGCAGGTGATGGCTCAAGTACTTGTTTCTCTCACGCTCCTGTGAGAGATGTACCTTTAGGTTCCCAGCTTCTGGCCTTTGCCTGGCCTAGTCATGCTTATTGTGGGTAGTTGTAGAGAACCAGCAGAGTTTGTCTCTTTCTCTCCCCCTCTCCCTCTCTCCCTCTCTCTGACTTTCCAATACATTAAAGTAGATTTTTAAAAAGAATGAGGTAGTCTCATTACAAGTAGTTTCTGGCCTTGGTGAAAAAGTTTAACTTGCAAAATACAAAGAGGTTCCCTTGTTGATACTCTACTATTTGCCTGTGTCAATTACCTGATCCATTGTGATTTTCTACCTAGAAAAAGCTTATGTACACAATGATGTTGCTCTCTAAATTACAGTTAAAAAAATCTTCATAGTTTTTATTATTTAATTCTTCCCAGTGACCTTTAACCTGGGCAAATAATTTAACTGAATACTCTATGACTTTCTGAACCAGAATAAGTATAAAGATTTTTTTAAAAATTTTAATAAGCCCTAGCCATTTTGATTGGCTTAACAATAAATTACAGTTATCTATTTTTTAAAGATTCACTTATTTATTTGAAAAGCAGAGTTTTGGAAGAGGGAGGAGGGAGATATGGGAGAAGGGAGGGAGGGAGAGAGAGAGGAAGAGAGAGAGCACGAGCAAGAGTGAGCTTTAATCAACTGTTTCACTCCACAATTGGCCACCTTGGCCAGGACTGCGCTAGACCTAAATCAGGAGCCAGAAACTTCATCTGAGTCCCTTATGCGGGTTCAGGAAACCAACTACTTGGATCATCTTGTGTGAATTGTATTGATTACATATTAAAATATGAATATGTGGGATCCAGTGAGCATACCATGGGAAGGAACCATTGTTTGAGAGTGAATATTAGCATGTACCTGGCCTTGAGTGTTGTAAAACATATTACAAGCATAGTGAGTCTGTTTATTGTGCCTTGTCTATTGTACAACTTTATCTGATTCAGTTAAAGTACATGGAACTTTGTGTTCCAACATGACTATTTTAAAGATTTTTCAAACACTTACATACACTTTCATGTAACTTTTATGCTTACACAAATATTTCTGGTGAATTAGACTTTTATAAGTATCATAAACCACC
This sequence comes from Oryctolagus cuniculus, assembly GCF_964237555.1. Taxonomy (NCBI): domain Eukaryota; kingdom Metazoa; phylum Chordata; class Mammalia; order Lagomorpha; family Leporidae; genus Oryctolagus; species Oryctolagus cuniculus. The sequence goes on along the minus strand of NC_091444.1, from coordinate 100,455,764 downwards.
ACCAGAAGTTCAATGTTTGTCTCTAAATTAGGATGCTACATTCTGGAGTACTTACAGTTTTATAGGTATGTAAAAATCTACAGATATCCTCTTATAGGTAAGGGTAGATAAAGCCTCTCTTCACGCTCCTCACCCTGAAGGCATTGGAGTATTTTGACAAAGTCACACTGCTCATTTCTGTGATTAATTTGGTTATTTTCTCTGGTAATGTATCTGATTCAGTGTTATAGAATGTGTGTTTTCTGTTAGTGCCATAAAATGCTAGGAAAAGCCACTCTGTGTACTTTGTCTGAATCATTTAACCTTTTGAAGTTTTATTCCCATTATCGGTAGATAATGGGGCCAGAACACTTAATTACTTCATGCCTTCCATCTATGAAATTATATGCTTAGTGACTGTAAAATGAGGGAAGCTTATTTTTCAGTATCTCTCACTAACAATTCATGACATTCCCTCTTTTGAGGTGTGGCAAACTTGGACGGATATATTTTAGTGAGCATGTATCCCTTTTCTGAATATCAAATATCCCAGGATCTAAAGGGAAAAATATTGCTGGAAACGTAGTTTTTTTTTAAATTAAGATTTACTTTATTTATTTGAAAGACAGAGTTGCAGAGAGAGGTAAAGACAAAGAGAGAGGTCTTCCATCCTCTGATTCACTCCCCAGATGGCCACAATGGCTGGAGCTGCGCTGATCCGAAGCTAGGAGCCAGGAGCTTCTTCCGGGCCTCCTACATGGGTGCAGGGGCCCAGGGACACAGCACCGGCCTGGCAACATAGTTTTCTAAAGCTTTGTTTTACACCTTTGTGAACCCAATGGTTAAGAATGTTATACTATTAAAGTTTTAATGATCTGTGAATACTTTAAAAGTTATTGTCTATGGAAAAAATAATTATAAAAGCAATGAGAGAAAAAATAGCTTAGAGCACAGAGGGGAAGCCTCCTTGCTGTTACTAGAGACCTGCATCGTCAAATCCTGTAAATCTGGATGGTTAATATAAAATCCAGGTGACAATGACAGAAAGTGACATATTTTACGTGTTTCTCTTATTGCTTCCATACAGGTTAATAAACATACTAGATAGTGAAATGTGGATAGAAATAAAAGCATAAAATGAGGAAGTACCATCTTTGACATTTTGGAGAATTGTCAAAAGTTTTAAATTCAGAAATGAAGCAGAATGCACCAAAATTTCCATGAGCTGTAATGCTGAAACTAAAGTATATAACATGCAGCACAAATACATTTCATTGACTAGAATTCATGGCGAGTGTCTTAGGTGCAGTAATCACTTTGAACTTCCATGAAGTACATCTTCCTCCTCAACAGTTCTTGGATAAAAAATACGTTAAACGTGATTATCTTGGACAATTAATTCCTTGTGCCAGTATCAACAATCTTAAAATTTTTGTTACTTTGAAGAGCAAACCCAGTTAAAAAGAATTTTAGATCCTCCCATCAGGATGATTCCTAGCAAATCAGTCCTTTGTTAACCTAGTGAATTTTTGGTCCCTTTAATTGTGTTCTTTCTCTAGTTATATCAGACTCTGGCTTGGTTCTTCATTTCTGTGTGAAGCACTTAAACAGAAGTTGTTGCTTATGATGTGTGGCATATTCATATGCCACTGCTTGTCCTGTTTTCTTAGAGACTGCTGTGTTTTTCACTGTATACACTTGGCACTATGCTCATAAGCTTTCCTTCATAAAATAGAAAAAATGGGCTCATTTTGCATAATAGCTAATCTTTTTATCCAATAATGTTGTAAGGAAATTTCTTGAATTCTAAATGTTGGTCTTTCTAGATTTTTTCAAAATTGATGTTTCCAGGATTAAAGTTTATTACAATGTAGTTAAGTTATAGGGTTGTCTTTCTCTGTTACTTTCAAATAAATAAATAAATATTTTAAAAGGGAACTGACGTTACATAGTGGGTAAAGCTGCCACCTTTGATGCCAGCATCCCACTTGGTGACAATTCATAATCTGGCTTCTTACTTCCAATCTGACTCCCTGATAATGGCGTGAGGAAGACAGTGGAGGAAGACCCAAGTGCTTGGCCCCCTACTACTGATCTGGGAGTCCTGGATGCAGTTCCTGACACTTGACTTCAGCCTTGCCCAGTGTTTGCCATTGCAGCCATCTGGGGAAGGAACCAACAGATGAAAGTGCTCTCTCTCTCTCATATGTAAATAAATATTTAAGAAGTGTAGGGTTATTTATCATAACCCTACCTGAACATGAACACCATGGGAGACCAGGAGAAGCACCTGGCTCCTGCCTTTGGATCAGCGCGGTGCGCCGGCCACGGCTGCCATTGGAGGGTGAACCAACGGCAAAAGGAAGACCTTTCTCTCTTTCTCTGTCTCTCACTGTCCACTCTGCCTGTCAAAAAAAAGTAATAATATCAATAATACCAGAAATTTACATTAGCATTTTAAGACCATTGTAGGATTCTAGCACACTGTCTATTGCCTGTGGTGTATTGTAAGAGCTAATTATTGGAGGTGAATTGTTTCTCCAGTTTCCATTGTTGTTTTATTGAAGAATTGTAACATGTGTAATATCCAAAGTATTATTGATAAACTTTTTCCAACCAGTAGCAGGATGTTCAAAATTTTTTTCTGTCACTGTAGTAGAAAACAGTGTATGTAAAACATTTATGTAGCAATAAATGTGCTACATAAAATGAATAATAAATGAACACAAAAATGTTTATATTTATGTACTAACAGCGATTTTAATATGAAACTTTCATTAAAGTTTGAAGAAAAAGGGCAGCGTTGCCAAAGTAAGGAAATGGAAGTGTTAAGAAACTTGCATGAAAGTGCTGCTCCTCCTGAGGACAGTGATGGTTGTGGACTGAATCAGCAGAGACAGAGTGGGGACCTTGACAACCAGCAATCTGCCACTAAGAAGAGTGAAGAATATTATTCGTAAGTCTATAGCAATATTTAACATTAGGTGATGTGATTTTTATTGTGCTATAAAGCCACTTCTAATTGGGTTATTATCTATGATTAACATATTTTTACTAAGGATTTTATTCCATGCTTTGGAATTAGAAATATATCAAGAAACAAATAATATTTGCAAACCATACTGCTAAGTATTTGTTTAAAAGTTAATAGTTGGCAAATGTGAGGGAAAAGTTATTATCTACTGTTGGTAAATACAATTATAAGACTCTTTGAAGGGTAGCTTAAGAGCACATGTCAAAATTTGAAATAAACCATTCTTTGCCCTTGTAGCAACTTCACTCTGGGATTAAACCTGACAAGATAGCATAGTATGGTCTATTGTACCCTACTACACCCATAAGTTAATGACATTTATGATGTATTGTCATCATCTATTATGTAAGATGTAATAGGACAATTAGTGTTAAGGATGTAAAACACATATGATAAAGATATTTATACAAATATGTTGCAGGGCCAGTGACATGCACTCTTCCTATATGAAGGTGGTCTGAGTCCATACTTCTCTGCTTCCTATCTACCTTCCTTTATTTTTTTTATTTTTATTTTTTTGACGGGCAGAGTGGACAGTGAGAGAGAGAGAGAGAGAGAAAGGTCTTCCTTTTCTATTGTTTCACCCTCCAATGTCCGCTGTGGCTGGTGCACTGCGGCCGGCGCACCGCGCTGATCCAAAGCCAGGAGCCAGGTGCTTCTCCTGGTCTCCCGTGGGGTGCAGGGCCCAAGCACTTGGACCATCCTCCACTGCACTCCCTGGCCACAGCAGAGAGCTGGACTGGAAGAGGAACAACCGGGACAGAATCCGGAGCCCTGACCAGGACTAGAACCCTGTGTGCCAGCGCCGCAGATGGAGGATTAGCCCATTGAGCCATGGCGCCGGCCCCTATCTACCTTCCTAAGAGTGTATCTCATGGGAGGCAGTAGATGGTGGCTCCAGTACTTGGGTGTCCACACCCCCTTAAGAGACCTGGGTGGAAATGCAGACCCTTGGGGATCCTTTCCCAGTCCTGGCTGTCCTGGGTATTTGTGAATGAAACAGCAGATGGAAAATCTTTAATATGCTAGTCTATCTAGATCTGTTTCTCTGCCTTCCAAATAAAATGAAAATAGGTTAATAAAACATGTTGCCCATGTACATATGTATAGGACATTTACAATAACATTGTTTATCAACAATTTAGAATCAGTCTATTTTTATTTTTTATTTTTTTTTTTTTATTTTTTTTGACAGGCAGAATGGACAGTGAGAGAGAGAGACAGAGAGAAAGGTCTTCCTTTGCCGTTGGTTCACCCTCCAATGGCCGCCGCAGCCGGCGCGCTGCGGCCAGCGCACCGTGCTGATCCGATGGCAGGAGCCAGGAGCCAGGTGCTTTTCCTGGTCTCCCATGGGGTGCAGGGCCCAAGCACCTGGGCCGTCCTCCACTGCACTCCCTGGCCACAGCAGAGAGCTGGCCTGGAAGAGGGGCAATCGGGACAGAATCCGGCACCCCGACCGGGACTAGAACCCGGTGTGCCGGCGCCGCTAGGCGGAGGATTAGCCTAGTGAGCCGCGGCGCCGGCCTAGAATCAGTCTAAATACCAATCAAAATAGAAATAAATTGTCATACCAATAAAAGAATGCAATATGCAACCATTTTTAAAAATGAGGTTTTATCTATAGTACACTGCTTTTTCACAACTAGAGAATATTTAATGTGACTAGTTTGGTGATGCATCTTAAGCATATTTTATTAAAATACCATATCTGCTGAGTTGCAAAAGGGGAGTCCATGGGACACTTGTACTTCTTATAACCAATACCTACTTTATTTTTGAGTTTTGATCCCAATTTGAGCCTAAATATTAAAATATAGAATCTATAAAATAATTTGAGCATTATTGGGTATTTGCATACTGTGGTCCATATTCCTTATAAGCATTTCAGTTTGTTAGGTAAACCTTCTCAAATGCGTCAAAGGATGTTTGATCAGCTAAAGCAGGAGTTGTAAACTTTTTCTGCAAAGAACCAGATAATGAATATTTTAGGCTTTTTGCATCAGAAGGTCTCTATAGTTGTGGTGCGAAATCCTCCATAGACTATAAGGTAATTAGTGTGGCTTAATATCAATAAAACTTTATGAACAGTACTAGGAAAGATTCAGCTGGATTTATTCTTGGGCACGGTTTTACTGAACCTATGCCAAAACATTGGTACTGCTAATGCAATAAATCTTCCTTTAGAAGATGGACTACAGGCTAAAGAATGTTTCAGAATGTATCATACTGTATTTTTCAGGAGTGACATCAAATAAAGCTTACAAAAACTCTAGTTGTGGAGCTGGTGCAGTGGCATACAACTTAAACTTCCACCTGCAGTGTTGTCATCCCATATGGGTGCCAGTTCAAATCCTGGCTGCTCTTCTGATCCTGCTCTGTACTAACTTGCCTGGTAAAGCAGCCAAAGATGGCCCAGGTGCACGGGACTCTGCACCCATGTGGGAGACATGGAAGAATCTCCTGCCTCCTGGCTTTTAAGCAGCCCAAAAGTCGCCCTTGAAAAATTTAGATTTTCAATATTATCAGCAGAATAATAATATTCAGTTATATAATACCTAATGAGGAACTTTTCAAGGAATTCACTTCCTTAAGTTTATGAATTATTTACTGCTTTGATCAGAACATTTTTAGTTCCAACAACTTTAGAGAATCGCAAATATTCCCTAAAACCATTATGCGAGGATTGAAAAATTCAGTTAAACATGGAGAAAAATAGATCTTCAATGATCATGGCCTTAGCAGTGATCTCCTTGGGAGAACTGTCTCTATTCACTGACTCAAATTGACTTTCTCTTCACTCTTGGACTCACTCCAGTTGTTTACATTCCCACAACCCCTCCAAAACAGGTTTTCTCTGGATTGCCACTGATTTTTAATCTATGTTGTAGTACTTTCCAAGGTCTCCTTTTCTTTTCATTAAATATTCCTTCCCTCCTTCCTTTCTTCCCTCCTTCTCCCCTTTCCCCTTCCCCCCTTCCTTCCCTCCCTCCCTCCCTTCTCTCTCTCTCTTTCTTTCTTTCTTTTTTTCTCTATTTTTCTCTTTTTCTCTCTTTCTCTCTCTCTCTCTCTCTCTCTCTCTCTCTCTTTCTAGTTAGAGGGACAGAGAAAGAGATACAGAGAGATCTTGCATCCACTGATTTGCTCCCCAAATGGCAGCAATGGCTGGACCTGGGCCAGCCTGAAGCCAGGCATTTGTTTCAGGTCTCTCATATGGTTGCATGAGCCCAAAAACTTGGACAGTCCTCCACTGATTTCCCAGGCACCTTAGCAGGGAGCTGAATTGGAAGCAGAGAAATCAGGACTCGAACTGGCCCATATGGGATGGTGGCACTTCATATGGTGGCTTAACCCTCTGTGGCAAAGTGCTGTCACAGGCTCTCATTTTAATTAACCACTCAAAATATTTGATCCTTTGAGGGTAAAACATCTTTAAAAAATTCTCTTCAAATAATACATTTTGTCAATATAGTTTGAAACAATAGGAAAATAACAATTACTTATGGTGTTATATTTGTGGACAGACTATTTTAGGACAAGCTAAACATATTTGGGCATTAAGTCTCAGCTTAGATTTTGTAACAGTTTATTATGTCTGTAGAACACTTTTCCTTCAAGATCATTTCTTGACTTGGCTTTCAGGATATAATTCTCAACCAATCTCTTTCTGTTTCTTGTCTACTCCATCCTGTGTTGTTTCCCTTGTTTCTCTCATCTTCTACTTTTAAAACATGGATATTTCCCAAGGCTGTCTTTGATCTTTTTTCTCATGGTTTCACTATCTTGTTTATGCAAATGAATTATGAATTTTTAACTGCAACTTAGATCTCTCTCCTTAATTCCATATTTTAGATAATAACCTGCCTACTCAACACTTCTCTTTGGTCATTTATTCAGTATTTAAAATTTAGCCTAGTGCTGTGCTAATGATGTTCTTGTTCATAGCAGCCCCTCATATAGTTTTTCCTACTTCAGCGAATGGCAACTCTTTCATCTGTTCTACCAACAGCCTTGGAGCATTCTTATGCCTCAGCCTTTATGTGACAGCACATGTTGTCAAGTATACCTTCACAATATGTCCAGAAGCTAGATACATCATATCCAAGTCAGCATCAGCTGCTGTCTATATTAGTTTGTAGATTCCTCAGTGATTTTCTTCTTTATTTTTTCATAAATCCTCTTTTCATTAAATCTTAACACAGGGGATCTCTTAAAGTCAGATTATATCATTTTTTTCTACTTAAAACCTAGTGATTTCATTTGAATTCACATACTAAACTTCTTTCTAATGCCTACAAGGCAATACATGTTGTGACCTCACTCATCCTTATCGCTGTGATTTAAATTTGTGATTTTCCATCTCCTCATTCTACTTATGCTACAGAAATTTTCACTATTCCTTAAACATACCTGGGCTCCTTCTGTGTTTGAAGATTCTTCCTTAGATGTCCACCTGGCTGATTCCTTTCCTTCCTTCAATGTTTTTCTTCCTAAGCAAGATCTTCTTTGGCCTTCTAATATGTCCACACCTCCCTTAAACATGGAAAACATCGTTTCTCTGCTTTTGTTCTCTTCCTCTAACATACTGTATTTTGTTTTTATATAGCTTGTTCATTGCTAATGTTTTTGCTTTACTCTTTTGTGTTGGATTTTGTCTTTTCACTACCATATCTTTTGTACATAGAAGAGGCCCTAACATGCATGCAGTGAGCAGCTACTCAATAATTTTTTATTACTTGAGTGAATGCAGCTTATCCTTCGAGTTTTCTTAGACATTAGAATAATACTCACTTAAAAATTGATTTTATCTGGGTTCATTCTATTTATTTTAGTTGGCAATTATATACATTTGTAATCTTTTGACTCTAGTAGTCTACATTTATGTGTGTATGTATATATGTTTTATTATATATACATATATGTTTTATTATACCTTATATAATAAAATATAATATCCTGGAAATCAACAGATGATGGCTCCAGTACTTGGGTCCATGCACCCAGGCAGGAAACAATGATTGATTTCTGGACTACTGACTTCACCCTGGCCCAGAGGATAGGTGATCCCTCTCCCTTCTTCTGCTCCTTCCTCCCTCCCTCCTCCTACTCCATCGGCCTCTCTGCCTGTCAAAGTAAATTAAAAAATTAAATGTTAAATTTTCATCTAAGGTTGGCATTATTATATTTCACAAAAAACCAAAAATATAGCACAATTATAACTGCTACTTCCAAACCTGAATATTATGCTTACAGACTGTGGACCTCTATATTTTAGTGTAGCATTCAAAATTAGTGTAGGCCTCATCTCTCAATGATAGATTTAGGTATTTTATATTTTTCTTGCAAATTCCAAAGAAATATATCAGATATCATATGCCTACTCTTTGTTTGCACATTCTGTAAATAAAATGGTTTTCATCCACATTTTTCCCTCATGAGTTCTTTTTCCTTTTTTTTTTACCTCCTTTGTAAAGCTTTCCTGTGCTCAGATATCAGTTTCCAATATCAACACTTTTTTATTTAAGAGTCTGAAACAGGGGCTGGCACTCTGGCGTAGCTGCTGAAGCCGTTGCCTGAGGTGCTGGCATCATATATGGGTGCTGATTTGAATCTCAGCTGCTCCACTTCTGATCCAGTTCTCTGCTATGGCATGGGAAGGCAGTAGAAGATGGCCCAAGTCCTTGAGTCCCTGCACTTGTGTGGGAGACCTGGAATCAGCTTCTGGCTCCTGGGTTCAGATCAGCCTAGCTCTCACCATTGCAACCATTTGGGGAATGAATCAGTGGATGGAAGACTTCTCTCTCTCTCTCTCTGCCTCTCTGTAACTCTGCCTTTCAAATAATAAATAAATAAATATTTTTAAAAAAGAATCTGAAGCAGTCAGAGATAACTCCCCTCTTCTAATACACCCCATAAATTCCCTCAGTGGCCATAACTGAGCCAGGCTTAAGCCCATAGTCAGCAACCCAAACCATGTCTTGCATAAAAGTGGCAGGGATTAAACTACTTGGACCAATCTTCTGGTGTTTCCCAGTATATTATAAAGCTGGAATTGATAGTGAATCCAGGATTCAAATCCAGGCACTTTGATATGGGACAAGAATGTCTTACCCTGTATGTTTATATATGTATAAACATATATATATATATGTTTATATACACATATATAAAGATTTATTATTAAAGGGCAGAGTTACAGAGTGACAGAGAAAGGGAGACAGAGAGCGGTCTTCCATCTGCTGGTTCACTCCTCAAATGGCCACAGTGGCTAGAGCTGCACTGATTTGAAACCAGGAGCCAGGAATTTCCTTCGGGTTTCCAAGGAGGTACACAGGCCCAAAGACTTGGTCCATCTTCCGCTTCCTTCCCAGAGCACAGCAGAGAGCTGGATCAGAAGTGGAGCAGCAGGGACTCAAATTGGCACCCATATGGGATGCCAACACTGCAGGCAGTGCTCTTCCCACTATGCCACAGCGCCAGCCCCCTGCTTATTAACGAATAGGTGAAACACCACCCCCCCAATATCAACCCTTCCATATTACCTTATATCATAATTGTGTTTTTACCTGTTTTCCAAAGAAGATATAACAAAGTGTGTTCAGTAAGTGTATAAAATGCATGTTATAAAAATTATTCAGCCTGGCCAGCGCCGCGGCTCACTAGGCTAATCCTCCGCCTTGCAGCACCGGCACACCGGGTTCTAATCCCGGTCGGGGTACCGGATTCTGTCCCGGTTGCCCCTCTTCCAGGCCAGCTCTCTGCTGTGGCCAGGGAATGCAGTGGAGGATGGCCCAAGTACATGGGCCCTGCACCCCATGGGGGACCAGGATAAGTACCTGGCTCCTGCCATCAGATCAGCGCGGGGCGCCGGCCGCAGTGCGCTGTCCGCGGCGGCCATTGGAGGGTGAACCAACGGCAAAGGAAGACCTTTCTCTCTGTCTCTTTCTCTCTCACTGTCCACTCTGCCTGTCAAAAAAAAATTATTCATCCTGGATTTCAAAGTTTTTGTATCAAAACTACTTTTCACCCAATTTTCATGTAATTTTTTAAATTTCCTGTACACCTTTCTTTACATGTAGTTATCACTTCCTATCATGTTTTGAGTTAGTAAATGAATTAAGTTGGGGAAGAATAAGAATTTTGTCAAAATTGTGCTTCTTTAATCTTTCCCAGTAGAGTAAAAAACATTGCCATGTTAATGATCTTTTTAAAATAGCTGCCCTGCCTTGCATATAAAGGAAATAAAAAATGAAAATGAAAAAGTGACTTCCATGGAGTATGGGATTAGACCAGTGATAGAGAATGGCTTTTCACTCACTAGAAGTCTACTGCAAGTGATTTATGACAACAATTTGAGTGAGCTCGATCGTCTTAAAAGGTAAAATCTATGAATTCTTTACTTTCCAGTGAAGCAATGTTAATGGTGACTACTTTTAATGAAAATAGGAAAGAATAGTGTAGTCTACAAGCCAAACAAGAGAATACTCAACTATATCAATACTGCAGTAAGGTTAAGATACTTGACAAAAAAATGTGGCAGTCAAGGGGATTTTCTTTTATTTTAACATAGAAGCTTTTAGTCCATCTATACTACTAGAAATGATGTAGCAGAATGCATAGTGAATTTAATTTTATGCACATATCTAGGTATAACAATGCTTGGTGCTTTAAATTATCTGTAGAACTTCAATTCATGTATATTTTATGGTAGAAGATGGTTCATTCAGAATTGACTCAGAAATGGAACATCTATTTTTGAAGACTTTAACTTTTTTCATTTTGATTTATTTAAGGAACACAAACATCATGCATCATGTATACAAATTCAGGAACATAGTAATTTTTCCTACCTTATATTCCACCCATAATCCCACCATTCTTCCTCCATCCTCTCCTCTTTCTATTCTTATTTTTAACAAATTTCTATTTTCAGTTAACTTTATACACACAAGGTTAACCATACACTAAGTGAAGAGTTCAACAAATAGTATGAAGAAGAACAACAAAAAACACTGCTCCTCAATACTCAAGACGAGCTGTTCAAAATCATCACATCTCAAAATGTCAATTTCATCCCAGTAGATTACATTTTACATACTCTATTAGTTATGACAGATCAGAAAGAACACAGGTATTTGTCTTTTTTGGGATAGGCTTTTTACTCTAAGTAATCGTTTCTAGTTACATCCATTTTGTAACAAAAGAAATTATTTCATTTTACCCCAGTATATTATTCCATAGTGTATTTATAGCATAATTTCTCTACCCAGTCTTCAGTTGATGGACATCTTGGTTCATTTCATATGAGCTGTAATAAACATGGTGTACAGGTTATTCTTTCATTTGCCAGTATCTTTACATTTGGGTAAATTCCCAGGAGTGGGATGGCTGGATCATATGGTAGGTCTATATTGAGATTTCTGAAGTATCTCCATGCTATCTTCTACAGCAGGTGCACCAGTTTACATTCCCACCAACAGTGGATTAGGGTACCTTTACCCCCACATCCTTGTGAACATTTATTGTTGTTGATTTCTGTATGAGAGCCATTCTAACTGGAGTGAAACTCATTGTGGTTTTGATTTGCATTTCACTGATTCTTTAAAACTTTTTTAACCCAATAAATTGTAGCCATGGGCCGGCACCATGGCTTACAGGCTAATCCTCCACCTGGCGGCGCCGGCACACCGGGTTCTAGTCCTGGTCGGGGTGCCGGATTCTGTCCCGGTTGCCCCTCTTCCAGGCCAGCTCTCTGCTTTGGCCAGGGAGTGTAGTGGAGGATGGCCCAGGTGCTTGGGCCCTGCACCCCATGGGAGACCAGGAGAAGCACCTGGCTCTTGGCTTCGGATCAGCGCGGCGCGCTGCCCACAGTGCGCTGTCCGCGGCGGCCATTGGAGGGTGAACCAACGGCAAAAGAAGACCTTTCTCTATGTCTCTCCCTCTCACTGTCCACTCTGCCTGTCAAAAAAAAATAAATAAAATAAATTGTAGCCATGAATGCCTGACTCTACTGGGTCAGTACTGTCCTTCATACTAATTTTTATTCCTTCATACTATTTGTTGAACTCTTTAACTAGTATAAGGTTAATCTTATGTGTTTGTTAACTGAAAATAGATATTTGTGAAAAATAAGAATGGAAAGAGGATGGGGAAGAGGAAGACAAGTGGGAGTATGGGTGGGATGGAGGGTAGGTAGAATCACTATGTTCCTAAATATGTATGTATGGAATCCATGAAATTTATGGTCCTCAAATAAATCAAAATGAAGAATGTTAAGCATTTTTTCAAGTGCCTGTTGCCCATTTGAATTCCCACTCTTGAAAAATGCCTGTTAAAGTCCTTTGCCCATTTCTTAACTGGATTTTTTGTTTTGTTGTGATTGAGTTTCTTGAGCTCTTTATAAACTGTGGATATTAATCTTTTATCAGTTGCATAATTTGCAAATATTTCTCTCAATCTGTCGGAGCTTCTTCACTTTGCTGAGTGTTACATTTTAAGTACAGAAGCTTCCCTGTTTGATGCAATCCCGGTTGTCAGTTTTGGCTTTGATTGCCTGTGCTTTTCTGGGGTCTTTTCGAAGAAATCTTTGTCTATGCCAATATACTATGGAGTTTCCTCAATGTTATTTATTAATTTGATGGGATTGAGACATAGATTTAGCTCCTGATCCATTTTGAGTGGAATTTTGTGTAAAGTGTAGAGTAGGGGTCTTATTTCATATTTCTGCATGAGGAGATCCAGTTTCCCCAACACCATTTGTTGAAGAGACTGTTCTTTCTTCAGGGATTGATTTTATCTTCTTTGTCAAAAGTAAGCTCATTGTAGATGCATGGATTGATTTCTGGAGTTTCTATTCTATGCCATTGGTCTATACATCTGTTTTTGTGCCAGCACCAATGTGTTTATATTATATCTGCCCTATAGTATATCTTGAGGTCTGGTATTGTGATGCCTCCAGCTTTTTTTTATTGTTTAACATTGCTTTAGCTATTCAGGGTCTCTAGTGTTTCCTTATGTATTTTAGCATCATTCTTTTTAAATTTGAGAAAAATCTGATGGGTATTTTGATTAGGAATGAATTGAATCTGTAAATTGCTTTTGGTAGTACAGACATTTTCATGATTTTGATTCTTCCAAACCATGAACATCGAAGATTTTTCTACTTTTTATGTCTTCTTCTATTTCACTTTCTAATGTTTTGTAATTTTCATCATAGAAATCTTTGACATCCTTGGTTAAATTTATTTGAAGGTATGAATTTTTGTAGCTGTTATGGCATTGTCTATGTATAGATCAGCTATTGATTTGATTTTTGTGTGTTAATTTGATATTCTGCCACTTTACCAAACTCTTTTATGAGTTTCAGTAGTCTCTTAGTGGAGTCTTTTGCATTCCCTAAATATGAAAGCATGTCATCTGCAAATTGGAATAGTTTGACTTCTTCCTTCCCAATTTGTATTCCTTTGGTTTTATTTTCTTGCCTAGTGGCTCTGGCTAAAACTTCCATGATTATATGGAATGACAGTGGTAAGAGTTGGGCATTCCTGTCTGGTTCCAGATCTTAGGGGGAATGCCTCCAGTTTCTACTCATTCAATAAGGTGCTCACTGTGGGTTTGTCATAGTTTGTCTTGATTGTATTGATGAGTGTTGCTTCTATACTCAGTTCACTTAAGATTTTCATCATGAAAGGATGCTATATCTTATTATATGCTTTTTCTAAATCTGTTGAGATAATAATGTGTTTTTTCTTCAATTTGTTAATGTGTTGTATCACATTGATTGGTTTGCAAATGTTGAACCATACCTGCATACCAGGGATAAAGCCTACTTGGTCTGGGTGAATGATCTTTCTGATGTGTTGTTGGGTTCAATGAGCTGGTATTTTGTGGAGGATTTTTCATCTTTGACCATCCGAGATATTCTGGGATTTTACAGGGTAGAAACTTCTTACTCTTAGGAAGTGTGAAATTCACAAGAATTGCAAATAATGTACAAGTTCTTAAGTGTGAATGCTTGTAATAATTAAATACAACTTCTTCAGATTGTAATCTTAGTTACATAGAAGCACACCATATAGAAGTTTCATGATTTGTTTTGAACATTGTATTTTGAGTTTATATTTTGTTGTATTATAAGTCATGCTGCAACAAACATCTTCTATATAAACATTTCTTTATATTCCAAGTGCTTGACTTTGAATAAATACTTCAATATGGATTTTATGGCTAAATTTGAGGAAACCTTTTTAAATGCTTGGTTAATAGTTCTAAATTTTTGTCAAGAAAGTACATAAGCTTATACTTCCATCAACAGATATATAGTTGACAGTTTTTTTTAACCTTTGAAGACTTTGAAATTTACTTATTTTAACATGCATGGGATGACAGAAAACTGGAAAGTAATCTCTGATTAGTTTCTTGAACATTTCTCTTTTTTACATGCAAAAATTCGTTTCATGTTCTATGTTGAAAGCACGTAGCACCCTTGCTTAATTAACAATGTCATTTTTTGAAATTGTTTATGAAATTTTAATAATCATTAAGTTGAAAATACTACTAAAAATATCAATTATATGAAGTGACACATATACTCTTTACCCTTGGATGATATTAATCAGTAGCTGTGTGTATCATGTAAAAGACATGTATAAATTATAGGCTGTCTTACACTCTAAATAATGTTTAAGGATACGTGTAATATTTGATAAAGTTGAAACTGTAGTTCTAATAACTATATAAAGGTGTTTATAACAAAATAATTCATTAAGGGCCAGAACTGTTGCATAGTAAGTTAAGCCTCTGCCTGTAGCACCAGCATTCTGTATGGGTACTGGTCCAAGTCCTGGGTGCTCCACTTCTGATCTAGCTGCCTGCTTAAGGCCTAAGAAAGCATTAGAAGGTGCCAAGTGCTTGGGGCTCTGCACCCCACATGGGAGATAAGGAAGAAGTTCCTGGCTTCTCCCTTCATATCCTCTGAGCTCCTGCTGTTGTGGCCATTTGGAGAGTAAACCAGCAGATGGAAGACCTCTCTGTGTGTCTCTTCTCTCTATATATCACTTTGCCTCTCAAATAAATGCATAAATCTTTTTTTAAAAAATTCATTAAAGATTGGTTAATTCTAAATTACCTTTCCTAATGGAGATGTAAATATGAATGGATGAGGAAGAGGTAATTTTCAACTCATAACTCTACTGGATAATTTCGAAATTCCTTTCTTGATAACAGTTATCAGTTGCAAGTAACAGAATCTTATCAATTATCAGAATGTAATTTCTGATAACAAAGATTTATTTATTTATTTGAAAGAGTGAGAGAGAGAGCGCGAGTGAGCGAGCTGCTGGTTCACTGTGGGTGGCCTCAATGGCCAGGATTGAGCCAGGCTGAAGCCAGGAGCTAGGAGCTTCTTCTAGGTCTCCCAGGTAGGTGGCAGCAGAGATTGAAATACTTGAGTCACCTTGTGCTGCTTTCCCAGGCCATTAGCAAGGAGCTAGATAGGAAGTACATCTGCTGGGAGAGGAACCTGTGGCCACACGGGGTGTTAGTATCACAGGCGGTAGCTTGACACACTACACAATACCAATCTCAAGAATGTGCTATTTTTTTGTTTTGTTTTAAGAATGTGCTTTCTCAGCTAACTTTCAACTCTGTCCTTTGAAGAAGAGATTAAAATGAAATGTTATAAGAAGATATTTGAGAACATAAATTTTATTAGAGTGTATAAGCTGCATGGTAGTATAAGATTATAAAATGAATCTTTTAATTTCTAATAAAATGAATTTTGAAACAAGCATGTTTTTACCTAAAACAAGAAAAAGAGACCAATACTGATATATTGTGTAAAAAAACTAGGGAACAGTTAAGAAGAAAAGAAAAGCAATATCATAAAGAAGAAATGAAACAACTTGAAGTGACACATAGAACACTAGAAATGGATGCGAGAACTTCAAAAAACAATTTGACCCAGGTAAGTTAATCTTTGATAAAATTTTTATGTTTCTGACTTGAATCACTGTTACATATAATGTCCTCCTCATTCAAGATATATACATAAATATATATATACACACACATACCTAAACAGGTGTGTATGCACACAGACACACACACAGATGTGTAATCTTTATTTAAAGCAACCCAAAAATTATTCTGAAGATGAATTATGACATATATTGCTGGAGTTATTGCTTGTGAGTCTTGGTACATGATGGTGCTTAGTACATATTTTCTAAAGAAAGCAGTGCATATTGAGTTGCATTTAATAACTAACATGAAGATTGATTTAGACATTTTATGTTGAAATTCAGGCTAAATAGCTGTGAATTATAATAAAGTTAGGTAAATTATAAAGAAATTTATTTTAAATCATCGGGTTTTATTTAAGGATTTTTTAAATTATTTGGTGAATTTAGCTGTAACTTATACAATTAAATTTAAGTAGTTCATGTGAGATACGTGTCTTGATTCTTTAATAGTTTGCTTTCTTTGAACAGATTTTGTTAATAGGCATGTTTGGAGGCTTTCCTATTGTAGAATCTATTAGAAAATGTATTTAAGTAATTCTACTGAAGTTTTGAGATGCTAAATTAATGTAACAGTTTTTCCTGTGGCATTAACTGATATGTAAATGTTGCCAAAGAAATTTGCCTACAATTCAGCAATAAGATGAATGTCAACACAGTTGAAAATCACAGTGGCAATCTCCAGTAGTGTTTAGAATTGGAATTTGCCTACTGACATTAGTCATAGATTATCATTTATGATGTGAAACTGACTTGAGCATAACATTGTTGTTTTACAACTAGACATTTCCAGTTGGTTTGGTGAGTTTTGAGAATCTAAATACTAAATTTTATTTTTAGAAAGATTAGTGCTCTGTCGTTAAGTGCTAATGCTATTAGAATGAAATTTTCCAAAACATATCACCTAATGGAGAATAAAACCTAGACATGCATGGTAGAATATGTTTGCTTTGATGATGGTGGGTTTTTTGCATACATTTTCTGTGGTAAATCCCTGAGACATAATCAAGTCCTACTGCCTATCCTTTGTTTCTTCTGCCTATTTGAAGGTAATTTTTTTTTCATTTTAAATTTTTAATCTCTCTTGCTATTGTGAATATATCTGATTTACAATTTCCAGTGGCATACATTTTTGTTTTGTCTTTTTTTAACTTTTATTTAATGAATATAAATTTCCAAAGTACGATTTATGGATTACAATGGCTTGCCCCCCATACCGTCCCTCCCACCCACAAACCTCCCCTTGCCCACTCCCTCTCCCCTTCCATTCACATCAAGATTCATTTTCGATTATCTTAATATACAGAAGATCAGCTTAGTATACATTAAGGATTTCAACAGTTTGCTCCCACACATAAACATAAAGTGAAAAATAATAGATGATTTTTTTTTAAATGATGATTAAATCAGATCAGACCTATTGTCATGTTTAATCCCAGTGAGAGTCAAGTTGGGAGTTGATAATTTCTTTTTTCTTTCTTTTTTTTTTTTACAGAGGATCAGTTTAGTATGCATTAAGTAAGATTTCAACAGTTTGCACCCCCATAGAAACACAAAGTGAAATATATTCTTTGAGTACTCGTTATAGCATTAAATCTCAATACACAGCACATTAAGGACAGAGATCCTACATGAGGAGTAAGTGCACAGTGACTCCTGTTGTTGACTTTACCAATTGACACTCCTGTCTATGGCATCAGTAATCTCCCTATGCTCCAGTCATGAGTTTCCAAGGCTATGGAAGCCCTCTGAGTTCTCCGACTCTTATCTTGTTTAGACAAGGTCATAGTCAAAGTAGAGGTTCTCTCCTCCCTTCAGAGAAAGGTACCTCCTTCTTTGAAGACCTGTTCTTTCCACTGAGATCTCACTCACAGAGATCTTTTGCCAGAGTGTCTTGGCTTTCCATGCCTGAAATACTCTCATGGGCTTTTCAGCCAGATCCGAATGCCTTTAGGGCTGATTCTGAGGCCAGAGTGCTATTTAGGACATCTGCCATTCTATGAGTCTGCTGAGTATCTCACTTCCCATGTTGGATCACTCTCCCCTTTATTTATTCTATCGGTTAGTGTTAGCAGGTGCTAGACTTGTTTATGTGCTCCCTTTGACTCTTAGTCCTTTCATTATGATCAATTGTGAACTGAAATTGATCACTTGGAATAGTGAGATGGCATTGGTACATGCCACCTTGATGGGATTAAATTGGAGTCCCCTGGTATGTTTCTAACTCTACCATTTGGGGCAAGTCAGCTTGAGCATGTCCCAAATTATACATCTCTTCCCTCTCTTATTCCTACTCTTATGTTTAACAGGGATCACATTTCAGTTAATTTTCAACACTTAAGAATAACTGTGTATTAATTACAGAATTAAACCAGTCATATTAAATAGAACAGACAAAAAAAACTACTAAGAGGGATAATGTATTAAGTTGTTCATTAACAGTCAGGGCTATGCTGAATAAGTCACCGTTTCCCATAGTGTCCATTCCACTTCAACAGGTTTCCTTTTTGGTGTTCAGTCAGTAGTCACTGATCAGGGCGAACATATGGTATTTGTCACTTTGGGACTGGCTTATTTCACTCAGCATGATGTGTTCCAGATTCCTCCATTTTGTTGCAAGTGACTGGATTTCGTTGTTTCTTACTGCGGTATAGTATTCTAAAGAGTACATATCCCATAATTTCTTTATCCAGTCTATCGTTGATGGGCTTTTAGGTTGGTTCCAGGTCTTAGCTATTGTGAATTGAGCTGCAATAAACATTGGGTTGCAGACCACTTTTTTGTTTGCCAATTTAAATTCCTTTGGGTAAATTCCAAGGAGTGGGATGGCTGGGTCGAACGGTAGGGTTATCTTCAGGTTTCTGAGGGATCTCCAGACTGACTTCCATAGTGGCTTGACCAGTTTGCATTCCCACCAACAGTGGGTTAGTGTCCCTTTTTCCCCACATCCTCGCCAGCATCTGTTGTTGGTAGATTTCTGAATGTGAGCCATTCTAACCGGGGTGAGGTGGAACCTCATTGTGGTTTTGATTTGCATTTCCCTGATTGCTAATGACCTTGAACATTTTTTCATGTGCCTGTTGGCCGTTTGGATTTCCTCTTTTGAAAAATGTCTATTGAGGTCCTTGGCCCATCTCTTAATTGGGTTGTTTGTTTTGTTTTTGTGGAGTTTCTTGATCTCTTTGTAGATTCTGGTTATTAACCCTTTATCTGTTGCATAGTTTGCAAATATTTTTTCCCATTCTGTTGGTTGTCTCTTCACTCTCCTGACTGTTTCTTTTGCAGTACAGAAACTTCTCAATTTGATGCAATCCCAATAGTTGATTTTGGCTTTGACTGCCTGTGCCTCCCGGGTCTTTTCCAGAAATTCTTTGCCTGTGCCAATATCTTGAAGGGTTTCTCCAATGTTCTCTAGTAACTTGATGGTGTCAGGTCGTAGATTTAGGTCTTTAATCCATGTTGAGTGGATTTTTGTGTAAGGTGTAAGGTAGGGGTCTTGCTTCATGATTCTGCACGTGGAAATCCAATTTTCCCAGCACCATTTATTGAATAGACTGTCCTTGCTCCAGGAATTAGTTTTAGATCCTTGATCAAATATAAGTTGGCTGTAGATGTTTGGGTTGATTTCTGGTGTTTCAATTCTGTTCCATTGGTCTATCCATCTGTTTCTGTACCAGTACCATGCTGTTTTGATTACAACTGCCCTGTAGTATGTCCTGAAATCTGGTATTGTGATGCCTCCGGCTTTGTTTTTGTTGTACAAGATTGCTTTAGCTATTCGAGGTCTCTTGTGCCTCCATATAAATTTCAGCACAAATTTTTCCAGATCTGAGAAGAAGGTCTTCGGTATCTTGATTGGTATTGCATTGAATTTATAAATTGCTTTTGGGAGAATGGACATTTTGATGATATTGATTCTTCCAATCCATGAGCATGGAAGATTTTTCCATTTCTTGGTATCCTTTTCTATTTCTTTCTTTAAGGTTTTGTAATTTTCATCGTAGAGATCTTTAACGTCCTTGGTTAAGTTTATTCCAAGGTATTTGATTGTTTTTGTAGCTATTGTGAATGGGATTGATCTTAGAAGTTCTTCCTCAGCCATGGCATTGTCTGTGTATACAAAGGCTGTTGATTTTTGTGCATTGATTTTATACCCTGCTACTTTGCCAAAATCTTCTATGAGTTCCAATAGTCTCTTAGTAGAGTTCTTTGGGTCCCCTAAATAAAGAATCATGTCATCTGCAAAGAGGGATAGTTTGAGTTCTTCCTTCCCAATTTGTATCCCTTAATTTCTTTTTCTTGCCTAATAGCTCTGGCTAGAACCTCCAGAACTATATTGAATAGCAGTGGTGAGAGTGGGCATCCCTGTCTGGTACCAGATCTCAGTGGAAATGCTTCCAACTTTTCCCCATTCAATAGGATGTTGGCTGTGGGTTTTTCATAGATTGCTTTGATTGTATTGAGGAATGTTCCTTCCAAACCCAGTTTGCTTAGAGTTTTCATTATGAACGGGTGTTGTATTTTATCAAATGCTTTCTCGGCATCTATTGAGATAATCATATGGTTTTTCTTCTGCAGTCTGTTAATGTGGTGTATCACATTGATTGTCTTGCACACATTAAACCATCCCTGCATACCAGGGATAAATCCCACTTGGTCTGGGTGGATGATCTTTCTGATGCGTTGTTGCATTCTATTGGCGAGAATTTTATTGAGGATTTTTGCATCTATGTTCATCAGGGATATTGGTCTGTAATTCTCTTTCAGTGCTGCATCTTTTTCTGGCTTAGGAATTAAGGTGATGCTGGCTTCATAGAAAGAATTTGGGAGGACTCCCTCTTTTTCGATTGTTGTGAATAGTTTGAGAAGAATTGGAGTCAGTTCTTCTTTAAATGTCTGGGAGAATTCAGCAGTGAATCCATCTGGTCCTGGGCTTTTCTTTGTTGGGAGGGCCTTTATTACTGTTTCAATTTCTGTCTCAGTTATGGGTCTGTTTAGGTTTTCGATGTCTTCCTGGTTCAATTTAGGTAGGTTGCATGTGTCCAGGAATCTATCCATTTCTGATAGGTTTCCCTGTTTGCTGGCATACAAGTCCTTGTAGTAATTTCTGATGATTCTTTTTATTTCTGTGGTGTCTGTTGTTACATTTCCTTTTTCATCTCTGATTTTATTGATTTGGGTCTTTTCTCTTCTTTTTTTAGTTAGTTGGGCCAATGGGGTGTCAATTTTGTTTATTTTTTCAAAAAACCAGCTCCTCGTTTGGCTGATTTTTGGAATGTTTTTCTTGATTCAATCCTGTTGATTTCTTCTCTGATTTTAATTATTTCTCTTCTCCTACTAGATTTGGGTTTGGTTTGCTGTAGGTTTTCTAGATCCTTGAGGTGAATAGAAAGCTCATCTATTTGGTGCCTTTCCAATTTCTTGATGTAGGCACCTATTGATATAAACTTTCCTCTTAACACTGCTTTTGCTGCGTCCCATAAGTTTTGGTATGTTGTGCTGTTATCCTCATTTACTTCCAGAAAGTTTTTGATTTCTCATTTGATTTCTTCTATGACCCATTGTTCATTCAGGAGCATGTTGTTCAATCTCCATGTGTTTGCATATGCTCTAGGGATTCCTGAGTTTTTCATTTCCAGCTTCATTCCTTTATGGTCTGAGAAGCTGCATGGTATGATTCTAATTCTTTTGAATTTGCTGAGACTTGCTTTATGGCCTAGTATGTGGTCAATCCTAGAGAAGGTTCCATGTACTGCTGAGAAGAATGTAAAAATCTTTAGCTGTAGGATTGAAAGTTCTGTATATATCTGTTAGATCCATTTGGGCTATAGTGTCGTTTAAATCTACTGTATCCTTGTTGATCTTCTGTCCTATTGATCTGTCTATTTCTGAGAATGGAGTATTGAAGTCCCCCAGTACTATTGTATTGGGGTCTAAGACTCCCTTTAAGTCCGTTAACAAATCTTTTAGATAAACCGGTGCCCTGTAGTTAGGTGCATATACACTGATAATTGTTATATCTTCCTGTTGAATTGATCCCTTAATCATTATGTAGTGTTCCTCTTTGTCTCTCTTAACGGTTTTTGTGGTAAAGTTTATGGTGTCTGATATTAAGATGGCTACGCCTGCTCTTTTTTCATTTCTGTTGGCATGGTATATCTTTTTCCAGCCTTTCACTTTCAGTCTGTATGGATCTTTGTTGGAAAGATGTGTTTCTTGTAAGCAGCAAATAGATGGGTTTTGTTCCTTAACCCAATCAGCCAATCGGTGTCTTTTAACTGGACAGTTCAGGCCATTCACGTTCAATGTGACTAATGATAAGTGGTAACTTTGCCCTGCCATTTGCCAAAGATAAGTTCCAATATATGCTTTGAATTCCCTGTGATCTTTTGCTGTGAGCTTTCCTTCCTTGGTTTCCTTCCTTTACCTTCTTTCATATTGATGACCGTGTTTCTTTGTTTCTGTGTGTAACACATCTTTAAGCATCTTTTGCAGGGCTGGACGAGTGGCAACAAATTCTTTCAATTTCTGTTTGTTATGAAAAGTCTTTATTTCACCTTCATTCACAAATGATAGCTTTGCAGGATATAATATTCTGGGCTGGCAGTTGTTCTCTCTTAGTACCTGGGCTATATCTCGCCATTCCCTCCTAGCTTGTAGAGTTTCTGATGAGAAGTCAGCTGTGAGTCTGATTGGAGATCCTCTGAGAGTAATCTGACGTTTCTCTCTTGCACATTTGAGGATCTTTTCTTTATGTTTCACTGTGGAGAGTTTAATTACAACGTGTCGTGGTGAGGATCTCTTTTGGTTGTGTTTATTAGGGGTTCTGTGGGCTTCCTGTACTAGGATTTCTCTGTCCTTCTCCAAACCTGGGAAATTTTCTGCTAATATCTCACTAAAAAGGCCTTCTAATCCTTTCTCCCTCTCCATGCCTTCAGGAACTCCTAGAACCTGAATGTTGGGTTTTTTAATAGTATCCTGAAGATTCCCGACAATATGTTTTAGATTTCTAATTTCCTCGTCTTTTCTTTGGTCTGACTGTATCCTTTCCTGTTCTCTGTCTTCTAAGTCCGATATTCTCTCTTCTGCTTCTCCCATTCTGTTTGTAAGGCTCTCTATTGTGTTTTTCATTTGATCTATTGAATTCTTCACTTCAGTCACTATCCCAGTTTCCTGTTGTACTAGTTGTTTCGTTTCATTTTGATTCCTCCTTAATATTTCATTTTCACGAGAGAGATTTTCTATCTTGTCCATTAAGGATTTCTGTAGTTCAAGAATTTGTTTTTGAGAACTTCTTAATGTTCTTATCAATTTTTTGAGATCTGCTTCTTGCATTTATTCTATGTCATCATCCTCATAATCTTGAATTGGGGTGTCTTTTTCATTTGAGGGCGTCATGGTGACTTCCTTGTTTTTATTACCTTGGTTTTTGCGTTTGTTATTTGGCATATTGGAGATATTTGGTTTCTTCACTGTGGTGCTTTTTCTTGTTATACTATGACTCTAGATTAAGTGGACTATCTGTTTTTGATGGAGCCTTAGGGCTTGAGATGGGTGTGGCCTGAGAGCTCTGTTTGGTGTGCCAAAGGTGACACTCCCAGGTTGAGCGTGGTAAACCTCTCTCTCTCTCTCTCTCTTTTTTTTTTTGATTCAAAAGGGAAGTTATTCTGCACAGCTGAACGAAGTTGGAGGTAGTTATCAGGCAAATGATATACGCACAGGAGCCAGAGATCGGAAGCTCTTTCCCAAGGACCACACAGGGAATCTGTTCGGC
The DNA here is from genome assembly GCF_964237555.1 of Oryctolagus cuniculus. Lineage (NCBI taxonomy): Eukaryota > Metazoa > Chordata > Mammalia > Lagomorpha > Leporidae > Oryctolagus > Oryctolagus cuniculus. The sequence continues at coordinate 100,431,961 of NC_091444.1, read as the reverse complement.
CCTCGGAGTGGGCTCAAATTCTCCTTCAGTCTCCCACTGGGTTGCCAAAGTTACGGAATTGTAGCGTCTCTGGAGAGTGCTCACGTGAATTCCGTGAGTTCTCTCCCCCACCGTCTCTTTTTTCACAGTCTCAGTTCAGTAGCACCACAAATTTACTAGGTCCTAATCTCCTGTTAATTCGCCCCGCCCAGAGTCAGGTTTTTCTGGTAGGCTCAGGGCCGGTGCAGACCTGAGGTCGCTCTGCTTATGACGTATGTCCAAGATGGCGCCTGCTCTTTGTCTTGCTCGCCCTTGAGAGGTGAGCGAAGAGAGAGAAACCCGTGTCTGTACCAGTCACCTTTTTTTTTTTTCCTCTCTCTCCCCACCCCCCGGGGGTCGTTCCCTCTAGTCTCCTCTCTCCGCTTGCCTGCCTGTGTCTCAGGCTATTGAGGTTCGGCTCACCTCGTGTTCCAGCGCTGGTGTGTTGAGTCTGCCGCTGGTGTCCCGAACTGTGGGCTCCCACGCTCTCCACGCAGGTCCGCTCCCCTTCCAGCGCCAATGTGTGGACTCGGAGCCCTGGACGTCCCAAGTCTCCCCGCTGTTGTCTGTGTGGCACGCACTCCCCTTCAAGCACTGGCGTGTAGAGCCTGCGGCTTGCGCAGCTCGGTCCCGCGGCTTGGCTTCCGTGCAGTGGGCGACCTTGTTCTCCCAGTAGGTCCTCCGATTCACGACCACTCAATCCAGAAGGGTTTCCTCTGCAATATTTTCCTGGTTCTTTTTTCTGAGGCTACCGTAACTCCCCTTTTATTAAACTAAATTTTCCTGGACTATCGGTGCGCACCCTCACTATTCCGCCATCTTGGCTCCCTCCACCTTCTGCATTTTTGATATTAGCCATTCTAACAGGTGTGATGTTCATTGTAGCTTTGATTTTCAATTCTCTGATGGCTGGTGATATTATTTATTGACTATTTGTGTTTCTTCCTTGAAGAACTGCATTCAGTTACTTCACTCATCTTTTAACTGGATTGTTTTGTTGCTGTTCTTGTTATTGAATTTTTTATATTATGGATATTAATCTTTGGATGGGTAAGTAGCTTCCAAATATTTTCTTCCATTCTGTAGGATGTTTTTCATTCTGTTGATTGATTGCCTCCTTGGTTGTGTAGATGTTTCTGTATTTGATATAACCCAATTTGTCTACTTTCCTTGTTGCTCTTAGAGTCATCTCCAAAAAATATTTGTCTATACTAATTACAGATTTTAAGACCATGATGAAGTCAAGGGAATTATTCATGCTTAAAGGGAGTATTTTGAAATTGATGTTCTATTAAGTGGATTACCTTGAAAGTTCATTTTAGAATTTGATGATGAGTGATAAGATATCTCATAATACTTTTCCTCTGTAGATTTTTCTGTATTCTAGTTGGTACTATTTGAATTCATGCCAGTTCTATTTAAATGTAAAACTATTTCACTCTCAATTTATGTATTCTTATGACTTAATTCTTTAACAGCAGCTCCTTTATATTAAGTTCAGATTTGGTACAAATATGGTGAATTTTACCGATTATATTTGAATCAATTTTCTCTCAGGTATTTATGATTTTCTTAATTTAAGCATTTTAGCAAAGAATTTGGTTATTATTTTCATTTCAGGGTCCACCACAAATATAATTGTAACTGTCTGTGGTTACAATAGATTCCCATTTTCAGTTTCATGAGAGCTAGCCAATTTCATGAAAAGCAGTTGTGGGGAGAATAGGCAAGAGGGTTATAGGAGCTGAGATCAGGAAAGAAGGTGGAGATGAGGCCAGCTAGGCCTTGAATGTCATTGAAATTTTAGTGCTGTTCTGAGATAGGAATCTCTTGGAAGGATTTAAGTAGAGGATTGAAAGTGAGAGAATCTCTGATTTTATTTTGGTCTATAATGCAAATGAGGGAAATTGTTCAACACTGTAGAAATTACTAGCTTCAGTTATGAAGTATGTTGTCTGTGGAATATGTATCACTTTTATGCCATCATGAGTCTGAAAAATTGAAGAGAAACAATCACAAGTCTGTTTGTGACCATTTGTATGTAACTTAGAAGTAAATATTAAGACAATTTGATCATAAAATGATTTATAAAATAGTAATATAAATGTGTTCTCAAGAAGTGGTGAACCACCTTCATCAATGGGCTGATAACAAAAAGCACATCCTGTATCAGAGCAGTGACAGGAGGCTGTAAGAAGTTACTGCTTTAAGTCAGCAGATGAAATAAAGTATATAAAGAAGATATTAAGGGAAACCCAAAGACAAGTATATATGAAAATTAGCATGTCAATGAATTCTATACTGGTTAAAGAATGTGCACTAGAATAAAAATCACAGTGAACGTAATTTTTAAAAAAATATTTTATTATAATTAAGACAATTTTGTCAATATGATAACTTCTTACACCATCTTATTCTGCCATTTTTCTTACACTTAAATTCTTTCTAAAGATAGTATTTATATTTGAGAATGTTGCAGATTTTGCACTAGTCCTCCTAAAAGTTGAGAGACTTTATCATCTACATATTGCCATTCAACTTCAAAACTTTTTGCACCAAAATTGACTTATCTTTAAGATCATTTCCCACAAACTCTTTTTTTTTTTTTTTTGACAGGCAGAGTAGACAGAGAGAGAGACAGAGAGAGAAAGGTCTTCCTTTGCCGTTGGTTCACCCTCCAATGGCCGCCGCGGCCAGCGCACTGCGGCTGGCGCACCGCACTGATCCGATGGCAGGAGCCAGGAGCCAGGTGCTTTTCCTGGTCTTTCCTTGGTGCAGGGCCCAAGCACTTGGGCCATCCTCCACTGCACTCCCTGGCCACAGCAGAGAGCTGGCCTGGAAGAGGGGCAACCGGGGCAGAATCCGGCACCCCAACCGGGACTAGAACCCGGTGTGCCGGGCCGCTAGGTGGAGGATTAGCCTAGTGAGCCACGGCGCCGGCCCCCACAAACTCTTAAAGATTTATTGTATTTTACTTGAAAGTCAGAGTTACACAGAGAGAGGAGATGAAAGAGAGGGGGGGGGGAGAGAGAGAGAGGTAGTCTATCCGGTGGTTCACTCCCCAATTGGCTGCAACGGCTGGAGCTGCATTGATCTGAAGCCAGGAGCTATGAACTTCCTCCAAGTCTCCCACATGGGTGCAGGGACCCAAGGACTTGGGCCATCCTCTACTGCTTTCCCAGGCCACAGCAGAGAGCTGCACAGGAAGTGGAGCAGCCGGGTCTGGAACCGGCGCCCATATGGGATACCAGCACTTCAGGCCAGGGCATTAACCCACTGCGCCACAGTGCCGGACCTTCCACAAACTTTTAAAAATGCTGTTTTGAACACTCTTATCTGTATAGTTCATGTAACACCATAGAGCTCACCTATCCAAATAAGTGTAGCTCTGTGTCCTTAGTATATTCCCAGAGTTGGATAACCAGCACCACAATCAATTTTAGAACAGCTTTTAACATCCTGAGAGAAAACCTTCTATAATTCACCCATCCTGCCTTTAGCTCCTATCTCTTCCCTAGTCCTTAGGCAACCAAACATGTACGTTTAGTGTCTCATGATTTGCCTGATGTGGATATTTCATTTAAATAAGGTCATTCCTACAATATGCAGCCCTTTATGACTGATTTCTTTCACTTAACATTTCCAAGGTCAGTTCATGGTATAGAATCTATCAATACTTCTTATTATTTTTCAAATTATATTGTACTGTGCAGAATACAGTTCTTTGTAGGAATTATTCATTCATCAGTTGATAAACATTTCATCAGTTGATAGAACACTGTTTCCATTTTTTGACTATTATTAACGCTATTGCTATGAACATTCATTTCCAAGTTAATGTATGGAATATGCTTTTTACTTCTCTGCCTGTGGACGTCAGCAAAGTGAGTGTCTCTGGCCAGTTTCCCCCACCCCTCCTCCTTTTTCACACTGCTGTTTTAGTTTCTGTTGATCTGTACTCATTGTATTCAGACCCTACTCCAGAGGTCCTTTCACTGATGGGATGTTCTGTGTTCTCATTGATTTTTCTCTTTTCAGTACTTGTCATCTAGTTTATGGAGAATAATGTGGCCTTTAAGTTTATATTGCTTTTACTTATCTGCATAATAGATAATTTGTCTACGGTGACAGTTGTGCTGTAAATTTGCCTAAGTGGACATATGTGATATAAATGTGTAGATTGAAAATGTTACAGTTGGACAGTTAAGTTAAAATTAAGTACTTTATGCCATTCCATCTGTGTTCCTTGAGACACTGACAGGAACATTATGAGTGTATGAATGAATGAATGAATGAATGAAGCTTTTCTTCTAAACACATTTTAGGCAATTAAGTACAATATTCAAATACTTAATCCTATTTCTGGAGAATTGTTCTATAAAATACTAATGCTCTACTCACTGGGAGAATATAAAATCTGAAGTTTGCTTCCCTTTATTACATAGCCAGAGCTGGGACTCATAGCTTTACAGCTCTTTACCAGTGGAAAAGCCATACGTTTTCTTACACACCAAACCATGGAGCATCACTCTATCCTCAGATTGCTTGCTAGAGCAACCTGAGAATGAAGAGTAATTTGGGAAATTTGATTTAGCTATAGAGTCTGGTCTTTTCATTAGTACATTTAGGCCAATTTTTATGGCCATGTAAGATATGTGCTACTCAAATTCGGAGTCCTGTTTGTATTGTATTTCATTATTATTGCCCACTGAGTTTACAGAAAAAAGTAACTTTTAAATTATAAGTTGCATAAAGGATGGGTGGCTAATAAAATTAATGAAAGCTTTATAATGAGCTGGCAATGTATTCTGGGCCTCATGCTCCTAGTTTGCTGCCACTTTGGTATGAAGGATTCAGTACCACTTTATAAGAGATCACTTCTATTGCTACGCTCCCCTTCCCAAATATGTCATTTTATTCAAACATGAATTCAATAATAATAATGCTATTGAAATATTTCCCTGACTATGTGACACATCTTCTTTGAAGTTCTTTACATATACCTTTAATTTAATACCTCCCACTTTCAAGTGAAGTAGACACTATTATTTCCATTGTACAGGTGAAGAACTAACACAGGGCAAATGAATTTGCTGAAGGTCACACAGATAGTGGAGCCAGAATCCAGGCACTCTGGCTTCATTGTTGGTGTGGCCACTGAAAAATTCCATTGAACATTTGTTGTCTATAACATCATGTTAATTTTTATGATCTCTGGGATACCAATGGTCATTTGCACATATGAATATTTAAAATTATAGTTGATTTCATAGTACTTGGATTTCAAAATTATAGCTATTTTCCATAAGGTAATCTTCCATTCCTTTAACTGGCCAATATTGTAAATCTGAGAATTTTTCTGATAGAACATAATCAAAACCAAGTCTACTCCTGTGTCATTTTCTTGAGCAGAAGACTATAAACTTTCTGTAATGGCCCAGACAGTTCTGTTTTAGATTTGAGGTCATAGCATCCCTGTTGGCACAACTCAACTTTGAAGTTATAGCATAAATGTAGTCATGAATAAGATGAAAAGGAAGAGTCATTGCTATGTTCTAATGAAATTTTAGTCATAAATCCAGGTACTTCCCAGATTCATACCAGATACTGGTAAATATCATGTTTTTTTTTTTTTATTCTTTGTTGTAGTTTCAAGAATCAGAAGATGAACAAAAGGCGGTGGTACAAAACACTGAGAAAATTCAAGATCATCTGGAAAAGTACAATTCAAACAACCATTCAAAATAACTCGAGTCTTTCTAAAGCATATATGCTATGTACTATGAGAATTATATCATTTTAAACATAAATACATCTGAGTAAAGCATGGAAAAATTTTAGCATTAAACTATTTTGAAATGCATAGCTTTTGCACATTATCCCTAAATTTTGTGCATTATTGACAAAGCAACATAGAATAATGATATATTTGCCAAGAAATTGACTTCAAATTTCTAGAATTTGCATAATAACACTTTCAGATATTTATTCTGAAATATATTTTCTTAAATTGATCTGTGAGAATCATTAATTTAAAATATGTATTTTAGGCATGATCAGGAAAATCGTGAGTTGAAAGATACAATACTAAAGCAAGCAAGGGAAATTAAAAATCTTCAGGAAATCCTTTTCAGACTAATTTCAGTAAGTCAATCATTCACCTTTTGTCTACTATGTATAAGGCTACTATGGGAATTGATAATAACTATCTCTTGGAGTCCCTGCTAATTGTTAATATATTTTGGCATGCCAAGAAATGACAGCAGCGATGCAATCTAGAATTCTGAATTTTTCATAATCTAAAGCAGTGAGATTTTAAGACTAAATTATTGTGATGTTGTAAGTTATATTTCCTTTTTTTAAAGATTTATTTATTTATTTGCAAGTCAGAGTTACACTGAGAGAGGAGAGGCAAAGTGAGAGGTCTTCCATCCGGTGGTTCACTCCCCAGATGGCCGCAAAGGCTGGAGCTGCGCCAATCTGAAGCCAGGAGCCAGGAGCTTCTTTTGGGTCTTCCACACAGGTGCAAGGGCCCAAGGACTTGGTCCATCTTCTGCTGCTTTCCCAGGCCATAGCAGAGAGCTGGATCAGAAGAGGAGCAGCCGGGTCTTGAACCAGCACCCATATGGAATGCCAGCGCTTCAGGCCAGGGTGTTAACCTGCTGCGCCACAGCACAGCCCCAAGTTATATTTCTTTTATTAAAAGATTTATTTGAAAGGCAGAGATACACACACACACTCACACACACACAGAGTGAGAGGGGGGGAGAGAGAGTGAGCGAGCGAGCGAGCAAGCAAGCTTCATCTGTTGATTCACTCCCCAAAAGAATACAACTAGGGCTGGACCAGGCTGAAGCCTCTAACCAAGAACCAGGAGCTTTATCCAGGTCTCCCACATGGGTGTACGTGCCCAAGCTCTCATGCCATCCTCCTCTGCTTTCCCAGAAGCCTTATCAGGGATCTGGATCATAAGAGGGGTGGATGGGACTCAAACTGGTACCCATAAGGGATCCAGCAGTGTAGGCATCAGCTTAACCCACTATGTGACAACATTAACCTCATAAACTGTATTTCTTAACAAGAATGGATACTAGGCCTTTGAGTGGACTTTTTAACCCCAAGAAATATGTTTTTCTCTTTGTATTTTAAAATGAAAGAAATAGCATGGAATACATAGCAATGACTATTCCTGCAGGGCCTTGTAAAGTTACCTAATGCCCTGAGCACTGCAGATTAAGAAATCAACTTTTTCCCCATTAATCTATATCAGCCTTTATTTTGACTTAGGTCAGTCTCAGAAAAGATGGCTGTGTAGTCTAGGATCCTAATTTATTGATGAATAGTCAATGCTTTACAACTATTTATAACAAAAACAGGATTCCCTTATCCTTCATGTTTTCCTTTAGTAGGGTATAAGGTCACAAGATTGTATGAAGCACTAATATGGAACAATGAAGTAGTTGTTTCTACTAATTAATTGTCTTCAGGCACAATAGCTAGAGTGCAGTTGCATTATGCAGATTCACATGCTTTTTTGGTTTAGAACATTTGTGGTGTTTGATCTCTCTGATGTCTTAGGAAAATTGAAGGATTGTTTTTCTCTAGACCTGTAAGAACTCAGTTCCATACATGTGAAATGAAAGCATATTGGTAAGGGGACTTTTTCTTTTTTAAGATTTTATTTATTTGAAAATCAGAAATAGAGAAAGAGAAGGAGGGAGGGAGGGAGGGAGGGAGGGAGGGAGAGAGAGAGAGAGAGAGAGAGAGAGAGAGAGAGAGAGAGAGAAAGAGAAAGAACTCTTCCATCCACTGGTTTACTTCCCAAATGGGTACAATGGCCAGGGTTGGGCCAGGCCAAACCCAGGAACCAGGAGCTGCTTCGATATCTCCCATGTGGATGTAGGGGTCCAAGTACTTGATCCATCTTCTGCTGCTTACCTAGGTGCATTAGCAGGAAGCTGGATTGGAAGTGAAGGCCCTTGGTCCTGAACCAGCACCTATATGGGATGTCAGTACTGCAGATGGAGGCTTAACCTTCTCTGCCACAGTGCCAGCTCCTATGGGACTTTTTAAAATGCCACAAGACATCCCTTTATAAAATTGTACAGAAATATGTTAAGCAATTAGACATTCAAAAATTGGTTGTAGTACCTAATAGCTGTTGAGCTGCTTCAAAATAAGGAGAGGTTTCCTGTACATTCCTGTATAAATGTTAGAAAATGTCATTGAATTATTAGTTATTTTGAAATCTACCCTATAAATCAAAAGTTTAATAAGAAACAGTTTTCATTCAACTCAGTGGAACGTAAGTTTTCCAGAAAGTTCTCATCCCATGAGTCCCTCTACCAGAGAATACCCAAGTTGAGATATTTCGTTGACACAGCTGTGGAGCAGTGGATCTGAACTGGGATAGAGGCAGAGTCTGGTTGACTCCAATTGACCTACTTGAGTGTACATCTGAACAGAACTTCAGGAGACTCAGAAGCTCAAAAGGTCGTATCTGTGGAAGAGGAAATCATTCAAAAGAAAGTGGAGAAATCTATGACTTGACTTTGTGAAAGCTTTGCATTAAAAAAGAAAATCAAGTGTGTATCCAAGATGACTGAGTAATGAGTAGCCTCACTAATGTCAGTCACAGTAATAGTCACAGTAACTAGAACAAAGGAGCATGTCATTCTCAGGGCAATGAAATTCCTGTGGAGAAGTGGCAGAGCACAGACTCCTTGAGGCAGTTAGGGGAGAGAACAGATACACCACTGTCATCAGTGACTGCCACCGGACATCCCTTGTATCTGTGTGACTGACTTCTGGTTGGGAAACGCTGTCTTGCTGGGATAAGATAGGAAGAAGATGCTGTGGCTCCCACTGTGAGCAGCCCTAGCCATGGGAGAATTTCACAGTCTCCACTGACTTCAAGTCCAGTCCAGGGATCTGACTGGGATCTGAGTGACTAAGTTGCTCTGAAAAGGGCAGGCACATTGCCCCCTTCCATTTGCACAAGGGAAAAGCAGTGTTAGGAGGGAAATCTATAGCATTAAATGTCCATATTTTTTTAAAAGGTCTCAAAATGTGTTCTAAGTATGCATCTTAAAGATTTAGAATATCAAGAACAAACCAGACATTAGCAGGAGGCAATAAATAAGAATCAGAGCAGAAATAAATGAAGTTGAAGCAAAAAACAATATTAACTATTAACAGAACAAAAAGGTATGTTTTTTTGAGTAGATAAATCTTTAGCCAAACTACCAAAATTACAAAAAAAAAAAAAAAAACCTCAAGTAAATAACATTAGAGGTGAAAAAGTAGATGTTAAAGCTGATACTATTGAAATACAAAGGCTCATAAGAAACTGCTTTGGGGCTGGTGTTGTGACACAGCAAGTTAATGTGTGGCCTGCAATGTTGGCACCCCATGAATAGCAGTATCAATCCTAACTGCTCTACTTCCAATCCAGGTTCTTGCTAACGCACTTGGGAAAGCAGTGGAAGGTGGCCCAGTTTAATGGGCCACTGTCACCCGTATGTGAGACTTGGGTAGAGTTCCTGGCTCCTGGCCTCCACCTGGTCCTGGGTTGACTTTGGGGAACCATTTTTGGAGTGAAGCAGCAGATGGAAGATCTCTCCCTCTATGAGTAACTGTATGCTAACAAGTTGGAAAACCTCAAAGAAATGGGTTAATTTCCAGATACAGAAAGCCTAAAGAGATCCATAAGAAGCAATGAAATTGAAAGATTAATCAAAAGTCTGCTATCAAGGAAAAGTTCAAAACCTGATAGATTTACTATTGAATTCTGCAATACATTTAAAGTGAGACTAACTCCAATACTTTTCAAACTATTCCAAAATATTGAACAGGATGTAGTTGCCAAACCCTTTTTGAGATCAGCATCATACTGATTCCAAAACTGAACAGAGACACAACATGAAAAGACTACTACAGACCTATTATCCTTGATGAATATAAATGCAAAAATTCTCGACAACATACTAGCAAAGTGAATCCAACACTCATCAAAAAGATTGTATGTTACAATCAAGTGGAATTTTTCCTAGAAATGAAAGAGTGGTTCAGCATTCATAAGTCAATAAACAAATAATATCAACAGAATGAAGAACAAAAACCATTTAGTCATCACAGCGAAAGCATTTGATAAGATTCAGCATCCTTACATAAAAATGTAAGTTAGCTATAGATGCAACCATACCTAAAAATATTAAAGCTATATATGATAAATCAACTCTCAGTATATCATACTGAATGGGGAGAAGTTGAAAACTTTTCCCATCATATCTGGAACAAGACAAGTTTGAGTACTTTCACTCTTATTCAATATAGTGTTGGAAAAATTAGCAAGAGCAATTAGGAGAAAGAAAGGACATCATAATTAGAAAGGAATAAGTCAAAATATCCATATTTCCAAATGACTTGTACGTGGGAAAACCTAAACAATCCACCAGAAAGCTGTTAGAACTGATCAAACAACTCAGTAAAGTTGAAGATACCAAAATCAAGATACATAAAACTAGCTTTTTCACATGCCAGTAGTAGAACTCACTGAAAGATAAGTCAAGAAAGAAATCCCACTTACAATAACCAACCTCAAATAGTAGGAGTAAATTTAACCAAAATAGTTAATTAACATGAAAATTACAGAATGCTAATGAAAGAAGTTATCAGGGACACAAGAAAATGCAAAGATGGAAGAGTTAACATCATTGAAATGGTTATACTCCAGGCGGTGCTGGCACACCGGGTTCTAGTCCCGGTCAGGGCGCTGGGTTCTGTCCCGGTTTCCCCTCTTCCAGGCCAGCTCTCTGCTGTGGCCCGGGAGTGCAGTGGAGGATGGCCCAAGTGCTTGGGCCCTGCACCCCATGGGAGACCAGGAGAAGCACCTGGCTCCTGCCATCGGATCAGTGCGGTGCGCCGGCCGCAGCGCACCGGCCGCGGCGGCCATTGGAGGGTGAACCAACGGCAAAAGGAAGACCTTTCTCTCTGTCTCTATCACTGTCCACTCTGCCTGTCAAAAAAAAAAAAAAAAAAGAAAGAAAAAGAAAAAGAAAAGGAATGGTTATACTGCCTAAAGCAAGCTACAGATTTGATTTGGGGAATTTTACCAAATCTACATTGGATTTAATTCTGTCATTGGCATTTATGATGTAGTTTGAACATTTTTACAAATAATTTGCTTTTTATTTTTATTTCAAGGATGAGTTCCTATCAATGGGTATAATTTCTCCAGTACAAAGATAATTGTAGCTGTCTGTGGATTGTTAATTTGGCATTGGATTCCTGTTTTCAGGGACATGAAAGCTGGCAGAGTTCATGATTCACAGTTGTGAGAGCAAAGGAGAGAGTTGTAGGTGCTGAGGTCAGGAGGAAGCTAGAAGCAATATTTGCATAGGGCCTAAGAAGCTATTGGAAATTACTTTTTTAAAAAATTAGAAATCTGTTCAAAGGATTTGAGCGAAGAATTAGCTGTGTGAGGAATTCTGATGTTACTAAAAAGAGGAAAATAGTTCAACACTGTAGAATTATACCAGCTCTAGATACAAGATACGCATTGCTCTGTGATACTTCAGTAGGTTGTTAAGTGTTGCAGATTTATCAGGACAGAGATAGAGAACTGAGTGTTGGCTAATACATTACTGATTGTGCAGGGAGATAACACCTTGTGTCTTACCTGATTTCAACAATTAATAAAAATGTGTACAATTGAGGAAAAGAAGGTGAAGTGATATATGTGGTGATATTACCTAAAGCACAGATGCTGCTTGTCATTTGATATGGTGATTCCTTGGTAATCTCATTGCTAAATTGAAAATGCAAGTTAATAAAGCGTGTAACATACTGCACTTCCTCAATATGCTAGCTTAGTGGCACGTTACACTCTAGAGTGTTCTTCATTTGTCCTTGTGTTTGTGTGGTTGACGGGGAGCTACAAATCACTACTGCTGGCTAGCATCCTGAGAGAAAATAGTGTGGCATATTGCTAGCTCAGGAAAAGGTCAGAATTCAAAGTATGTGTCCTATGGGAATGTTTATCACTTAATTGCCTTCCTAAAGTTGAAAAATTGTAAGTGAAGCCATCACAAAAATCAGACCAGTTGTATGTATCTTTGAATGAAATATAACCATTATTTAACAATAAAGTGACTTATAACATGGTAACATGCATATCTTATCAGGTAGATATGAAACACCTGCAGCAGCAACAGGATTACATTGAGAAAAGGCAATGTAAATCAGAGGCATCGCTGAGAGATATGGCACAGTTTTACCTTAAGTTAAACAGCAAGATGCAGGATATAATGAACAAGTTAGATGAAATCGTCAGAAAAGTATGTATGATATCTAGCATGTCAATAAGAATTCTAGAGCTTAGAGTTTCCAAATACAAATATCATAAGACCCTGCTTTATTTGAATATGAAAATCTTGGCACAATTTTATCATTATGCACTTACTTCTTAAACTCTGATATCCACTATTTATTGTTATATTCTTTATTAAAATAATACTCACTGTTAAAAACTTGAGGAATATATATCATTTTTCACAGAAAATGCACATTTTTCTCAATATTTTCAGTGATATCAATTGTCATGATAAAACAAGGCAGATTGAATCAGAGGATAAAATTTAACAGAATTCTCAAAAAATACATTTCTTGTTTCACTTATGTGAATGGATACAAAACCTATGTTGATTGATCCTGTGTATTTCAGAATAAATTTTCAAAATACTTTATACTATGCTGAAATGCACATTTTAAAATATTTTACAGTCTAATTGAAAACCCTGTTTCTCATTCACATATATGTTATTTATACACATTGTAAGTGTGTATAATATATGTTATCTATACACATAATAAATGTCCGTCTTTATGCATGGAATATTCATATCATGTGTAGTCTGTACTTACAAAATTTAAAATTAAGAAAATTATTAATATCCTGTCTTTGGAGTTTTAAAAACTGATTTATTGTGATATAGTGGTGCTTCACAAACTTCTGGGGATATGTGCAGCATGTATAAGGTATGAATTGAATTCACACATTTTACCTTGAAACTGACATCTCTTAAGCCTACTTTTTGCACAAATGTTTTTATGACTGCTCATCTATTTCACCTATGTAGACTTCAACCATTCAGATTAATAAAATTCAATATCCATAATAGGTTCCCAAAGTGGGATATCCATCACCATAATCAGTTTTCAAATTTTTCAGTCACCATAAAGTAAAACTCTGTGTCACTTATGCACCACTCCTTCAGTCCTTTTTTCTTCCTTTTTCCTACAAAAGGGAAGTGTTTTTTCTCCAGATTTGCCTGCTATGAACGTTTCATATACATAGAGTCCTACAGTATGTGGCCCTTTATGACTGGCTTTTTTCACTTAGTATACTAATTTCAGGATCCATCCATGGCATAACATTTATCAGTACTTCTTTTTAGTATTAAATAACATTTTATTATCTAACAGAGTATAGGTCTGCTGTACAAATTATCTGCTCATCAATGCATGGACATGTAGAATGTTCCCACTGCATGCTGCCATGGACATTCATTTCCAAGTTATTGTATGGACACATTCAATCATTTCATTGGATTTAATCCAACTTGGAGTTAATTGGGCCTGTTTTCTCATTTCTCCACCATTCTTCATGCTGTCCTGTCTTTGTTTCTGTTCACCTAAAGATATTTATTCAGACCCAGCCCCAAATTTCCCTTTTGTCAATAAGCTTTTCCTTCTGTCACATTTTGACCTTACACTTTTCAATATTTGTCATCTAGTTTTTATGGAACAGCATAGACCTTACTTTTAAACTGCTTTTATTTTTATTCATGGGAAATAATCTTGTCTGAATATAAATTTTCCTCAGGGATTTTATCTGACATGGATGCCACCTATCTTTATGTAGATTGAAAATATTTTAGCTTATCAATTGTTAGACTAAAAGTATAAACAATTTATATCATTTCAGAAATTTATTCTTTTTGAATATGTATTTATTTGAAAGGAAAATTCAGATAGAGGGAGAAGCTGAAAGAAAAAGAGATTTCCTCCATCTGTTGTTCTAATCACCAACTTTCCACATTTGTTGGGGCTGGCCAGGTCAAAGCAAGGAGCATGGAACTCTATGCAGGTCTCTATGTGGGTGGCATAGACCTAAACACTTGGGCCATCCTCTGCTGTTTTCCCTGTCAATTAGCAGTGAGCTGGGTCAGAAGAGGACCAGCAAGGGCTGGAATGCCAGCATCACAGAGGCAGCTTAGCCCACTGTGCCACAGTGCTGACCTGCTGAATTTTCTTCTTTGAGGCATTGACATAAGCATTATGAATAAAGCTTTAAGGTGAAGCTTTTAAAGTTTTTAAAGTTGTCCTTTAAGCAACAAATTATAAAATCAAAACACTTGATTGCTGTAGAGGAGAACTTATCTATCAAAAACTCAGTCTATACTCAGTAAGAAAAAAAAACTTAACTATTTTCTTTCATGAACTAGCCAGAACTGGGATTTATTGTTTTATAGCTCTTTTTTCTGCTGGCTACAGATTCACTAATAGGCCCAAGTGTATACTGTTAGGCTATCTACAGAGTACTTGTAAGGCAGCATAAGAATGAATTGATTTTGGAAACTTCATTTAGCCACTGATTCCAATATTTTCAGGTCTGTGCTTTGAGTCTGTGTCTTACGGTCTACTAGGTATGTGCTACTCAATCTAGGAATCCTGTTTCCATTATCATTACCCAGGAAGTAGTGCAGAGAGTAAGTGATCAGTAAATTATAAGATGAAAAAACACTGGTGGCTAATGAAATCATTGACAGTTCTATGCAGTACTGGGGAAGTAGTCTGGCCGCCTTCTTCCCCATTGGGAAAATAGTAGAAGATGGCCCAAGTGCTTTTAAATTGTGAAAGCAAGGGTTAAGTGTAATTTGTATAAAAGACCACTTTCATTTTCATGCCACCTTTTTGAAATGTCAAAAATTTTTCAAAATACGAAATGAGTAAGAACAATTCTTGACCAGATCATATTATTTTAGTTATTGGACCGAGTGATGTCTGTTGGCAAGTCAGCTTTGCAGTTACAGCATGAATGTTGCCATGAACAATATGCAAATGAAGAAGTGTTGTGATTTCCAATAAAATTTTAATGGCAAACCAGGTAGTGAGCAGTTTGTACCAGGTGCTGGTAATTTTTTTTAATCCTTTGTTTCAGTTCCAAGTATCAGAAAATCTACACCAAGCAGTGGTAGAAAATGTAAAGAAGACACAAGATTATCTTGAACACTACATTTCAAGGTACTATGCAAACTAGCTTGAGTCATAAAGCACAGTAGCCATGGACAACAAGAAACAGGCCATACTTTTCAAATTTTAAGAATTTACACAATATTGCCTTCTGATGCTTAGTCAGAAATTATGTGTATGCTTAGATTGATGGGTGAAAATATTTTCCATGTACATTGTAGGCTTCAATCTGAAATTTTGGAAATGAAAGATATCGTCAAACTGCATGCTGGCAGTATTGAAGAGCTGCAGAAAAATCTGATAAGACCAAGTTCAGTAAGTCAGTCTCTTAATCTCTGTCACACTGAGAAGGTGTTTCTGTATCTTTGCTAGGAGATTGGGAAAATATTTTGCCTAATAAGACAAGTCTCATTGATAAGTATGTTTTCTGTATTTATACAGATACTATTTGCTACTACCAATGCAAATCTGCTAACCCTTATAGAAGGAATGGACTGAACTCATAAAATTGTTTAAGTAGTCAGATTGATTACATTTTAAAATTCTAATTGTGTTACATTAGAAAACAATATTTTGTTTACAGTGGATCTTTTATATCCTTTGATCATTTGATGGACATTTCCATGATTTCTACCTTTGGTCTACTGTGAGTAGTGTTGCGATGGTCATGGTTGTAGAAATGTCACATGGAGTCCCTAGTAATATTTACGGTACCTTTTGAAGTGTGAATAAAGTCAAGTGATGACATGGTATGGAATTCTGAATCTCTGGTTAAAATCTAAACTCTTCATTGGGATTTAATAATAAATTTATTTGAGAGTGTAAGTTGTATTCCTTATCCAGAATGGATACATGCTTTTTCACCACAAGGAATGTTACATCTTTGGGTTCTTAAAAGCAAATAGGTGTCATTGGTTATCTAGAAATGACTACTCTGGCGTTAAGGCCTTACAGAGTTTCATAATGCTCTGAACGCTGCAGGTTCAGAAACAAACTTTTACCTGTTAGTCTACGTTCATCAGCCTTTATAAGGACTTAGTTCAGTCTCTTAAAAGATAGATGTGTAATCCAGGATTCCAACTGATGGATAGTGAATACATATAAAAATTTATCAAGTAAAACAGGATTACCCTGTCTTTCATGTCCTTCTTCATAAAAATTACTCTCACAAGATTACATGTAAACACTTATATGGAAGAATGAGATTTTACCAATTAGTTTCTTTAAGTGACAATAGAGTGCTGTTGCATTCTGCAGGTATTTATATCTACAGAACAAGAACATTTGTGTTGACCATTTTTATGAAGTAGGAAACATTGAAACATTCTTTTACTCTAGACTTCCAGTAAATTAGTTCAAACTATGTCCATGACAGGGTGTTGATGGATTTTTGTGGATAAGAATGCCAGATGTCCCTTTACCTTAATTGTCATACTGAAATATGAGAAGGAATTCAACATTCAAAACTTTGTTGCAGTGCCAAATAGCTATGGAGTTTGTTAAAGATGAAGGATTTCTTATAAATTCTTGGAGGAATTAGTTAGGAATATGTCATAGAATTATTTGTCAGTTGGAAATCTTGGTATCAAATGTTTAATAAGAGTTGGTTCTACCCACTCAATCAGTAGCCACTAAAGTTTTCCAGAATGCTCTCATTAAATGATTTTTCTAACCAGAGAATTAGGACTGTGTTACTTCGACTCTTTGTATTTCTAAAAGGACATATTGAGAAATGACTACTCCAGCACTGTCTTACACAGTGACAGAGCATTCTAAGCACTGCTGGTTCAGAAACAGACTTTTCTCTGGTAGTCTGTGTTCATCAATCTGTATAAAAACTTAGTTCAGTTTCACAAAATATTGAAATATGATCCATGGATTCCAATTTATAGGTGGATAATGAATACTGTATAACTATGTACAAGAGAAACAGGGTTATCATTCATGTCTTTATGTCATAAAAATTGTGATCACAAGACTGCATGTAAACACTGATAACTGAGCAATGAGGTCACTGATTTTACTAATTAGTTTCCTTAAGTGACGATGAATAGATGGCAGTTAAATTATACAGATCCTGTTATCTGGAGATGAAGAACACTTATATTGACTGCTCATGTTCACAAATTAGGAAACACTGAAAGATTATTTTTTCTAGATCTATAAAAATTAGTTCAAAATAGATGACATGACAGTATGTTGATAATGGGTCTTTTGTAGATAAGAATGCGAAGAGATGTCTACTTTATTACCATACAAAAATATGTTAAGGAGTTCAACATTCAAAGTTAGATGCAGTACCCAATAAGTTGAGTTTGTTCAAATAATGAAAAAATTATTCTAAATTCTTGGAAAAATTAGTAATTTATCATGGAAAAAAAGAAATATTATCATTTTAAAATTTATTCCAGGAATCAACTGTTTAATAAGTTTCTTACCCACTCAATCAGTGACCCCTAAAGTTTTCCAGAATGTTCTCATTTCATGTATTCTCTACCAGAGAGTTAGGATATTATTTCATGGACACCATTTTGTAGTAAAAAGTATGAATTGGGAACTATTCATAGCTCTGCATGACTCCAATTGATATAGTTGAATGTACATCTGACAGAACTTCAGAAGACTGCCTTAGGATCATAGCTGTATGCAAGAGAGAAGTATTCAAAAGAAAGCAGAGACAGACTATAATCTGAAAGTTTTGCAGTAGAAAAGAAAAGCAAAATGTTTATGCTGGCCAAATTCATAACACTGAGAGTGGTCCCAAATCAGAAAATAACACTATCCTCAAAGACATGCACATAAGAATCAGCATACAATATAGAGGATTAGCTGTCTACAATAGTGATCCACATTAAAGAAGTATTTATGAGCATGTATAAGAATAGGGAGGGAGCACACTGATAGTCTGGGAAAAGATAGTTTAATAAAAGTGGAGATACTGTAGTTTCATGGAAGAGTTAGGGAAAAAACTGCAAAGGAAACTCTTCCGGAACTAGTGGGACACGGTGGACCTATGTGGAGGGCACGGGCACCCACGGCTCGGGACCCCAGCCACTGAGTCTCGGCAACAGCGCTGGAAAGGGAGGTGAGGCAAAACCTCAGTAGCCAGAGACATTGGCGGGAAAGCAGCAGGAAGAGCCTAGAGGGAATGAGGCTTGAAGCCCCATGGGGGAAAGTTCACCAGGCTAACTAGAGGAGAGAAAAAAATAAATAAAAGGGACTGGTATGGACATGATTCTTTCTCTCCACTCACCTTACAAAGGTGAGCAAGTCAAAGAGCAGGTGCCATTTTGGATATACATAAAAGCTGCGCCACCTCAGGGCTGCGCCCGCCCTCAGCCAGGCAAAAAACTTGACTCTGGTGGGGAGAAATAACAGGAAGTTAAGACCTAGTGAATGTGTGGAGCTTATGTACTGGCACTGTGAAAAAAAAACTGAGGGTGTGTGAGAAAACAGAATGCCTGAGATGTGAGTACTCAGTGGGAGATGCCACAAACTCAGTAACCTTGGCAACCCGGTGGGAGATTGCAAGGGAATCTGAGCTTACACTGAGGACTGCACAGATCCTTTGTGTGGTCCTTGGGACAGAGCAGATGAATATTATACCCACAAGGGCTAGTGCTCACTGATTGCCTTCAAGAATAGCTCAGCTGTGCATAATTACTTCCCTTCTGAATGAGAGAGAGAGAGAGAGAGAGAGAGAGAGAAGATTTACCACGCCAAACCTGGGTGTGTCCACCTTTGGCATACCCTTAAACCTTAAGAACTGAACAGAGCTCTCTGGCCACACCCATCACAAACCTCTAAAGATCCACCAAAATCAGACAGTCCACTTAATCTAGAGTCATAGTATAATGAGAAAAGCCACCACAGGGATGGGAGAGGGAGCAGGAGATGGGATGGTTGCAGGTGGAAGGGTGATTATGGGGCGGGGGGAAGCCGCTATAATCTGTAATTTCTTTTACACTGCCATAAATGTTGAATAGTGATACATGTATTGTTGTGCCTGAGCGAGTGCTGACAGAGGAGCGCCACACACTGAAAAAGTTTTTAAAGTCCTTTATTGCCAGCGGCCGAGAGTGGGTTCATGCCCCAGAGAACTCTCAACCCCGAGGCCCAAAGCTACAGGGTTTATAAAGGCAAAAACCGCAAAATCAGGAGGGGGAATACATGGTTGCTAAGATCAAAAGAGAGTACGTAGTTACTGGGGTCAAGATAACCTAAGACCTAAGTGAAATTAATATCCATTATAATCTTGACAATACCAGTTACAATCTTAACAATTATCAATTATGATCTTGACATTAACCCAATTATTAGTTTTAATTATATATAAGACATAGACAAATCACATCTTTATCATTAACCCAAGTGCAACCTTTCTACTTTCAAGCTTGAGCAATCATGCTAGGGGGTTTCTGTGCTCTGCCAAGGGTGATGTAGTGCACTGCTATTGTCCGACTATTTGAGATCATAGTTTCAGACCAGAGTTTCATGGTGGGGGGGGTGGGGTGCTTTACCAGAATGGAGTCTCAAGTGCTCCAAAATGGAGTCCCTAGTGTCAAGGTGCTACTTCAGTATGATTCTGAATTTCAACTATAATCCTAACTCTTCAGTGAGTACTTGAGGATGAATTATTTTGATACTGTGAATTTTATTCCTAATCAAGAATGGATACGAAATTATTGTGGGAGATTTATTTTCACCATGGAATATACTTCCTCTGGATTTTTAAAACGAAATAGTTGTAAGAGAAAAGATAAAAATGACTACTATGCGGCCAGCTCAGTAGGCTAATCCTCCACCTGCGGCGCCAACACACCAGATTCTAGTCCCCGTCGGGGTGCCGGATTCTGTCCCGGTTGTCCTTCTTCCAGGCCAGCTCTCTGCTGTGGCCTGGGAGTGCAGTGGAGGATGGCCCAAGTACTTGGGCCCTGCACCCGCGTGGGAGACCAGGATAAGCACCTGGCTCCTGCCATCAGATCAGCGTGGTGCACCGGCTGCAGCGACCGGCTGCGATGGCCATTGGAGGGTGAAGCAGTGGCAAAGGAAGACCTTTCTCTCTGTCTCTCTCTCACTGTCCACTTTGCTTGTCAAAAAAAAATTAAAAAATTTAAAAAAATACAAAAAAAATTACTATCACATGGCTTTGCAGAGTGACATAGTGCTACCACGACAGCATGTATAAAAACAAGCTTTTCCCCTACTGTGATCATCAACCTTTACACAGGCTTACTTTATTCAGTTCATATCAGTGTGCAATGGCTATTAAGCTTGTTCATAATTCTTGAGGTATTTTCTGTAAATTCTTGTAGCAATGACTTAGGAATATGGCATAGAATTATTAGTCACTTTCAAGGGTACCCTCTCTGTCAAAAGTATAATAATCGATGGCATTTGACCAACTCAATAGCAACTAATTTTCCAGAAGGTTCTCATCTCACAAATGGAGGTTCTCATCTACCAGAGAGTACTTGGGTTGATATATTTTATGGACACAACTTGGAAGAGAAGAATTGGATTGGGAAATAGAGATATCTGACTCAGGCCTCCAAGTAATATAGTTAGGTTTATGTCTGAAGAGAACCTCAACAGACTGCTAAAGTTGTATCTATGGCAGAGGGGATTCCAACGAAAATGGAAGTGACCCATAATTTGATGCCTGTGAAAAGTCTTGCATTAGAAAAGAATTTCAACATGAAGTATGCTGGTCAACATCCTAACATATCTAGTATCAATATTAGAAAACAACACTAGGATCAAAGACACACCCTTTAGAATCATTAGCAAATGTACTAGACTAGTTGTCTGCAAAGGTATCCCCATCAGGTAACGGTTTGTGTGGGTGTAGTTGAAGATTTAACCTATGAGAAATGAAAGAGAAGTAAGAAATGGCCTGAGCGATGAAGTGAGGCCTAGGAGTATAGATTAAGCAACTTCAGGTGAAGCACTGAGACTTAAGGAGCTTTTGAGACAGACTTAGAAATGGAATACAAAGAGTGGTTGAGTAGAATCCAGCAGTCACTGCATTTAGAAGTGAAGTGGGCTTATAGGAGCCAAGAGAAAGGTCTAATCACTAATTGCTACTGCTGCTGTGGATGAAAGCAGTGGAAGCACTAAACAAAGCATCCTGGATATGTCTCAAAAATATTGCATTGAATTATACCCTTGGAAAACATATTTAGGGCCAGGGAGTTGCACAGTCATCTATGTGACCCCACAATTATCTGTGTATCACATAGGGCAGTACAGAAAAAAAACGCACAAGAATCAAATATGGTAAATGCTTGTATTTTATAGAAAAGGTAAACTTTGTTTAAAGTTAAGTCATGAATGTCAAAGGAAAAAAATGAAACTTCTAAACAATGTTAAGAAATGATCTTGTTTATCTCATCCTGAAACCAGGTGAAGATGAAATATGTAGTAAGAATCAAATGTGAATTTTTCCAAAAATCCTATTAGTAGCATATGATTTAATTAAACCTGGAATATCTTGAATATTCAAGTTTTTGGACAAACATCCCTTGCATATTCTGTAACTCTTAAGATCCTTAAGGTGATGTTGAGGCACCACCTTAAGATTTTATGAGGCCTTGACAATATGTGATGGTCTCAGTCTTTGTGTCATCTTTAGACCACATTTGCCTGGTAGCACTCTGCATTTTATTTTTTCCCAGAAACCACTCATGTAGAATTATGCAGAGATTTGGTATGTGGGGATGTCGTAATTCAGATAGATACTTGAGCCCAGTAAGTTGTAGTTCCTTTATATTTGTTAGTCATCTTTTAGCTTTGCCTCTCAAATCAATTTTACTGTCAGCTGTTGTGTAACAAGAGGCCCCTTTCTTCTAGGCTTTGGAATCATTTTCTCTTTGAAGTCTTCCCTGTAAATGTCTTCAAGGGCCCTCAGGCTTCCACTCACAGTCTCTTTGGAGTCCTTTTGGTTTCCATCCTTACTCCTCCCTAGGTCCTTTAAGCTGCAACCACCCTCTAGTCTGAAGGCATCTGACATGTTTAAGTCTTTGTTTCATTTTTTATTTTCAAAATAGCAACCGCTATCTTTAGCATTGGTGTTTGTGCCAGTTTTCTATGAGTGTCTAGCAACCTACCTGAGAATCTCTTTGGGAAAGTTGTTTGGCCTAGACGTTAAGATGCTCACATCTCGTATAGCAGAATCTTAGTTTGATTTCTGGCTTTGGCATCCGAGGCCAACATTCTGCCACTACAGGCCCTGGGAGGCACAGAAGGTGTTTCAAGGTACAGCTCCATGCCACCTACGTGGGACCACTGTAATGAGTTCTGAGTTCCACTCTCCAGGCCTGGCACTGGGAGATTTGGCTAGTGGATATAGAAGCTACCTTCTGCCACAGACTTTCTGTCCCTCTGCCATAAAAAAGATCACTTATGGGGCTGGTACTGTGGTGCAGTGGGTTAAAGCCCAAAACTGCAGCACCAGCATTCTATATGGGTGCCGGTTTGAGCCCGGGCTACTCTGCTTCCAACCCAGCTCTCTGTTAATGCTCCTTGGGAAACAGCAGAGGACAGTCCAAGTCTGTGGGTCCCTGCATCCATGTGGGAAACCTGGAAGAAGCTCCTGGCTCCTGGCTTCAGATTGACTCAGCTCCAGCTATTGCAGCCATCTGGGGAGTGAACTAGTGGATGGAAGACCTGTCTTTATATATCTCTATCTCTCTGTGTAACTCTGTTTTCCAAATAGATAAAATAAATTTAAAAAATGATTTACTCTCTCAATATATTCTTTTTTCAGAATCTACAATTTAAGCAAGGCATAAACGTCACTCAGCTGGGGATGATTTGAAGCTGGGGCTACAATCATCCAAAACTTGTTTGTCCACCTAATTGCATTGAACTGGGCTTTTGACTGCACATTTAACTGCATTTAACTTTGGAAGTCTATGTGATGATGTGCCTTGTTGCTTGGGGTCCTTTATAAATTTTACCAGAAAAATAAAAATGGAAGCTGAATCACATTCTCTGACCTAGCAAAACTCACTCAGCATCAGTGATATAGTCTTAAGTACTAGCAACCGATTATTATGGTCTGCTCATATTCAGGAGAGGGAACTTCACGGAAGAAATGCCAAAGTATTACAGACATGCTACTATAAATCTGAAACATTACTCACTTAGTAAAAGTAATTTGATAATGGCTTTATCTAAAAGAAATTCATTATTCCCAACTCAGTAGCATTGAAGTCCTATTGAGTTTTTGTTGTTGCTGCTCTGTATGCTCTATTTTGTAAAAAGCTTCTAAAGATGATAAAACAGTATTAGTAAGTCATTTTCATTCCCGAAACTATACACATCATGCTCCTAGTGTTTTATGCTATGAGATGTAATTGTCTCAATCCCAAGGAAAAAGTGCAATTTAGAAGATGTACAGTGTTCAATTTTAAATTGTTAATTTGATTCTAATTATCTTGTATAATGATATTACATTAGTAGCAACACACAACTGATTCAGTTTTAGTTATAATTGTTTACTTCAGGGGATATGGAAGTTAAATATTTTAATCTTCTTTTTCATATCTTTAAAATATTCCCTGTGTCACTTAGTCAAATTGGAGGAAATAAATATACAGATAGAAATGATTTGAAAACGTATATTTTAAATTTCCTTTAGTTGCAGACATCGGAACACACCAGAAAGAAAGCTGTTCAGGAAGAATCTGACAAAGAACTGGAGAAACCCAGGAAACTCCACGTACAAGTGGGAGAAACCTTAACCTGCAACCTGAATAAGTAAGTCAAGTCCCAGAATCACAGAAAATAACTGATGTTCATTAATTTGACTCTGAGGCGTAGTTTTTAGTGAGACAGTTTCCTGAAATTAGTATGAAGTGAACCTAACTAGACAAAATAATTCTACAAATTAAGGAATAATTTTGAAAAATAAATGCTCTTATTTTTTAGCACAGAAAAATGTATGTAAAAGTTAGGTGCATGTGTTTGGGGGAACATGACAACTTAAACCCACAGGGCTGCCTACTGCTACTACTCCCACTACCGCTACTGCTGCTACTAGTGGTGCTTCTGTAAGTCTTGACACAACCTGGCACTTGTTCAGTTATCTTCCCCTGACTGTGATCATTGGTAATACTTCAGGAGGGTGTCTTGAAACCAACTCTTCTTTGCAGTTTTCCTCCTCTTCTTGAGAAAGAAAGACGAATGTGGAAAGGAGGGGAAGTATAACTCACAGGCTGGTTAGCATTCTACCTCGGGCATTCTGGGGGACTATGTCTGTAGAAGACAGAAAGGGCAAGGCCCACCCCCTCTGATGCCTTCCAAACAGTGTTAGGAATGGATTGCCTCTGTCATTCTCTCCTACAGTTTGGTGCTCTGAAATGTCTCAATGTGGGAAAAGCTCATTTTTCCCTCTAGGAACTTGGTTAAATGTGTGAAATGCACAGGGTTATTGATAGCAAGTGCTTGAAAATGCCTTTGGGAGATGGTGTTTTAAATCTAAACTGATTTACTCAACAGAAATATGTCCCTTCTTTTGCAATGAAAATGGGTGCGACTGGAAAACATTAAGCTTAGTGAAATAAGCCAGTCCCAAAAAGACAAATATCCTGCTTATCTCACATGTGGTAATTTATATAGAATTCCAAAAAAAAAAAAAAAGCATAGAGAAGAAGTGAACATCTTGTCATTCAGTTGTTTTTAACTCTTTCTTTATCTTCCTGTGGAACTGTGGTCTCTCTACTTTTTACTTGTTAAATACTATGGTTGCTGGTGAATTAAGCCTGTTATTCTAGAGTGGATTAAGTTATGTTTTTGTGGGGGACAGCACTGTGGTGCAGCGGCTTAAACCCAGGGCTGCAGGGCTGGCATCCTATATGGGTGCTGATTTGAGTCCCAGCTGCTCCACTTCCAATTCAGCTCCCTGCTATTGCTCCTGGGAAAGCAGCGGAGGAAGGCCCAAGTCCTTGAGCCCCTACACCCACGTGGGAGACATGGAGGAAACTTCTGGCTCCTGGCTTTGGATCGGCCCAGCTCTCTCCATTGGGGTTATTTGGGTAATGAACCAGCAGATGGAAGACTTCCCTCTCTGTGTCTCTACCACTCTCTGTAATTCTTTGAAATAAATAAAATGAATCTTTTGAAAAACTAAAATTTTGTTTTTGCTAAAAGTGTAAAAAAGTAATGAAGAGAGGAGATGGTTTGTGGGAGAGCAGGAAGGAGTGAAATACATTTATCTCCTTAGAATTTTGCTTATGAAATACATGACATCTGTTCTCTTTACATTAATAAAAAAGTATAAAATATTGTTATAAAAATTGTAAAATGTTTATATAATTATAAAATTATAAAATATTCAGCATGCACAATATGATGCTTTCACAATTTGTATATAGTTAAATGGTCATTATAATCAAGAAAATCATCCTGTATCTTAGCTAACACCATTTAAATATGAGTTTATCAAGTGGCATCAAGGAATTTTAAGTAGAACCTCCCAGAAAGGAGCATTACCTGATTAACTATATATCATTAATAACCATTTCTCTCCCTCTGCCTTTGTGTGAACCAGTTGTTTACAACCCACTAGAAATATGTTTTTGTTAATTTTGAGCAATTTGAAAACATCGGTTGCATACAGTAGGTATGCCCTGACACATTTTTAGTGTTAAAATACTTTTATTTAATGGGACAGTCCATTTATGCTTACAGCCTTTTTAAAGATAAACCATTAGTAAGTGGAAAAAATGACATACTAAGCATTTGTCTTGCAATTTTCACAGGGCGCATGAGGAATTAACAGTGGTCAGAACTGAATTTCTTCAGGAGACAGAGAGGAATGAACCTTTACCCAGCACTAGTACCATGAGGCCTGCTGTACCGTCATCCAGTGTTAGGAACGTTCGTGGTGGTTTAATGTGCAAAGGAAACCATGTCCCACAAAGAAAGTTAAGAATTCCTACCTCACAGCTACAGCTTTCACGTAACTGCACACTGGACTGCTCATACATGGTTAGATATGTTGTGTTTTTTCCTTTGGGTTTTAGATTGATGATATAATCATTTTTGATTTGGTGAAATACTGATTATGACTGAGTGATAAATGCTAATTTTCACAATTGTCTTCATCAGATAGAAAGGAAATAAGTGTATGACTTTTCACTTCATAGAATAAATGGAACCAAATGAGCACATTTTAAATTTCTTAAAAGCTGCATTTATGTTAGCTTTTAGAAACTGAATATCTTTCCCTATAACTAAAGGTATAGTTTGGAATACGTTGGCTTATTTTCCAACTGAATTAGCACTGACTGTGGTTCAAGGCATTTGTTAATGTTTTGTTGCAACATCCAGGTTTTTTTGTTTATTCTTTTTTTAACTTTTATTTAATAAATATAAATTTCCAAAGTACAGCTTATGGATTACAATGTCTTTTTCCACCTCATAACTTCCCTCCCACCCACTACCCTTCCATCTCCTGCTCCCTCTCCCCTTCCATTCACATCAAGATTCATTTTCAATTCTCTTTATACACAGAAGATCAATTTAGTATATATTAAGTAAAGATTTCAACACTTTGCACCCACACAGAAACAAAAAGTGTAAAGTACCTTTTGAGTACTAGTTATAGCATTAATTCACATTGAACAACACATTAAGGACAGAGATTCTACATGAGGAGTAAGTGCACAGTGACTCTTGTTGTTGACTTAACAAATTGGCACTCTTGTTTATGGCATCAGTAATCACCCTAGGCTTTGTCATGAGTTGCCAAAGCTATGGAAGCATTTTGAGTTTGACGACTCCGATCTTATTTAGACAAGGTCATAGTCAAAGTGGAAGTTCTCTCCTCCCTTCAGAGAAAGGTACCTCCTTCTTTGATGGCCCATTCTTTCCAGTGGGATCTCACTCACAGAGATCTTTCTTTCTTTCTTTCTTTTTTTTTTTTTTTTTTTTTTTTTGCCAGAGTGTCTTGGGTTTCCATGCCTAAAATACTCTCATGGGCTCTTCAGCCAGATCCAAATGCCTTAAGGGCTGATTCTGAGGCCAGAGTGCTGTTTAGGACATCTGCACTTCTATGAGTCTGCTGTGTATCCTGCTTCCCATGTTGAATCGTTCTCTCCCTTCTTAATTCTATCAGTTAACATTAGCAGACACTAGTCTTCTTTATGTGATCTTTTTGACTCTTAGACCTATCATTCAATTTTTCTACCTCTTGAATTAGAAATGTGATCCAAACATTTCATCACAAATGGATGCTTTTTAAAGAAATCCAGTATAAGTGCTTTTTTGTGAAGTATGTAAACCTGTAATAATAAAAAGATTAACTTTTTAAGTTTTTTGCAGTTTCTTCCATTAAAAAGGAAAATCCTCATTTGCTAATAATGCATTGCCATGCTAATGCTTGTAAAATATTTCTATAGCTGAGAAATGGCTCATCAGTTTTGTGACTTAAATCAAGATTTTGTTTCCATTTTAGAAATGAAATTCTAGTATTTCTGTCTTGTTATTGCTTGAATGATTGATAATGTATATGGCAATGAATCATATCTTGAAATAACAATTACCACCAAACTGAATTGACTATTTTCTTCCCACCAAGAATTCTGTACAAAGCTTCACAGTCCCATCTCAAATGAAATTAATTATTTTTATGTTGCTAGGCTTGATTCCAATGAAAAAGATGGCTTTAAATTATACACTTCTCCTATTAAAGGGGCATGCTCTTGGTCCTCTTTTTCTTACACCCTTGCCAATGATTTAAAGGCAAGCAGCACATCATTTTTTTAGAAAAAAATTATTTAACAAATGTAAATTTTGAAACTACAACTTTTGGATTATAGCAGTTTTCCCCCCCATAACCACCCTCCCACCTGCAAACCATCCCATCTCCTACTCCCTCTCCCATCCCATTCTTCATTAAGATTCATTTTTAATTATCTTTAGATACAGAAGATAAACTTAGTATAAGTAAAGATTTCAACAGATTCACCCACACAGATGCACAAAGCATAAAGAACTGTTTGAAGAATATTTTTACCATTAATTCTCATAGTATAACACATTAAAGACAGGGATGCTACATAAGTAAGTGCACAGTGACTCCTGTGTATCAGGAGTATATCAGGAGATAGAAGACATCTCTGTCTCTCTAAGTCTTTTAAATAAGTCTTTTAAAGTTTGTAAGTCTTTCAAATAAAAAAAGTTAAAAAATTTGTATCCTAGGTTTCACCGGATGATGCAGGATGTTGTTGCATGAATTCCAAAATTGAAATCCAGAATTTGAAGAAGGAATTAAGTGACCTCAGGAGACAAGTATGTTGAAATTTAATGTGTCAATAGAAATACTAAAGTTGATTATATATTGTAAGTTTTTGGATACAGTTTCACAAAACATAACATTTTCTATGTTCATTTTAATTAATTTAGTACGATTCTATTTTAATAATGCATTTAAACTCTCACTTTGCTATTTCCCTTAAAGTTAAATTTAAAAATTTAAAATATTATTTGCCCTTAAGAACTTGAAAATTATGCATTATTCCTCTTGAGCTGGCATATTTTATTTCCTTTGAAACAGTATTTATAGTGATACTTCTTACTGTCATGGTGAAGAAAGCCAGGTTTAATAAGAGTCTCGAGAGTGTTTAAGGAAATGCTGCAGAGACTTTTCATTGCTTATTTTCACTCTTGTGAATGGATACAGAGCTTATGTGTATTTATTTCATAGATTTAATAACTTGTACAGAAAGGCCATTATACTCTGCTCCAAAATATTTTCAGCTACTATAAGATCTATCTCAAATATAGACACTTGCTTCATTTTCCTTTAACTTCTTCATATAACAAAAGGATAGACCTATTCAAATCAACTGTGGTGTACACTCATGAGAATTAAAATTATCTGGATGATGACACTGGACTTTAGTGCATCAATTTATCGAGATAGAAAGGGGCTTACTAACATTCAAGTCTAATGTATACTCTGAAAAAAATGTTGGGCCAGCATTATGATGCAACAGGTTAAGCCATGGCTAGTCACTCCAGCATCCCATGTTGGAGTGCCCATTTGCTCAGCTTCCTTCTTTTTTTTTTTTTTTTTTTTTTTTGACAGGCAGAGTGGACAGTGAGAGAGAGAGACAGAGAGAAAGGTCTTCCTTTGCCGTTGGTTCACCCTCCAATGGCCGCCGCAGCTGGTGTGCTGTGGCTGGTGCACCGCACTGATCCGAAGCCAGGAGCCAGGTGCTTCTCCTGGTCTCCCATGCAGATGCAGGGCCCAAGCACTTGGGCCATCCTCCACTGCACTCCCTGGCCACAGCAGAGAGCTGGCCTGGAAGAGGAGCAACCAGGACGGAATCTGGCGCCCCGACTAGAACCCGGTGTGCTGGCGCCGCAAGGTGGAGGATTAGCCTAGTGAGCCGTGGCGCCGGCCTCAGCTTCCCTCTAATCTACCTAGGAAGGCAGCAGATGATGGCTCCAGTGCTACCCATTTGGGAGACCTGGATGGAGTTTGTGACTCCTGGGTACAATCTGGTCCAGCCCTGCCCGTCACACAACCATGTTGGGAGTGAACGAGCAGATGGAAGATCTGTTTTCCCTTTCACTTTTTTGTTCTGCATTTTAGGTGCATTTATTTTAAGAACACATTGGTTTAAAAAGTTTTACACCAAAATAACTTCTCTCTTAAACTCATTTTCCCATACAGTTATTACAGCACCCTCAAATATTTCACATACAATAAATTTCACATGTTTAAACTAATAAAATTCAATGTCCGATACTGTATTCCCAGCATTGTATGACCATTACCACTGTAAACTTAGGCATATTTTTCACCATCAAAATAAGCCTTGTATAAGTTATCAATAACCACTTCAGTCCCTCTGTCTTCTCTAGTCCTAGGCAATCACTTTCTTCAGGTCTCTACAGATTTACCTGTTCTTGACAGTTCTTATAGATAGGGTGCTACAGTATATTTTTCTTGGTAACTGGCTTCTAGCAGGTAGCATAATAATTTCACAGTTGATTCATGTTGTGGCATGTATCAGAACTTCTTTCTATTTATTGTCAAATAATTTTTATTTTTTTAATTTATTTATTTGAGAGGTAGAGTTACAGACAGTGAGAAGGAGAGACAAAGATCTTCCTTCTGTTGCTTCATTCCCCATATTACATTCAACAGGAATGTATACATGAACAGAAGGAGGTGAATTGAAACATGTGGTGATATTTTTCAAAGTACAGATTACACCCTAATAAACTCATTGTTAAATTGAAAATATCCTCAGTGAAAAATGCACTTAATACACCTAGTCTTGCCAACATCCTCGCTTGTGATTGTGGTTGAGTGGGAGCTGTTTAACTGCTGCTGTTCAGTGTCATGGGAGAGCAGTGTCTGCATATCCCCAACTTGGGAAATGCTCCAAATTCAGAGTGTGTGTCCTAGAGAATGTGTATCACTTGTGCACAGTCATAAACATGAAAAATCAGAAGTCAGACTATCACAAGTATAGGCTATCACAAGTCTGTTATAGGCTGAGTGTACCTTGGAATTAAATGTTCCAACTATGATTTAACAATAAAATTATAAAGTAGTGGCAAAAATATCTTATTAGGTAGAGGTGAAACATTTTCAGTAGCAACTGGCTGACACCCTCAAAGATAATATCAGAGATATTACTGGAGCTCATAGTTCATTATTACCCTCTGTAAAAAGATGAGACAAAGGATGTAAGAACAAATGAAGTAAAATCAAAGATAAGCCCATAAGATATTCAACATGTGGAAGAGAAATTCTGTAGCTGGATAAAGAATGTAACTTTTTATATGTGAATTTCAATAAATACGGCTTTTTAAAATTTTCTGTATCATTGCAGTACACTTTTGTCATTACAGTGAATTTATTTCTTAAATTTCTGACATTCACTTGGCCCTTCTTGTAATTTCACTCTTTTTAAAATAATGCCCCTAGGAAAATTGAGGATTACATAGCATTTCTCATGGAAGTTGAGAGACATTTTGTTGTGTTAACAATATTGTAATATTATATTCCTATGGCTATGTGGAAACAAACCTATTAAATCACAGAATAAAATGTAATGAAATGCTCCAAAAATTTTCTATTTTTTGAATGTATACCTAGCCTATGTATCTTTATTTCATATATTTCAGAATAAATTCTATAGAACAAATTCTATAGAAACTCCATTATACTCTTAGACAAAATTCGTATGTTTTGATTAATTTACAATCTATTGGAAAAATTTGTCATACATGTTAGGCTATTCATGTATTCATATACAGATGTAAATACATCTGAACTAGAGAATTGTCTAGATCTTGCCACTATACTTTTTAAAATCAATGTGTTGAGATACAAGGGAGCTTCCTAAATGTACACTATGAAAAATATGCATTGGTTTAAAAAAGTTGCATGAAAATGAACTTATCTGTTAAGTCCATTATTTCCACAAACCTTTTCATGTAACCTCATATATTTTAAATAAGTTCATCCATTTAATTTAATAAAATTCACTGACCCTTAGGATATTTCCCAGAGTTATATGACCATCACAACTATCAACTTTAGCACATGCTTAGCAACCTAGAAAGAAACCTTATACCAGTTACCCATCGCCAATCAACTCCTCTATCTTCCCTAGTCCTGGGCAATCAAATTTTTCTCAGGTCTCCAAGGAGACATTTCATATAAATAGGGTCCTACAGTATGTAGTTCTTTATGACTGGCTTCTTGTATTTAGGTATTTTCTGGGTTCGCCATGTTGTAGCTTGTGTTAGTACTTTTTTATTGTCAAATATTCTTGTATTATATAGTGCAATACTATTCTGTTGTATAAATTACTCAGTTCATCAGTAGATTAACATTTAGGTGGTTTCTACTTTTTGACTATTATTAATGCTGCTTTGAGCATTCATTTGCGAGTAATTTTGTGAGAATTAGTGTTTTCCTCCTTGCCATTGGATTCTATCCATCTCTGGCTTAACTGCACCTGTTTGCCATCTCTCCACTTTTCTTTGTGCTGTCCACTCTTTCTTTTAGTTCCTGTTCATCTAACCTTGTTTATGCAGATCGAGGCCCAAATTTCCCTTTTTTTCAGTAAGCTTTTCATTCTGTGACATTTTTATCTCTTACAGGCATAACTGTTTTCAGTACTTGTCAGCTACTTTGTACATAACAATGTAACCCTTAGTTTTACATAGCATTTTGTTTTTTTCATAGGAGATAATCTTCTCTAAATAGAAATGTAACTCAGAGGAAAATATCTGATGTGCATGTCACTTTTCCTTGAATATATTGAAGATAGTTTAGAAGACATTAAAATAAATACTTTATGCTGTATTAAAATGTATTTGTGAGACTTTGGCATATATTTTTCATATAAGTATTAGAAAATGCAATGTAAAGTCAGTACTGTATTCATAGTACATTTTGTATATCTCTTTATCCATTGATAGATATTCTAGTTATATCTATCCTTTTGGGTACTCCAAATATATGTTATCTGAAAACTGGTGTGTGGCTATCTTTTGGTGTCCTGGCTTATATTGTTAACGGCTTTTACACTGCCATGAAAGTTGAGTAATGATACATGTATGATTCTGAATTCCAACTGTAATCCTAACTCTTCAGTGAGCCCTTGAGAATGAGTTATTTTGAGACTATAAATTTAATTCCTCATCAAGAATGGATACTAAATTATTGTGGAAGCTTTATTTTCACCATGGAATATACTTCCTCTGGATTTTTGTTTTTTTTATTTTTTGATAGAGTGGACAGTGAGAGAGAGAGAGAAAGGCCTTCCTTTGCTGTTGGTTCACCCTCCAATGGCCGCCGCGGCCAGCGCGCTGCGGCCAGCGCACCGCACTGATCCAATGGCAGGAGCCAGGTGCTTCTCCTATCTCCCATGGGGTGCAGGGCCTAAGTACTTGGGCCATCCTCCACTGCACTCCCAGGCCACAGCAGAGAGCTGGCCTGGAAGAGGGGCAGCCAGGACAGAATCTGGTGCCCCGACCAGGACTAGAACCCGGTGTGCCGGCTCCGCAAGGCGGAGTATTAGCCTAGTGAGCCGCGGCGCCGGCCTTCTCTGGATTTTTAAAAGGAAATAGTTGTAAGAGAAAAGATAAACATGACTACTATGACATGGTTTTGCAGAGTGACATAGTGCTACCACGACTGCATGTATAAAAACAAGCTTTTCCCCTACTGTGCTCATCAACCTTTACACAGGCGTACTTTATTCAGTTCATATCAGTGTACAATGGCTATTAAGCTTGTTCATAATTCTTGAGGTATTTTCTGTAAATTCTTGTAGCAATGACTTAGGAATATGGCATAGAATTATTAGTCACTTTCAAGGGTACCCTCTCTGTCAAAAGTATAATAATCGATGGCATTTGACCAACTCAATAGCAACTAATTTTCCAGAAGGTTCTCATCTCACAAATGGAGGTTCTCATCTACCAGAGAGTACTTGGGTTGATATATTTTATGGACACAACTTGGAAGAGAAGAATTGGATTGGGAAATAGAGATATCTGACTCAGGCCTCCAAGTAATATAGTTAGGTTTATGTCTGAAGAGAACCTCAACAGACTGCTAAAGTTGTATCTATGGCAGAGGGGATTCCAACGAAAATGGAAGTGACCCATAATTTGATGCCTGTGAAAAGTCTTGCATTAGAAAAGAATTTCAACATGAAGTATGCTGGTCAACATCCTAACATATCTAGTATCAATATTAGAAAACAACACTAGGATCAAAGACACACCCTTTAGAATCATTAGCAAATGTACTAGACTAGTTGTCTGCAAAGGTAATCCCCATCAGGTAACGGTTTGTGTGGGTATAGTTGAAGATTTAACCTATGAGAAATGAAAGAGAAGTAAGAAATGGCCTGAGCGATGAAGTGAGGCCTAGGAGTATAGATTAAGCAACTTCAGGTGAAGCACTGAGACTTAAGGAGCTTTTGAGACAGACTTAGAAATGGAATACAAAGAGTGGTTGAGTAGAATCCAGCAGTCACTGCATTTAGAAGTGAAGTGGGCTTATAGGAGCCAAGAGAAAGGTCTAATCACTAATTGCTACTGCTGCTGTGGATGAAAGCAGTGGAAGCACTAAACAAAGCATCCTGGATATGTCTCAAAAATATTGCATTGAATTATACCCTTGGAAAACATACTTAGGGCCAGGGAGTTGCACAGTCATCTATGTGACCCCACAATTATCTGTGTATCAGGCCATGCATTCACATAGGACAGTACAGAAAAAAAAAAAGAAACACAAGAATCAAACATGGTAAATGCTTGTATTTTATAGAAAAGGTAAACTTTGTTTAAAGTTAAGTCATGAATGTCAAAGGAAAAAAATGAAACTTCTAAACAATGTTAAGAAATGATCTTGTTTATCTCATCCTGAAACCAGGTGAAGATGAAATATGTAGTAAGAATCAAATGTGAATTTTTCCAAAAATCCTATTAGTAGCATATGATTTAATTAAACCTGGAATATCTTGAATATTCAAGTTTTTGGACAAAAGTTTCTAGGGAATCTTTAGAATGTAAAATGTAACCACTCTTTCAAAAATAGCTGTTTACGGGCCAGCTACATTGCACAGTAATTAATCCTCTGCGTGCGGCACTGGCATCCCATATGGGTGCTGGTTCTAGTCCTGGCTGCCCCTCTTCCAATCCAGCTCTCTGCTATAGCCTGGGAAAGCAGCAGAAGATGGCCCACGTGCTTCTGCCTCTGCATGCACATGGGAGACCTGGAAGAAGCACCTGGCTCCTGGCTTTGGATTGGCACAGCTCTGGTCATTGTGTCCATCTGGGGAGTGAACCAATGGAAGGCCTTTCTCTCTTGTCTCTCCCTCTCACTGTCTGTAACTCTACCTATCAATTAAATAAATAAAATAATCTTTAAAAAATTTTTAAAAAATAAAAAGTTGCTGTTAAAAATAATTCATTAACAGTATTTGGGTTTTTTAAACTCTGTATTTGTTTTTCATTTTTACTAGAAAGACAGAAAGAGAGGGACAAAGTGAGGATGAGAGAGGGGGTGAGAAAGAGATCTTTCATTTATGGGTCCACTACTGAAATACCTACAGTAGCCTAGAGCTGGAGCCCAGAATTCAATCCAGTTCTACCATGTAGGTGCAGGATCCAAGTACTTGAGACATCATTTGCTGTTTCACTGAGTGTTCATTAGCAGGAAGCTAGATTAGAATCCAAGTTGGCCAAACTCCATGCAGACACTCTGATTTGGGTTGCAGAAATCTCTAGTAGCATCATAG
This sequence comes from Oryctolagus cuniculus, assembly GCF_964237555.1. Taxonomy (NCBI): domain Eukaryota; kingdom Metazoa; phylum Chordata; class Mammalia; order Lagomorpha; family Leporidae; genus Oryctolagus; species Oryctolagus cuniculus. The sequence continues at coordinate 100,396,394 of NC_091444.1, read as the reverse complement.
CCACCGTACCTCTATCTTTAATGAATGAATTTTGATAATTTGAAATCCACAAAAGATAGTGTTGAAAGTGTAAGTCAACCTGAACTCTTTTTTGGGAAGTCATTATTTTTGAAATCTGATTATCATCAGATTTTATAGAATATTACTCATTAACTCACGGGGAATAATACTTTTAGAAAGAAGCCTATATTTTAAAAAATAATTTTCACATTTTCTTAAGTCTAAAGATGAACAGCAACACATAATGCTGCTTGCTGAGTTAAATCAAGCTCTGCAGGACAAACTGGATGAAGAGATGAAGAAAAATGGTGATTTAGGAGACAAGATAACTCAGTAAGATTTTAGTATTTCAGGTTATATCAATTATTCTTTAATTAACTTATCTATAGTTTGACTATATTAAAGCCTAAATACACATTTTCTTATGTTTTCATAATTGAACTGTACCCTGCAAAAGTTTACTTCTGAAACTCACAGAACCATCTGGAACCTTTTATATTTTTTGAATCCCAAAATATAACATTTTCTGTTTCATGATTTCATAAACAGTAATAACAATGCCCTGGCACATAATGTCAACTGAATTCTTCTTAATGTATCTTCAACTTCTTTTTCTGGAGATACATTTGCTGTCTTTGATAATGTTTCCATTTTTGGTAACGATCTTCTCTTAAACATCCAAATATTCAAATATTTAAAATATATCAGCATCATTCTTTCATAAAATTAAAATTTATATTTTTTAGCTATAAAATATTTCATGAGATGTGCTAATTTTCTTTGTGTATCCCTCCAGTATATAGTGTATATATACAGTATATATACTGTATATACTGTATGCATTTAACTGTTTTAAATATATATATGTACCTATTGCATGTATATATATGTGTATATATATGTATATTATATTTGATACATAAAAATGTATGACCTCTTCCAGGCCAGCTCTCTGCTGTGGTCCAGGAGTGCAGTGGAGGAAGGCCCAAGTGCTTGGGCCCTGCACCCCATGGGAGACGAGGAGAAGCACCTGGCTCCTGCCTTCGGATCAGCGTGGTGCGCCGGCCGCAGTGCACCAGCCGCAGCGGCCATTGGATGGTGAACCAACGGTAAAGGAAGACCTTTCTCTCTGTCTCTCTCTCTCACTGTTCACTCTGCCTGTCAAAAAAAAAGAGAAAACAAACTTCCAAGGTCAGAGGAGTCCTTTAATTCTTACCTCTCTCTATTTTTATTGCAAACTAGAAACTACTGGATTTTCTAATTTTCAATTTCTGGAAAAATGGAGCCTCCTGTGATTTTATTGGAGTTCATCCTATTAGACAATAAATATTCAGAAATACCATGCCTTTTGAAAATTTGATTTTACCTGAGACAAAGAAGAAGTTAGGGGAGAGAGAGTGTGTGAGTGAGAGCAAGATAAAGAGCACACAAAACATTCCCATTCACTGGTTTACTCCTAAAATAACCAGATCTCATGTGAGGCCAAAGCTAAGAGCTGGGAACTCAAGCCAGGGGTCCCATGTGATTTATAGGAACCCAATTACTTGAGCCATCCCTGCTTCCTTCCAGTGCCTACATTGGCAGAATGGTAGACTCAGGAGCAATAGGCAAGTAAAAAACAAAAGCACTCTGATGCCCACTCCCACGAATCTTTTTGACATAATCTCTTCACCTTGGGCTTCCAGAGGAGCCAGAATAGGACATATTGTGAATGTTCTTTAATTCCTAAGACCCATACGGTGATTTGAGGCACCACCTAAAGTTTTTCTGAAGTTTTACTGTCCATTGTACAGTCATCATCTTTGCTTCATCTCTGGATCCTGTTTGCCTAGCAGCCCTCTGGATTTGATTTTATTCCAGAAACCACCTTTTATTTTATTTTATTTTTTTCACAATTGCATGGTGATTTGTTATGTGGAGATGCTGTAATTCACATATATGGATTTAGATACTTGAACCCAATAAGTCATAGCTCCTTTAAATTTGGTAGTCTTCCTTTAGTTTCTCTCTCACATCAGTTTTACCTTCAGCTTCCTGAAGAATGGGGCCCTTGTCTTCCAGGTCTTGGTATCCTTTCTTGACAGTTCCTTCAGAACCTCAAGTTTCCACACAGTCTCTTTGATGTCCTTTTGGTTTTCATTCCTCCTCTTTTGTAGGCCCTTTCAGCTTCCACCTCCCTCTGGTCTGAAGACATTTAACCTATTGTAGTCTTTGTTTCAATTTCCTGAAGTTACAACTCCCTGTATCTAGTGTCACCATGTAGTGTATCTGGGGCACCACCTTCTGTTGCCCTCTCAGGCACATTTGTAGGGAGCTGAACCAGAAGCAGAACACCAAGGAGTTGAACCAGTGCTTCAGTATGGAATTCCAGCATCACAGCCAGCAGCTCAATATACTGTACACAATGCCAGCTTTGTTTGGTGTTGATAGTTGCTTTTTTTGGACCTTACCTGGGCCATCAGTTGGAATATCAATATGTTGTTTCACTTTCTCGTCTTTGGGTGGCTAATTTCTAAGTCCGAGTTTGCTTGAGAGATTCAGGTGGAAGCAGCATCACATTTTACAGCCTAGCAAAAGTCACTCAGCATGTGTGCCCTATTCTGTTCACTAGATACACAGTGCTTTGTCCAGCTCACACTCAGGAGAGAAAATTTCATGGAAAAATTGTCAAAGGGTTTGTAGACATGCTCTAAATGTACTACTTTTAAGTATCAGTTAATGGTTTTATTTGAGGGAAATGACTCCTTCTCCACTCAGTACCAGGGAAACTCCATCAAGCTTTTCTCTTGCTGTTGTTTAATATGTGCCCTTATTTTGTGGAAAACATCAAATGATGACAAGTCAGTTTCATTGACTGAAACATTTTCATTCACAAAAGTATACAGATCACATCATAAACTTTTATCCTCTGAATTGTGATTTCTCATTAACCCCAAGGGGAAAATTGTAATTTAGGAATTATAGTATAGTTTTAGTTGCTTTAATTGCTATTCACTTTTTGAGTAGTAATGTAATAATGGTATTATTTTCATTATAATTCAAATTTCAGTCAATGTGTATTGAAGATAAATATTTTAAACTATGGCTTGTTTTTTACTTTAAAATTTCTCTCAGAATCACTGATTCAAAACTAAAAGAAATAAATAAAAACATTAACACATATTTTAATGATTTTTTAAATTACCTTTTTATTTTGCTTTAGAAAAAAGCATCATGTCAAAAAAGTTCCGAGTATCTAATGGAGAGTGGTGACATTTCAAAAAGTATACAAAAAGAACACAGAATCCATGTTGGGATATCTACACTCTCCAAAATGAAAGCTCCTCAGGAAGCCATTTCTAAAGAATTGGAGGAATCTAAGCAACTCCTTCTAGAGGGATTTGAAGATGTGAGAAGAAAACAAGATGAGATCATTCAGGTTGCAAAAGCTTTTTCAAAGCAAGTGAATGAGTAAGTCAAAACATAGAATCGCAGACAATAGCTTACATTCGCTAATTTGCCACTAAAGCATAATTCTTAGTGAAACAGATTCCTGAGATTAGTAAGGATATAATCTACCTAGACAAAGTGATTTTGGAAAATAATGTTAGTAAATGAAATTACCAGTAAATTTTTAGTGCAGAACAATTTATGTAAATGTTAACAACTCTGTTAACTTAAGTTCAAGATTACAACTTAAGTGTCTAGCATCTCTTCCTCCCCCTGCTCCACCTGTTGGTACAATATGGCACTTGTCTAGTTACCTTTCCTTTATTGTGATCAATGGTATTACCACTAAAGGACGCCTTGAGAAAGATTAAGAAAGAGAGGAAGGAAAGTGTAGTGTCTGGAAGAAAGAAAGAGCAAGTCCCACCTTTGACGTCTTCCTAGCTGCTTTAGTTGTTGCTGAATACTTACTTGGCTATCTCATTCCCCACAGTCATTGTTGTTCTGAGTTATCTCTCAATGCCAAAAATCAAGCATTTGCTTAATTTCTTCCAAAAAGTGGGTGAAAAAAGCAGGGCTGTCGAAAGTAAGCACCTGAAAATGTCTTTGGTGGTATTCTAAATCTCTTAGTTTTCTATCCTTTTTAAAAAGTTACTGTTTCATATATTTAAGTGGCAAAACATGATGTTTTGAAATATTTATATATTAGAAAATGTTTACTAGCATCAAAGAAATCAACATCCATTATATCAGAATTGTTATTTAAATAAAATATTTCTAATGGCATGCGCAAGGATTTTGAGAACAGAGCGTTTTGGGAGGAAGCAGATGTCACCGATTCAGTCATACAGCATTGACAGGCATCCTTCTCCCTTGTACTGGGTTTGAGTCACGTTGTGAAATTTTTAACTTTAAAAATTAAAAGACCTTAATTATACAGAAAATGTGCTCTGACACATTTTCAGTATTAAAACACTGTTTATTGTGCATGCTCATTGACTCTTTTAAAAAATGAAATTCATGTAAGAATTATTAAGGGGAAAATGAAGTACTAAACATTGGTCCTTTCAATCTTCACAGAGCTAATGAAGTGTTAGCAGAGGTCAGAACTAAAAATTTTCTCCTGGAGAAACAACAGACTGGAACATTAACCAAGTCTGTTTCTACGCAAACTGTTTCTACGCAAACTTCGGTAGCGTCACATAGCGTTGGAAATCGTGCTAATAGTTTCTGGCTCAGCAGAGATCTTACTCCACAACAAAACTTGGAGACTCCTACTTCAGCAGCTCAGGCTTCACATCACAACACTGCAGAGTCTTTGGACACGGTTAGATATATTGCCTCTTTCCCCTTGGGTTTCAGGTTGTTCATATACTTCTTATTTTTAGTTTGTTGAAGTACTTAGTTTGATTGACATATGTATGCTAGTAATGGTTGTAATTATCCTCATTAATGTAGACTTGAAACGCATGTTGCAGCTAATTTTTAAATATATATTTATTTATTTGAGAAGCAGAGATACAGACAGAGGGAGAAACAGAGAGATCTTCCATTTGCGATTCACTCCCCAAATGGGTGCAAAAGCTGGAGCCTATCCAATCTGAAGTCAGAAACCAGTGGCTTTCTCCAGGTCTCCCATGCAGATGCAGGGGTCCAAGCACCTTGACCATCTTCCACTGCTTTCCCAGGCAATAGCAGTGAGCTGGCTCAGAAGAGGGGCAATGGGGACAAGAACCAGCACCTGTATGGCATTCCAACACTGCAGGCAGAGGCTTAGTCCACTATACCACAGTGCCATCCTCAATATTTCGCAACTATTTAATAAACTTAACAAATGCAACCAAACTGACATATTTACAAATATTTCAAAACTGCTTTAAGTTAGGTTTTGATAATTGAATATTTTTACCTAGTAACTAAAGATATACTTTGGAATCTGCTAACGTATTTTTAACTTGATTTTCATTTGTGGTCCAAGACACTTTTAAGGTTTGTGCACCATCACATTTTACACTTCTAATCATAGTGAATGATTAGCAAACATTTCATCACAGATGGGTGTTCATTATTTAGAGTCCAGGGGTGAGTGTTGTGGTGCAGTGACTTGGGTCATCCTGGAGATGTCCTTGGCCCATATCTGAGTACTACTTTGTGTCCGGATCCTCCACTTCCAATCTAGCTTCCTGCCAGTGCATCCTGGGAAGTAGCAGATGATGGTTCAAGTGCTTGGGCCCCTGTCACCCATGAAAGAGGTTCAAATGAGTTTTCAGCTTCCTGGATTCAGCCTAATCCAGCCTTAGCTGTTCTGGGCATATGGAGAGTTAGCTGTCAGATGAAGCATCTCTCTTTGTCTCACTGTCACTCTGCCTTTCAAGTAGCTGAAAAGAAATGAACATTAAAAAAGTAATCCAAGGCAAATGCCTTTGATCATTTTCTTCCAGAAGAACACATCCTGAATTACTGCCTTACTTATAGCAAGTTTAGTTCAACTTTTATAAAATGAATCTGTTGCCTGGTAATTGTACAATAGATTTTAAATAGTTAAATCAAATATATAATTGCATTATTTAAGAGGAAGTTCACTCATGCCTATCTTATCCATCACTTGAATTGTTGATCATTATGATGGCAATGATATCAGGTCTTTAAATTGGAACTACATCAACAGAATCAATTATGTTTTTCTATCCAGGATCCTATATAAAGCCACATATAGTCATTCTCCATTGGAGATGTAACACAGACCTTCCAATCCAACCATGTGGTGACAATGATTACAGTCCATTTCTGGCAACTTAAATTGGATCTGATTGTGGAACATTGTACCAATTTTAAAGTTGCTAAAACCCTGTTGACCCCATTTAACACATTTACCTAATTTTGACATTTTTATGATTGGGGGGACATTACAAATAATAAAACAATTGTATTGAAAGAAAATAAATAACTACAAATAGCAGCTAGACTCTATTTGTATCTTCTTAAAATATTTCCATCAATACACATGATTTATACTTGGAATCCTATTTAAGATATTTTTATTTCAGAGAAAAATTTCAAAAGCCCATTTTGAATGATGGCTCAGCCTGGTTTACTTTTAATGCTTATTTATTTGAAAGCCAATTAGAAGGAGATAGACAGTAAGAATGGGGAGGGAGAGAGAAAGAGAAAGCAAGATCTTGCCACCATTGGTTTACTCCCCAAATGGCTGTAATAGCCAGGTCTGGGCCAATCTGAATCCAGAAGCCATCCTTATCTCCCATATAGAATGTAGTTGTCTGGACCATCTTCAGTGTCTTTACCATATGTATTAGTGGGACATTGGGTCAGAATCAGAGCAGCCAAGACTCAAACTGGGTCTAATACTGGATGCCAGCATTGCCAACTGCACCTTAATACATTGTACCATTACTCTGGCCCCTCAACTTTGTTTTCTAAGTTGACTTGATGATAAATCATAGTCTAGCATATTCGAATTTTCTTAGCATTGCAGCAAAAATCTTACATGGAGACACATATAATGGCTTTTTTGTTCATAAATTATAAGATCACAGCTGTTTTTTTCACCATTTTGTGAGCTTAGTTTCATTCTGTTCTGAAAAACAAAAGGAAAGAATCTGGGTGCAAGTGCTTCGGAGTCATAAAAATGGGCTATAGAATATAAAATAAAAATGGATGCTAAATACTTCTGTACAGTGTTAATCATAATGCAAATATGAAACATTGTCAGTAATTACGACCAGAAAATTAAGGTGATATATGATTTTACAATAGATGATGAAAGAATACATACAGATGTGAGAATAATGGAAGATTTTTTTCAGGAAATAGATCTCCACTTTTTTTTTTTTAAATAAAACCAGTGCTTATTTTTTAATATTTCTAGAAAAGTTTAAGTAGTTTATTTTAAGCTTATCATAGTAGGTCCACAATATACTTGGTTTCTTAATGAGGCAATAATTTGCAAAATCATACTAGACTTAGGTAAAAATCACTATTCTGTCACAACACACCACTGCAAAAATGCCTTGGAAGAGTTTCTATGCATTTTTCCATTGTTCACAAAATCCTTATTTGCAAAAACACATGTTTTCTACAGTTGTGGCAGACTGAGTTATTTCTACTTGGAAAAATCTAATAATATTATGAGAGGTGATAACATACTATCTAAGTGATAGAAAAGAGTAGGGTTATGAATGGGACATCCATACAACCAAATTAGCAGATTTTAGCTTTGATTCCAGAAAGCAACACATTAAGAAAATAACTGAATTATTTTACCCATCTCCTTTATTTTTAAGAGTTGAGTATTTTGTATTATTCATAGGATCTATCAGCATATTCTAATTTTAAGAAAAATGATAAGTTAATGCTTTCGCCTATGATTTCACTATGACTGTTGTTAAGGCAAGGTTTCTCCATGTTCCTAACATTGAGCATTTTTTGAATCTCTCACCATTATATGAAGTTTAACCTTGCCACTTAACACGATTACAGTGATAATAAATGGCTACATGTATGTTTTTTGCTAAATTTTCATTCCAAACTGGAATTCTAATTAATCCTAGCATGTTTTGGCCTGTGTATAAGTGATTCTATAATTTTATTATTTGTTATACAAATACATTATTATAAAATAACAAGAATGAAAATTAGCCTGAAAATTATCCACTGATTGGATATTTTGCATATAGAAATCTTTGTTGACCATTGAAATATAAAATATTGAGACCAGTTTTTATAGGGTAAAACTTATCTGCTTGTCAAGAAACTGCTTCCAAATTCTTTTCTCTGCAACAAAATACATGTATTTAATACTTGTAAAACTGTAAAAATATTTGCAAAATTATAAAAACAATGTAATTTATAAACTGGCAAGTATAATTTCCTCTGTATGTTATTTATAATTCTATCTTGAACTACAACAGTTTAAATGGGCAAACTAACTTGATTTTGTTTAAACTCAGTGCATATTTCCTAGTTCTTAAAATATTTATGTGATGGACAGAATTACAGAGAGAGAAGAGAGGTAGAGATACAAACCAATCTTCCATCCACTGGTTCACTCTTTGAATGACCACAATGGCTGGGGTTTAGCCAAGCTGAGGCTGGGAGCCAGGAGCTTCTTCCAGGTTTCCGACATGGGTGACAGCTTACAAACACTTGGACCATTTTCCACTGCTTTCCCAAGCGCATTAGCAGGGAGATAGACTGCATGGAAGCAGAGCAGTCAGGACTTGAACTCACACCCATATGGGATGCCAGAGCTGCAGGCAGCAGCTTAACTTGCTGTGCCACAGTGCCAGTCCCACATACTGATTTATAAAAGATTTGAGTTCTCCCTCAAATACAGCAGGATGTCAAAACTATAATTTCAACATACCAATAATCCATGAAAAACTATAGAGAGGTGTGCATATGTGCAGTGTTCATAGCTATGAAATTAATCTCTAAAAGACAATGCTGCATTATTTTCTGAGCAGCAATCTCAAGTATAATTTAGCCATAGCCTGTCAGTACATCATTACTGAGTGAGTACATTTGTTTCTGTATTTGATGTGCTTTGTTACTGCTATGGAGTTCACTTTCTGAAATATTCCTCCAACTCTTCTCCATCTTCAAACTGTTATTTAAAAAGAATTTTCAGAAAGTCTGCAAACTCAAGGGAGAAAAACACATTTCCATTTTGGTTTCATATTGATCTTTTTAGTAATTTTCTTGTTGGAATTTTTGACTTTTTGGTAGCAAGTGGCACTCCCTTTCCCTTTCTGAGTTCATTGGAATTGCAGCAGCCTGCACATAAATTGGTCATCTGACACTGGACTCAGGTGACCCAAGCAGCATTTTAAGCTCTGCACCAAATACCTGCCATGAAAGTGTCTTGTAAAAGGTCATCTAATATTTGAAAGTTTTCACATGTGGGTATGAGCTGAATCACAGCAACCTCCTACCAGTAAGGATGAAAACAGTATTCAACACTCAAGGCCCTCTGACTAATTGCTCTTTGAAGGGAAGACCCCTCCCTATACTCTGGCTATTTGGTTTTACACTATGAGATTGTGTATCTTACCTGGTTCTCAAAGGCAGTTGTCCTCAGCTGTCATATCTGGTGTAAAGCAGTAAAGAATGAAAGAAAACCTGGAGGAGAATTTTTGTAAAGGGAGGCACTTCTGCAAGTACCCATTACTTTAACATTCAGTTAGCCATCCATCCATCCATCCATCCATCTATATATGTGAATGATAGCGCAACAGGGAGAGCAGGAAATCTTCCATCCAGTGGTTCACTCCCTGAATGTTGGCAACTGCCAGGACTGGACCAGACTGAATCAGGAGCCTGGAACTCCATCTGGGTCTCTAACAAGTGTAGCATAAACCCAGGCATCATTGCCACAATCTGCTGCCATGCAGGCACACCAGTAAGAAGCTGGATTTGAATAATGGATGAAAGCTGATCCCTAGATACTCTGTTGTCATCCTGTCACACCACAATGCCCACCATCCATGTATTCATTTTCCCCCCAATCCTGGGGTTTATTGATTGCATTAAAATTTCTAAAAATTTTAAGTGGTTTTTTTAATGTTAACTTTTAATTAGTTTTTAATAGACTCATTTTACTTTGTACATGTAATCCTAAGGACCTAATAATTTTCCCCTCCACCTTTACACTCTCCCCATCTCTCCCTCCCAAACTTTCCTCCCCCCCTTTTTTTTAAGTTTTTGAGATAACATTTCAAATTTACATTGCAGTACGAAGGCTTAACACTTCCCAGAATAAGAAGTTTAACAAGTAAAAAGCAAAAGACCCTAATTTAGTGGGAAAAATAGACAATGGGTATAAAAATAATTACACTAAATTCTGAAGTAGTCACATATAATTGAAACTAGAGTAATATAACACATTTAACCACTGGTTTCACAAAGATATATAACAAAAGTTTACAAAACAGTATTTTCAATAATGCTAATACACACAGACATTTCTTTTTTCTTCTATTTTATTTTTAATTTTAGCCCCTACAAATAAAGGGGAGCATGCAGTATTTGTTTTTCTAGGTCTGGTTTATTTCAGTCATCATGATGTCCTCTAGTGGCATCCATTTGGCTTCAAATGGTAGAATTTCCTTCTCTTCTTTATACCTGAATAATATCCCATTGTGTATATCTACCACATTTTCTTTATCCATTTTTCTGATGGTGGACACCTTCATTGATTCCCAATGTTGGCTCTTGTGAAGAGCTTCTATGAACATAATTATGAAGGTATCTCTTAATAGTATTCAAGTCTTTGAGATATACCCAATGTGGGATTGTTGGATCATATGGCAAATCTAGTTCTAGTTGTTTTTTTTTTTCAGATATCTCCACACTATTTTCCACAGTGGCTTCAGTAATTTATATTTCCACCAATAGTGTATAAGTATTCCCCTTTCTCTACATCCTCACCAGCACTTGTTGCTCTCTGTTTTGGATTTTAGCCATTCTGACAGGGGTGAGGTGATAGCTCATTGTGGTTTTGATTTGCATTTCCATGATGGCTTGGGATGCTGAGCCTGTTTTCACATATTTGTTGGCCATTTGTATTTCTTCTTTTGAAAACTGTCTATTAAAGTCCTTTGCCCATTTCTCAACTGGATTATTTATTATTGTTGAGTTTTTAAAGTTACTGATATATCTGGAATATTAATCCTTTGTCAGAAAAGTGATTTGCAAATATTTCCCCATATTTCGGATGTCTCTTCACTCTATTGATTATTTTCTTTGCTGTGCAAAAGCTGCTGAGTCTGATATAGTCCCATTTATTTAGTTCTGCTTTTGTTGGCTGTGCTTGGGGATCTTATCCAATAAGCCATCCCCTACAGCAATGTCTTGGAGTGATTTTGCTATGTGTTCTTCCAGCAATTTCATAGTCTCAGGTCTAAAATTTAAGTCTTTTATCCATCTTGAGTTTATTTTTGAATATGGTGATAGGTATGGATCTAATTTCATTCTTCTACACATATAAATCCAGTTTTGCCTGCACCATTTGTTCAAGAGACTATCCTTACTTCCACTGTTTGGTCTGAGCACTTTTGTCAAAAATCAGTTGGCTTGTATGTATATGGATTAATTTCTGGGCTCTCTGTTCAGTTCCATCATTCTATGTATTTTTTTACTTTTATTTAATGAATATAAATTTCCAAAGTACAGCTTATGGATTACAATGTCTTTCCCCCCACATAACTTCCCTCCCACCCGCAACCCTCCCCTTTCCCGCTCCTTCTCCCCTTCCATTCACATCAAGATTCATTTTCAATTCTCTTTATATACAGAAGATCAATTTAGTATAAATTAAGTAAAAATTTCATCAGTTTGTACCCACACAGAAACACAAAGTATAAAGTACTGTTTCAGTACTAGTTATAGCATTAAATCACAATGTACAGCACATTAAGGACAGAGATCCTATATGAGAAGTAAGTGCACAGTGACTCCTGTTGTTGACTTAACAAATTGACACTCTTGTTTATGGCATCAGTAATCACCCTAGGCTCTTGTCATGAGTTGCCAAGGCTATGGAAGCCTTTTGAGTTCACCGACTCTGATCATATTTAGACAAGGTCATAGTCAAAGTGGCAGTTCTCTCCTCCCTTCAGAGAAAGGTACCTCCTTCTTTTTTGACCTGTTCTTTCCACTGGGATCTCACTCGCAGAGATGTATTGGTTTTTATACCAGTACTATGCTGCTTTGATCACAATAGCTTTGTAGTATGCTTTGAAGTCAGGTAGATGCCTCCCGCTTGACTTTGCTCATTCAGGATTGCTTTGGCTATTCTAGGTCTTTTGTGATTCCATACAAGTTTTAGGATTGCTTTTTCTAGTTTTGTAAAGAATGTCATTGGTAGTTTGATAGGGATTGCATTGAATCTGTAGATTGCTTATATAGAATAGACATTTTAATGATTTTGAATCTTTCAATCCATGAGCAAGTGGTATCTTTCCATTTTTTTGGAGTCCTTAATGACCTCTTCTTCAATGTTTGAGACTTTTCATTGTATGAACCTTTCACTTCTTTGGTTCAATTTATTCCTAAACAGTTGATTTTTTGGTGACTATTGTGAATGAAATTTCTTTTTTCTTTTTTGACAGTGAATGAAATTTCTTTCTTGATTTCTTTTTCTGTGAGTTCATCATTAACCTAGAAAAAGCACTTGATTTTGTATATTTATTTTGTAACTTGCAACTTTACTGAATTGGTTTATCAATTCTAACAGCTTTTTGGTGGAGTGTTTAGGTTTGTCCACATAAATCATGTCCTCTAAAAACACATATGATCTTGCTGAAATTGCTTTACAAAATGTTCTCTATAAAGTTACGGTTTCTTTAACATGAAAGTAAGGAACTTTTGAAGAAGGACATCCATTTTTTCTATGTAAAACGTATACTATTAAATATTTTTGAGTGTAATATAATATCTATTATACATATGAAATATATATAGAGGAGAACTATTGAGGAAAATAATATTACATTGGTAGTTCCTTCATTCAAATTATGTAAGAATGTGATTTATACTTTACGTAATTTTTATTTATGACAACATAAGATTCTACCAGTAACTGTTCTTTCCGACATATTGTAGTGAGTTATTCCCCCCCCCATATTCTACTTGGTGAAGCTGTTGACACGTTGTTCAATTTCTAAAGTTTGCCCTTCAGGATCTTGACACCTCAACTTTATGGGAAAGATGTTTTCAGATCATTGAAAAATATAGGAGTCAAGAAAATTTGCCTTCATGCCAGAATGAAGGTATTTATATTACTTTATCATGATCTCCATGAACTGTTTATTATGTCATGTGTAGGAGTGTTTAAAGCCTGTTGGGATATTTTATTAGATAATAACTTTTATATAAAATATTTAAGTAAGAATATTCTAGAGACAGCTGCAATATATTTTGAAATATTTCTTCACATTTCATAATTAAGTGGATAATTAAAATTAATAACTTCTTAGAACTGTATTTGTGAGTTGTATGAAATGTGTTTATATTAAATAATTTTTTAAAATTATGATCAAACTTAAAAAACAAATGTTTCAAAATTTGACTACATTTTACAACATTTATTTTAAAGGCAGAGATAGAGAGAGGGAGGGAGAGACAGAGAGGTTCATTTGCTTCTTCACTCCCCAAATGGACACAATGGACAGGGCTGGGCCTGGCCAAAGCCAGAGCCTGGAAGTCCACCCAGGTCTCCCACATGGGTGTCAGGGGCCCAAACACTCAGGCTGTCTCTCGCTGCTTTCCCAGGTGCTTTATCAGAGAGCTGCAATGAAAGCGGAGCAGTAGATGCCTTAATACAGGATGCTGGCATCAGAGAAGCTGCTTACCTTGCTGGTCTACAATGCATGCCCCATTGCTAACTTCCTAAAAGAAATGAAAATTAAAGAGTTATACATTGGTTTCCTTATTTCTCATTCTAGAAAGTCATGCATCTAACAATTGAATTTGAAAAGCAGAATTTTCTGAATACTGATGTCCATATGAATACAGTACTGTTGTGTTATAATATACACAGGATGGTTGTTTTATCTAATATTTTCCCAGTAGAATTTTTACATGACATTATGACAGTACCACTTTTGTTACTTATTTGCTTAATATTCCATGATGAAAATACCATGGAATACTTTAAAATTAGTTTTTCTTGACATGGGTAATGGAAAATTCAGTTTATGGAAACACATGAAAGTGAAAAAAATCATCTTTTATAAAGTATAGAGTTGTTCTAGAAGTACAGAGTCATTCATTTATTGTAAAATCTGACTTGACTTGTTTTAACCTTTGTACTAATTAAATGCCACCCTTCTAAAATAATGTGTATGAAACAGATTAATGCTAAATGTACTTTTTAATCATATTTTCCTATTGGGTTAACATAAAATCACTAGGAATTTTGTTTAATATATGTGACTGTTTTTCTATTTAAGCCATCTTCAAGTTTGGTCTAGTCTTTAAAAGAATTAAGGACCATATTTTTAACTGATAGTTTATTCCCGTGATAATGTAACTAGTTTAACTTAAATATTATACATAAAATTTTCCTTGTTTCAGATGTGGAAAGCACACCACAATTTTAAGTAGCAAATGAGATGGAGGTATGTTGTCAAATTTTGTGAATGCATTGATTTATGACAAACTGTAAGTAGCAAGTGGCATCCCTTTTTATTTTTGGTTCACTACTTTACATAAAGCTAATGAACTATGTGAACATATCAACATTATAATGAGGAATATATTTATTATATAGTCTTCATATCCCATAGCTTAAAAATATCTCAAAAAGGTTTATGGGCCTCTCTTTTTCTGACTCTACACTTTGTATGCTCTTGCTGTCTCTGTGATACTGTCAGCCTACATACGAAAGCTGTTTTCAGAAGACAGTGGCATCATCAGCTTCTCAAGTGCATCGTAGTGACATAAGGGCCATCTCAAGTCCTTGTCATAGCCAGTCAAGCAATGACAGTACAAAGCAGCTGCTTGACAGTAGCACTTAACATCTAGGCTCATTTACTTTTACCCTCAAGAAAGTTTCCAAAATCCTTAGCAAGGAACAAAAGCACAACTCCGTTTGTTTGTCAAGACAAACCAGCCTACTTATGATACCACAAGTTCTCTTCCTGAGCTCTATCTCTTTGCATTCAGTCTGCTTTCCATCTATCGGGTATACTTTTTCCTTGTACTGTCAACTTCCATGCCACTGCCACTAAAAAACCTACAGTAATGACATAAAATTAGAAACAATTTCTCTTCTGTGTGTGTGGTGATAGTGCCATAATTTATTCCTGTCCCCATAGGGAAGTTGCCTCCTCATCTATATTTTTTAAAGATGTATTTATTTATTTAAAAGTTACAGTTCCACACAGAGAGAAAGAGAGGTTTATATATAGAGAGAGGTCTTTCATCCACTGGTTCCCTCCCCAATTGGCCATAATGGCTGGAGCCAGGAGCTTCCTCTGTGTCTTCCCATGCAGGTGCGGGGGCCCAAGGACTTGGGTCATCTTCTACTGCTTTCCCAGGCATAGTAGAAAGCTGGATCAGAAGTGGAGCAGCTGGGACTTGAACTGGTGCCCATATGGGATGTGGTGGCTTTACCCTCTCTGCCATAGCGCTGGTCCCTTCATCTATATTTTTAGACATAGCATATGGTTATTTAGAGATGGACAGTATTATCTTCATCTTTAATCACATTGTTAAGCTGAGGAAAGAATGAAAAAAAAAAGAAAAATACATTTATTTAACTCACAGTAATAATTCCATTGTGTAAATATAGACAAATTATATTTAATAGTATTTTTGTACTTTAGTAATATATACAAATTTTTCTTGAAATTATCAACTTGTACTGATTTAAACAATTATGACATCTTTGATATTAAAAAAATGGAATTCTTTCCTTTTTTTCCAGCCACTGAGGAACTTAAAAAGTGACCCAGGAGCCAACAATGAGTCCAATTTAAGTCAACATGTCAAAAGAATATGTACACATTTTAAAGAAAAAATATGCTCTGTATTACAAGCAATTACTGACCACTGCTATGTAACACATTTACCATTTACTTATGCTTTATATTATAAAATTTTACTGACCACTGCTTATGGAACACACCTGTTATTTCTTTTTAAATATATTATGTGGGAAAATCCTCATTAACTGAAAACATTTAGTGTTATGTATCTACAATTGAAATTTTGTATTTCCAATTTATATTTTTTGAAAGACAGAGATAGTGGTAAGGGAGGGAGCAAGAAAAAGGGAAAGGGGAAAAGAGGGGGAAAACAGAGAGATCCCCCTTCCAATAGTACAGTACCCATATATCTGCAGTGAAATATAGGTGGGCTGTGCTGAAGCCAGGATCCAGGAATTCAGTTCAGGCATCCTACTTATGTGGCAAGGATCCAATTACTTGTTCTATCACTCGCCACTTCCCAGAGTATACATTATTGGAAGCTAGGAATCAGGATGGGAGCCTGGTCTTGCTAGGGATTCCACCAGGGATGCAGGATATTTCAAACGGCATCTTAACTTCTGTTCCCAATGGCAGGCCAGTTGCAGCACATGAAACTGTTTGTTGGGATGTATAACTAACTTAGCACAGATTTTGCAAATGAAAACCAGTATGATTAACTTTCGCAAACTCAATTGTCCAAATGGTGGCCATTATATAGCACCCAGAAAACCAAGTTGAATGGAATACTTTAGTGGGATTAATTAAGGGCTTCTTTGTATTTGCCAATTTTTGCTACTACATACAAACCTAATGATTTCGATAGACATCATTTTGGTATACTGATACTCTGGCCAGTGTCAATATCATTGCTTGGATGCAATATAATTTTATAGTGCTACCAAAATTATGTAATGTTAACTTTAGGCATTGATTCATACACCTTCTTCATGGAGAAATTATGTTTGCCTGTGGTTTTCCATGTTTCCTTTTTAGTTTTTATTACCTTTTAGGAAACAATCTTAAAATTTAAAAAAAAAATTAAGTTTTAGTACAAATAATTTGCCCTCTTAAAGAAAGTGAGAGTCATCTGCTGACATTATGCCATCAGCTCTGACTACTTTGGAATATATTTCCTATAAGTAAGACATACTAAATACAATAAAACACTCAGAATCACAAAGTTAACACTATTCTGTGTATCCGCAGATTCTTTTCCAGTTTTGTTACATGTCTTGTGATGTCCTTGATAATAAGAGAGTCCCATTCAGATCCATGAATTTCTTTTAGTTGTTGCCTTTCTTAGATTTCTTCAATCTGGAGGAGTTCCTTCCTTTTCTTTGACATTAATGACCATGGATCTTTTGAAGACTAAATTCCAATCATGCAGAATGTCCCTGATTGGATATTTTCTGATATTTCAGTATGATTAGGTTAGGATTATACAATTTTTGTTAAGGGCATAACAGAAGGGATTCTGTGATCATTGCATACTGTCATGTAACCTACACTTTTGATTTCTCCCATTACTAGTGATGTTGCTGATGCTGTCTGTTGCATTTCTCCTCTGTAATGTTCCTTTTTTACATTTCACTTAGTTTTAGTCAGGTTTCATTTGAGACTAAATATCTGTTCTTTCTCAATTTTTTATGATTCAATTTTTATGTTTTTTTAGAAAACTTATATTTAATAAATATAAATTTTGAAAGTACAATTTTTGGGTTATAGCTATTTTCCCCCGCATAACCACCCTTCCATCCAAAAATCATCCCACCTCCTATTCCCTCTCCCATCTCATTCTTCATTAAGATTATTTTTGATTATACACAGAATATCAACTTAGTATATACTAAGTAAAGATTTCAACAATTTGTACCCACACAAAGTATAAAGTACTGTTTGAAGAATATTTTTACCATTAATTCTCATAGTACAACACGTTAAACACAGAGATCCTACATGGGGAGTAAGGACACAGGGACTCTTGTTTCTGATTTAACAATTGATACTCTTACATTTATGACATCAGTAATAACCCGAGGCTCTTTTCATGAGCTGCCAAGGCTATGGAAGCCTCTTGAGTTCACAAACCCTGACTTTATTTAGACAAGACCATAATCAAAGTGGAAATTCTCCCCTCCCTTCAGAGAAAGGTACCTCCTTCTTTGATGGCCCATTGTTTCTGCTGGATTCTCACTCACATTGATCTTTTATTTA
Organism: Oryctolagus cuniculus; assembly: GCF_964237555.1. Classification (NCBI taxonomy): domain Eukaryota; kingdom Metazoa; phylum Chordata; class Mammalia; order Lagomorpha; family Leporidae; genus Oryctolagus; species Oryctolagus cuniculus. The sequence goes on along the minus strand of NC_091444.1, from coordinate 100,378,263 downwards.
GGTCATTTTTTGCCACAGTATCTTGGCTTTCCATGCCTGAGAAACTATCATGAGCTTTTTAGCGAATCTGAATGCCTTACGGCTGATTCTGAGGCTAGAGTGCTGTTTAGGGCATTTGCCATTCTGTGAGTCTGCTGTGTATACTGTATACTGCTTCCCATGTTGAGTAATTCTCTCTTTTTAAATTCTACCAAGTATTAATTAGCAGACACTGGTCTTATTTATGTGATCCCTTTGACACTTAATACTATCTTTATGGTCAATTATGAACTTAAACTGATCACTTTAACTAGTAAGATGGCATTGGTACCCTGCCAACTTAATGGGATTTGGAGTCCATAGCACGTTTTTAGCTTTACCTTTAGGGGTAAGTCCAAGTGAGCCTCTGCCGAACTGTACATCTCTTCCCTCTCTTATTGCCACTCTTATTTTTAACAGGGATAAATCTTCAGTTCAATTCTAACTGCTAAGAATAATTGCATGTTAAATAAAGAGATTGACCAATGGTATTAAGTAGAAAAAGAAAATACAAAAAAAAATAGTAAGTTTTTTCTTGACAGTAAGGACAAGGGCTGATCAAATCGCTGTTCCTCATAGTGTCAGTTTCACTTCCACCATTTTCAATGTAGGGGCTTGGTTAGTTGTCACAGATCAGGGGAACATATGATATTTGTCCCTTTGGGACTGGATTAATTCACTCAGCATGATGTTTTCCAGATTCCTCCATTTTGTTGCAAATGACTGGATTTCATTTCTTTTATCGATGAGTAGTATTCTACAGAGTACATACCAAATGATTTCTTTATCTAGTCTACTGTTGATGGGCATTTGGGTTGATTCCATGTCTTAGCTATTGTGAATTGAGCTGCAATAAACATTAGGGTGCAGACAACTCTTATTTGCCAATTTAATTTCCTTTGTGTAAATTCCAAGGAGTGCAATGGCTGGGTTGTATGGTAGGGTTATATTCAGGTTTCTGAGGAATCTCCAGACTGACTTCCATAGTGGCTTGACCAGTTTGCATTCCCACCAACAGCGGGTTAGTGTCCCTTTTTCCCCACATCCTCACCGGCATCTGTTGGTAGATTTCTGTACATAAGCCATTCTAACTGGGGTGAGGTGAAACCTCATTGTGGTTTTGATTTGCATTTCCCTGATGGCTAGTGATCCTGATCATTTTTCATGTGTCTGTTGGCTGTTTGGATTTCCTCTTTTGAAAAATGTCTATTGATGTCCTTGGCCCATCTCTTGAATGGATTGATTGTTTTGTTGTTGTGGCATTTCTTGATCTCTTTGTAGATTCTGGTTATTAATCCTTTATCAGTTGCATAATTTACAATTATTTTCTCACATTCTGTTGATTGCCTGTTCACTTTAATAACCTTTCCTTTTGCAGTACAGAAACTTCTCAATTTGATGTAATCCCATTTGTTAATTTTGGCTTTGTCTACCTGTGCCTCTGGGGTCTTTTCCAAGAAGTCTTTGCCTGTGCCTATATCTTGCAGAGTTTCTCCGATGTTCTCTAATAATTTGATGGTTCCAGGTTGTGGTGTTGATCTTTAATCCATGTTAAGTGGATTTTTGTGTAAGGTGTAAGGTAGGGGTTTTGCCTCATACTTCTGCATGTGGAAATCCAGTTTTCCCAGCACCATTTGTTGAAGAGACTGTCCTTGCTCCAGGAATTGGTTTTAGCTGCTAGATCAAATATAAGTTGGTTGTAGATGTTTGGATTGATGTCTAGTATTTTTACTCTGTTCCATTGGTCTTGCCATCTGTTTCTGTATCAGTACCATGGTGTTTTGATTATAACTGCCCTGTAGTCTGTAGTATGTCTCGAAATCTGGTATTGTGATGCCTCTGGCTCTGTTTTTATTGTACAAGATTCTCTAGCTATTTGAGGTCTCCTGTGCCTCCATGTGAATTTCAGCATCATTTTATCCAGATCTGAGAAGAATGTCTTTGGTATTTTGATTGGTATTGCATTGAGTCTGTAAATTGCTTTGGAAGAATGGACGTTTTGATTATATTGATTCTTCCAATCCATGAGCATGGAAGATTTTCTCACTTTTTGGTATCCTCTTCTCTTTCTTTAGTTTTGTAATTCTCATCATAGACATCTTTGATATCCTTAGCTAAGTTTATTCCAAGGTATTTGCTTTTTTATTGTCGCTATTTTGAATGAGATAGATAGAAGTTCTTTCTGAGCCATGGCATTGTCTGTATATAGAAAAGTTGTTGATTTTTTTTTCCTTTCTTTCTTTCTTTTTTTTTTGACAGGCAGAGTGAACAGTGAGAGAGACAGAGAGAAAGGTCTTCCTTTTGCCATTGGTTCACTCTCCAATGGCCACCACGGCAGGCGCACTGCGCTGATCCGATGGCAGGAGCCAGGTACTTATCCTGGTCTCCCATGGGGTGCAGGGCCCAAGTACTCGGGCCATCCTCCACTGCACTCCCGGGCCACAGCAGAGAGCTGGCCTGGAAGAGGGGCAACTGGGACAGAATCCGGCACCCTGACCAGGACTAGAACCCGGTGTGCTGGCACTGCAAAGCGGAGGATTAGCTAGCCTAGTGAGCCGCGGCACCGGCCAAGATGTTGATTTTTGTGCATTGATTTTATATCCTGCTACTTTGCCAAACTCTTCTATGAGTTCCAATAGTCTCTTAGAGGAATTCTTTGGATCCCCTAAATAAAGGATCATATTGTCTGCAAAGAGGGATAATTTTAATTCTTCCTTCCCAACTTGTATCCCTTTAATTTCTTTTTCTTGCCTAATGGCTCTGGCTAAAACTTCCAGTACTATATTGAATAGAAATGGTGAGAGTGGGCATCCCTGTCTGGTAACAGATCTCAGTGGAAATGCTTCAGACTTTTCCCCATATGATATCAGCCTTGGATTTTTCATAAATTACCTTGATTGTGTTGTGGAATGTTCCTTTTATACCCAATTTGTTTAGAGTTTTCATCATGAAAGGGTGTTGTATTTTATCGGATGCTTTCTCTGCATCTATTGAGATAATCATATGGTTTTTCTTCTGTAGTTGGTTAATGTGGTGTATCACCTTGATTGATTTGCGAACGATGAACCATCCCTGCATACCAGGGATAAATCCCACTTAGTCTGGGTGGATGATCTTTCTGATGTGTTGTTGCATTCTATTAGCCAGAAATTTATTGAGGATTTTGGCCTCTATTCATCAGGGAAATTGGTCTGTAATTCTCTTGCCTGCATCTTTTTCAGGTTCAGGAATTAAGGTGATGCTGGTTTCATAGAAAGAATTTGGGAGGATTCCCTCTCTTTCAATTGTTTTAAATAGTTTGAGGACAATTGGAGTTAGTTCTTTAAATGTCTGGTAGAATTCAGCAGTGAATTCGTCTGGTCCTTGGCATTTCTTTGTAGGGAGGGCCTTTATTAATGATTCAATTTCTGACTTGCTTATGAGTCTGTTTAGGTTTTCTGTGTCTTCATAGTTCAATTTAGGTAGGTTGTATGTGTCCAGCAATCTATCCATTTCTGCTAGATTTCCCTGCTTGTTGGCATACAACTCTTTGTAGTAATTTCTGATGACTCCTTATTTCTGTGGTGTCTTGTTATTACATTCACTTTTTCATCTCTGATTTTATTTATGTGGGTCTTTTTTTAGCTAGTTGGGCCAATGGGGTGTCAATTTTGTTTATTTTTTCAAAAAAAAAAAAACCAGCTCTTCATTTTGCTGATCTTTTGTAATTTTTTTTGGATTCAATTCTCTTGATTTCCTCTCTAATTTTAATTATCTCTCTTCTACTAGTTTTGGGTCTGGTTTGCTGCAGTTTTTCTAGATCCTTGAGATGCATTGATAGCTCATTTATTTGGTGCCTTTCCAATTTCTTGATGTAGGCACCTATTGATATAAACTTTCCTCTTCACACTGCTTTTGTTGTATCCCATAAATTTTGATATGTTGTGTTATCATTTACTTCCAGAAAGCTTTTGATTTCTGTATGACCCACTGTTCATTCAGGAGCATGTTGTTCAGTCTCCATGTGTTTGCATATGCTCTAGAGATTTCTGAGTTGCTGATTTCTAGCTTTATTCCATTCTGGTCTGAGAGACGCCTGTATGATTTTGATTCTTTTGAATTTGCTAAGACTTGCTTTATGGCCTAGTATGTAGTCAGTCCTAGAGTAGGTTCCATGTACTGCTGAGAAGAATTTATATTCTTTAAGTGCAGGATGAAAAGTTTTATAGATATCTGTTAGATCCATTTGATCTATATGTCAATTAAATCTACTGTTTCTTTGTTGATTTTCTGTCTGGTTGATCTGTCCTTTGCTGAAAGTGAAGTATTGAAGTTCCCCCACTACTACTGTATTGGAGTCTTAGTCTCCTTTCAGTCTCTTAACATATCTATTAAATATCCCGGTGCCTTGTAACTATGTACATAAATGTTTATAATAGTTACATCTTCCTGTTGGATTTATCCCTTAATCATTATATAGTGTCCCTTTTTGTTTTCTTTTAACAGTTTTGTTGTTAAAGTCTATTTTGTCTGATATTAAGATAGGCATGCCAGCTCATTTTCATTTTGGTTGGCATGGAATATCTTTTTCCAACCTTTCACTTTCAGTCTGTATGCACCTTTGTTGGAAAGATGTGTTTCTTGTAAGCTGCAAGTAGCTGGGTTTTGTTCCTTAATCCATTCAGCCAGTCTGCGAATTTTAGCTGGAGAGTTGGGGCTATTTACGTTCATTATGACTGTTGGTAAGTAGTGACTTGACCTGTCATTTTTCCAAAGATATATTTGAACTTCCTGTGATCTTTTACTGAGAGATTTTTTTTCCTTTACCTTCTTTTGTGTTGATGACAGTGTTTCTGTGTGTAACACATGTTAAGCATCTTTTGCAGGGCTGGACGAGTGGTGACAAATTCTTTCAATTTCTGTTTGCTATGAAAGGTCTTTATTCCACCTTCTTTCACAAATGAGAGCTTTGCAGGATATAATATTCTGGGCTGGCAGTTTTTTCTCTTAGTGCTTGGGCTATATCTTGCCATTCCCTCCTAGCCTGTAGGGTTTCTGATGAGAAGTCTGCTGTGAGTCTAATTGGAGATTCTCTGATGGTAATCTGGCATTACTCTCTTGCACATTTTAGAATCTTTTATTTATGTTTCACTGTGGTGAATTTGATTACAATGTGTCATGGAGAGTATCTGTCCTGGTCCTATCTATTGGGAATTCTGTGTACTTCCTGTACTTGAGGTCTCTTTCTCCAAACTTATGAAGGTTTCTACTAGTATCTCACTGAAAAGGCCTTCTAATCCTTTTTCTCTCTCCATGCCTTCAAGAAGTCCCAGAACCCGAATGTTGGGTTTTTTAATAGTATCCTGTAGATTCCCAATAATATTTTTTAATTTCTAATTTCCTCTTCTTTTCTTTGGTTTGACTGTATACTTTGCTGTGCTCTGTCTTCTAAGTCTGATATTCTCTCTTCTGCCTCACTGATTCTGTTTTTAAGGCTCTCAACTGCATTTTTTATTTGTTCTTCTGAATTCTTCATTTCATTTTGATTTCTCTTAAATATCTCAATTCCATGTTCTATTGGATTCTTCATTTCATTTTGATTCTTCCAAAGATTTCATTTTCTTGAGAGAGATTTTCTTTCATGTCCTGCATGGATTTCAGTAGTTCATGCATTTGTTTTTGATTACTTCTAAGTATTCTTATCATCAAGTTTTTGAGTTCCATTTCTTGCATTTCTTCTTTCTCATCAACTTCATTTCATAATCTTGTATTGAAGTGTCATGTTCTTGTTTTTTTTTTTTTTTTTTTGGACAGGCAAAGTTAGAGAGAGACAGAACGGTCTTCCTTCCATTGGTTCACCCCCCAAATGGCCACTATGGCCAGCATGTTGCGCCGATTCGAAATCAGGAGCCAGGTGCTTCCTCCTGTTCTATGTGGTTGCAGGGCCTAAGCACTTGGGCCATCCTCCACTGCCTTCCCGGGCCACAGCAGAGAGCTGGACTGGAAGAGGAGCATCCAGGACAGAACCAGCACCCCAACCAGGACTAGAACCTGGAGTGCCGGTGCCGCAGGTGGAGGATTAGCCTAGTGAGCCACGACGCTGGCCAAGTGTCATGTTCTTTTGGGAGTATCATATTGTCTTCCTTATTCTTGTTTCTTGGATTGTTTCAATTGTGGTTTGGCCTTTGTGGAGATACTCATTGATTTCTTCTCTCCCTCCCCCCCACTTCAGTGCCTTTTATTGTTTTACAATGACTTTGTAGATAATTGGAATGTCTGAATCTCTAGAGGCTTGTGGTGGGTGTGGCCAGAGATCCATGTTCAGTTTTTCAAGATTAAGGGCATGCCTAAGGTGACACCCCCAGGTTTGGCATGGTAAATCTTCCCTCCCTTTTATTTTTTAATCAAATGGGAAGCAATTCTGCTCAGCTGAGCTCATCTCCTCGATGGCAATCAGTGCCTGAGTGCTAGCACGATTGGGCATAATATTCATCTGCTCTGTTCCAAGGACCACGCAAAGGATCTGTTCAGTCCTCAGTATAAGTTCATATTCCCCTGCAATGTCTCTCCCGGGTAACCAGAGCTGTCTGAGCTTGCAGCATCTGCCAATGAGACTCAAAGTCTCAGCCACACCTTGAGTTCTCCCACACCCTCAGGTTTTTTTTCCACAGTCCCAGTTCAAAAGCATCAGTCACAAGTTTCTAGCTGCCTGTTATTTCTCCCCACCAGAGTCTGGAGTCCCCACTCAGCTGATTGCTGGTTGCGGCCCAGAGCTGGCACAGCTGTTACATATGTCCAAAATGGCGTTGACTCTGTTGGCTCCATGTCTTTGTAAGGTGATTCGAAACGTGTCTGTACTGTCCCTTTTATTTTTTATCTCCTCTAGTTAGGCTAGTGTACTTTCCCCCACAGGGCTTCAAGCCTCATTCCCTCTAGGCCCTTCCTGCTGCTTGTTGGCCAGTGTCTCAGGCTACTGCAGTCTCATCTCACCTCACTTTCCAGTGCTGGTGCCTAGGCTCTTGGCTATTTTAATTCCAAGCTGTGGGTGCCCAAGCCCTCCATGTAGGTCCACTGTGTCCCTCTAATTACAGAAGAGTTTCCTCTGCCATTTTTTCCCTAACTCTTCCCTTAGACTACACTATCACCACTTTTATTAAACCATCTTCCTCTGGGCTAGATCAGTAAGCTCCTCCCTATTCTGAAACCTTGGAACTGACTGACAAGCTTCCTTAATGCATATGGTCTCAGCGCAGCATTTTAAGAGCTCTCAAATTTTCAACATATTTTTTTACTTCTATCAGTATAAATCCATGTTTTTTTTCCCCCAAGGGTTCTATATATTGACAGTTTGTTTCCTACCAGTTCCTGGAGGTATTTTATTTTATTTTATTTTTCTGCTCCTACTCCTAGAACAATAATGAGAAAAAGTGAATATTATAGGTATTAATGTATCATTGAAATTTCAAAGGGAAATAGTATATATATGTTGTATTTGGGATTTTTGTTTTGTTTGATTTTTGTAGATAGTCTTAGTGAATTAGTGTTCTATTGCTATATAACATCATCACAAAATTACTTTCTCAAAGTCACATGCAATTGCAATCTCATATTTTGTCTGAGTCCATTCCTAGAGGCTAGTCCCAGTTCTTGACCTTGAGGACTACCTCAAATCACAGGATAATCCAGTATAACCTACTTTTGTACTAACTTTTTTTAATTAATGATTTTGGAATTGTAAAACATCTGCAAAACTCTTCACAATTCCCATACTGTAATCATCAGAGGGAAGTCACAGATCATGCTCACACTCAGCAGAAGCCAACACAACTTGAGAATACTAAGAGACAGAAACCACTGTCGCCACACTCTCAAGTGTCCACCTCAGCTACATGGAGGAAGTTCCTTGATCACAGTAGTTTTTTTAAATTCTTACCACAAGTGAAGGTTAAATGTTATAAGATGTTTATTTTGCATAAATGTAGATTTGTTTGAAAATAGAATTAGAGTTAAGCGAGGATGGCTAAGAAATGCATCTTTGATCATCTTCATGGAATTTTAAAGATTTGTTATCTAAACTTCTGTTAATGGTGGCTGGAATCTCAAGGGTCTCAGGACTGAAATGTCTGAGGCTCTGAACACCTCTTTGCTTTACCCACAGCAGATTGGAAAAAAGAACAGTCTGTTTCTTTCACTCTGACACCAGTCAGCTTTTTGTGCTTTCTCGGTGATCAGTGGATTGTTAAAACTCATCCAGCTTTCTAGACTACCTACAGTTTGAACTGAAGTGTGTTTATGTATGATACTAAAGGAAACACACAAGCCTGAAAATACCCTGTCTGGAAATAATGAGACCTTGAAGAGACATTAATTAACTTCCTATTTTAATCTGTGGCATCTATGTAGCTTCTAAGTTCTTTTAAAGAAGATTTATTTATTATCTATTTAGAAGAGCCATAGCTCCTTGAAGTTCTTTCCCAACAAAGCTTAAATCTGTCAAGTGTGATTTGTAATCAATTACAAATGCGACATGGACAGAAAGATACTAAGGAATTTAAAAATCAATATTTGTATATCCTTAATGTTTCAGCACATCTTCTCATAGCTTAATTCTTTTATTACAGCTGAAACTGAGACCCTAAATAATGTATTGAATTTTATATACCATCAGACTCCTGTCTCTAGCCTTCCTTCCTTACATTGACTCGCTGAATTGAGGGACTTTTATAGCCAGCCCTGGAAGTTTATTATCAGATAGCACCTTAATGACTGGAATAGACTCAAGGAGTTTCATTTAGGGGAATTTTAGGCCCAGAGCAAAAAGCATTGAAGCCCACTGGCCATCCAAACCCTGGTCTGAAGAGTTTGGCATTACTGACTAGTGAGGAACTTCAGCATGATCTGAGCCTGTACCTAGATGAGATAACCACTGTGACTCCAGCCAGCCCCTTATTGCCCGGCTGAAGAACAACATACGGCTGTCCCTATTCTACTCTCCTAATAGTCTGACTCCCACCTTCTTACAGCCTCCTTTTAAAAATTCCAAAACACCCTTATCCAGCACATTGGTAGTTCTGGATTTAGAAGTCTTCTACCCCCTCATCTGCTGATAGACTGAACGGTATCTTTTCTTACCCTCACATCTTATCAGCATTTTGACTGAGCACTGGGGACAGGAACCAAGAACTTTCAGAAATGGAAAATTTTGGCAAATGTGGCAGATAGGCTCACACCCTTGTTGCTGCCAGGTGCCAATGGATAGATGCATAGAACAATTGGCTGTGGCAATGCACCAAGGTGTACCCACTCAAGCTGTTGGAGGAGGGAGAGGCCACTTCAGTTGGTGTTAACAGTCCCTGCTTTTGAGGTTTTGCCTTCTGGGAGAAACAGGGACAATCCCAGCAGCTGCCAGAGCCACTTGTTGCCCTGGGGAAATTCATATATTATGTTCCATCTTTGTTTTTGTGGTTTTAAAAATATTTATGTTAGGGGAGCTTTTACTAGTACTTCCTCTTCAGTGGCTCAGAAGGCTAGTGCAGCTTTCTCCATGACAACAGTAGCTGTTTCTTGAGTGCACACTGAGTAGGTGGTGTCAGGTAGTACTGGGTTCTGAACTTAAATGATCTTGTGGAACTTTCACAACAACTTAGCCTGCTTCTTAGGCTTTAACCCCAGGGAGCTTCATTTTTATCATCTCTAATGCGAGATTAATAACACCTTCTTGACTGACGCTAGGGAGCTCGAAGTTGCCAAGGAATTCTGAGCTGAACCTTGATTGAATAAACATTTTAACAACAGATCCGATTTCTTGGGCAATGTAATCTGGAACACGTGGTGGAGAAGAACGGTGTTTTGTTTGTTGGTGAGCTATCTGCTGAGAAACAGAAAGCATCACACTGAAAACCAATAAAGGTCTAAACTGGAGGTTAAATGCTGCTTGCTGCTCTCCCTAAATAAATGGCTGAGAATTCTATACAAATAGTATTGCTTCTTAGGAGGCCCTACTACCTGTATTGCTGTGCTCCTGTTTGATATTAAGAAAACAAAGCATCCCAAAAGCTGTGCAAAAGCTGCTCAAAGACATTTAAGACAAACAAGTGCTGTGTTTTCCTACGGTGTCTTTTACTTCCAGGTCTGGCAAGGCAGTAATATTTGACAACTATCTGCTTGTAGCAATTCTGTGTGACACATACCTCACCTGATTTTACCCTAAGAACCTGTGGGCTGCTCATACAAGGAATCCTCAGAAAAGTTCGTGGAAGATACATATCACGAAAAATCATGTGTGGATTTTGAAATTCTTTTGAACCAAAATAAATTTATCTTTTCATTCTAAAAAAAAATATTTATGTTAAAGACAGAGTAAAAGAGAAAGAGAGAACTTCCATCTGTTGATTCACTTTCCCAAATGGCTGAAAAGGCCAGGGCTAGGCCAGGCCAAAGCTAAGACCCTAGAACTCCACTGGCTCTCCCTTACGGGTGCAGAGGGCCATCTGCTGCTGCTTTCTCAGGACCATTAGCAGGGAGCTGAATCAGAAGTGTAACAGACAGAACTTGAACTGCTGCTCATATGGGATGCCAGCATTGCAGGGGGCTGCTTCTGCCTCTGTGCATCACTGCCAGCTGTACCACGGTTCTTTTAATCAGTTTTCCTTTCATCGTTTTGACCATCTTCTAGAATGTAGTTTAATTGCGGACTCTATTCCTTGGCTTTCAGGTCAGTTTCTGTATGCTCTTTTCCTCTCCAGTTCTGACTCTAGTATGACTGGACAGCAAATTTTTATCTTAAAATCCTGGATGACAGGATAACTTGATTCTATACTAGTGGTTTTACCCCTTGGTACCTGGCCAAGAAAACCATTTGTGTTTCACTAAGGTAATTTCTTGTGTTATTTACTTTCTTTGTTTCTTTGTGTTATTTGTTTTCTTTGTTTCTCATTGTTTGCAAAGAGCTGAGTGTTAATAAGGAAGATTGCTTTGGGTGTTTACTCATCTCCCATTATTTGGTGATCACTGTAAGTATGAATACATCAGGTCTATAACTGATTAAATGACTCTAAGTGGGTGGATATTATTTCACAATGAAAAGTGTCCTTATTTTGAACAGTTACTTTGAGGGACTCCTTCCCATCACTGGCCCAGAGATTGAATAGGGAAAGTTTCATAAACCTGGCAGATATGTTCTGAGACATTGTATCAACAATTCTGATTCTTCTCTAAAACCCTAAGCAATGTTCTTAAATACAGATTTCTGACTGCTTTAAAGTCAACGGAATAGGTAAGAATGTCCAAAACTTGGGGGGGAAATCCTGGAACACCTAGAAAGTGTCTAATGTAAAACAGGACAAAAATTAATCAGACTAAATGAATTAATGACATCTGGGGATTTCCATCTTTCATTTAAAGTGTTGTGTGTTCTAATATTTCAATGTTTCACCTTCTAGGTTCAGGAAAACTGTTCCTGTGATTTCAGTGGTTTACTGTATTTTGGTGAAGTGTTGTTCTGTAACCAGTGAAGAAGTGTTTACTTTCCACTCCCTCTACGTAATTGCTCTAATCTTCAAAAATTTTTATAAATATGGTATATGTGGGGGGGCAATGTGATTGTCTTCATGAATTCATCAGAATCTGTCCTCATAACAGAATATATTTAGAAACATTGGCATATCTAAATCTCATGCATAAAATGCCTGGCTTGTAGGGTTTTCAGTCTTGCAGTGAGTAAATGGACTTCTCATATTTTAGCAGATCCAAAAACTTCAAAATACTAGACACTGTAGTTTTAAAAAAAATCTAGGTTTGTCATAGATTTGCCTTTTAATTTGGAGAATTTTCCAAGTGTGAGATTATATGGCAAAGGAAATTTAGTTACTGTATTTAAGGCAAATAGCCAATCAACAAACTATAACATACCTGCTTGTAGACTGTAACTCTGTTCATTGTTTTTAGACTGCTAACTTGGAGAGTTTTCTGGGTCTGAGACTAACATGGATACTCAACCTTTCATGCTGTACTTACATGAATTGTCAGTTATCATGTCTACTATTTGATTGTATCCCTATTCATTATTTTTAAGATGTCAGCCTGATTTATCTTGTGCTTGGTGTTTTCCTATTTGAGTGTGTGCCTACTGACTGTAAGAAGTCTACAGAAGTACAATTCTCAGCAGGATAATGCCTGGCACTTTGAGATGATGATTTGCACCTACAGAATAAACGAAACTAAGTTTAACAATGGACTCCAGGTAAATTTAGTTTGAGAGCCACTTGTTTAACCTCTCTGTTGCTCAAATTGGGACAAAATTGTTCTTTGAAATGCCTCCTGGTCATGACTTCCCTTCCAACATGGCACCAGATGAATAGCTGGGTCAAATCTAACTGGGCAATGAGGGATAAGTAAAGTTTAGCTGCAGGATGGCTGATCAGCATTGTGCCCCCCAAAAGATCATGATCACAAAGAGGAAATAAATATCAAGATGGAATCACAGGTTTTAATCCTAAACAAAATTAGGTTAAAACCAAGAGGTTTTTAAGGGAGGGTCATTATGTGTGATTGCCTGCTAGTAACTGTCACAAAAGACTCTGATAGAACTATACCCATTAAAGAGTACCCCAATTTCAAAAGAGAAATACTAACTAGAAGTGATACCTGCCATCCTCACATAGAGTACTAGATTCTATAGACAGCACCTACAGCACACACAGGGAGGTGTTGAGAAAGGGCTTTGACCTCTTTGTACATGAGAAGCAAGGATTAGGACTGGAAGGAATGACTCAAAATTTGGGGAAAATAAAATGACTAATGGTACACATTTCAAAAATGTGGACATTCCACCAAAGACTGGCTGTGGTGTCTGAGAATAACAGCCACTTGTGAAGTACTGCAGGAGACAGAGAGCTCAGTTTTGGTCATCTCACCACAGTGCATACAGCTTACTATGTGCTGCCGCTTCTGTAACAATAAGGATCTTACTGCTTACTTCAGGCCCTATGGTAAAAACTAACCTGTACTATTTGATAACTGAAATGGTCCTGTAAAACTGAATCATATTTTAATCCATCCACCTTGCCCTCAGACTCCCCTGGGGAAACTATGTGACTGATTATAGGTCATGTAACAGATATGTCTGATTAGGCTGGATCTGACCAATATCCCCTTACAGGTTACAGATTGGGAACTCTTTGTGTATCAAAACAGCTTCACAGGACAGGACAATCAAGGGTTGGATATGAAGTAGGAACTCTCCCAGAAACTTCAGAATCAATAGCACTGCCACGAGGTATCTTAGCCCAGAAAGCTGAGCTCAAAGCACTCTCCCATCCCTTGCAGCTTAGAGGAAGCACAAGAATAAATATCCACAGCATTGAAAGGGGAATATTGATGGCCTTGGCTGCTCCTGGGTTAGCGATGATGTACTTGGGCCTCCTTTTTATTCAAAGAAAATAGAAAAACATACAGAAGTCTGCCAGTTTCCCAAACTTGCCTCACAGTTATGTCTTCCACTGGTAGGATCTTATTATCTCTGTCCCACAGTTAGGAATGGGGACTGAATTTGGCACATTGAAGCCTTGGCCAATTATATTCAAAGTGTCATAAATGACAGAGCCAGAGGACAGTGCTTAATAAATAACAGAAGTTTCCTACTGAGGCAAGTAGTTCTCTAAAGCTACAGCTGCCTAGGGGGAAAACATGCCTCCCCTGAAACAGAATACTGTGTAGACATCGTTGATAATTCCACAACTATCTCCTTAGCTCACCAAGATAAACACACTCAGGTTGGTTATATGTTTTAATCTATGGCTCTCCTTCTGCTATGGGACTGAACAATTCTGTAGGAAAAATAATAATCTTTCTGGTTTTCATTACAGGGAGAGGAATGCTAGTGTGTCATCATTGTGGAATGAGGAGGCACCTGCAAGATAAAGCTGTGCAAAGATAAACTGGGCCAGAATCCATCATGGTTAAGTTCACATGCAGCTGTCCATATTCTTTGATCCTCTATTCCTGATTCCTCCTTCCTTGTAGCCTCCTTTAAAATCCCCAAATCATCCTCTTTCAGCAGGGTGGCAAATCCTGGGACAGAAGTATGCTACCCCCTCATCTTCAATAGATTAAATTGTCTATTTCTTTTATGCTTAAACTTGTGCTTTTTATTTTCAATCAGCATTGGGAACAAGGAATGAGATTTTAGTAACAACCACTTTGAGAATGTGGAAAGAACTTGAATTTTATAAGAAATAACCCAAGCTGGGATGTGGAGTTGTCCACAACTATGGTTGTAAAGGCAGTGGTCCTAACAGTGCTGTGCTGCCCAGTACACTGCCTGCACCCAGATAACATGCAGGCTATGCCTGCAGGGTCTTGGCTCTTTAGGAAACATAGAGACATAATGAGATTCATGGGTGATAGAAAACCACTGCAGACTCGGTTGGCTGGGGAAGTGATGGCAGAATGAGAACAGAACAAACATGGGTGTTTTTATTTTTTTTTAAGATTTATTTTATTTGAAAGGCTGAGTTACAGAGGGAGAGGGATAGATGCAGATAGGGAGGTCTTCCATCCACTGGTTCAATCCCCAAATGACTCCAATGTCTAGAGCTGGACAAGGACAAACCAAGGATCCAGGAGCTTCTTCTGGATCTCCCCCATGGGCACAAGTACCCAATAACTTGGGCCATCTTTTGAGCTTTTCCCAGGCATGGTAGCAGGGAGCAGGATTGAAAGTGGTACAGCTGCTACTTGAACTGGTGCCCAAATGGGATTCTGGTCTTGCAGGCAGCAGCCTAACCCATTATGCCAGAATGTCAGCCCCCAAACTTGGGGAAAAATACCCAGGATCACCTAGCCATCAGGGAAATGCAAATAAAAACCACAATGAGGTTTTACCTCAAGCTAATTAGAGTGGCTATAACTCAAAAAATTTAAAAAATGCAGCAAGGATGGGAGAAAAAACATACATTAATATACTGTTGTTGGCAATGTAATTAGGTATAACTATTATCAAAGAGTGTACAGACAATCCTCAGAAATCTGGAAATAGATATACCAATGAACAAGCCATCCTACTCCTGGGAGTTTACTCAAAGGGAATGAAATCAGCCAATAAAAGGGATGTGATGCCCCCAGGTTTATAGAAGCTAAATTAGCAATAGCTAAAATATGGAATCAGTGCAGATGTCCATCAACCAATAACTGGATAAATGAAATGTGGTAGATATATATTACAGAATAATACTCAGCCATAAAAAGACTGAAACCCTATCTTTTGCAGCACAATGAAAATTTGGGAAGTAATCAATGGTGAGAGCATAAAGAAAAAGATCTTTTAGAATGTGGTAACATGTTTGTAACTAGACTGAGGGGAAAGAGGTATTGAAGAAAGGTATGAAAAAGATAGTCGTATGGGATGTAACACACATGGAAAATTATATAGACTAGGGGAGAAAATAGTCCAAGACTTAAGAGAAAAAAGAACTCAGCTCAGAATACTGTACCCTGCAAAGCTCTCATTTTGAATGAAGGTGAAATAAACACCTTCCATAACAAACAGACATTGAAAGAATTTGTCACCACTCATCTTACAAAAGATGCCTACAAAAGCCTTGCAAAAGATGCTTAAGGATGTGTTACACATAAGAACAAAGAAAGATAGTCATCATTATGCAAGAATGTGAAGGCAGAAAATCTGCCAATAAACACAAAGGAAATGCAATGTAAACAATCGGTATATTTATGGAAAAAT
The DNA here is from genome assembly GCF_964237555.1 of Oryctolagus cuniculus. Classification (NCBI taxonomy): domain Eukaryota; kingdom Metazoa; phylum Chordata; class Mammalia; order Lagomorpha; family Leporidae; genus Oryctolagus; species Oryctolagus cuniculus. The sequence goes on along the minus strand of NC_091444.1, from coordinate 100,362,527 downwards.
AGTAGGGGCAAGTCATTATTTATCAATAGTAACCATGAATTTAAATGGTGCTAACTCTCCAGTTAAGATACACATGGATTAAAAAATAATACCTATCTATTTGCTGCCTACAGGAAACATACCTCACCAACAAAGATACAAAAAGTAAAAGGAAGAAAAGTATATCCCATGCTAACAAGGCAAAAAAGCACAGGGGTAGCCATCCTAATACTGGAAAAAATAGACTTTAACACAAAAACTATTAAAAGTGAGAAAGAAAGACACTATATAATGATTAAAGAATCAATTCAACATGAAGATATGACTATAATAAACATGTACCCAAGTACAGGGTGTATCAGCTATTTAAAGTAAATATGAATGAATATTAATAAACAGAGACATAGACTTGAATACAGTACTAATGTATGATTTTAATATTGTCTATAGTCAATGCACAGATCAACTAGATAAAATCAACAAAACCAACAGTACTAATTGACACTATGTTCCACTTGGACCTAATTGATATCTACAGAACTGTTCAGTCCACAGTTGCACAATACACATTCTTCCCATCAGTGTGTGGAACTTCCTCTAAAATATATTTGCATGTTTAGTTATAAAGCAAGTCTCAGCAAATTAAAAAAATCATACCATGCGTCTTCTCTGATCACAATGGACTGTAGTTGGTTGTAGCAGGGGGCAATCTTTCCTGCTGAGCACCCTGCAGAGATGGAGAAGCCATCTGTGTCTGTGTGTGCAGCACGTCAGGAAGCTTTGTGCAGATTTCAGAAAGGAGAAGCAGTAGTTACCATTGCTGAGGGACTTCGAGGTGGTGGGACTCATTGCTCCCTGTCACTCATGGTAGTCCCATGAGGAGTCTTTTGTGAAGCAACTGGAAGTACACAGAACATTCAAGAGTGCTACCAGGAGGCAGTGGACACAGGAAGAAGGAGCACTAAGGACCCTGAGCCCAGATAGGGGTGCATTGACAACAGGACCCCAACTGACCTATACATTCATGCATTGATGTCCCAGTTCTCCAACTTTCATAAACACTTTGCAGAGGAATTATGTCTCTCCATCCTTTACTTTCTGTGCATCACAGAGTATTTGCACTTAAAACTTTATGTATGTATGAGATTCTAGTTCTTTGTGTTAAGTCTTCTGTTAATTGGGAGCATGGTCTTGGTGGTCTCAGGTTTTTGTCACTATTGCCAATTATATAAACAAAGATAATAGAATTGAAAATTAAATATGATTATCATTGTAATAAATATAAGAAGAAGATATTTGATGAGGAACATTCAAGTAATAAACACACAGGCAGTATCAATGTTAAGAATACTTCTTTTTAAACAATTAGTTGAGTGCAGGAGCTAGGAAAATGGATAATGCACCAGTAACAATGATAATAATGTTTTCTCTTTGGAAAATAAAAATCATGCAGTAACATCAAAAATTTAGTTTTCTGAGTATCTTGACATCTGGATTTGAATTTTAATTACAAATAAAGGCAAGACTACAAATGAATACAGACTTATTTCACATATCATCAGATTTGGTGCTGAAAATAAAAACAAATGATTTGTAATAACTGCTCAGAATAAATTATAATGCTCCAAATCTTTATATTAAATCCTCCTTGAAACTATAAAATGAGAAATCCTCTTCTATGCAACAAAAAAGTAATACTATCAATACCTTTAGGAGTATGCATATTTTTCTTGTTATATTTAGACATTGTTTTTATCTCCTTCACTTTATAAGACTAATAGGTTTCATTTAGGGATTCTTTCTGAGGGAAATCTCATATGAGATTAAGCCAATGTTGCAAATTTAAAATTCGAATTCCACAGTAGACAGACAAAAGTATTTGAATTTATATGGCTAATTCCTTATATTTTTTTTGAGAGGTTGAGTTACAGACAGTGAAAAGTAGAGTCAGAAAGGTCTTCCATCCACTGGTTCACTCCCCAATTGGCCGCAATGGCCAGAGCTGTGCTGATTCGAAGTCAGGAGCCAGGAGCTTCTTCCAGGTCGTATATGCCAGTGCAGGGACCCAAGGACTTGGACCATCTTCTCCTGCTTTCCCAGGCCATAACAGAGAGCTGGACTGGAAGTGGAGCAGCCAGGACTTGAACAAGTTCCCATATGGAATGCAGGGACTGCAGGCAGTGGCTTTACCTGCTAAGGCACAACACCTGCAGCAACTTTTCCTGCTATGCCATAGCACCGGTCCCCAAGCAATTATGTCATATATTGTTATTATATATTCATTAATAGTGACTCTTCAACTAAACTGTGAACTTAAAGTTAATGACTCTATGTCAGAAGCTCAGGATAAATATTGGGGGGTTCTTTCAAAATTTATGGTAAAACATATTTTATTCACAAAAGACCAAATAAATGCGAATAAGTACTTATACAGGGACAAAAACCAGCATAACAATATTTACTGCTGGATCGAAGTTAGAGCCCCAATGCATGTGCAAACATACAACTTTATTTCTCTTTAATCTCTTACATAACTTTCATCTGTCAATAGCAACAAATTAATTAAAGGATAACTCAATAGTTTTTCACTTAACTTTAAGCTAGCTTTAGATAATTGACAAGGTCTGAATTTAATTGAAAGGCTATTCTCCCCTTTTTTTTTTAATTTCTCTCCCTAGCCTCTGCCTATTCCAAGAAGAACTAATCCATGTAACAGTATGAGAGGATTTCTTTATTTAGATGTCCATAAAATATACGCTAATATACTTTGAAAGTAGGATTTGCTGAAAATCAGCTCTTCACCAACATATATGGGGTGCGGTGGAGAGAATAATAATTTTCCCTGAATATATTACATATTCAAGAACACTTTTAGGTAATGCATGCTTATAAATATCAGGAAGATCATGTTGTTAACCAAAGGGCACTCCATAAGCAAAATGTCAAAAGGGGTCTTAATTGAAATGAAAATTTAATTTCATTTTAAAAGTATTGTTTATCAGGGCTGACACTGTGGCACAGCAGGTTAACACCCTGGCCTGAAGCGCCGGCATCCTATATGGGCTCCAGTTTGAGACCCAGCTACTCCTCTTCTGATCTAGCTCTCTGCTATGTGGCCTGGGAAAGCAGTAGATGATGGCGCAAGTCCTTGAGCTCCTACACCCATGTGGGAGACCCGGAAGAAGCTCCTGGCTCCTGGCTTCAGATCAGCACAGCTCTGACCATTGCAGCCAATTGGGGGAGTGAATCAATGGATGGAAGACCTCTCTCTCTCTCTGCCTCTTCACTCTGTGTAACTCTGTAGCATGTAACATATATATTTCATATGTTAAACATACCTACATAAAAAGCATAAATTGGTTGCTGTTTTGCTTTTTTTCCTCCTTTTTTGGGTAATTTTTTCCTATGCAAATAATGGGAAAAACAGCTGTATAATTGTAGAATTTTTTTTTTGACAGGCAGAATGGACAGTGAGAGAGAGAGACAGAGAGAAAGGTCTTCCTTTTGCCGTTGGTTCACCCTCCAATGGCCGCCGCGGCTGGCGTGCTGCGGCCGGTGCACCGCGCTGATCCGATGGCAGGAGCCAGGAGCCAGGTGCTTCTCCTGGTCTCCCATGGGGTGCAGGGCCCAAGCACTTGGGCCATCCTCCACTGCACTCCCTGGCCACAGCAGAGAGCTGGCCTGGAAGAGGGGCAACCGGGACAGAATCCGGTGCCCCGACCGGGACTAGAACCCGGTGTGCCAGCGCCGCTAGGCGGAGGATTAGCCTAGTGAGCCGTGGCGCCGGCCTGTAGAATTTTTTGAGAGAATGAGATGTCTATATATTAACGACAATTTTTTTAAATAAAAGTTCCTAAAAGAGGGGGAAAAAAAGAAATTGCAAAGCAGTGTTTTGTTATTTATTTATTTATATAAAGGGGACAAGTTTCATGTTAACCATGATCAACGTGTTTGGTTAAAAGCAGTTTACAGCATCCAGCGGGCACTCAAGGTCAGCACCCCACATCATCATGAGCTTCCCACGTTGCCCACGAGCTGGGCCCTGGGCCTCAAGCACAGGAGGGGAAGGCTCAGAAGGGACTCAGTAGTCAAGAGCAGACAGTTTTCAAAGGCGTGCAAGAAAAGCCAAACTCTTCAGCTCCCCCAGGCCTAAGCACCAACGTCCTCCAGGGGGCCACTCTCTCCTGCCCTGCCCCACCGTGTGCTCTCACTGGAGTGGGCTCCCATCACAGTTGATCTCTGCAAAGGAGCTATGAGCATGCATACCTGCCCCAGGACTACTGCCTGCGATTCCTAAATGGGTGAATTATATGGTGTAGGAGTTATAGCTCAACATCAAGAAGAAAGTAATTTAGGAAGGAAACTGATGAGCCTTGATTATTGTTTAGGTGTGAAATAATACTGGCAGGGAAAAACAAGTTTTGTTGTGTTGTGTTTTGTATTTGATTACTCAGTGGGGCAGAAGGGAGTGACATGAAACAGAAAATATACAAACCTTATATAAGGAGGTGACATATAAGGAAATGACAAGCTTAGAACAAATTTGATCAGCTAGAGATGAAGCCATATCACTGAAGCTCAAGAGCAACCCCTAGGCTGGAGAAGATACACTTGGAGCCAGAACCATTACAATGGGTCATTGAAATCATTGAAGCGGGCAAGAAAGGACCAGGCAGGAGTCTGAGGGCTTCTGGTGTGTAGAGTCTTGCATGGGGAGTGGAATCACCTAAAGGGAGACAATTTCTTGAGACAGCACATATAAAAAAGCAAAGTCATGTGTAACATGTGTCAACTAAAGCAAGACTTCCAGGTGGTAGAGCTTCATTAATGTGTTTAGAAAACCCAAGAATCAGGAGGGAAATGGAGGCCTTATAGAGAAAGCAATACATTCTCTTTCTTCAAGTGATGTCCATTTTTCCTAATTGTGTTATTTTAGAATATTAAGTTTCCACAAGTAAAATCAAAATAATTTCAAAATATCATATATAAAAGAGATCCTTGGTCAAAATTGTCACTCAGTGCTAGCAAATTTCACTTGTCACACTGCTGCTAAAAGCTTTTCAAATGAAAGATGGTATCTTTCTAAGGAGTCTATAAAGTTAATATTATTTTAAATCAGTGATTCCTTATCAAGTCAATTTTCAGAAGGAGGTCAGTTTTTGTAAAATATTCTATTACTGGATATTTGAAAAAGTTTATATTCCTACTTAGTGTTCAGAGTAACTTCATTAATATTTACAACATGCTGCTTAGAATGTGCTTTTTCGCCAGTGCCGCAGCTCACTTTGCTAATCTTCTGCCTGTGGCGCCGGCACCCCAGGTTCTAGTCCCAGCCGGGGCACTGGATTCTGTCCCAGTTGCTCCTCTTCCAGGCCAGCTCTCTGCTGTGGCCCAGGAGTGTAGTGGAGGATGGCCCAAGTCCTTGGGCCTGCACCCGCATGGGAGACCAGGAGGAAGCACCTGGCTCCTGGCTTTGGATCAGCGCAGCACGCCGGCCGTAGTGGCCATTTGGGGGGTGAACCAATGGAAAGGAAGACCTTTCTCTCTGTCTCTCTCTCTCTCACTGTCTAAATCTGCCTGTCAAAAATAGTAATAATAATAATAAAGAATGTGCTTTTTCAAGAAAACTCACTGGGACTACTTGCCTTGGAAGTTACCTGCTTTTCAAAAGTAGTATACCAAGAGAAAAAGGTACTCTAACACATTGTTTGTAGAATGTAAACTAGTACAATCACTATTGAAGACAGTATAGTGATTCCTCAGAATCTAACAACTGGTTTACCATATAAGCTAGCCATCCCATTCCTGGGAATTTACCCAAAGGAAATGAAATCAGCTTATGAAAAAGATATCTGAATTATCCGTACTCCCATATGTATGGCAGCTCAATTCACAATAGTTAAGATATGGAATCAGCCCAGTTGTCCATCAACTGATGACTAGATAAAGAAAATGTGTGTGTGTATTTGTATATATATAAATGTGGCATATGTATAAATGTGGCATATAAATAAATGCGGTATTTTATATATTATGTATGGCATATAAATAAATGTGACATTATATATATATATATATATATATAGCTACTACTCAGGCATAAAGATGAATGAATTCCTGACTATTGCAACAAAAAGACACAATTATGCTTAGTGAAATAATGCAATCATGACCAATATATGTATTTTCTCTGATTTGTGTTCACTAATATATACAGTACAAAAATATAGTATATGTGATTGAAATTGACATCTTGAGATTTGATTATTGTTTATAGCCTTTTTCTATACTCTTAGGAACAGTGGTCTTTAATTCTTTAGTGGAGGATTAGCTTGTGGCTATAAAGTAAATTGAAAGTATGTCATTGCAAAAATCAAAAGAAAACAAGAAAGGAAGGAGAAGGGATGCGAAGGGAGGCATGACCATGGGAAGTATCATTTTGTACTTAAAAACTGTATATACGAAGTACAAGAAATGTCCTCTTTATATAAATAAATGAATTTATTTTAAAAACAATCAAATGAAACATTTACTAAAACTTTTCCGAAGTATTTACTTGTCTTTGCTTCCAATCTCAGCCAATATTTAATTATTCAGGAGATGAGTATTTGTATGAACTTGAGTTCTGTATTGCTTTCTTCATGTCCACTTGATGATTTTATTGTGTGTCAGTCCTTCTTCCATTAGAAAGGTCATGAAAGTGAAATTGAGGTAAGCTGAAACAATTAGTTACAAGCTGGCTTTACTCTGAGTGTGCAGTTCCCTGCCCATCGATATGTGCTAGTGCTTGCAGGGCAAGTTCTGTCAGTAATCTATGGAGATCCTTTCTTCTGTAGGTGAAACCTGAAAGTTCTTGTGCAAAGACCATGCCTGACTCTGCTCTCTGTTTTATTCCTGAGTGTGTAATTCAGGAGACTTAAATAGATTCACACTGTGTAAAACAGTGAGCAGAACTTTGCACACCCCTTCACTCAGTCTGTTCCTCCCTCCCTCTATCCTCTGGTTACCACTATTTTACTTCATGAATATAGCTTCCCCAACTCCATTTACTTTGGAAGACACTAAAGTGTGTTTTGCACAAACAAAGGAGCCAGCCATAATCCTTGACTGTAATGTGCACTCTTCTCCATTACTGCTTTCTTCATTCCTTCATTCACTCAGTCCTTCAGGACAAGCGAGTTTAGGGTGTGCTTTCACTGGGGGAGAAGCTGTGTGGCACACATTGGCTGTATGGACATTTCTGCTCTTTCCTATTTCATGCTTCCTTGCTTTAACTCCTGCTCCATGCTCTTTCCCATGGTCTGAGAATGACCATCCAATGGTTACATTAACTCACATGTAATTTTTTAAAAAAAATTTTTCTCGCCGGCGCCGTGGCTCACTAGGCTAATCCTCCACCTAGTGGCGCCGGCACACCGGGTTCTAGTCCTGGTCGGGGCGCCGGATTCTGTCCCGGTTGCCCCTCTTCCAGGCCAGCTCTCTGCTGTGGCCAGGGAGTGCAGTGGAGGATGGCCCAGGTGCTTGGGCCCTGCACCCCATGGGAGACCAGGAAAAGCACCTGGCTCCTGGCTCCTGCCATCGGATCAGCGCGGTGCGCCGGCTGCAGCGCGCCGGCCGCGGCGGCCATTGGAGGGTGAACCAACGGCAAAAAGAAGACCTTTCTCTCTCTCTCTGTCTCTCTCTCTCACTGTCCACTCTGCCTGTCAAAAAAAAATTTTTTTTCTCTATTCTAGAGCTTCAAGCCCTATTTTATGTTATACCATAATCCAACATTCGGGATCCTATTTTGGGCCACGCCCCATTCCAGCAAGGACTGCCCTGCCCCAGCTTCTCTGGATATAACATGGGGAGTAGATCCCTCCAGCTAGGGCCAGGAAAGGGCCTCATGCATGTGGCAAACCCAAGAGGTGACTGCCTGATGAATTGAAGTCTCATGGATCAATCCTTTCTTTGAAAAGACCTTGGAAGGAGTCAAAAATTGCTTCCAGTATAAAGCAGATGCTCACGACCATAACTCTCATTGGCTTTGCACAACACACACACACACACACACACACACATGCACAAACACACAAATAGGGTAGTTTCATATCAGATAAAACATGTAGACCCATGTTGCCAATACCATGCAGCAATATACAGAGAATAATCTTTCCCTCATTTAAGTAACTTGGTTATTGTCTAGTTTATTATTTATATTACATTTTGGCATCTGTATTTTATGTTCAATTATTATAAACTACACAAAATATAAAATTTTCCATTTTATCATTTTGAAAGAATATATGTCAAGAGGGTCAAGTAACCATTCTCCACATTATTATTATTATTTTTGCTTATTTTTTAAAGATTTATCCATTTATCTGAGTCAGCATTCAGGAGAGGAAGAGAGAGAGAGAGAGAGAGAGAGAGAGAGAGGTCCTCCATCTGCTCATTCATTCTCCAGATGGCCATGATAACCAGGGCTGAGTCTGTCTGAAGCCAGGGGCTAAGAGCTTCTTCTGGGTCTCCCACATGCGTGTAAGGGCCCAAAGCACTTGGACCATACTTCGCTGCTTTTCCAGGCCATTAGCAGGGAGCTGGACTGGAAGTGGATCAGCCGAGAGTCCAGTAAGCACCTTTATGGAATGCTGGTGTTGCAGGTGGTGGCTTTATCTTCTACACCACAGCACCTGCCCCTCCACATAATTTTTAGATCTGAGTAGTCAACTCTCCATTTCTACTTTTCCTTCAGCCCCTGGAAACCATTTTACTTTTAGATTCTGAGAATTTGATTCCTCTACATGTCCTGTACTATGTAGTTTAATAGAAACAAAAACAGGCATAGATCAGAGAGCATACAGCCCTGATTTTACTAAGTACTTAAAAATGTTGACCCTAAACCAAATCTCCTGCCCATTCTGTATGTATTTCATACAATCTATCATTCACTCTTTCTTTCACAAGTGTATTTCAGAAGGTGATGTAAGTCAAAGACAAAAAAGTGTTGATTGTAAATCTCTGTTGTTTCACATTTCATTCCTTCCTTTAGTTCCTGCTTATGGTTTGCAAGTCTCTGTCCACTTTTTCAGAGAACACTGAGCCAAAGATGTTATGACCTCAGTGTAATCTTTCAGAGGACATTCAAGGACGTTTTAGCCTCTAGTCCAATCTTATGTGAATGGAAGTAAGAGGAGGACTGCTATACAGAAAGAGCATCTCTGGCTTCAGTGAGCTTAAAACACTGACTTCAGGTCTCCATTCTTGCTCATTATGCACTTTATCCATTCTCCCACTCACTAACTTATGCACAACAAATTTGTTTCAGTAAGAATGTGCTTACATCAGAGAGAAACACAGTTCAACACATTTTTTGTTTATTTGTTTTGAAGAACTACTTTGTGATTCCTTACAAATGTCCTACTCTATGGATTGAAGTGCATTTCCTTTTTCCTTTCTGAGAACACCTACCCAATGTTACTAGGTAGCTTATATGTGGGATTTCAAAAATACTCAACTCAGGAGTTCCTGTGCAATTTTTTCATTATGCCATTTTCTACCATGAAATATTGCCTCTCACAATCCATTTATGGCTCCCGATATATTCCAATGGTAAGAAACTGTCCCTGCTTCTCTGGAATCTGCTAATTAGCAGATATCCTGGATCTGACCAGAAAGTGGTTTACAGGGACTTCACACACAGGACCTAGGTGCTTTTTCATTGATGCCTACTGGCACCAACAATCTAGCAAACATTTTAGATGGGTTCAGAAACTTCTGCCACTTCAGATTGGGTGCCAGAACTCAAAGCCACAGACACACACCTGCATGTGTTTCATCTGTGAAAACGTTGAGGCTGATGTTACCAATATTATGAAGGAATGATATATGGAGTACAGACTTCCTAGCATACCCACTGCACATGGTTGAACTCTTGTCGCAGACCCAGGAGGATACAATCTGATGATTGGACCTCACATTGGCAATCATTTCCTTAAAATATTTTAAAAGAATGCAACAAACTGTTCTACTTTAAGAAGCTTTGTATTGAAGTCTTGTGTATGTGTGTGTGTGTGTGTGTGTGTTTCTCTTTTGCTTTAGCACAAACACCAAAATTTGAGGTTCCTATTGGAAAAATCATCTAGAGCAATGTGGCTACTATTATGAATAAACTAACAGACAGAATAACCAATTCAAAGTCTAAGCAACATTGTTATCTAACAGATTATTTTTAGTTAAGATATTAATTTGGTGTAAATATAATTTATGTTGTTACATCATACTTAATTTTAAGCACAGACTAAAAGAATATCAAATATATTCACACAGAATGCCATAAATCTTTACAACTGTTCCCTACCAGCTACCTAGTTCTTCATTTCCTCCAAATAGTCCCTGGAAATAACAATTAGATCAGCCAATACTGTGATATTGACCCCTTTGTATATATTATATAATAGAGTTTGATTGAATGGAAACAAAAGGTGGACTGCTATACAGAAAAGTAACAGATCTAGCTTTAGTAAGCACTTTAAACTGACTTTAGGTCTGTGTTCTTACTCTTTCTGTACTTTATTAATTCTTCCACTCACTAATTTGCCCACAAGAAGTCTGTTTCAGGATGTGCTTAAATTACAGGGAAACAGAGTTGAACACATTTGTGTTTGGAACAACTACTTTATAACTCCTTGCTGAATGTCCTGCTCTATGGCCTGGAATCTTCTTTCTTTCTCCTTTCTGAAAACATATGCCCAATGTTAATTTGAGCTCATATGTAATATTTGAAAACACATCAGACACATTCTAAACTATACCCCTGTCCAATTTTTCTTTATGCTAGTTATAGTCATTTGCTGTTTCCACTAAAGTATCCCAAGAATGACTATGATAGAGTCTGACACAGGTATGCAGTAAAAAAGAAATAGGTGATATTATTGAAACCAACAAGACTTGTCTCCATCAGGAAGGGAATATCTACATACTCAGGTGATCTATATGTGTCTTTCCAGAAAAGACAAATTATCGTATAATGAAATTTCAGAGAGCATTCTTATTTCTGCAACACTATACCAATTTTTTTTTTGACAGGCAGAGTGAACAGTAAGAGAGAGAGACAGAGAGAAAGGTCTTCCTTTTTCCATTGGTTCACCACCCAATGGCCACTGCGGCGGACGTGCTGAAGCCAGCGCACGGTGCTAATCCGAAGCCAGGAGCCAGGTGCTTTTCCTGGTCTCCCATGGGGTGCAGGGCCCAAGGACTTGGGCCATCCTCCACTGCCTCCCCGGGCCATAGCAGAGAGCTGGACTGGAAGAGGGGCAACTGGGATAGAATCCGGCATGCCGACGGGGACTAGAACCTGGTGTGCTGGCACTGCAGGCAGAGGATTAGACTATTGAGCCGCGATGCCGGCCTACCAATTTTTGAGTACATAAATGTTTACATTGTTGAAATGTTTCACTTGTCACATTTATTTATATTCTAAATTAATATTTCCACAAACAAAAGGAATATAGAGTCCTCTCAACCTCATTTACACTATATTATTTATTTCATATTTAACCTTAGAGCACACAAGAAAGGGTGAAGTTCTTGTGTTAGCTGTAAATTGTTTCCAATAATGGGGTTTTATCTCTGTATCCCTTCTTTTTTTAAAGATTTAATTATTTATTTGAAAGGAAGATTTACAGAGAGGCAGAGGCAAAGAAAGAGAGAGGGAGAGAGCGGTCTTCCATCCACTGGTTCACTCCCCAGATGACTGCAATGGCCAAAGCCAGGAGCCAGGAGCTTCTTCTGGGTCTCCCATATGGGTGCAGGGGCCCAAGGACTTGGGCCATCTTCCACTGCTTTCCCAGGCCATAGCAGAGAGCTGGATTGGAAATGGAGCAGCCTGGATTCCAACCAGCACCCATAAAGGATGTCAACACTGCAGGTGGCAGCTTTACCTGTTATACCATAGTGCTGCCCCTCACTTTGGTTTTAAATTTCTCTTAAGGCTCTTCATCTCCTCCACTGAGCTCTTCATGCTTTGAAAAATTAAAGCCAGATGTTTTTGTTGACACTCTCAAGCCTTCCTTTCTCAGGGCATATGAAGTATTTTGGCCCTCAACACACATGCAGTGAAGTGGAAGGCAGAGATCTCAGACCATCAAAGTGAATTGGAAAGAACTAATTAACAATATAGAAGTGATATTTAACATTTATTTTTCCTTTCCTGATTTTTTACTCTAAATTTTTTTCTCCCAAAGTTACTATAAGCTACACTTTTACCTATATGGTAAGCTTTAATACTTTCCATTGAATTAGAATGGAGTTACTGTAACATACATCAGCTTAGAAATATATTGTAATTCTCTTTCTCCTACTCTATGTTCATTTATATGGACTTGTGTTCTCTTATTTACTTTTTGTGTTATAATTAATTTTACTTTACTTTTAGTGCTGAAATCCACCCAAATGATTCCTACCTAACTGTTCTATTATTTTTCAGACTTACCACAATGAACCCTTTTAAAAATTCTTGCTTTCTGGCACAATTCAATGTCTAAGGCTCATGTTTTGCTTGCTTTGTAGCAGATCTGGGGTTTATAATAGAAACAACAATGTCTGGACCACACAGTGGCTTCTTCACACCAATGTCATTTTTTTTCCATTTTACCTTTCCAGGAAATATGTCATTTATGAAAAAAATAATGGATTCTGACATTTTCCAATTTAAATTCAAGTTTCAAATTGAGCTACTTTTATTTTAGCATTTTCTTCTATATTAATATTAGCATTTCATAAAATCTTAGAGTTTTCTTTCTTGCTCATTTACATGTAGAATGTCAACCCTGTCTCAACCAGAGCAAACTGTTGGATTTCTTTAATTCAAAAGACATTGTTCTAGTTGCTGTAGTACTCTGAGACCAGAAAGAGATAAATGATACTAAAAGGACAACAGGAAGTTTATCTAAAATATCCTTGTTGAATATTTTTTAGATTTACAATACTTATTTTGCTAATCCTCTGCCTGCAGCGCCGGCACACCGGGTTCTAGTCCCGGTTGGGGCACCAGATTCTGTTCCGGTTGCTCCTCTTCCAGTCCAGCTCTCTGCTGTGGCCCGGGAGTGCAGTGGAGGATGGCCCAAGTCCTTGGGCCCTGCACCCCATGGGAGACCAGGAGGAAGCACCTGGCTCCTGGCTTCGGATCAGTGTGGTGCGCCAGCCACAGCGGCCATTGAGGGATGAACCAACAGAAAAGGAAGACCTTTCTCTCTGTCTCTTTCTCTCACTGTCCACTCTGCCTGTCAAATAAATAAATAAATAAATACAAATATATGCTAATTTTTTTTTGTTTGGGGTAAATTCCTAGAAGTGGGATGGAGGTGTGTCCATATATTCTTCCACAGTGGTTGTGCCAGTCTACATTTCTGCCAACAGTGGATTAAGGTACCTTTTCCCCACATCCTTGCCAGCATTTGTTGTTTGTTGATTTCTACATGAAAGCCATTCTAACTGGGTTGAGGTGAAATCTTGTTGTTTTGATTTGCATTTTGCTGATGGATAGTTATCCTGAGCAGTTTTTCATGTATGTTGACTATTTGGATTTCCTCTTTTGAAAATGCCTGTTCAAATCCTTTGCCAATTTCTTAACTGGATTGTTTGTTTTATTTTTGTTGAGTTTCTTGAGCTAGTCATAGATTCTGGATATTAATCCTTTTTCAGTTGCATAGTTTGCAAATGTTTCCTCCCCTTCTGTAGGATTGCCTCTTCATTTTGGTGAGTGCTTCTTGCCATGCTGAAACTTCTCAATTTGGTGTAATCCAATTTGTCAATTTTGGCTTTGATTGCCTGTGTTCCTGGGATCTTTTCAAATAAGTCTTTTTTTTTAAGATTTATTTATTTGAAAGAGTTATGTTATGTTATGCCCAGTTCGATTGTCCCCAGAGACCACCAAGGGGCTGATACCGCTGTAAAACACAGAAGAGTTTTGTTGCAGGCCTGGGTCTTGGCTCTCAGTCATCATTGGCACAGCAGATCCGAATTGAGAACCCAGACTATTCAGTTAATGGGGTTTTTACAGGGTTTTCAGAAACATTCTATACATTATAGCACCATTCAGCAAATTATCTCATTCTGCGGGAGATTCAAAGAACATCTCTTACAATTGATTAGTGCACTCAGTGGCAGGATGGCTTTGGAGTTGATGTTTTTTAAAATGATTGGCTAAAGTATAGGGTCCAAGCCGCTAGATTGCACATGCCAAACTGCAGGGTTTCAGGATGCTATCAATCACCTTAATGGCCTGAAAAGACACCCAGAACTCTAGGTATTTCCCTGTTATCTGCTGGTTGGCTATTGCTAGGGGTGTTTATTGCAAGGGGAGTTTATTTTTCTTTTTTCAGGAGCTTTTGACTTAGGGTTCAGGGCCTGACAGACCCAAGTTACAAGATGGAGGCCTATTCTAAAATAGCTATGCCTTGATCCAGGCTCAGGTTCTTCAGTTACACAGAGAGAGAAGGAGAGGCAGAGAAAGAGAGAGGTCTTCTACCCACTGGTTCACTCCCCAACTGGCTGTAACAGCCGGAGCTGCATCAATCCAAAGCCAGGAGCCAGGAGCATCTTCTGGGTCACTCACATGGGTGCAGGGCCCAAGGATTTGGGCTATCTTCTACTGCTCTCCCAGGCCATAGCAGAGAGCTGGATTGGAAGTGGAGCAGCCGGGTGTTGAACCAGCACCCATATGTGATGTAGCACTGCAGGCAGTGGCTTAAGCTGCTAAGCCACAGAGCCGGCTCCCCAAGAAGTCTTTACCTACAGTAATGTCATTCAGAATTCCCCCAATGTTCTCTAATGATTTGATGGTATCAGGTTTAGAATTAGATCTTTGATCCATTTTAGGTGGATTTTTGTAATTTGTAAGGTAACAGTCTTGCTTCATACTTACGCATGGGAAAAATCCATTTTTTATATTTACATCTACTTGTTGAATTGATCCCATAATGATTACATAGTGCCCTTCTTTGTCTCTTTCATCAGTTTTTATGTTAAAGTCTATTTTGTCTGATATTAAGATGGCTACACCAGCTCTTGGGTTCCATTAGCATCAAATAACTTTTTTCATCCTTTCACTTTCAGTCTACATGTATCTCTGTTGGTGAGATGTTTTTCTTGTAGGCAGCAAAAATATCGGTTTTGTTTTTGAATGTATTCAAAATGTATCTTTTAACTGGTGAGTTAGGCAATTTACATTCAAGGTTCCTATTAATAAGTAATAACTTGGTCCTGCCATTTTTCCAAAAATATTCCTATTGCTTACTTTGGATTTCCTTTGTACTTTTCCTGGGAGATTTTCTACCTTCACATTCTTTCATTATGATGACTACCTTTTTTGCGTTTCTGTGTTCAGCACATCCTTAAGCATCTTTTTAAGGCTGGATGAATCATGACTAATTCTTTCAATTTCTATTTGCTATGGAAGGTCTTTTTTTTTTTTTTTTTGACAGGCAGAGTGGACAGTGAGAGAGAGAGACAGAGAGAAAGGTCTTCCATTGCTGTTGGTTCACCCTCCAATGGCCGCCACGACCGGTGCACTGTGCTGATCTGAAGGCAGGAGCCAGGTGCTTATCCCGGTCTCCCATGGGGTGCAGGGCCCAAGACCACTGCACTCCCAGGCCACAGCAGAGAGCTGGACTGGAAGAGGGGCGACCGGGACAGAATCCAGCTCCCCGACCAGGACTAGAACCCAGTGTGCCAGTGCCGCAAGGTGGAGGATTAGCCTATTGACCCACAGCGCCAGCCTATGGAAGGTCTTTTTCATCCTTCATTCATAAATGAGAGCTTTGCTGGGTACAGTACTCTGGGCTCACAGGTTTTTTTCTTTTTCTATTTATTTATTTATTTATTTTTTGGCTTCAGGCTTGTAATATATTTTGCCAGGCTCTTCTAGCCTGTAGGGTTTCTGATAAGTTAGCTATGACTCTACTTGGAGATCATCTGAAAGTATTCTGACATTTCCATTGTGTACATTTTAGAATCTTTTATTTATGCTTTACTATGGAAACTTTGGCCACAGCAAGTAGTGGTCATGTCATTTAGGAGGTCACTGTGCTTCCTCTACGTGGATGTCCCTTTCTTTCTCCAAATTGGGAATTTTTTTGAAATTATTTCACTAAAAAGGCCTTCAGAAACTCCTAAAACCCATATGTTGGGTTGTTTGAGAGTATTCCATAAATCACCAACACTTTTTAATTTTTATAATTTATCCTTCTTCCTCTTCTTCTTCTCCTTCTCCTTCCTTTCTTTGTAAAATTTCCAGAGATTTGTCTTCTGACTTGGATATTGTTTCTTCTGCCTCACCCTGTCTGCTATTAAGACTCTCTACCACATTTTTATTTATCTGTTGAATTCTATTTCATTTTGATTTCTCTTTAAAAGCTCAGTTTCTTGGGAAATTTTTTCATGTATGTCATTTACAGATTTCTTTAATTCATGGATTTACTTCTTGTTATTTCAGAGAAATAATATGATTAACTTTTTGAATTCTATTTCCAGCAATTCATCAATCTCTTCATCTTCCCATTCTAGTGTTGAAGCATGGTTGTGTTGCTTTGGGGGCATGATGTTGTCTTTCTTATTCTTGTTTTTTTAATTTCTGCATTTAATTTTAGGTATCTGTGGAGATACCTCTGATGGCTTTTATCTTTGGATTATACCTCTATCACATAATGGAGTGTCTGCTCTTTCAGTGAACACCCATAAGTATGTGTTGGGTGGGGCCAGGAGGTCTGTTGGTTACAGTAGGGCGAGGGGCGTATCCATGGTGACACCCAAGTTGGGCATGGTAGATCTCATTTTTTTAAATCAGAGGAGAGGGTTTGATCAGCTCTGTTAGAATAGTCTCACCTTCAACTTCTCTCCTCTAAGGTGACCAAAGCCCTGGGCAATAGCCCCAAGTGTGTGCAATATTCATCGGCACTGCCACAAGATCCACACAAAGGATCCATGCATTCCTCCGTGTGAGCATGGATCTCACAGCAATGACCCACCACAGGCAATCAGGGAGCCCTAAGCATATGGAGCTGCTCACAGCCACTGCTCAGGGACCCAGACACACCCTGCACCTTCCCATGTGGCCACAGTGTTTCCATAGTCCTAGCATACAAGGTTCCCACAGTCACAGGGTGCCAAGGATCCACTCTGCCCTGTCACTCTGTCCTGTTCACAGCAAGGTGGAGGCACTCCCAGAGCCAGCCTCCTGAGGGTACTCTGCCCAAGCAGCCTAAGTTCCAGAGCCTGTGATGTGCTGGGAGGCCAGAGGCACCTCACAGTCTTACATGAGCACCTAGGCCCTATCAATCCTCCAGCCAGACTCAAGTATCTCCTCTCAGCTGGTTGCTGGACACGAGGATACAAGTTGGTCAATTGTTACATAAGTCCAAAATGGCATCTGCCCTCTCTCAGCTAGTTGCAGGGTGCTTTGCTGAGGGGCTGGAGAGAGAGAAATGTACCCTTTTTTTCCTCTATGTTGTCTGGTCCCCTGTCCCTCATGGGGCTCCAGGCTGGACTCACGCAAGCTTGTCCCTGCGGCTTTATTTCCATTGGCTTGGACTGCTATAGTCTGTTCTCAACTCACTTTGCAAAGCTGGTGCTGAGGCTCTTGGATGCTGGGGTCATGTGTTGTGCTCAGGCTGCATGTCCACACCCTCCATGTAGATCCACAATGTCCCTCTAATTTCTGTTGAGTTTCCACTGCAGTTTTCTCCCTAACTCTTCCCTGAGATTGCACTCACTTCACTTTTTGTTAACTATCTTCCCATAGACTAGAGCAGTAAGCTCCCTCCCTATTCTACCACCTTGGGTTATCTCCTATATTCTGCATATTAATACTTTATCCAACACATAGTTTCAAAATATGGTCTTCCAGGGGCCGACCTGTGGTGCACTGGGCTAAGCTGCTGCCTGTGATGCAGGCATCTTATTTAAGTGTCAGTTTGGGTCCCAGCTGCTCCACTTTTTATACAACACCTAGGAAATCAACAGAGGATGGCCTGATGCTTGGGCCCCTGCCGCCAACATGGTAGACCTGAGTGGAGTTGCTGGCTAATGCCTTCAGCATGGCTCATAGCCTGTCACTGTGGTCATTTGGGGAGTGAAGCAACATATGGAAGATTCTCTCTCTCTACCTCCCTCCCTCCCTCTCTCTTATTTCTCCCTCTCTCTGTAACTTTACTTGTCAAATAAAAATTTTTAAAGATTTATTTTATTTTATTTTATTTTATTTTTATTTGAAAGAGTTACAGAGAGAGGTAGAGACAGAGAAAAAGGTCTTCCATCAGCTGGTTCACTCCCTAGTTGGCCACAACAGCTGGAGCTGTGCCGATCTGAAGCCAGGAACCAGGAGCTTCTTCAGGGTCTCCCACATGGATGCAGGGGCACAAAGACTTGGGCCATCTTCTACTGCTTTTCCAGGCCATAGCAGAGAGCTGGATCGAAAGAGGAGCAGCCAGGACTGGAACTGGTGCCCATATGGGATGCCGGCACTTCAGGACAGAGCATTAACCTGCTGCACCACAGCGCTGGCCCCTCAAATAAAAACCTTTAAAAAAGTTTTCTTCCATTCTATCAGTTGTCTTTTTATCTGCTGATTGCTTCCTTTATTGTGTAGAAGCTTCTTAGTTTACAATAATCTGATTTGTCTGTTTCTTCTTTTGTTGCCCATGCTTTTGGTGTCTTATAAAAAAATAGTTGTCTCTGCCAATGCTTTCCAATGTTTCCCATTTGTTTTCTTCTAGTAGTTTCATAGTTTAATATATTCAGATCTATTTTGAATTTATTCTTGTGAAAGGCTTAAAGTGGGGTCTTGTTTCAAATTTCTGCATGTAGAAATTCAATTTTCCCAACACTATTGAAGTGACTGTCCTTTCTCCACGGAGTGTTTCTGGCATTTTTGTAAAGGATAAGTTGACCATTGATGTGTGGGATTTTTCTGGGGTTCCTATTCTCCTCCATCAGGAATTTCTACCCTATCCATGTTTCTATTTTCATGCCAGTATCATATTTTGTTTACAATTGCTCTTTGGATCTTATATTGTAATGCCTCCTTTTTTGTTTTTGTTGCTCAAGATTGCTTTGGTCATTCCAACTCTTTTATGTATGAATTTTAGGATTTTTTTTCTAGTTCTGTGATGAATGTCACTGGTATTTTGATGAGTATTGCACTGAATCTGTAAGTCATTTTGTGTGATATGGACAGGTTAATATTATTTCTTCCAATCAATGAACAAGGGAGGTCATTCCTTCTATTTTTGTGCATCTTATTCAATTTTTTATTAGTGTTTATAATTTGCATTGTAGAGATCTTTCACATCAGTAGTTTAATTTATTTCTAGGTATATATATATATATGTACACATACACATATGTACACACATTAACATATACTAGCCATTCTAAATGAAATTGCTCTTATAAATTCTTTCTCAGAAAGTTTGCTATTGGTGCTTAAAATTCTACTGATTTTTATGAGTTAATTTCATAATCTGCAACTTCTCTGAATTTACTTATCAGTTCTAATAGTCACTTGGTGGAATATTTTGGTTCTTCTCCATATATAGGATCATGCCATCCACAGAACATAATTCTATATAAATTATCTCATAAACAGGGATAATTTGACTTACTTGTTTCTGATTTGTATACCTTTTATTTCTTCTTTTGAAGAATGTCTATCCATACCATTTGACCATTTCTTAACTAATTTTCTGTTATCTAATAATCAACTAAAACTTCCAGAATCACACTGAATAGAATTTTAAGAGTGTAAATACTTGTCTGAACCAGATTTTAGTGGCAATGCTTTCTGATTTTTCTCAGTTTATTAATATGCTGCTATGGGCTTGTCATACATAACACTAATTGTGTTGTCATATGCTCCTTCTATACATAATTTATTCAAATTTTTTGTCTTTTTATTATGACTTGACATTTAATTGTATCAAATACATTCTTTATATCTACTGAGATGATAGATTTTGATCCTTTATTCTGTTGATGTGATGTATATTGTTTATTGACTTGTTCACATTCAGCCAGTAGTATATCTCTGTAGTAAATCCATCTTTGTCAGGGTGAATGACCTTTTTCTTCTTAAATGTCCAAAATTTCTTTTTTTTTTCCTTGTAATATTTATTTATTTATTTATTTATTTGGAAATCAAACTTATATAAAGATGGAGAGACAGAGAGATTTCCATTCACAAGTTCACTCCCCAGTTGACTGCATTGGCCAGGACTGAACCAGGCTAAAATTAGGATATGGGTTTCCTATGGGGTGGCAGGGGCCCAAGAACTTGGGATATCTTCTGCTGCTTTTTCCAGGCCATTTGCAGAGAGCTGGACCAGAAGTGCAGCAGCTGAGACACAAACTGGGACCCATATTGGATGCTGGTGTCACAGACAACAACTTTATGCTCTATGTCACAATACCAGTCCCAAGGAGAATGATCTCTTTGATATGTTATTGAATTTGATTTGCCAGTTTTTTAAATTATTTTTTATTTTTTTTAATTATTTATTGATTTATTTGAAAGTCAGAGTTACACAGAGCGAGAATGAGAGGCAGAGAGAAAGAGGTCTTCCATCCACTGGTTCACTCTCCAAATGGTCACAACTGCTGGAGCTTTGC
The DNA here is from genome assembly GCF_964237555.1 of Oryctolagus cuniculus. Lineage (NCBI taxonomy): Eukaryota > Metazoa > Chordata > Mammalia > Lagomorpha > Leporidae > Oryctolagus > Oryctolagus cuniculus. The sequence continues at coordinate 100,341,905 of NC_091444.1, read as the reverse complement.
TGATCCAAAGCCAGGAGCCAGGAGCTTCTTCCAGGTCTTCCCATGTGGGTGCAGGGGTCCAAGGGATTGGGCCATCTTCTACTGCTTTCCCAGGCCATAGCAGAGTGCTGGATCAAAAGCAGAGCAGCTGGGACTCAAACAGGCACCCATGTGGGATGCCAGCACTGCAGGTGGCAGCTTTACATGCTACCACCACAGTGCCAGCTTTGCCAACATTTTGATTAGGATATGTACATGAGAATTATTGATCTAGGCTGTTTTTATTGTTGTACCCTTGTCCGGTTTTGGAATTAAGATAACTCTTTTCTCATCAAATAAGTTTGAAAGGCTTCCCTCCTTTTCAGTCATTTGAAGTAGTTTGGGAAGATTTACTCTTAGTTCTTCTTTGAATGTTCAGTAGAATTCATCAATAAAATCATGTAAATCTAGGCTTTTCTTCATGGGGAGACTGTTTATTACTGACTCAATCTAATCACTGTATATGAGTATTTGTAATTTTCTTTCTTGTGGTGTCTTTGTCTGACTTTGATATAGAGTAAGGTTGATCTCATAGAATGAGTATCAGCAAGTTTTTATTTTTCTAAATTTTTTTGAAGTCATTCAAAAATGGTTTTATTAAGTAATCTGCTAGAAAACACTTCTTTGTTGGAAGGATTTTGCTTACTGATTCAATCTCCATACTATAAGCTGTATTCCAATTTTCTATTTTTTCATTAATTTTTGTAGGATACATGATTCTAAGAATTGGTTTCTTTGATTTGAATTATTACATTTTTGGCATGTAGTTTATTAGAATATTTTTGTCAATTTCCTGTTATTAAAAAATAGGTATTAAAGTTTCCAACTAATATTGTTGTGGTCAGTTCCTTCAATTGTTTCAGTGTTTTTTTATATTTTGCATATTGTGTATAATTTGTAGCTTTTATGTATGTTGTATTATGTTTTTATTAACTATATTATTGACTAGTTGACCAATTTAAAACAGTGTTCTTATTTCTCTTATCAATTTTTAAAATTTTTGTTTATTTATTTGAGAGAAAAAATATTCCCATTACTTGACTTACTCTCAAAATTTCTGGATAGGCCAGCGCCGCGGCTCACTAGGCTAATCCTCCGCCTTGCAGCACTGGCACACCGGGTTCTAGTCCTAGTCGGGGCACCGGATTCTGTTCCGGTTGCCCCTCTTCCAGGCCAGCTCTCTGCTGTGGCCCGGGAGGGCAGTGGAGGATGGCCCAAGTACTTGGGCCCTGCACCCCATGGGAGACCAGGATAAGTACCTGGCTCCTGCCATCGGATCAGCGCGGTGCACCGGCCGCAGCGCGCCGGCCACAGCGGCCATTGGAGGGTGAACCAACGGCAAAGGAAGACCTTTCTCTCTGTCTCTCTCTCTCTCTCACTGTCCACTCTGCCTGTAAAAAAAAAAAAATTCTGGATAGCTTGGGGACTGATATCAGGAGAAAATAACTCAATCCAGCGTTTCTACATGGATGGCAGGAACTCCATGACATGAGCTATCAACATTTCTTCGCAGGTCTGCATTAGCAGAAAACCAAAATCAGAAACTGAAACCTGGGGTAAAACTCAGGTGCTCTGTCACAGGGCATAGTCACCTTAACTAACATCTTAACCACTAGGTCAAACACCCACTCCTCATGTCACTGTTTTTGACATAAAAGTTATACCAATCTACATTGAATTTATGAATTTAATTTGAATAGCAACTTTAAAAATCTCTGGTTATTTATAATTCTCTTGCATCACTTTATGTTACTGATTAGAACTTTATCCATAGTGTGTGTGTGTGTGTGTGTGTGTGTTTATGGTTGATGCTTATTTATATGTATTTACCTTTCGATATCTGAAGGTAAAAAGATAAAGTGATGCATCAAAATTTTCAAAATATATACTTTATCCATGGCTATATATTTGTCTTTTTGTGGATGCCTTTCTAACTTTATATAGTATTGAGTTACTGTCCAGCATGCTTTCACCTCAACCTGATTAACTCCCTTTGACATTCTTGTATGGCAATTTCAGTGCTAATCAATTATTCAGACTTTATTTGAGATCATCTCAATAATCCTCCCCACTTAAAATATTATTTATTTATATGAGAGGCAGGGAGGTGACAGAGACAGAGGTCTTCCATTCACTAGTTCACTCTACAAATAACTGTAATAGCTGATGCGGGGGCCAAGCCAAAGTCAAGAGGAGGGATTCAATCCTATTATCCCACATGAATGGCAGAGACTTAAATATCTGCATCATATACTGCTGCCCACTAGGGTGATTCTCAGGAAGCTGTAATTGAGAGCAGAGTCAAGACTCCATAGTTGTCCCAAGTGGAGTCTTAACTACAACTCCAAGCGCCTGCCATTTCTCTCATTTTTGAAGACTATTTTTGTGTACTCTTAAGCTCCAGAATTTATGTTTTTTTAGTATATAATTTGCATACCTTAGTTGTTCTTATTTTATTCACATATTAGTTTTATGATTTCTTCGTACTTCAGTCAATATATTTTTTAAATTTTATTTGTTATACAAGTTTCATATATTTTATATATATATAGATTTAGGAACATAGTTGCATTTAGCAATTTGTCATCAAGACAGTTGTTTTAAAGTCTTTCTCTACAAAGCCATTAGCCTCTACTTCTTCAGAAATGTTTTCTCAAATCTGTTTTCATACTTACACTGACACATAATTTAGCATTTTTAATATTTACTTAACACTAATATGTAATGACTTTGTCATATTTGTGTTTTATATTTTTTGGACAGATTCTATATTACAATATTTAAAAGCATCAAACACTTAAGACAATCAAATTTACTTTAAATCTTGAGAAAATTGAGTTATAATGGAGTTGATACACAGGGAAGCATTTTTTATAATCCAGATTAATAAATGAATGTTTTGAGAGTTTTTCCCCAAACTATATTCTGTTGTATTTTTGCCTTTTTTTTTTTTTTTTGACAGGCAGAGTGGACAGTGAGAGAGAGAGACAGAGAGAAAGGTCTTCCTTTGCTGTTGGCTCACCCTCCAATGGCTGCTGCAGCCAGCGCACCATGCTGATCTGATGGCAGGAGCCAGGTACTTCTCCTGGTCTCCCATGGGGTCCAGGGCCCAAGCACTTGGGCCATCTTCCACTGCACTCCCTGGCCACAGCAGAGAGCTGGCCTGGAAGAGGGGCAACCAGGACAGAATCCGGCACCCCGACTGGGACTAGAACCCGGTGTGCTGGTGCCGCAAGGTGGAGGATTAGCCCAGTGAACCACGGTGCCTGCCTCTGTTGTATTTTTTAATATATATTTTAAGATTTAGCAATTTTTAGTATTTTGCTGTATTTTACTTCATATGTAGATATTATATGCATATATTTACCTAAGTGCAAACACACATTCCTTGAAACATGAATATTAATATCACATAACCGGAGATTCTCCATATCAGTCAGCTGTTTCTCTGATTTTCTATCCAGGTATAGCGACATGAATAGATTAGGACATGAACAGACTAAGTCTGAGTCTCAGCTCTGACTCTTCAATAAAATATATGGAAAGTTAGTTTTTATCAGCAGATATAATTATGAAGAATATTTGTCAACATCCCCAAGCAGAGACGTGCTCAACTCCATCCTCCTCAATTTCCCCCATCCCCTACCCCTATTCATCCTTCCAGGCTGGTTCCTCCCCTTAAGTCACCGACTAGCCTCCCCCCAGGGATCCCTAATACCTGAGTTTCTGGAGCTCTGATTCTTGAAGTTCTGTAGGGGAGCCCCTGCACTGTTGGTCACACTTGCAGTATTGCCTCACCTCCCACGCTCTGTGAAGTGAGTGTTCTTGTTTTTGAAACACTGCAGAAAAATTGGGAAAATCTTTGCTAATTGTCATCCAATTTGCAACATCCAGTCAGCCACATCTAAGGAATAGTTGTAACCATCTCCCAATAGAGGACTCCAGTCTTCTAAGAAAATCAATGAGGTGGGGACTTAGGAGTCAGAATGAAACAAATAAGTAACAGCATCTACGGTAGGTAAGCATCTTTAATAAAAACATTGTTTTATTTTTCAAGAAGTGACAGAAATGTAGTGCCAAGGCTTCTCACCCTGTAGATTTGGCTCTAGCTGAGTGGGAGTTGCTAATCAGCATGGATTAATCAGAAGAGAGGTGCCCACGCAGCAGCATCTGAGGTGTCTCCTGCATCATGATTCACAAGAAAGGGTCTTATGCTAGAAGTCTGACAAAGGCTTCCATGTTAATATTCATCAGAAAATGGGTAATTTATATAAATTACCCATTTAGTCTAATAGCACTAAAATGAGAAGATATACAGTCTAAACTTAATAAATACATTTCTAGAATAATTAATAAGTGGTTTATGTGAAATTACCATCAAAGTTAATAGTTTTTTTCTGTAAAATTGTAAAATCTGTTTATATTCATGAGCATTCCTTTATAATACATAAATTTAATCACATATAACTTTTTCTAATCATATTCCTTTACCAGAAATTTAATATATAAAACATGTAGAATAAAAAATTCAATAACATTTCTCACCCATAGCTGCATCTTTCAATAATGCAAAGTGATACCCACTGCTATCTTACATAAAAATCTCAAGGAAGAAGGAAAGCAAAAAGAATAAGGAAAGAGAGAGGAAAAGAGAGGGAGGTTGGAAGGGAAGAAGGGAATATCATTCTTATAACTGTATATATAAGCATTTGAATCTGTTGTCTTTTTACTAACGTTGCAATAATTTGAAAAAATAAAATATCGGAAAAAAACAAATTTTCAAGGGAAATTGAAATTTACTTTGCCTATTTTTGAATAAAGACACATCCACATGCTATTTAATACTAAAAACTATTTCAGGGGTATAGATTACTATTAGCAATTTTTTTTTTTGACAGGCAGAGTGGACAGTGAGAGAGAGAGACAGAGAGAGAAAGGTCTTCCTTTTGCCGTTGGTTCACCCTCCAATGGCCGCCGCTGCAGCCGGCGCACTGCGCTGATCCGATGGCAGGAGCCAGGAGCCAGGTGCTTTTCCTGGTCTCCCATGGGGTGCAGGGCCCAAGCACTTGGGCCATCCTCCACTGCACTCCCTGGCCATAGCAGAGAGCTGGCCTGGAAGAGGGGCAACCGGGACAGAATCCGGCGCCCCAACCGGGACTAGAACCCGGTGTGCCGGCGCCGCAAGGTGGAGGATTAGCCTATTGAGCCACAGCGCCGGCCATACTATTAGCAATTTAACATCCCTTTTACTAATTCTTTGCTCATTGCCCATCAGAAACAGTATAGTATATTAGATTAAGAAATGGGAAGAATGTCATTAATAAGATAGAATTCCATGTCTATATAGCTTCCTGCATAATTTACATATCTCTATTTAACAACTACAGAAACACAATGTGCTAAAAATGAATACTTATTAAAATATTTAATGGAGAGTAAGGATTATTCATTTTTTGTCACTTTCTCTTTGCATTTTGGCCCTGCCACATTCATTTTCCCTTATACTAATAAAATCATTAAAAATCAGAACATAGGTACCAATTTTGAGTACATACAATTTTTTATTATGCTAATTTCTTTCTTTATCCTGATCTCTTTCATTATTACATTTATTAATATTACAAGTTAAAAGCCCCAAAGGTGTGTATATTCCTTGCTACCCTCATATACAGTATGTATTTTTATTAGATTCTAAAATCTTCCAGCTCAAAAGAAGAATAAAGATCTTTTCTTTGTGTAAATTCTCTCCCATGATCATTTTTAAGCCTATATTCCCATTCCTGGATTTTAAATCTACCTTTAAGACTTCATCATCTGCATTGAGATCACCATGTTTTAGAAAATTATAGCGAAGTGTTTCTATTGAAATACTTGGCCAGCCTTTTTCAAGGTAAATGCAGTTGTTGGTTCTTTAAGAAAATTGCAATAAAAAGGGAGAGAGAAATTTTAAACTCTTAAAGAAATTAACTTGAAGAGATCTAATGAACAGTTCCATATGGAGATGATAAGAATTTCTGTTTAGGACCACAGAGCTGATGGAGACATCCTCAATCTTATAAGAATTGAGGAGGTTTGAGACAAATGAAGTAAAATATTTCAGTTTTGCAAAGATTTAATCATCCACATTGATTATCACCACAGTGCATGGTGAATAGAGACTAGTATCCTTTTATACATTCATCCTCAGAAAACAAATTTACCAAAGTCACTTACAAATCAGCAGTAACATATTGAAAATTTCTGTTCAGACCATCTACAACTTTCATGTCCTCTGAAGGCAACTGAAATTCAAATACCTATTAGAGAAGTAGAAAAAATATGTTATTTTCATCTTTTCATTTGTTGGTCTGGAAAATCTCAGTAAGTTAGATCGAATACTTCGAAGAAAATACTTAAAATATCTGAAAAGTTTCCAAACAATTTGAGACATTGAACAAAATTTTCAAGTCATCAGTAAATGTTGAATGAAAAATAAATCCACATATATACAGCCAACTATTTTGACAAAGGTGCCAAAAACATACACTGGGGAAAATATAGTCTTTACAATAATGGTGCTGGCAAAACTGGACATACACATGTGGAGGAATGAAATTAGATATCTACCACTCAGTGTACCCCCAAACCAACTCAGGATGGATCAAGTACCTAAATATAAGACCTAAAGCTACAAAATTGTTAAAAGAAAACTCAGGACAAACACTTCACGTCATTAGTGTAAATGATAATTTCTTGGGTAAGACCCCAAAAGTGCAGGCAACACAAACAAAACCAAAGAAAGGGACTATATCAAACTCGGAAGCTTCTGCACAGCAAAGGGCAAAATTGATAGATTAAAGAGACAACTGACAGGAGAAAATATTCACAATAAATTATCTGACAAAGGATTAATATTGAGAATATCAGCAATGTAAAAACTCAACAACAACAACAAAAAAAACCAACCAATCCAGTTAAGAAATGGCCAAAGTACCTGAATAGACACTTCTCAAAAGAAGAAATAAAAAAATAACCAATAAATATGTGAAAAGTGCTCAATATCAATAGCCATCAGGGAAATGAAAATCAAAACCACAATGAGAATATCACCTCATCCCATCAGAATGGATATTATCAAAAAAAGAGTAGCAAATGCTGATAAGGTTGTGGAGAAAGGGGAACACTTATACACTGTTGAGGGGAATGTAAATTAGTGCAACACTGTGGAGAATGGTATGGAGATTTCTTTAAAAATTATAAATGTAACTTCCATATTATCCAGCAATCCCATCACTGAGTATATATTCAAAATACATATACTAATTGTATTAAAGATATACCTCTCCACCATATTTATAGCCGCACTGTTCACAATAGCAATAGCCAAGGCATGGAATTAATCAAGGTGTTCATCATCAGATGAAAGGATAAACAAATTTGGTAAATATATTCAGTGGAATATTATTCAGCTTTAAGAAAAAGAATGAAATCTTGTAATTTTCAGAAAAATGGATGGAACTGAAGGATTTCATGTTGAATGAAATACATGAGACACAGCAAAATAATTGCCAAAGGTTCTCCTATACATGTGGAAGCTAAATTTTCTTTAAAAATTCTGAACACAGACTGTTAATTGCTTGAGATTGGGATAATTAGGAGGGATAAAAGGAGCATGGAAAAAAAATAGGGAAAGCTGGATGTGGTTCATTAATTGTGACAAATATAACAAAATGAGATGTTAACTGAGGCATATGGGAATTCATTGTATTACTAACTAACAATTTTTGCTTTGAAAATGACAGAAATGCATTACTAGATATAATTGATTCAAATTGTATTGCTCTACAGATAAAAGGAAATCTCAAAATCATCTGAGAACAAACAAAGCTGACATTATTTAAAAATGAGATGGCCATGTACTTACAAGATTGAGAAAAATCTAAAGGCAAACTTTGAAATATATGAAATAATTTAATAAAGTTATTTGATATAGTTGGGTTTTTATATCCCATCAACAAAAAATTAGAATAAGAAAAAAATGCTTTCAAATTAATTTAAGACAAGAATTTTCCATTTATAATGTTGTATTGAAGGACACAGGAACTTGCTTGAAATGTATCTCACTGTCTGTATTAGAGGAACCTTAAACATCAAAGTGATGATTACAGTTTGCTAATGTATGGACTACCCATATGAATTATTAGCAATATCCAAAAATCATGATACAGAGAAAGAATTTAGAAGTCTCCAACTCAATAATTGATGAATTCAAGTAATGGGTTTTTATTCTATAATTCTTTGAACTTTCCTATACATTTGAAAATGCTCAAAACAGAAAGGAAAAAGCAATTAAAGACGATCAGAATTATATTCTTTATAGTTAAACCTGACAAAACATATTAAAATACTTTAATAGAGAAAGTTATGCAATATATTGAAATATACTAAAGAAACTACCTAAATAATTGGAATTTTGCATACATAAACCTCAGTATTGCGAAAAATTCAATTCTCAGGATAAGCATTTGATGCAGCAGTGAGAAGGCCCTTAGGACAAACACACTCCCTATCAGAATGACTCAGTTCCTGTTTCATCTCTAATTCACATTCCAACTTCCTGCTAATTTATAACTTCTAAGGTAACAGGCGATGGCTTAATTGTGTTTGTCAGTCACATAGGAGGTGAAGAGTTCTAGAATCCTGTCTTGGGCTCATTCTAGTGCTAGTGAAGGTAATCAATGGTTAGAAGAATCTCTCGCTCTTGCTCTCACTCTCCCCCTCCTTCCCTCTCTCTTTCTCCAACTCTCTCCTTTTTCTGCTTTTCAAGTGTAAAATAAAGCTGAGAATTTAATAAAAGAAAAATACTAAAAAAAAAAAAACACACGTCTCTCAAATCTGATAGTTCAGTTCAATGTCAAGCAACTTGGTAGACTTACTCTAAGAAGAAGTTAAAAAGTTATTAAAATTTCACAAAATAGACAAATGAGTACAATAGCCAGGATATTTTTTTAACTTTTGTTTAATGAATATAAATTTCCAAAGTACGACTTATGGATTACAATGGCTTCCCCCCCATACCATCCCTCCCACCCACAACCTTCCCCTTTCCCACTCCTCTCCCCTTCCATTCACATCAAGATTCATTTTTGATTCTCTTAATATACAGAAGATCAGCTTAGTATACATTAAGTAAGGATTTCAACAGTTTGCTCCCACACAGAAACATAAAGTGAAAAATAATAGATGATTTTTTAAATGATGATGAAATCAGATCAGACCTATTGTCATGTTTAATCCCAGTGAGAGTCAAGTTGGGAATTGATAATTTCTTTTTTTTTTTTACAGAAGATCAGTTTAGTATACATTAAGTAAAGATTTCAACAGTTTGCACCCCCATAGAAACACAAAGTGAAATATACTGTTTGAGTACTCGTTATAGCATTAAATCTCAATGTACAGCACATTAAGGACAGAGATCCTACATGAGGAGCAAGTGCACAGTGACTCCTGCTGTTGACTTTACCAATTGACACTCCTGTCTATGGCATCAGTAATCTCCCTATGCTCCAGTCATGAGTTTCAAAGGCTATGGAAGCCCTCTGAGTTCTCCGACTCTTATCTTGTTTAGAAAAGTTCATAGTCAAAGTGGAGGTTCTCTCCTCCCTTCAGAGAAAGGTACCTCCTTCTTTGAAGACCTGTTCTTTCCACTGGGATCTCACTCACAGAGATCTTTCATTTAGGTTTTGTTGTTGTTGTTGTTGTTGTTGTTGTTGTTTGCCAGAGTGTCTTGGCTTTCCATGCCTGAAATACTCTCATGGGCTATTCAGCCAGATCCGAATGGCTTTAGGGCTGATTCTGAGGCCAGAGTGCTGTTTAGGACATCTGCCATTCTATGAGTCTGCTGAGTATCTCGCTTCCCATGTTGGATCACTCTCCCCTTTATTTATTCTATTGGTTAGTATTAGCAGGTACTAGACTTGTTTATGTGCTCCCTTTGACTCTTAGTCCTTTCATTATGATCAATTGTGAACTGAAATTGATCACTGGGACTAGTGAGATGGCATTGGTACATGCCACCTTGATGGGATTGAATTGGAGTCCCCTGGTATGTTTCTAACTCTACCATTTGGGGCAAGTCAGCTTGAGCATGTCCCAAATTATACATCTCTTCCCTCTCTTATTCCCACTCTTATGTTTAACAGGGATCACATTTCAGTTAAATTTCAACACTTAAGAATAACTGTGTATTAATTACAGAATTAAACCAGTCATATTAAGTAGAACAGACAAAAAAAAAACTACTAAGAGGAATAATGTATTAAGTTGTTCATTAACAGTCAGGGCTATGCTGATCAAGTCACCATTTCCCATAGTGTCCATTTCACTTCAGGAGGTTTCCTTTTTGGTGTTCAGTCAGTTGTCACCGATCAGGGAGAACATATGGTATTTGTCCCTTTGGGACTGGCTTACTTCACTCAGCATGATGTGTTCCAGATTCCTCCATTTTGTTGCAAATGACTGGATTTCATTGTTTCTTACTGCGGTATAGTATTCTAAAGAGTACATATCCCATAATTTCTTTATCCAGTCTACCATTGATGGGCATTTAGGTTGGTTCCAGGTCTTAGCTATTGTGAATTGAGCTGCAATAAACATTAGGGTGCAGACCGCTTTTTTGTTTGCCAATTTAAATTCCTTTGGGTAAATTCCAAGGAGTGGGATGGCTGGGTCGAACAGTAGGGTTATCTTCAGGTTTCTGAGGAATCTCCAGACTGACTTCCATAGTGGCTTGACCAGTTTGCATTCCCACCAACAGTGGGTTAGTGTCCCTTTTTCCCCACATCCTCGCCAGCATCTGTTGTTGGTAGATTTCTGCATGTGAGCCATTCTAACCGGGGTGAGGTGAAACCTCATTGTCGTTTTGATTTGCATTTCCCTGATTGCTAGTGATCGTGAACATTTTTTCATGTGTCTGTTGGCCATTTGGATTTCCCCTTTTGAAAAATGTCTATTGATGTCCTTGGCCCATCTCTTAAGTGGGTTGTTGGTTTTGTTTTTGTGGTGTTTCTTGATCTCTTTGTAGATTCTGGTTATTAACCCTTTATCTGTTGCATAGTTTGCAAATATTTTTTCCCATTCTGTTGGTTGTGTCTTCACTCTCCTGACTGTTTCTTTTGCAGTACAGAAACTTCTCAATTTGATGCAATCCCAATAGTTGATTTTGGCTTTGACTGCCTGTGCCTCCCGGGTCTTTTCCAGAAACTCTTTGCCTGTGCCAATATCTTGAAGGGTTTCTCCAGTGTTCTCTAATAACTTGATGGTGTCAGGTCGTAGATTTAGGTCTTTAATCCATGTTGAGTGGATTTTTGTGTAAGGTGTAAGGTAGGGGTCTTGCTTCATGCTTCTGCATGTCGAAATCCAGTTTTCCCAGCACCATTTATTGAATAGACTGTCCTTGCTCCAGGAATTGGTTTTAGATCCTTGATCAAATATAAGTTGGCTATAGATGTTTGGGTTGATTTCTGGTGTTTCAATTCTGTTCCATTGGTCTATCCATCTGTTTCTGTACCAGTACCATGCTGTTTTGATTACAACTGCCCTGTAGTTTGTCCTGAAATCTGGTATTGAGATGCCTCCGGCTTTGTTTTTGTTGTACAAGATTGCTTTAGCTATTCGAGGTCTCTTGTGCCTCCATATGAATTTCAGCATCATTTTTTCTAGATCTGAGAAGAATGTCTTTGGTATTCTGATTGGAATTGCATTGAATCTATAAATTGCTTTTGGGAGAATGGACATTTTGATGATATTGATTCTTCCAATCCATGAGCATGGAAGATTTTTCCATTTTTTGGTATCCTCTTCTATTTCTTTCTTTAAGATTTTGTAATTCTAATCGTAGAGATCTTTAACGTCCTTGGTTAAGTTTATTCCAAGGTATTTGATTGTTTTTGTAGCTATTGTGAATGGGATTGATCTTAGCAGTTCTTTCTCAGCCGTGGCATTGCTTGTGTATACAAAGGCTGTTGATTTTTGTGCATTGATTTTATATCCTGCCACTTTGCCAAACTCCGCTATGAGTTCCAATAGTCTCTTAGTAGAGTTCTTTGGATCCTCTAAGTAAGAATCATATTGTCTGCAAAGAGGGATACTTTGACTTCTTCCTTCTCAATTTGTATTCCTTTAATTTCTTTTTCTTGTCTGATGGCTCTGGCTAAAACTTCCAGAACTATGTTAAATAGCAGTGGTGAGAGTGGGCTGCCCTGCCTGGTGCCAGATCTCAGTGGAAATGCTTCCAACTTTTCCCCATTCAATAGGATGCTGGCTGTGGGTTTTTTATAAATTGCTTTGATTATATTGAGGAATGTTCCTTCTATACCCAATTTGCTTAGAGTTTTCATCATGAAAGGGTGTTGAATTTTATCAAATGCTTTCTCTGCATCTATTGAGATAATCATATGGTTTTTCTTCTGCAGTCTGTTAATGTGGTGAATCACATTGATTGATTTGCGAATGTTGAACCATCCCTGCATACCAGGGATGAATCCCACTTGGTCTGGGTGAATGATCTTTCTGATGTGTTGTTGCATTCTATTGGCGAGAATTTTATTGAGGATTTTTGCATCTATGTTCATCAGGGATATTTGGTTTGTAATTCTCTTTCAGTGCTGCATCTTTTTCCGGCTTAGGAATTAAGGTGATGCTGGCTTCATAGAAAGAATTTGGGAGGATTCCCTCTTTTTCGATTGTTCTGAATAGTTTGAGAAGAATTGGAGTTAGTTCTTCTTTAAATGTCTGGTAGAATTCAGCAGTGAATCCATCTGGTCCTGGGCTTTTCTTTGTTGGGAGGGCCTTTATTACTGTTTCAATTTCTGTTTCAGTTATGGGTCTATTTAGGTTTTCTATGTCTTCATGGTTCAATTTAGGTAGGTTGCATGTGTCCAGGAATCTATCCATTTCTTAAGATTTTCCTGTTTGCTGGCATACAGGTCCTTGAAGTAATTTCTGATTATTCTTTTTATTTCTGTGGTGTCTGTTGTTACATTTCCTTTTTCATCTCTGATTTTATTGATTTGGGTCTTTTCTCTTCTTTTTTAGTTAGTTGAGCCAATGGGGTTTCAATTTTGTTTATTTTTTCAAAAAACCAGCTTCTCGCTTGGCTGATTTTTTGTAGTTTTTTTTTTTTTTTTTTTGGATTCAATCCTGTTAATTTCTTCTCTGGTTTTAATTATTTCTCTTCTCCTACTAGATTTGGGTTTGGTTTACTGCAGTTTTTCTAGGTCCTTGAGATGCGCTGAAAGTTCATTTATTTGGTACCTTTCCAATTTATTGATATAGGCACCTATTGCTATAAATTTGCCTCTCAATACTGCTTTTGCTGTATCCCATAAGTTTTGATATGTTGTGTTGTTATCTTCATTTACTTCCTGAAAGTTTTTATTTCTCTTTTGATTTCTTGAATGACCCATTGTTCATTCAGGAGCATGTTGTTCAGTCTCCATGTGTTTGCATACTTTCTGGGGTTTCCTGAGTTGCTGATTTCCAGCTTCATTCCACTGTGGTCTGAGAAGCTGCATGGTATGATTCTAAGTCTTTTAAATTTGCTGAGACTTGCTTTATGGCCTAGTATGTGATCAATCCTAGAGAAGGTTCCATGCACTGCTGAGAAGAATGTGAAGTCTTTAGATGTAGGATTGAAAGTTCTGTAGATATCTGTTAGATCCATTTGGGCAATAGTGTCGATTAAATCTGCTGTTTCCTTGTTGATCTTCTGTCCTATTGATCTGTCTGTTTCTGAGAGTGGAGTATTGAAGTCCCCCAGTACTATTGTATTGGAATCTAAATCTCCCTTTAAGTCACTTAACATATCTTTTAAATAGACCGGTGCCCTGTAATTAGGTGCATATACATTTATAATAGTTACATCTTCCTGTTGAATTGAACCCTTAATCATTATATAGTGTCCCTCCTTGTCTCTCTTAACAGTTTTTGTATTAAAGTTTATTTTGTCTGATATTAATATGGCTACACCTGCTTTTTTTGGTTTCTTTTGGCATGGAATATCTTTTTCCAACCTTTCACTTTCAGTCTGCATGCATCTTTGTTAGAGAGATGTGTTTCTTGTAGGCAACAAATAGTTGGGTTGTGTTCTTTGAGCCAATCAGCCAATCAGTGTCTTTTAACTGAAGAATTCAGACCATTAATGTTCAATGTGACTATTGATACGTAGTGACTTTGCCCTGCCATTTTCCCGGAGATATTTTCTAGTATATGCTTTGAGCTTCCCATGCTCTTTTACTGGTAGGTGTTCTTCCTTTCCCTTCTTTCATATTGATGGCCGTGTTTCTGTGTTTCTGAGTGTAGCACATCTTTAAGTATCTTTTGCAGGGCCAGACGAGTGGCCACAAAGTCTTTCAATTTCTGTTTGCTATGAAAGGTCTTTATTTCACCTTCATTCACAAATGAGAGCTTGGCAGGATATAATATTCTGGGCTGGCAATTTTTCTCTCTTAGCACCTGTGCTATGTCTCGCCGTTCCCTCCTAGCCTGTAGTGTTTCTGATGAGAAGTCTGCTGTGAGTCTAATTGGAGATCCTCTGAGAGTAATCTGACGTTTCTCTCTTGCACATTTTAGGATCTTTTCTTTATGTTTCACTGTGGTAAGTTTAATTACCACGTGTCGTGGTGAGGATCTCTTTTGGTCATGTTTATTGGGGGTTCTATGAGCTTCCTGTACTAGGATGTCTCTGTCCTTCTCCAAACCTGGAAAGTTCTCTGCTAGCATCTCACTAAAAAGGCCTTCTAATCCTTTCTCTCTCTCCATGCCTTCAGGAACTTCTAGAACTCGAATGTTGGTTTTTTAAATAGTATCCTGTAGATTCCCAACAATATTTTTTAGATTTCTAATTTCCTCGTCTTTTCTTTGGTTTGACTGTATGTTTTCCTGTGCTCTATCTTCTAAGTCCGATATTCTCTCTTCTGCTTCACCCATTCTGTTTTTAAGGCTTTCTAATGTGTTTGTCATTTGATCTATTGAGCTCTTCATTTCATTTTGATTTCTCTTCACTATCACACTTTCCTGTTCTACTAGTTTCTGCGTTTCATTTTGATTCTTCCTTAAAAATTCATTTTCACGAGAGAGATTTTCAATCCTGTCCAATAAGGATTTCTGTAGTTCAAGGATTTGCTTTTGAAAACTTCTAAATGATCTTATCATAAATTTTTTGAAATCCGTATCTTGCATTTCTTCTATCTCATTATCTTCATAATCTTGGCTTGGGGTGTTTTGTTTATTTGGAGGCATCATAGTGTCATCGTTGATCTTGTTCCCTCGATTTCTGTGTTTGTTGCTTGGCATAGTTAATTCTTCTTTCGTCACTGTGTGTTTTTTTTTATTTATTTTTTTATTTTATACTATGTCTGTGTTAAGTGGACTGCCTGCTGTTGGAGGAGCCTTGGAGGCTTGAGATGGGTGTGGCCTCAGAGCTCTGCTTGGTTCTTCCAGGTTATGGGTGTGCAAAGGTGACACCCTCAGGTTATGTGTGGTAAATCTCTCTCTTTATTTATTTATTTATTTATTTATTTTATTCAGGGGGTAAGTAATACTGCATGGCACGGCTGTGCAGAATTGATGGTATTTAGCTTCCAATCTCTGGCTTCTACCCAAAGAGTCTGTGCAGGCTCTGTTTCTCCTCTGGACTCCCACTGGGTTGCCTAGGCTACTGAATTGTAGTGACTCAGTTCCTTAGCTCTCCCCTGTTATGTAAATCCAGAGAGGGGGCCTGCTCTTCATCTCTTGCAAACTCTTGGAAACTATTGTAAGCCTTGCAGCCTTGCAACCTTTGCAAGGTTGTCAGAAAGAGAAACCCCCCACCTTTTTTTTTCCTTCTCTCCGGTAGTGAGTCTGGTGCACTTTCCGGCTCCCCCCTAGATTCTGACCCCCGTTTCCCTGCCAATGTCTCAGGTTATTGAGCTCACCTCCCCTTCCATCGCCAATGTGTGGACTTGGAGCCCTGGGCGTCCCAACTCTCCCCGCTGGTGTCTGTGTGACATGCACTCCCCTTCCTGCACTGGCGCACAGACCCTGCAGCTCCCATGGCTCGGCTTCCGTGTGGTGGGCGACCTTGTTCTCCCAGTAGGTCCTCCGATTCACAGCCACTAGATCCAGAAGAGTTTCCTCTGCAATATTTTCCTGGTCCTTTTTCTGAGGCTACCATAACTCCCCTTTTATTAAACTAAATTTTCCCAGACTATCGGTGCACGCCCTCACTATTCCGCCATCTTGGCTCCGCCCCCACCATAGCCAGGATATTTTTTAAAATATAAGTTCCTTGATGCTTTAACATTCTGGAAAGCAAGATCTTACTTTCCAACACAATGAAGACACTTGAGATAGGTAAATAAATCTGTTGCAAAGATGAGTGAAGCAGTTGGCTTGTGTCACAGTGAGTTAAACTGCCATCTGGAATTCTGATATCCATATCAGAGCATGAGTTGGAGTCCTGGCTGCTCTTTCTCCAGTCCAGCTTCCTGCTAATGCACCAAGGAAAGCAGCAGAAGATGGTTCAAGTCCCTGGCACCCATGTGGGAGACTGTGTTGGGTTTTTGGGTTTTCAGGATCCTGCTTTTCAGCCTGGCTCGGGCTGCTCACTGCAGGCATTGGGGCATGAATCAGGGGGTGGAAGATCTGTCTCCTCCTCTCTTTCATCATAAACTTTTTTAAAAGGAGTGAAATAAGAAGCATAATTATTCTTTTGAAAAACTTTGATACTCATTTAATTTATTTACTAGAGGGAAGGAGGGAGAGAAAGAGAGAGAGGGGGAGAGAGAGAGAGAGAGAGTTCTCCCATCTGCTACTTCAATAACCAGGGCTGGGCTAGGCAGAAGTAAGGAGTCTAGAATTCAATGTGGGTTTCTTAAAAGGGGGGTAGTGATCCAAGTACTTGGGTTATCACTTGGAGCCTTTCAGGATGTGCATTAACATGAAACTGGATCAGAAGCAGAATGAGGCACTCCTATATGGTCTGGTTGAATCCTGAGCAGTGTCACAACAATCGCAATAAATACTTGCCCCTAATATTCTTCTTAAAATATATGTGTATATATGTGTATGTGAAATTGTTTTACATACGATTAAAAGAAATTTCAGCTGAATTAAAAACTAAGTTGAGAAGGAAAGGCAATATCATTTTCATATGATAATGTAATAGGATATTGTCAAGTTCTCAATAGAGAAAAGGATATGGCACATATCCGCTAGAAACAAAGGCATGGACATTTAACTACGTGAAGTGTAGGAACTTTTGATCATGAAGACATGCTATGGAAAAAAATGAAAACACTGGTGCTCATTGTGAGAGTACATCCCACAAATAGGCTAATCAACATCCTAGAAGAGAGTTGCCTCATTCTAAAGCATATGAAGCATAGAGAGTTGATTGCAAGTATACCAGACAGCCCATCATAGAATACAACTTCAATGAGCTTAGGTTGAGCCCAGACTAATTTCCAAAAAACTTCTTAGAGATAAGATTTAAAGGACTGGTGCCAAGGCTCAATAGGCACCTGCGGCGCTGGCACAATGGGTTCTAGTCCCGATGGGGTGCCGGATTCTGTCCCGGTTGCTCCTCTTCCAGGCCAGCTCTCTGCTGTGGCCAGGGAAGGCAGTGGAGGATGGCCCAAGCGCTTGGGCCCTGCATCCCATGGGAGACCAGGATAAGCACCTGGCTCATGGCTTCGGATCAGTGCCATGCGCCAGCCACAGCACGCCGGCCGCAGCGGCCATTGGAGGGTGAACCAACGGCAAAAAGGAAGACCTTTCCCTCTGTCTCTCTCTCACTATCCACTCTGCCTGTCAAAAAAAAAGATTTAAAATTCTTTTTATATTAGACTTCTACATGGAAGACATTTTGCTTTCCAATTATGACAGTTAATAATATAATAATGGGCCGGCGCCGCGGCTCACTAGGCTAATCCTCCGCCTAGCGGCGCCGGCACACCGGGTTCTAGTCCCGGTTGGGGCGCCGGATTCTGTCCCGGTTGCCCCTCTTCCAGGCCAGCCCTCTGCTGTGGCCGGGGAGTGCAGTGGAGGATGGCCCAGGTGCTTGGGCCCTGCACCCCATGGGAGACCAGGAAAAGCACCTGGCTCCTGGTTCCTGCCATCGGATCAGCGCGGTGCGCCGGCCGCAGCGCGCCGGCCGCGGCGGCCATTGGAGGGTGAACCAACGGCAAAGGAAGACCTTTCTCTCTGTCTCTCTCTCTCACTGTCCACTCTGCCTGTCAAAAAATAAAAAAATAAAAAAAAATAATATAATAATGGTCTCATAATTGAAAACCCAAGCATCATCAATCTAATGGACAAAGACCTGGAGTACATCAGAAGCAAAACAAAGAGAACATTCAGGTGATGATGGCCTGGGTCTGGAGGCATCAAGAATCCCACAGAGTATCCTTCACACACGTGCTTCTTTGTACGATGTCAAGAAATCTTTAGGATAAGTCTGTTTCTCTGTCTTGGGGCATGCATTCAAGATTTCTGTATATTTCTGAGACATAATGGCTAGGGAGAGTTAAGACTGAACATAAAATAGAAAATCAGGTTTCAGGATTGAATTGGCAATATACTCTTGCAGCCATTTAGGGAGTGAACCAGCAGATGGAAGACCTCTCTGCCTCTCCCTCTTTCTTTCTGTAACTCAGCCTTTCAAATAAATAAATAATAAAAAAAGAAAACTATTCAAACCTAACCTCTGATTTACATAAACTTGGAGCAGAGAAACAATTAACCTGTGATTACAAGACAGCAATCTGAGAAATCCAGAAAATTTGACAAAGTTAACCTGGATATTTTAGGAAAACAAAATTTCTGACTAACTAGGTGGAACAAGATGGGCTCTAGTTTTGTCAAAAAATCCCTTAGTGTTGTTTCTGTTGGTTACTTGTATCAACATAAATAGGTAATTTCTTTTATCTTCCACATATTACCATAGTCTCCAGTTAATATTTTCTGGATTCATGAAAGAGCATGAGGAAAATGATGAAAATTGTGTGAACTACTACATTGCAACACTTTAAGTAGAATACAATCAGGGACAACAATGCAAATGTATACTATGCACTGGATGTTAAGTGATAGGAGGAAGTAATTGTTAACTTCTTTAGACACAATAATGACACTATAACTGCAGGACAGTATCTTTGTACACAGGGGATGTTTTCTGATGTCTGTAGGAATAAATAGTAACACTTACCACAAACTATTAGGAGAGTGAGCAAAATATTGTATGTGTATGTAAACATACTCATATATGCCTGCTTACTTTGGGCCTTCTTTTCTTTCTTTCTCTTTCTTTCTTTCTTTCTTTCTTTATTTTTCCCTTTAATATTCACAATAGCATGCTTTTAATTTACTCTATAATTGCAGGCTTATTGTACCACTAACCACAATGTGAACCCTGTTAAACAAGTAAAAAGTAGGAAGATTACTGTTACACAGGGTTACAGACAAGGGCTACAAACAACAATCAAAACATATCAGTTTCATTCTTATACTTTGGGGTTTTTTGTATTCTATATTAAATACTGCATATCAGAGAAAATGTATGATATTTTCTGGGTTTTTTTTGGGGGGACTGGTGTTTTTCACTAAGCATAATGGTCTCCAGTTACATTTATTTGATGTCAAAAGGCAGGATTTCATTCTTTTTATGACTAAGTAGTATTCTGTTGTGTATATATATCACATTTTCTTTTTCTAGTCATCCTTTAAAAAATGTAGAGACAATGGAGACCCATCCATACCCTTCCATACAGAGGTTCAGCTGATAGAATCTTCCATTACACAAAGTAAGTTTAACAGGAGAGGAGAACAACTAGACACGTGGCAGTAGTATGAGAAGAGGATAATAACAAAAGGAGAAGAGGCTGAGAGTCCTCACCTGGTTGCAGACAGGCCTGTACTTGAGCCCTGGCTTGTTCAGAATCATCTCCAGCTGCCTGCGGTTGAAGTTGGATACCCCGATGGACTTGGCTGATCCTGCATCTTTGCATTTCTCCATGGCCTGAGAGGAAAGATTGTGAAGAAATATTTCCACAATTGGTTGCCAATATAAATGCATAACACAGTTAAAAGGAACACTGTCAAGAAATTACAGTGAGGCTAGTGGGCACTGACTGACCAAAAGAGAAAAGCTAGTAGAGAAAATCAGCAACAGCAAAAAAAAAAAAAATTCCTGCAACCTCCTTAGAAAACAAAAGACATTATTGTATATGGGGGGCAAAATATGCCTGACATCATTGCCCCAATTCTTCTCTCTGTTATGTCCCAGTATTGCCTTCCTCTCTCTCCACTCAGTACATCAACACTTGTTGGTGACATAAATCTCAAGATCCAAAGCTGCATATCTCATTCCCACAAATTGAAGTGTGATCTGATGCTCCCACTTCTGACTTCCTGTTTTCTCTCTCCTGGGAGTACTCACCTCCCAAGTGGCACAGATATCCACTGTGTCAAATATTGTCTTTCCATGTTCATCTGTTGGAATAATCTCCTCTCCAGGCTGGAATAGAAGCAGTTATTTTTTACTATTTCATTAAATTTAGATACCTACCCATGGCAAAACACTGAAGTATACTTATGGAGACAGCAATAAACTTTCATGAAATAAGTGGAGCAACCTCCCATAATTGCAAAATGCACTGCATATAAGTCTGTAAAGAATGTCATTGTACTACAGACCTTCTCTTTTCTTTTATATTTACTATACATGTTAATAAATACTACTACTTTCCAGATTGTAATAGGGTCCCGTAGATTTATGTTACTTTGTGTTTCTCTGTTCTTTCCTCTCTGGAGAGATATCTCTCATTCACTGGGAAAGTTACCAGTTCCCTGGCCTTGATCTCCACCAATAGTGGATGTTGCTCATCTCCTCAAAAACATTTTGTTCCAAGAGCAGATACTTGAATCACAGATGGTCATTCAAGGTCTTTTTTCTTAATAATAATAATTTTAATTCTAAAGGATACAGAGAAGCTGTCAAAATTAATGATCATGAGAAAATAATTGTCCCATGGCCATTTATGACACCAATGAAAAGGCTTAGACAAAACCAACAAAAATTAGATTAATACAGAAGAAAATGATTGCTATAAATACAAGCAGTTCCTAACATTACCTCAAATGTGTATGTTACTCATGGCCTGGCTTCCCCTTTTACAAAATCAAATAAACTAAATTGCTTCACTTGCTTTGGGCAGTTTCTATAACTTAGAAACTGTTGTAAAATTTATATCAGAGGCAGAGGCCAGCTTTGTGGCGCAGCAGGTTAAGGTGTTGCCAGTGACCTCAGGACCCCCTATTGGAGCACCAGTTTGAGCCTAAATTCCCTAGCCAGCTCCCTGATAATATGCCTGGGAAGGCAGCAGAAAAATGGTCCAAATACTTGGACCTTTGCCATGTCATGGAAGACTGTCATGGACTTCCTGGCTTACACCTTTAGCCTGTCCCTGTCCTGACCCTCAATGACCATTTGAGGAGTGAACCAGATGGAAGATCTGTCTTTCTCTTTCTGTCCCTCTGCCTTTCAAATAAATAAAAAAAATCTTTAAAAATAAGTAAAATACATTTTATGATGTTGGTTGCCTACCTTCAGAGCTGTTGGGAAGTGAATAATGTAGAGATCAATGTAATCCAACTGGAGTTTTTTCAGTGAGTCTTCCAAGCTTGGTCTGACCAGCTCTGGTCTATGAAAAATGCACCAAAGCTGAAATGATAAGCAATTAAAATTGTGGTGAATTAATATGTTAGTTAATTTTTTTGTTTCCTTCACATAATACTGAGATATTTTCCCTTGGTTAAAAGCTAATGAACACTGAAAGAAAATACATTACATTTTGTATTTCCTGTGATCTGAACTAACTATATCATCCTTCTCACTTGTTTAGCTATTACTCATTAATCCACCAATGCATGGAAGGTAATTATACCAGAGATAAAAATTTTATCATGTAATGCTAATGATCAGCATTTGAGTTATGCTTCACAAAGTTTACAAACAAATTCAATGGTCTGATTCTTATAATCATTAATCAGTGGTAATAATTACTATATATTTTAATCACATAATAAGCAGAAAAATATTTTGAGTATTTGAATATTGTTGTGTGCATGAATTAAGCCACTACTTTCAATGCTAGCATCTCATATTAGAGTGCTGGTTTGAGACTTGGCTGCTCCACTTAGCAACTTCATTTCTGCTGAGGTACCTTGGAAGGCTGTAGAAATGGCCCAGGTAATTTGTTCCTGTCACCCATGTAGGAGATCAGATTGGAGTTCCCAAATCCTGACTTCATCCTGGCCCAGACCTGGCTGTTGTAGCCACAGGGGCATCCAGCAGATGGAAGGACTCTATCTCTTTTTGTCTCTCCTCTGTCTCTTTATTCAAACAAATAAATAACTCTTTTTAAACCGTGTCAATTCATATTTACAATAATAAGAAATTTTAAAAAGTAATCCAGGAAATCAGGAACATCATATTTAGCTCACAGCCCTCTCTGATTTCACAAGCCATGCTGAATCACACTGTTTGGAGTTGATACTAGGGAAATCATGGGAATGAATTTCATTTAAAATATATAAATTTGGATATAGCACAAGGTGGCATTTACCAATGCCATCTCACTAGTCCCAGTGATCAATTTCTGTTCACAATTGATCATAATGATAGGACTAAGAACCAAAGGGATCACATAAACAAGAATAGTGTCTGCAAATACTAGCTGATAGAATAAAAAAGGGAGAGAACGATCCAACATGGTAAGTAAGATACACAGCAGACCCATAGAATGGCAGATGTCCTAAACAGCACTCTGGCCTCAGAATCAGCCCTTAAGGCATGCGGATCCAGCTGAAATGCCCATGAGAGTATTTCAGGCATGGAAAGCCAAGACACTCTTGGGGGGGGGGAACTAAATGAAAGATCTCCGTGAGTGAGATCCCAGTGGAAAGAACGGGTCATCAAAGAAGGAGGTACCTTTCTCTGAAGGGAGGAGAGAACTGCCACTTTGACCATGGCCTTGTCTAAATATGATCAGAGTCGGTGAACTCAGAGGGCTTCCATAGCCTTGGCAGCTCATGACAAGAGCCTAGGGTGATTACTGATGCCATAAACAAGAGTGTCAATTTGTTAAGTCAACAACAGGAGTCACTGTGCACTTATTCCTCATGTAGGATCTTTGTCCTTAGTGTGCTGTACATTGAGATTTAATGCTATAACTAGTACTCAAACAGTATTTTTCACTTTATGTTTCTGTGTGGGAGCAAACTGTTGAAATCTTTACTTAATGTATGCTAAACTGATATTCTGTATATAAAGAGAATTGAAAATGAATCATGATGTGAATGGAAGGGGAGAGGGAGTGGGAAAGGGGAGGGTTGCGGGTGGGAGGGAAGTTATGGGGGGAAGCCATTGTAATCCATATTCTGTACTTTGGAAATTTATATTCATTAAATAAATGTTTTTAAAAAATTGGATATAGCAATAATTAGAAAGCCATAATCTTTGTCTCTGTGATACTGGATGTTACAGGAGGATGTGTGATAACAATTTTACTAATAGGAATAATTACTCAACATCTATGAAGCATATCAAGTAATCATTTCTACACAACATTTCATTAACCATCTCTCCTACACATCATCTACACTCTACCTTTGAAGTGTAGAATATATCTTCTCTCTTCACAGTGCCATCTGCAATCTTGTTTTGGATGGCCAGACCTACTTCCTTTTTGTTTTTGTAAAAATAAGCAGAATCAATGTGGCGGAACCCAGCATCAGTAGCTATTTTGGTGGTTCCATAGCTTTGCTCTTAGGGACCTGAAGAAGGAGTTAAAAGTATTATTTGTAGATGCATGTGATTGAAAGCAGCTAAGATATTATTAATGACTTTTGGCAAATCCATTTTTCCTCATGTCTTGGGATAATTTTGCATTTGAACTCTGAGGGGATGAGCCCACCCAGTTTGCCTGATTTCCCTGAATTAATAGCAGGAGTTGGGAATCTCAGGCACCCCTTCACACTGGGCCACCCCTTTGATCAAAGGCATCAAAGGTCCTCAGGAACAAAGACAGCTTTATTGCTTTGCTAGAAAGATTCACAGTTTACTGCGAAAAGAAAATCATGGTTGATAATCATGCAGTGAATTTGCAAAGGAAAGTTAACACAGAGTAAAAATGAATGGAATGAAATATGGAAGCAATATACTGCAAGTTTCTATGAGTCCTCCCCCAGAAATAAACAGAGCACATTCAAATTGTTTGAACTGGATTTAAGAACATATATGGAAACTTATCAGCAAGGAACTCTGAATATGTCGATTCTTCATTCCTAAGACTTTTCCTATAGGGTTGATTACATAGATCCCCTCTGTTGGTCTACACCATATTTCGGTTTCAAATAAAAGCAAGGATACACACACTGTACTTGTCCTCACAAGCAATTTAGCTACATCCTCATATGCTAGGAAATGAGGAAGAACGAAGAAAGTAGGTTCTCCAGTGTCAACCAGGGATATGTTTGAAAATAAGTAGTTCAATTATGCTGAGTGAAATAAGCCAGTCCCAAAGGAACAAATATCATATGTTCTCCCTGATCGGTGACAACTAACCAAGCACCAAAAAGGAAACCTGTTAAAGTGAAATGGACACTATGAGAAACGGTGACTTGATCAGCCCTTGCCCTGACTGTTGATGAACAACTTAATATGTTATCCCTCGTAGTATTTTTTTTGTTTGTTCTACTTAATACTATTGGTTGAATTCTATAATTAATACACAGTTATTCTTAAGTGTTGAAACTTAACTGAAAAGTGATCGCTGTTAAATATAAGAGTGGGAATAAGAGAGGGAAGAGATGTACAATTTGGAACATGCTCAAGCTGACTTGCCCCAAACGGTAAAGTTAGAAACATACCAGGGGATTCCAATTCAATCCCATCAAGGTGGCATGTACCAATGCCATCTCACTAGTCCCAGTGATCAATTTCTGTTCACAATTGATCATAATGATAGGACTAAGAACCAAAGGGATCACATAAACAAGAATAGTGTCTACAAATACTAATCGATAGAATAAAAAAGGGAGAGAATAATCCAACATGGGAAGCGAGATACACAGCAGACCCATAGAATGGCAGATGTCCTAAACAGCACTCTGGCCTCAGAATCAGCCCTTAAGGTATTCAGATCCTGCTGAAAAGCCCATGAGACTATTTCAAGCATGGAAAGTCAAGACACTCTGTCAAAAAAAAATGACCTAAATGAAAGATCTCCACGAGTGAGATCCCAGTGGGTGATTACTGATGCCATAAACAAGAGTGTCAATTTGTTAAGTCAACAACAGGAGTCACTGTGCACTTACTCCTCATGTAGGATCTCTGGCCTTAATGTGCTGTACATTGTGATTTAATGCTATAACTAGTACTCAAACAGTATTTTTCACTTTGTGTTTCTATGTGGGCGCAAACTGTTGAAATCTTTACTTAATATATACTAAACTGATCTTCTGTATATAAAGAGAATTGAAAATGAATCTTGTGAATGGAAGGAGAGAGGGAGAGGGAAAGGGGAGGGTTGAAGGTGGGAGGGAAGTTATGGGGGGGGAGCCATTGTAATCCATAAGCTGTACTTTGGAAATTTATATTCATTAAATAAAAGTTAAAAGGGGGGGGTGAAGGAAGGGAAGGAAAGGGTGAGCCAACAAAAAAAAAAAGAAAAGAAAAGAAGTAGTTCAATTGACAGTAGGGCATTATGTTAATCTTTTCTGCAGGGTCATTATGTTCACACACAAAAATTATAGAAAAGAAAGAAAAGAAAACTACATGCTGACAGTAAAGATATATTATGAATTATAGAAATTTTACATGAGAAATTAATTGCCATGTAAGGGATTATCATGGAGGATATCATCCCTAAAACAAAGGCATTCCTTTTATGCAATATATAAGTAAAGTAGTACAATATCAAATTTTGGAGTTTCTTAAATTGGATAATGATTTGAAAGTGCATTTGTGAAAGATCAAAGAGGTAAGTCTAAGGAAACCTTTTTCATTTATTTCTTCAAATTGAGAAGCTGAAGTTTACAATGAAATCACCACAAAGTAGACAGTGAACCCATTTTCCTTTCCTGATATCATTCCTAGGTGTGAGGGCCTCAGAGATTCACCAAGACTGAAATATTACTAGTGTCCATGCTCCTTCCCCCTCCTTCATACCACTTTGCTCTGCAAAGAAAATCAAATCGTTAACATGTCATCAAAATATTCATCAGTGATTTCCTTAAGTTTTACACAAGAATCAAGTGGAAGTTCAAGTTTGAAGTAAATAGTCTCTTTTTTTTCAATTTCCAACTTTCTTCCTTTACTTTTTACACATACTACAAGTTCAAAGCACATCTTTCTTTCTACATTGGTCTGTGCTTATTTCTTTTTTAGAAAACTAGGATAATATCAGTGTGCAAAATTTTTTCCACTATGCTCACTTTCATTATGTAGGACCATTTGTACAATTTCCTTTAACATTTGTTATGATCAATAATTTAGCCATGTCCCTATTATTTTCCAGTTTTCTTCTAACATGATGTTGTACTTGCCTTCAGACAAGTTTCCTAGTACATGGGAAAACTTACTTAGCCCACAATCACTTAATGCCACACGTTGAAATTTGGGATCCATTGCCTTTCATTCCTCTGACCAAGCACACTCTGATTCCTCTGGCTTCACAGGGTATATAAATAACAGGAAGTCTACGGCCACATTCCTGTCTAATTTTAAGCAACATATGGGAGGAGTGAAATTAAAGCAGTATTCCATATTTACAGAAGAGTATCCTGTTCACTTACTTTAAATGAAGCAGAATTTTTAGGTTGATTACTTAAAAATCAGATTTACAAAATTTTCTCTTTGGAATCTCTCACTTGGTATTTTTAAGTATTAGTGCTGTGGCTCACTTGGTTAATCCTCCGCCTGCGGCGCTGGCATCCCATATAGGCACCAGGTTCTAGTCCCAGTTGCTCCTCTTCCAGTCCAGCTCTCTGCTGTGGCCCGGGAGGGCAGTGGAAGATGGCCCAAGTGCTTGGACCCTGCACCCCATGGGAGACCCGGAGGAAGCACCTGGCTCCTGCCTTCGTATTGGCGCGGTGCTGTCCACAGCAGCCATTTGGGGAGTGAACCAATGGAAGGAAGACCTTTCTCTCTATCTCTCTCTCTCACTGTCTATAACTCTACCAAATTAAAAAAAAAAAAAAAAGAAATTCGTTGAATAATTATTGGTGATTTATTAAGTTACAACCCTGCAAACATCTATGTCTTGTTTTTCTTATTTTTTTATTTTTTCATGCTGAAGTCTGCCTTTGATTACACTTTGAGACAATTAACTAGTTTACATGACAACACAAATGCACACACAGAATCAACTATTATTGAGCACTTTATCAAATACTGACCCTCAATGATACTTCAAAAGTTTAATTGAAGGAAAGTTAGCATTTTTAACTTTCCCTTTGGGAAAATATTTTCTGTAACTTCACTCTAGTTTTGTAATAATAATGTGCAAACCTAGAGAAGCAGGGAAGGGGCTGCCACCAGGCGGCCACAGGCTTGGGACACCACGGCTCAGTTCGAACGGAGATCTGGTTCTTCCAGGCCAGTGCATGTGGCCAGGGGCCAACCCCTCGCATCCTGGGTTCCTGGCGTGGCTCGTCCCCCTTATCGAGGCTGGCGGTGGCGAAGTCTCACCCTCAGCCACCGAAGAGCCCAGACCCTTGGCAGGTGGAAGCTGGCCTCAGGTCCTGGGGAGCTGGCGTGGTGGGGCTGCAACCTACGGTCATGCGCGATGGAGCCAAGAGCCCTGCAGTGAGCAGGACCCCCCCCCCCCGCAGCTCTCTGCTCGCCTCTGCCCCACCCCCCAGCACCCCCACACGCTGGCTTCCCCAGGGAGGTGGGGAGCCCGTGATGAAGTTCCACAGGAAGTGAGCGACAGGAACCCGCCGTGAGACCGAGTGCTGAACTGCGGCGCTGTGGCTCCCACCCCTCCCCTCGCCGGGCTGGACTGGGTTTCACATCGCGGTCCAGCACAGGTCACCGAAACGGCGGAGGAGGAGATGGCGGGGCTTCCTGTTGCTGGTCCGCTCTGAAGTCCTGCCCAGGGTCCTCCCAGATGCCCCCTCCCTGCCGGAAGCACAGCCCTGCAGGGAAGCGTCCCTGACCCTGTGCCGCCCCCAGACACAGCCCATGCCCCCCACAGCCCCGGCTCTGTCTCTGCTTATCCCTACCCCAATGCCTGACCACGTCCAGACCGCGTAGTATGGAGGCGGCACATGGTGGGCACTCAGTGGGTGATGGTGCCCTTAGTGTCGGCACTGCCGTCCCGGCCCAAGTGAGGAGGGAGTGCTGGCATCCCATATGGGCGCCGGTTCAAGTCCTTGCTGTTCCACTGTCGATCCAGCTCTCTGCTACGGTCTGGGAAAGCAGTAGAAGATGGCCCAAGTCCTTGGGTCCCTGCACCCACGTGGGAGACCTGGAAGAAGCTCCTGGCTCCTGGCTTTGGGTTGGCCCAGCTCTAGCCTTTGCTGCCAACTGGGGAGAGAACCAGCAGATGGAAGACCTCTCTTTCTCTCTCCCTCCCTCCCTCCCTCCCTCCCTTTCCTCTCCTCTCTGTGTAACTCTCACATTCAAATAAATAAATAAATAAATATTAAAAAAAAAAAAAAGATCAATGATCTTGAGGCTTCTGTAAGCCAGGAAGGGAGGAGGAGAAGGAATGGGACCTGAGCCGAAGGCACCTGCTGTAGCCGGATCCTGGGTGAACCAACTGACCATGGACGCTGGGGGTGTCAGGAGGGTGCCAGACAGACCCAGGCTCGCAGCCTGGCCACATCCTCAGCTGCCAGACGTCGCCCTGAGGGGTTTATGAGTGACCTCTGGGCACAGGGATTCCCTGCACAGGGCTCCGGTCACTTCCTCCATCCCAGCTCGGGTAATCGAGGGAATTGTGTAGCCTCTTGCTAACCCTTGCTGCAGCCAACACAGGCTGGGCTGAGCACCTGCCAGTGCCACAAGTCAGGGCATGTTGGTGCTGCTGTCACCTGTCCCGCTAGGGGCGGGTTGAGCCAGGGGACCCGTGGAGAGCACCTGCCACAATGACAAGCTCACAAGGAACGTGGGCCGGGCCGAGAATCGCACTCCTGAGAGGGTAGCCCAGGGAGGTTGTCAGCGTGGTTTCTGAAATCGGGCAGCTCCTGTTACTTAGCCAGAGACATGCTTTTCAAGGCATAGATAACGGGCAGGCATTTGGCCTCATCCCACTGCAGGGGCCAGGGTCTGACACACGCCTCTGGCTGGTGCAGACCTTGGGAGGGGCAGGCAATGGCGCGATTGGGCCCTGGATTGAGTTCCCAGCTTCCGACTTGGGCCCGGCCGAGCCCCCGCTGCCATTGGCAGCTGGGAAGGCAAACAGTACGTAGGAGCTCTCTTTGTCTCTACCTCTCACAAAATTGTTAATAAAACTATTTTTACAGATTTATTTATTTGAGAGGAAGAGTTAGAGAGAGAGAGAGAGAGAGACAAAGACAGAGAGGTCTTCCATAAGCTGGTTCACTCTCCAAATGGCTGCAACGGCTGGAGCTACACTGATCTGAAGCCAGGAGCCAGGAGCTTCTTCTGGGTCTCCCACGCAGGTACAGGGATGTGTGTAGCAGGGCACGGACTCTGAGATGCACCCAGATGCCCATGACATGTGACGTGTGTTGCAGGGTGGGGGACTGTGGGGTGCACCTGGACGCCCATGACACGTGATGTGTGTTGCAGAGCGGGGGGGGGGGCTATGGAGTGCACCCAGATGCCTGTGACACATGATGTGTGTTCCAGGCTGCTGAATCAGAAGGGGGCGGATGACAGCCGGGACCGTGGTCATCACCGGGGCATCTTTGCGACGGTGATCCTGCTCTGCTTTATCGCTGTTCTGTGCTACTGTCGGCTCCAGGTACCCCCCGGGGGTGGGCGGAGGGGAGGCTTGCGGCCGGCCCTGCCCCTGCCCCTGCCCCACGAGGTAGCCCCTGCAGAAGACCAGGAGGGCCGGACTCCAGGAGAGGGCGCTCCAGGCCTCCTGGCCAGTGACACGCAGCTGCCCAGTGAGAGAGCGATGCTGGGTGCTCGGACCAGCTCTGCGGCTCCTTCCCCATCCAAGCCCCCCCCCCCCCGCCCCGTGTCTGCCCGAGAGAGGAGTGGGAGCCACTGGTGCAGGGCAGCTTGAGCCCCCACTGTGCAGCGCCCCTCCGTGCCTCAGTTTCCCCACCTGAAAAACGGCTCAGCCTGGGGGTGGCTGTGCCGATCCAAGGAGTGGCTCTGAGAGGTGCCTAGCGCTTAGCCCAGCCTGAGCTGGATCCCAGAACACACAAGTGCGCAGATACAGGCGTCTGATCAGGCGCGCCCCCGCCCACCGCCCTGATGCTGTGCTCGGGGCCGGCTCCTCTCCCGCGCGGGGGGGACTGGGAGGGCCGGGGAGGGCCAGCCGGTCACCCGCTCTGCACACAGTACTACTGCTGTAAGAAGGAAGGCTCCGAGGAGGATGAAGAGGAGCCGGACTTCGCCGTGCACGCGCACCTGCCCCCGCTGCACTCCAACCGCAACATGGTGCTGACCAATGAGCCGGGGCTCTACCCGGCCACCTCCACCTCCTTCAGCCAGCGGTCCCCGCAGGCCCAGGCCCTGTGCTGCAGCTGCTCCCACCACGAGCCGCCCACGTTCTTCCTGCAGGAATTGGAGGACAAGGACCTGCGCAACAGTGGCGAGCGCGTGGCCTCCGCCAGCTTCAGCCAGGAGGACCTGGAGCTGTCCCCCAGCAGGGGTTTCGGGGGACTGCAGGCGCTCAACCCCAGCCGTCTCTGGGCCATGCGGGAGGGCTTAGCCCGCAGCCACAGTGTCAGCGCCGACGTGTGACTGTGCCCCCCGCCATGGCGCGCCACCCCGGCCCCCCTATCCTGGGGGCACCCCAGGCCCGCAGAGCCCCTGGGCTGGGTGCAGGGGTGAGACTCAGTGAACACAGGTGTAGCCATGGGTAGCAGGGAGACCTAATGCAGCGACAGGGTCGGGGCCATGGAGTGGGTCAGTCAGGCACACGGCCGCTGGTGGCCTCCAGCTCAGCCCGACAACGTGGCCGTGGTGTGGCCACCCCGCCCACCCTGGACCTCACGTGTTCCGGGAAGGGGCAGCCTCAGCCTTCCCTGCCACTGACGACCAGCTGCTGTCCGTAGGGGCCCCCTCTCGCTCTCACGTGCACACACACACGCATGAACATGCCCACGCATGCACACACACGTGCCCAGCACCTGCCTGCTTCCCTCCTGCAAGGGGGCTTCCCGGGCAGCCTACTCCTTGAGAGTTCACCCCAACCCACATTCTGGTCAAGGGAGGCCTGGGCAGGGTTGGGGGGCTGCTGCTCTGGGGGTACCGGCCCCAAGACCCCAGCCCGGCCCTCAGCTCTCCACACAGCACGCGAGCCAAAACCCGGAGGGCAGCATGAGGTGTGGCAGGGTGGGCAGAGCTGGGCCAGGGCTCGAGAGAGCCCTCCACCCATGCCCACCAAGAGGCGGGGCCTCCCGGGATGCAGTCAGAGTCCTGAGTGCTGAGGGGCGCTGGGTCTCGGCGGGATTCTGGGTCCTGAGGGAGATGGCTGCAGGGCGCGCTGTCTTGTCCCATCCCCAGCAGTGTCCCTGTGGAGGCTCCTGTGTGGAGCCGCCCTCTAAGCCCGCACTCCATCCAGCCCTGATTCAGGCTGGGGGCTCCCTGCTCCCTTCCATCAGCGGCAGAAATGACACCACTGGCTCCTTCAGGGCACCAGCCCCCACCCCCAGCTGAGGGAGGCCCAGGAACCCCTCCCTCTGACAAGGGCTGTGGCCATCCGCGAGTGAGGCTCATCTCCCACCGCGAGCTCCCAGAGCCTCCTGCAGTCGGGGGACACTGGCTGTTCAGGGACTCCTTGCCCCCCCCTCCCCTGGCCCCTGTTTGGATGCACCCTTGACTCCCTGCTCCTGGCCCCGCCCCCATCGAGTCTGTTCCTAATGCATTCATCTGGGGAGGGGTCTGGGGTGGGGGCGGGGGACGAGGGCCCTGAGGCAGCTGCTCCCATTTTGGTCACCAGCCTCTGCACATAGATACTTAGAGCTCTGGAATGCAGTGAGCACCCCCTGCCCTGGCCCGGTCCCTGCAGCGCCGTCCTGGGACCCACCCACCAGCCTGGCAGAGCCAATGGATCATCTCCTACCACCCTCCATGGCTTCAGTCTGGCTGCTGTGGCCAGTGCAAACCCTCTCTGCATTGTGCCATGCCCGTGCAGCCCAGGCCCTGCCTGGAGGAACCCAGAGTGGCTCTCTGGTGAGGGGTCTCCAAAACCACCTTTGTCAACCCTGGGGGGATGGAGGCTGTGCTCATCTCCCCTGGGAACCCCAGCTGAACCCGTCTGGGCTGGTAACAGAGCCACTGCCTCAGGGGGCTCCGGGCAGCCCTGACGGGGCACAAGGCCTTGTGTGTGATGGGCACACACACTCAGCGCTGGCAGAAAAGGAGGAGGCTCGGGCAGGAAGAGGATGGCAGAGCAGAGCAGGGACCGCGGGACACGGCATGGGCAGGGGCCACAGCCACTCAGCCCTCCCCGAGCGGAGCCGGAGCCCTTGAGCAGGTGGGGGCTGGGAGAGACCCTCTGCGGCAGCCACAGCGTGGTGGTGGAGTCGCAGCCGTTGAAGTCGCCGTTCAGAAGCCTGCAGCCAACGGTTGGGACCTGGGTTCTGTTCCCCAGGATGGCTCCAGACTCCAGCAGGGATGGCTCGAGGAATGGGGCTCCTTCCACCCACATGGGAGACCAGGGTTGAATTCTTGCTCCCAGCTTTGGCACCTGGCTCAGCCCCGGGCCATTGCCAGCAGATGGCAACTCTCTTGTGGGCGCCTTCTCTCTCTCTGCCTCTCTCTGCCTCTCTCTGTCTCTCTCTGCCTCTCCAATAAATACATTTTTTAAAAACGTGCAGCCCCTTGATGCATACATGTGCAGCCATGGGCACACACAGGCAAAAGCACCCCAGACTGGTTGCTGCCTCAGCTTCCCCAGGGTGGACCCCGCTCTGAGTCCAAGTTTGGGGACAGGCTGGGCCCCCATGCAGGAGGCAGCCACTGGCCTCTCTGGCACCTATGCCCAAAGGAAACAGTTCTCCTGGCCATCCTCAGTGCCGAGGCCAGCTGGCAGTCCCTTGGGTGGCGGAGCCCCAGGCCCCTCCCCTCCCGGCACCCTCCACGGCTGCTCTGCTCTTGCCTCTCCCCACGCCTGCCGCTGGGTCAGCCCAAAGGAGGGCTCTCGTCCAGCTCGGCACCCACGAGTCCAGACCAGGGGGCCCTCCGCAGAGCTCCAGAAACACCAGTCCTGAGGCTCCGCACACCTGCCTCGTCCCTGGTCCCCCAGCCTGCTGCAGGGGGCACTCTGGACCTTAGTGCAGATCCTCCCCTGCAGCCCCACACCAATGGAGGTTCCGGCCCACTCTGACCCCGGCGCAGGGCTCCTGAGGCCCCACTGCCCACTCTGTCTGTGGCCTTTGGTCTGCACCTGGCTGGCCCCAAACCCCAGGCCTTAGGGATTGAGAGACCCCACACGGCCACGCCCTGGCTCTCCCAAGCCCATGGGGTCCCCCGCCCCTCCTACCAGAAGCAGCAGAGACCCCACCAGGCCGCCATATATACGACCATTTTATTGACATACATGGATGAGTACTGACTGCGGTTACAGGACAAACCCACTGCTGAGAACCATGCACACCGAAAGAGGGCTCCCTGGGGCTTACAGTTCGGCAGGTGCTGGGCTGGGCCGGGCCATGAGGCAAACCCTCCAACTGATGGGCACCTAGATGCTGGCAGGGACCCACTGACACCCGGGCCACTGCCGCCACCTCTCCCACAGAGCCCGGTCAGGGTCACCTGCCAGTTATCTGGAGGAGGCCCTACCCAGAGACGGCCTGGACCCTGGGCACAGGTGAGCAACTTCCTGGGGACAGAGGCTGGGGTGGGGACGAGCGGCAGGGCGGGAGCCACGGGGCCGGCCACTCACCTCCAACCAGGGGCTGGAGTACCACTTGCAGCAAGGCCTCTCAAAACAGGTGCTCTCCTCCGGCAGCTTCTTGGTCAGCCCGCACTCAGGCCCGCTGTGCATCTACAACTTCCCATTGGTCAGCTCCATGCACAGGACCAGTCGCTTCTTCACACCTCGCCACAGGTGGTGTTGCACTGAGGCCAGGGACAGGTCAGATCAGAGGCCAGGGGCTGAGAGGGCTGGGACGGCTGACCCTGCCCGGGGTGGGGGGAACCCTGTGACAACAGCTGGTCAGTAGATATGGTGGTGGGGGGTACGCTGGGACCAATGGCGCATGGGCTGAGAACTCTGGTCCACAACCGTTTGTCCCCAAATGAGTTTGATCAAAAGCAGCGGAACCCAAAACCATCTGTTTGAAACAAATTGGTTAATGACCATTTGGCTGGGGGTGCTGTGGCC
The DNA here is from genome assembly GCF_964237555.1 of Oryctolagus cuniculus. Lineage (NCBI taxonomy): Eukaryota > Metazoa > Chordata > Mammalia > Lagomorpha > Leporidae > Oryctolagus > Oryctolagus cuniculus. Next base: position 100,307,328 of record NC_091444.1, on the reverse strand, counting down.
AGAATCGATTTAGCAGACAACACTTTGTCCCGAGATGATTTGGTTAATAGTGATCTTCTTGAAGGCACATTGGAAGCAATGGGTCTGGCGTGGGGTGGGGGTTGACAAGCATGGACAGCAGGCTGCCCGGCCCGCAGGCCAGAAGCAGTTGCAGCGGGACAGCACCTGCACCGTGCCCCATCGCTCGGGCTCCTGGGTGCCTGGTGTGGGGACGCTGCCAGTTCTGCATGCACCACCGTGGTGGAGCCTGTGCCCACTTGGAGCTGAAAGGTCGCAAGGGGCTCCCCCGCCTGTTTGGCTCTGTGTGTGTCAAATCCATCTCAGCGAGCTCCGCCTTCAAAGTTGCAGCCAGCTCCTGGCCAACCTGCTGTTCTCCAATGCCCTCTGGCCAGGCGCCCCCATCTCCGGGACACTCACCAGCCCCAGTCCTGGGCCAGCCAGTGGTTCTTGTCCCCGCAGCGGTGGATGGCCAGAGACTTGGTCTCCACCTGGCACTGGGACTCGAGGACTACGCGGCCATCGCTGGTCTTGCAGCACACGTGCCTGATGGTGTGGCCCTGCCCTCAGCTCCCTCTGCACTCCAAAAGGGAGAAGGCAGGGGCCGGGGGGGGGGCGCTCCACAAGCCCCCAGCCCCCAGGGAGGGGAAAGCACCCCAGGCAGTGTGGGAAGCGGTTGCCATAGTAACCACTTTTTAAATCACATTTTCTGTTCTAATTACAGAAATAATGCCTGCTTGATGACAAACACAGAGGGAGAAACATACACCTACAGATAGGGGCTGCGCACAGGGGACCCGGCTGGCATCTGAGCAGATGAGAGGGGCAGAGACAGAGACGGGGAGAGGCGGATGGAGACAGGGGAGACGGGCAGAGACAGGTCAAGACATGGGGAGAGGCAAACGGAGATAGGGTGAGATGAACAGAGACGGGGAGACGGGCAGAGACAGACAGGGAGAGATGGGGAGAGATGGACGCAGACGGGGGAGACGGGAAGAGACAGGGAGATGGACGGAGATGGGGAGAGACAGACCGAGACATGGGGAGAGGCGGATGGAGACAGGGGGGAGGTGGAAGGGCAGAGATGGACAGGGAAAGACAGACTGAGACATGGGGAGAGGCGGACGGAGATGGAGGGAGAGACGGGCAGAGATGGACAGGGAGAGATGGACAGGGAGAGATGGACAGGGAGAGATGGGGAGAGATGGACGGAGATGGGGAGAGACAGACCGAGACATGGGGAGAGGCGGATGGAGATGGAGGGGGGGACGGGCAGAGATGGAGACATGGGGGGAGGTGGATGGAGATGGGGAGAGATAGACGGAGCTGGGGGGAGGCGGACAGAGACAGGAGAGATGGGGGAGATGAGCAGAGACAGGGAGAGACAGACCGAGACGTGGGGGAGATGGATGGAAACGGGGGGAGACAGGCCGAGACGGACAGAGAGAGACAGATCGAGACAAGGAGAGACGGACGGAGACGGGCGGAGACAGCCAGGTCAGATGGGGGCTTTGATTCCTCGGAACTACAGGGAGACCTGGCACTCAGGGGCTCCTCCCTCACACCCTTGCTCCAGAAACTGGAGAAGCCGGGGGCAGCAGAGGCCAGCCCCGTGCCAGCCACGCTCACCAGCCCCCAGTCAGACGTGGTCCACTGGTGGTCGCAGGGGGACCTGTGCAGCTCTTTTCGCCCACCAGCCTGGTGTTGGGGTCACACAGCCTCTCGTCCTCAGAGCAGCGGATGTGCCTAGTCACCACGCTGTGCTCCCCGTACTTGGCTGTGCACTGTGAGGGGTGGGCGGGGGGCTGGGTATGAGGCTGAGCTCCATGGCTGGCTCTAGTCCTTGCCCCTCCACCCATGGCCCTGCCAAGCCCCAGCCAGCCCATGGCCAGCTCCACTCTGCAGAGGCCCACCCGGGACCAGTACCTGTGGTGCAGGTGGCACTGCAGGGTTCCTGTGATGAGAGCTTCCACCAGTACATGTTGGCCGGACTCACGCCTTGCTTACATGCCTTGGCCCTGGTCCTGAAAGGAAGTCCAGGAGAGAAGGAGCGAGAAGCACCCCTGCCGGCCACTCCTGGGAGGGGCCATTCCTCCTAACCACACGCTTGCCTTCAGCCGCGAGCATAACCCCACCAGCGGGTGCCAAAGCTCCCCAACACAGCTAGGGGGCAGAGAGCTGCAGCCTGGGAGCTGTTGGGGCTCCCTACAGGGGTGCTGAAGAATGTGGGTTTCACACCGTGACTGCACCCCACATGCAGGCATCTCACTCCCACCTTCTCCTGTCAGTCCTGGATTTCTTCCCACCAAGAAAGCAGCACTTGTGAGCCAAGAATGCTCCAGAATGCCCTGCTCCTGCCTCCCTCGAGCTGGGTGCTGGGTGGTTGGGGACACTGGCCACTCAGGCTCCAGCTACCAACATTAAAGAGCTCAGCTCCAGGCAGGGGTGTGGCAGCCAGCTTCCGCAGGGTCGCAGGGACCCTGGGCTGGAACTCTTGGCCAGGGCATGAGGCGCTGCAGCCGGCTACCATCAGGGCACATGGCTGCTTTGAACTAGCCATGTGCCGGGCCTGATCTCAAGCTCCAAGTGCGGGCTCACTCTGGATTCAGCATGAGGAGCAGGGACGCTGTGGCAGGGCGCAGACAGCCCCTGGGGTCCTGCGGCCTGCAGCAGGTCACTTGGGCCTGGTCTGGCGCTGGCCCCTTCACAGGGCCATTCGCTGGTCCCTTCCTAGGGCCGCTCCGACGTGCGTTCTTGCACTTGTGGGAGGAGTGGTAGCATCGACCGCTCCCATGCTCCGGGGACCCAGGAGACAATCTCCAACCGGAGCACCAGAGGCAAATCCACCCAGTCCAGGAGGGAGGGGACGTGGGAGGGAGAGGCAAGGCTGGGATGTGGTTATCATCTTTCCCCTAGCCGTGCCCTCACCTCGGGCTTCCAACCAGGAGTCTGTCGGCCTTGGAGGGAAGCCCCAGCCTCCTCTTTAAAAATGAGAAGAGACATGGATGGCAGGTTAAGCCGCTGCCTGTGGCGCCAGGAACCCACATGGGCAGCGGTTTGTGTCCCGGCTGCTCCACATCCAGTCCAGCTCCCTGCTGATGTTCCTGGGAAGGCCGTGGAAGATGGCCCAAGTGCTTGGAGCCCCGCACCCACGTGGAGGCCTGGATGGAGCTCCTGGTTCTTGGGTTCAGCCTGGCCCAGCCCCAGGCATTGCGGCCATTTCGGGAGAGAACCAGCAGATGGAAGATCCATCTCTCCTCTCTCTCTCGCTCTCTATCTCTCTGTGTTTCAAATAAATAAATCTTAAAAAAAGAGAGGGAGGAGGACTTCTAACATGGGAGGGGGCCGAGACCCGGGGACCTCAGAGCAAGAGAGGACCCGAAGCTGAATCCCTGACACTGGGTTCAGAAAACACCCCTGCTTCCAAAAGCTTTATGTCCCCCTGTGCCACACCACCCTTGAAACAAAGAGCCAGCCCCTCCCTGCCCCTCCACCCGCTGTCATTATCTAATGACAGCTCCCAGCCAGCAGGCAGGCATGCACCCAGCCCTCCTGAGGCCCTGGGGAGTCCCTGGAGGGGCTGCCCGCACGTCTCCTGTGGCCACAGGTGCAGCCTCCCCTGACCAGGATTTGCACAACCTGAGAAGTAAAACACCCAGGACATGGACGACCCCCTCTGGCCCCCACCTCCATCTGGAGGGAGGATATCTCGCCAGGCCAGGGGTTTCCAAATGGCCTGTCACTCACGGGGCCCCCTGCCCAGGAGATGCAGACTCTTCCGGCCTGGCTGGGGTGGCTCCCAGGTGACCGGGCAGAAAGGGCTGCTTTCCTGGCTGCTGCCCCCCCCTCTGAGGGAGCCCGCCCTGCTCCATGTCTCTCTGGGAACAGGCCCCGCCCTTGACTGCTGGAGCTGCTCTCAGATGGACATAGTCTCTCCTTTCTGGAATGCCTTTGATACGTCCTGCTTCCAGCTTCCTGTGTGCGGCCAGCTCACTGAGGTACAGCTTTTTGGACCCGGAGGTCTCCCCATGGCCTCCAGGGCCCTATCTCCCTGGGCCATCTTTGGGTGGATGGCAGGGACAGTGCACACTGACCAGCATTTGATGGACAGACGCTAAGACTCCAAGATGGGCAGCGGAGCCAAGGCTTGGAGATGGGGCCCAAGGATCTCAGTGCTTGCGCTGCACGAGACCCCGGGCCCGGCAGTCACCTTGCACCTGAGCCTGCAGGGGCCCTGTCTGGCACTTCCTGATGGACAGAGGAGCACCTGGAGCCCAGAGGCTGGTAGACTTGGCTCCAGGGCTCGCCATGTGTCCTGCTGTCCTGCCACACCACACAGACAACAGCAATGCCAGTGCCTGATGCTGAATTGAAGAGCTGGGCTCTGTGCCACCAGGACAGATGTGGCCGAGAGGGGCTGCTGTCCACCAGCTGCCCACCCCCCAGCTCCTGGGGATCCGGCCATGGCTCTGTGCTGTGCACACAGACGGCTCTGGGGGCAAAGAGGACCCAGGCTAGGGGTTGGGAACGGGACTCAAGGCCTTAGGTCCTGGCCGGAGCACACAGCTGAGCGGCGTCTGTGTCAGACCCTCCTGTTCTTCCCTTCGAAGCCCCTTGTGCTCAGAGCTGAAGCAAAGCCTGTTACTCCCTGCAAGCCTGAGAGTTTGTGGGTGCCAGGCACAGGGGACGTGCCTGCTGGGCAGCCTGTGGAGGGCCCAGCTGTGTCCTCCTGGCAAGGAAGGGTCCCTCTTGAGCCCCTCACAGTGCCAAAGTGGGTGGGAGGTCCTCCCAGCCCTAGCCCAAGGCCCCACAAGGGCTGGGCCTCGTAAAGAGGCCGGGGAGAGGTGCAGCACCCTGGGGTCCCTAGCTCTGCAGCTCTGGACCCTGGCCAATGGCCCAAACCCCTGGCCTTCCAACCCAGTCCTGGGGACCCCCAACTGAGCATCGCCCAAGGTCAAGGAACTGCAGGGGGCTGTCCCTGCCTTTGGGGCCCACCCCACCAGTGGGGGCTGAGCCTGGCTCCATCTGCTGAGAACATGCTTGCTGCCCACGGCTTTGTCACCAGGGAGCACCCTGTAGTGTGACAGGCAGGTCTGGGGCCACCTTGCTGCACACTGCACTGGTGAAGGTCACACCCCTCTGACACAGTCACACTGCCCAGGTGACCCCAGCTGTGACTGTCCAGGCGACCCCTGCTGTGACTGCCCAGGCGACCCCAGCTGTGACTGCCCAGGAGACCCCAGCTGTGACTGCCCATGCAACTCTAGCTGTGACTGCCCAGGCATGTCCAGCTGTGACTGCCCAGGCGTGTCCAGCTGTGACTGCCCAGGCGACCCCAGCTGTGACTGCCCAGGCGACCCCAGTTGTGACTGCCCAAGTGACCTCAGCTGTGAGTGCCCAGGTGACCCCAGCTGTGACTGCCCAGGCGTGTCCAGCTGTGACTGCCCAGGTGACCCCTGCTGTGACTGTCCAGGAGACCTCAGCTGTGACTGCCCAGGCGTGTCCAGCTGTGACTGCCCAGGTGACCCCAGCTGTGACTGCCCAGGTGACCCCAGCTGAGACTGCCCAGGTGACCTCAGCTGTAACTGCCCAGGCAACCCCAGCTGTGACTTCCCAGGTGACCCCAGCTGTGCCTGCCCAGGTGACCCCAGCTGTGACTGCCCAGGTGACCTCAGCTGTGACTACCCAGGTGACCGCAGCTGTGCCTGCCTGTGGGGAGCAACTGGGAGCAACTCGGACTAGACTAAGTTACTGGAATTAAGACTTATTCTATGCATCTGCTCTCCCACAATATGGCGCTGAGAAGGGAGAAACAGCTTCTACACAGCTGCCTCCAGTTCAACCAATAAACAGCAGGACCTGCTCCTGATTGGAGGAGAGCAGTGTACTCGGCGTGTGGGTAGCAGAGTTGGGATTGGCGGAAGAGGACTATAAAGGAGGAGAGAGACAACATGCACCAGGAACATCTATCTGAAGGAACACCTGTGCAGCCCCCGAGAGAGCCGGCCGGCGGTGTGCCGCTCCCCCACGGAAGTGGGGAAGGTGGCAGGGGGAACCGCCCTTCCACGGAGGTGGAAGGGTCGGTAGCCAACCCGGGAAGAACCAGCAGCAAACCCGGGGAGGGCCGAGCGGACAAAAGAACAGCGCAGGGTCCTGTGTCGTTCCTCCACGAAGAGGGGGAGCAACACCTGCCCAGGTGACCCCAGCTGTGACTGCACAGGTGACCCCAGCTGTGACTGCCCGGGTGACCTCAGCTGAGACTGCCCAGGTGACCCCAGCTGTGACTGCCCAGGTGACCTCAGCTGAGACTGCCCAGGTGACCCCAGCTGAGACTGCACAGGTGACCTCAGCTGTGCCTGCCCAGGTGACCCCAGCTGTGCCTGCCCAGGTGACCCCAGCTGTGACTGCCCAGGTGACCTCAGCTGAGACTGTCCAGGCGACCCCAGCTGTGACTTCCCAGGCGACCCCAGCTGTGACTGTCCAGGCGACCTCAGCTGTGACTGCCCAGGTGACCTCAGCTGTGAGTGCCCAGGCGACCCCAGCTGTAACTGCCCAGGCGACCCCAGCTGTGACTTCCCAGGTGACCCCAGCTGTGCCTGCCCAGGTGACCTCAGCTGTGACTGCCCAGGTGACCCCAGCTGTGACTGCCCAGGTGACCCCAGCTGTGACTGTCCAGGCGACCTCAGCTGTGACTGCCCAGGTGACCTCAGCTGTGACTGCCCAGGTGACCCCAGCTGTGCCTGCCCAGGTGACCTCAGCTGTGACTGCCCAGGAGACCCCTGCTGTGACTGTCCAGGTGACCCCAGCTGTGACTGCCCAGGTGACCCCAGCTGTGACTGCCCAGGTGACCCCAGCTGTGACTGTCCAGGTGACCGCAGCTGTGACTGTCCAGGTGACCGCAGCTGTGACTGCCCAGGTGACCCCAGCTGTGACTGTCCAGGTGACCGCAGCTGTGACTGCCCAGGTGACCCCAGCTGTGACTGCCCAGGTGACCCCAGCTGAGACTGTCCAGGTGACCCCAGCTGTGACTGCCCAGGCGTGTCCAGCTGTGCCTGCCAAGGTGGCCTCAGCTGTGACTGCCCGGGCGTGCCCAGCCATGCTGCCCAGTTGCCACTGGCTCTGGGGCCTCCAGGGGACCCTCACTGCACCCTTCCCAGGGCACTTCCTGCCTTGCTCCTGACCCTCGCTCTGGGGTCTGGCCCCCACTTGAGGACTGCTGGATCCTCCCTCACTGTCAGGCCTGTTGTGCAGCTGGAGGCCAAGCCGCCCCCATTCCAAAGTGAGTCCCTAGGGAGCCCCCCTAGGGCCAGGGCGGATGTGACAGGTGCAGGGTCACCTGCAGCTAGACGCCGACACCCTGGCTCAGGAGAAGAGCTCAGAACCGTGTCTTCCCCCGCCCCCCCCCCCCGCCCCTCCACCCTGTGTAAGCTCCATGCCCTGGCATTCGGCGGGGACCTGGGCCTGGGACTGACATTGAGGAGGACACGCTGAGGGCCAGGCCCCTGCCCTCTCCCCAGAGCCCCAGCACATGGGAAGCATGGCTGTCCCCCACTGCCCCAGGCCCTGGACAGGACAGGGGTGGGGCCTCCTACCTGCCCTGTGAGTTTCATTCCTGGCCGAGGTGGGGAGACTGGTGCTGGTGTCGGGGAAGGGGGCCGAGGAGGTGTTGGTGACCCTGTCACTGCTGAGCTCCAGGTAGGACCCGTTGAGCAGCTCAGCGCCGGCTCCCTCGTTCTCCTCGTAGCCCAGTCCAGGCTGTCAGCCAGGGAGCTCCCGGGGCCGCCCGGGGCGAAGATGCTGTTCACTGTCTCATTGAGACCGAACTCCTTCTAGTCGGAGCCGGCACCCAGCAGCTGTCCAGAGATGGCGTTGGCTGACAGGAACTCCTGGGACGTGAAATGGGCATCCATGTCTTGGCCCCCCTTGTCCCCCGCGACCACCATCCCTGTGGCATTGTGGTCTATGGAGGGAGACAGGGGCCTCGACACCAAGGGCTCCCTGACCCAGGCAAGGAGGTGCTGGGCTTGAACGCTCTCAGAAAGGAGTTTCTGCTCAGGTAAATAACCTGAGTTGGCCGCGGTCTGGACGGTGTCCTGCAGGAGCTAGAAGGGAGTCCGCCAGATCGTAGGCATGGGGACCTCAGCATGTGACCCCCCTGGGACTGGGAATTACGGTCCTTGGGGATGTCACTGGCTAGGGACCGTCACTGTGTCCTCACGAGGACACAGGGACAGATGGAGCAGAAGCGGCCGTGTGAGCACAGAGGCAGGCCCTGCACATCTGGGCCCCTGCAGCTCGGGCGCCCCTTCCCCTCCGAACACAGGCAGGCACTCCCTTTCTCTAAGCCTCAGTCTCCCCGTCTGTCAAATGGGGATAGCCAGAGACAGGCGGCCTCCTATCCAGGGGGTCCCCACCTGTGGGTGCAGCCAAGCATGCATGAGAAAGCTGTGTGTACACCAAGCCCCTCGCTCCAGCTGGCCCCAGGCCCGGCACCTCTGACCAACCACCCCTGGGAGGGGCTGAAGCCCTGCTCCCGCCACCCCCTCCGGGTTACCTTGGAAGCCCTTGGCCCTGGGAGGGCCCTTGCAGGCTCCGCCACCACCACCAGCCCACACACACACCTCATTGGTCTCCTGGCCCCTGCCTAGGCCCAGCTCCATCTCGGGCCCTGGGGGCCCAAACAGCCGGTTGTCCAGGCCCAGCCGCTCCGAGGAGGCCGGGCCATAGAGGGAGCCCGCCTCACAAAGCCCAGCAGGTCGGACCTGCCCAGCTCCCAGCGCTCTGCGCTCTGGGAGGTGGGCTCTGGGAGGCGGGCTCTGGGAGGCCATAGTGGAGCGGCTGCAGCAACATGTACTCGAAGGTGATGGAGGGGCTCTTGCCATTCTGGTTCCACACCTGGGGAGAGAGAAGCAGCACCGGGCCCTTCCCCACTCCTCTCCCTTCCCACCAGGGCTCCCGGCTCCCACCTGAGCCTCCCCCAAGGATGGCATGTGCCCCCATGCCAGGGGCAGCCTGGACCCCAGGCTAGGAAGCAGGGGCACAGAGCAAGAGGGGTAGCAGGAGTGGCCCACCCTGGACACAGAGGTGAGGGGTGCCCCACGTGCTTTCCTGAGTAATAAAGACAAAAGCACCAGCAGCTGCATGGGGCCGTCACTGCCCCCAGCCTCGCTGCAGGGCCCCCTGGGCCAGGCTGGTGGGCTGGGCAGACCCAGGCCTGCCTCGCTCTGGGCCAACCCCCAAGGCTGGGCCAGCTCCAAGCTCCCGTGAGACAGAGGCCTCTGCAGAGCCCCCGACGGTGGCCTGGCTGTCTCCCTCCCAGCACCTCCGTGGTGGGGGTCAGGGTGCTCCTGGGAAGCAGCCCGCACACTGGGACTCCCTGAGTGGTCGAGCACAGAGACCCCTGGAAGGCAGGGGTGCCAGCATGGAAAGGCCGGCAGTGTGAACTGGGTCTGGAGAAAAGGGCAAAATGTCATCTCACTTGTTAGCGGTGCCCAGTGAGCAGCCGCCACGGGGGAGGCTCCCTGCCGTGGAGAGTGTGGCTGTGCCGCTAATGCGGGCTGGCCCTAGAACCCCTGAAGCAGGTTCACGAGCAGCATCACCCCGGTGGCACGGCCCACGGCACACTCGTTGCTCATCGGGGCTGCTGCAGCTCCCTCCCCTAAGCATGACCCACCTGCCGTGACCCAGCACCACGCTGCCTGCCCGAGACCACTCGGCTCCTGGGTCAAGTTGGTTGCACTTGACCCCTCTGTCCTGGGGGAAGTAACTAAGCTTATTCCAAATGTGAGGCTTCCTTTGCCACCCACAGGGCCTGTGGTGCCCAGGGAGCTCGGATCCACTGAGGCAGGGAACCACACAGTAGTGCACTGGACAGTGGGGCCCGGCGGTGGGCACTGCCTGGGCAAGCCAGGGAAGGCGGAGCCACAGTGCAGCTCAGACAAAGGCCGTGCGAGGACTGGGCCCTGACTGCCAGGAGGCGGGCACTTCCACCTAGAGACAGCAGGTTCAGGCTGCCTCGGGCCATCTGGGCACCTGGCCAGGAGAGAACAGGCAGCCATCTAATCAGGGCAGCTGGCCCTGGGGGCCAAGACAGGGAGGGATGCTGTCTGAAGCGTACTGGTACCCTGCTGGTCCAGGGGACAGCTCTTGGCACCTGCAGCCCGACTGAGATGGTAGCTGGACAAGAGCAGTAGCCTTGGATTGAGAAAGGCATGGGGCCCAGAGGCCTCTCCCCAAGTGAGCCACCAAGGGGTGCCAGCCATGGGCCAGAGCCTGCGGAAGATATGGAAGAGATAGACGCTTTGTGGGCCAGCTGCAGTCCCCAGACCAGCGGCAGCTCAGTGCATGAACCCTCTCCCCTGGGGGCACCAGGGGGAGTAGGTAGTGCTGCCTGCCCAGGCAAGCTCCCTGTGCATGGTGTGGCATGGGCAACAGGAGACACGGAGCTGTGCCCCAGGGACACGGCAAGGCTGGGCCCTGCCACAGACACCTCGTCAGCCAGAGGGAGCTGCCCCTCACATGGCCACGTCCCCACAGCACAAGTGCACTCAGCCACGTGGGAAGTCCCCTGCTCCGATATGAGGCGACCATGACCCGCAGGCTGGCCTGGTCCCTGGTGGCAACCCTGGGCCCCTGGCTCCCTCCCGTGGGGCCCTCACCCCCTTCCTCAGTCCCTCCTGCATGCAGCCGGCTGCCCCTGAATGAGGGGCGCAGAGGGAGTGCTCAGGGCAGCGGGCAGCCTGTGGAAGGTGCGCCGTGGCCAGCAGGTATGGGGCTGGTGCTCCAGCCTGGTGCTGCCACAGACTTATGGTGGGACCCTGAGCGGCTGCTGCCTCCAGCCTGCCCATCTTCCAGCGCCCACATGGGCTGACACTGCAGCCCTGTCCTGGGGCATGGCCAGCCCAGGGGCACTGTTCTGGGAGCCACCTGGAGCCAGCCAGCTCTGACTCCATTACTGGGACGATGACACAAATATGTCTCCATTCACCCCATCAGCCTAGGGCTGGGCTGCCTGCATTCTCGGTCACCCTCTTGACTGTCAGTGGACACTCCCCAGGCCCAGCTCAGGACAGAAGACCACAAGTGAGCCCAGGTCCCCAGCAGCCCTGTCCCCACCCTGGGGCCAGAGGAAACAAGCAGGAAGACGCCCCAGCAAGCGGCCTGGGGGGGGTGGGGTGAGGGGCTCAGCCCGGCCCCCAGATATGCGACCAGGGTTCAGCTCAGGGCCCTTTCTTCCCTCGGCTCTCCCAGCTCGCAGGCCATCCTCAGTATTTCCACGCGTCAGTGCTGAGTACGACAGCTCTGCGGCCAGCTCTGAGAACATGCTGTTTCCTGGCCTTGCCACTGCTCCAGCGACCGAGCGAGCGCTAGAACAGCGGGCCTGGCCGGAGGCCCAGCTCCCCACGCTCAGCCAGGACCAGCCCCAGAGCCTGCAGCCTGCATGGCCGCCCTACCACCGGAGAGTCCCAGGCTGGCTGCAGCCAGAGGGCTGAATTCAGCAGAGCACCTCCCTTTCCAGTGCCTCCCCCAGTCCTGGCTCCCACGCAGCTGCTGAGACCTCCTGCCTGAGCCAGTCCCACTCATGATGGGGGGGCTCACTACCTGGCATCACCACCGCACCTCACCCAGCAGCTTGGGGTGGGGGTGGTGAACTCAGTTTCCTTGGAACACCCCACCCCCCCAATAGCTGACTTGAGCTCTGGCCTCTGGGGCCCACAGTACTCAGCCCACCCCCTTCCCAAAAGAAGGGGCCCGGGGTCCACCGCCCCTCCCCCAGTCCCACCTATGCACCCAGCACATAGACCGACTTCTTCCTTTCCACCATCTGGATGTCTCAGGCGCTGGCTGCGATGTGGGTCACCAGGGAGTAACCTGGAGGACACATGACAGGCGGTGAGCAGTGGGGGCCGCCTCTGGGTGCCCTCCATGGTGGCAGCATCCCCCAGGGAGGACAAAGCCCAGCTGGGGGGTCACCACCAAGTGAGGGAGGGGCAGCAGCTGCCTGTGGGCTGGCCCAGTCTCCACCAAGGTTAACAACACTTGAAACAGGGAAGGGCATTGTGACGTAGTGGGTAAGGCTGCCGACTGCAACTCCAGCATCCCATATGAGTGTCAGTTCAAGTCCTGGCTGCTCCACTTCCAATCCAACTCTTTTTTAGTGGCCTGGAAAAGCAGCAGAAAGCAGCCTGTGTCTGGGCCCCTGCCACCCACATGGGAGACCCCAGCCGTTGGTTCACCCTCCAATGGCCACTGTGGCCAGCGCACTGCGGCCGGCGTATCGCGCTGACCCGAAGCCAGGAGCCAGGTGCTTCTCCTGGTCTCCCATGGGGTGCAGGACCCAAGCACTTGGGCTATCCTCCACTGCACTCCCGGGCCACAGCAGAGAGCTGGACTGAAGAGGGGCAACCGGGACAGAATCCGGTGTGCCAGCGCCTCAGGCGGAGGATTAGCCTATTGAGCCGCAGCGCTGGCCAAAAACACTGACTTTCAAATGAGTAAATCTTAAACACACACACACACAAACATTTAATAAACCCATATTGTCTGCTACAAATCCATTGTTTGCAGAGAATTCTGGAGAATTATTTGGGATTTAGAGCAGGTTTGCATGATGGAGGAGGGAACTTAGAACAGCAACCTGCCAGTGACCACAAAAAGTTTAGGGGATTCTTGCTTCACGTGGATATAAAGAAAATTATCTCATTCAGCTGGTCGTATAAGTGTTGACAGAAAAGCTCTCTTCCTCTTAAAAAAGAAAATCTTGAAACGAACAGCTCTCACTGGACTGAGTTTCTTGACACACTGCTAAATCTAATGCATCTCTCTGTGCCTGGTTCTCAGTGTGTTTGACACGGAGCAAAGGGTCAGAGTGCCCTAGATGAAGGGTAAGTGACCATTCAGCCAGGCCCAGATGGAGGCCTTGAGGACGTCGGGGTATGCCCACCATTCCTGTTTAAAGCTCAGAGCTAAGTGTAAGGAAATCCAGTTTTGTTCTATTTTATGAAATATTAGATGTCAAGTGCTTTTGGTGTCTGGCTTTGCTGGAGCCTGCACCTGCCCAGATCTGCCTACACCCTGTCTTCCCAGTGAGCTCCTAATCTGCCCCCACATGTCCTGCCAGGCTAGTATATCGTGAACACAGCCTCAGACAAGGTGAAGAGTGTACCTTCTTTTAAGAAGCATTTTGATGTCATATTGAAACATCGCAAACATAAAATTTGAGGCTAGAGTTGGAACATGAAATTTTTTTCTAAGTTTATTTTTAGTTTACTTGAAAGATACAGAGACAGAGATAGGATCTTCTGTACACTGGGTCTCTCCTCCAAATGCCTGCAACAGCTGGATCTGGGCCAGGGAGAACCCAGGAACCGGGAGCTCTATCCAGGCCTCCCACAAGAGTGGCAACCACCCAAGCATTTGCCTTGGGCTGGCGCTGTGGTGCAGCGGATTGACGCCCTGGCCTGAGCGCTGGAATCCCCTATGGGTGCTGGTTCTAGTCCCGGCTGCTCCACTTTCGATCCAGCGCTCTGCTGTGGCCTGGGATAGCAGTAGAGGATGGCCCAAGTCCATAGGCCCCTAAACCCACATGGGAGACCCAGAGGAAGCTCCTGGCTTTGGATCAGCACAGTTCCGGCCATTGCGGCCAATTGGGGAGTGAACCATCGGATGGAGGACATCTCTCTCTCTCTCTCTCTCTCTCTCTCTCTCTGCCTCTCCTCTCTATGTGTAACTATGACTCTCAAGTAATAAATAAATAAATCTCAAAAAAAAGTGGGAGTTTGCCACTACGGGGTTGGGGGAGTGGAGGTAGAAGGCAAACTGCAGAAGAGTTGGGCGCTCTTTGAAGCCTCTGGGAACTTTCCTCTTATCTGTTTCATTAGCTGCCCCGTGCAGCTTATCTGTTTGCCAGATGCTTTGCAAGGAGTCTAGAAGGGTCTTGTTTAGCACCAAGGGTCTCAACTAAAGGGAGAAATGGGGTGGGGGAGAAGGGAAAAAGGCGCAACATGCCCTATTTAGGGATCCATTACACACCTGCTATATTCTTTCTTAAAATTACAGCTTTGGGGAATAAAGCACTAGAACATAAGTATGATAAGAAAATAAAGAAAAACAAAATTATACATTACCTGAAAAAATAAAGGGAATACAGCCTCATCAGAAAATATCAAGAAAATTCAATTAAGAACTACAAATATCGCAAATGACCACATTCACAATAAGAATATCTGCTCAAGTTGATACTGCAGTTCTAATCACTATATAAAGCTGTTTCTAAAAAATAACTCATCAGGGGCTGGAGCTGTGGCATAGTATGTTAAGCCTCTGCCTGTAGTGCTGGTACCCTATATGGCTGCTGGTTTGAGTCCTGGCTACTCCACTTCTGACCCAGCTCTCTGATGATGGCTTGGGAATGCAGTGCAGATGACTCAAGTGCTTTGGGCCCTGCACCCACATGGGAGACTCAGAAGAAATTCCTGGCTCCTGGCTTCAGACTGGCACAGCTCTGGCTGTTGGGGCCATTTGGAGAGTGAACCAGCAGATGTTAGACCTCGCTGCCTCTCCCTCTGTGTCTGCACTACTTGGAAAGGGAAGACTGCCAGTACATACTTTGGAGACCAATGGGACATGCAAAGTGCCTGCTGTCTCCTTCTTGGTGAAGTTGTAAGGAAGTGAAAGTATTAAGATATGTGGTTCCTCTGTTTATAGAAACAGACCTGCAGGAGCACAAAGGTCACTTTTAGAGATAACAGCCTGGTGATGAAACTTAAAGATTTAATATATTGTAAAATCCACACTAGATCATCAAGTGAGATGCTTCTATGCAAATAAATAAGCCCATATTTTTGTTGTCCTCACAGCTGAAACGCTCATGATGACAAACTGCAATGTAATTTTCATGGACACATTTTTCAAGTTAACAATTGAATGCCAAGAACAATCTTCCAGTATCTTTGTTTAAACTATTGTTTAAATGATATCACTGGGTCTTAAGTGCACATACATGAAGTAACTACACTGGCCATTCAGAAATATCCACTCAATCTTCTGTGTACTACTTACCACACTGCTGGGTGAGCAAACCTCGGTATCAGATATGCTCCTGGTGAGCATTTTTACTGTGAATTCTGTTAGAGAAATGACTCTGGCATATGTGTGCAAATATGTATGCACATGTATGAAAGAAAAATGGACCTCTTCCTTCTCCACATAGAAACTATGTGCAGTATTTCATTAGTACCTTAGGTTATGCAACCAAGATTATATGTAGCATTTAAAAACATATTACTTTTGATGGCAAGGCAGAATATCAATGCTCCCCACTCACCTGTTCTGCATTTCTGTATATGGGCCACCATGAGTGAAGATGGAGGTAATCCTACTGTAACATGCCCTAGGGGTTTCTGTCTCTATGTACCTCATATCTATCGGTGGGTTCTTGGCCCTTTTACCAAGAACAAAGAAGTAAAACAAAGTCAAGATTCAAAGACAAAATATACCTATCTGTATTTAAATGAGCAACATTTTCCTCTGATGAGACATTCTTCCCCTCATTCTGAAGTTACAGATACCAGTTTCTTCTTTATCCCATAAGTGAAACAGAAAAGGCAAACTAGCATTAGATTTAAAAATTTAGGAGCTTTCATTCTTGTCTAAACCATTCCTGTTTTAAAAACTGTTGAAATTTTCACATATAGCTAAAATTTCTAATACCCGCGCTTTGCAGATGCTGTTGTCGCCCGCAGCTGCTCTCCGTCAGCCATGGTCAACCCCACCGTGTTCTTCGACATCGCCGTGGACGGCGAGCCTTTGGGCCGCGTCTCCTTCTAGCTATTTGCAGACAAAGTTCCAAAGACGGCAGAAAACTTCCGTGCTCTGAGCACCGGAGAGAAAGGATTCGGTTATAAGGATTCCTGCTTTCACAGGATTATTCCAGGGTTTATGTGCCAGGGTGGTGACTTCACATGCCACAGTGGCACCAGCGGCAAGTCCATCTATGGAGAGAAGTTGGAGGATGAAAACTTCCTGCTGAAGCACACAGGTCCTGGCGTCTTGTCCATGGCAAACGCTGGGCCCAACACAAATGGCTCCCAGTTCTTCATCTGCACTGCCAAGACTGAATGGTTGGATGGCAAGCATGTGGTCTTTGGCAGAGTGAAAGAGGGCATGAGCATTGTGGAAGCCATGGAGCACTTTGGGTCCGAGAACGGCAAGACCAGCAAGAAGATCACCAATCCCAACTGTGGACAACTCTAATGCATCTGAGTTTTACCTCACCCACCTGACCATTCCTCTAGCTCAGGAGAGCGCCCTCCGCCCCATCTGCTCGTGACGCCCTGAATTGTGCTCTCCCTGCAGGTCTTTGGTTCCGTGTTTTCCTTACTTCCCCTCCAAGTCTAGTGGAATTGCAGAGTTAAAAGTTATGATTATGAAATAAAAATATAAACAACAACAACAACAAAAATTTCTAATACCCAGCAACTAGGAAAACACTTGAAAACCCTAATGTTAACTTCCTATAAAATGTTCCCAATGCACTGAGCCTGAGGTGTGTATAATATGAACATCAAAGTGTTATAGTTTGTCTTTTAATTTGAATGAAGACAAAGTTACAGTTTGAATTATCATGATGTACAATAACTGAGTTTTTTCTTTTCCTTTGGGAAGAAGTCTATCCTTCAAAATGAGATTATATTTTCCCTCAAAATCTGGCCAATTTGAGACTCATGCTACTCTAAGGGCCACCTCTTGTAAGATCACCAATATTCCAGCCCTTGAACTGCTAGAGGAAGTTTATGGGCTACAAGTTTATTGAACTGAGTCTTTGTGATTAGAGGCCACATTGTCTCCGGTATTAATCCGGGAAAACCACCTAGGACAGGAGCTACTGTCTGTCATCTGCCTCTTCCTCCCCCTGGACCCTCCTGTGTTCACCTGAGGCTTTGTCACTCAGGCCTTAGCTTAACCTGCTCTTCCTCACATTTCTGCTCCTACCAATGTTCGGCAGTCCACTTAGGCCTTGGCTGAGCTTGTCTGTATAGTTTCCTAGTTTCTTCATGCCAGTCCAATCTGCAAGCAAGGAGAAGGCCACAGTCTGCTTCCTCTCATGGTTCCTGCTACTTGGAAGGCTGTCAAATGAAAGCCTCTAATGTAACTTAGGATGGCAGTGTTGCCATCTGCTCCTTTATGAGTACAATGGTCCTCTTGTTGCACAGAATGGCCAACTAACTATGTAACCTGATTGTAGGGTGGAACAAGTCACTAACATCTAAAAGTTACTATCTGGGGCTTTAGGGGCAGCAAACTTACTTTGCCTGATCCATTGTTGCCTTACTTACCTCTGCAATTTAACTTCTTTGAGTCATAGCATCTGGCTCAACGACAAATTCAGGATGAATTCCTAGATTACTTTCCTTATCTACTGGCTCTTCCACCTGTACTTATTCCTATGACTTCTTCCATTGTTGATTTCCCCTTAGCTCTGAGGAACAGGTAGGTATGGCATCCTAGTCTTTCTCAGGGAAGGGTGCAGAGGCCAGAGAGCTGCTTACATAGCCCCACCAAGTCATTTGTTCCTCTGCAGAGGCTCACAGCCCAGGTGGCCATTGGTATCTGGAGCTGTGAACAAAGTGCCAGCTCAGCAGGATGAGTCTCTGGAGGAAGGCTGAAGTGTGATAGGGAAGAATTATTTCGCTAGCTACTTGATTTTCATTAGAGGGGGTTAGTATGGTAGTGAAACTCTGCAGCTTCACAGGCAAAAAAGCAGAATATGTGTGGGTGGGCAGATGAGTTAGGGATCTACTTTCCTTTTGTAGATTTTGTTTTGAACATCATAGTGAACTCCTAACCTCAGCTTTAGTGTCCTGGAACTTCATGCTTTTCTGATCTCTCAAAAAATAAACCTGTAGCTCCCTGAGTCATGTTAAACCTAACTGCTGGGGTATGTGGAGTGGGATCCTCTGCAGACTTCCTGACAATATCCATTGATAGTATTCTGCTCCACATCCCACTCAGTCTCAAGGTTCTAAACCTCTCCAGAATTCTGGGAGGCTGGGGCAATCTGCCCAGAAAACTCCATTCAGCTTGGATTGTGGTTTCCTCTGTCTCTGTCCATCAGCTTTCTACCATCTAGGTATATACAGTTTTCTTGATCACCCCTTGCCCTCTCATTTGTTCTTGCTGTGGGTTCACACCTTTAAAAATGTCCCTTTACTGGTATGTGGCAGGGAAGAGAACAGTGTGCCACCTTTCTTTGGAACAGTCCCAATGGTTTACAGAGATCTGACCCTGTGGACTTGGGCAGAAATGAAGAAAATGAGATTAAAGACCAGAACAGTCAGAGATGAGGTGAACTTTATTTCTCTGGGCCATGCACATTTGGGCATCCAGCACAGGGACTGACTCTACTCTGGCAATGCTGGGTGTGGCTGTTGTCTTCTCCCAAGCCCCACATTTTAGCCTTGCACTGTGTGATGTCACTGTCGATACTGAGGTGGAAGCAGCTCAGTCTCTAGTCATGGAGTTCAGGTTAGACCTTGAAAGGAGGAGCAGACATGGAATATTTGTAGATCCTTTGCACGTGGGGCATGCACAGAGTCATTTGAGGGACCAAAGGAGGGTCCATGCAGGGCAAGTCTGGCTATGGCAGCCATCCTTGTCCTTTCTGTCCAATGTGGTGAGCCTGCCCTCCGAGATCCAGGAGACTGAAAGACGCAGCAGTTCCACACAAGTGCTTTTATCCATGATTGCCAGGCTTTCACTATTCCAGAAAATTAAGAATCATTGATTTAATCACCTGCTTTTCATACTATTTCCTGGAAGTTGTCTGATTATCTAACTTGGATGGCTTTTATGTCTACTCCAATCTTCTTTCCTTTAGAGCCTAACAAGAATGATCTAATTGAATGATCTAATTGGCCACATTCTTGTTAGGCTGTCCCAACCTCATTTTCAACTCAGCCTGACTTCTTTTCATCTCTGCATTGTCCAGTGTTAGTAAAAATCTACTAACAAAATCAAGTTCATCTTGCATTACTAGTCAGGTAATGTCTCATCCCCTTATCTGCCTGTTTCTGCAGTCTTCTCTTATCCCCACTATTACCTCTTGGTAATTCTGCATCCACTAACCCATATACCTTGCTGAAGGCAATAAATTCCCTCGACTATGCTCCCTATTTGAAATTAAGCTCAATGCCCTTCCCTCACCTCGAAATCCTATCTGGTGTCTGCATCTACAGGGACAGTTACTGCCTGGAATAGTTCTCCTTCTGATACTTAACAACTGGATAACTGACCCATGCATTTTTTTCATATCCAATCATCTTTTGTTGGATATAGTAAGTCAGCCTCCCCTTCCTCCTGTTCCCATTTGACCTGCCTTTTCCTCTCTAGTTCTGTGACCATCTCGCTCTAGAACTCAGTCCTTCCTTGTCAAAGTGTTGAGGTTTCTTGCTGGATTTCCTTCCCTGTCTCCTACAGTCTTCTCTCCCCAAGGTGATATTCCACTTGGAAAGAAACTACTACAAACAAACAGCTTGCTTAGTCTCTTCCTCACTGGTAAAACCATGACTCACTGAGCCATTTATTCAAAGTTCCATAGAGACAAGAAGACCAGTCTCCTGTAACACCTGAGATGGGTAACGGATTTTCAAATAAATAAATAAATCTTTAAAAAATGATTAAGGGATCAATTCAATAGGAAGATGTAAGTATTATAAACATATATGCACCTAATTACAGAGCACCTGGCTATTTAAAATAAATGTGAAAGGATTTAAAGCAAGTCTTAGACTCCAATACAATAGGACTGGGGGAATTCAATACTCCACTTTCAGCAACTGACAGATCAACCAGACAGAAAATGAACAAGGAAACAGCAGATTTAATCAACACTTATAGACTGAATGACCTAACAGATATCTACAGAACTTTTCATCCTACAGTTGCAGAATACACATTCTTCTCAGCAGTGCATGGAACTTTCTCTAGGATTGACCACATACTAGGCCATAAAGCAAGTCTCAGCAAATTCAAAAAAATAAAAATCATACCATGCATCTTCTCAGACTGCACAGAATGAAGCTGGAAATCAGAAACCCAGAAATCTCTAGAGCATATACAAACACATGGAGACTGAACAACATGCTCCTGAATGGACAATGGGTCATAGAAGAAATCAAAAACTTTCTGGAAGCAAATGAAGATAACAACAAAATGTATCAAAACTTATGGGATTTACCAAAAGCAGTAAGAGGAAAGTTTATAGCAATAAGTGCCTACATCAAGAAATTAGAAAGAAACCAAGTAAATGAGCTATCAATGCATCTAGAGAATCTAGAAAATCTACAGCAAACCAAACCCAAAACTAGCAAGAGAAAAGAAATAATTAAAATGAGAGGAGAAATCAACAAAATTGAATCCAAAAAAATCACAAAAGTCTGCAAAACAAAGAGCTGATTTTTTGAAAAGATAAAATTGACACACCATTGGCCCAACTAACCAAAAGAGAGAGAAGACCCAAATCAATAACATTAGAGATGAAAAAGGGAATGTAACAACAGACACCACAGAAATACAAAAAATCATCA
Source organism: Oryctolagus cuniculus (assembly GCF_964237555.1). Lineage (NCBI taxonomy): Eukaryota > Metazoa > Chordata > Mammalia > Lagomorpha > Leporidae > Oryctolagus > Oryctolagus cuniculus. The sequence goes on along the minus strand of NC_091444.1, from coordinate 100,286,746 downwards.
GAAATTACTACAAAGTGCTGTATGCCAACAAACTGGGAAATCTAGCAGAAAAGAACAGATTCCTGGACACACACAGCCTACCGAAATTGAACCATGAAAACACAGAAAACCTGAACAGACCCATAACCAAGACAGAAATTGAATCAGTAATAAAGGCCCTCGCAACAAAGAAAGCCCAGGACAGGATGGAGTCACTGCTGAATTCCACAAGATATTTAAAGAAGAACTAACTACAATTTTTTTCAAGCTATTCAAAACAATTGCAAAAGAGGAAATTCTCCCAATTTATTTCTACGAAGCCAGCATCACCTTAATTCCTAAACCTGAAAAAGATTTAGCAGAGAAAGGGAATTACAGACCAATTTCCCTGATGAACATAGACACAAAAATTCTCTTTTATTAAGTCTAGCCAATAGAATCCAATGATACACCACAACAATCATCCACCCAGATCAAGTAGGATTTATCCCTGGTATGCAGAGATGGTTCAACATTCTCAAATCAATCATCGATTGACAAAGTGCTGAAGAAAAACCATATGATTATCTCAATAAATGCAGAGAAAGCATTTGATAAAATACAATGCCCTTCCATGATGAACACTCTAAGCTCTCAGAGGCACAGGCAGCCAAAGCCAAAATTAAAAACTGGAATTACATCAAATTGAGAAGTTTCTGTACAGCAAAAGAAACAGTCAGGAAAGTGAAGAGGCAACCAGCAGAATGGGAGAAAATATTTGCAAGTTATGCAACTAATAAAGGATTAATAACCAGAATCTACAAAGAGATCAAGAAACTCCACCACAACAAAACAAACAACCCACAATGAAAACCCTTTTTTAACTCAAATATAAAACTGATGTTTCATATTTGATAAAGCATTCTTATCAACATGTTCAGAATCATTATTGTGACAAGACAGAATCACCTTTCCTATGTCAAGCAACTTGGTGATTTTATATGAATTTATTTTTTTTTAATTATGATAAGGCCAGCGCCGCAGCTCACTGGATTAATCCTCTGCCTGCGGCACTGGCACCCCGGGTTCTAGGCCTGGTCGGGGCACCGGATTCTGTCCCAGTTGCTCCTCTTCCAGTCCAGCTCTCTGCTGTGGCCCCAGAGTGCAGTGGAGGATGGCCCAGGTCCTTGGGCCCTGCACCCACATGGAAGACCAGGGGGAAGCACCTGGCTCCTGGCTTCAGATCAGCGCAGCACACCGGCCACACTGGCGTAGCAGCCACTTGAGGGGTGAACTAACGGGAAAATGAGGACCTTTCTCTCTGTCTCTGTCTCTCACTGTCCAGTCTGCCTGTCAAAAAATAAATAAATAAATAAAAATTATGATAAAATACACAAAATGTAAATTTTAGTAAAAATGTAGTTCAAGAGAATTAAACATATTCAATGTGTGAAACTCATCTCTAGAACTTTTTATACCCAATAACATTCCATTTCCCCTTCCCTTCAGCCCCTGGAAACCACATTTTACTTTTGATCAACTTGACCCCTCTACCTATCATGTAGGATACAGCATACTTTAAAAGCAGCAAAAAGAGGTCTGTCACACAGAGTACACCCAGCTCTGGTTTTAGTAAGCGCCTCCACACTGACTCTACAGCCTATGTTCTTCCCACTATGTATTCTTCAGTCACTCCTTCACTCAGAACAAGGATTTTAGAACTGGGTACATCAGGGAGACACAGTGTTAAACATGGGAGTTGTGTGGACATTTCTGTAGTTTCCTATTTGTGTATTCCTCAAGTTAGCTTTGTTCTTTGGCTTGAACAGCTCTTTCCCCCTTGTCGTTTTGAGAACACCCACCCAATGTTAATATGAGCTCAGGCATAACCTTTCAAAATCCATCATTCCACACACTACAGGCCTTAGTCTTATTTTTCTTTGTCCCAACACCTTATTTCTTGGAACCCTATTCCAAGTACTGCACCATTCCAGTGAACTCACCTTTCTGGCCTTCTGTGGATCTAGCCTTAGTATTAGACCTACCCTGGATACCACCAATGAAAAGATCATGGTTACATGACAATCCAGGGAGTAACTGTGTGCTGACTGGACACAACCTACATCAATCACCTAATAAGAAAGATTTATGAAGGATTCATAAACTTCTCCCACCTTAAAGTACCTATCTAAAGTGAAAATAATCTTTGTCTATTTTACAGCAAAATATGTATTAATATATGCACTTATTTATTTCTAAATTACTTGAGAATAAGAAATGTATCTGATCCATCTTTGTGTTCCCAATACCAGGTACAGAATGGATATATGAGTGCTTTGGCTGAATGCCAATCAGTGAACCCATGGTTTCCTCTGCTCCAACCATTAATAAACCTTTACACCATTCTGAAACATAATCAGACATTATCACATGTTGGCTGAACTAGATAAGGACTTTTACCAGTTGGCCTTGTGAATCAAGCCTAGGTCCCTTGTCCCTTATTCTAACATGACTGAGAAAGCCCCTGATGTCTTCAGTACATTCCTAGAGATAAAACAAAAATCAACCATCATTTTGCTAAGAAGCCACAATGTTAGACTGCAGATAACTAGCAAGACACTTAGTGCCCTGCCAAGTGAGCGTTCATCCTGGGCCCAGCAGATCAGCAGACCTCTTCCCATACAGAGCTGAGGCTGGGGCAAGGCAAAGGCTCACTTTTTTATTTATTTATTTTTTTCTCTTTTACAGTTTTAATTCTCTTCAGAAAAAATTTAAAAATCTCTCAGGAGTTTGCCCTGTTTTAGTACTTGGGAAGTCCCAACCCTATGTATTAACAAATGTGTAGCCTGCTAGTAGGTAAAAGTAATCACATACAGTATTGGGATTTTTTTTATGTTCTTTTTTTAACTTTTATTTAACAAATACAAATTTCCAAAGTACAGCTTATTGATTACAGTGGCTTTTCGCCCTATAACTTCGCTCCCACCCGCAACCCTCCATCTCCCACTTCCTCTCCCATTCCATTCACATCAAGATGCATTTTCAATTATCTTTATACACAGAAGATCAATTTAGTATAGATTAAGTAAAGCTTTCAACAGTTTGCACCCACACAGAAACACAAAGTGTAAAATACTGTTTGAGTACTAGTTATAGTATTAATTCACATTGTACAACACATTAAGGACAGAGATCCTACTTGAGGAGTAAGTGCACAGTGACTCCTGTTGTTGACTTGACAAATTGACACTCTTGTTTATGGCATCAGTAATCACCCTAGGCTCTTGCCATGAGTTGCCAAGGCTATGGAACGCTTTTGAGTTCATGGACTCTGATCTTATTTAGACAAGGTCATAGTCAAAGTGGAAGTTCTCCCCTCCCTTCAGAGAAAGGTACCTCCTTCTTTGATGGCCTGTTCTTTCCACTGGGATCTCACTTGCAGAGATCTTTCATTTAGGGTTTTTTTGTTTTGTTTTGTTTTGTTTTTGCCAGAGTGTCTTGGCTTTCCATGCCTAAAATACTCTCATGGGCTCTTCAGCCAGATCCTAATGCCTTAAGGGCTGATTCTGAGACAGATAGAGTTAGACAGTGAGAGAGTGACAGAGAGAAAGGTCTTCCTCCCATTGGTTCACCCCTCAAATGGCTGCACCGATATGAAGCCAGGAGCCAGGTGCTTCTCCTGGTCTCCCATGCGGGTGCAGGGCCCAAGCACTTGGGCCATCCTCCACTGCACTCCCAGGCCACAGCAGAGAGCTGGCCTGGAAGAGGAGCAACCGGGTCAGAATCTGGCACCCCAACCGGGACTAGAACCTGGGGTGCTGGCACCACAGGTGAAGGATTAGCCAAGCGAGCTGTGGCGCCAGCCAAAGGCTCACTTATAAATAGAAGTTGTGATCCCTTTAGTTTCATTTTTTTCCTTACCCCCAAAAACACAATCAAATTGCTGAAAACCAAAAATATAAGCATCTAGGCCGGCACCGCGGCTCACTAGGCTAATCCTCCACCTTGCGGTGCCAGCACACCGGGTTCTAGTCCCAGTCGGGGCGCCGGATTCTGTCCCGGTTGCCCCTCTTCCAGGCCAGCTCTCTGCTGTGGCCAGGGAGTGCAGTGGAGGATGGCCCAAGTGCTTGGGCCCTGCACCCCATGGGAGACCAGGATAAGTACCTGGCTTCTGCCATCGGATCAGTGCGGTGCGCCGGCTGCAGCGCGCTGGCCATGGCGGCCATTGGAGGGTGAACCAATGGCAAAAGGAAGACCTTTCTCTCTGTCTCTCTCTCTCTCACTGTCCACTCTGCCTGTCAAAAAAAAAAAAAGGAAAATATAAGCATCTAGAGGCAAACAAAGGGACACTGTAGAGAATAACAAATATAGTATTACATTTTTAAATGGAGTTTGGATATTCTTCCATTGTCATATAGATTACAATCAGCTTGTGAGATCCAAGAAAACATCTATGGAGGTTGATGAGTAGCATTGTATTGTATCTGTATATCAGCTTGAGGAAACTTTTTTTAAAAAAATAGGTCATTCCAATTATGGTATTGTGTGAGTAGGATTTAGACATTTTCTTGCCTTATAGATTCACCTCCTGGGGTAGAGGCAGCAAACAGAGAGCCTGAAACTTTACAGCTTTGATGAGAACACAATGAAGGGGCATACTCCCTTCTTGCAGGGAGAAAATCCTGGGCATGATTTTGGAATCCACGATAGAGAAAAAGAACCTGGGATTGAACTGGGCCCAAACAGCATCCACAAACATGACCCCAAATAAAGCAGTAAAACAAACGGCACTACAAATTATTAATCCCCTTCTATCTATACCACTGTTCCTGTGTTCTCTATCCTCTCAGGACTCATCATCTCTTTTACTACTTGAACTCAGAACAACAAAACTTACCCTCCTGAGACTAGAGTAGACGATTCCTCTCCTCACGGTCCCCTCATCACTGGTCCTATATCTTGCTCTGTGGTTACACAAGTAGACCACAGTTAGAGAGTCTGGTGTAGGCACGTTGTTCTTGCAGGAGAGAAAATCAGTCATGTCTGGAAAAACAGGAAGCGGGTGAAGGTACTTTGGCATCTGCAGAGAGAGAGAGAATGAGACGGAGATGAAAGCAAAATACAGATAGCAGTCACCTAACCAGGCTCTGTTCACAGGAAGGGGTCCTGTAACTGGCTGAGATAACATTTCAGGATGAGAGTTGACTTGCCATCGCTCTGTTCCCTATACCCACCAGGTCAGGCTGCTCAGATCCAGAGGTTTTTCAATTCTGAGCTTCAAAAGAACTGTCCCAGAAGGAGAGAAACTCTGCCCGGGATGAGATTTGTGAATCCTGAAGTCTGGAAGGGTGGCTGGATTTCCATCGACTAGGACAGTGCATGTAGCTATTAAGCAGGGCTGTTAGGAGGGGTTGGGGCTAAGACAGAGGAGTAACGGGAAAGGCGAGGAAAATGCACATGGCGGTGACTGGGTGGTCCAGCTGGAACACAGGAAGAGCTGGGCATGGAGAGAATTAAGGTTGGATAGTGGTAAGAGTTGTCATTAGTCAGAGGGAGGAAAAAAGTCGGGCAGAAAACAGTTAGATGTGGATCATAATGGAGAATAGCATCAGCACCAACAAAATGAGGTGAATAGGAAGCACGGGGGCTTATGGGACAATAGTAGGGAGTACTGGAAAGACGGTGATGCCCGGATGGGTGATTTGAAGGAGGGCGATACTGGCATGCAGGAACAGAAAGAGGGTGAGACCAGGGTGAAGGATCAGGACGGTGTGGCTGGTGTGAACCTGCAGATGGAGCAGGACACTGGGCTAAAGTATCAGAACAAGGGTGAGGTTGGGGCACAGGGCCAAAAGGAGGGTGAGGAGGGGACAGAGACCAGAAAATCTGAGATAACTTTTTTGTCATTTGTTTTAAGACTCTGTTAGTTGCTCATCTTGTCAAAAATGAAAATGAGTAACTGTAATTTTCCAGGCCAACTGTAGCCTTTATGTCATGCTCGACCACCATTGTTGCATGACATAATGCCCATTATGAAATACAGAGGTCCATCTCCACAGGCTACAGTGTGAAGGCCCCACTCACCAAGAATGTGGCCCCATGGCATAGGTTGAATAGTGAGTACGGGACATGTGGATAGGGAACAAGTGGATCTGTAATCACAGTCCCTGTTCTTGAGATAACACAGTTTTGACTCTCAGTTACCAAAGGGAATGGACATGCTTAAGGGGTCAGGGCCCCTTAGGAGAGAGGTTCTTTTGTAGAACTGGGAAACAGAGGAAGAAGTCAGTGTTATAGAAAGTGCAGTCCCTGTCCTTCGTGCTGAACCAAGGTAATGAGGATAGATTGAGAGTCTATTGACAGATGAAGACAGTAACACAGTCCGTCTCAAGTACTACTATCTTGGTGAGTGAGGGCAGCCTGTGGTTTTTAAAGAGGCTGTACAAGAGGTTGGGCTGCTGAACCAGTGTAAAAGCCTGTTGCAGGTCTCATAACAGTATATCCCAGATGTCAGTGCAATTTCATGAGAAACTTGCTTTATGGCCTGACCTCATTAGGAGGAGGGGATAGCAGCATGCTCTGCAAAAACTAAGTATTCAAAATCTTATTTCACTGGTATCTGAAAGAGACAAAGATTTGTGTTGAGCCTCCTGTGTTTATCAATCAGGATGAAGTCCACTCAGCCAAAGCCCATGCTTACTGTGTGTGCCCTTAGTCATTTGTCACCTTTTCATTCTGTTAAATTGAAACCTCTGGTCCTGCTGACCAAGGAGGGCAAGATTACTTCACAGCTTCAGCCACAATCTCCCAGAAAGGACTTGAGGGATGACCTTTACTTCTTCTTCTTTTTTTAAAAGATTTATTTATTTATTTGAAAGAGTTACAGAGAGAGAGGAGAGGCAGAGGAAGAGAGGTCTTCCATCCGTTGGTTCACACCCCAGATGGCTGCAATGGCCAGAGCTGGGCCGATCCAAAGCCAGGAGCCAGGAGTCTCTTCCGGGTCTCCCACATGGATGCAGGGGCCCAAGGACTTGGGCCATCTTCTGCTGCTTTCCCAGACCATAGCGGAGAGCTGGATCAGAAGAGGAGCATCCAGGACTAGAACCGGTGCCCATATGGGATGCCGGCGCTCCAGGCCAGGGTGTTAACCCACTGCACCACAGCGCCAGCCCCTGATCTTTACTTCTTTACCTCACCTCTTGAACACTACAGTCACTTGGTCGGCTGCGTGACTCCTACTTGGATCCTGTAACTCAAGGCAGAATCTAAAGGACAATAAGGTTCACAAGAATGTCTCCCTCCCCCAGTCCCTCCCTCCTGCCAGAGACCCCCCATAACTGTGGGAGATCCACTCATGACCTCTCATATCCCCTTGCAAAACAGCTTACAAAGAAGCTTGCTAAACAGGATAAGCGAAAGGCCTATAAGGCTTCTGGAAAGCTCCTGGAAGCAAGTTCTCTCTCCCACCAGTGGCAACTTCCCTTGACAACCAGATAAAAGCCCAGCCCTACATGTGCCCTGTGTGCAGTCTCTTTGCAAGAACAGACTGCCGCCCCTCTGTGCTTCAATGAAACAACCTGTCTCTGTTGAGGTTGGTCCCTGTCTCTTTTCTCCACTCCTTTCTGGGGGATACAAAAAAATCAGAACCCTGAGGTGTTCATAACCTGATAAAAGCTAGTAGAATGGCTGCCAACTCCTGAGTGTTAATGACTAGGTGTGGAGCCAGGAGCTTCATCCAGGTCTCCCACATGGGTGCCATTGGCCTGAACATTAAGTAATCTTCTGCTGATTTTTCCAGGCCATTTGCAGGGAGCTAGGTCAGAAGTGGAGCAGCCTGGACGTGAACTGGTGCTGACATGGGATGCCAGCATTGTAGGCAGAGGTTTTACCTGCTATGCCACAATGTCAGCCCCAAGTGTGGACTGTTGTTTACTACTTAAGTGATTCCAACTATTTTTTATAGTTTAGAGTGTGCAAGGCTTTAAAAAAAAAGAATATTTATTTGAAAAACTGACAGAGAAGGAGGGAAAGACAGACATCAAGATTTTCCCCAAATGGCTGCAAAGGCCATGGCCAGGCCAGGCTGAAGCCAGGAGCAAGAAAATCTAACCAAATCTCCAATGTGAGTTGAGGTGGCCCAAGTACTTGGGGCATCTTCAGCTGCTCTACTAGGCACATGAGCAGGAAGCTGGAGAGGAAGCAGAGCACTCAAGACTTGAACTAGCACTCCAAAATGGGATGCCACCATTGCACACAAGTCTTAACCAGTGTGTCACAATACCTGGCCCACTATACACATCTAATACTTCTTTCCTTAAAATTTTCCTAATTTTTTTTCTTTTTTGGTGTTATAATAAATAAAATTTGGTTAACTTGTGTACTGGTTTTGTATCCTCCAACTCTGCTGAACCCATTTTACAGCTCTAATGTTTGAAAATTTCTCAGGATTTTCTCTATATATGACACTATCAATCGAAAATACATTAGTTTTTCATCTCCCTTTGTAATCTTATTACTGAAAGTCTGGTCCTTGCCAACGGTATTGAATCAGAATAATGAGGAGGAGGTTTGAGGATAAAGGAAGGAGGAAATTCAGTCCACTGATGATAAGGAGGGCAGTAGACTGAAAGTCTCAATAACTATCATCTTACCCTGTGAAAGTGGTCTGGGCTTTTAAGGAATGCAAGAGAATTTGAGCTGAGAACATGATTAATGGAAAAATCAGGGTCAGATAATCAGGTCCTGAAGCCAGTGGCTGGCCTGTTTTCTTTTCAACTTAATACTTCATTAATTTTTTGAGATAATATTTTAGATTTACATTACAGTCAATGAATTAATGATCTACTAAAATAGACTTCAATGTTCAGAAACAAATAGGCAAGGCTGGTGCTGTGGTGGAGCAGGTTAAAGCCCTGGCCTGAAGTGCTGGCATCCCATATGGGTACCGGTTCTAGTCCTGGCTGCTCCTCTTCTGATCCAGCTCTCTGTTATGGCCTGGGAAAGCAGTAGAAGATGGCCCAAGTCCTTGGGCCCCTGCACTCATGTGGGAGACCAGGAAGAAGCTCCTGGCTCCTGGCTTTGGATCAGCACAGCTCCGACCGTTGCAGCCATCCGGGGGAGTGAACCAGCAGATGAAAGTCCTCTCTCTCTGTCTCTACCTCTCTCTGTAACTCTTTCAAATGAATAAAATAAATCTCATTAAAAAAAGAAAATAGGCAAGGCCTTTTAACAGTAGAAAAATACATAGATCTTCAACTTCAATCCTATGAAGTAAATTTTAAAGTAGTCACAAAATAATTGGAGCCATGAGTACATAATTTTAAATGATTTTTAAATGTAAGAAACACATCTACTAAAACGTGTTTCAAAATGTCTACCCATATAAATTCCCATTTTTGGCCAGCACTGTGGCTCAACAGGCTAATCCTCTACCTAGCAGCGCTGGCACACTGGGTTCTAGTCCCAGTCGGGGTGCCGGATTCTGTCCTGGTTGCCCCTCTTCCAGGTCAGCTCTCTGCTATGGCCTGGGAGTACAGTGGAGGATGGTCCAAGTCCTTGGGCCCTGCACCCCATGGGAGACCAGGAGAAGCACCTGGCTCCTGCCTTTGGATCAGCACGGTGCGCCGGCCGCAGTGCGCCGGCCACAGTGGCCATTGGAGGGTGAACCAACGGCAAAAGGAAGACCTTTCTCTCTCTCTCTCTCTCTCTCTCTCTCTCACTGTCCACTCTGCCTGTCAAAAAAATTTCCCATTTTTATAGAAATGTTTTCATTGGCTCTTGAATTTTTAAAAGTATAGAACAGGGGTCATAGCTGTGGGGACTGGGGATTTCTCCCTCTGACAAAAACCCCCAGAGGCACACTGGCTGCCAGTGCCTCCACTCCCCTTATTCTGGGAAGATGGCACTTTCCCACCTATGGAGTTCTGTGGGCATCTTGCCTACCTTCAATTCGCCTGCCCACCGGGATTCAAAGTCGATGGAGACTATGGGTTTCTCCCTCTAACAATACCTACAAGAGGTGCACAGGCTGCCACAGCCTCCACTCGCCTTATTCTAGAAAGGCAGCATTTCCCTGCTGGGGAAGGGGGGCAGCAATGTGTCCTCCACACACAAAGTGGGTTCTGCCCCCTGACTCGTCTGCCTGGAATCAAAGTCAGTGAGGACCACGAGTCTCTCCCCCAGACATGATCACCTGTGGAATCCTTTCCCCTCACTCTGGGAACGCGGCCTCACTGCCAGTCGCTGGCTGCAGGAACCACCAGCCACGGGAGTTGCTGGTGGTGTACAGCCAGCTGCTGCATGTCTGTGCAATCCTTGCTGCTCCATAGAGCCTCTCTTCTTACTGTAAATTCTCACTGGAAAACCTCTCCAACTATCTCCATGGGACACAGATCCTCTGTTATTCTCTGGTATTTTCCCGTGATCAAAATCAGCACACTCTTCCCTACTCAACCATCTTAAAACCCTGGTTAGTTTCTTAAAATCATATTTTATATGTAATAACCATCAATTTTTCTTTTAATGGTCCTCCTATTCTCCTTTAACACTGAGATCTAAATTTTGTTCCAGTTTTAAGTTAACCCACATAATAACCACTGCCCAAAAATCTAGATTGATATGAAAATACAAGCCTTCAATTTTTGGTAAAAGAAACAGGTATAAAATGAACATGCACTGTTTTGTGGTCATAATCCTATGTATAATTTCAGTTACACAATTCATGTGTGCATACACTATGTTGAGATCTACCACTTTATCATTTATATTTAGTAGAGAGAGACACGATTCCTTGAAAGCTAACTGAATCACTCCAGGCTACTCCCAGATACATTTACCTGGGAAAGCTCAGGCGGAAAAGTTGATTCTGCTCTAGGGAAGTCTTTATTCTGGGGACACAGAGATTATCCACTGGGATTAGCTGGGAGTCCACTCTTAGGAGTATTATATGTGGGAAATCTTTGAAAATAAAATCATATGACATCCTACCTTTGGGATGTTTTCAGAGAGGCATTGCTATGATTATCTCACCTTGGGAAAAAAGTATAGGAATAGGTTCAGATGGGGTGCTATGTTTAAAATACATTTCAGGTGAATCAGAGGGATCTTTGCAATGATTCAAAAGATTCACAACTTAAAAATCATCATTGCACTTTGTGTCCCTGAGTCCTAGCAAGCAGCTGTGCTCAGGACCCAAGCCCTCTGACCAGGTCTTGGGACAAAATAAGTGACAAGCATTCTTCTCCTGCTGTTTTTAGCATTGGGGCTCTGCAGCATCAGCTCGCACCTTCTAGGTGAAGAGCACTCAGGATAAAGTCCACCTCTGCCAAAGCACGGCCTGCTTACTTAGCTGAAGGTCTGATACTCAGCCCTACCTCTACCAGTGCCCTGGGAACAAGAGATTACTCCTAGGAGGCATCCTGGCACAGGACAGTCATTTCAACCCATACATCCCATGCATCTCCAAGAGAACAAACCTATATTAGGAGATGAACAATGTTGAGCTCAGAAACACGGACAACCATCTGGATATACAACTTGCTTCCTTGCTGCACATCCAATCAACAGTGTTCCCACTCTGTGCTTAAAAAAATACTCACTTGTTTTAGTCAAAAAGAAGAGATACAGAGAGACACACAGATATCTTCCATCTGCTAGTTCAATCACCATATGCCTACAATAGCCAGGACTGGAACAGGCCATAGCCAAGACTGGAACAGGCCAAAGCCAGGAGCCAGGAACTCAATCCAGGTCTATCATGCCAGAGGCAGGGACTCAACTCCTTGAGCCATCACCTGCTGCCTCCCAGGGTGCATATTATTAGGAATATGGAATCAAATATGGATACAGGATTCAAACTAAGGCTCTGCCATATGGAATTCAAGATGTCCCTTAGGACATCTTAACCACTATGACAAATGCCCACCCCTCAAGGCCTCTTTTGACATGACTTAGTTCGACAGTACCCACAATATGCAAAGCCAAAGGAGCAATGGAAGACTTCTGGTAAGCTATGCTATGGTTTGGATATGGGCTGAGTGCTTCCCTTGAGGGTTCATGTACAGAAAGTATGGTCTGCAGAATGGCAATGTGAGAGGTTACGGGGCCTTTAAGGCGTGGGGCCTAGTGGCAGGTAATGAGAGCATGCAGGCATCACTCTTAGAAGAGAAAGGTGCTGGTCTCATGGAGTGAGTGAGCTATTTTGAGCACTGGTTGTTATAAAGCCAGGCGCTCCATGCACTTGACCTTTCTGCACATGGCTGGTTCATTTTCCGCTGTTCCATGACACCATGAGGCAGCCAAGAAACCAAGCAGATGGGGATGGGGGTGCCTGATCTTGGGCTTTCAACCTCTAAAATGGACTTTTCTTTAGAAAGTACTCTGATTCATGTATTTTGTTAACAGCCACAGAAAACAGACTAGTACAAGCTGCTTCCTACCCACGCCTCTAACCTGGGAGAGCCATATGCATGATATGCTGGGAGTTCTCGAGTTACTGGAAGACTTAATTTGTTTCCTGTATCTTTCAATAGCTAAGACTCTGTGCCTAAACTTTCCACTGGCCATTATATGCAATGAAATCATTCAACTGTACGCATGGATTGAGGACCTCCTGGGTATCTGATGCTGAGGCTTTGATGCACGCACACAGGAGAGTGATCATATCTTCTGAATTCCAAACCAAGTCACTGACAAGTGAGGTGCTGATGACAGCAAGAAGTGGTGAGAAAGGTTTGGTCTGTGGGGTCAATCGCAACTGAGTGCAAATTCATTTCTTCAATCTAGCTCTGTGGCCTTTAACATCCTAGAGCTTTGCAGGACATCTTTTCTTTTTATTTATTTATTTATTTATTTATTTATTTATTTATTTATTTTTGACAGGCAGAGTGGACAGTGAGAGAGAGAGACAGAGAGAAAGGTCTTCCTTTGCCGTTGGTTCACCCTCCAATGGCCGCCGCGGCCAGCGCGCTGCGGCCGGCGCACCGCGCTGATCCGATGGCAGGAGCCAGGAGCCAGGTGCTTTTCCTGGTCTCCCATGGGGTGCAGGGCCCAAGCACCTGGGCCATCCTCCACTGCACTCCCTGGCCACAGCAGAGGGCTGGCCTGGAAGAGGGGCAACCGGGACAGAATCCGCCGCCCCAACCGGGACTAGAACCTGGTGTGCCGGCGCCGCTAGGCGGAGGATTAGCCTAGTGAGCCGCGGCGCCGGCCTGCAGGACATCTTAATCCCTTATCCAAACATGTTCTTCCCCGCTGTCTATTAGGATTTTTGTCATAATAAATGTGTTGCATTCCAGTTCAAAATGCCAGCTGGCTGGCAGTTTCTGATCCTTCCTTTTCCCTTGTACAAGGTCCAATGGGGGGAAGAGAATTTCACAAAGTAGTGGTCATAGTATCACACTTAGCAGGATGAGGTGCTGCAGTGAGCCAGCAAGAGAAGCAATGGGGGAACAGCATTCCACTTGATGTTTAAAGAAGCCAGTGTAGGAAAGCATCACACTTAGTGAAACAAGCCAGTCCCAAAAGGACCAATGCCATATGTTCTCCCTGACTTGTGATAACAAATAGAGCACACAAAAGGCAAGATATAGAAGTGAAATTGACACTTTGAGAAGCAACGACTTGCACAGCCCTTGTCCCGAATGTTGAGGAAGGATTTTTTTCATAATATTTGTTGAATAATCATATATGTATAAAGTTAATTGAAAATAGATGTTAGTAAAAAATAAGAATGGGAATAGGAGAGTGAGGAGGAAGAGGGGTGGAAGCGCGGATATGGTGGGAAGAATCACCATGTTCCTAAAGTTGTAATTATGAAATATATGAAGTCTGTATTTCTTAAAGATTTCTGGGGGAAAAAAAGAAGCCAGTGTACATCACCTAGAGAGTAATTACACTAAAATGAATCAAACCTACGCAGCCAACTACCAGTTCCCAAGAGAAACACAGGAAAGGGAAACCTGTTAATCGGCACCAAGGGGTATACTCAGCAAAACCCCAATCATGGCAGACTCTGTAGTACAAATGATCAGGCTTCTTCTCCTAATAACACTGAACTTAATCTCCATCTCCCCTGTGGATGGCAGGAACCCAACTGTGTGAGCTATCACCTGCTGCCTCTCAGGATTTGCCTCAGCAGGAAGCCAGAGTCAGGACTGATATAGGGCACAGATATCTTCACATGTACCTTGACTGCCACTAAGCCAAACATCCCCTCTATGGTTAATGTTTTAAAGTCATGATATTGTGATAAGGTATTGTGATTATGTGAATAAAAATGACCTCTTCCATTAGAAGTATATAATAAAATATTTGCAGATAAAATGAAAATGATGTTTGGAATTTGCTTTAACATAATCTCTGAGGAGAGGGCTAAAGATGAAACAGGGGGAGGGGAGTGATGGTCATATATGGAAGATCAAGAAGAATGACAGACTCCTAACCTGAAGTTAGAGACCAACACCACAGTGCCTTTTCCAAAGGAAAAAATATTTTTAGCCTGAATTTTGATGGGGAATGTGAGGATAACTTACTATTAGAAACACATAAAACTACATAGATGAAAACAGGCAACTATTAACTCTAGGAAAAACAAAGGTTGTAGAGGGAGGGAAAGCATTTTTTAAAATACACTTACTCATAATAGAAGCACTAAATGTTTTAAAATGAAGGTTACGTTGGGAAGTATTTCTGTGTGTAGAAGGTCAGACAGAGTAGTACATTTCTAACACTGGGCAATGCGGCTACATACAGCAGCATGAACACACTCTGGAGGCACATGTAGCTAAACATCTAAAGCAACAGGTGTGTTCCTGGTGGGAAGTGGAACGCTGTTTTTCACTTACAACATCTATAATGCAACCATGTATACAAGCAGGGTTTTTTCTATTTATTTCATTGGGGTGAAAACCAGGTAACATAAAACTTAACATCTTGAACATTTTACATTGGTGACACTGAGTACACTCAACAGTTGTGCTACCATCACCCATGCCCCTAACTCTTCTCATTTTATAAAACTGGAACTCTGCACCCATTAAATAATAGTCCCCCAGCACCTGGAAACTACCATTCTGCTCTGTCTCTATGACTGGGACTACTCCAGGCACTTTACACACTGCAATCATGCAACATTTCTCTTTTTATGATTGGCTTATTTCCCTTAGTAGAGTGTCGTTAAGGCTTTTCTTTGTTGCAACATGTTGTAACTGCCTTTTTTCAAAATTAAATATTATCCCATTGTAAGCATATATCACATATTATTTATCCAACCATCTGCCAATGGACACTTGTCATTTTCACATCTTTGCTATTCTGAATATTAATTAATGCTGCTGTGATTAATGCTGCTATGAACATGGATGTACAAATATCTTAAGATCTCACTTTTTTTTTTGACAGGCAGAGTAGACAGTGAGAGAAAGAGACAGAGAGAAAGGTCTTCCTTTTCCGTTGGTTCATCCCTCAATGGCCGCTGTGGCAAGCGCACCGCGCTGATCCAAAGCCAGGAGCCAGGTGCTTCTCCTGGTCTCCCATGTGGATGCAGGGCCCAAGGACCTGGGCCATTCTCCACTGCACTCCCGGGCCACAGCAGAGAGCTGGACTGGAAGAGCAGCAACCGGGACAGAATCCGGCACCCCGACCGGGACTAGAACCTGGGGTGCCAGCGCTGCAGGAGGAGGATTAGCCTATTGAGCTGCAGCACTGGCCAAGATCTCACTTTCAATTATTTTCAGAACATAACAAGAAACAATTATTGAATCATATAATTCCATTTTTATGTTTCTGAGAAACTGTGATACTGTTTTCCCAAGGGACCATACCATTTTACATTCCCAGTAATAGTGTACAAGAGTTCCAATTTCTCGACATGCTCACCTCACCAACACTTGTTATTTTGTCTTGGCTTTCTCTCTCCCTCTCTCTTAGAGTAGCCATCCTAATGGATATGTGTAGCTTTGATTTGCATTTCCTAATGATTAGAGCTGGTGACCTTTTGGAAAGTATTTTTCAGATAAATACATGATCTACAAGTATTTCTTCCCATTGCATAGGCTGTCTTCCTTCTGCTATTATTGCCCTTTTTAAATTATTTTTTATTTTTTCACTTATTTTTAAGGAATACAAATTCCATAAGTACAGCTTTAGGCATATAGTTACTCTTCCCACAATACCTGCCCTCCCACCTATACTCCCACCCCAACCCTCCTCCCTCTCCCCTTGCCAGTCCCATTCTCCATTAAGATTTATTTTCCATTAACTTTGTACATGTAAGACCAACTCTATACTAAGTAAAGATTTCAACAATTTGCACACACACACACACACACATAAAACTGTTTGACAACTAGTTTTACAATTAACTCTCATTTTACAATTCATTAAAGACAGAGGTCCTGCATGGGGAGTTCTTAATTTAACAATTAACACTCTCATGTATGATGTCAGTGACCACCCAATGCTCTGACATGAGCTGCCTAGGCTATGGAAGACTTTTCAGTCTATAAACTCCATCAGTATTTATACAAGGACATAAGCAAAGAAGTTCTCCCCTCCCTTTAGCGAAAAGTACATCCTTCTTTGATGGCCCCTTCTTTCCAATGGGGTCTCACTCAGAGATCCTTCATATAGCACATTTTTTAACCACAGTGTCTTGGCTTTCCATGCCTGAAATGCTATCATGGGCTTTTCAGCGAGACAAGGAAGACTTAAGGGCTGATTCCTAGGTCAGAGTGTTACTTAAAGTGATTCTCATTCTGTAAGTCAGCTGTATGGAGAGCTTCCCATGTTGGAATATTCTCTCCTTTTAAATTCTATTTATTATTATTACCAGACACTTGATCCTATTTATATGATCACTTGAACACTTAATCCTATCTATATGTTCACTTTAACACTTCATGTGATCACAATATTTTTCTTTAATTTGCATGTTTTAATTTCAGTGACATCCAATATGTATATTGTATATTTTTTCTTCTGTTGTCTGTGATTTTGCTGTCATGTTCAAGAAATCTCTTCTGAATTCAATGTTACAAAGGTTTTAACCAATGTGTACTTCTCTTTCCCTTTTTTAAGATTTTTTAAATTTATTTATTCAAAAGAGAGTTACACAGAGAGAAGAGAGGCAGAGAGAGAGGTCTTCTACCTGATGGTGCACTCCCCAATTGGCCAAAATGGCCGGAGCTGCACTGATCTGAAACCAGGAAACAGGAGCTTCCTCCAGGTCTCCCATGTGGGTGCAGGGGCCCAAGGACTTTGACCATCTTCTACTGATTTCCCAGGCCATATCAGAGAGCTGCATCAGAAGAGGAGCAGCTGGGACTAAAACTGGCACCCACATGGGATGCTGGTGCTCCAGGCCAGGGCGTTAACCCACTGCACCACAGCACCGGCCCCCACCAATGTACACTTTAAAGAGTTTCAATAGCTTCAGCTTTTATATTTAGGTCTTCGATCTACTTACAGTTAGTTTTTGTACATGTGTAAGAGTTCCATTTCATTCTTTTATATGTGAATACTCGATTTTCTCATCCCCATTTGCTGAAAAGACTCTCCTTTCCCTTTTGAAGGATCTTAGCACCTTTGCTGAAAATCATTTGACTTACTCATATATGCCAAAAGTCTATTTCTGGCTCTCTATTATATTCCACTCTATATTCTAATGCACACTTTTCTTTACACCAGTACTATGGTGTTTTGAAATCAGAAAGAATGAGTACTCCAACTTGATTCTTGCATTATTGTTTTAGTCTTCAGGGTTCTCTGAGATTCCACATGAATTTTAGGATAATTTTTCTTTTTCTGCTAAGATGTATTTGGGGTTCTGATAGGGACTGGGTTGAATCTGTAGATCACTGTTGGCACATTGATGTTTTAGCACAATCAAGTCTTTCAATCCATGAATATGGGATGCCCTACCATTTAATTACAGTTGACTTCTCATCAGAAACCCTTCAGGCTAGGAGAGAATGTCAAGATACATTCCAAGTCTTAAGAGAAAAGAACTGTCAATCAGAATAATGCACACTGCAAAGCTCTCATTTATGAATGAAGGTGAAATAAAGGCCTTCCATGACAAACAGAAATTGAAAGAATTTGTCACCAGTCATCTAGCCCTACAGAAATTGCTTAAGGAGGTGCTGCACACAGAAAAACAGAAACATGGTCATCACTACCAAAGAAGGGAAAGGAAAGAATCTCCCAGTAAAAGCACAACGGAAATCCAAAGTAAAAAATAGGAATATTTATGGGAAAATGGCAAGGCAAAGTCATTACTTACCAGTAGTCACCTTGAATGCAAATGGCCTCAACTCTCTAGTTAAAATACAGACTGGGAATGGATTAAAAAAACAAAACCCATCTATTGGCTGCCTACAAGACACACATCTCACCAAAAAAGATGCATGCAGACTGAAAGTGAAAGGATGGAAAAAGATATTCTGTGCTAACACAAACCAAAAAAGAGTTGGGGTAGCCATCCTAGTATCAGACAAAATAGACTTTAACACAAAAACTGTTTTTAACAGAGACAAAAATAACAATAATAAAGACCCTCCCAACAAAGAAAAGCACAGGACTGGATGGCTTCACTGCTGAATTCTATCAGATATTTAAAGAACTAACTCCAATTCTTCTCAAGTTATTCAAAACAACTAAAAGGGAGGGAATCCTCCCAAATTCTTTCTATGAAGCCAGCATCACCTTAATTCCTAAACCCAGAAAAAACACAACAGAGAAAAAAAACTATAGACCAATTTTTCTGATGAACATAGACACAAAAATCCTCAAAAAAAAATCTAGCCAATCAAATCTAACACATCAGAAAGATCATTCACCCAGACCAAGTGGGATTTATCCCTGGTATGCAGGAATGGTTCAACATTTGTAAACCAATCAATGTGATAACATCACATTAAAAAACTGAAGAATAAAAATCATGGTTTTCTCAACAGATGCAGAGAAAGCACTTGATAAAATACAGCATACTTTCATGATGAAAACTCTAAGCAAACTGGGTATAGAAGGAACATTCCTCAACACAATCAAGGAAATTTAAGACAAACTCACGGCCAGCATCATATTGAATAGGGAAAAGTTGGAAACATTCCAACTGGAATCCAGAACCAGATAAGGATGCCTGCTCTCACCACTGCTATTTAATATAGTCCTGGAAGTTTTAGCCAGAGTCATTAGGCAAAGAAAAGAAATCAAAGGGATAAAAATTGGGAAAGAGGAAGTCAAACTATCCTTATTTGCAGATTACATGATTCTGTATATAAGGGATCCAAAAGACTCCACCAAGAGACTACTGGAACTCATATAAGAGTTTAAAATATAAAATCAATACACAAAAATCAACAGCCTTTGTATACACAGAAAATGCCATGGTTGAGAAAGAACTTCTAAGATCAATCCCATGCACAATCACTACAAAATAAATCAAATACCTTAGAATAAATTTAATCAAAGATCTCTACAATGAGAATTACAAAACATTAAAGAAAGAAATAGAAGAAGATACAAAAAGTTGGAAAAATCTTCCATGTTTATGGATTGAAGGATAAATATCATCAAAATGTCCATTCTTACAAAAGCAATTTACAGATTCAATGCAATACCAATCGAAATACCAAAGATAGTCTTCTCAGATATAGAAAAATGATGCTGAAATTTAAATGGAAACATAGGAGACCCCCAAATAGCTTAAAGCAATTTTCTTGGTGTTTTCATTATTTATTTGACAGAGTTATAGACAGTGAGAGAGAGAGACAGAGAGAAAGGTTTTCCTTCCGTTGGTTCACTCCCCTAATGGCCGTTATGGCCGGCGCTGTGCTGATCCAAAGCCAGGAGCCAGGGGCTTCTTCCTGGTCTCCCATGTGGGTGCAAGGGCCCAAGCACTTGGGCCATCCTCCACTGCCCTCCCGGGCCACAGCAGAGAGCTGGACTGGAGGAAGAGCAACCGAGACTAGAACCCGGTGCCCATATGGGACGTCGGTGCCGCAGGCGGAGGGTTAACCAAGTTACCCATGGCCCCATCCCCACTGAAAGCAATCTTACATCAAATTGAGAAACTTTTTATTACAAAAGAAACAGGAAAGTGAAGAGGAAACTGATAGAATGGGAGAAATTATTTGCAAACTATGCAACTGATAAAGGATTAATAACCAGAATATATAAAGAGATCACAAAACTCCACAACAACAAAACAAACAACCCACTTAAGAAATGGGCCAAGGACTTAAATAAACATTTTTCAAGAGAGGAAATCCAAATGGCCAACAGACAAATGAAAAAAATGCCTAGGATCACTAGCCATCAGGGAAATGCAAATCAAAACCGCATGAGGTTTCACCTCACCCCAGTTAGAATGGCTTTCATACAGAAATCAACAAACAACAAATGCTGGCGAGGATGTGGGGGAAAAGACAGCCTAATCCACTGTTGGTGGGAATGTAAACTGGTAAAATCAATATGGAAGACAGTATAAAGATACCTCAGAAATCTGAATATAAATCTACCATATGACCCAGCCATCCCACTCCTGGGAATTTACTCAATGGAAATGAAATCAGCATATTAAAGAGTTATCTGAACTCCCACGTTTATTGCAGCTCTGTTCACAATAGCTAAGATATGGAATCAACCCAAATGCCCATCAACTGAAGACTGGATAAAGAAATTATGAGACCTGTACACCATAGAGTATTACACAGCAGTAAAAAAAATGAAATCCTGTCATTTGCAATAAAGTAGATGAAATTGGAAAACATCATACTTAGTGAAATACACCAGTCCCAAAAGGACAAATACTATATGGTCTCCCTGTTCTGTCATAACTAATAGAGAACCTAACAGGTTAATCTATAGAAGTAAAATTAACACTTTGAGATGCAATGACTTTGAATAGCCCCTGTCTCAAGTGTTGAGGAAGTTGGTTTTTTTTTTTTTTTTTTTGACAGGCAGAGTGGACAGTGAGAGAGAGAGAGACAGAGAGAAAGGTCTTCCTTTTGCCGTTGGTTCACCCTCCAATGGCCGCCGCGGCCGGTGCATCATGCTGATCCTATGGCAGGAGCCAGGAGCCAGGTGCTTTTCCTGGTCTCCCATGGGGTACAGGGCCCAAACACCTGGGCCATCCTCCACTGCACTCCCTGGCCACAGCAGAGGGCTGGCCTGGAAGAGGGGCAACCGGGACAGAATCTGGCGCCCCAACCGGGACTAGAACCCGGTGTGCCAGCGCCGCTAGGCGGAGGATTAGCCTAGTGAGCCTCGGCGCCAGCCCAAAAGTTTTTTTTTCTATACAATTTGTTGAACTCTTTACTTAGTATAGAGTAAATCATGAAAATAGATCTTAGTAAAAAAATATAAGAAAAAGATGGGTTGGAGTTTGGATGGGAGGGTGGGTACAATGGGAAGAATCACTGTATTCCTAAAGTTGTATTTATGAAAAGAATGGAGTTTGTATTCCTTAAATAAAAGGTTTCTGGGGAGGGGAGAGTCAAAATATCCAGCTTTGGAGGGAACACTGTGCATAACAACTATGCACATAGTTGTTATGGACATAGAATTCCACATAGAAGGCCAGTGCCGCGGCTCAATAGGCTAATCCTCCACCTTGTGGCACCGGCACACTGGGTTCTAGTCCCGGTCGGGGTGCCAGATTCTGTTCCGGTTGCCCCTCTTCCAGGCCAGCTCTCTGCTGTGGCCCAGGAGTGCAGTGGAGGATGGCCCAAGTGCTTGGGCCCTGCATCCACATGGGAGACCAGGAGAAGCACCTGGCTCCTGGCTTTGGATCGGCGTGGTGTGCCGGCCACAGTGCACCGGCCACAGTGGCCATTGGAGGGTGAACCAACAGTAAAGGAAGACCTTTCTTTCTGTCTCTCTCACTATCCACTCTGCCTGTCAAAAATTAAAAAAAAAAAAGAATTCCACATAGAATGGAAATAAAACCAAGAACTTGGACAAAGATAACGGGAAATAGTGGCATCTTTGAGGAGTGTGTTACAGACCACCTAACTGCACAGCAGATGTGGTCATGTTTGTAGTGGAACACAAAATTAGTACAGAGATAAGACAACAGGACAACCTTAATATTCATTTCTTGCATCTGCTTGAAATGTACCTTTTTTTTTTTTAAAGAAAAATGTATTTCTTTGAAAGAGATAAAGAGGGAGAAACAGAGAGAGAGAGAGAGAGAGAGAGGTCTTCCATCCACTGCTTCACTCTCCAAATGGCCACAACAGCCAGAGCTGGGCTGATCTGAAGCCAGGAACCAGGAGCTTTTCCAGGTCTCCCACGCAGGTGCAGGGACTCAAGGACTTGGGCCATTCTCTACTTCTTTCCCAGGCTGTAATAGAGAGCTGGATCACAAGTGGAGCAGCCAGGACTGGAACCGGCACCCATATGGGATGCCGGCACTGCTGGCAGCTTTGCAAAAGGAGTAGCATGTTTAATTCATTTCACAGATGAGTTCATCTTTCAAAAGTTAGAAAAAAATACTGAACTTAAGTGTGAGCCACAAGAATAGGGTAGGGGGGCCCACATCACGGCATAGTGGGTAAAGCCGTCACCTGCAGCACCAGCATCCCATATGGGCACTGGCTTACATCCCAATCCAGCTCCCTGCCAACAGCCTTGGAAAGCAAGGAAGAATGGCCCAAGTGCCTCAGCTGTGCACCCACATGGGAGACCCAAAAGAAGTCCTGCCTCCTGGCTTCAGATTGGCCCAGCTCCGACTGCTGCAGCCATTTGGGGAGTGAGCCAGTGGATGGAAGATCTCTCTTTCTCTCTTAGTCTCTCTCTGTAACTTTGCCTTTCAAATAGATAAGTAAATCTTTAATAATAATTAAAAAAAGAATAGGGTGGTAATTCAGCAATGACAAGCATATTTTGGGAGGAGTGACCACTTGGCACAGTTAAAGAGAAAACATCATTAAAAATTGTTTTCAAGCAATTTCAGGGGTGGGTCTTTGGTAAAGGGGATAAGCTGCTGCTTGGGACACCCAGATCCCAGATCTGAGAAGTCTTGGATGCCGTGCTTCCTGCTAATGCACCTGGGGAGAAGCAGTCGATGGCTCAAGCACTTGGGTCCGCGCACCACCCATGTGGAAGGCTCAGATCAAGTTCCTGGCTCCTGGTTTCAGTCTGGCTCAGCGCTAGCTGATGCAGGCACATGGGGTGAGAACCAGCAGATGAGAAATCTCTCTCTGTCTCTCTCTCTTTCTCTGACACTATGCATTTAAATCAATACATTATACACACATATGAACAAAAACAAATTTGAGACAGAAGGAAAACTGATATAGAACTAAAGAGCTCTTGAAATGTAGAATGGTTTTACAATTCTTAAACGAAATTCATGGGGCCAGCGTTGTAGAGCAATGGGTTAAGACACTGTCTGACATCAGCATCCCATGACCTGCTTATTTGAGTCCTGGCTGTTCCACTTCCAATCCAGATCCCTGCTCATGTGCCTGAGAAAGCAGCCAAAGATGGTCCAAGCGCATGGGCCCCTGCCACCCACATGGAAGATATGGATGAAATTCTAGGCTCAGGGCTTCATTGTGTTCATCTGGGGAGTGAATTGGAGGATGGAACTCTGCCTTTCAAATACATAAAATAAATCTTTAGAAAGATAAAATTCTGACTTATTTTCACAAATAATCACAGAGCAAAAAAGGAGAAATGCATCTACAGGAAGCTCTGGCTAATCTGGAAACTGTTTTTGATGTGTTAAACTTTGAAAGTCCACACGTAAACCAAAGAACAAGGTGGTGGCAGAGAGAATGCCCAAGGCACAAAACAAACTGAGGCTGGGGTGGGCATTTGGCCTAGCAGATAAGCTGCCTGTTGGGATGCCCACATTCCATAACAGAGTGTCTGGCTTCAAGTCCCAGCTCCACTCCTGATTCCAGCTTCCTGCTAATGTGTACCTGGGAAGCAGCAGGTGATGGCTTGGGTCCTTGTCATCCATGTGGGATCCTGGATTGAGTTCCCAGCTCCTGGCTTTGGCCTTGGCCCAGCCCCAGCTGTTGTGAACATTTTCGGTATGAACCAAAGGATGTTACCATCTGTCTGTATCTCTCGAATAAATAAAAATTTAAAAAATTAAAAATAAACGAAGGCTGGCCCCCAACATACATACACACACATCAATGTGTACATACATATTTATTATCTAGTTAAATATATACTTAGATATTATATTCACTAACAACATGTCATTAGGTTTATATAACTTATGTAAATACGTATTTTTAGCCATGTTCAAGAGCGATAAATTGATAGCACATGGTTTAAAGTGGTGATGGAATTTTTTTTTTTTGAATCTTAGATTTGAGGGGCCAGCACTGCAGTGCAGCGGGTAAAGCTGCTGCCTAGAGTGTTGGCTTCCCATATGGGCACTGGTTCTAGTCCCAGCTGCTCCACTTCTGATCCAGCTCTCTGCTATGGCCTGAGAAAGCAATAGAAGATGGCCCAAGTCCTTGGGCCCCTGCACCCACGTGGGAAGACCTGGAGGAAGCGCCTGGCTCCTGGCTTTGGATCGGCACAGCTCTGGCTATTGCGGCCAAATGGGGAGTGAACCAGCAGATGGAAGTTCTCTCTCTCTCTCTCTCTCTGCCTCTCCTTCTCTCTGTGTAACTCTGACTTTCAAATAAGTAACTACATCTTTAAAAAAAATCTCAGATGTGAAAGGTTCTCATTTGAGGACAGAACCAACTGTTGGGAAATCTCTCCTTACATTGAGCAAAATTGACCAGCCTCTCCCTGCTGCCGCAGGAATTCACAGATTTAAACACCAGAAGGGATTCTGCCTGTCTCAGAAGTCACAGAGCACACTGCTGCCATTCAGTGGGTACTATACGTGGCAAGAGATCAGGCATGAAGCAGCAGCATCTGTTGGCCACATGGTGGCCTGGAGAATGTATCCCCATCAGAAGAAAATTTAATTCAAATTCAAAATTTAGGTACTGTGTTTCCCAAGCAAAATACCTTCAGCTTCCCCCTGAGGGCCCCCAGTTTGCAATCCCTGCTTCAGAGGGTTTATGAGACTCAGAAAGGCAACATGATTGGCTCCAAACCTTGAACCAACCAGGAAAAACACACAGAAGATGTTAAATACCACATACAATCACCCAGCTTGGCTGACACCATAACCCGACTCACACGCTGAGGGTTCCAAATTGGTTTTTCCATTCGAGTGGTTCTACAGAAACAAACTTTACCTTGGGGATGTGAATTCACCACGAACCTAATCATCGCCTTCAATACTGCTTCATTCAGAGGGGTACTCTCCAGACAAGGGTTCCAGGCCCATTCTGGCTGCTCTGGTCAAGGCCACGTCCACTGGGTCCCCAACACCCAAGTCTGCTCAGGTGAAAGAGTAAGAAGAGGGGCTGGTGCTGTGGCATAGCAGGTAAAGTCGCCGCTTCCAGTGCCGGCATCCCATATGGGTGCCGGTTTGAGTCCCAGCTGCTCCACTTCTGATTCAGCTCTCTGCTATGGCCCGGGAAAGTAGTAGAAGGTGGCCCAAGTCCTTAGGCCCCTGCACCCGCGTGGGAGACTCAGAACAAGCTCCTGGCTTCTGGCTTCGGATCGGCACAGCTCCTGCCATTGCAGCAATTGGGGAGTGAACCAGCGAATGGAAGCTCTCTCTCTCTGTCTCTCTCTCTCTCTGCTTCTCCTTCTCTCTGTGTATCTCTGACTTTCAAATTAATAAGTAAATCTTAAAAAAAAAAAAAAGAAAGAGAAAAAGAAAACAGATCCACCTTCTCACTGGAATATCTTCTGTTTTCAGTTTTTTTTTTTTTTTTTTTTAACAGGCAGAGTGGACAGTGAGAGAGAGAGAGACAGAGAGAAAGGTCTTCCTTTTTGCCGTTGGTTCACCCTCCAAAGGTCGCCACAGCTGGCGCACTACGGCTGGCGCACCACGCTGATCCGAAGGCAGGAGCCAGGTACTTATCCTGGTCTCCCATGGGGTGCAGGGCCCAAGCACTTGGGCCATCCTCTACTGCACTCCCTGGCCACAGCAGAGAGCTGGCCTGGAAGAGGGGCAACCAGGACAGAATCCGGCGCCCCGACCGGGACTAGAACCCGGTGTGCCGGCGCCGCTAGGCGGAGGATTAGCCTATTGAGCCGCAGCGCTGGCCCTGTTTTCGGGTTTTAAACCTGTGCTATCCAACCCATGTTCTATGTATTCATTCTAGAGATTGATTTTTAACTATCTGCTTACTCGTTAACTCAAGAAAAGTTGGCCAGCCCTAAGTACAACTAATATCAAAGGATTTCTCGGTACCTGCTTGCCCTGAAATTTGTTGCTTCCTAATTTCTCTGGGTCAGGGAGAGAGAATTCAAACAGCTGGGCAGAAAACTCCTGGAGTAAAAACAAGAACTGGAGGGGACTGGCAGCACAGGCTTCAGTTCAGGGCTCGGCTGGGGCTGGGGATTAAGTGAGAGACGCTCCTGTGAGCTGGGCCTCACATCCCTTAGATTCACGCTGCAAAGCTGAAGTCTGCTATCCTGGCTTTCTTGTAGCCATAACATCCACAGCAATGCAAAGCTGACAGGTGAACATGACTCCAACAGCTGTGGGAGTTCCCTGTGTGCCTTCCAAATTAATAAGAAATAGGATAAGAATGCTATTGTGAAATATTTTAACTTTTTTGGAAAATGAGCATAGAACATATCAGTTCTGTACTAGGGTTCTCTATATCAATATTGCCAAAATATTTAAGGAATTCAAGTGTATTCCCTGCCAATATATCCTGCCTTTAACAGTAACATTTTACTATAACTCACAATTTTCTTAAGAGCAAATGTAAGAGATTTAATAATAAATGATACTCTTTTCAGTATGTTTATCTAAATTGGTCATCAAAACAACCCAAAAGCAAAAATTATAACAAATTCAAATGAAACAAATTTCACTTTGGCTGCATAGGAATTAGTCTTTAAAATAAATTTCTGTAACATTAACTAAGAGCTAAGCTTTCTAACAAATTCTTCTTTAAAGACTTTATTTATTTATTGGGGCTGGAGCTGTGGCATAGTGGGTTAAGCTGCCAGCTGCAGTGCCAGCATCCCATATAGGCACTGGTTCGAGTCCTGGCTGCTACACTTTCAATCCAGCTCTCTGCTATGGCCTGGGAAAGCCGTGGAGGATGGGTCTAAGTCCTTGAGCCCCTGCACCCACATGGGAGACCACAAGAAGCTCCTGGATCCTGGCTTTAGACTGGACCAGCTCCGGCTTTACAGCCATTTGGAGAGCGAACCAGCGGATGGAACACCTCTCTGTCTATGCCCCTCTGTAACTCTGCCTTTCAAAGAAGTAATAATACAAAATAAATCCTTTTCTTTTAAAAAACTAAAACATCAAGAGCTAATCTAACAAATTTTTAGGGAAATTTTATTCATTTACTTGAGAGACAGAAAGGTCTTCCCTCTGATAGTTCACTCCTCAAATGGCCACATCGGACAGAGCTGGGCCAATCTGAAGCCGGAAGCTTCTTCTGGGCCTCCCACGCAGGTGTAGGGGCCCAAACATTTGGCCATCTTCCTCTACTTTCCCAGGCAACAAGCAGAGTGCTAGATTGGAAGAGGAGCAGCAGGGACTAGACCTGGTGGCCATACAGGATGCTGGCGCCACAGGCAGAGGATTAACCTACTGCACCCCAGCGCCAGCCAGTGCCAAACTCTGACATTAACCCACGACAAAGATTTAAGGCTTTTTCCTCCCCTTGTCTCCTCATTTGTAAAGACACTGACCATTCCAGCCTTTCTTCCAGGATACTAGATGCATGGGTATAAAGTGAAATACAGAAGATAATCGGCTTTTTCACCTCCATCATTGCTACAAAGGCTCGGAAGTGCAAAGATTCTACAGAAATGACTTTTACTTTCTGCACTGTATTAAAATATTGCAAAGTATTTGTTATAAACACCGAGGATTGGACCGCACAGGGCTGAGAACGGCTGATCTAGGGGTGTGGGTGCATGAGTGAAAATGAAATGTACACAGCATATCCATTCTTTCTGTGTGTTGCTTTAGGGTCCCAGCGTGTGTCTATGAATGGCCGATGACAAGTGCGTTAGATTGGGACACGTACGCACGCGCTGACGTGTGTCACACTCGAGCTTCCCGGTCTCCCGAGGGCTGTGTGAGCTGGGAACGGGCGGACAGGCTCAGGCGGGCAGCGCTGTCTGCGACCCCAAGGCCAACACGGATGTCGCTGCTCTTGCACACGCGGTCTGCCTCGTTTCCTCCTTACACCTCCCTAAGTAACGATTGTGAACGGACCCACACCCGCAGCAAACGCTGAGAGCAACTTCTCAGACACGCACAAAGGAGCTGAGCGCACAAAATGTTCTGGTCAGGACGGCAAACTTTTCTAGAAACCTAAGCGTTCGCTCACACCTGAGTCTACCGGAATCTCTCCTAGGCCAGGCGCGGCGTCAGCGCGGAAGTTTCTAGAAAGCCCGAGGGCGCCATGACAGGCTGACTTGGGCAATGACCCCGGGGCTAAGCGGAAACCGGCCTTGCGTGCAAGTACCAACAGCTAATTTGGCAGAGGGGACTACACACACACACTCACGGGCCCCGCACACGGAGACACGCACACGAGTGGGCCAGCTGTCCACCGAAAAACCAAAACCGGTACCTGTAGCCGGGGAAGCCTGTCCGAGAACAGGATGAGGGGACGAGGTGCGGCCGGAAAAATGGACCGGTACCTCTAGGACAGGTCCACGACGGGAAAAAGAACCAGGAGCGAAACTAGGAAGTAACGTCCCTGGCGGTCCACCTCCTTTTATGGGGTTTGCCCCAGGGCCCCGGATGCAACAGGTGCCTCACGGCGAGGCACGTGGTGTAACTGACAAGCAGAGGGGCGGGGCGGTGGCTTGTGGCTTGTGGCGCCGCAGACTTCGCTAGCTTCGTGCCTCTCCCTTATCAAACCCAGAGGCCAGCGGTGGTGACAAGGGGCCACCATAACTCAGGTAAAAAGACGAAACTCGGAGACCCCCGCCCGGTTCCCGCCCGAGGGCGGCGGCGCCCCGCAGCGCGTGCACAGCCAGGTTCAGGTCCTGCACCCCGGGCGAGATGGGGCAGGAACGCGGGTGCAGGGAAGCAACGCGGGGCGCCCCGCCGTGGGCCCCGAGAGCACGCGCGTCCGCGAGCCCGCAGGAGACGCCGCAGCCGCCCGGCACCGCCCGTGAGCACCCGCAGCCGCGCGGCCACGCCGGGGTCTCCGCCGACGGCGAGCGCGGGGGCAGGGGGCGAGGTGGGGCGGGAGGGAGGACGGCGGCTGGAGACCCCGCGCCCGCGCAGCCCCGCACTCACCCGCCTCCCCGCGGGCTCGGGGCCGAGGGAGCCCGCGCCGCCCGCGCCTCCTCCGAGGCCCGGGACTGCGCTCGGGGCCTCTCCCGGGCTGAGGGCGGCCCGCGGGGCGTTCTCCTCAGGACGCGCGGGAGCGCGGGACACGGGGGACCTGGCTGGGCCCGCGCCTGGTTCCGTGCGCTGCTCCGGGCCGTGCCACAGACCCCACCGCCACCGCCGCGAGAGTGCAGGAGTGCGGGAGCCGGTGTTCGGGGCGCGGGCCCGGGGCGGCGCGGGTGACGGGGGGCCGCGGGAGGCGGTGTTCGCGGCGCGGGCCCGGGGCGGCGCGGGTGACGGGGGCCGCGGGAGCCGGTGTTCGGGGCGCAGGTGACGGGGGTCGCGGGAGGCGGTGTTTGGGACGCGGGACCTGGGCAGCGCGGATGACGGAGCCCGCGGAAGCGCGGGAGGCGGTGTTCGCAGGGTGGGGGGATGGAGCGCGGGAGCCGGTGTTCGGGGCGCGGATGACGGGGGCCGCGGGAGGCGGTGTTCGGGGCGCTGGCCCGGGGCGGCGCGGGTGACGAAGGCCGCGGGAGGCGGTGTTCGGGGCGCGGGCCCGGGGCGGCGCGGGTGACGAGGGTCGCGGGAGGCGGTGTTCGGGGCGCGGGCCCGGGGCGGCGCGGGTGACGGGGGCCGCGGGAGGCGGTGTTCGGGGCGCGGGCCCGGGGCGGCGCGGGTGACGGGGGCCGCGGGAGGCGGTGTTCGGGGCGCGGGCCCGGGGCGGCGCGGGTGACGGGGGCCGCGGGAGGCGGTGTTCGGGGCGCGGGCCCGGGGCGGCGCGGGTGACGGGGGCCGCGGGAGCTGGTGTTCGGGGCGCGGGCCCGGGGCAGCGCGGGTGGCGGGGGCCGTGGGAGGCGGTGTTCGGGGCGTGGACCCGGGGCGGCGCGGGTGACGGGCCCTCTGGAGCCGGGGCTGCCCTGGACACGGGAGGCGGCTGCGCGCAGAGGCTGGGGTGGCCGCGGGGTGTCGGGCCGCCGGGCTCCCAGATGTGGAGGCCAGAGGTGTCAGGCCTCGCTTCGTTTGGTCTGCGATATTTTCCCACTCTTTGAAGCTTAGAGACCTTATGAGGAGTGGAAGAGAAAGGGGTCTATGCCGGTGGGTGCACAGGATCCTCCAAGACGTGGATGAATCACAGAGGAAATGGCAGTTAGTTAGTAAGGAGCAGAGGCCGGCCCTCGGGGGGTGCTAGAACATTCCTGGGAGCCTCTTGATCCATCTGTTTCTCTTGCACGTTTTAATCATCTGTGTGCTACAACGGAACATTACCGGAACCGCCATGGACATCTCTGATACTGGTTTGAGAAAGTGATGCCTACTTGGGGGGTGAACCAACGGAAAAAGGAAGACCTCTCTCTCTCTCTCTAACTCTGCCCATCCAAAAAATGAAAAATAAAAAAAGAAAGTGATGCCTAAGGTGTGAGCATCCATGTCCTTTGCCAACTTCAGGCCAAGTGCTAGAATCTACCACTGGGTCATCACATGCCACAATTTGAATTTATTTTTGTTTGAACTTTGCTTTTTCTTTTTTTAAAGATTTATTTACTTATTTAAAAGGCAGTTTTAGAGAAAGAAAAACAGAGATAGTCCATTTGCTGGCTCATTCCACAAAGGCCGGAAACCCTGGGACTGGGCCAAGCTGAAGCCATGAGACTGGAGCTCCCTCCGGTAACAGGGGTAAAAGTACTTGGACCATCTTGTGCTGCTTTCCCAGACACATTAGCAGGGACTTCTGTTGGCACTGGAGCAGCCAGGACTCCAAATGGTGCTCATATGGGACTCCAGCGTCCCAGGCAGAGGCATAACCCAGAGTGCTGCAGTGCCAGGCCCCTTACCTGAAATTTTCTAAGGGGAAAACACAGCCTGGTATTTAAATTTGAAGCGGTCCCAGCTGACTTTGTCTATTTTTTCCTCACCATGTTCGAACACTGACTAAACTGGCCAACCTTGGGCTGTCAGCATAAATGACCACTCATTAGGATGCATTCCCAGCCACCCAGCCAGAGCCAGCTTCCCAGTGACTCCCTGAAGGACTCATCAGGGCTTGTCTTTGCCTTGTTGCCTGTGCACTGCCACTCCAAGTTCAGCTCAGTGACAGCAGACACCTGCCTCCTTCAAGTCTGTCACTAAATGGCACTCCCAGTTCAGCTCAGTAACAACAGACGCCTGTCTCCTTCAAATATGTCACTAAATGACACCTGGGTGGGTCAGAATCAACAGATCACTGCGTGAAAGGTGGTGGATCGACCCTGACCATCTTACTTGAACCAGAAAGATGAGGCCTGTATTCTCTTGGCCACAGTTGATGAAAACCAGTTGGAGAATTCAAAGTGGCTGTGTTTCTGGAAGGGGGACTTTAACTCCGAAAGTATGCCCGGGAGTTTGGTGTAGCAGAGGCCCCCTCCTAGCACTGCCTGCCCCTGGAGCAAGGGCACATGACCCAGTTCTGTCCAGTGGAGCTTTAGAGAAAATTCACCAGGGGCTCCTGGGAGAGACTTGAAAGTTTGTGTTCCACCGCCACAACTTAAGGTCAGCTGAACATGTAGCTGTTAAGCCATGCAGCCTGGCTTAGGCAAACCAGGCCTCTGGTGCATAGAGTGATTCAAGCACCAAATAGCGGTATGCAAGGACTGACGGTAACAAGGTACCACAGACTGGGTGCTTAAACACAGAAATGTCTTGTCTCGCAGTTCGGGAGCCTGAAGTCCAAAATCAAAGTGTTGTCAAGACCAGGTTCTTCTGAGGGCTGTGAAGGAGGGATCGCTCCAGCTTTTCTCTTTGACCTGCCAACGGCTGTCTTCACTGTCATGTGATATTCTCCCTGTGCACCTGCCTCTCTGCGCAGATTTCCCCGTTTTGTAAAGGTGCCAGTCATGTTGGATTAGGACCTGCTCTAAAGAACTCATTTTAACTTGAGTACCTTGTAAAGACTCTGTCTCAATAAGGTCATACTCCAAGGTACTTTAACAGGAATTTTGAAGATGACACAATTCACACAGCTTTCTGTATACTCATTAGTCTGCGTTTTAAGGGCTCATTCATGTAGGCTGGACTGGGGTCAACTAGTGAGGCAGCCAATGGAAACTTTTGCAGGATGTAACTAGAGAGAGAGACAGGCAAGGCTGGCTTGAGTGCCCATGTGCTCCATTAGGAGTGGACCTAGGCAAACCTCATGGGGCTTGCAGGGAAGCACAGTGACTTACACTGGACAGCAATGAAGTTAAGTCTTATTACAGGGCAGGACCACCTGTCAGTGGGATTATCAGCAGGAATTTTCATGAGAGAAAGGTTCATGGAGTCTTAGGGCATCCTAAAGACCCAATTCACCGATTCCTAGCTTCCCTTACAGATCAGGACCATGCGTCAAAGACGTCCAGCCTGTTACCTCCCTGTGCCTGAACTTATTTCTCAATGACACCCTGTGGACCAAGGCCCGTGGTCTACAAATGCAATGGCTTCTTCTCCTTAGACTCTAGCCTCCTAGACATTCATTTACTCAGTGAATGCCTTCGCATACCAGCATGTGCTGGGTGCTCTGTTGGCAGAACTGGGTTATCAGTTTAAGTCCTGGCCAAAAAAAAAAAAATGCCACCCAGGAGACTCTATTCAGAATCCCTGGAACATAGGGAAGGGGCATGGAGCATAGGAAGCAAAGGAGCAAGTGCAGAAAAGGAGGAGTAGATGGGTAGGGGTGCATGATGTGGGCCCTTTAAGCCGTGATAGAGACTGACATGTTATTCCAAGAATAAATAAATAAAAGCATCATGTTCTGATTTGTGTTGTAAGACAGCCATTCTGGTTATACTGTAGAAATCGAATGCAGAGGTGCAAGAGTAGGAAGAGTAGTAACAAGGCACATTAGGTAAGGTTCCCTGGGAGACAGACTCCAGGATCAGATGTTTAGAGCCCCGGGGCCCGGAGGAGGATTTGCTTGGGTGCTCTTAGAATCTTCGTATTTTGTGATAACTGTGACAGGTGAATCACAGTCTGGCCAGGCCGAGGCAGCTCAGGGCTCAGACCCTTCAGAGGCAGCAATGTGGGTCATCCCACTGCCAAGCATCTGAGGCCAGAGACCAGCCAAGGTCTCAGGACACAGAATGTGTGAGCAGCTGTGCCATCCCCCAGACCCTCCAGGTGAGAAAGGACAGGGAAGGGAGAAGAGGCAAGAGGAACAGGAACTTTCGAACTCGTCGGCCCCATCGTAAGCCGGCTTTGCCTTCTCTGAGCATGGCCTGAGTTGCTCTTGTGTCTTGTGGGTGCTTCTCGGCTCTTCAGACACCTCGCCTCACTGGTGCCTTCCTGGGGGCCTCCACCCCTCTGAGAGCAAGCTTCTCCAGTGTGGTTCTAGTCGCGGCAGTGGGGCAGGTCAGTCCAGCTGCCACCTGCCAAGGTCCTGCAGCTGCCCTCCCACCTCCACCTCCCGCCACCTGCGGATTTCCCCCCACTGGTCCTTAGGCAGCGTTTCCATGGCATTTGCCCAGGGCATTCTGTGCTCTCCCACCTCCACCTCCTGCCACCTGCAGATTTTC
The DNA here is from genome assembly GCF_964237555.1 of Oryctolagus cuniculus. Taxonomy (NCBI): domain Eukaryota; kingdom Metazoa; phylum Chordata; class Mammalia; order Lagomorpha; family Leporidae; genus Oryctolagus; species Oryctolagus cuniculus. The sequence goes on along the minus strand of NC_091444.1, from coordinate 100,252,897 downwards.
CCCCACTGGTCCACAGGCTGCATTTCCATGGCATTTGCCCAGCACATTCTGGACATGAAGGCCTGTCCTCAAGTAGGGGTCAGGCACCTGTCCGCTCCGTCCTCCTCACCTCCAGCCACAGGGCAGAGGACACATGTTCAGCTCTCAGTGGTCTCCTCCAGGAAGTACCTGTTCTCCTCTCCTCTCTCAAGGGAGGCTGGGAGTAGAGGTGTGGGAGTGGAAGTGACTGATGTGGCTCTCTCCCTGGCAATCCACTCATTTCCCTTCTCTAACTGCAACATGGGGGAGCTGGGTAATTGACTTTCTAGTTACTACCATTACATTTTAATTAATTGATTTGTTTGAGAGGCACGTGCACACTGACATACATACACAGATGTCTTCTATCCATTGGTTCACTCTCCAAATTCCCACGACAGCCAGAGCTGGTCCAGGCTGAGGCTAGGAGCCTAGAACTCCATCCAGGTCACCTATGTGTGTGGCAGTGGCCCAAGTACCTAGACCATCTGGTGCCTTCCCAGGTGCATTAACAAGAAACTGGGCTAGAAGTGCAGCATCCAGGACTTGAATTCCTGCTCCAATATGGGGTACAGGTGTATGAATCAGCAGCCTAACCCACTGCACCACAGCAGTGGCCCCTAGAAAGACTTTAACCTGGAAAAATAATGGAGAAACTTGGATTCTGAGAGGAATACACAAAGCTAGCCAGCAGTACTGTCAAAAGGCAAGAGTACTCAATGACAGGAAACACTTCCATCTGTGTTCCTGCTACCTCCAGCTCTTTTCCACACAGCAGTAAGAGGCATCTGTAAAAATCTGTGTAAATCTGAATGGAACTTGGAACCTCTCAGGACTTTACACTAAACTTGGAATAAAACCCCCAAACCCCCTGGATGATCTCACTCCTACTCACTGGGTCGTCCCTCGTGTCAACTACATGCTCCCTTTGCTCTCTGTATTCTGTCAATACTGATCTGACTTTCCTAAAACCCCATGCTTTTGACAACTTCAGGATGTTTCACTTCTGGTTCCTTCTGCCTGGTTGGTTGGACCGTTTTCTTCACTGGTCCCAATAGAGTTGAAGATTTTTCTCACCACCTTACCTACAGTTATTTGACCTTGATCTCCGCACTCTCTGTTTCCTTCATAGGACTCATCTGAATATAAGTTTTTACTTCTTATTTACTTGTTTATCATCTGCCTTTCACCCAAGAGTTCAAGCTCAGTGCGGTGAGGCTTGATCTCTGCCCTGTTTTCTGTTGAACTGCTATTCCCCGTGGCTGATACGGGTAGATGGGTGGATGGATGGATGATGGATGGATGTGTGGGCGGATGGATGATGGATGAATGGATGTGTGCATGAGTGGATGTGTTACTAGATGCTAAGTGGATGTATGGATGTGTTGATGCATGAATGGATCTGTGGATGAGTGGATGGATAGATAGGTGGATACAGAGGTGAATGAATGACTAAATGGATGGATAGCTAAGTCTTCCGAAACCTTGACTTTGCTTTCTCTACTGGCACTAGCAAGCTCTTATTTAACATACAGTTTGTTTGAATTATGCTGTGCTGGGCACTGCTCAAAGTTTCTTGGCACTTCACAGCTGGAGAGAACCAAAACAATTAGAGACAAAGCAGGAAGTGATTCGACATGGAGGAGAGGTCATTTTATTCATTCCTGAATAACTACTGCAGAAATAACAGCTGTTACATGACTTGTTTTAGAATTTAAGATTTGCCTCACCAAAAAGCAAAAAGGCCAAAAGCCTAATTTATTTGTAAAAGTGATTATACACACTTTCTGTGTGTGTGTGTTTGTATGTGTTTGTGCATGTGTGTCCTCTACATACACAACAGAAGGATTCAAGGCTCACAGAAGTTTCATACCGCGTGCTTCTTTGTGTAAACGGAATGTTCCTACTTTTCAGAATGCCAAAAAATTCCAGGCAAATCTGGAAAATCTGTTTTTGTCTAAAACCTCTTCAAGCACTTTCTCAAAGATTTATGATGTCTGAGAAATATTATATTTCGAGACATTGAAATCCAAGATGGACAAAAATTAGAGAAAGTCATTGGAAAGAATTCTCCCGCTCTACACCATTCCACCTCTAAATGTGTTATTTCGTGTGGGTCTAGGAAAGTATGTAGGAGAGGAAAAACTCCTCTTACCTAACTATACAGTTTATAGCAAGGTGATCCTAGACAAGGAAACAAAGGCCCATGACAAAGCCACCGAAATGGTTGAGGAATGACAGCAAAGAAAGGACCACCACAGGCAGGACCAAGGTGAGCCTGGGTGCAAGATTGCACTTGTGATGAGTAACAGCCTTGACTTTGCATTCATTTTTATTTTTTAAGGATTTATTTTATTTATTTGAAAGAAAGAGTTACAGAGATAGGTAGAGCCAGAGAAAGATAAATGTCTTCCATTCTGCTGGCTCACTCCCCCAGTGTCCGCTGTGGCCAGAACTGAGCCAATCCGAAGCCAGGAGCGTCTTTGGGTCTCCCATGCGAGTACAGGGGACTAAGGAGTTGTGCCATCTACTGTTTCCCAGGCCACAGCAGAGAGCTGAATCGGAAGAGGAGCAGCCAGGACTAGAAATAGCGCCTATATGGAATGCCAGCGCTAAAGGCTGGGGCTTCAACCCACTGTGCCACAGTGCCAGCCCCTGACCTTGCATTGCATTCTTAATTATCTGGATTCAAGTCTAGGCATGATCACTCTCTGACTATAGAGCCTTGTTCCTTGTTCTGTATAAGTCTCTGTCTCCTGCCTTGTACAATTGAAATGATCATCATAGATATTTTTAATACTGCTATTATAAAGAATAAATGAAAAGCCACTGTGCATAAAGTCCTTAGCACAGCGCACCCGTTAGAAAGCCCTTAGTGCCCAGGAAGCATGCAATAAATATCTACCACAATCACTTGTCAAACTCAGCACCATGCAATAGAGAAATAATTATGAGCCGTACATGTAATTTTTTTCTAACAGCTACCCTAACAAAATTAAAGGGATAAAATCAATTTAAATAATGTTTTCGGGGCTGGTATTGTGGCACAGTGTGTTAAGCCATCATTTGGGACACCATCATCGCATATCAGAGAGCTGGATTGAGTCCTGGCTGCTCTACTTTTGATCCAGCTTCTTGCCTGGAAAGATGGCAGATGATGGCCCAAGTACTTGGGTCCCTGCCACTCATGTGGAAATCAGGGATGGAATCCAGATGGAGTTCCAGGCTCCTGGCTTTGGCCTGGCCCAGCCCTGGCTGTTGCAGGCACTTGGGGAGTGAAATAGAAGATTGGAGATTCTCTCTCTCTCTCTCTCTCTCTCTGTGTGTGTGTGTGTGTGTGTGTGTGTACGCCTGTCTGCCTCTTCCTCTCTCTAAAACTCTACCTGCGAGTCTTACAGGAGACTGTCTCCCCACCACAGGATCAGAGGGATTTCTTGCCATACCCAAGGTTCCTTCTAGAAGCCAGACGCTGAATTAACACCATCAGAGACCCAACAAGTTCACACTTCTCCCACCTGGGAGATGACCCCTGCTACAGCAGTGTTTTCCTGCTTTCCCGCCTTTGCATGCCGCAAGGAACCAGCAGAGGGCAGCCTGGTACTTTGTTCATCGCGTCTCTGCCGTGGGCGCTGAGAAGGGCAGCGGGCGAGGTTGGGAGTCTGTGAGGCAGGCAGAGGTGGGGATTCCAGCGTTGCCTCAGATCGTTCCGACTGCTATTTGGAGGGCCCTCGCGACTCCTTTTCCAGCTCAAAGGGTGATCTGCACCATGTGAATGGTGGCGTCATGCACACACCGTGACTAACATTTGAGCAGTGCCTGTCTCCTTTACCTAATATACCATGAGCTCTCTGACAGACTTTTTAAAAATAGTCTTTTGTATTTTTTTGAAGATTAAAATCTATTTGAAAGACAAAATGACGGAGGGGGGGCCCACACACTGTGATAGGTAGAGATCTGCTGGTTCATCCCCCGGTGTTCACAACAGCCAGGGCTGGGCCAGGCTGAAGTCAGGAGCCTGGTCCTCGTCCGGGTCTCCCACATGGGTGGCAGGGGCTCAAGCACTTTGAGCCATCCTTTGCTGCCTTTCAGGGACATTAGCAGGCAGCTGACTTGGAAATGGAGTAGCCTGGGCTTGAACCAGCACCTCAGGTGGAATGCTGGATTGCAATGGTGGCTTACCCTGCTGTGCCACGATGCCAGCCCCTCTCTGACAAAGTTTTTTAAAAAATGCTTGTCTTGGGTTGGAGGGAAGTTTGGGGGGGAAAAGCCATTATAATCTATAAGCTGTACTTTGGAAATTTATATTCATTAAATAAAAGTTTAAAGAAAGAAACTGAATAGTCCATAACTTAGATGAAATATGCCTCTACATAATCACAATAAAAAGTCTGCAACCATTAAAAAAAATGCTTGTCTTACATAGTTGGATGGTACTAAGGAGTCCTTGTTTGCAAAATCTGAACCTTCTTAAGCAATCTTTGCTTAAGAAAAGGCTTAGAATTCCCAGTAAATATTTCCATAATTAAATAACTTTGCACAGAGTGTGGCATCTCTGAGGGAGAACCAAATCCTGCAGATACCAAAATCACATCTCTGATGACACAGTTAAGTAACAGAAATAAACCATCACCTGGGTCAGTTTTTCCTGCCAGCAAAAAGTGTCAACTTACTTCAGCCTAACAGGAGGGTTAGATAGCATTTAGACAATTGGATGATTATAGTGGATTTTTTTTTTTTTTTTTGCCTAAGCTAACAGATAATGTACATATACTCCTTAAGGAGTTTTTGTTTGTTTTGTTTTGTTTTGTTTTTTTTGACAGGCAGAGTGGACAGTGAGAGAGAGAGACAGAGAGAAAGGTCTTCCTTTGCCATTGGTTCACCCTCCAATGGCCGCCGCGGCCGGCGCGCTGCGGCCGGCGCACCGCGCCGATCCGGTGGCAGGAGCCAGGAGCCAGGTGCTTTTCCTGGTCTCCCATGGGGTGCAGGGCCCAAGCACCTGGGCCATCCTCCACTGCACTCCCTGGCCACAGCAGAGGGCTGGCCTGGAAGGGGGGCAACCGGGACAGAATCCGGCGCCCCGACCGGGACTAGAACCCGGTGTGCCGGCGCCGCTAGGCGGAGGATTAGCCTAGTGAGCCGCGGCGCCGGCCTCTTAAGGAGTTTTTTAAACATTGTGAAAATTAGTTACTTTGAATAAAAGGTATAAAAATAAAGGATTCTGAATCATGTCTATCATTATGTTCACTTGCGGACTTCTCATTCCCATATTTACTACATTAACTGTTTGCCGGGGGCCATGTTTGGGAAGGTGGTTGAGTTACTGCTTAACATGCCTGCCTCCCATGTCAGAGTGCCTGGTTCAGATCCCAGCTTCTCTGCTGCTGATCCAGCTTCCTGCTAATGCACACCCTGAGAGGCAGCAGATGATGGCTCAAGTGCTTGGGCCCCTGCCACCCAGGGATACCCAGATTGAGTTCCAGGCTCCTGGCTTCAGCCTGGCCCAGCCCTGGTTGTTGCAGGCATTTGGGGAGTGAGCCAGTGAATGGAAGATCTCTGCCTTTCACACAAAATGAAAAGTGGGTAAATTTTTTAAGATATATTTACTGGATATCTTGTCTGTAAGAGGCCTTTGCTGGTTCATGGACATAGGAAGATGGTCCTTTCTCAGAATCTTTTAAGATTTACTTATTTATTTGAAAGTTAGAGTTACAGAAAGAGGGAGAGACACAGGGAGATCTTCCATCCACTGGTTCACTCTCCAGATGGCCACAACGGCCTGGGTTAGGCCAGCCTGAAGCCAGTAGCTGGGACTGTCTTCCAAGTCTCCCACGTGGGTGCAGGGGCTCAAGCACTTGGGCCATCTTCCATTGCTTTTCCCAGGCCATTAGCAGGGAGCTAGATCGGAAGGGGAACAGCTGAGATGTGAACTAGTGCCCATATGGGACACCAGTGTTGCAGTTACTTATCTGCTATGCCACAACATCGGCCTGCCTACTCAGAATCTTAGAGCGCGGAGGGATGTGGCATTTGAGATGGTCCTGAAAAGACAGATGCATCCGTAGATGAATAGATATGTAAATGAAATGTTACTCAGCCCTCACAAGAAGGGAAGTCTCAGGCCCCAGATGAGCAAGCCTTGGACACGTCACACCACGGGAAGTAGCCAGAGTGACAGTTCATTCTGGGTGTGACCTGACTGGACCAAGTGGTACCCAGATCAACAGTATTTCTGTGTGTGTCCGGGGGGCTGTTTCTGGAGGACTTTACATGTGAATGGTTGGATCCGGTAAAGTGGGTGGCTGTGTCCTAGACACGTGTTCATTCCTTGGGCACTGAGGTCTTAAATAGAACAAATGGTAGCCGAAAGAGGAATTCTCCGTGCCACCCCCAGCACCCCCTGCTTTTGTTTGCTCTTGTGCCAGGGACAGGAGTCTGTCTAGCCTGGGGTATCCACCATCGACTCCCCTGGTGCTCTGTGGGATACACCTTGGCTCTCCTGAGTCTGCAGTTTACAGACAGCTGACTTCACACTCCCTACAATTGTATGAGCCAATTGCTCATAATAAATTCCTTCACATATATACACACACATATATACATAAATGGTACATGAGTGCCTCAAAAATGCACATGATCTTTTAATTCCCCGTTTTCCATGAAATTTTTAGGACTCTCTCATATAACCCATTGGCTCTGTTTCTCTGGGGGAATGCAAATACAATTAGATGCAAAACGACCACTATTTTATGCTTCTACTCACATGAAGTATCTAGAATTGGTGAATTCATGCAAACAGAAGACTGGGGCTGACTTTGTGCAGCACCTTAAGTCACCACTGGGGATACCTGCCTCCTACTTGGGATACCTGATCTGAGTCCTGGCTGTTGTGCTTCCAGTCCAGCTTCCTGCCAGTGTGCCCCCTGGGAAGCAGTGGGTGATGGTTCAAGTACTCGGGTCCTTGCTATCCACATAGGGGACCCGGATGGGGCTTCCAGCTCCTGACTTTGACCTGGCCCAGCACTTGGCTGTTGTGGGCATTTGGGGAGTGAACCAGCAGACGGAAGATATCTCTGTCTCTCTACCTTTCAAATAAAAAGAGAACAAATAAATAGAAATGTTTAAAACCCAGTGGATTCCAGGGTCCCAGCAGCTGAGGGAAGGGCAATGGAGAGTTACTGTGTAGTAGAAAGCATTCTGGAAATGGATATGGTGGTGGTTGGCAGCACTAGGAATGTTCTTATGACACTGAATCATATTCTTCAAAATAAACAGTAAGTTTGATGTTCTGTATACTTTACCGCAATAAAAAAAAGTGTTTTATAAAAGGGAAGACAGACAGAGCTTGTGAGTGTCCACTGGGATGCTCTGAGCAAAAGCTACAGCAACAGCAAAGACTGCCGGGACAGGACAAATGGAGGAAGCTCAGTTCTGGCAGAAACAGAGCCCCACAGGTACCCGATTTGCAGTCATGGCCACACGAGGCTGCTGGGGCCCTGGGCAGGTCTGAAAGAGTGGGTGTGGGCAGCAGTTCGAGTCCTGCTGGCTCCAGGCCCAGGCCGAGACATCCAGGGAGGTCCCACTCACCAAGCAGAGAGCCTGCTGGGAAACATGATTGTAGATCCCACGCAGACAGCAAGGGGCCAGGAGCAGCACCGGGCATGTCTGGCCAGAGCTGGGGAGGCCCCAGAGTGTCGTTTGTTTGGGGAAGTAAGAAGCACAGAGGGAAAGCGAGCAGAGCCAGCACTCGCTAGCTGTGCTGCCGCAGTGCTGCCAGTGCCCTGGGAGCCTTCCTCCTGGCGCCTGGGCTCTCAGCAGCCACTGACAGTGAAAGTCTCAGGCAGTGCTCAGGGCCTAGGAGATCTGACCAGGCCAGTGGCCATGGGTCCCCAGGGTGCAGGAACTGACTCCAAACCACCCCAGATGCTGGGCCCAGGCTGCTGATTGGCTGTTGATAGGATTAGCTTGGTACCTGGGGAGCTGCATGGAGTTAGCAAAGACGGAAGAAGGTGCTGGGATCACAGGAAATGGAGAATGTGGCAGAAAAGGCTGCCAGGAACTTTAGGGTCAGACTGGGCAAGTTTAGTGCCAGGGTGAAGAGTATGGCTCGAATGCCAAGGCAGAAAACTCCAGAACAGGGAAATGGCATAACTGCCATGAGAACCCTGCCAGGGCAAGTGTTTGGATGCCTCTTGGGATGCCCACATCCCACATCAGAGGCATGGGTTCAAGTCCCAGCTCCTCAGCTCCTGATTGCAGCTTCCTGCTAGTGCACACTATGGAAGGTAGCAGGTGGTGACTCAAGTGTGGATTCACCCACACGGGAGACTGAGTTCCTGCTTCTGGCTTCAGCTTGGCCCAGACCCAGCTGTGGCAGGCATTTGGGAAGTGAACCATTGGATAGACGATCGAGCAATCTCCCTCTCTCTCTCTCTGCCTTTCTAATAAAGTAATAATTTTTAAAAATAAGGAAAAAAAGCCTTTAAAAAATTACCAGGGGCCGGCACTGTGGCACCCAGGGTTACACCACAGTCTGCAGTGCCGGCATCTCATATGGGTGCCAGTTTCAGTCCTGGCTGCTCAACTTATAATGGAGCTTCTTGCTATTGTGCCTGGCAAAGCAGGGGGAGATGGCCCAGATTCTTGGGCCTCTGCACCCATGTGGGAGACCTGGAAAAAGCTCCTGGCTCCTGGCTTTGGCCTGGCCCAGCCCTGGCCTTTGTGGCCATTTGGGGAGTGGGCCAGCACACGGAAGCTAGCTCTCTTTCTCCCTCTCTCTTTCTCTCTCTCCCTCTCCCTCTCCCTCTCCTTCTCTCCTCCCTCCCCTTCTCTCCATAACTCTGCCTTCAAGTAAAAATAAATTTAAAAAAGCTTTTAAAAATTAATCTGGTATGTAAGGTGGTTATATGAGAATACATTTAAAAATTAGTGGAAAATGGAATTAAAAGATGTTTCTTTTGGTGCAAAATAATTTTAAATCCATGCATTGCTTTTTAAAGTAAGCATTTTCCTTAAACTTTCTTTTTGAGGTTTATTATTCATTTGAAAGGCAGAGAGAGAGAGAGAGAGAGAGAGGGAGAGGGAGGGAGGGAGAGAAACTGACTTCCATCCACTGAAAGGCGCTTGCGACAGCCAGGGTTAGGCCAGGCCTAAGGCAGGAGGCTGGAACTCCATCTTGGTCTCTCAAATAAGTGGCGGGGATCCAAGTATTTGAGCCATCACCTGACACCTCCCAGGGTGCACATTACTGGGAAGCTGAATTGAAAGCAGAGCTGGGATTCTGTACCAGGCATTCCTGTATAGGATGCGGCATCCCAAGTGCAGAGCTAGCCCACTGTGGCCTCACACCTACCCCTTTCCTTAAATTTCCTGAAGATCCCTCTATATGTGGGTCTCAGCTTTTCTATGGCACCAAAGCAAATTTATCTTTTAATTCCATTTTCCACAAACTTCTGGAATTCCCCTCATATAAGAATCAGTAAGTAGACTGGTGATGGTAACAGAATTCATGGGGAGAAATGAATGGAGGATTAGGTGTTTAAGTTATTTTTTGTTGGAGAGAGTGAAGTGTGTTGCAGTTGTTTTCCGTGTTTTAATTTATTGTAGTCATTTATAAGTGAAACGCAAATGTATTCATTTTTCATTATAAATGTTACACTCATCCTAGGAAATTTGAGAGATAAAAATGGAGGTTAGAAAATGATATTCCCCTCAGTTTTTCCTGCACCAGGATAACCACCACTGATATTTTAGTATATTTCCTCTAAGTCCTTTTTTTTAATGTCACTTTTAATGTGGTTTTGCCTATTTTTTTCTTTAAGGTTTATTTTATTTATTTTAAAGACAGAGTTACAGAGAGAGGTAGAGACAGACAGAGAGAAAGGTCTTCCACCTGCTGGTTCACTCCCCAAATGGTCACAACAGCTGGAGCTGAGTCAATCCAAAGCCAGGAGTTTCATCCAAGTCTCCCACGTGGGTGCAGGGGCTCAAGGACTTAGACCATCCTCTGCTGCTTTTCCAGGCACATTAGCAGAGAGCTGGATCAAAAGTGGAGCAGCCAAGATTTGAACTGGTGTCCCTGTGGGATGCCAGCACTGCAGGCCGAGGCTTTAACCTGCTGCATCACAGCGCCGGCCCCTAAGTCTTTTTTTTTAAGATTTATTTATTTGTTTGAAAGTCAGAGTTAGAGAGAGAGAGATCTTCCATCCGCTGGTTCACTCCCCAGATGGCCGCAATGGCCAGGGCTGAGCCAGGCTGAAGCCAGGAGTTTCATTTAGGTCTCCCAATGGGTGCAGTGGTCCAAGCTCTTGGGCCATCTGCTGCTGCTTTCCCAGACACATCAGCAGGAAGCTGGATCGGAAGTGAAGCAGTCAGGACTCGAACCGGCACCCGTATGGGATGCTGGTGTGGCAGTCAGTGGCTTTATCTGCTATGCTACAACGCTGCCCTCCCCACCCTGTGTTTTGCTGTACCTAGTTATATACATTGTTTTCTTGTTTTCCTCACATAGTTGTGATTGTTATGAATACAGTTTTGGGGGCCTGACGCTGTAGAACAGAGGGTTAAACTCCACCTGTGGCACCGGCATCCCATATGTGTGCCAGTTCAAGTTCTGGCTGCTCTACTTCCAATCCAGCTCCATGCTGATGCACCTGGGAAAGCAGCAAAGGTGGCCCAGTCCCTGGGCCCCTGCACCCACATGGGAGACCCAGAGGAAGCTCCTGGCTGCTGGTCTCACTCTGGCTTTTGGGGAGTGAACCAGCAAATGGAAGATTCTCTCTCTCTCTCTCTCTGTCTCTCTCTGGCTATGCCTTTCAAATAAATAAATAAAATTTTAAAAAGAATACAATTTTGTATCAGTTTTTCACTATACACAGTCTTATTGTCTAGTGAGAACTTGTAGTGGTTAAGAGTATAGACCCTAGGCCGGCACCGCGGCTCACTAGGCTAATCCTCCGCCTAGCGGCACCGGCACACAGGGTTCTAGTCCTGATCGGGGCGCCGGAATCTGTCCCGGTTGCCCCTCTTCCAGGCCAGCTCTCTGCTGTGGCCAGGGAGTGTAGTGGAGGATGGCCCAAGTGCTTGGGCCCTGCACCCCATGGGAGACCAGGAGAAGTACCTGGCTCCTGCCATCGGATCAGCGCGGTGCGCCGGCCGCAGCGCGCCTCCGCGGCGGCCATTGGAGGGTGAACCAACGGCAAAGGAAGACCTTTCTCTCTGTCTCTCTCTCTCTCACTGTCCACTCTGCCTGTCAAAAAAAAAAAAAAAAAGAAAGAAAAGAAAAAAAGAAAGAAAAAAAGAGTATAGACCCTAGACCCAGACTGCCCAAGTTCAAATCCAACACCTGCCATCAGCCATCTGAGTGACAGCCTCTCTGTGCCTCAGTCCCTCCATTATAAAATGGTAGTAACCGTGGTAATGATATCAGAATGGTTGGGACAGTTAAATGAGTTAACATTTAGAAAGCTTTTAAATCTGGCATATAGTATCTCTATGTGTTGGGCATTTTACTAAGCAATTATAAACATGTGTGAGATATTTGGGAGTTTTTTTTTTCTCAAAACGAAAAGTAGATGAATTCACAAAGAATTATGCTGTCATTAACGTTTACAGGAAAGCAGGAAGAATGGTTTTGGAGGCAGCAAGGAATCTATCTATCTATCTATCTATTGATTAGAATAATCTATTGATTGAATCACATTGAAGTCCAGACAAAAAACAACAGGTGGAAATACCTTGGAGCGCTTGGAAGTACAGAAGAGAAGTTGGGAACAGACATGGATTTAGGGGCTATCTGCCTAGAGGTGCCAGATGATATAAGAAACAAGGTCACTAAAGGGAAAGGAAGTGTTGAGCTGAAAACTGAAGAGATGTGTTTAGGGGTGCAGCTGGGTCACAGGCCAGTTGAAATACAAATGTATTTAACATTTGAATGAAAGCGGGGCAGCTGTCATAGCTCAGTGCCTTAAGCCAGCTTGGAGTGCATACATCCCATATGAGAGTGCTGGTTTGAGTCCCAGCCGCTCTACTTCCAATCCAGTTACCTGTGAATGCACCAGGCAAGCAGCAAATCAGATGTCAGGTACTTGGGTTCCTGTCACTCATGCTGGGGAGACCCAGATTGGGGTACAGGCTCCCAGCTTCCCGCCTGGCCTTATCTGTTTGAACAGATAAGAGGAGTCTGAACACACACAGAAGTACCCTGATATGCAGAGGAGGGTCCAGGAAGAGCTCCTGTAGGGTGATGGGGACAGGAGTGGGGTCAGAGTGGAGTCTGCAGGTGAGAGACACCAACCCTGGACACATACACACACACACACACACACACACACACACTGGGTCTAAATCCCAGGTCAGCCACCTCTTAGCTAGGAGGCCTTGAGGCATGTCCTGCAGAGGTCAGTTTCTGTATCTGTAAAAGAAATGAAACAAGAGTGGCAGTGATATTTTACGTCCCCATCTTGTTGGACAAATTCCTATACCCTGTGTGTTAGCTATTTTTATTCTGGATCACTAGACCAAGGTGGGACAGATAATCTTGGGAAAACCCAGTGACAAAGAACAAAATCTACCCAGCTTCGTCAGCTGTGACTAAGCAGCCAGACAGGCAGCTCCAGGGAGCCTCGGGCCTGCTTTAATTTTTCATTGGCCTTATCACCCTCTGATTAGATGTTTGCATATCATGTGCATTACACATTTATGTCTTATGCATATATAATACGATCAACCTTCCACCACTAAGAGCGTAAGTTACCTGATAACAGACAGCTGGATCTGTTTCCTTCATGGTCAGCACAACCGTTTTCAAAGTCAGGAACTAGAGACGCATTCCTTGTAGGGAAGCTTGTTCAAACCTGAGGCTGATTCCACAGGACACAGCACAGCCAGGGAGGGGCGGGTGGAACAGAGGCCTTCGTCCAGGAAAGGCCGTGGCTGGCTGAGGTGGGGTTCTTGCTGGGGGAAGCCAGGGGATGAAAGAAGGGCGGAAACCAAGGGTGGAAGTTCAAGTCGCAGGGACGTGAGCCGCTGCTTTCTCTCTGGAATGTTCCGGGAGGCTTTCATGGGGCCTGGGCCAGGGAAATGCAACCCTGTATGGATGTGTTCCATTGTGTGTCTCTCTTCTTGTTGATTTTTTTAATTCATTGGTCTAGTTTAAAAATACAGATCACAATGAAAGCGATTGCTTCTCATGGTTTCTTATTTGTCTAATCTGTTCCATCATTTTTCTGCCTCTACTCGGGTTTTTTTCTGAGTTAAAATTTCAGGACTTCATCCATGTGGATGGGGAATGATCTTATTATAGGAACCCCACCTTCTTCATTCAGTGATTGTCCTGGTTTCTGACTTGTTCATTCAGACATCATGCCGGTTTCTTGTGTTGGACAGCATCAAGAGGTTGCTTCCTTCCCTTTTCTGGCATCTTGAGTGTTTAAGAGTTAACTCACGAAACAACCCTGTTGTTCCTGACACTGCCCTCTGTGGCTTCCCCAGAGCCTGGGTGAGGTGCCGTGGAGGAGGGCCGGGCCGAGCAGGCCTCCTGGATTTACACCGCAGATGCTCACAGATCCCAAAGTACTTCTATCTCTTTCGCAAACTCAGTTGCCTCGAAATCCCCTCCTTTTGTCGTTTTAAGCATGGTGCGGCTTTCTGTGCTCCACCCTTCTGCCATGCCCACAGCATCCCCTGGGCACTTTTGCAGCCCTACCAGCCTAGTTTTGCAGGTGACACAGAGGAGAGCCCCTGGATTTAAGTGATGCTGGGTTCCCATCCAGCTCCGCTACCTCCAAGCTGAATGAGCTTCCTCAGGTTGTCTGACCCCAAGCCTCAGTCTCCCCACCTGTGAAATGGGTGTCACGATAACACTGCCTCGGAGAACAGCTGTAGGCATTAGCAGAAAAAGTCCATCCAAGGCTTCTCAGGATGGAAGCTGGGCTAAGCAAGTGTGTTACTTTTCCCGAAGGGGTCTCACACCCAGGTTTTAAATGTCACTTACCCAGCATCCTGAGGCTCAGCTATGATTCGAGACACAAAGATATTAAATGCAGTTTCCATGAACGAGGTGGTGATTGCAACTTCAGACTCTTCATTCCCAGCCTTGGCTGTTTCTAACAGGTTAAGTTGGTTCTCGGCAAAAACCAGGAGATAACCACTTTTTTCATGCAGTGCCCGATGTCCCCTCCTCACATTTGCTCACTGCATCCTGCAGCCTTCGTCCTCACACTAAAACCTTCACGGGTGGAGCTTAACATGTCACCCTCCTCTGGCATTTGTACTTTATCAGTGATTTCTTTTTGTAAAAAAAAATATTATTTATTTGACAGACAGAGGGTTATTTCCCATAGGATGGTTCACTCCCCAGACACCTGCAACAGCCAGGGTTGGGCCAGGCCAAAGCCAGGAGTCAGGACCTCCATCTGGCCTCCCACGAGGGCGGCAGGAGCCCAAGGACTTGAGCCACCACTGCTGCTCCCCAAGGTGTGCATTAGCAGGGAGCGGGGCCTGGAGCAGAGACGGAGCTGGAACCCACACCTTCTGTTGTGAGACGTGGGCAGTCCAGCTGCGTCTTCACCACTGACCAGACACCCACCTCCAGTGCATTTGTTTAAACACCAGAAAGCCCTCAAGGGGCGAGGAATGGGTGCCTAAAGGAAAGTGTAGGCCGGGAATGCTGAGCAGGGGCCTTCGCAGGGAGTGCACCTTTTATCACCGCCTGTGGTGGACAGAATAACGATGTCCTAATCCTTGGAGGCTGCCATCTTGCCCCACAGGGGAAAGGGTGGCAATGAGATGTGGCGGTGCCTTCAGCCTCTCCCAGGCAGACTCTGCAGTCATCGGTGGGTCAGAGTCAGGAGGAGATGGAGAGAGAGAGAGACAGAGAGAGAAATGGGGGGGGGGGTTGAAGGTGTTGTGGGATCTGGGGGTGTTCCCAGCTGGGTTGGTTCCCAGTGTGTGTTTTGGTGCGAGAGACAAGTTCAAAGCAGAGGCACAGCTAAAGTGCAAGACTGGGAGTGAGATCTGTTTAAAGGTACTAAAAAGAGCACACCCTCAGAGATAAACAAGGCAACCTCCTGGGGGAGAACTGGCTCAGTTACGTCCTTATCAGCTGGAGGGGGCGGGGTGGTGTCCTAACTGAATCCACAGCTGGGATGGATTTGGCAGGGTTCACTGTGCGTGGTGATCTCTGGGGAGGTCTCATGCCGTCTGCACGCAGAGCTCACATATACGTGTTCATCACTGTGTCTTCTGCCTGAGGGGGAGTGAGGCTCAGGTGCATTATGGGAGCATGGCTGTGCAGAACCGACATGGAAGGGGGTGGGATGTTAGCAGCACCCGGTTCAAGCAAGAAGACAGCTGGCAGCCTCGGAGCACCACTGCTGCCTCTGAAGATGGAGGAAGGAGCTGCAAGCCGGCGACATCAGGCAGTGTCTAGAAGCTGGGAATGAAAGGAAATGACCCACGCCCCAGACTTTCTGAGGACACCTCGGGTCCAGGACATCTGGCCTCCCAGGCTGAGAGAACACACTGGCATTGTTCTCAGCCACTGTGTCTGTGGTGACCTGTTCCATCAGTCACAGGAAGCTGATACACAGTTCCTGCTCCCTCCGTGGTCAGGCCAGCTCTTCTTCCCCGCTCTGCTCCCACGTGTGCATGATTTCAAACACAGATCCAGGGCACGTGGTGCTGTGCACGTGTTGCAGAGAGAGCTCTTGCTCACAGTCAGTGCAGAGTTCGTTCGTGAAACCCTTGACTTGGGCTGCCCAAGTGTGCCTGGCCAAGGGCACAAGCGAGAGCTAAGTCCAGGCCAAGTCACATCCCCGAGCAAGGAGAGGCATTTGCCCAGAGGAGGGGACACCTTTTTCTCGTTTGCCCAAAGGCCCCAGATGGACTAGCAGCGTGCTAGAACACTGATCATGGTTCCACCCAGGACCACTGGGTGTGAACTGTTCCAGTTACCAGTTTGGATGGCAGCTATAATTGATTAAATAATGCACCTCTTGGGCCTTCAGTTCCTTTGATTAAGAAGGAGACTCCAGATGCGATGAACTCACTAACCTTATTCCAGCCTGCTGGCCTTCCCCTCGCTGTTCCTCAGGCATGCATCTCCTGCCTCAGGGCCTTTGCACTCACTGTGTCCTCCTCCTTCCTTACCTCTCTGCTAAGCCACTGGAAGGGCATCTAGCCGGACAAGACTCCGTTCATCAGTCACCCTACTCAGTGGCATCACCCTGTGCTTTCTTCCCTCACTCCACTCAACTGTCTTCCTATTTCTTCTCACTAACATTGCCCCATGGGAATCAAAGTCCAGAACACTGTTTCATGCGCCATTATAGCATCCCCCAGTACCCCCTTGCCTGAGCACATAGTAGCTGTTCAAGAAACAGTTGCTGGCTGGCGCCGCGGCTCACTAGGCTAATCCTCCGCCTTGTGGCGCCGGCACACCGGGTTCTAGTCCCGGTTGGGGCGCCGGATTCTGTCCCGGTTGCTCCTCTTCCAGTCCAGTTCTCTGGTGTGGCCCGGGAGTGCAGTGGAGGATGGCCCAGGTGCTTGGGCCCTGCACCCCATGGGAGACCAGGAGAAGCACCTGGCTCCTGGCTTAGGATCAGCGCAATGCACTGGCCACAGCACACCGGCTGCAGCGGCCATTGGAGGGTGAACCAACGGCAAAGGAAGCCCTTTCTCTCTGTCTCTGTCTCTCTCTCACTGTCCACTCTGCCTGTCAAAAAAAAAAAAGAATGAAATAGTTGCTGAATGCATTGGCATTTCTTATTTTTCAAGCTAATTAATTCATTTTCATTTATTTGAAAGGCAGGTGCGCGCGCACACACACACACGCACACGCTCACATTCAGATCTTCCATCTATTGGTGCTCTCCCTAAATGCTCACAATAGCCAGGGCTGGGCCAGGCTGAATCCAGGAACCCAGAACACAACTCAGGTCTCCCACCTGGGTGGCAGGGATCCAAGTACTTGAGCTGTCACCTGCTGCCTCCCTGGGTGTGCATTAGCAGGGAGCTGGATCAGAAGTGGAGGCTGCTTGGTTAATCCTCTGCCTGTGGCACCAGCATCCATTATGGGCACCGAGTTCTAGTCTGGGTTGCTCCTCTTCCAGTCCAGCTCTCTGCTGTGGCCCGGGAAGGCAGTGGAGGATGGCCCAAGTGCTTGGGCCCTGCACCCGCATGGGAGACCAGGAGGAAGCACCTGGCTCCTGGCTTCGGATCAGTGCAGCACCGGCTGTAGCAGCCATCTGGGGGGTGAACCAATGGAAGGAAGACCTTTCTCTCTGTCTCTCTCTCCCTCACTATCTAACTCTGCCTGTCAAATTTAAAGAAAAGAAAAGAAAAGAAAAGAAAGGAAAAGAAAGGAAAAGAAAGGAAAAGAAAAGAAAAGAAAAGAAAAGAAAAGAAAAGAAAAGAAAAGAAAAGAAAAGAAAAGAAAAGAAGTGGGGGCTGGACTGAAACCCCGGCACTCCAGTATGGGACGGGGACATCCCGAGCAGTTGGCTTACCTGCTGCGCCGCAACACCCACCCCATAGTTAACCTGCCTTCCACAGCAGCACTTTTGCATGTCTCATAGTGTGTGTGTGTGTGTGTGTGTGTGTGTGAGAGAGAGAGAGAGAGAGAGAGAGAGAGAGCGAGCACACGGAGTGGAGTGGTCAGTTCGTGCTCCTTGACTTCATGGAAGTGACGGGGAGGTGAGAGTGACGAGTGCTCTGGCCTGTCTTGCCGGTGTCGGTTTTCTAGGATGTGGCAGAATGAGGAAACTCACAACATGAGACATC
This sequence comes from Oryctolagus cuniculus, assembly GCF_964237555.1. Classification (NCBI taxonomy): domain Eukaryota; kingdom Metazoa; phylum Chordata; class Mammalia; order Lagomorpha; family Leporidae; genus Oryctolagus; species Oryctolagus cuniculus. Next base: position 100,235,101 of record NC_091444.1, on the reverse strand, counting down.
TGCCTAAAATCGTAATATTCTACGTGAGCCGTCTCCTCCCTGCCCCTCAGCGTCACCTGGAAATCTGCTAATTCTTTACAAACTCTTGCTGACCCATGAGAAGCGCTCATGCTCACAAATTCCTTCCTTTTCCCTCCAGACCCCAAGTTAGTACTGGAGAAAATGCCACGGTCCCCTCTGTCCTCAACCCTCCCGTGACTTCCCTGTGCTGGTCCAGCTCTGGGCTGCAGCCTCCTGCCCCTTCCGCCCAGGGGCGGCACCTGTTTAGATGCCCCGGTGTGGAAGCTCGCCAGCTCCCTGCTCTTCTGTGCCCATTCCTTTGGTCTGATCACTTTCACTCAGGTGTGCGCCAGGGCAGCCGGGTCACCGCATGCCAGTCCTCTTAGGGTTCTTTCTCGTTGTAGCAGAAATAACTTCTGCCTCTGCTGCTTCACTCCTTAGACGGTGAGGATCCCTGGTTGGGGGAGGTCTAGAGAGGGAGCCGTGGCCACAGAGACGCGCACCGTATAGTTTTTGCTGTCCTCGACTCCTCGTAAGCAGTGAGTCTTTTCAGTGTGTGTTCCTTGACAGGAACTCCATGGCGCTGAGTGGCTTTCCCTGGGAGATTGGCATCTGTTTAACATAGCATGGTGGCAGACACCTGACCCAAAGCCACCACCCCCTTCCCTCGCCGGTTCAGCGGCGGCCACTCAGACACTACAGACTCACGTTTGCAGTGTCCCGAGGGAATGCTGAACGTCTGACTGGTAGGGTCCTCTGTCAGCGACAGGCAGAAAGATCTGGAGAGAAACTGAAGTGCGAGTACTTTCCGGGAAGACAGTAACTATCGCCATCCCAAGGGCTTTGTCCCCACATGGCTGCATTGCGGGCCTCTGAGACAGACAAGTTCGCCATCTGACCACGGTGGGAAGTTCACTAATTCCGAATGGAAAAATTAATCAGCTCAGAAGAGGATGGGTGGGATTTATGTCTTCCTCCTTTTCCTGTCAATTAGAGGGACGTGGTTCAGGTGGAAAGACGGCTTGGCAAGAAGTCTGAGCGTCCAAAGAATGAGAAGAGCTAAGTTGTGGCCACCCAGAGAGGAGGCCCCCCAGGGAGCCCCGCAGAGGGTGCGTGAGGGCATTCGATTGGTGAGATGGCGTCCAGGCTGCTGCCGTCACAACAGGGCATCAGGGGCCAGTGGTCCCTGGCAGGTGCTCTCTGCAACTTTGCAGCCATGTGTGACCAGGGGCAAATTTCCATCAGCAAATCTCTGGTGTCTGCTCTGCCCAAGCCAAGGTCAATGTCATGTGGTGCACAAGCTGAGGCTGGGAGAGGACCAAAGGGCATTTACAAGAATGTCTAGCTTTTCCCACAGTGTGAAGGACAGCAAAACAGGAAACCCCCCGGGCTGCAGGCCCCAGTCTGCTCTGTGTAAACACCGTCTGCAAAGCTGCCCCGGCCACTTCCCTTTCACTGAGTGTGCATCACTCCCCCTTCTTCATCCTTTCTTTCTCTCCTCCTGTTGTTCTCAGCCTGTTTCATTTTTTCCACTTTTTTCAACTCCTTCTTTGTGTTCTCTCTTTCTTTTTTCTTTTCTTTTCTTTTTTTTTAATTTATTTATTTTGGGAGTCAGAGTTGCAGAGAGAGAGAGACAGAGAGACAGAGAAACAGAGATCTTCCCATCTGCTGGTTCACTCCCCAGATAGCCACAACAGCCAGCGCTGGGTTAGGCAGGAGCCAGGAGCTTCTTCCAGGACTCCTATGTGGGAGGCAGGGGCTCAAGTCGTTAGGCCATTATCCACTGCTTTCCCAGGCCATTAACAGGCAGCTGGATTGGAAGTGGAGCAGCTGAGACAGGAACTGGTGCCATCTGGGATGCTGGCATTGCAGGCGGTGGCTTTACCCACTACACCACAGTGCCAGCCCCTCTCTTTGCTGTATTTTAAAATTCATTCATTTTTCTTTTATTTTAAAGACAGAATGACACACACACACACACACACACAAATCTTCCATCTGTTTGTTCACTCCCCAAATACTCACAACAGCCAGGCCAGATCTAGGAGCTGAGAACCCCATCGGGGGCTCCCATGTGGGTGACAGGGACCCAAGAACTTGAGCCATCACTGCTGTCTCCCATGGTGTGCAGTCCAGAAAATTGGATCAGAAACAGGGCTGGGACTTGAACCAGACACTTCAGGGTGGGATGCCAGCATTACAAGTAGGGTCTTAACCACGAAGACAAAATCCTGCCCCAGGTTTCTCTTCGCTTATTCTCTTTCCTTGTTTTCTCTCTTAGCCTCTCCTTCCTCCTTAATTTCTGTCGTCTACAGCAGGCAGTAAAGAGTTCTGGATCTAAAGTCCTCACCATCTGAGATTGGAAAAGGATTTTAAGTCAAATTCATTCACACAATGGCAGCAACTGTCTTTTAAACATTTACAGGAACTTGATCAAGGAAGTGCATAGGGTAAAACCTCTTCTGTGTTCTCTGCATTGTCTGCTGGAATTAGAGGAGTATTAAAAATGGCACCACTGTGGTCAGCGTTGTGGTGTAGCTACATTGTGCCCCAGCCTGTGATGCTGGCATCACATATGAGTGCCAGTTTGAGTCCTGGATGTTCACTTCCAATCCAGCTCCCTATTAATCCATCTAGGAAAGCAATGAAAGATGGCCCAAGTGCTTGGGACCCTGCCACCCACATCGGAGACCTGGAAGAAGCCCCTGGTTCTTGGCTTGGGCCTGGCTCAACCTTGGCTATTGTGGCCATATGGGGACTGAACCAGCAGATGGAAGATCTTTCTATTTCTATCTCTCCTTCTCTGTAGCTATGACTTTCAAGTAAATAAATAAGTCTTTAAAAAATGGCACTGTTATTATACTCATTTGAGATAAATATAATTTAAGAACTTAGAGCTTGTAGATATTTCTGCATGATTTTTAAAACTTGGCTAAGGTATGTGGTTGATTCATATATGAGGTAAATTGATGTTATTTATAATTTTTTTATATTTAAAAAGGTCTTTCAGAATAGCTGACATCGTACATCATAGCCAATTATCATAGTACCCAGGATATAAGGTTTCACTGTTATAGTTGCAAAGCTGACTAGTCACTCAGGTTGTTGAAGCAATTATTTGATGAGGTTGAGTTTTTAACAGATGCCGACAGCACACCTGTGTTCCCTCTTCTTTTTGGAATATTTTATGAATTGTGTCACAGGGAGCCTTGGTGTGAATTCCAGAACCCTGCAGGAAATGCCGGTCCCAAGCGTGATGTCCCCTGTGTTGCCACAGCCCTTGCTGAGTAGCCCCATGCCCATGTCTTGTTGACAACCTGTCATAGCATGGCCTGGATCTGAGATCCACTTGGCCCCATTCCCGCCAATGGCCTAGATGAGGCCCCCACCAATGGGGTGCAGGGTGCTCACGATGGCTCCTTGGGAGTTCTGGACCCCATCAGTGTGGTGAGTCCCAGGTGAGGGTACCCAGTGTTGCCTGCACAGTCACCCTTTTGCCCTGAAGGGAGGTTCTGACTCATTTCTCTTCTCCATAGGAATGCCTCCAGACCATGGGAAACGTGTGAGTCAAGCAACACACAGTGTCATCTTCCAAAGACAAGACCGAAATAGAGGTTCGCTTGAACTTTTCAGATGTCTGCTCTACATGATGCCAACAGCAAACACTTGAATCCTGAGTGGACTCAGCACGGTATGCACGGGACATGTAATGAGCTCCTTATAAATGTTGAATGAATGCACAGAATACAGCAAGTAGGTTCCAATGACATTCTAGAAATTCAATATTGATGGAGAGACTAAGCCGAAAGAGTAAAACTTAAGAATTAAATTAATTTAATGGTAATTTAAGACTTGCTATTTACTGTATTTGGAACAAATAATTAAGTAAAGTCAAAATATCATCAACATATGAACCTTCACTAAAGAATATTAAATGAATCACAAATCTATAGTATGCAACAGCAAACATTTTTTTCAGATAGATTAAATGACAAGATATATTAAAAAGTGCTTCACTTTTTTTTTTTAAGGTTTACTGATTCATTTCAAAGGCAGAGCAACAGAGAGGGAGGGAGAGACAGAGAGAAAGAGACCTTGTAACCTCTGATTCACTCTCCAGATGCTCACAACAGCCAAGGCTGAGCTACACCAAAGCCAGAGCCTGGAACTCCATCTGGGTCTCCTACTTGGGCCATCTTCCATTGACTCCCAGGTGCATTAACAGGGAGCTGGATCCGAAGCAGAGCAGCCAGGACTCAAACCAGCGCTCCAATATGGGCTTCTGGCATTGCAGGCAGCAGCTTAATCTGCTGTGCCACCATGCCAGCCTCCTTTTCTTTCTTTAATAGTTCCATTGACGTCCACTCGCCGTACAATAAACTTCATGCATTTTAAAATACACAATGTATGATTCTTGATACAGGTAGACACCCTTGAAGCCATCAGTATGTCAGATAATGGATGTGTTCATCACCCTTGAAAGATAGCCCTCGTTGTTTTGTAATTCCTCCCTCTCACCCTGTCCACTCTCTCCCCAGGCCCAGGAAACCTCTGAACTGCTTTTTGTCACTCTTGATTGTTTTGCATCTCCTAGAATTTATGTACATATACAGAATGGTCTCTTCTTTGTCTGGGTTTTTTCACTCAGTGTAATACAGTGCTGCTGTGTGTGTCAATACTCCACTCATTTTAAATGCACGCCTGCTGTTCCATTGGGTAACTACACTGTAGTGTGTTTCTCCATTTATCTGTTTGGACATTTGGTTTGTTTCCAGGAACAAAGTCATTCCAGAGGCAGGCGCTGTATCACAGCAGGTTAAACCACAGCTTGGTACACCTGCATCTCATACCAGAATGCCTGGGTTCAAGTGCTCACCACTCTGCTTGCAATCCAACTTCCTGCTGTTACATGTCCTGACAGGCAGCAGACGATGGCTCAAGTAGCTCTTAGGTATCTGCCACCCCTGCAGGAGACCTGCACAGAGTTCCAGGCTCCTGGTTTTGGCCTGGCCCAGCCCTGATTGATGAGGGCATTTGGGGAGAGAATCAGCAGAAGGAAGGTTCCCTCCCTCCCTCCCTCCATCTCTCTCTCTCTCTGTGTGTGTGTATTGTTCTTGAGAAAGCAGTTATATATTTATTGTTGGTGTAGCATGCTTTCCAGTGTAGTTTTACCATTTTTCATTCTTAGCAGCTGGGTATGAGAATCTTACTTGCCCCACATCCTCTCTAACACTTGGTGGATCAGTAAGTTAAATTTTAGCCAGTCTAGTGGGCATCACATTGGGGTTTTAACCTGTACTTTGTCAATGACTGATGATACTGAATCTTTTCATGGACTTTTTGCCATCTGTGTATCTTTCTTATTTATTTATTTATTTATTTTTGAAGATTGATTTATGTTTTCAAAAGGCAGAGTTATTGGGGGGGGGGCTGGAGAGAGCAACAGATTCCATTCAAGGTTCACTCTGCCAAATGGCCTCAATGGCTGGGACTGGGCCAGGCTGAAACCAGGAGCCAGGAACTCCAACCAGGTTTCCCATGCAGGTGGCAGGGGCCCAAGCACTTGGGCCATCCTCCACTGCACTCCCTGGCCACAGCAGAGAGTTGGCCTGGAAGAGGGGCAACCGGGACAGAATCCGGCGCCCCGACCGGGACTAGAACCCGGTGTGCTGGCGCCGCTAGGTGGAGGATTATTAGCCTAGTGAGCCTTGGCGCCGGCCTTCCCAGGCACATTAACAGGGGGCTGGATGGGAAGTGGAGCAGCGGGGACTCAAAGCCATATGGGGATGGCTTTAACCCACTGTGCTACCATGCCAGCCACTATGTATCTTGGTTGGTGAAGTGAATGTTCAATTAATTTGCCGTTTTAAAAATAAAATTGTTAATTTTCTTATGATTGAGCTTTTTCTTAATTTATTTATTTTTTGACAGGCAGAGTGGACAGTGAGAGAGAGAGAAAGAAAGGTTTTCCTTTTTGCCTTTGGGTTGGTTCACCCTCCAATGGCTGCCGCGGCCAGCACGCCGCTGCAGCTGGCGCACGGCGCTGATCCGATGGCAGGAGCCAGGTGCTTCTCCTGGTCTCCCATGGGGTGCAGGGCCAACCGGGACTAGAACCTGGTGTGCAGGTGCCGCAAGCGGAGGATTAGCCAAGTGAGCCGCAGCGCCAGCCGAATTACACTGTTATCTTAACAAAAAAACAAACCACAAACCACAAATCTGATAAAGGTTTTGTGTCTAGAATTTACAAGGGCCCTTTCCAAAGCAAAAAAAGGCATATAATGAAATAGTGGATTTCAAAAATATTTTGCACCAAAACAAACGTATCATTTTATTCCATTTTCTAGGAGCTTTTTGAAGTATGCTCACTTAAGGACCTCTTAAAGCTCAATCATAGCCGGCGCTCCGGCTCACTAGGCTAATCCTCCGCCTAGCGGCGCCAGCACACCAGGTTCTAGTCCTGGTCGGGGCACCGAATTCTGTCCCGGTTGCTCCTCTTCCAGGCCAGCTCTCTGCTGTGGCCAGGGAGTGCAGTGGAGGATGGCCCCCCTGGCTCCTGGCTTCGGGTCAGCACGGTGCACTGGGGGGGTGAACCAACGGCAAAGGAAGACTTTCTCTCTGTCTCTCTCTCTCTCACTGTCCAACTCTGCCTGTCAAAAAAAAAAAAAAAAAAGAAGAAGATAACAGTGTAATTCAAAAAGTGTAAGTTATTCATTTTGATGCATTTCTGTTTAGCAATTTTTTCCCTTTATGGATCATATCTAAGATATCTTTGCCCAATCTAAGGTCATAAATATTTTCCCCTAGAAATTTTCTTTGAGGAGTTTCTGTTTTATTCTTTATCTGGTTATAAGAGCTGTTCTGAAGGAATTTTTGCATATGTCACATGGTGTGAATCAAAGCTCATTTTTCTGCATATATTTATTAAATTATTCCTGCACTATTTTTGAAAAAAAAAAAAACTTTCATTTTATCATGCAATTTCCCATGTGTTTTGTTGAAGATTTACTTCAAAGTGTTTACTTTTGGGTTCTGTTGCATTCTACTGATCTACCTGCTTGATTATGCTCTGTTTTTATTTTTTTTTTAAAGATTTATTTATTTATTATTTTTTAAGGATTTATTTATTTATTTGAAAGAGTTAACACAGAGAGAGAAGGAGAGGCAGAGAGAGAGAGAGAGTATTCCATCTGCTGGTTCACTCCCCAATTGGCCACAACCACTGGAGCTACACCCATCCGAAGCCAGGAGCCAGGAGCTTCCTCCGGGTCTCCCATGCAGGTGCAGGGCCCAAGCATTTGGGCCATCTTCTACTGCTTTCCCAGGCCATATCAGAGAGCTGGATCAGAAGTGGAGCAGCTGGAACTTGAACCGGCACCCATATGGGATGCTGGCACTGCCATGCCACAGTGCCTGCCCCAATGCTCTGTTTTTATTCGTTAATTTACAAGTTTTGGGTTTTTCTACTTTAATAAGAAAATGGAAAATTTCATTAAAAGATATCATCAATTAAATCATAGAGAGGCTTCATCTTGGAGAAATGTTTGCTAATACAGATTGAGGTTTGGGATTTGCTTTAATATAATCTAATCAACTTTTTATTTTTTTATTATTTATTTTTTTAAAGATTTATTTATTTACTTGCAAGTCAGAGTTACACAGAGAGAGGAGAGGCAGAGAGAGAGAGAGAGGTCTTCCATCCGGTGGTTCACTCCCCAGTTGGCCACAATGGCCGGAGCTGCACCCATCCAAAGCCAGGAGCCAGGAGCTTCCTCCGGGTCTCCCACATGGATGCAGGGGCCCAAGGACTTGGGCCATCTTCTACTGCTTTCCCAGGCCAAAGCAGAGAGCTGGATCAGAAGTGGAGCAGCTGGGTCTCGAACCAGCGCCCATATGGGATGCTGGCGCTTCAGGCTAGGGCATTAACCCACTGCGCCACAGCCACAGCCCCCTAATCAACATCTGTTATATACCTGGGGATTCTCAGTGGCCTCACACTTCTCCCTTCTGTCTCTTCCTTTGATTTCTTGCTTCCCCTAAATTCTTTTTGGCTTAAATGTGTGTATTTGAGAGAAAAAGAGAGCATTCCTGTCTGCTGGTTCACTCCCTCAACAGCCAGAGCTGGGCCAAGTGTGAACCAGCAGCAGCTGTTCAGTCCAGGCTTCAAACGTGGGTGGCGCATGGCTGCCTCCTTGGGTCTGCATTAGCAGGAAGCTGGAGTTAGAACCTGACACCAGGAGCAACAGTGGGGGAAGTGAGCATGTTTAACACTTGCCCTACGCTTCCCTAAACTCTCATCTCAGCCTCGTGTCTCCTATTCCGTGTGGGCTCTCCCTTGCCTGTGTGATGATTCCAAAACGTACCCTCATTTTAGAGAGAAAGAATTTAAAGCTGCCAGAAGCTACCTTGCTAGAGAATACAGCAAGAAGACCTCATCACAGGGGCCAGTGTTGTGGGTAAGCCGCTGCCCGTGATGCTAGCGTCTCATATGAGCACCAGTCCACGTCCTGGCTGCTCCACCTCTGACCCAGCTCCCGGCTGATGGCCTGGAAAAAGCAGTGGGAGATGGCCCAAGCGCTTGGACCTCTGCCTCACACTCATGGGAGACCCACGTAACTCCTGGCTCCTGGCTTCAGTTGTGGCCATCTGGGGAATGAACCATCAGATGGAAGATCTCTTTCTCTCTCTCTAACCCTGCCTTTCAAATACAATAAAATAAATCTTGAAAAAAGAACTCACCATGAAATGCCCAAACTTGGGATCTGCTGGATTCAAAAAAGTTATGACTTTAAGGGCATAAGCTGGGGCAGCAACACCCTGGGGCTGAGCTTGAAATGGAGCTGCCTGGGCTTTGCCGAGTACCCTGTGGGGACAGTAGCTGGACACCACGGCCGGTGGGCACCACCTTACACTCTGTGCCTTGCACTGGTGCAGAAGCCATGTGCACTGGTTCCGTAGCAGCCTCCGCAGTTTGCGTTACCAGCCTTTCCTGGGCTAGCACTGTGCGTGAGGGGTGCAGGTGCTCCGAGTGAGTCACGTGATCGCGGGAGCCGTCACCGCTCTGCAGCCGCTGTGTTGCTAGCGTTCTTTGGATTGAGGTATTTAATACTTTCCATGAGCCATGCACTAAAGTATCGCAGAATAGGCTTTGTCTTCCCAAATGCCATCAGAGTTTTCTAAACCACAAATCTGATCATGTCATTTAAAAAAAAAAAGCGTTGGGGGCCGGCGCTGTGGCACAGCAGGTTAACGCCCTGGCCTGAAGCGCCGGCATCCCATATGGGTGCCAGTACGAGTTCCGGCAGCTCCTCTCCCCATCCAGCTCTCTGCTATGGCCTGAGAAAGCAGTACAAGATGGCCCAAACCCTTGGGCCCCTGCACCCGCATGGGAGATCCAGAAGAAGCTCCTGGCTCCTGGCTTCAGATCGGCACAGCTCCAGCCATTGTGGCCACCTGGGGAATGAACCATCGATGGAAGGCCTCTCTCTCTCTGCCTCTCCTCTCTCTGTGTAACTCTGACTTTCAAATAAATAAAATAAATCTTAAAAAAAAAAAAAAGCTTTGTTTGTTTCTTTGAAAGACAGAGAGAGAAGGAGGGAAGAACTGGGTGGGGATGAGGAGGGGTGAGCAGGATCAGCCATCTGCTGGTTCAGTCCCCAGATGGTTGAAATAGCCAAGGCTGGACTAGGCCAAAGCTAGGAGCCAGGAATCGCATCTCCATGTGGGTGGCAGGGGCCCAAGCGTTTGGGTTGTCATCTGCTCTTTGACAGGTGCACATCAGGGCTGCTCCAGTATGGGATGCTGGAGTTACAAGTGGTGACTTAACCAGCTGTACCCTTCAAGTCTTTTTTTTTTTCATGAAGCCTGATGAAGCTCTCTTCACACCCCAGAGAAAACCCAGTCTCCTTAGCCTCGGCTTCATGTTCACTTCTTTTCTCATTTTAGAAAATCCCTTAAGAGCTTGGGGCTCCTGGACATGTGATAATTCATCCTCCTCATGTGCATGGATTAGGAGTTGGATTTTGCTGCCTGTTACACACACCCGATGGCACGGGCTTAACCAAGTTTTTCTCACACTTTACAAGAAATCTGGGAGTGGACAGTCCTGAGCTTGTTGAGCTGTTAGGGAAGTTTTAATGGAGCCAGATTTCTCCTGCTCATTATTAAAACCTGCAGCCACTCACACCAGCATACATGGTAGAGCTAAGAGCTCAGACCACCTGTGTCAACTACTGGCTTAGAGGATTTGAGGTCAAAGACTGCATATAGAAATATCCAGTTCACCAGGACTTGGCTGTTGGTGCTGGGAAGACCCTGCCCATGGCAAAGAGTGTAACCAGCGAGTAGCTTCCCTGTTGCTTTGGGAAGTTTTCCACGTGAATCTGTTATGGTAACAGTCACCTTCAGCTATGGTTACTTAGGAAGACTCACGGCAAAAGCGCCACCTTGCTAGGTGCACCTGCCCTCAATTAATTAAGTCCTGAACTTGGCTCCATCCAAACCAGATGAAACCAGTTAAGTCTAAACTCAGATTTAAATCAAATTAAACAATTTGAGTCTAAACTTAAAGTCCTGTAAGCATTCTTCCTTGATGGTCCTACACCGGGACATTGCTCAGACTCTGTGAAGCAGTGCGCCTGAGTGAGGTTGTGTTGTTACTGTGAAATACACAGAAATTCCTAAGGCAGTCGGGAAAAGAGCAGTATTTAATATTTGTATGTCAGTTCAGTGTTTCAACAAGATCTATTGCTTTAAATAATCTTTTTTTTTATTTTTTTTTGTTTTTTGACAGGCAGAGTGGACAGTGAGAGAGAGAGACAGAGAGAAAGGTCTTCCTTTGCCCTTGGTTCACCCTCCAATGGCCGCCGCGGCTGGCGCGCTGCAGCCTGCACACTGCGCTGATCCGATGGCAGGAGCCAGGTGCTTCTCCTGGTCTCCCACGGGGTGCAGGGCCCAAGCACTTGGGCCATCCTCCACTGCACTCCCTGGCCATAGCAGAGAGCTGGCCTGGAAGAGGGGCAACCGGGACAGAATCCAGCACCCTGACCGGGACTAGAACCAGAGATTCCCATCCACAGATTCGCTCCCCAAATGCCTGCAACGCCACCAGAATCAAGAGCTGAGAATAGAACCCCAGTGTCCCGTGGGAGTGGCAACATCAACTGCCTGAACCAGCTGCCGGAGAGGTCACTGCTGCCTCCCAGGGTCTGCATTAGAGGAAGCGGGAGTGAAGAGCCAGAGCCAGGTACTGAACCCAGGAACTCTGATGCAGTGTGTGGGCGTCTTAACCACCAAGTTAAATGCCCGCTCCTGGGGCTGGCATTGGTTGCAGTGGTCCAAGCCACCATTTGGGATGCCTGCATGCCATTTCAGGGTGCCAGTTTGAGTCCCAGCTGCTCTGTTTCCGATCCAGCTCCCTGCTAAAGCACCTGGGAAAGCAGTGGATGATGGCCCACATGCTTGGGCCCTGACCACCCACACAGGGACCCTAGATGGAGCTTCTGGCCCCTGACTTTGGCCTGGCCCCACCTCAGTCGTTGTGGGAGTGAACTAGTCAGTGGGCGTTTCTCTCTCTCTCACCCCCTCTCTCTCACTCTGCTTTTCAAATAAATAAATACATCTTTTTAAAAATCTGTTTGCCCCTTTTTAAAAAATCTTAATGTGGCTACTGAATAATTTAGAATTGTATATGCAGCTCTGTTGGACAGAGGTGGCTTAAACTATAATTTTTTAAAAAGTTTATTTATTTGAAGGGCAGAGTGACACAGCGAGAGTATGAGACAGGCACACACACACACACACACACACACACAGATCTTCTATCCACTGGTTCAGGTCCCAAATGCTCACAACAGTCCGGTCTGGGTGCGGCCAAAGGCAGGAGCCAGGAACTCTATCCAGGTCTCCTGCATCGGTTGCAGAGGCCCAAGTGCCTGGGTCGTCTTCCATTGCCTGCACATTAGCAGGACACTGGATTGGAAGCAGAGCAGTGGGAACTTGAACTGGAACTCTGATATGGGATGCTGATGTCACCATATCACTGGCCCACCCCCAATTTTAATTTTAATTGAGTTGATTATGTTATTGCCTTACGGTGGCTCTTGATATATCAATATGTATCTTTTTATAACAATATGTATAGCAAATATTTCTCTTCAGTTCTGTAGCTAACTTCTACCTTGAGTCACAAATCCCCCTGATATGCAAAAGTTGTACATTTTTTAAGAATCTGCCCATAAATTTCTTCACTGCTTTTGGGTTTTGTGGCCTGCTAAGGAAACCTTTCACCACAACAAGGTTACAAAAATAGCTTCCTGTGTTTCCTTAAAGTCATTCTTTCTTTAACATTTACTTTTTTAAGATATCTGGAACTGATGCTTTTGTGTGTTGTGAGACAGGAAGTTTGCAGCTTGTTATTAAATTAGAAGATCCATAAATAAAGAAAAGAATACAAGTCGGATGTGAATGGTTGGATGTCGTTTCAGCGAGAGACAGTTGTTTGAGCGTTTGTTACAAATGTACCCCAATTCTCTGAACACCGTTTATGGCGCCTTCTCTTCTCTACTGCTGTTGAGTTTTCTTTTTCCATGAACCACAGCATTTCAGTAGCACATGAAGCACGATGACTCTCGGTGTCATCCACACACGTGCTCATTCGTGCACGAGAATCTCACCATCTCAATCACCTGGGAACGTTTCTATGTCTAGAAGAGCAGTCCTCTTAGAAATCGTGTGCACAGCGTGCCCTGTCAGTGACCCTCAGAATCAGCTGGCCGACACACACATCAGATCCCGTTAGGATTTTCATTGAGGTTTGCATTCAGATCTGGCTGAAAAGCCCATGAGACTATTTCAGATATGGAAAGCCAAGACACTCTGTCAAAAAAAAAAAAATGACCTAAATGAAAGATCTCTGCGAGTGAGATCCCAGTGGGTGATTACTGATGCCATAAACAAGAGTGTCAATTTGTTAAGTCAACAACAGGAGTCACTGTGCACTTACTCCTCATGTAGGATCTCTGTCCTTAACGTGCTGTACATTGAGATTTAATGCTGTAACAAGTACTCAAACAGTATATTTCACTTTGTCTTTCTATGGGGGTGCAAACTGTTGAAATCTTTACTTAATGCATACTAAACTGATCTTCTGTAAAAAAAAAAAAAAATTATCAATTCCCAACTTGACTCTCACTGGGATTAAACATGACAATAGGTCTGATCTGATTTCATCATCATTTAAAAAATCATCTATTATTTTTCACTTTATGTTTCTGTGTGGGAGCAAACTGTTGAAATCCTTACTTAATGTATACTAAGCTGATCTTCTGTATATTAAGATAATCGAAAATGAATCTTGATGTGAATGGAAGGGGAGAGAGAGTGGGAAAGGGGAGGGTTGCGGGTGGGAGGGACGGTATGGGGGGAAGCCATTGTAATCCATAAGTCGTACTTTGGAAATTTATATTCATTAAATAAAAGTTTAAAAAAATGTGGACTTTTGGAAATATTAATGTTATTATTAACATGCATATGCAGGAACACAGTATATCTCTTCATTTATTCATGTCTTCTCTTAAAATAAACTCATCCCTTTTTTAAAAAATAAATTTATCTTTTAATTCTATTTTTTCTTTTTTTGGAGTTTATTTTTTAACTTTTATTTAATAAATATAAATTTCCAAAGTACAGTTTATGGATTACAGTGGTTTGCCCCCCATAACTTCCCTCCCACCCGCAACCCTCCCATCTCCCACTCCCTCTCCCATTCCATTCACATCAAGATTCATTTTCAATTCTCTTTATATACAAAAGATCAATTTAGAAAAGATTTCAACTGTTTGCACCTACACAGAAACACAAAGTGTAAAGTACTGTTTGAGTACTAGTTATAGCATTAATTCACATTGTACAACACATTAAGGACAGAGATCCTACATGGGGAGTAAGTGCACAGTGACTCCTGCTGTTGACTTAACAATTGACACTCTTGTTTATGGCGTCAGTAATCACCCTAGGCTCTTGTCGTGAGTTGCCAAGGCTGGAAACCTTTTGAGTTCACCGACTCCGATCTTACTTAGACAAGGCCATGGTCAAAGTGGAAGTTCTCTCCTCCCTTCAGAGAAAGGTACCTCCTTCTTTGATGGCCCGTTCTTTCCACTGGGATCTCGCACACTGCCCCAAACAGTAGAGTTAATTCTATTTTTTCATGAACTTTTTTGTTTGAGATTTATTTACTTGAAAGGCAGAGTTACAGAGAGAGAGAGAGAAAGAGAAAAAGAGAATCTTCCATTTGCTGGTTCACTTCCCAAGTGGCCACAACAGCCTAGGCTAGGACAGGACAAAGCCAGGAGCCAGGAGCTTTATCGAGGTCTCCCACATGGACGCTAGGGTCCAAGTACTTGGGCCACCTTCTACTGCTTTCCCAGGCACATTTAGCAGAGAGCTATGCAGAAGTGGAGATGATGGCATCCTAGGTGGTGGCTTACGCACCCTGTGCCACAATGCAGGCCCCAAGAAGTTTTTATGTAAACAGCTCTTGTTGCTATTGTGAATTTTTGTTCTTTTTTCATGTGTGCCTCTTTATTTGTTTCTTTTTTTAATATCTATTCTTTTTTTTCTTTTTGAGACAGCATATCTTTAATTTACATTGCCAAAGGCTTAATGCTTCATTAAGTAAAGAGATCAACAAATAAAAAGTAAAAAGACCCTATAGTCCAGTAGGAAAATAGGTGAGGGCTGTAAACAATAATCAAATGAAAACATGTTCAACTTCACTCATATAAGTGCACTCTAAAAGGTCATAAAATCATTAAAACAATAGTAGAATATAATTTTTAACAATTTGACAGAGATTTAAAACAAATTGACAGAACGCTGCATTGTGCCTGAGCAAGTACAAACAGAGGAGAACCACACATTGATAAAATTTGACACTCCTTTATTTGCTAGAAGTCAAGAACAGGCTCATGCCCTAAAGAACTCTCAATCCCAAAGCTCAAAGCAACAGGGTTTATAAAGGCAAAAACCGCCTTTCCGTCTGCCGGCAGCCATCAGGTAAGCCAGGATGGGCGCGTACAAGTACATCCAGGAGCTATGGAGAAAGAAGCAGTCGGACGTGATGCGCTTTCTCCTGCGGGTCCGCTGCTGGCAGTACCGCCAGCTCTCGGCGCTGCACAGGGCGCCGCGCCCCACGCGGCCCGACAAGGCGCGCAGGCTGGGCTACAAGGCCAAACAAGGTTATGTCATCTATAGGATTCGTGTGCGCCGTGGTGGCCGCAAGCGCCCGGTTCCCAAGGGTGCGACCTACGGCAAGCCTGTCCATCATGGCGTTAACCAGCTCAAGTTTGCACGAAGCCTTCAGTCTGTTGCCGAGGAACGAGCTGGGCGCCACTGTGGAGCTCTGAGAGTCCTGAATTCTTACTGGGTTGGTGAAGATTCCACGTACAAATTCTTTGAGGTTATCCTTATTGATCCATTCCATAAAGCCATCAGAAGAAATCCTGACACCCAGTGGATCACCAAGCCAGTCCACAAGCACAGGGAAATGCGTGGGCTGACATCTGCAGGCCGCAAGAGTCGTGGCCTTGGAAAGGGTCACAAGTTCCACCACACTATTGGTGGTTCTCGCCGTGCAGCCTGGAGAAGGCGCAATACCCTCCAGCTGCACCGTTACCGCTAACTCAAGTAATGTTTGTGAAATTCATACCTAATAAACCATTTAGGACAGTCAACGTCTGCTTAAGGGTGTTATTTGTCTGTTAAAACTAGTCTGCCAATAATTTCATGAATGCTTTGTCAAATTATGAAAGTTAAAAGTACAATAATGTTTGAAGACTGGGGTATCTTGTTTCTAATAAGGTAAACTTTTATCTTATTAGGGGATTCATGTGTCAGTGTTTAAAACATGCTGTGTGGTAAAATAGGTGTAAAATAAACTCTTTAAAAGAGAAAAAAAAATAAAGGCAGAAACCACAAGGAGGGGAGTGGAAATGCATGGTTGCTAGGGTCAAGCTGACCTAAAAGCATATGCAAATCTAGTATCAGTTGTAGTCTTGATAATACCAATTACAGTCTTGACATTAGTCCAGGTACCGACCTAAATCCTGTGTGGGGCCGGCGCCGCGACTCACTAGGCTAATCCTCCGCCTCGCGGCGCCGACACACCCCGGGTTCTAGTCCCGGTCGGGGCGCCGGATTCTGTCCTGGTTGCCCCTCTTCCAGGCCAGCTCTCTGCTGTGGCCTGGGAGTGCAGTGGAGGATGGCCCAAGTGCTTGGGCCCTGCACCCCATGGGAGACCAGGAGGAAGCACCTGGCTCCTGCCATCGGATCAGCGCAGTGCGCCGGCCGCAGCGCACCAGCCGCAGCGGCCACTGGAGGGTGAACCAACGGCAAAGGAAGACCTTTCTCTCTGTCTCTCTCTCTCACTGTTCACTCTGCCTGTCAAAAAAAAAAAAAAAAAAAATCCTGTGTGGGACATAGACCAATTACAATCGTGATGTTAATCCAGGCACAGCCTGTCTGAAGCTCGAGCAGTCATGCTAGAGGATGTCTGTGTTTTGCCAAGCAGGATGCAGAGCACTGCCATGGTCTTAGTTTTAGACCATAGTTAGTCCAGACCATAGTCTCACGGTGGGGGTGCTTTCTCAGGGTGGAGTCTCGGGTGCTCTAACCTGGAGTCCCTGCTGTCAGTCAGGCGTCACTTCAGCTGCACTTGCAGCCCAGCAGTACACACGGGCATTTCTTTCTTCCGCTTTTATTTCATTAAAAAAATTAGCTCCCACATATGAGGGAGAACGTGTGTTGTTTGTCTTTCTGCGTCCAGCTTATTTCACTCAACATGATGCCCTCCAGTTGCAAACATTTTGCCACAAATGGTAGAATTTCACTCTTCTTTACAGATGAATAATATTCCACTGTGTACAAATACCACATTTTCTCTATCCATTCACCTGTTTTTTAAGATTTTATTTTTATTATTTATTTGAAAGTCAGAGTTACACACAGAAAGCAAGAGAAGTAGAGAGAGAGAGAGAGAGAGAGAGAGAGAGAGGTCTTCCATCCATTGGTTCACTCCACAGTTGGCCACAATGGCTGGAGCTGTGCCGATCCAAAGCCAGGAGCTTCTTCTGGGTCTCCCGCGTGGGTTCAGGGGCCCAAGCACTTCCACTGTTTTTCCAGGCCATAACAGAGAGCTGGATTGGAAGTGGAGCAGCCCAGTCTTGAACTGGCGCCCATACAGGATGCCAGCATAGCAGGTGGCAGCTTTACCCCATATACCACAGCGCCAGCCCCTGTCCATTCATCTGATGATGGACACCTGGGTTGGTTCCACATTTCGGCTGCTGTGAGCAGTGCTGCTGTGGTGCAGCTATCTCTCTGATTCACTGTGTTCAAGTCTTTTGAGTATATACCCAGTAGTGGGCTTACTGGAGCACATGGCAAGTCTAGTTCTAGTTCTTAAAGAAATCTCCACCCTGTTTTCCACAGTGGCTGCACTAACTTACATTCCAACCAATAGCATATAACTGTTCCCTGTTGGGGCCAGTGCTGTGGCATAGCGGGTAAAGCCACTGCCCACAGTGTCTGCATCACTTATGGGCGCTGGTTCGAGTCCTGGCTGCTCCACTTCCAATCCAGCTCTCTGCTATGGCCTGGGAAAGCAGTAGAAGATGGCTCAAGTCCTTGGGCCCTTTGTACCCTCATGGGAGACCCAGAAGATGCTCCTGGCTTTGGATTAGCACAGCTCTGGCCATTGTGGCCAACTAGGGAGTGAACCATTGGATAGAAGACCTCTCTCTCTCTCTACCTTTCTCTCTCTGTCTCTCCTTCTCTCTCTGTGTAACTCTGACTTTCAAGTAAAATAAATAAATCTTTAAAAAAAGAAAGTTCCGGGGCCGGTGCTGTGGCTCACTTGGTTAATTCTCTGCCTGTGGCACCGGCATCCCATAGGAGCACCGGGTTCTAGTCCCGGTTGCTCCTCTTCCAGTCAAGCTCTCTGCTGTGGCCTGGGAGGGCTGTGAAGGATGGTCCAAATGCTTGGGCCCTGCACCCACATGGGAGACCAGGAGAAGCACCTGGCTCCTGGCTTCGGATCGGCACAGCGCCAGCTGTAGCAGCCATTTGGAGGGTGAACCAATGGAAGGAAGACCTTTCTCTCTGTCTCTCACTGTCTATAACTCTACCTGTCAAATAAAAAAATAAAAGTTTAAAAAGTTCCCCGCCGTCCAATTCCTTGTCAGCATTTGTTGCCCTCTGTCGTTTGGGTAACAGCCATGCTGACGGGAGAGGGCAGAGCTCATTGTGGGAACTGATACTCTTTTCTCTCCTTCTCAAGTACATCCCAGTCCAACCACTGCTCTCCACAGATCTCCCCGCACACCTGGCTCCCAGCTCCTGGCTGTGGCCTGGCCCAGCTCTGGGCCATTACAATGGGCATTTGGGTATTGAACAAGTAAGTCAAAGATTCTCTTTCTCTCCCCACCCCCTTTCTTTCTCTCTTCCTCTCAAATAAATAATGATTTTTTGAAAATTAATAGGAAGTGAACAGCCCTAGAAGTAGTTAGGGAAAGTGGCCCCAACACTACGTGCAGGAAAGAGAAGTGCATCCAGTGCTTTAGGGAAGACGTGTTCAGTTCGACAGTACATGTTTATCAAACACCCGCTTTGTGTGCCAGGTGCCGGTCTGGCAGCGGTCACCACAGAGTCCCTGCCCACAGCCACGGAAGCCTGATGGGGACACGGAGACCTGGAGCCCGGCCAAAGCTTCAGATGACTGCTGCCCCAGTTGACAGCTTTGTGAATTTTTATATATTTATTTTTATGTAAATGGGAGAGAAAAAGAGAAGGTTTTTGCCATATGCTGGTTCACTCTTCAAATGCCCACAAAGGCAAGGAATAGGCCAGACTGAAGCTAGGTGCTAGGAACTCAACCAGGGTCTCCCACGTAGGTAGCAGGGACCCAGCTGCTTGGGCTATCACTGCTGCCTCTTGGGGTTTGCATTAGCAGGGAGCTGGACTCAGGAGCCAAGCAGGGACTTGAACCCAGGCACTCCAATATAGGATGTGGGTGGCCCACGGGGCATCTTAACAGCTGCACCACACATCTGCCCACCAGCCTACATTGAGATTGCAACCTTGGGAGCCACCCTAAACCAGAAAATTTTAACTAATCTGCTCCCCAATTTCTGACCCCTCTCCCCTACAACTGAGATTCAAAAAATGTCATGTTAAACCCCCAAGTTTTGGAGTTATTTGTTATACAACAATAGGCAATGAATATAATTTTAAAATGCATTTTATCTCATTTCAACAGGCATTTGGAAGGGAAAGAAAATGTATGCACTTGATCTGTCATCTTGAACCAGAACCCAATCATTTGAACAAAAAACACTTATAAAGTTAAAAAAAAATAAGGTTTAGAAGTAGAGGTCCAGAAAGGAAAAATTTTAAATATGAAATTCCACAGAACATTTTAGCCCCCATCAGTGTATATGTGTCGTAAGGTAGAAAATCATTTGCATCAAAACAAATAAACCTGAACACTGGGGGAGATGGAAGAGAGCAAGGAGGTGAAACTGTTGCTTGGCAACGAAAAAAAAAAAAAGAGAGAGAGAGATGAAACAGCTGCTTGGATCAGACCCTGGAGCCACCTTCTCCCCCAGGACTGAGTTGCTGTGTGGGGTTGACTGTTCCCTGGAGGCGGCAGGGGGTTGTCTGTGGATGCGTCCTTTTTGTAGGTCTGGATCAAGGTTTACTGAAGGTTCAATATTTTGCTTCAGCACATTCAGTGTTAATTCCTCTCCATTAGTTGTTTTAAAAACTCTATCTTAGGAATTCTCCTCTTTAACTTCTTTTTTCCCCACCTCATTGATTCTCTCCTCCAAGCCTCTCTCTTGCCCTCTCATGCCCCACTCCTCACCTAACACAAAATTTCTCGCAGCCCAAATGTCACTAGTTCATGACAGTTTAGATGTTCACAAGAATGCTCTACATTTCTTCTGTTTCCAGATCTAAGTATTAATCCCATCCACATTGCACTTGTTCTCTCTGAAAAATGTATCCACCCATGCCTCTCGTCAAATGCAAACTGTTTCTTCAAAAAAACCTTTGGAGCAAAATTAACGTTCTAAGAAATGAGATTAAAATTGTTTGCACTGCCAAGTTTTGAGCAGACGTCAGTTACATTATTTCCTGTGTTGTTACAGCTTCACCAGTGTGTGATGTTGCCTAATGGAACATCACAGAACTGCCTGCAACCTTTTCCTGTTATTTGAGTGTTTCATTTCAGCTGAAAATTTATGGCCCCTATAATTACAGACCTCTGGAATCTGAACAGGGAATTCCAGAACGCTAGCATTTCAGCACATTTTGTTCAATCAGGTGGATCTCACAGTGTCATCACGAAAGACTGCAGCCCGGACACAGATGTGTCCCACTCGACGTGAGTGTCAGCTGCTGGACACTCGGCGTGCTCCGTGTCCCCTCTGTTTCCTCTGCATACAAAGCAGATGTAGTATCCACTCTGCAGAGTTCTGCGAGGGTTAAGCGTGGTGCCATACTGCAGAGTATGTACCACATTTTAAAAAATAAAACGTTGATTTTGTACACACACATACACAAAGAATGGAACAAGCTTTTCCAGATATAAGAATTTTTATATTTATCTATTGTTATTTATTTTAAAAGTGTGGGGTGGGGAGAGAGAGAGAGAGAGATTTCCCACCCACTGATTCACTCCCCCTATCCCCACAGCAGCCAAGGCTGAGCCAGGCAAAAGTCAGGACCTGGGAACCGTCTGGGTTGCCCACGTGGGTAGCAGGGACCATTTGAGCCATCACCTGCTGCCTCCCAGGGTGTGTGTTAGCAGGAAGCTGGAACTAGGAGCCCATCATGACTCAGACCCAGGCGCTCTGATAAGGGATGCAAGCATCTACGACGACAGCTTTGCATCCCATAGAACACCCACCTCTCTGGTGTAAGGGTTTCCAACAGCTGATACTACTCCTATTCTAAATCACCATTAAGATCCTAAAATGCATATAAACTGCTAACTGTGAAACAGTAACTTTAAAACTTCCATGCATCAAAAAATTGTAAATCACACCCCTTCAGCTTTAATTTGTGTCATTTATTATTAAACGGAGTGAGGGCGGAATATAGTTAGGCGATCACTAAGGGAGACAGCTGGGAAATAGAAACACCACATCCAAGGTAAGCCTTTTGCAAATCATTCACTACACACACACACACACACACATACACACACACACACTTGACAGCTGACAATGCATTTGTCTCAGTTACTACCCAGGTTGCTTAAAGCGTACTGTTAGTGAAGCAAAGATCTGTAGATCGCTCCCTTTCTGCAAGAATAAAACCTCCCCAGCGTCTTCTGGTGGTTGGAAGAGGGACCAGGGGAGAGGGCAGGTGGAGTAACCCACACCAGGACTGCAGCTGCATAAACAGAGCAGGCGCCTGCTCACTGAGCTGTGACTTAGTGGCACCACATCCCCTTGTACACTATAGGGTGGAATGTATCACTTCTCAATGTCGAAAACCTGGAATTAGCACCTGTAACTTTAGCAATCCCAAGAGAGGAAATGTGGGAATAAAAGTCCTCATTTTCTGAGTAAAGATAATATTTTTATAGAAGCGAGCACTTGGCCTGGCAGTTATGACACTGCTTGGGATGCCCACGTCCCATATCCAAGCATCTGGATTTGGGATCTGGCTCCATTGCAATTTCAGCTTCCTGTTAATGTGCGGTGGCCTGGGAGACAGCAGGTGATCACTCAAGTATCTGGGCCCTTGCTATCCATGTGGGAGAGCTAGATTGAGCTCTGGGCTCCTGGCTCTGGCCCGGCCCAGCCGCAGCTGTTGTGGGCATTTGGGGAGAGAGCCGGCAGATGGAAGGTATTCTCCGTCTCTCCCACCCTCTCCTCCCTCTCCCCCCTTCTCTCTCTCCGCTTGCCATCCCCTATCTCTCTGTATCTCTCTGCCTTTCCAAAACAAAACAAACAAACAAACAAATAAATAAATACCATACAAATTAAAATTACTTTTCTAAATATCCTCTTTAGCTTGTATTAAAATTTCCATTGCAGGCCGTCACCACGGCTCACTAGGCTAATCCTCCGCCTAGCGGCGCAGGCACACCGGGTTCCAGTCCCGGTCGGGGCGCCGGATTCTGTCCCGGTTGCCCCTCTTCCAGGCCAGCTCTCTGCTGTGGCCAGGGAGTGCAGTGGAGGATGGCCCAGGTGCTTGGGCCCTGCACCCCATGGGAGACCAGGAAAAGCACCTGGCTCCTGGCTCCTGCCATCGGATCAGCGCGGTGCGCCGGCCGCAGCGCGGCAGCCGCGGCGGCCATTGGAGGGTGAACCAACGGCAAAAGGAAGACCTTTCTCTCTGTCTCTCTCTCTCACTGTCCACTCTGCCTGTCAAAAAAAAAAAATTTCCATTGCAAGCTGACTGGCTAAAATATAAGTGAGTGAGACCAAGTATTGGAGTTAAATATTGCACAATGAGATTGAGTGCATAGTTATTGCCTTACAATTCATGTTATAATTTATTTGAAATTATTTTAAGTAGTTCCCAGAGTCTTTCCCTTGCATTTTATGTAGGAACTTGCCCTTAGAGGTGTATGATGGTGCTTTAAACAGTTAATGGGAAAACAGAACTGGGCACCAGCATTGTGGCACAGTGAATTAAGCCACTGCTTCTGGCATCCCTTATCAGAGTGCCAGTTCGAGTCCTGGGTGATCCACGTCTGATCCAGCTCCCTGCTAATGCACTTGGGAAGGCAACATAAGATGGCCCAAGTCCTTGGGCCCCTGCCATCCATGTGGGAGACCCAGATGGAGTTTTTGGCTCCTGGCTTTGGCCTGGCCCAGCCCTAGCTATGGCAGCCATTTGGGAAATGGATAGAAGCAGCAGATGGAAGATTTCTCTCTTTCTGTCTCTCTGTCTCTGTCTTTCTGCCCCACCCCCTTGCTCTGCCTTTCAAATACATAGACTAAAAACTTTAATTAATTAAACAAGAATAGGGGGCTGGCGCTGGCACAGCAGGTTAACGCCCTGGCCTGAAGCACCAGCATCCCATATGGGTGCCTGTTCTAGTCCAGGCTGCTCCACTTCCAATCCAGCTCTCTCCCATGGCCTGGGAAAGCAGTAGAAGATGGTTCAAGTCCTTGGGCCCCTGCACCCATGTAGGAGACCTGGAAGAAGCTCCTGGCTCCTGGCTACGGATGGGCACAAACCCCAGCCATTGTGACCAATTGGGGAGAGACTCAGCCGATGAAAGACCTCTCCCTCTCTCTTTCTCTCTCTCTCTTTCTCTCTCTGTAACTCTTTCAAATAAATAAATCACTAAAAAAAGCAAGAATAGGACTAAAAGAGGTTTTTCATAGTACACAAATATTTTAAAATACACATATAATACATCTCTTCCATGAATATTTTGAAGATGCTTTGTATGCAAGGATTTCAAAATTTTTTGCACTGGAGCCAGCACTGTGGCACAGTGGGTTAAAGCTCTGGCCTAAAGTGCTGGCATCCCATATGGGTGCCGGTTCTAGTCTCAGCTGCTCCTCTTCCGATCCAGCTCTCTGCTATGGCCTGGGAAAGCAGTAGAAGATGGCCCTAGTGCTTGGTCCCCTGCACCCACATGGGAGACCCAGAGGAAGCTCCTGGCCTCGGATCGGCACAGCTCTGGCCATTGCGGCCATCTGGGGAGGGAACCAGCAGATGGAAGACCTCTCTCTCTGTGTCTCTACCTCTCTCTGTAAATCTGTCTTTCAAATAAATAAAATAAATCTTTTAAACACTTTTTTGCACCAAAGTAAACTCATCTTTCCATTTCCTATGAAATGTTGAAGTGCTGTCTCACTTATGGGAGGCCCCTCCCCTCAGAGCCATTAGCGTAGGGAGGAAGAGGAGGAGAAAGCCACCGAAGGCAGGGTCCACTCAGTGAGGAGCCAGGGAGCTGGGAAGTGGCAGAAGACCTAACTGAGCTTCAGTCCTTTATCAGGTGCTTGCTGAGCACCTACTCTGTGCTGCATCTTGAGTGCTCACTGAACTTCCAGTGAACACACAGGACTTCAGACTGTCCCCTGTGCTACCCAGTGGCTAGTAGGCTGCATTGGAGACTCAGGGAGGTCAGCTTCAGACATGGAGGGTGAGGAAGGCCTGCCCAAGGAAGTAGCGATCCAAGCTGAGAACAGGAAGAGGAGGAGTCAGCCCTGTGAAAATAGTGGGGGAAGATCACCCCCACAGGACAGAGTACCTCCTCTGTGAAGGCTCCCAGGGGGGAGAGGAAGGGGTCCCCATAACATCTTAGTCCACAGCATTTTGGTGTAGATGGAATGCGATAGACAAGGTGAAGATTTGTAAGAGAGGAGATGAGAGACACAGAGACAGTGCTAGTTGGGCAGTGAAAAATACAGATTTTGCTTTGGGGTGTGATGGCCGCTGTTGTGGTAAGCAGGCAAGTGAGATCTGTGGTTGATGCGTGGAGAGAGGGGAAGGCAGACAAGAGTGGGGAGCAGAGAGAGCGCAGGAGGAGCCATTCGCACAACTCCAGAGAGAGGGATGGTGGCAGCCCAGAGGAGAGTGATGGCAGAGGAGAGGGAAGAGGCACAGTTCCTGCTGGGTTGACTGTGGGGGTGAGGGAGAAGGAGGAAGCACAGATGACTCCCAGGTTTCTGTTAAGTTGTGAGTGGGCTACCCCTGGCTAGGATGGGGAGTCATGAGCCTGGTGATGGGGGTAGATGTTTGGCCTAGTGGTTAAGTCCTTACCTGGGACACCTGCATCGCATACTGAAGTGTCCGTGTTCAAGTCCTGCTTCCTAGTCCAGCTTTCTGCTTATGTGCACCCTGATGGCTCAGGTACTTGGGTTCCTGCCGCCCACCTGAGAGTCCTGGATGGAGTTCTAGGCTCCTGGCTTCCACTGGTCCAGCCCTGGCATTTGAGGAGTGAACCCATGGCTGGAATATTGTGTGTGTGTCCATCTGCCTCTCAAAGAAATAAAATGAAATCTTAAAGAGTTTGGTTTTGGGGAAAGTGAAGGACCAAAGCCCATGGCCCTGTGTCTGCCTGGACGTGTGGTCGCATTTGAAGGGACTAGGGCTGGGACAGACTGCACCTTGCCACCCCCTGCAAGGATACCACCTCTCAAACCTGTGGTCTTGCAGCCACACCTTTCTCCCCTAGGTCCTTCACTTCCTCATCCCAGCCATCTCTGCTCTCTCATCTTCTTGAAATCTCCACTTTCCTAAGCCCTAGCAGTCCTCTTCTCACTGGCCTTTGTGCTACCTTACACTGAACCTGTGCTCAGCGATGTGGGCCACGTACTCAGCAGCACTCTCAACTCCCCGTGTTTCTTTTTCCTTCAGAGTCATCCCTTCATTTCAAAAAAAAAAAAAATTGGGATGCCCTATTTGTTGGGGAAGCATAGTTTTATTGATAAAACCTGAAGCCACCTCTGTAAAAAATTATCTGTGCTTCCATGGCACTGTCCCTTTCATTAATGATAGTTTCAGTTGCAACGCGCAAGATACAGGGTTGAGCTCAGATGGGGAGGGAAGTGAAGAGACGGCCTAAAATAAGCCGACCCTTCAGGAAGCAAGGTCTTTTGGACACAGCTCTAAGAGAGCTGATTGACAGCGTGGGAGGTAGTTTGCCAACTGGGGAGTCTATAAACTTGGTTGCTCAGATCCTGTGTTTGAGTGGAGTCCTCACAAGCCATGCAGCTCTGTCTTTTCCCTCGGCTTCCCTGGGTCTTTGCCCTCACCCCTCATTTTTTCTGTTTCTTCTCCTAATATTTTCTGTTTTTTTCCAGACTGAATAATTTCTATTTGTTTGTGTTCAAATTCACAGGCTCTTTTTTCTACCTTTCCAATCTACTGTGAAGACCATCCAGGGGTTTTTAAAATTTTAGATGTTAAACTTGTTGGCTCTAAATTTTCCATCTGATTTTTCCTTAAATAGCTTCTTTTCTGCTACTAAGATTTTTCCCATCTGTTCACCTTTTATGACCAGCTTTCCCTTTAATCTCTTGAACATGTTTGTATCTTTATTAGCTGCTTCAATGTTCATGTCTGCTAATTGCAACCCTTGGGTCACCTCAGAACATATTTCTGTTGGCTGGTTTTTCTTTTACTTGTGCGTTACATATCCCTGTTTCTTTATCTTCATAGTAATTTTTTATTGTATATAAGACATTGTGACTGATACATTCTAGACACTTTGGAATCTCTTATATTTCTTGAAGAATACTGACTTTAGTTTCAATAATCAGATAAGTCATTGCTGATCCATTTGTGGAAGCCTGGTGCTACATGGTTTTAGGAAAAGGTCTATTTTGGATTTACCCTTAATCCTGGCGTTAACCCCTTAGTCCTGGAACATAGTTCTTGCTTGTAAAATGAGGCCCTTGGATTGCAAAGACACTCCGGATGTGTTTACCAAGCCCTTCTAACTTGCAGGTTTCCAAATCGCAGCTTTGTTTGCTCTGCGGTAGCAGCTGTAATCCATGGGAGCTCTTTAGCCTTTCAGATACAGATTCCTGCTGGGCTCCTTGGAGTTCGCCCCAAGTATGAACAATTCAAGTCAGCAGAGGCTTTGGAGAGAGCTGAGATCCACATTTGGTTCCCTCTACTGCAGGCTCTCCACCCTCACTATCCAGCTGCCCAAGCAACCCCTTGTGTCATCTCTGGCCCCCAGACCAGCACGATGATGGCTTTCTGCTTGAGTTCCAGCCACCCCATCCTGCGGGGCCAGGACTGTCCCAAGAGGAAAAGCCGCGTCGCTGACGCGCTCTCCCGGTTTCTGCCGCTACGTCATTCTCCAGTGCCTCCAACTCTTGAAAATCTGTTCCGCAGTGGAAGTTGTGGCCTACAGAAAGGCTAGCCCAGTAACAAGCTACCGCACTGTTGCCAGTCCTGACACTCGGTGAGACGTGTTCTTGTTGGTGACTATTAGCAGAAATGTGTTTAGTAGATGCTACGTGGTATCTCCACTGGTAAGCAAGGAAGAGCATCTCCCTTCATAGTCTCCTTCCTCCTCACATCCCCTCAAAGAAGGAGGGAAAAGGCAGTCTGCCCTGAACAAAAGTGGAAATTCATAACAAAGAGAAGAGGAGAAAAGTGCTCACGGTCAAAGAGATTTAGCTAAGGAGCTGGGAGTGGCCTTCACACCTTCATATTTGTACTGCTCCTACTGGACAAGATGAGAGTGGTAAAGCATCTTATAAAATGTTGAAAGGCAGAGAGAGAGCTAGGAGAGAGGTCTTCTGCCCGCTGGTTCACTCTCCAAATGCCTGTAACAGCCAGGAGCCAGGAGCTCCATCCAGGTCTCCCCGTGGGTGGCAGGGGCCATCAGCTGCCGCCTCCCCAGTGTGCATTATTAGGAAGCTGCAGTTGGAAGCACAGACAGGACTCAATCCCAGGCACACTGATAGGGCAGGAGGGCATCCCACTGTGCCAAAAATGCCCGCCCCGTGTCATTGTACGCTAGTAAGGCTCACAGAAATGTGTGTCTATCTTCAGCCGTAGAAGAACCTCGTTCAGATTTACGTTTTGATAATTTAATTTACATTACAAGTGATACTCAATTTTGCTTTATTAAGGAAAAGTTTCTCAACTGAGAACTAATAGAAATGTCAAAAGCATTAGTAAAGCAGTTGGCTTCCAAGATAACATGCAAAAATCACTGCTTTCTAAACAAAATACACAATGAAAACATCAAGGAAGAGAGACAGCATTCACTCAGTCACCCACAAACCAGAACCACAAAATCAGGGCTGGCTTTGAGGCGCAGCAGGTTAAACCTTCACCTGTGAGGCTGGCATCCCGTATGAGCACCGGTTCGAGTCCTGGCTGTTCCACTTCCAGTCCAGCTCCCTTCTAACGTTCCTGGGAAGGCAGCAGAAAGTGGCCCAAGTGCTTGGGCTCCTGTCATCCCCGCGGGAGAACCGGTGGAGTTCCAGACTCCTGGCTTCAGCCTGGCCCAGCACTGGCCTCTTGCTGCCATTTTGGGGAACAAGTGGGTGGAAGATCTGTCTCTGTAACTCTGCCTTTAAAATAAATAAATCTTTTTAGAAAGTGCATAATCTTTAGGAACTAGTAAGGCAGTATTCCAGGAATATGGAATTTGTTTTTGTTTTAGAGTAAGCAATGATTTGAAGTAATAATAGTCTTTTAGTTAATAAATAAATCAACAAAGATGTTCCATTCAGAGGAGAGGAAGCAGGCAGGGTGACTTGAGCTTCAAAAAATAGCCTGGATTTTCTGGAAAACAATAGAACAAAGCAGTACCTTTTATAGTACATTTTTTAAAAAACTGTATTTATTTGAAAGGTAGAGTGACAGGGAGAAAGGGAGAGAGAGAGACTAATTTCTTCCAACTGCTGGTTCACTCCCCAAATGCCTGCAACAGCCAGGTCTGGGCCAGGCCAGAGCCAGGAGTGAGGAACTCCATCCAGGTCTCCTACCCGGGTGGCAGGCATCTAAGTACTTGAGCCATCATCTGTTGCCTTCCCAGGTACATCAGTAGGGATCTGTAAAGGAAGTGGAGCAGCTGGGACTCAAACCGGCACTCAGATATGAGATGGCAGCCTCATAAGCTGTGCTTAACCCACCACACCACACCACCATCCCCTACGGTACATGCTAATTTTTTAAATTATTATTTTTTATTTTATTTATTTATTTGAGAGTCAGAGTCACACAGAGAGAGAAGAGGCAGAGAGAGAGAGAGAGAAAGAGAGGTCTCTCATTCGATGGTTCATTCCCTAGATGGCCGCAACAGCCAGAGCTGTGCTGATCTGAAGCCAGGAGCCAGGAGCTTCTTCCAGGTCTCCCACGCGGGTGCAGGGCCCAAGGACTTGAGCATCTTCCACTGCTTTCCCAGGCCATAGCAGAGAGCTGGATGGGAAGTGGAGCAGCTGGGTCTCAAACCGGCGCCTATATGGGATGCCGGTGCTTCAGGCCAGTAAAGTCTTTCTAATATAGCAGAAAAGTACATCAGCTTTTCCTCTCTAAGGCAGAAAATGAGATCAGGAATACGAAGTTTATCTCTTTGGAAAAGAGATCCACTTGTTCTTGTTGTAATTTGGAAACGCCCCTGAGTCTGATTCACGAAATCATTCATCAGGAATTGTGGAGGTGGATTCCAGAGCTGCACATCAGTGACCGAGCAGCAGGGACAGCGAGTGCAGTTCTAAATAGATTCGATTTTAATTCATTTTTTCTTGCAAAATTCAAAATTAAATCCAAAGGCTGAAGTTTTGTGTTAGCCATCCACCAAGACTTTATGATATTAATGAAGAACTAGAAGATTGAATCAAAATAAGAAAAGTATTCATGATTCTCAGGACAGAACAACTTTGTCCATGAGAACAAGAACTTCTTTGCTGATTGAATGTGGATTGAAGACTGAATCAATTTCTACAACTGAAAGATACAAAAGCATTTTCTCATTCCCCAGCTCCGTGGACTGGGGGAACCCCGTGCTAAATGCCATTTCTTTTCTTGTCTCTTGTAAGGCATCATTATCTCAGCTATTTTTGGTCCGTGGAACCCTTGCAGTCACCCCCGTTCTGTGTCACACCATCAGTGCACACGCACGCGAACACGCTGTCAGAGCACAAGGGCCGCTGGTGTGTCCCGCCTCAAGACTGTCACTCGGAAATCCGAGTTTCACCTGGTTCTCGACTTGACGCGTGTTCTAACTGTGTCCCTAGACCACCTGTGCAAAGTTTCACACCCAGCGGCAAAAACAGAACACTTGCTGGAACAATGGAAAAGTGAGGGGATGGTGTCCATGAAATAAGTGATGGGATCAACCAAGCAGAACGCAGACGAGTCTGTGAATTTGGGTCTTTAAAAATCACCCATGAAAATAAAACAAATCGCAGGCTTTCCTTTCTCTCTCTGACACCCTTCCGTTTAGCCTGTGCGTGTGGAAGTTCTTCACCGCGTTGCTATGCCGGTCGGCCAGTGTCTCGTCTCTTACGGTCAAACAAGAAAAAAGACAAATATTTTCTTTCCCCCAGCTGCAAATCTTTTTCATTCTTTTGCTGATGTCAGTCAAAATGAGTTTTGAATACGTTCGGTAGAAGGTGGAATATTCATATTTTTAAGCTCTCTTTCCAAAGCAGCTTCCCACAATTGAGTGAAAGATTTTTTTTTCTTTTTACCTCTGTGGCAAGTTGAAGTCAGAACCTGAGAAGCTGAGAGACCGTGCCCAGTGTGGGCTGTGCTGTATGATGAGCTATTTTTACCCCAGGCTTGCAGCCATCTGGTTTCCCTGCAAAGATGCCCGTTGGTATTTCTCAGTGCATGCAGCTGGTCACATGGGTTCTTTGCCCAAGTAAAGGCTGCTGACCCGGGGAGGAATGTGTCCACACTGCGGGCATCGCAGGACCTCGCCATGCGCTGAGCCCTGGCCTTCCTGCAGCTGAAAGCTGGAGTGAGTTCCCTCTTCCATGGGAGCTGACAGCAGCTGGGATTCTCAAGCCCCGTGTGAACCTGCAGGGACTGACCCAGACCTGTCACACGACCCCTCCACCTCTCGCTACTCTGCTTTGCCGGTGGGAGCAGTGGATCAGGTGAAGTTTAGGGAACTGAAGGCCTGGTCACAGCAAAACTATGCCGTGGGCCGGCGCCGTGGCTCACTAGGCTAATCCTCCGCCTAGCGGCGCCGGCACACCAGGTTCTAGTCCCAGTCGGGGCACTGGGTTTTGTCCCGGTTGCCCCTCTTCCAGGCCAGCTCTCTGCTGTGGCCAGGGAGTGCAGTGGAGGATGGCCCGAGTACTTGGGCCCTGCACCCCATGGGAGACCAGGAGAAGCACCTGGCTCCTGGCTCCTGCCATCGGATCAGCGCGGTGTGCCAGCCGTGGCGGCCATTGGAGGGTGAACCAACGACAAAAAGGAAGCGCTCTCTCTCTCACTGTCCACTCTGCCTGTCAAAAAAAAAACTATGCCGTGGACAGGCAGCTTTTTGTAAAAAAAAAAAAAAAATTAAAACAAAAAAGCATGGCCAAAGCTGACGCTGGGGAAGGGATCCATCGTCTGACCGCTCCATTAGCCTCCGCCCTCATGGTGGCCATCACAGCACCATCAGGAAAAGTGTCTCACCGTCCTGGACCCCTTTGCTTGTCGTCTTAAGGACTGGACCTGCAGGGCTACCAGTCGCCATTTGGAGAAGTGTCGGTTTCTTTACCTTATCAACGCCTTTCAACCCGGCGACTATTTATAGAGTGCCTGAACCAGCGCCCTCTGGCTTGGCAGGTGCCACAGATGGTGGCAGGCGGCCCAGCAGCTGCACTCTGTTCAGGGGTCCTTTTATTCCGCCGTCCTGATTTATGTGCTACAGGCCTTTGGGTGGCAGTGCCCACTGGAAAGAAAACTGCAGATAATTAAAATGGGATTATCCGAATGAAAGTAAGAGAAGTCCACAGACTTCAGAACCTTTCCGTGCATTCTCACACCCACTGACACACACAGTCCTCGGCGGTCATCTGTGTGACAGGTCGTCACAGCCAGGGAGCAGTGAGCGAGAGCAGTGAGTTCATGCACACATCGGAGACGTAGAGGGATGGGCGAGGAGACCTTTCTCTTTAAGGAAGTTCTCTCTCTTTCTCTAAGTGTATTTCTTTACTTGTATTTGAAAGGCAGAGTGGCAGGAAGGGAAGACACACACACACCCACACACACACACACCCACACACACACACTCACAGAAGGAGGGAGAGAGAGCTCGCACCTGCTGCTCACGCCCCAAATGCCCATACAGCCAGGGTTGTACCAGGAAACTCCAAGGGATGCACTCAGCAGAGCTCTGACATCGCACAAAATGCACCCAATATCTCTCCAAGTTTTTCAGGAAAGCAGTGTTGATCTTCCGTATCTCCACAGCTAAACACCGAAATGCCTCCAAAAACAATAGCTTACAGTCATAGTTCAGTGCAAACAAGGCATTTAAAACACGTTTCTATAAAGAGAGCTTATCTGCAGGGTTTCGGGTAATAGCTAAGCATTTTGGCTTGGACATGAGGCAGAGACAGGGTTGATTCCTAGCTCTGCCACATACTGATCATTTAAACTGGGGCGGGGCTGGCATTGTAGTGTGATAGGTTAAGCCGCTGTCTGCATCACCTTATGGGCACTGGTTCAAATTCCTGGTGGCTCCACTTCCAATCCAGCTCTCTGCTGTGGCCTGGGAAAGCAGCAGAGGATGGCCCAAGTCCTTGGGCCCCTGCACCCACGTGGGAGACCCAGATGAAGCTCCTGGCTCCTGGCTTCAGCTCGGCCCAGCCTTGGCTTTGCAGCAATTTGGGGAGTGAACCAGTGGATGGAAGGTCTCTCTCTCTCTAACTCTGCCTTTAAGAGTAAATGAATACATCTTTTCTTATTTTTTAAGATTTATTTATTTATCTGAGAGGGGGAGAGAGAGAAAGAGAAGGGGGGAGGGAGGGGAACAGAGAGAGAGAGAGGTCTTCCATCCGCTGATTCACTCCCCAAATGCCCACAATAGCCAGAACCAGGCTCAATCCAGGAACCCTGAACTCTACCCGCATCTCCCATGTGGATGGCAGGGTCCCAAATACTTGAGCCATCACCTGCTGCCTCCCAGGGAGTGCCTTAGCAGGAAGCTGGATCAGAAGCAGAGATGAGACAGCATCCCAGGCACTCAGATATGAGACGCAGGCATCCCAGAGTGGCTTAACCTGCTGCACCATGGTCCCTGCCCCCAATTATTTTACTTTGAAATAGTCTTCCTCCACCCTAATCTTCCTAAAGTACCATTTTCCTCAAAAACAAAAACAAAAAATCTTATAACAAGTCCTACTGGTTTTGGGGTCAGGTCCAAGTTTCTTGGCCCGGAAGTCTGGGTCTTTCCATGATTGTCCAATCCCTCCTCCCCTGCCGAAGAATTGTTTTATTCTGAGCTGACATCCCCGAGTGTGTACAAGCACACGGCTCATTTCTGCCTCAGAGATGTTCCTCTCCTCGTACCCCAGAATTCAGCACCCCTCCCCCCGTTAAGGTGCCTTCTCACCAGGTCAGACTTCTCTCCCTCAACTCATTTCTTGTCCGTTGCTCTGGGATCGTCTCCAGCGACACTGACTCCTGTGCATGGAGACACCGTGGGCGATTAGGAGACATGCATAAAGGCCCCCCACGCCCACCCCGTGCCTAAACACATTCCTGCCCTAAGCCATCCAGGGGACAGAAGAATACTTTGGAAAGATAAGCTGTGTATCTCTATACAACACTCTGCGCTTTGCATACTTAGCACCCCATCTGAATTTATACCCTGAATCTGTTTCATTGCAGCCATCTCTGCCTCCTGGCTCACCCTGGGGGCCCTCGTGTACACACTAACTACATTAACTTAAGATGTGAAATCTTAGGCCAGCACTGCGGTGTAGTGGGTAAACCTGCTGCTTGCAGTACGCGCATTCCACGTGGCACTGGTTCCCGTCCCAGCTGCTCCGCTTCCAATCCAGCTCTCTGCTGATGGCCTGAGAAAGCAGCGGAGGATGCCCCAAATGATTGGGCCCCTGCACCCTCGTGGGAGACCTAGGAGAAGCTCTTGGCTCCTGGCTGCGGATCATCCCAGCTCTGGCTGTTGACGCCATCTGGGGAGTGAACCAGCAGATGGAAGATACTCTCTCTAACTCTGCCTTTCAAATAAATAAATAAATCTTAAAAAAAAAAAAAAAAGAAGAAAAGAAAAGAAAGTGAACCAGCAGATGCAAGACTCTCTCTCTCTCTCTCCCTCTCCCTCGCCCTCTCCCCATCTCTCCACTGTAACTCTGCTTTTCAAATAAATAAATAAGTACATCTTTTTTAAAAACTATGCTGCTTGGGATGCCTGTACTTCATATCAGAATGTCTAGGTTCAGGTCCTGATTAATTTTATGATTCCAGCTTTCTGCTAATGCACACCCTGGGAGGCTGCAGGTGATGGCTCAAGTAGTTGGGACCCTGCCTCCTGTGTGGGAGACCCAGATGGAGTTCCTGGATTCTGGCTTCAGGGCTTTGACCTGGCTCGGTGCCAGCTACTGTGGGCATTTTGGAAGCAAACCAGAGGACGGAAAATCTCTCTGTCCCGGTCTCTCAAGTAAATGTTAAAACTTTCTTAGAGGGGCTGGTGCTGTGGCACAGTGGGTTAATGCCCTGGCCTGAAGCTCTGGCATCCCATATAGGTGCCGGTTCGAGACCCGGCTGCTCCACTTCCGATCCAGCTCTCTGCTGTGGCCTGGGAAAGCACTAGAGGAAGGCCCAAGTCCTTGGGCCCCTGCTCCCGTGTGGGAGACCCAGAAGAAGCTCCTGGCTCCTGGATCAGTGCAGCTCCGGCATTGCGGCCAATTGGGGAGTGAACCAGCAGATCATAGACCCCTCTTTCTTTTTCTGCCTCTCCTCTCTCTGTGTAACTCTGACTTTCATTTAAATAAATAAATCTTTCTTAAAAAAAAAAACTTTCTTAGAAAAAGAACCTAGGGGCACTTCAGCCGGGGAACCCCAGCTTGTGAAGTAGCCTGGCTTCTGGGGGCGCAGCCTGACGCACCGCACGCTGCTCCTGGCTGGGGCCCCCATGGTGAGTATCTCAGTGCAGTCTCTCCTTACCGGTGTCTGCAGCCGCTGTGAGCCACTGGCGCCTCTCCGGTTTCAGGCAGCGTCTGCTTTCCAGGTCAGCACCGATTAATTAACAGTGCTCTGTAGCAGAGTTTCCGGGGTGACCCAAGTAAGCCAAGGGAACCGTGCTGGCCTCGCCCCCAGGGAGCTCCACGTGGTGAGCACAAAAGGACTAGGCTTAATTGATTGTGAATTCCTATCCGCTCATCTCCAGCTCGAAGCGTATTTTTTTCCTCCAATTTTTCTCTGTGTCCGCTCTGCATGTAACATGCTTATCCTGTAGGACCCCAAAAGCGGTGTCCTCTTGTGACGACCCCAGAAACACAGACTCCGGACCAGACGATGCAATAGAACAGGAGGTAATTTATTTCATTTGTACAAATGGGCCCCCTACTGCTGCAAGCAGCAAGCAAGTGAGAGGAGCCCGGAGCAGCTATCTTACACAGCTTTTAAAGGGCAAAACCACAAAATTAACATATTATAGGCTGGCGTAAGTTCATTGGATAATTTTCAGTAGCGGGCCTTGTATGGCAGTCTGAAGTGCTAATGTCGGTGGAAAAGTACTAGGTCAAAGGGATACATTAGAGGGAGGGGGTTTTTAGGAGACAGGAATAGGTTGCTACGGGCCTTGCAGCTTTCTTTGTTAACCTTGAGCAAGCGTAGGGAAGGGGCTTATCTACAAGGCAGGTGTTCTGTGTATCTCTGGTTAGTAGCTGACTGCTTTCTCTGTGAACCGGTTTACTCCCCATTTCCCAAGGCCGTCTCTGGAACGGTTTGTCTCAGGAGCCCCATTTTTTTTTTTTTTTATGGTGGCTCTTGGCTCCTTTCAATCCCAAACCATATGTCTTAACAGGTGATGTTCTTTAGGTCTCTTCTTACATAATGAGTATGGCTAAAAAATGATGATGAGACCACTTTTTAGAAAAATATTTATTTATTTGAAAGGCAGAGAGAGAGGGAGAGCACCACAGGGAGAGATTCCACCCACTGGCTCACTCCCCAAATAGCCTCAACAGTCAGGGCTTGGCTAGGGCAAAGCCAGGAACCTGAACTCGGCCTGGGTCTCCCCCATGAGTGGCAGGGACCCAAGTGTCTGGGGCCATCATCTGCTGTCTCCCAGGCCCATTAGCAGAAAGCAGCATTGGAAACTTGGGGCAGCTGGGCCTTGAACCAGCACTCAGAGATGGGTGCAGATGTCCCAAGTGGTGGTTAACCTGCTGTGTCACATGCTTCCTTGGGACTGGGGTTGTGCGCTTTTTTTTTTGTACTATGCATAAATGTTTTCAGTCTATAATCATGCCAGAAAGATGTTTTGTCTTTTTTATGAAAGTTAAATTCAACTAAAAACATTATTTTCTCATCCCAAGTTCAAACACTACAGATATGAAGAGTGTTTTAAAATTACTCTGGACTACTTCAGATTTATAGCTTTCCAGACTCGGGAAATTGGAAAAAGACGATTATTTGGTTTCGATGAGAATCTAGGAGTTTTCTATATCTCTATATATCTATATCTATCTATCATCTTTCTTTGTACTTCAAACAATTCATAAGAAAAAGACTTAAAAGCATTTAGGCACAGAAACTTTTGAGATCCATGCATCTAAGGGGGTATTCAAAAAGTTCACGCAAATGAATATTATGAGAAAAGCAAGCCAGGGCAAGGGAGTTCATTGTCATGGATATGCAAATAGCCCCTAGTTCATTTCCCTGCTGCAAACAACAGATAGTGCCATTCCTGCACATGCGCACTTCATAGCATTCCGAGGGTCAGTCAACAGTAGTTGCAGGACTGGAACTGAGTGTGGTGATGGTGACAAAGCATTTGTGTGACGTGATGCGGCAGCAGGAAGTGCAGACCTCAAGCCAGATCCTGGGAAAGCAGGAGTGGCAGAAGCTGGGAGGAACTTGTCCCTACCAACAAAGCGCCACAGCCAACACAGCCAGACGCGAGCGTGTAGTCCCACCTGGTTGTGTTCATGAACTTGTAGCAAGGGAGAGTGTGCTAAGACACCACAGAGGCCCTCAGCAAACAAAGGAAGAGCAGAGTTATCTTAGGATTTGGGAGAGGGGGTGGGATTTGGGTGAGATTGGGAGGAAGCAATGCTGGGATGGACTCAGCAGAGTAAAGTTGTGCACAACACTTTCATAACATTTAGTAATTGATTGACGTGAGATTTGGCTTGAAAGATTCAGAGCCCATTTCCTTGGGAACTGTAGAGTTAGGATAAATGTGGCCTTCTGTGTCCCCAAATCCCTGACCTGAAATTCTGCACCTGGGCTGGACACCACGGCTCCTCCCTGTGTCTGGTGGCTCACGGGCTGCCAGTGGTCTAGGCAGTCAGAGGAGGCAGGTCCATTCGTAGGGATATTCAAATAACAACCTCTCTGACCATACGATTTTGGAGATCTTTTGGTGTCAGCCGACAAAAGCACTTTTTACAGAGTCATACTGGCAGGATGAAAAGGAAACCTCTGGTGGAGTCAGCAAGAGATGACAGATGTGACACTCTAAAGGTGGTTCCAGGGGTGGGCATGGTGCTAACAGCGGGTTAGGCTTCCAGAGATGGAAGCAAATCTTCAAAGGAAATTCAGTCACTCAGTGACTTAGAAAACAGTATTTATTTACTTAATTTATTTGAAAGGCAAAGAGACAGAGCTCTTTCATCTGTTGGTTCACTCCCCAGATGCTCACAACGGCCAGGCTGAAGCCAGGAGCCAGAAACTCCACCTGGGTCTCCCACGTGGGTGCTTGAGCCATCATTACTGCCTCCCAGGGTGCCAATTAACAGGAAGCTGGAATCGGGAGTGGAGCCAGGACTGGAACTCCACCAGGCACTCTGCACAGGATGTGGACATCCCAAATGGCATCTTAACCACTGTCCCACACACCCACACCCACTCCTCATTCAGTGACTTTTAAAAGTCCCTCACCGAAGATACGATCACAGAAGGGCTGAGGAAACTGGGTTTAAGAAAGGGTGCTGTGAGTCCAGCCTGCCCAGCTCCACCCAGAAATGCAAATCACCTAACTGGGAAAACATGTTGGATCATGGGAATACTCACCCCAACCAAGGAGAGACTGACGTTACAAGTCTAACCTCAGCCTATAGCCCATATTGTAGCAGTAGGCAGCTTCTAGTTGTCCTGTCTCCTACTCCATCATAGCGTGTTCAATAAGTCTAACTCTGCTCACTCTGACTTCTCTGATGAACTCTTCTGCACCTGTAATGCTGTCCTCAGTGGGTCGCTCTCTGGGACAATCCTCCTCAATCTCAGGGGGGAGGCAGGCAGGCATCAATAGGACCAGGAGGGGTGGTGGTGCTGTGGCATAGCAGGTAAGGCTGTTGCCTGCAGCGCCAGCATCCCGTATGGTCACTGGTTTGACTTCTGGGTGCTGCACTTCTGATCCAGCTCCCTGCTAATGTACCTGGGAAAGCAGCAGAGGATGGCCCCACTGCTTGGGCTCCTGCCACCCACATGGGAGACCCTTAGCTTCTGGCTTCAACCCAGCCCAGCTCTGTCTGTTACAGCCATTTTGGGAGTGAACCAGGGGGTGGAAGACCTCTCTCTTTCTCTCTCCCTCTCTGTAACTGCCTTTCAAATAAATACATCTTAAAACACACACACAGAGGAATAGGAGGGCAGTTGGATAAGTGAACTCTAGCATTTGGAGGGTCTGACCTTGACTGGACAAGGAGAGGGCCGAGAGGTGAAGACACTGGTTTGAGCAGTAGTCATGCAGAGGGTTGAAAGGCTGAGGACACTGGTTTGAGCAGCAGTGGGCGGGAGGGTGGCGAAAGGGAATATCTAAGACACGGAATCATCTGTGCCTCTGCAGATGGGGTAGAGTGTGGCTGGATATTCCCTGAGACCAGAAAAGACGCACTGGTTAGTAGCACTGGCCGCAAATGTCGAAATCCTGCCCCAGAGGAACACAGGGAGAGGGCACCGGGCCACGCCTCACCTCTCCACCAACAGAGCAATCTGCGTGAAGCAACAGCACCAGAAGCTGCAAGGCCTGGCCCAGACCCTGACAGGGACACTCAGATGTTCCAAGTGCAGGTCTCTAGGGACATCAGACATTCCCCCAGGAGCAGGGACGTGCAAGCTGTAGTCACTGGCCAGGCTCAGGAGGCCAACTGTCTTGGCCACAGCTCCAGGTGGCATGAACACGCTGTCCCTAGAGTCTTTTCCCCTCGCATTGCACAGGAGCTTGGAGGACATCTGAGGGGTGGGGGAGAGGAGGAGCCCTTTCTTCTTTATGGCCCAGGGAACGTTGGAATCGGGAGCCTGGCTGCAAAGTTGGGGTAGGCCTATGCTGCTTGAAGCGTTGATCACAGTCGTGACCTTTGAGTATAAATCGATGACCTTAAACACAGCGTGCGTCCTAAACTGACCAAAGG
Source organism: Oryctolagus cuniculus (assembly GCF_964237555.1). Taxonomy (NCBI): domain Eukaryota; kingdom Metazoa; phylum Chordata; class Mammalia; order Lagomorpha; family Leporidae; genus Oryctolagus; species Oryctolagus cuniculus. The sequence continues at coordinate 100,196,057 of NC_091444.1, read as the reverse complement.
ATCTTTATGGCCCGAGCGCCACCAGGAAAGTGAAGCGTTTGTCTAAGTTCATCAGGACGGGGCGCAGAGCTCCCCTGCCTGCTTCCCTCCCACTCGCCCTACTCTCTGGTCTCGTCTGAGCCAGGGACAGTGGGCTGCTCACTGGCACTCTCCAACGTGGCAAGTGCATTTGCTCTCTGCAATGAGTTGAGGTCAAGAGGTGCACTTCAGACAGGGACAAGGCAAGCCCAGGGAAGAGCCGTAGGGCAACGCCAAGCTGAAGCCAGCAGGGACAAGGGCAGTGGTCTGGGCGCCGAGTGGAGGAGACAGATTGCTGGTCACCACCATGACCTTTGGCCTCAGTGCCTGGGTCTTGATTTGACTGTAAAAAGCGGTGAAGGCTTCCACAGAGCAGGATATGAAGTCCTATTCAATGGGGACTGAAAAGTCGGGGCACAATGTGTGCCTATCCGGTAAAGTGCCCTTGCCTCTTCTCCAGGGAATCCCTGCCCCCTGGTGGGGACAGAGCCTGGCAGCTATGCCCCGCCCCCTGCACCCCATCCCTCATCATGGGTGATGGGGTGGGGGCAGCTGAACCAACTGTATTTTCTCTCCATAGAATCTGGGATTAGGGGGGCCAGCACTGTGGCATGGTAGGTTAAGCCTCTGCCTGTGGTGCTGGCATCCCATATGAGCACTGGTTCAAGTCCTGACTGCTCCACTTCAGACCCAGCTTCCTGCTAATGGCCTGGGAAAAGCAGTGGAAGGTGGCCCAAGTGCTTGGGCCCTTGCACTTGCATGGCAGACCCAGAAGAAGCTCCTAGCCCCTGGCTTCAGATTGGCGCAGCTCCGGCTGCTGCAGTCATTTGGGGAGTGAACCAGTGGATGGAAGACCTCTCTCTTGGTCTCTCTCTCTCTCCCTCCCTCTCTCTCTCTCTTTCTCTCTCTCTCTCTGTCTGTAACTCTGCCTCTCAAACAAATAAATCTTAAAAAGAAAAAGAACCTGGGATTAGGTCAAGGATATGGGAAGCTCTGTCACACAGACATAGGGGTCATGAAAACTTGTTTATTTTTAAGATTTATTTATTTATTTGAAAGGCAGAGAGAGAGAGAGAGAGAGAGAGAGAGAGAGAGAGAGAGAGAGAGATGGATCTTCCATCTGCAGGTTCACTCCCCAAATTCCTGCAACAGCCACGGCCAAAGCCAGAAGTCAGAAACTCCATCTGGGTCTCTCACGTGGGAGGCAGGGACTCACATACTTGGGCCGTCCTCTGTTGCCTCCCAGGTGCATTAGCAGAGAGCTGGATGAGAAGCAGAGCAGCTGGGACTCGAAAAATGGGAGGCGGTATTGCAAGCTGTGGCTTAAGTCGCTGTGCCACAAGCCAGCCCAGACAGTGAGACTTCAGAGCAGAAACGTAGACAGTACACCAGGTTTGGAGACACACAGAACCCAGCTGAGGCTGCCTCATGGTTTAGCAGGTCCCGGCTCCCGGCCTACCTGAGGACAGACTTACTATTTGTCGTTGCAACTTTTGGCTTGCCTGCGATTATCAGCTGGGCAGGCTGAGATACTTGGACACACCCTGGCTTCCAGCATTTTGTCTTTGTGGCCCTGCCACAGGACCTTCTCAGTGTCTGCTAGTGTTGGAAGGTCAACTGATGAAGATGCAGAAAGCTATGCCAGAGAGGAGAAGACAAGGCTAAACAGAGAGTCGATCTCTCTTCCAGGGGCTTCTGCCCACGTGGGAGACCCGCACTGCAGGCAGCAGTTTCACCCACCACGCCACAGCGCTGGCCCCACACATCACTTTCTTCCTGCCTCCGTTTCCCTGTGCCCTGCAGCTTTGTCAAGCTGGTGTTTCCGTGTTGAGGTGGCATTTCACATCTCTTTTCTCCCTGAAGTGTTTTGGAAGTCTGTTTCCGTTCTTCCGGTTGCTTTTTTCTCCTCTCCTTTGTCCTCTCCGCTCTGTGAGTTTATCTGTTTCCCAGTTCCAATCTGTCTCCTCACAAGCACAGCTTCAAGTCTGTCTTGTTTAAGGCTGCACTCTGAGTGCTTAGTATCAGGTGATCGATACGGGTTGCATGTTTGACAAGTAAATGAATAATCTCAGAGATAAATGATTTTATCCCAAAGAAAGGATGTTAATGGTGGAATTTCAGGCAATGTTATAGAAAAAAAAAACTCTTGGGTGGTATTCTTTTGAATTTGTTCATAGTAGGCAATGCTAAATTCTTCCTTTCCCCACTTTGTACATAATTTTAAAAATATTTGGATATTAACTCTAATTCACCTGCTCAGATTTCTTTTTTTTTTTTTTAGATTTATTTATTAATTTGAAAGGCAAAGTTACAGAGAAGCAGAGAGAGCAAGAGGTCTTCCATCTGCTGGTTTACTCCCCAGATGGATGCAAGGGTCGGATATGCGCTGACCTGAAGCCAAGAGCCAGGGCCAGGAGCTTCTTCCGGGTCTCCCATCCAGGTGCAGGGGCCCAAGGACTTGGGCCATCTTCTACTGCCTTCCCAGGCCATAGCAGAGTTGGATCGGAAGTGAAGCAGCTGGGCCTGGAACCAGCGTCCACATGGGATGCCGGCAGTGCAGGTGGCAACTTCATCTGCTATGCCACAGAGCCAGCCCCTGGAGTTCCTGTTCTAATACAAATTTTTGAGCTACTGTTTAGGTTTCTGTTTAAGAGTTTTTTTTTTTTTTTTTAAGTTCATTGTTAGGTACTAAGGTCATTTTTTTTTTCCAAAGAGCTTTACTTTATTCTCAGGAATTAAGAGGAAATAAAAAAATTTGTCCTGTTTTTTGACTCAGCTTCTGTGGTCTTTGTTTTTTGAGAGGCAGAGAGACAAAGAGCTCCCATCCTCTTCTCTCCCCAAATGCCCATTAACAGCCAGGCTGTGGGTGGCAGGCACCCAACGACTTGGGCCGGCACTGCTGCCTCCCAGAACCTGCACCAGCAGAAAGCTGGGATAGGGAGTGGAGCTGGGACTTGGACCGAGGTAGCGGATGTGAGTGTCCACACGGGGCCAAACACTTGCCCCCGGAATGTGCTTTTGATGCTCCTCAGCTAACAGGGGTGTCTGGAAGTCAGGCAGGGCTGGTTTTCCAGAGGTCAGAGCTGGGACTGGAAGCCGGGCACTTTGGCAAGGGAGGCAGGCATTGTCACTGCCGGGCCGGCTGCTGGCCCCCAGCCTCACTTGGTGTAGATGTCAACCGCAGATTCCTCTCTTTTCCCTAGGCTTGATTTTCGTCAACCGCCTGTTTCTTTCCCCCTTCACTATTATGCAATTCCCAGAGTTGTTGGGGGAGGTGCCTGGCTTAGAACTCCAAGGCAGCTGGAGAGAGTGAGGGCAGGTGGGGTTGGAGAGCTCAGATGAGTGTAATTATGGGCCATTGATACTGGCCGTTTGGTTTCCAAAGTCTGTTGTCACGTTTTTGTTTTAATACATTATTTCTCCTGCTTAGCACTATTCAGAAAAAAACCCTTTTTTTGGATGCTTGTATTTATTTGAAAGGCAGTGTGGGGGAGGAGGGGAGAGAGAGGGAGGAGGGAGAGGCAGAGAGAGAGAAAGGGAGAGGGAGAATGAATCACATATCTGCTGGTTCACTCCCCCCAGATGCCCACAATGACCAGGGCTGGGCCGTGGGGTGACCAGGAGCCAGAAATCCCATCCAGGTCTCCCCCATGGGTGGCAGGGGCCCAAGCACCTGGGCCACCCTCTGCTGCCTCCCAGGTGCACAGGGGCTGGTAAAGGCTGTCACTTTCTTGTCTTCCTTGTAATTTCCGGCTTCAGCTGAGCTTCCCGATTTGTATCTGCGGAATTTCTTTCTGCAGCTTGACTTCTTCCTGGCAGGTTTTTTTTTCGCGGCCTTTGCAGGCTTTTGCTCTCCTTGGCTCACATTTGCAGGGCTTTTCAAGGGGCCGAAGGGGTTGACTGTTCATGGTTTTTGGTGGCCCCCAGGTGTCCAGCACGTTGACTGTTACTGTACTGAGGAGGAACCCGTCCCCTGGAGACCCTCCTCCCAATTTTTAACATTTTTTAATTAAAAAAAAGTTTTTTTTTTTACCATTCTCTATGTCTTACAAATTTTTTTTTACCGTTCTCTATACTTACTCATTTTTCTATTTGTTTTTACTATTCTCTATACTTCTCTAATTTTTTTTTTTCTGATTACGAAGAGATGCAGGCTCACTAAGGATCTAAGCAGCCACGTCACCTATCTCACCTGGGTGACAACACCTGCAAGGCTGCGAAGCCTCGGGCGGCGTTTCCAACAACGCCATTCTCCGCGTTCACACGCAGCTCTACGGCCAGCGGGCGAGCGAAGCTGGGGGGTCCTGGGCTCCCCCAGACAAGCAGCGCACCCCACAAAGGCCCGGGAACCTGCGGGAAGAGAACCGGGCGGCCGGGGGGCGGAGTTAGCGCTGACTGCGGCTGGGAGGGCGGAGCCTCACCGCCGTCACCAATCAGGGCTCCGCTTTGTTTTCTCCGCCCGGCCAATGAGGGAGTTCCACCGGAGGGGCTGTCTGCGAATTTGAGACGCCCACCGTGGCCGCAGCCTATCAGCAGGCGCCTCTGACGTAGCGTCCGCGAGGCTCCCGCCCCCCGCGGGCGGCTGCGGCCACGCCCCCGCGGCCTCGGCACCGCCCCCCCGAGGGAGGGGGCCCAGGCGGTTCCTCCCCGGGCTGGAGGTGGGGGCCGCCGGGCTGCCGCCGGGCTCCAACGTCTGCGCCCGCCGCGGAGTCGCCGAGCCCGCGGGCTGCTGATTGTTCCCTTTGGCGGCGCCTCCGGAGCTGCGGGACCCGGGGACTCGCAGCGGCCGGAGCGAGCGCGCTCCCCCACAGACCACCGCCCGCCGGGAGCCAGGTACTTGGGGGGCGCGCGAAGCCGAGGCGCGGGGTCGGCGCCCGGGTTTGCAAGGTCGGCGGCGGCCGGGCCGAGCGGGGCGGCGGGGCCCCTCGCCCTCCGGGAGCCTCTCCCGGCGCCGGCACCTTGCGCGGCGGTGGGGGTGGGGTGGCGCGCGTGCAGGTGCGGGGCTCCGCGGGACGCGGGCGCGGGCTCCCGGCGGGTGGGAGAGCCGGGAGCCGGGAGCGGGGAGCCGGGGAGCCGGGTGCGGTGTGTGTGTGCGCCTATTTCTTCCCCGCCTCGGGTCGTGTTGAGGCGCCCTGCGGCGTGCGGGGTGCTCGCTGACGTCTTCCACTCGTGCGCTGCGGTTAGAAACTCAAAGCGGCCTTTCCCGCGAGCTGGCCCGGGGGCTTCCCCCGGCGTGGACCCCCGTGGCGTGGCTCGCCTGTGGGTGGGCGGGGCGTGGGCGCCGCCCCGGGGGACACCTGGCCCTCCCCGGGTGTGCCCGGGTACACCTGCGCCCAGGTACACCTGCCACCCGGGCGGCGATACTTTGCCCGTGGTGGAGTATCAGCGAGTTTGCCTCACGGAGGGAGAAGCCCCACGCGCAGGGTGTCTGCAGCGGTGGCCCCCGGGGAGAGACAGCGTGCCGTCCACGCGGGTTCACTTGGGTCCCGCGAACTGCGTGTCCCTGGAGGGCGTCTCCCGGAGACGCTCAGGGCTGTGCGCTCCTGGTGAGGCCCATTTCACAGCTGACAGCTCCGCAGGCCTCGGATTCCCGCCCTGTTTGACCCCTGAGCGCCTTTAATCCCAGGGCTGGGCCAGGGTTCCCACAGCCCAGCTGAGCTCCTACAGCCAGGTCTGATCACGTGGGTCCAGGTGATTTGCAAGTAAAGAAATCCTGGTTCTTAGGGCTTGTTCCCTTGTCTCTCCCCCCACCCCCGCCACCCCACCCGCAGTTTGCTAAGATGTTTGGAATTTCACCAGAAAGGTAATTTTCCACACAGGCAAAAAGAATCCAAACCAAACACAACTTAGTGTTCTTGTGTGCAAATCTGTGTTTTAAATTTTGGGAAGTTTACGTGGTCTGGCTTCTGAATTGACTTGAAATAGTATGGTAAACGCGGATGGAGCCTACTGCACTTTGACTTCTGGCTTTGGTGTGCGAAGTCTCGATGTTTGTAGAGGGCGGAAAGAATAATTTCCTAATTGGAATAACTCAAGGGTGTGTGGGGGTCAGGGTGGAGCTGGCGTCCACGCTGGGGTGATGTCAAGGTTTCGGAAGCTCCAGGGTACTGCTGGGTTATCCGCCCACTAATGTGATTAGTTATAGGAACAAGGGCGTGCCTTGTGGATGACTGGATGGGAACTCCACTGAGGGGGAAGCAGTCCCTAGTTTGCCCCCAACCCGTGCAGTCTGTTATGTGTTGCACGCACATTTTGGCATAACTTCCGCAGGCCTGTGGGTGTAGCTCTGCCTTGATTTCCCTGCTGGCTTATTTATGCTTGGTCGCCTTTTCCTTAACGTTTTACTCTCCTGTCAAGTTAAAGCTGCCAGCGCCCAAGCACACATTTCCATTAAGAATCCTGCCGCGTCTGTTAAAGGAAACAGTTCTTCTCCTGGTGACTCCAGCCTGGTCATCCAGTTTCTGTTGGTGAAGTACTTGCCTGGATTCTTGCCTCACAGCCCCCAGATGCTCCCTGATTTTCAAGGATTCTGATTTGTTTCTTCTCCCTCTTTGCCCTCCCTCCCCCTCCCTCCCCCCCTGTCTCCATTAAAATTAATCAATCACAACATGACTTGGCTTCCATTAGAGGGTGCACTGGATGCTGCTAATTGGAGATTTCAGATAGTTTTTTTTTCCCCTCTTTTTCAAGATTTTATTTATTTATTTGAAAGAGAGAGAGAGATTGAAGGAAGCTTCTCCTGCTGGTTCACTCCCCAAGTGGCTGCAACAGCCAGGACTGAGCCAGTCTGAAGCCAGGAGCTTCTTCCAGGTCTCCCACATGGGTGCAAGGGCCCAAGCACCTGGGCCGTCTTCCACTGCTTTCCCAGGCCACAGCAGAGAGCTGGATCGGAAGTGGAGCAGCTGGAACCGGCGCCCATATGGGATTCACCCGCTATGCCACAGCACCGGCCCCCAAGACGATTCTTTTTCTTATAAACATCTCATGGTCAGAGATGCAGACATACTGCAACATATCTGTCATCACTGCACTCAGAATTGCCATGAGTACCTTTGTCCCTTCAGGGGATTTTCTGAAATGAGATGATGTGGAAGGAACAAGTAGCTTAACTTAAAGTAAAGGAAATTGTTAGTAATTTCAGAAAAAGCCCCTGCTAAAAAGCTCTTTAGTTCTCCCTGTGGGTCAGGAACCCAGATCAGAATGTAGATTTATTTGTCTTTATTATGCATTCTTATATATTTTTAAATGGATTGTGTTTTATTTAAATCTACATTTTTAAGGATTTATTTATTTGAAAGAGTGATGGGGTGGGGGAAGACAGAGTGAGACAATTTTTTTTTAAAGGTTTATTTATTTACTTGAAAGTCAGTTACACAGAGAGAAGGAGAGCAGAGAGGCAGAGAGAGAGAGGTCTTCCATCCGCTGGTTTACTCCCCAATTGGCTGCAACAGCTGGAGCTGCGCTGATCCAAAGCCAGGAGCTAGGAGCTTCTTCCAGGTCTCCCATCCAGGTGCAGGGGCCCAAGGACTTGGGCCATCTTCTGCTGCTTTCCCAGGCCACAGCAGAGAGCTGGATTGGAAGTGGAGCAGCCAGGACTCAAACCAGCGCCCATATGAGATGCCGGCCCTGCAGGCAGCGGCTTTACCCACTACGCCACAGCGCCGACCCTGAGACAGATCTTCTGTCTGCTGGTTCCCTCCCCAAATGGCAACAACTGCGACTGGGCCAGGCTGAAGCCAGAAGTCAGGAACTCCATCCCATGTGAGTGGCAGGGACACAGCACTTCGGCCATCCTCTGCTGCATTCTCTGGTGTCTTACTAGGGAGCTGGATTGGAAGTGGAGCTGCTGGGCCTTGCACACTGGGCTCTGATATGGGATGTTTACTGGGTTACAACACCTGGCACTTGTAGGTTAAATCTTAGGTGCATTGGGACAGAGCTCTGGGGACACTTTGCTTTCTTAGATGACTGATTCAAGTGGCAAAGTGGGTGTATAGTGAGATTATTTGATACCTACTAGGAACGGATGCAGAAGTGAAAATTTACTTTTCTAGGCATGTAAAACTTTCTTGAACTTTCATTTGATAAATATATTTTTTCATTATAATATGTTTTTTGAGGATTTACTTATTTATTTGAAAAGCATGTTACAGAGAGAGAGAGGCACAAACGCAAGAGAAATCTTCTATCCATAGGTTCACTCCCCAGATGGACGTAATGACTGAGTTTGTGCCAGGCCAAAGCCAGGAGCCTGGAACTCCATCCGGGTCTCCCATGTGAGTGGCAGGAGGATAAGCACTTGGGCCATCATCTGTTCTTTTCTCAGGCACATTAGCAGGGAGCTAGATTGGAAGCGCACCAGCCGGGACTCAAATCGGTGACCCTGGTACTCATATGGAATACTGGCATCGCAGGCGGTGGCTTAACCTGCTGTGCCACAGTGCTGTCCCCACTGTAATCATATTAATAAGCGGCTTGCTTAACTTAATAAAAGAGAAGGGAAGTGTTCGTCTCTCTGGCTGCTGATAGGAGCCCGTCAGGCCAGGCTGGTGACAGAATGAATAGGAAACAGCTGTTGCTTTGATAAAAAGCCATATACATCCATTTTCAGTACGGACACGGCAATGCTCAAGCCGCGGGAGGACCCTCGGGGATGGCTGCATTTTGTGAGGTGTTCCAAGAGCACACTGGATCAGAGCTGAAGCCAGGCGAGCTCATTCGGTGGTTGGCGCGTGTTTATTTCCTTAGCCCTGACACCAGGCTGGGGAGGAGAGTCCTGGTAATGTTTCTTAGAAGTGCGCCTGGTTCCAGGGTGCTGGCGACGTGCCAGGGGGAATTGGAAGCAGGCTGCGTCTTCCAGTGAGGTGCTTCTTGGCCATGTGGCCAGGCCGAGGTGGGGCACGGAAAGGCTGGTGGTCGTGAATAGCTGGACGTGTGACAAAGCCACCCTCAAGCCAGCTTCTCTCTGAAGACTTCATGCTGGTCCAGAAGCATCTTAAGTCAGGTTTCTTTAATTTAGAGGTCTGTTCTATTTATTTGGAGGTCAGAGTTAGAGGGAGAGATGGAGAGAGTGAGTGAGTTATCTTCCATCCGCTGCATCGCTCCAGCCAGGAACTCCATCTGGCTCTCCTACGTGGGTGGCTGGGCCATCTCCTGTTTTCCCAGGCGCATCAGCAGGGAGCCGGATCCTCTAAGGAGCAGCCAGGACTTGCAGGCAGTGGATGCCTGGGTTTATAACACGCCTGTGGTCCAGCCTGGGGCTGGGTACTCTTCAGTCTTCAGAGGTGCAGTTTCCTCTCTTGAAGAAAGTAGAATCCTGGCCGGCGCCGTGGCTCACTTGGCTAATCCTCTGCCTGTGGCACCGGCACTCCGGGTTCTAGTCCCTGTTGGGGCACTGGTTCTGTCCCGGTTGCCCCTCCTCCAGGCCAGCTCTCTGCTGTGGCCCGGGAGAGCAGTGGAGGATGGCCCAAGTGCTTGGGCCCTGCACCCCATGGGAGACCAGGATAAGTACCTGGCTCCTGGCTTTGGATCGGTGCAGTGCCGGCCGTAGCTGCCACTTGGGGGATGAACCAACGGCAAAGGAAGACCTTTCTCTCTGTCTCTCTCTCTCTCTTACTGTCTAACTCTGCCTGTCAAAAAAACAAAAAAAGTAGAATCCTGAGCTCTATAAAACGAATGAGCAGTGTGCAGGTGAGTCGGACTTTCAAGTGTTCTCTGGTTTCCAGTATGTTCTCGAATTGCGGTTTGGGCTGGAGTGCACTTTGGTTTCTCAGCATCTTTGTCTTCCCCCACCCCTTTGAAAAAGCCCCTTTTAGGAATAGATCCACTGTAATCCACACAGGTCACTGGGCCTGGGGAGAGTGGGCTTGTTGTCTCGACACTTGGAAATGGCAAGGACCGGGTAGGAGGCTACAATATGCAGGTATAGGTGAATGGCAGGGATATTCCGGGTGCCTTTTCCTGTAGTGCATCTGGTCAACCCTCCATCTCTTTGCTTCTGCTACAGTAACAAAGTGGCATCTGTACTGACCAGATTTCCTCCTACCTGATAATAACTGTGCGTACACCTTGGAATTAGTTACCATGAATCATATAGAGAGGATTTGAAGAAGGAACATGTGCATCCGGTTCCATGAAGATCCTGTGCCACTTTATATAAGGGACGGGACATCCATGGATGTTGGCGTGGGGTGTGTGTGGAAGATTCTGGATCCAGTCTCCCATGGACACTGCGGGATGACTGTGTCGGAGCAGCCTCTGATGTGTCCTCACGTGCTGCTTAGCATGACTCATGATAACAAGGCTCTCTTTGAAAGATGGTTCACCTCTGTGTGTATTCAAAAGCGGTTCGAGTCCTGAGACTGAAACATTCCGGAGCGCTTTCACTTCTTTTTTGGCAATGGAAGTTTGCTGAAGGGCTGTAAGAATTTGGAGTCGAGCCCGGGGTTAAAAAGGATTATGGCATCACAGCCTGAGATCTGTCAAGCTCCTCTGGAGATCCTCAAACTATTTGTTTGCCCCTTCCTAATATGGCTCTGATTTTGCTTCCCAGGAGTCGGCGGGTCGGCCCTGACCTCCACGCTCCTTGCCATTTCTTTTTTCTTTTCTTTTCTTTTTTTTTTTTTTTTTTTTTTGACAGGCAGAGTGGACAGTGAGAGAGAGAGACAGAGAGAAAGGTCTTCCTTTGCCGTTGGTTCACCCTCCAATGGCCGCCGCGGCCGGCGCGCTGCAGCCGGTGCACTGCACTGATCCGATGGCAGGAGCCAGGAGCCAGGTGCTTCTCCTGGTCTCCCATGGGGTGCAGTGCCCAAGCACCTGGGCCATCCTCCACTGCACTCCCTGGCCACAACAGAGAGCTGGCCTGGAAGAGGGGCAACCAGGACAGAATCCGGCGCCCCAACCGGGACTAGAACCCGGTGTGCCGGCACCTCTAGGCGGAGGATTAGCCTAGTGAGCCGCGGCGCCGGCCGCTCCTTGCCATTTCTGAGTTTGATTCAGCACCCAGGAAGGGCCTGTGATGGCACACTGGTTAGGTGGTGTGCTCAGGGTGCAGGCCGGGCATTAGGGCAGGTGTGGGGCAGAAGTTGGTGGGCTGCGGGTAGTGAGGCAGTAAATTCGCATCACTTAGATTTGCATGCAGTCATTTTAAATAGGATAGCAATGTTACATCTTGGGATTTTCAAAATGGGAATCCTTTGGCCCTTAACATTCAGCTTGGTATGAAGAACTGAGACCCCCTGGTTCTGGAACATTCGCATGGAGGACTGTGCAAGCTGGGTTCCTGGGTGTCTGACAGCAGATCTAGGTGGGTCCTGACAGTTTGCAATTTCTACTGCCTTCCAAGGTCATGGTGGTGCTACAAGTTCAGGGACCACGCTGAGTAGAATAGGGGAGAGCTCCCAGAAGTTTGTGAAAAAACTAGGCATGGATTTCAAAAATGTTTTGCCCCAAAATAAACATACCTTTTCCTTCCATCTTCCATGAACTTTGTGTAGTACCTGAGTCTGAGTGGTTGATGTCAGATTTGAACTTGAAACATCAGGGTCTGAATCCCTGCTCTCTCACTGACCTGTTCTTTAAGTGAGTTTTTTTTTTTTTTTTAATTATTGATTTATTTGAGAGGCAGAGTTAGAGAGAGAGATTGATCTTCCATCCATTAGTTCACTCCCCAAATGGCCAAAACGGCCAAGGCTGGGCCAGACCTAAGCCAGGAGCCAGGAGCTTGAGCCATCTTCTGCTGCTTTTCCCAGGGGCCATTAGCAGGGAGCTGGATTGGAAGTACAGCAGCCAGGACTCAAACTGGTGTCCATATGGGATGCCCATGCTGCAAGCAGCAACTTAACCTACTGCGCCACAGTGCCAGCCCTACTTAGGCAAGTTTGTTAGCCTCTGTTTTCACCTCAAGGCAAACATGTTGTATTATGTTGTGTGTTGACTGAGCTCAAAGGTGTAAGAACATTGGCTGGTAGGCACCCAGTAGTATATGAAATAAGTAGAAATCTGAGTTTTATAAAATTGAGTTGAGATCTTTATGTTAATCCTCATTTCCTAGCTCTGTGCTGGGGAGGGCAGGGGGCAATGCAAGTGCTCAATTACAATGTAATGAGTGAAAGAAGAGTTTCTGAATCTTTTCCAGAAACATTTAAAAAATTTATTGTATAATATATTTTTAATTTATGTATTTCCAACTTTTGAAAGGCAATGAGATGGAGAGAGAATAGGGAAACAGACACAGAGAGAGAGAGGGAGAGACAGAGGGAGAAAGAAAGATCTTCTGTCTAGTGGTTCTCTCCAACTGGCTGCAACAGCCGGTGACAGGCGAGGCTGAAGTCAGGAGCCCAGAACTCCATCTCAGTCTCCCAGACACACAGCAGGGGTCCCAAGTGCTTGAGTCGTCATCTTTTGCCTCTCAGGGTGTGCACATTAGTTAGCAAGCTCGATCGACAGTGGAGTAGATGGGACTCGAACCGGGTACCTGGACATGGATGCGGGCGTCCGGAGCAAGACTCAAGCCACTGCACCAAACCCTGGTTCCCCTAGATGGAGAATTTTGCTGTTGGGGGTATGCTTCCATTCCCCCTTCTCCAAAACACACACACGTGGAAAAGGTGGACTGGTTGGGTCAAAGCATGCTGGACCCTCATGCTAATCCTCGTAGTCGGCTCTTTGTTGTTCCTGCGAGTTAAATTACAGGAAGTGTCCGAGAGTCGTCCTCATGACAGTCTTGACCCCGTCCTTGGTGACCTTGAAGGCAGACAGTCCTTGGAGCTCCCTCCTGCCTGAGTGCTGAATGCCCGATTCATTTCCTTCCTTCCTTCCTTCCTTCCTTCCTTCCTTCCTTCCTTCCTTCCTTCCTTCCTTCCTTCCTTCCTTCCTTTCTTTCTTTCTTTCTTTCTCAGGCAGAGTGAGAGAGAGAGAGAAAGATCTTCCTTTTTCCGTTGGTTCACCCCTCAAGTGGCCGCAACGGCCGGTGCATTGTGGCCGGCACGCTGTGCCAATCCGAAGCCAGGAGCCAGGTGCTTCTCCTGGTCTCCCATGCTGGTGCAGGGCCCAAGAACCTGGGCCATCCTCCACTGCACTCCCGGGCCACAGCAGAGAGCTGGACTGGAAGAGGAGCAGCTGGGACAGAATCCGGTGCCCCAACTGGGACTAGAACCCGGGGTGCCTGCGCCAGAGGCGGAGGATTAGCCTAGTGAGCCGCAGCACCGGCTCTGATTCATTCTCTTTCTGCAGATCCCCGGGAGCCCACCCCTCTTAGCATTGTTCTCTGCAATCACTGATTTTATCTGCTTTGTATCACATTCTTATCATGATGTTACTTGTTGCCTTTTTATGGTTTCCCTCACTATGGGGGGGGGGGGCTTGACCTTTGCTATTGGTGCTTAGCAGGGGCACACGATACTGGTAAGTCAGGTTCATCAGAGGGAGGTGCGATGTGGAGTCATCTCCTTCTGTCATTCCCCAGAACACACCCCTGTTGTGGCTCTGTGCACAGTCTCTGCTTTATTTCACTGTGTTTGTCCCCATCCTCACCTGTCCCCATGCCTATCTGTCACGTGTATGCATCATTGCATTACGCGCGCCAGATGGTTACCGGAATGTCTGTCCTGGGTTACACTCTCTCCAGCTGCTGTCTGCCACAGTGTCCTTGCTGGCACTCGTGACTTTATAATTTTTTCCGATCTGATGCAACAGGTGGAGCTGTTCTTGTTTGCAGGTCTCTGATTGCTAACGTGGCTGGGTAACTTAGCACTTGCTGATTAGCCTTGTGGGTCTCCCCTTTTGTGCCCTGGGCATTTAGATATTCTTGGCCTCGTCTATAATTTATCAGGTTGCCTAGCTGCCTCTTCCTTTTCTGCCCTAAGATACAGGAGATGTTTGGTATTTTCTAGATGTTAGTCTAATTTTAGCTGTTGCAAATATCTTATTTTTTTTTATTTGACAGATAGAGTTATAGACAGAGAGAGACAGAGAAAAGGTCTTCTTTCCGTTGGTTCAGTCCCCAAATGGCTGCCATGGCCGGCGCTGCATTGACCTGAAGCCAGGAGCTGGGTACTTCCTCCTGGTCTCCCATGCGGGTGCAGGGGCCCAAGCACCTGGGCCATCCTCTACTGCCTTCCTGGGCCACAGCAGAGACTGGACTGGAAGAGGAGCAGCCGGGACAGAACCCGGTGCCCATATGGGATGCCGGCACCGCAGGCAGAGGATTAACCAAGTGAGCCATGGCGCCAGCCCCGAGGAAATACTTTTCTACTCCTGGTTAACAAATGGATGTTTCAACATTTTCTTTACTGAATAACCTAGTGGTATGAATTGCTGCCTCTATTACATATCAAGGTATATCCCCATCCGTGATGTATTCTGATCAGTTTATTCTGTTGTAAATCCACAGTGCTTTTTGTTTTTAATGTTTATGTATTACTTTTTTTTCTAAAGATTTATTTTATTTATTTGAAAGACAGTTAGAGAGGTAGAGCCAGAGAGAAAGAGATCTATCTGCTGGTTCACTCCCTGAATGACTGCAACAGCTGCAGCTGAGCTGATCCAAAGCCAGGAGCCAGGAGCTTCCTCCAGGTCTCCTACACGGGTGTAGGGGCCCAAGGACTTGGGCCATCTTCTACTGCTTTCCCATGCCATAGCAGAGAGCTGGATAGGAAGTAGAGCAGCCGGGACTTGAACCAGCACACATATGGGATGCATTTCCCAACCAGCTGCCCTGGCTTTTTAGAAGTAAATCTCGAGGGACCTGTTGCAGGGTACTGGAAGGCTGCCGCTCTGCCCTCCGTGGCCCTGCTGAAATGAACTCACTGTCCACCTCCATGGCCATGCACGGCGTGGGAAACCAGGGAAGAGTGGAGGGGAGGGGCGGGGGCTTCTGGAGGCCACTGCACAGGGGGAGTAACTGGGTTTTAGGGAAACTGAGTGAGCCCAAAGCACAGACAACAGCTTCTCAGATTTTCCTGGGAGTTGAAGGACAGACAGTAGCGTGGGACAGAGTCTCATTGAGGTGTGGTGCCATTGCTCAGTCTTCCCTCCCGTGATATGGGTGCAATCCCTGGCCATTGAGATGTCAGGTCGGAGGAAGCCCGAGACACCTGCGTTCCTTGTGGAAGAGCTTCCTTCCATCACTCAAGGGGGCTTCGAGAGGGGGCTCCTGCCTGCACCTGGGGGAGAAGGCAGGGGGTGTCGGGGGAGGTTAGAGTGACCTGGATTCTCAGACAGTCTCTGAGGCCTTCCCGTGTTCTGGAATCCACGGTGCTCGGCCGCCAAAGCACCACACTTCGGGGTGTCGTTTTCTGAGCCCTGACACTACCAGTATAAGGAGAAAAAAGTAGCTTAGTGCATTGGGAATTTAAAACAATGGTAGAGGAGCTGGCGTTGTGGTGCAGTGGGTTAGCCACCACTCACAATGCTGTCTTCCCAGATGCCAGTGCCTGTTGGAGTCCTGGCTGCACTCTTCCAGCCCAGCTGCCTGCTAATGTCCCTGGGAAAGCAGGGGACGATGGCCCAAGCACTCAGGCCCCTGCTACCCATTGAGAGCCCAGGTGAAGCTCCTGGCTGTTGGCTTCAACCTGTTGCGGCCATTTGGGGAGTCAATAAACACATGCAAGATCTTTCTCTCTCTCTACCTTTCCACCTTTCCACCTTTCTCTCTCTCTCTCCTTACCTGTGTCTTTCCCTCTCTCTGTTTCTCTGCCTTTCAAATAAATAAATATCTTTAACTATATATATATATATATGAAAAATAGTGGGAACATCTTAGGGTTGTTAAAGGATTTGGAATTTTTCTGAACTAAAACTATTTTTTGTGCCTTTAGAGTCATGTATATATGGCATAGAATTATCCTTTTAAATGTTTTGACTTCTGAGAGCAGATTTGAAAAGGTGTAAGGCCAGCCTTGCCTTCAGGGTACTTCTAGTAAAATAAAGTGGGCGAGAAGTTGACATTTATTATTACATGAATTCGAAACTGGGTAGAATGAGTTAACAAATAAAAGTTAAATTTGTCGCGATATACAAGGTTGAAAACCCCGGTGATAGAGAATTTAGAGCTTTCTTTGGGAGAAAAAGACGCAGTAGGTGATGTGGATCCTCTGGTGGACAAGTCTTGCGGATCCTAAGAGGTTCTGGGTGGGGCTTGGAGGAACAGGGCTGGGAAGGCAGAGCCCAGAGCCACCCGCTGCAGGCTTTGCTTACTTTACTCCTGCTGCTGGCCAAACCTGTTTTACACTGCCCCTCCCACCCCATTCCTTTTCTTGGTCTTGAGTGCTTGCTGAATACACAAAGCCTGCCACTGGGACAGCACAGGAGGGTGTGGGTGTCAGTGGGCACCTGTGAGCCCCTCCTGGGGGCTGTGATGGCTGCGCCCCAGCGGCAGGTGGAGTCACGCACACCCTGTGTTTTCCTGTCCTCTTGTCTATTTCAGAATGGGCTCCTTAGTGAAGCACCCAGGTATGCACTGATTGTTAGTAATCTCATCAGAGCTATTTAGTTGCAAGGGGTCGAGAGGGAAAGAGATCCATCTTCCATCTTCCATCTGCTGGTTCACTCTCTAAATGGACACAACAGCTAGGACTGGATCAGACTTTGAAACCAGGATCCAGAAACTCCATCCAGATCTCCTCCATAGGGGCCCAAGCACTTGAGCCATCATTACAGCCTTCCCAAGTTCACGAGCAGGAAGTTAGATTGCAAGTGGAGCAGCTGGGACTTAAACCACTACTCTGGTCTGGGATTTGAGCATCGCGTCCTGGGTGGTGGCATAACCTGCTGTACCATCTCTTTCAAATGGCGGCTTAACCTGTTGTGCCACAACGCCAGCCCCAGTGCCTTGCACTTTATAAAACACCCACTGTGATTTTGATGTGGCATCTCTGGTTCTAGGTCATTCTCACCTGCAGATGAGTCTAAAACTGGGTAATGATAGGTACTCTTGCTTTTGCACGTGGGGCTGAAAGTGTCTCTTGGGACATGAACAATATTGCAAAATTCCTTATCCAAACGGACGCATTGCTGCCTGTTCATTTTGGACTTCATAAAGGCTTTGGGATGCTTTAACAGAAAAGGACAGAACTGCAGTTTACAAGTTCCAGCGGCCACGGCCTGATCCCCTGCTCTACTGCAGGCCCAAGGTGAGGCCTCCTTCGACGGTCAGGCTGAATTCCCCTAGCAGCCCTGTGGGAATTGTTAGGTCCATTCTACAGATGGAAAAACTGAGTCACAAGGCAGTTAACTAGTTTGCCTTTGAGTCATAGAACCAGGAAGCAGCGAGACCAGGATTCAAACCCAGGCCAGCCCTGGTCCTGTGGAGTGGAGACCAGTGTGTGAGCTTTGCATTCTCATTGGGAGCTTCCTCTCCTTTGAATGAATTTGATCTTTCCCTCTCTGGCTTTGTGTATTAATCTGCATAAGCACGAATCTCACTTGGTTTGATTTTAGTGCTCTAAATTTTCTGTTTTCCACCGAAGCATACCCCTTTGAGTCAGAAGTTTGCCCAGAAGCTGAGAGACCCCTCAAAAAACAGCTCACTGCAGGCATGATACTGTTTGGGGTCTTACGTTTGATTTAATGGATTAAAAGCCATTTTCCATTGCATGTAATTGACATACCAGGAAGATGCATCATTTTTTTTATGCCGACCCCTGAATCACACTATCAGCTTTTTGATGCTACAGTGAAATTCCTGAGACAGGCTCCTTGAACTCACAGTGTTAGAGGCTGAAATTCCAAATGGCATGATACAGACAGTAGCAAAAGCTTCATGGTGGATGTGGGGCACCTGCAGAGAGAGAGGGAGGGAGGGGTGGGGGAGGGAGGTAGAAGGAGGGAGAAAGGGAGAGAGGAGAGGAGGGGAGGGAGGGAGGGGGAGAGAGGAGAGGAGGGGAGGGAAGGAGAGGGAGAAAGGAGAAGAGTGAAATGGACAGGCCCCAAATCAGGCTTCCCCTAAGGTTTATTTTTATTTATTTGAAAGACAGAATGACAGAGAGAAAAGACAGATCTTCAATCTACTGGTTCATCCCCCAAATGGCTGCAACTGTAGGTGCTGGGCCAAGGCTGAAGCCAGGAGCCAGGAACCCCATTTGGGTCTCCCACATGGAGGCAGGGAGGCAGGGACTTGGGCCACCTGCTGGTGCTTTCCCAGGACCATTAGCAAGGAGCTGAATCTACAGCAGAGCAGCCAGGACTTGAACCAAGCTCCTATGTGGGATGCCGGCATTGCAGGTGGCGGCTTAACCCACTGCAAGCAGTGCAGCTGTGTGGCTGAGCGCTGCTATCCTAGGTAGGTGGACCCCAACCCCCCCTTCCACCCACCCAGGCCACTGTGCCTTGGAGTCTACTCCATCCCTGTTGGATGAGCCAAAGGTGCAGGGACACTCTGGGAGGTGGGCAGCCACTGGGCTGAGACGTCCCCTTCCTTGGGGCTGGGTTCCCAGGGAGGCGTGCACCTGCCAGCAGTCATGCCGGGGTGACATCAGAGATGCACTGGAGCATACAGGAGCTCCCCGTGCACTTCCTGCTGCACGCAGACAGCAGGTTCTGCTGGGTCTTGCACGCTGCTTTGCTTGCCAGGGCCCTCACTGCGGTGAGGAAGAAGGGTTGAGTTCTCTTTAACAGTGACTCTGCCCGTCATCTTGCAGGGCCCTGGAGAATTTGCCTCCACTTCCCTTCCTTGTTCCACCCGTGTCCATTATCGCCCTGGCACGCAGCCAAAAGCCTTAAGGCTGTTGTGTGCCCTGGTTGCTAAGGAGGCAGATGCTCACTGCAGGTCGGCTGAGCGTCTCCAAACCTCAGTTTTCCTATCTGAGGTAGCCTGGTCCCCATACCTGCTGTGAGCGAAAGTCGCGTTCTTCTGTCAGATGACACAAAGCTCTTAGTATGGTCCCCGGCACACATCGAAGCCCGTATGTGGTGAGAACTGGTTACTATTCACAGTATTGATGTTAACGACCCTGGAAAGCTGATTGTTCCCATCTGTCAAGTTGGTGACCAGCGGCTGGCATCTCCTCCTGCCTCGTCGCAGGGTGTCCTGCTGTCATTTTTCTTCCTGTGTTACTGTCGCTGCCTCCTGTACCCCAATATTTGTGACAACACAGCAGTTACAATGTCTTGTTGCTATCTACTGGTTCATTCCTCAGATGGCCACACTTGTCAGTGCTGGGCCAGCCTGAAGACAGGAGCCAGGAGCTTCATCCCATGTGGGTGGCAGGGGCCCAAGTACTTGGGCCATCTTCCACTGGTTTTCCCAGGTGCATTAGCAGGGAGCTGGATGGGAAGTGGAACAGCCAGGACACAAACCAGCACCTATATGGGATGCCAGCGTCGCAGACAGTGTCTTTACCTGGTGCGCTGCAGCGCCAGCCTCCTTTATATCGTCCTTTATAAAAATGCCTTTGATGCCTCGAATCTCACACACGAAGTCTAAATTGCTGTTTGCATTTAGAGTCTGTACTCTTGAGGCCTAGATGTGGTCATTTTCCACTATTTATTTTTTTCATTATTCTATGCATTCGTTTCTGGCCAGATTACCCAGCCTGAATGTAGACTTGAATTTTGGGGGATTTGATGATGAGGAGGAGAAATTATTGGAGATGTCTTTGAAGTTTAGGGTTTTCCCATCATCTAATATCCCTGATGCGTGCCTTGTGTAAATGATTAGTGTGTAAATGCATGGATTTCTTTCTTTGCTTTTTTTGTTTTTAAATGTATTTGAGAGACAGAGAAAGAGGGAACTCTACCATCTGCTTGTTCACTCCCAAAATGCAACAGCCTCTGATTGGGGCTGCAGCTGGGGAGTCAGAAACTCAGTCGAGGTCTTTTCCACGTGTGCGATAGAAGCCCAGTCACTTGAGCCATTGCCCTGCACCTCTGCATTGGCAGGAAGCCGGAGTCGCACCCTGGAGGTGAGACTTGAACCCAGCACTCCCGTGCAGCATGTGGCCATCTCTGTCACTAAAGGCACAGCAGGTGTTTAGGGGCAGCCGTTATATCACGGCTTGGGACACCAGTGCCCGAGTTCAAGTTCCAGTTCTACTCCCAGTTTCAGCCTCCTGCTAGTGCATTCCCTGGGAGGCAGAGGTGATGCCTCAAGTACTTGAGCCCCTGCCACCCATGGACGTGGTTGACCTGGATTAAGTTCCTGGCTCCTGGCTTCAGCCTGGCTTAAGCTGGCTCCGAGGTGGCTGCTGTAGGCATCTGGGGAACAAACCGGCAGACAGGAGCGCTCTCTGTCTCTTCCCCGTTCGTCCCTCTCCCATCTCTCTCCGTCTCTGTGCTTTTCAAATGAAATGTAAAGAAAAGTGCAAAGAAAGAAATCCTGTGCATTTCTGTTGTGAGCAAACGACGAACCTGCAAAACCAACTCTGAGGTTCAAGTCTTAGCAAAAGCGAGTGAGTCGCTGGCAGACCGTGTGGCCCACGATGCTGGCTTTGGGGGAGGGACTTAGACGGGGAAGGGAAAGGCTGGGGGTGAGTGGGGAGGCCATACGTTATTATCTTGTTCCCCTTGGCTTCCTGGAGAGATACTGATGCTCCTGTCATTTCCTGGTTCCTTCCCCATAGATTGGCTGTGGGAGCCATTCTATTTCTAGACATATTTTAGGAGCCCCAAATAGAAACTGGCCGCTCGGTGGACGTCCGCCTCCCCCTGCTTGCCCTAGAGTTAATTGGGAAAGGCACGTCAGGTATGTTTTCAGTGGTAATTTCATGACGTCAGAGATTTGAGTCCTTTAAAAAAAAAAAAACAGTTGGAGGGCAGGTGTTTTGGTGCAGCGTGTGAAACTTTTGCCGCTTGGGCCACACACACCCCGTATCAGAGTGCCTGGTTCGAGTCCTGGCTACTCCGCATTTCTGATCTATTCCTGGGAAGCCACAGATGATGGCCCAAGTACTTGGGTTCCTGCCACCCACATGGGAGACCTGGATGAAGCTCCTGGCGCCTGGCTTCAGTCTGGTCCAGCCCTGGCTGTTGTGGTCATTTGAGGAATAGACCAGTGGAGGGAAGATTCTTTCTCTGTGCGTGCCACTCTGCCTTTCAAATGAATAAGTAGATCTCTTGCAAAATGGGTGAAGTTTCAGGAATATTGACTAGCAAAGTGAATACTCTAAACACACATCTGACCAGAAATTAACAGTGACCTAACTCTTGGGCCTATTTGTTTCGAATTATTATTAGTGAAAGCAATGAAACAAGCCGGCGCCGTGGCTCAATAGGCTAATCCTCCACCTTGCGGCGCCGGCACACCGGGTTCTAGTCCCGGTTGGGGCGCCAGATTCTGTCCCGGTTGCCCCTCTTCCAGGCCAGCTCTCTGCTATGGCCAGGGAGTGCAGTGGAGGATGGCCCAGGTGCTTGGGCCCTGCACCCCATGGGAGACCAGGAAAAAGCACCTGGCTCCTGGCTCCTGCCAGGATCAGCGCGGTGCGCTGGCCGCGGCGGCCATTGGAGGGTGAACCAGCGGCAAAGGAAGACCTTTCTCTCTCTGTCTCTCTCTCTCACTGTCCACTCTGCCTGTCAAAAAAAAAAAAAAAAAAAAGCAAGCAATGAAACATTACAGAAAAAGTTGAACTATACTTTGTTCCCCTTCCTGATCCTATTCCCTTTTTTCTCCAAAAATGATTGCTAATACAAATTTGTGTATATCCTTTCATCATTTCTTGAACACAAAAACATTTATTTATTTATTTATTTGAAAGGCAGAGAGACAGAAGAGACAGAGACATCTTCCATCTGATGGCTGCAACAGTCAGGTCTGAGCCAGGTTGAAGCCAGGAGCTAGGAATTCTGACTGGGTCTCTCACATGGGTGGCAGGGGCCCAAGCACTTGGCCTGTCACTGCTGCTGCCCAGGTGCATTAGCAGGGAGCTGGGTCAGAAGTGGAGATGCTGCTGTCGCAGGCGGCTGCTACGTCACAGTGCCAGTGACGGGCCCTCCCACTTTCACACACAGGTCCACCTTTTTTTTTTTTTTTTTTTTAAGATTTATTTTATCCTTTTGAAAGAGTTACAGAGAGAGGTAGAGACAGGATTCTTCGGACTGCTGATTCATTCCCTAAATGGCTGCAAGAGCTGGAGCTGAGCCAATCCAAAGCCAGGAGCCCAGAGCTTCTTTCAGGCCTCCCACGTGGCTGTAGGGGCCCAAGGACCTGGACCATCCTCCACTGCTTTCCAAGGCACATTAGCAGGGAGCTGGATTGGAAGAGGAGCAGCCGGGACTCGAATCGGCACCTGTATGGGATGCTGGTGCTGCAAGCCACTGTGCTCCAGCGCTGGCCCCTAGGTCCAGTTATGATCGGCCTGGTCTGTGTGAATGGAGCCGCTCTCCTTTCCATGTTTAAGGTGAGGAGCTGTGGGTTCCCACGGTTGGCCATCCTGCTTTGTCCGTCTGTTCACCTCTGGCCCGCATTCTCCAGCTGTTGCTTCCCTGAGCGTGTCCTCACTTGCATCACGTTGTTTTCTTAGGGGACTTCTCTCCATCAACTTGCAAGGGCTCCTCCATTCTATCCCAGATCGACCAAATGGCCTGGGGCAAATTGTCAGTCTTTCTAAGACTGCATTTCTGCATTTGTCAGCCAACGTGGGAAGAACAGCATTTCAGGTCTGTGGCTGTAGCAGACTCTATGTCAGCATGCAGCCGATTCTGTCGCTGGCACAATCAGGCGTTAAGCCCATTATTTCTAATCTTATCTAGTCTTAATCCCTTTACCCAGATTTCGTTGATGTTTATATTGTTTTGCCCTCTGAGTATCCAGATTTTACCCTTTTAGAAACATAAGCCTGTTGTGTAATGAGATCCGTCTCTTTGGTCCTTATTCTCTTAGAGTAAAATCTGTCCTTGCAAGACAAGTGTTCCAGCAAATAGACACACCCATCCGATGGCATCTTTCCAAAGTTCCTCATCTGTAGTGTCTTGTTTTTTGTATATTCTACTCATTCTTTAGTAATCCTTCAAAGACTCTTTTTGCCACACCAACTTTAATATATTATTTTGTTTGTGTAGTGCTGTCTTGTTGGTTTACTGCCTGAACACAGGAGCTAGTTCTTCATCCCAACTACAGCTTCCTTCTGGGCTATGGCTCCTGTTTTGGGTTAGTGTTTAGCCTAACCAATACCGAGCATCTATTATGTTTCAATAAAAGCTTCTTCCTTGGTAGTGTTTGTGCTCAGGGTAGAAAGCATGTGACAGTCTTTTGGTTGGGAATATTTAAGGGGCCAGCATCATGGTGTAGTAGGTTAAGCCTCTTCCTGCAGTGCTGGCATCCTGTATGGGGGCTGGTTTAAGTCCTGGCTGCTCCACTTATGATCCAGCTTCCAGCTAACACACCTGGGAAAGCAGTAGAAGATGGCCCAAGTGCTTGGGTTCCTGCACCCACATGGAAGACCCAGAGGCAGCTCCTGGCTCCTGGCTTCAGATCGGCCCAGCTCTGGCCATTGCGTCATTTGGGGAGTGAACCAGTGGTTGGAAGACCTTTCTCTCTGTCTTTCCCTCTCTCTGTCAGTAACTCTGCCCCTCAAGTAAATAAATTAATCCTTTTTGAAAAATAAGGTCAAAAAAAAAAAAAAAAGAAAAAGAAGGATATTTAACCAAACAGTGAGTACTGTGGAACTTCCATGCACGAAACGCTGTAGCAGGATCAGTGGTTGACAAGATAGGCAAACTTTCTGCATATACAAACACAATTTTTTCCAGTCTCAAATTGTTTTATTTACTGTTTATAAATTAAAAGCTGTTACTATATGTGTTTTTGACATACAGCAATTGCACGTCTGTGGGTACAGCATGGTGTCTCCAGCCATGTAGACGGCATGCAGGGATCCAGTCAGGGTAGCTGGCCTCTCTGTCACCTCGGACTCGTGTCATTCCTTCCAGGATGCACTTTTTTAGTTTAAAGAGTGTTCTTTAGAGTTGCTGTGTAACCAGCAGGTGGGCGGCTTATTCTCAGAAGCATTGCTCAGGAGTTAGAGAACAGTGGCTTGGGCCAGCCTGTTGGTGGCCCAACCGTGGTCAGTTGGTGGACTCAGCAGTGGCCAGTAAGACTTCTGACTCGGCCGTCCATTCCTTGAGAGAGGATCAGTTATTGGGAGAGCATGTCTCAGGGAGGTGGTGGAAAGAGATGTTCATCTTTTAGACAAAGATTTATTTATTTATTTGAAAGGCTGAAAGAGGAGAGAGAGAAAGATCTTCCATTTGCTGGTTCATGCCCCTAAATGGTCACAATGGCTGGGGCTGGGACAGGCCAAAACCAGGAGCCTAGAACTCCATCCAGGTCTCCCACGTGGCTGGCAGGAGCCCAAGGACTTGGGCCATCTGCTGCTGCTGTCCAGGGTGTGCATTAACAGGAAGGTGGATTGGAAGTGGAGCAGCCAGAACTGGAAGGTGTTATAAGAAGTGGTTTAACCCACTGTGCCACAGGTCCCTCCCCAGCCCCCACAACAATTTTTTATTTAGTTTAATCCTTAGACTCTAAGTTCCTAAGAAGGCAACTACAAAGGTTTTTATGTTTGTATATGTCCATGGTCTGTCTCTGGGCTCTTCAAATAATAGGAATCCAGGAAAATCGGGGTGAGCTCAGTCTGTTGAAATGCTGAGGTCCAGAGTGAGGAGGCATTGTTGGAGCCCAGAATTCACCCTCAGTGGTCATCTCTAAGATGCCGTCCCCAGGGCCTGTTGCTACCTGAGACCCACCATACCAGGAGTGCCTGGTGTTGTGGTGTAGCAGATAAAGCTGCTGCCTGCAGCACTAACTTCCCATATGGACACTGGTTCAAGTCCTGGCTGCTCCTCTTCTGATCCAGTTCCCTGCTGTGGCCTGGGAAAGCAGTGGAAGATGGCCCAAGTGCTTGGGCTCCTGCTATCCACCTGGGAGACCCAGCAGAAGCTCCTGGCTTTGGACTGGCTCAGTTTTGGCTGTTGTGGCCATTTGGGAAGTGAACCTTCTCTCTCTCTCTCTAATTCTCTTGTAACTCTGACTTTCAAATAAATAAATAAATAAATATATTTTTTAATCTGGGTCATGGCATCCAGATTGAGTTCTAGGCTTCTGGCTTTGGCATAGCCCCATTGTGGGCATTTGGGAGTGAAGCAGAGGGTGGGAATTTCTCTTTCTCTCTCTTTAATGAAAGCAGGCTGAAATATTATGGGAAAGACAAAACTTGAGAGTAGCTTATGGTTGCTGGTTATTTATGCTGCAACATTTGATAGCCTTGAGAGTGCCGGGAGGGACTGGAAAGAGCATGAGGTCCCAGGCATTTAGGCTCCTTCTCCCCCTGGCAGGCCCTGCTACAGGGTCCGAGTTCTGTGGTTTGTGCTGTGTAGGCCCCGTGTCAGCATTGGGTGGTGGATAGGATTGTCCCATAAATCCGTTTTCTCAGTGGTTCTGTTAGTCTGGGAGTCACTCTTGTAATGTATTAGAAAATCGGTAAATTTTATGAAGCTGTTCCTTGTTTGTTTTGTTTCCATGGTGTTTCTGTTTTGTGGAATTATTTTTTAAAATATTTATTTATTTATTTATTTATTTATTTATAAGCCAGAATTAAAGCGAGAGAGAAAGAGAGAGAGAGAGATCTTCCATGTGCTGGTTCACTTTCCAAATGGCTGCAACGGCCAGAGCTCGGCCGATCCGAAGCCAGGAGCCAGGAGCTTCTTCCAGGTCTCCCATGCGGGTGCAGGGGCCCAGACACTTGGGCCATCTTCTGCTGCTTTTCCCAGGCCACATTAGCAGGGAGCTGCATCAAAGTGGAGCAGCCAGGACTGGAATTGGTGCCAATATGGGATACTGGGGCTGTTGATGGAGGCTTCGCCTGCTGCGCCACCCCACCAGCCCCTGTGGAATTCTTTTGATAACTAATAACGACAGGACAGAGTTTGTTGAGTGTGGATCACTATAGACGGTAGTACTTTGTGATTAACATCCTGCGATGAGTGTGGATCACTATAGACGGTAGTACTTTGTGATTAACATCCTGCGAGTCACAGGAGGGAGCTCAGAAAGTTCATGCATAT
This sequence comes from Oryctolagus cuniculus, assembly GCF_964237555.1. Classification (NCBI taxonomy): domain Eukaryota; kingdom Metazoa; phylum Chordata; class Mammalia; order Lagomorpha; family Leporidae; genus Oryctolagus; species Oryctolagus cuniculus. The sequence continues at coordinate 100,170,044 of NC_091444.1, read as the reverse complement.
TCATAGGCTGGCACAACTTCGCGGTTTTAAAAAAATGTTTTTGCACCAAAACAAACATTGTTTAATTCCATTTTGGAAATCCCTTCAGGGATATGGATAGAAATCCGTGGAGTGTAGCCCACACAGAACTCCGTGTTGTTCACGCAACAAGGGATTGTGTTCTGCAAACGGGAGGGGGCCCCTTTCCTTGTGTTTGCATCCTTTGCTGCCTTGGCTTTGAAACGGACGTCTTTTAAGTGTTTTGCTGTTCCAGGGTTATCTCTGATCGCTTCAGCAGGAAGGCGAGTGTGGCTGAGTGAACTGGAATGTGAGGGTGGGGAGAGTCTCCTCATTTCACTGAGGTTACTCTTCCCTGGCTGAGTCACCGCTAGGGTGGGTCTCCCGTTACCTGGTAACCACAGGGCCTACGAGGTCAGCTGTGACATCTTGACCAAATACCAGAGTATTCGGTTCTCAATGCTTTTAATCTTTCTGGGACTGTGATCTCTTCCTAGATAGATTTCTTTTGTAATTGTGCTGTAAGGCCCACAAGAGGGCCTGGCGATGTGGTGCAGCAGGTCAAGTCCCTGCTGCTCCACTTCTGATCCAGCTCCCTGCTAATGTGCCTGGGAAGACAGTGGAAGATGGCCCAAGTGCCTGGGCCCCCGCACCCATGTGGTAGACCCAGTGGAGTTTCAATCTGCTGTGACCATTTGGGGAGTGAACCAGATTATAGAAAATTTCTCTCTCTCTCTATTACTCTACCTTTAAAATAAATCTTTATTTAAAAAAAAAGAAAGTCATAGAAGTTGTTTGCTGGTTATTTTGGGGCACATTGACTTACAGTTTCTTTTAGACTCCGGATGCCTTTGGCATTGTTTGATAGCATTTATTTTTGTTTGTGCTGTGAAATGATACTGTGGGTTGTCCCACTTGATCTATAACAAAATCATTAGGTGATAACAGATGAGTAAGATTTAATAATTAAATGTAGCAGATTACAAAATGAAACTATGCCAGCTTCCCCACACACAAGGATTTCCCCCCAATATCCTTTTCCTTTTCTGTTCTCTCTCTCTCTCTCTTTTTAAAGATTTATTTATTTGAAAGGCAAAGTTTCAGAGAGGCAGAGGCAGAGAGAGAAGTCTTCCATCTACTGGTTCACTCCACAGATGGCCACAACAGCTGGAGCTGGGCCCATCTGAAGCCAGGAGCCAGGAGCTTCCTCCAGGTCTCCCATGCGGGTGCAGGGACCCAAGGACTTGGGCCATCTTCTACTGCTTTCCCAGGCCACAGCAGAGAGCTGAATCGGAAGTGGAGCAGCCGGGACTCATACTGGTGCCCAAAAGGATACCGGCACTACAGACAGAGGCTCTACCCACTACGCCACGGTGTTGGTCCCTTTTTTAAAAAAAAATCTTTACTTGTTGTTAGCAGAGTTTATATAAAATTAAAACCGAAGCACGTCTTCAGGTCAGCTCAGTTAATGAAAGGTGCAGTCCAGTAAAAGGGGTCCTTTACCTGCATCTGATGGTTGATGATTCTCCAGCACTTACTACTGGGACCAGCTCGTCTTCTAGAAGACATTTCCAGCCATGAATATATGTTCTATTTTTGTTACTGGAGGCTCTATGAATGCCTTCCCTCTGTTCATCACTCTGTGTACATGTGTGTATTATTGTATTCACATGTAATATGTACAGAGGTAGAGTTCTATAAAATGACTTACTTTTGTAATTTTTTTCTATTTTTTGAAGTTTTATTTATTTGAAGTGCAGAGTGATAGGAGCCATACACGATACACACACACTCATGCACATATCAGATCCATCTTCCATCCAATGGTTCACTCCTCAAATGCCCACAACACCAGGGCTAGGCCTGGAGCCAGGAACTCCATCTGAGTGTCCATGTGCTTGGGCCGTCATGTGCTGCCTCCCACACACACACTAGCAGGAAGCTGGATCAGGAAGTAGAGGCGGGACTCAAACCAGGCGCTCCAGTATAGGATGCGGGAATACCAAATGGCAGCTTAACTGCTATGCTACAATGCCTGCCCCTTAAATAAACTTTTAAAAAATAAATAAAACACATACAGAACAGTGCTGTAAGTGCACAGTGTCGTGAGTTTTCAGGAATTGGCCACACCTGTGTACATGGCATGTCTGGGGATTGTGTTTCAGAGATAACTTCCCTTCATATGTGTGATGGGCACATGCATCCATTCAAGTCATACATTTTAGTTTGGCAGGGAGTGTGTGGTTCTTCCTACCTCAGCTGCTTTTCAGGTTTAGGTGCTCATAGTCAAGCTACATGGACTGAGGCCACACACACACACATGCACATGCACAGAGCTTCCACCCATGGGTTCACTCCCCAAATGCCTTGGGCCATAAGCCAGGAACTCAACCCAGGCCTCCCACCTGGGTGGACTTTAGTGATTGGCCATCACCTGCTGCCTTAGAGCACATATTAGCAGGTAGCTGGGATCGAGGGTGGAGCTGGGACTTGAACCCAGATACTCCAGTGTGGGACGCAGGTATCCCAACTGGCAACTTCACCACTGTGCCAAATGCCTGCCCTGCACACTGGGCTCTGCACACTTGCTTCCCTCAGCTCCCTGTGAGCTGCCTTCTCTCGCTCTATATCAGTGTCAGCCCCGCAGCTTTCCCAGAAGAACCTTAGCCCTGCCTTAGGGCTCTCGTGGAGGCCGGGGGATTTGTGTATGTTTAGAGACTTCTGAGCTAGGCTCCCCGGACCCATCCGAGGGAGGACAGACACCTCTGAGTGTCTTCTCACAGTCTTGAGGGCAGCAGAGCTCAAGGACAGGCAGATCATGCATTATACTAATTATATTAAAATACAGTCCTGGATCAAGCCCGCTCAGGAAGAGATCAGTATCTACATCACGGTTTAAGGGCATACAACGAGCTTTTGCAGAGTTGTCAGTCACCGTGCTCTTAGCCAGAGTGGTCATGGCTAACACTGTGGAAACCTCCTGAAGGTCTCAGAGATCCATGGACCCCACCACCGAATGTTCTGAGTTCTCAAGGGAGAGCAGGCGGGTTTCAAGGGCTCACGGCGGCTGTCTGTCCTTAAGTGAAGTATCCTCGGGTTCCTCCGCTCCTTCCAGACAGATAAGCCGCACACACGGATGGGGAAAGGCGTGTTGAGGGCTTGTTGCTTGGACTCTGTTTGCTAGAAGCTGTGTTCATGAGCTGCCTGTGGGTTATGCCCGTGATCTGATTAATAGGATGCTTAAGAAAATGAAAGCACCCCAGCTGCAGATCATGGCGAGGTGGGTCAGGTCTGCCTTTACCGTGAGTCCACTGCACCTGTATCGCCAGCCCCAGTCTTTAGCTTATGATGGTGCTAAGAAGTCCAAAGGGCGGATGATCGGGGTGACCCCACGAGGGGATCCTGACGTCACTCACTGTCACTAGAGGAAGAGTGACGTGCACTTATTCCCAAGGGCTGTGGTCTTCAAAACCACCCTTAAGCTTCCTAACACCCTTCCCCAGAACAGCAGCCGGAGCAGTGCGGCCTTGGTGTTGGAGGAACTCCAGGTCGACAGGATGCCCCAAGAGGTTTTTAAATTGTGGTTTCTGGTCATTTTTATGCATCTTTGCCGATTAAGATTGAACTCTCATTTCTTACTGAACACCGAAAAGAAGCACGGTGGCTGTTAGGTAGAGCCGTGTAGATGGAGTGCTGACTCAGGCAGACAGGCCTCCCGTGGTTCAGCACCAGGAGGAAGGTGGAGGGTGCTACCATGGGGTTTCCTTTTCTCTTTCTCTCTCTCTCTTTCTCCTTTTTTTTCCCCATGAAGATCAGGGTTTGTAAACCCAGACAGTTTCAGAACTGTGGCGTTTCCTGTGCATTGTGGTTAGGAACATGCAGATGTGTTGGGTGTTAGATCTTGCCAAATGCAAGTGTAGCTGGAGGTTTTGTCAGCTGCGATTTGCCTGACCCTCACCTCTGTGTGTGTTGAGGTCCCTGTGCTGGTCAAGGACAAGCTCAGATACCTCCTCATCCTCACCCTTTGACCTGCACTGGCTGTCTCCCGGGCCGCCTGGCATCTGCCAGCCTCCACCCACCAGACGGAGGCGTTGAAGTGGATCTCGGGATTCATCTGGTTGCTCTGTTAAGCTTTGCAGGTGAGGAAACCTGGCTCCTAGAGGAGCAGAGACTGGCCGTGGCCACATCGTTGTATCTGAGTGAACCCGTGAAACCAGACTGCCCCCTGGCTCCAACGCCTGTCCCTCCATAGCCTCGCAGTGTGTCCCGTGAGAGTACCCCAACCCAAAGCTCTGTATATCAGTCACGGCCGGAAATGAAATTCCAGCTTTTTGTAGCTCGCCGTGCTGCCACGTAGTTTTCTGCTTAAAACTCTTGCAGCCTTGCAGCCCTGTTTCTCTGCATCGCCCATGAGTTGACGTTAGTGGTGATTGAGTTAGGAGTGATGCTGCATTCACTTCTTTTATGGCGCCATTGAAGGAGACGAGACAGAATGGCCACCGCAGGGGCTCACATGCGCTTGGCCCCAGATTCTTGTGGCGTTCAGTTCAGATCAGCCACAGTCTGTTGGGCATTTGCTGTTGTCGCTCGCTGTTGCGGGCATTGAACAAGCACTGTGTGGCACCTGCTGCCTTGGAGCCTGGGAAGGGAAACCTAACTCCTTCGTGCTGCTCTTCCCTTCTCATTCCTAGAGCAGGATTACGACAGCCTCCTGCAAGCGCCTCCATCAGCCTGGTGAGCACAGTGTGTACAAGGAAGAATTGACAGCATCACTGACTTCATTGGCTCTTCCACGTGCGGGAAGCTGTTCGTGTGTGGAGTCATCAGGACAGGAGCTTGTTTACAATTTGTTTATTTACTTATAAGAAAGACAGAGATCGAGAGAGAGAGAGATCGAGAGACAGAGAGAGAGAGAGAGAGAGAGATCGATCTTGCAGCCACTGGCTCACTTCCCAAATGTCAGCATGAGGGAGCCAGGAACTCCATCCAGGTCTCCCACATGGGTGGCAGGGACTCAAGTGCTTGAAACCATCTTTTGCTGCCTTCCCAGGCACATTAGCAGGGAGCTGGATGGGAAGTGGGGCAACTAAGACTTGGACCAGGCCCTCCAATGTGGGTGTCCCAAGTCACAGCTGAACCCACAGCACCCCAACAGCTTCCCCATTGGCATCTCATTTTCTTTTCTTTCTTTCTTTTTTTTTTTTTTTAAGATTTTATTTATTTATTTGAGAGGTAGACTTACAGACAGTGAGAGGGAGAGACAGAAAAGTCCTCTGTCCGTTGGTTCACTCCCCAAATGGCCGCAGTGGCCGGAGCTGTGCCGATCCAAAGCCAGGAGCCAAGTGCCTCCTGCCGGTCTCCCACACGGGTGCAGGGGCCCGAGCACTTGGTCCATCCTCCACTGCTTTCCCAGGCCATAGCAGAGAGCTGGATTGGAAGAGGAGCAACCAGGACTAGAACCGGTGCCCATATGGGATACCGACACTGCAGGCAGAGGATTAACTTTCTGCGCCATGGCACCGGCCCCAGCATCTCATTTTCTATATATATATAGTCAGGTGCTGTACCGTGACACTTACACCAACGAGGCACTGACTACATTGTGGTGGCCCCATAGGATTATAATGGAGCTGAAAATCCCTTCTAGCCAGTGATATCATGGCACCCTAACACTGCAGCTCAGCATGTCACTCATGTGTATGGGGTGACGTCAGCACAGACAAACCTGTTCTGCCAGCTGTGTGAAAGCACAGCACATAGAATTACTCCCTGTGCCTGATACGTGGTGGTGAGACTGTGCTACTGGTTTATGAATTCCTAAGAGTACACTTTTGAGAGTTGCCTGTAATTAAAAAAATAGTGTATCCAGGGACACCCTGTTTAGGCCAGCAGCAGGCTCCCACAGCTCAGGCTAACTGCATCTCCCGTGTGCATGCAGAGCCGTGTCCAGTGCCTGACCTAGGTTTGCTCTCAACAAGGCCTTCCTAAGAGTGCATTCCCGCCATTCGCCAGTGTGCCACTGTGTGAATCGGTACTAATGGCAGCTTGTGAACTGGATTTTTTTCTTTTCTTTTTCAAAAATGTACAAACTGAAAGTCCCACCCTCAAGGAAGTGCCTTGGAAGGTGGGTCAGTGAGAGTGACATAGTGGCCGGGAGGCACTGTTAGCAGTGGTTAAACCCCTGGGCTGTGCTACGCTGGGCCAGCTGCTCACCTGCTCTGTGCCTCAGTGTTGTTCTCTGTGCATTAAGGACCCAAATAGACTTCATGCTTTGTGCGGGTGGAGGGGCAGTGAATGAGTTGATACGGGTGAGTTATTTGTAATACTTTATTTTCTTAAGACTTACGTATTTATTGGAAAGTCAGAGTTAGGGAGGGGGAAAGAGAGGGAGAGAGAGAGAGAGAGAGAGAGAGAGAGAGAGAGAGAGAGAAGAGAGAGAAAGAAAGAGAGAGAGAAAGAAAGAGAGAGAGAGAAAGAGAGAGAGAGAGAAAGAGAGAGAGAAAGAAAAGAGAGAGAGAAAGAAAGAGAGAGAGAAAGAAAGAGAGAGAGAAAGAAAGAGAGAGAGAAAGAAAGAGAGAGAGAAAGAAAGAGAGAGAGAAAGAAAGAGAGAGAGAAAGAAAGAGAGAGAGAAAGAAAGAGAGAGAGAAAGAAAGAAAGAAAGAAAGAAAGAAAGAAAGAAAGAAAGAAAGAAAGAAAGAAAGAAAGAAAGAAAGAATATCTTACATCCATGGGTTCACTCCCCAAATGGCTGCAATGGCCAGGGCTAGGCCAGGTGGAAGCTGGGAGCTTCACCTGAGTCTCCCGTGTGGCTGCAGGGGCCCGAGTACTTGGGCTGTCTGCTGCTGCTTTCCCAGATGTATTAACAGGGAGCTGGACTGGAAATGGAGGCAGCTGGGAAACAAACTGGTGCCCATATAGGATGCAGCTTAACCCATTACACCACAGTGCGGGAACTTGGAATACTTTTCGTTAGAAATACTACCAATGTTCTGCAGAAAATCTTGGTTTTGCTATACAGAAGAGTAAATAAAAAACTTCAGTAGAAGTTTATTTGTAGGAAGTCCGAGTCTCCTTTACTGAACACATCAGCCACATATCCATACTATGCAAGTGTTTGCTGGGTGCAGACCTTAGGGAGAGAGAGAGAGAGAGAGAGAGAGAGAGAGTGTGTGTGTGTGTGTGTTGTTTTGTGGATTAGGCAAAGTCCGCGATTTGTTGGGGAGCGCTCTTCGCCCAGCTCTGATGAGGAGGCAGCAGTCTTTGCAGCAGTTTGTTTCCTGAATCCCAGTGAAAGGCAATGAGAAGTTGTGGGCCCAGCAGATGGTGCTGGCAAAGGGAAGCCTTGACTCTTGTCCTGCTAGGTGGCTTGGTGCGCTCGCTCGCTGTTGTTGATACCTCTGAAGGAACAGGGCTTTTGTGAGTTGGAAATGTTGGCTGCTTTTCCCCAATCCTATTTATAGTAGGAATGCTTTCTTTGCATTTAAAACTGGGGATGCACATTTCAAAAGGGCCTACCAGGTGCTTTTGCACGTGGTCCCTGCTTCTGTTTGTGTGGTCAGAATTTCTCTCCTTTGCTTTCCATTTCAGCCGCACCTGCCTGGAGCCCCCTGGGCTCTCAGCTCCTGCGGGACCTGCTCTGGCTGCAGGACCCCCACCTCCTCGCCGCCCCCTCCTGCCTGTCTGCGCCAGTGAGGCGGGTCTCCATTTACCTTTACCTTCGTAGGGAAATGTCCCCTTCCACCCACACTCCTTATCCATCAAGTAGTCCCACGCATATTCCCAGCACTGTGTCCGTCACGTTTGCTGGTGTCCATTGGTCAATTATTTATTTGGCCACTGTGTGAATTTTCTCTTCTTCGCTCTCCAGACCGTGAGCTATGTGAAGCCAGGGCTGGGCCGGTTTTGCTCACCACCATATGCTGAGCCCCTGAAGGCCGTGCCTGACCGGAGTAAATATTCCAGCATTCCTGGACTCACTGAGTGGCTCCAATGAATGCAGACATCCGCAAATGCTCTCTGCAAGGGGCCAGACTGCAACTATATTAAGGGCTGCAGCATGGGGGTGCCTGTTGTAGGACTCTCCTCTGCCCCTGTGGGACAGGCAGCCGCGCACAAAGTGCGCAGGAATGAATGAATGAACCAGAAGGGAATGAATGATCCAGTGCCCCTGGATTTCTGGACAAAGTACAGGCCTTGTGCTGCGGTGTGCCGGGCTCTGGCCACACGTGGTTTGCACGTGGAGTGGTTTGACTCCCCCCCATTTAGGACCACGTTTGATGAGCCTCCTGTTGAAGTTTGTTTTTTTTTTTTTAAGTTTTAATTTTTCAAAAACATTATTTATGTATTTATTTTCATTTTATTTGGAAGGCAGAGAGACAGCCAGACAGATCTTCCATCCTCAGACACCTGCAACAGCCAGGACTGAAGCAGGCAGAAGACAGGAGCCGGAGCTGGTCTCCCACGGGGGTGCCAGCGACCCACGGTCTTGAGCCATCACCCGCTGCCTCTCGGGGTATGCATTAGCAGGAAGCTGTGTCAGAAGCAGAGGAGCCGGGGCTCGAACCGGGCACTGTGATATGGGATGTGGGTGTCGTAAGCAGCGACCTAACCACAGTGCCCAATGCCTGCTCCGACAGCAATGCCTTAGAACAGAAGGCAGCCTAAGCAAGTCAGTGATAACCAGAATTGACTGCAGCACGAAACCCCTTATTGAGCACTGACTGTATGCAGTATACACTGGAAACCAGGACACAGAGCTAACGCTGAGCAGACGCTTGCTCATTAACTAGGGTGAGGAGCAGTGCGAAGCCCACAAGTCAGCCAGCCTCATACACAGGGACACGAGTGAGGTTAGAGGTAAACCAGGTGTCTGAGGGAGCCGGAAGGGGCAGGACTGTGGAGCAGGAAGACCAGGTTTTAAGAACAGTGATTGCAGAAGGGAGAGAAGGCTCTGTGCCGTGTGTTATCTACACTCTCCCCTTTCTCTTTATTTAAAAGATTTGAAAGAGAGAGAGAGAATCTTGCATCTACTCATTCACTCCCCAAATGCCTGTAACAGCTGGGGCTGGTCCAGGTGGGAGTCAGGAGCTTCTTCCAGGTCTCCCACATGGGTGCAGGGGCCCAAGCACTTGGGCCATCTTCTGCTGCTTTCCCAGGTGCAGTAGCATGGAGCTGGATCGGAAATGGAGCAGCCGGGACTTGAACGGGCATCACAGGTGGTGGTGTAACCTGAGCCACAATGCCGGCCCCCCCACAACCCCTTTTTCTAGTTCTTGGTGGCAGAGCTCTAAAGAGGATATTGTATGGACCTGAAGCTCACAGTGTGCTGGGAGATCACGGAGGCTGACACCTGCATTTGAGGATGTGGAAGCCTTTATCGGCAGAGCTGGACTTGAGTTCAGATGCCTGCTCTCCCTGGCTGTTGACGTGGGCAGGTGTTGGGTCTCCAGGTTGGGAGCGCTGCAGGTGCAAGCCTGTGAGAGAGTGTCACTGGCCACTCAGCGCCGAGCCCTTGAGCCCCAGAGCCTTCCAGCAGTGCTATGGCTGTATCGATGGTGACGAGCTCCAGAGCCGGCTTGGGGTTGTTCCAAAAACCCGTTCTTTTCTCTCCTAGCTTCTTATTTTTTTCAAATTGAAAAATGCAAGTTGTGTCAGCGTTCATTGATTGGGAATGGGTGTGTGGCCCAGTGATGAAGGTACCCGCGTCTACACTGCAGTGTCTGGGTTCAATTCCCTGCTCCAGCTCCTGATCCCAGCTTCCTGCTACCGCAGACCCTGGGAGGCAGCAGGTGATGGCTCCGGTACCTGGGTCCCTGCCACCCAGCTGAGTTCTGGGCTCCTGGATTTGGCCCAGCCAAGTGCTGGCTGTTACAGGAATTTGTGGGGGAGTGAAACAGCCTGTGGGGCTGTCTGTCTGTCTCTGGCTCAAGGAAATAATACAAAAATGTACTGATCTGACTTGATTAAGCTAGGAAGCCTGTGATATGTATTTCTGGGTTATGGAACAGTAGCATAGATACATTATTAACAGGCTGAGTGATTTATAGGGATTTTACACTTAGAAACTATCCATTTGGGAAAGAGAAAAGTAAAATTACAGCTTGTTTGGATGTGAGAGCCCTTGATGGGCGCTAAGCTCGTGACTGTTCTTATAAACCACCCCCGTGCTTTGTATTTTTTTTTCTTCATTTACCCAATGTTTTTTCTCACATCTTCAGTTTTTGGCTCCTGTCTGCTGGTCTTTAAAAGCAGCATCAGCAGCAATAAACAGACCCTGTGCTAGGAACCTCTGGGCACCACTCTTGCCCGCTGTCACGCGTGACTCCCTCTATGGGCTGTGTGTGCTCATTGCCTCTGCTCTCATCTGGGCACCGCTCTTGCCCGCTGTCACGCGTGACTCTTGCCCGCTGTCACGCGTGACTCTTGGGCTGTGTGTGCTCATTGCCTCTGCTCTCATCTGGGCACCGCTCTTGCCTGCTGTCACGCGTGACTCCCTCTGTGGGCTCTGTGTGCTCATTGCCTCTGCTCTCAGCCTGCTGCTGCTGCTTAAAGATTTATTGATTTTTTTGAAAGGCAGGGTTAGAGAGAGGCAGAGGCAGACAGAGAGAGAGAGGTCTTCCATCCACTGGTTCACTCCCCAAATGACAGCAACAGCTGGAGCTGCACCAACCTGAAGCCAGGAGCTAAGTGCTTCCTCAGGGTCTCCTTCATGGGTGCAGGGGCCCAAGCACTTGGGCCATCTTCTTTTGCTTCCCAGGCCACAGCGGAGAGCTGCATTGGAAGGGGAGCAGCCAGGACTTGAACCGGTGCCCACATGGGATGCTGGCACTGCAGGCAGAGGCTTCACCTGCTACGCCATGGTGCCAGATCCCTCAGCCTGTTTCTGAAATTCCGTCTTTCTTGCCACATCCAACTTCTTCTTCTTTTTTTTTTTTGGACAGGCAGAGTGGACAGTGAGAGAGAGAGACAGAGAGAAAGGTCTTCCTTTGCTGTTGGTTCACCCTCTAATGGCTGCTGCAGCTGGCACACTGCGGCTGGCACACCGTGCTGATCTGAAGGCAGGAGCCAGGTACTTCTCCTGGTCTCCCATGGGGTGCAGGGCCCAAGCACTTGGGCCATCCTCCACTGCACTCCCGGGCCACAGCAGAGAGCTGGCCTGGAAGAGGGGCAACCGGGACAGAATCCAGTGCCCCGACCGGGACTAGAACCCGGTGTGCCGGCGCCGCAGGCAGAGGATTAGCCTAGTGAGCCGTGGCGCCAGCTCATCCAACTTCTAAGACCTCATCCTGAGCACGGCCTTTCCCGGCAGCCCCTCTCCGCCAGACCCACTGCTCGGGCTGGCATTCAAGATCATTCTTGTCCCCTCTAACTCCTACTCATACGCTAACATTTACCGTGATTTCCTCCCAGCTATAATAAACAGTTTCCGCGGCAGGTTCTGTGCCTCCCACTTCCATATGTTCTCCAGGCTGTTGGGCACACAGGGTAGATGAATGCTTGCTCTCTGTGCATTTCTTTGTGAATTTGAAATTTTTTTTTTTTTTTAAGGCAGAGTTGCAAAGAGAGAGAGGGAGATACCCAGAGAAAGTTTCCATCCACTAGTTCACTCCCCAAATGGCCACATTGCCAGGGCTGAGCTAGGTTGAAGCCAGGAGCCTGGAACTCCATCTGGGTCTCCAACATGGGCTGTTGGGGCCCAAGCACTTGGGCCAATCTTCTGCTGCCTCCCCAGGTGCATTAGCTGGATAGAAGTGGAGCAGGCGGGACTCCACCTGGCACTGCCCATATGGGATACCGGTGTCTCCAGAGACAGATCAACTGTGCCACAACATTGGCTGAAATGCTGAAATGACGTTTTATTTTTAAAATAATCCCAATGCCACGGCTGACTTTTTTTTTTTTTTTTTTTATGTCCATTCTGATTCCAAGATTGATCAAGGCAGACACGTCCAGAAGCAGTGGGTGCTGTCACTGTCGTCCCATCTGCAGGGTCTAGCGATTCAGGGTTGAGCACCTGTGTGTCTTCCTGCCTGCATTGCTCCATCAGCCCTCCTGACTTGTAGCCGGGTTGCACACGAGGCTCCTCCTTACTTCTCTTCAGTGGATCTTGGGTGCAGTGAGGACTTGGTGCATTTTCCCACTGTGTGTGTGTGTGTGTCTTTCTCTCTCTCTTTCTCTCTCTCTTTGTTGCTGCAAAGTATACCCTCAGCGTAGGGCCTGGGACCTCCCTATAATCTTTGGGTCCCATGTAGATAGGTCCCATTCAGTAAGACTAAAAAGGACTAAAACCAGGCACCTAATCAGTCCTGAGAATAGTAGAAATATACTAGACTGTCCTTTGTCTAAGGTCGGGCAAACTGCAGACTTTGTGAACTGGTCACCGCAAACTCGTGAGGCCCAGGGATCCCTGAGCCGTGACAGATGTCCCCTGGAAAGAAAGGACTGGCCCTAGGGCTCAGTTCTCACAGTGCCCAGCAGCCAAGGCCAGCTGGGTGTAGTGGGGGAAATGCCCAGTGGATCCACAAAGCCAGAGCACTCTCTAATAGACACCTGGGGGAGGAGGACACAGGTTGCGTGCCCTGAGTGCACCTTGGCCATCAGTGGAAGGGGTGGGGTTACAGGAAGCAGGGGGAGTTTCGGGAGGGGCCGGTCCCTTGGGGAAACAGATGTTTCTGGAGTGCTGGGGGCTGTGGGCAGGACGCAGTGGTGCGAAGAAAGTCACGCCAGGGTTTGAGTTAAGGCGTGAACTTCCCTTCAGGAAGGTGAAACACACTGTTCTAGAATGTGTAACTCTGGCTATTTAGGGAGCATGGGTTTTGCCTCCTGATGTGCAGCTCGGACCGCTTGAGGGTTTTTGTTGGTGTACATGCCACGCAGCCCCAAGTCTCCTGCCCGTTTACAGAGATAGCGTTGAGGAAGATGGGGCAGGTGGAGCCAGGGGATCTGGACCTGCCCCTGTGTTCACTCCCCAAATGGATAAACTATTTAAAAATCTGCTTAGGGGCCAGTGCTGTGGCATAGTAGTTAAATCTTCTGCTTACAACACTGGCATTCCATGAGGGCGTCAGTTCGTGTCCTGGCTGCTCCACTTCCAATCCAGGTCCCTGCTAATGCTCCTGGGAAAGCAGCAGCAGATGACTCAAGTCCTTGGGCCCCTACACCCATGTAGGAGACCCGGAAGAAGCTCCTGGCTCCTGGCCTCTGCTTGGCTGAGCCCCAGGTGTTGCAGCCAGCTGTAGAGTGAACCAGTGGACAGAAGACCCTTGCCTCCTCTCACTGTCTGTAACTCCACCTCTCAAATAAATAAATAAAAATCTTTAAAAATAATTTAAAGTGAGCCGGCGCCGCGGCTCACTAGGCTAATCCTCCGCCTAGCGGCGCCGGCACACCGGGTTCTAGTCCCGGTCGGGGCGCCGGATTCTGTCCCTGTTGCCCCTCTTCCAGGCCAGCCCTCTGCTGTGGCCAGGGAGTGCAGTTGGAGGATGGCCCAGGTGCTTGGGCCCTGCACCCCATGGGAGACCAGGAAAAGCACCTGGCTCCTGGCTCCTGCCATCGGATCAGTGCGGTGCGCCGGCCGCAGCGCGCCGGCCGCGGTGGCCATTGGAGGGTGAACCAACGGCAAAGGAAGACCTTTCTCTCTGTCTCTCTCTCTCACTGTCCACTCTGCCTGTCCAAAAAAATAAAATAAAAAAAAATAATTTAAAGTGTTTATTTCTACAATGGAAGAATTGAACCTAATTAAATTTTATTTGAAATTAGCTTTAAAGCTTAACAAAAGTAATTTTCCCAAATCCCCTTAATCACATATGAACATAATTTTCTAATTTACCACATTTCTAGAATTTTATTATGTTAAAGTGAGTACTTTGTATCTTCCTATTTTACCTACTAAGTAACCTGAATTTTTTCCCATGGGATTATTTTAAACATTCTTAGAATGAAGGTGACTTAAAATGATTTGAAAAGTTCTCCTCGGGAACTCTAAATGCCCAAGACCTCTTTAGATCTCGCTGTTTTAAGTGGTTTCTGTTGGAGTTACTTATTTTCCCACCCTCTCAAGAAGCTTCTGGGTCTGAGGTTGGCAGGAGCAGGTTAGTGCGATAAATGTAGGAGCCTGCAATGAAGAGTGCCCGGGAGCTAATGGTTAAAGACCAACCCTGCCCTTGACCTTGCCTGCCTTGGTAACCCTCCTCATCCTCACCCTCAGCGCCTGGTTTTCAGAGAATGTTGTCCTTGGGAGCGGCGATACCAGACTGTTCTGGGACCTAAAATGTCCATTTTATGTTGAATAAGATTTTAACGTTTGGGGTTGGCATTGTGGCGCAGTGGGCTAAGCTGCCGCCTGCGAAGCCAGCATCCTGTGTGAGCACTGGTTTGTGTCCCGGCTGCTTCACTTTCCAATCCAGCTCCCTGCCTAGGAAGGCAGCAGAAGATGGCTCAAGTGCTTGGGTCCCTGCACCCATGTGGGAGGTGTGCACAGAGTTCCAGATCCACGCCTGGCCCAGCCCCAGCCCTGATTGCCGACATTTGGAGAGTGAACCAATAGATAGAAGATGTCTCTTTCTCTCTCTTGTCTCTCTGTCTCTTGCTCTCTGTGTCTCCCTCTCTCTCTGATACTCTGCCTTTCAGATACATAAAATAAATCTTTAAAAAGATTTTAATTTTTTTAGAAAAAGGTTTATTTATTTTTACTTGAAAACAGAGACAGAGAGCGTTCATCTATTGATTCACTCCCCAAATGGCCTCAATGGTCAGGGTTGGGCCAGGGCTGGACAAGCTGAAGCCAGGAACCAGGAGTTTCTTCCAGGTCTCCCAAGTGGGTGGGAGCATTTGGGCCATCTTCCACTGCTTTCCCCGGCAAGTTAGCAGGGGGCTGGATCAGAAGTGGAACAAGGGGACTAGAACCAGTGCCCCTTGGGATGCCAGATCGCAGGTGGGGTGTTCACCAGCTGCACCACAGTGCTGGTCCCAAGACTTTAATTTTTTTTTTTTTAAACAGTCTGCAAGAGCTAAAGCAGCAGCAGAATTCCTTCATGAGTTCAGTTGTAACTCACACTGAGTCACGGAGCTATTTATAGGGTCATGCAATTAGCCGTGAAGTGCGGGCGCATTCTCGTGCTCAGAAACACGGATCCTGCTAGTGTGCCAGGGAACTCTGAGCGCTGGTAGACACCAGTGGCGAAGGACAGTGGAATGTTTTCCTTCTCAGCGATATTCTTGGTGGGCCTGTTAACGAACAGTGCAATCACAGAGGGACAGCTCTGGTCCTGGGCATTGCTGCAGATGCATCCACTGAAGTTAGCCACTGGGGTTTACCTGATGCTGTTGCCAGAACCCTGGAAGACGTGGGTGCCTGGGAAAGGCAAGGTTTTGTTTGGAAGATACAGAAGCGCACACTGAGTTTTGACGTATTCATTGTGCTAAGTGCATATGTGGAAGCAAGTAACAGGCTGTAAAACACTGTACTCGTTTGTTGATGTAGCTGTTAGAATAGAAAGCGTGAAGCTTGTTCTGCAGTCTTAGTTGTCTTATGTCTTACTCGTGGAGAAGCTTTTATATAAAAGTTTGCTGCAAATTTGACTGCTGTACTGAATGATGTTATAAAAACAGTGACTCTAACAGTGCCATAGCCCTGAAAGTTTCGTTCAGACCCCAGATTTTTTTTTTTTTTTAATTTTATCAAAGAGATGGAATCTCTATACAAATACCTGCTGTTCCATAACTGAAGTGTGAGTTGACGAAGCTGAGTGTCTGTCAGGAGTTTGTGTATTTGAATGGTGATTTTCAGTTTGTAGTTTTGTGGAGGGATGGTTACACTGAAAGAGTGTTTCCTTAGGGAAAATGGTATGATCAAAATGACACAATTGAACATCCCGATGAACTTAATACTTTACAAGGACTGTGTATGTATGCATTACTTTTTATTGACAGTTTATTGATTAAAAGCAAAAATTTAACTGGGGAACAGTCCTATTAAAAATGGGCTGTTTACTTCTATTTCTTGGGCCCGGCGCTGTGGCACAGCAGGTTAACACCTTGGCCTGAAGTGCCGGCGTCCCATATGGGCACCGGTTCTGCTCCCGGCTGCTCCTCTTCCCATTTCTGCTATGGCCTGGGATAGCAGTAGAAAATGGCCCAAGTCCTTGGGCCCCTGCACCCACGTGGGAGACATGGAAGAAGCTCCTGGCTTTGAATCGGCTCAGCTCCGGCCATTGCAGCCATCTGGGGAGTGAACCAGCGAATGAGAGACCTCTCTCTCTGTCTCTCCCTCTCTTCTGTAACTCGTTCAAATAAATAAAAATTAAATCTTAAAAAAAAAAAGGACCAGTGCTGTGACGCAGCTGGTTAAAGCCCTAGCCTGAAGCACTGGCATCCCATATGGGCGTCAGTTCTAGTCCCGGCTGCTCCTCTTCTGATCCAGCTCTCTGCTATGGCCTGGGAAAGCAGTAGAAGATGGCCCAAGTCCCTGGGCCCCTGAACCCACATGGGAGACCAGGAAGAAGCTCCTGGCTCCTGGCTTGGATCAGCTCAGCTCCGGCCGTGTGGCCATCTGGGGAGTGAACCAGTAGATGGAAGACCTCTCTGCTCTACCTCTCTAACTCTGTCTTTCAGATAAATAAATCAATCTTTAAAAAAAAAGGTTTATTTTATTTTATTTGAAAAATAGAGTGGGAGAGACAGAGACAGAGAGACAGAGACAGAGATCTTCCATCTGCTGGTTCACTCCCCAAATGGCCGTAACGGCCAGAGCTAAGCCCATCTGAAGCCAGGAGTCAGGGGCTTCTTCTGAGTCTCCCACATAGGTACAGGGTCCTAAGGACTTGGGCCGTCTTCTGCTACTTTCCCAGGTGCATTAACAGGGAGCTGGACTGGAAGTAGAGCAGCCAGGTCTCTGTCCGACGCCCATATGGGATGCCAGTGCAGTAGCCTGGGCCTTTAACCCCCTGTGCCACAGCCCCACAAAACATATTTATTAAGGAAGGAATAGGAATAGGAGAGCCTATTGAATTTTTGATTGTATCGTATTTGATTATATATCAAATGATTATAAAAATGATTTTAAATTCTCTCTCTCTCTGACATTCTGCCTATCCAAATAAATAAATCAAGAGATCTTAAAAACGAAAAAACGGGGGCCAGCATCGTGGCACAGCAGGGTAAGTGACCTCCTGCAATGCTGGTTTCCCATATCTGAGTGCTGGTCTGAGTCCCAGCTGCCTCACGTCTGATCCACCTCCCTGCTGATGTGATTGATGTGATGGTGGCCCAGGTGCTTGGGCCCCTGCTGCCCATGTGGGTGACCCGGGGTGGGGTTCCAGGCTCCTGGCTTTGACCTGGCTCAGCCCTGGCCATTGCAGCCATTTCAGAGAGTGAAGCCAACGGATGGAAGACCTCTCTTTCTGCCTCTTTCTCTGTAGCTCTGCCTTTCTGAGTAAGTGAATGAATCTTTGCATGTTTTTTCACCTTCTGTGGACAGAGTTTTATTGCTGATCCAGGTCCATGAGAGACGTGCAGAGCTCAGGAGTGGAGCCTTTCCAAGCACGGGACCTGATAGTATGAGAGTTATGTCCAGGGAGCAAACCTGGGTTTGCATGAAAATACCTGAGCAGGTTGTCTTGGGACATGTATTTGTCTCTCTTCCATCACCACAGCGAAACAGCTGAAGCTGTGTGCATGGCACGACGGGGAAGCCATAGAGCAGGGGAGGGCCAGCAAAGCCCCCCGAGTGGGCCCCACCTGTCACTGCTCCCTCTCTCCACCACCATCCCCACGCCGAAGACCGAGCTCTCCAGGCACTTAGACCGTGCAAACCACACTGGGGAGTTTTGTATTCCATCTTTTCCCGCATGCTTCGGTTTTCAGTGTTGTTAATTGTACAATAAGACTTGTTTCACCAGGCCCTGGCTTCCTGCCAGGCCCCGGATGAATGATAGGACACCCCATTTGTGCTGTGATGTGAAACATCAACCTGTACATGTTGCTTCTCGGTGCTCTGCGGACTCTGCCACTGTTGCTGCATTTTCACCTTCTGTGACCTTGATCTCACTAATCCAGAACCTTCTAAAGGGTTGTAGAAATCTCTGAAAGTCGTAGAGTTCCTGGGAGGTGTTTTTTTTTTTTTTTTTTTGGTATTAGTTTGTTATTACCACAGTGAAATACCTAAGAAAATCTACTTGTGGAGAAAGGAGGTGGATTTTGGAGGTTTGCAGTCTCCGATCCAATGGTTCTGGTGAGGCTGGAGGAAGATGGGGTGGGGTGTGTGCAGAGGACGGGGTCTCGGGTAGAGCCGGGGAGCAGGCAGAGTGCTGGGCTCAGCTCGGCTTCTATAACCAAGCCTCTCATGGAACTGCCTTCCTAGGGCACTCCCTGGGATCGAGCGTGCACCCTCAGTACCATCCACTTAGGTCTGTGGGGTCTACGTGTGTGCACGTGTCTGGGAGCCATCTCCTGCTTAGACCGTAGCCCATCTGTGTCCTTTCTGTGGACCAGGCTGGCATGGCTCAGAGGACTTCCAGTGACCATGGCCAAGTGTGGTTACCTGCATAGCCCTGGGTCTTTGTATTCATTTGTTTATTCTCAGCGTACAAGCGGCAGGCATCTCTCTGTGCCGGGTATTGTAGAAGATAATTATTGGGACTGTCGCTGTGGCATAGCGGGCCAAGCCTCCACCTGCAACACTGGCATCCTATATGGGTGCCGGTTTGAGCCCCGGCCGCTCCACTTCCAATGCGGCTCTCTGCTTATGTGCCTGGGAAAGCAGTGGGTGATGGCCTAAGTGCTTGGGCCCCTGCACTCACTTGGGAGACTCAGAGGAAGTTCCTGGCTGCTGACTTCAGACTTGCCCAGCCCGGGCTGTTGTGGCCATTTGGGGAGTGAACCAGTGTGTGAAGGAGCTCTCTCCCCCTCTTTCTCTCTGTAACTTTGCCTGTTGAAAAAAAAAATAAATCTTTATAACAATAACAATAGCAATAACAACAAAAACAAGATAGCTATTTATCTTTCCTTAAGGAATTTATAATTCAACGGAAGAGAAGGACACATAGGTACTTACATAAAGGTATAAGGTACAATGATAGATTACATGGGTCCTAAGGCTCAGGATGGAATTGTATGCCATAGTTGCTGTTTAATTTTTATTTTTTTCCCTCCATTTTTTTAAAAGATTATTTATTTGAAAGTCAGAGTTACACAGAGAGGAGAGGCAGAGAGAGAGACAGACAGACAGACAGACAGAGGTCTTCCATCCACTGGTTCACTCCCCAGTTGGCTGCAATGGCCAGAGCTACGTCGGTCCAAAGCCAAGAGCCAGAAGCTTCTTCCAGGTCTCCCTTGTGTGTGCAGGGGCCCAAGGACTTGGGCCATCTTCTGCTGCTTTCCCAGGCCATAGCAGAGAGCTGGATGGGAAGAGAGCAGCCGGGATCAGAACCAGCGCTTATGTGGGATGCTGACCCCGCAAGCCAGGGCATTAACCCGCTGCGCCACAGTGCCGGTCTCTTCCCTCCATTATTAAAAATGATTTTATTTCATCTGAAAGGCAGAGTTGCAGTCAGAGAAGGAGAGACAGAGAAAAAGAGAGATTTTCCCTCTGCTGGTTCACTCCCCAAATGGCTACAATGGCCAGAGCTGGACCCAGCTGAACCAGGAGCCTGGAACTCCATCCAGGTCTCCCACATAGATGGCAGTGGCGAATTAACAGGAAGCTAGATCAGAAACTGATGGGACACTCATGGCAGGGACTCAATCCCAGGCGCTTAGCCTGCTGCACCACTACGTCCACCCTGCTATTTAACCTTCCTAAGAGTGTTTTATTTTAAAAACATGTTTGTTTGTTTTGATTTATATCAAAGGTGGAGAGAAAGAGAGAGAGGAGATTTTCTACCTACTGGTTCACTGTCCACATTCCTGCAACAGCTGGGGCTGGGCCAGGCCAAGGCCAGAAGCCAGGAACTACATCTAGGTCTCCCATGGGGGTGGCAGGGACTCAGTATGTGGGCCAGCACCTGCTGCCTCCCAGGTACATTAGCAGGGTGCTGGATTGGAAACAGGCTCCATCTCATTCCTCTGCGGGATTGTCAGTATCCCAAGTGGATAACAAGAAAACAATAATAAAAAAAAGTCTTTTTTTTTTTTTTGCCTCAGGTTTTAATTATGTAAGATTTGAATACTCATTATGAAATTTTAAAAAGGACAAAGAATATAGACTAAAAATTTAGTCTCATTTTACATCCCAAACCCCCCACCCTGTTTGACTTTTATTTGTTCATTCATTTTATTTTTTAAGATTTATTTATTTCAAAGAGTTCCAGAGAGAGATTTTCTAATAGTTGGTTCACTCCCAGGTGGCCACAAGGACCAGGGCTGAGGCAGACAGAAGCCAGGAGCTCCATCCGAGTCTCCCACGTGGGTGGCAGGATCCCAGACACTTGGGCCCTCTTCCGCTGCTTTCCCAGGCCATCAGCAGGGAGCTGGATCGGAAGTGGAGCAGCTGAGACTGGAACCGGTGCCCATATGGGATGCCAGCACTGCAGACAGTGGCTCTGTCCCATCCATCACAAGCCGGGCCCCCTCATTTACTTTCTTCTGTAAACTGTTGCCTGATTGGTGGGCATTTGAGCCCCTTACCTTTTGCTTTTCCTGCTGTCAGCCATCCTTATGAGCATGCACGGGTCGCAAAGGCTCTGCAACAGTGTAAGCTCACCTGTAACTTGGTTTTCCGTGAGCATTCTGACCTCCCCTTGAACCTGCCGCGCCCTTGAGTACATTACCTACGTACTGTTGAGGTCTTTGGCCTAATAGACTTTTTTTTTTTTTTTTTTTTTTTTGATAGGCAGAGTGGACAGTGAGAGAGACAGAGAGAAAGGTCTTCCTTTGCCGTTGGTTCACCCTCCAATGGCCGCCGCGCCAGCACGCTGCGGCTGGGGCACCGCGCTGATCCAAAGGCAAGAGCCAGGTACTTATCCTGGTCTCCCATGGGGTGCAGGGCCCAAGCACCTGGGCCATCCTCCACTGCACTCCCGGGCCACAGCAGAGGGCTGGCCTGGAAGAGGGCAACCGGGACAGAATCCGGCGCCCCGACCGGGACTAGAACCTGGGGTGCCGGTGCCACAAGGCGGAGGATTAGCCTAGTGATCCGTGGCGCCGGCCATGCTTAATAGACTTTTATTCCAAACCTAACTGGAAACTCAAAAGGCTGGGGGAGTGTGGGGTTGGCCCTCACCTTGTCTACTTGGGGTCTGCAGAGGTCGGTCCTGTGGCTGCATTTGACCTTGGCTGTGCTTCAACTCCCTCCGTCCACCTTCCCCTCCTCTCCTGCCACTTGCACCCCCGTTGCTCCCATGGCATCGGGATGTGCTCCTTCCCACACTGTCCCACATTCCAGAATTTCTCTTTATACCGTGCCACTGGTGTCTTGTTGACCTGACTTGGGCACAGTCCCGCTTGTCAGGTTGGGGGAAATGGAGCAGGCGTGTCTGTCCGATAAGTAGCATTTTCAGCATTCCATCCCTGGATTCCCAAAGTGGATTTCCGTAGAGTGAGATTTCACTGGTCCCCAAACAAGTAAGATGCAGACTGTTTAGGATACTGCTAACGTCTCCCAGAACTCCCAGAACACAGGTGTTCATTCTATAAACTTGAGCGAGTGCTCTCTTGGATCCAGAAAAATGTCCCATTGAGCTCTGTGATTGGCGTTTTGTTATAATAGGCAGAGAAAAAATAGTTCCATAATAAGCTTGTAGAGTTAAGAAGAAAAGAGTCTTTATCCCTTTTCTATACATTTTTTTTAAACTTAGTTCCTTGGCATATAGAACAATGAGGACACAATAATCCAGAGGCTAGGGACAGTTGTGGTGCAGCAGGTTTAGCTGCTCCTTGGGACACCCGCATCCCACATCAGAGTACGAGGTTTGAGTCCTGGCTACTCCCCGCTCCTAATCCAGCTTCCTGCTAATGTGCCTTGTGGGCAACGGCAGATGGCCCAAGTACTTGGTTCCTGCACCCACGTGGGAGACTTGGATGGAGTCCATGGCTCCTGACCCAGCCCTGGCTGTTGCTGTTATTTGGGGAATGAACCAGTGGGTAGAAGACCTCTCTCTGCCTCTGCCTTTGTCTCTGTCTCTCCTCTCTTTATCACACTGCTTTGAAATAATTAAGTAAAGAAATAATCTTTAAATATTCAGAGCACAGAAGGGATAAAATGCAGCAATCCCCAGTTTCCATTTTACAACAAGTTCGTGTTTGTTAGTTGATACAGCTTCCTTCTAGAATCTTCCTTCTCTGCCACTATTCGATACTTGTTCTCAGAGCCACAATCCAGAGCTGTTTCATAGTTTGCCCCGTAGGAGGTTCTCCCCTTCATTTTGTGCAGATTTCTGGATTGCATGGGTTCTCCTCGAAGTTGTGTGTGTTCGTGCATGCCTGCGTGTGTGTGTGCGTGCGTGTGTGTTGGGGCACGCAGCCTGGTTCCCCGCCAGTGCTGAGCTGCAGTGAGTAAGGTGGCAAGTTTCGTCTTGTTTCAGCTCTCAGCCATTCTTGTGGTTGTGAGACGCACCCACCTTGTAGATAGCAGATTTGTTCTGCCCAAGCTTTGGTTCTGAGCTAGACCTGATTTCTAGTTATCTGTGTCATCCTTATTAGTTACATTTTGGATACATCTGCTGGGTAGGTTTTAGTAATTAGTCTCTCTTTTTTGCCTGTTATTTAAGGAACCGATTTTGGAATTCTTGGTACTAAAAAAGATAAGATCAAGCGGTTAGCTCAGGATGAGTCAGTACAGTTTCATTAGTTGCATTTGGCGTACTGTTGCAAAATTACTACTTAAGAGCAAGAAGACAATCCCTCGCCGGAACCTTTGTTACCGTAATGGCCTTCCTGAACAAGCTTTTATCTTCTTGGGCCCTTTCTTCCCTCTTTCCCATCCCAATTTGTTCTTGAGGGATTAGGACAGAGAACGCTTAGTGCTCCAGCAACCCAACACTGCCATTTAGCCAGCTGCTCCCGACTTGCACAGCTATGATTTCACTGCCAGCGATTTTAGCTAGTTTGTGAAATTAGCAGCCTTAGAATAAATGTTCCCCCCGCGGTTTACAGGAGAGGAAAAAAGAGTCTTTTTGAGACACGGTCACAGTGTCTTAGTCCAAGGAGATTTTATATCTGTATCTATCTATATGTATAGATATATATCTATAGTGCAATTGAAGATAATTCACAGAGGAGTGGATAAAGCAGAAATAGCCCATGTGAGGTCTCCAGGGGTCATGCTGTGTCACATGCAGTGAGAAGTTAAGGAAGTGGATTTTGTTGTTGTGAATTTTCACAGCAGCCGGGGGTGGGGGGAGTGGGGGTGGGGGTGGGGGGGGGAGTGGGGGTGGGGGGTGTGTGTGTGTGGTGGAGGAGTGGGGGGTGGGGAGGAGAATTGTGAGCGTTTCTCCACCAGGGTCTTCGCAGGGTTCCTGGGTGTAGACATCGAGGTGTGCTGTCTTTTCTCTTTCTCTTTTCTTGAGGTTGGCCCCAGGTCTCAGGTGCTGAGAGATCAAAGTCCTCCCGGTTTGTAGGTCTCCCTCATCTTTGTAGTTTTTTGTGCTTATCTCCTGAGCTCTCCTGGCTGCCTCTTCTCACTCTGGCAACCTGGGGGGTGGGGGGGGTGGGGGGCATTTGTGGCCACAAATCCTTCTGTCATTGCTGTCACTTTCCCCTGGAGGGCTTATCTTTTACGGAAAATCAGAAACCATCCGGATCTTCAAAGAAATGCAGATCAGACAGATGAGAAGATCTCCTTTCTAGGAAGTGCAGCAGCTGCTAGCCTGGGGGTTTCAGCCCTGGGGGGGGGGAGGGAGGGAAGCTTTTGCTGGTTGACGTCACTTAAACAGGTTCCACTTTTAAAGAGCCCTAAGCCTGTTGATCTCCTCCTTAAGCGTTGATGTGGTTGCCCTCTGATGCTGGGTTGTTTCTTGCCTTTTTTTTCTGCTGAAGAGGACAGTGACTTCCCCGCAGGTTGCCTGCAGAGCGGCCAATCTGGATGGGAGACCGAGAGATGCCAGTTTCCCGTGGTACAACCCAGGCTTCAGTGAGACCTGGTTTTCACACCTGTTAGAAAGCTGGGACATTCCTAGTCTTCCTGCTGGCTTAAAAACTTTTTTTTTCCCAAATAGTCTTAAAATTTATTTGATTTTTATTTATTTGAAAGTGTGTGTGTGTGGGGGGGGGGATGTCTTCGTTGTACCCCCCACCAACCCTCCCCCCACCCAGTTCACTCTCCAAACACCTACAACAACCAAGCTGAAGCCAGGAGCCTAAAACTCCATCCGGGTCTCCCATGTGGGTGGCAGGAGCCCAAGTCCTTGGGCCATCACTGCTGCCTCCCAGGAGGCAGTGGAGCGGGGACTCCTCCCTGGCGGCTGGGGGCATCCTGACTGCTCATTCGGTTCCACCTCTCCTCCCTTTCGCGAGGGAAGAAACCTCGCGCTGATTACAGCGAAGACAGCTCAGATGGCCTCTGTCGGAAACCTCGGCCGCCACGGCCCAGCTTGAACTCCTGAAGCTAGGAACAGAACCGCACAGTTCCGTCTCCATCTGCAGAGCCTGAAATTCAGAAGTGGGATTGATCTTAGGATAAGGACATCCGGATGGGTATGCTTGTCATCTGGCATTCTCCATTAATAAGCCATGTAGGCTCTTGCCACATGTTAACAGAATTCTGAATACTGGCACAAATAAACCAGGCATTGTGGTAAGTTTTTAAGCTTTTTATTCAGTGAGAGCAATGCCTAGGAGAGTGTCGGCCCTATCTGAGAGAGAGAGAAATCTGGATTCATACCGAGCATAGAAGCCAGCCACGTTGAGGAGCATGCAGGCCGGGAAGCCTGGAAGGGCTGGGCCCACCATGTTCCAGGCCTTTAATCCACTTCCAAAGGGGAGTGGTTAATTAGACTGATTGGCAGGTGGGCACACAGGTGTGGCCAGGTAGGGGCATGAAGTCACACAGGGGGTGTGGTGAAGGCATGGTCTTCCAGCTCACAAACCTAGTAACCAATTTTATCCTATATGCCTGCCTACAACGCAAGCACTTTGGCCACCTTCCACTGTTTTCCCAGGCCAGTAGCAGGGTGCTGGATCAGAAGTAGAGCAGCTAGGACTCGAACCGGTGCCCGTATGGGATGCTGGTATTGCAGGCGACAGCTTTACCCACCACACCACAGTGCCAGTCCCCAATAATTATGTGATAGCTAACAGCAGTGTGCAAGTCATGTCCCCAAAGGAAAGTCTCGCAAAGCTCCAGGCCCATTGTCGTGTCTGCAGTGGAGTTAGTGTTAGTTTCTGAAATCGCAGAGGCAAAGCTGAAAACCAGACCAGGAACTGGCTTAAGCAAGTCTAGGCTAAAAGTCAAAGACGAGAGAAGTCTCTGAAGTTTGAATAGAGGGTGCTGGGGAATGTGGAGGGGCCTCAGGTGGGTGGTGCAGGCGTGCCAATGCCAAAACACCTTAGTTCCCTGCAGATGTTGCGGGTGCAGTGGTAACTACAAGAAACGCTTCTTCCGTTACATTTCAATGTAAGTCGATCAACGCACTGTTGCACACCTGTTTGATTATTTCCTAGGGTAGATTTCTACAAATTAAATTAGTGGATCAGAAATTATTACATTTCCAAAACTATAACGTATTACCATATGGTTTCTTTTTTAAAATAAAAAAGTCATCTCCTCGAATTAAGTCCATATTAAATGTCTACTTTTATTGCCAAATTCTGTATTTATCAGCAGTGTATATTCTTTGAGCCTTCACAGACTTTTTTTTCCAAAGCTAGGGAGGGAATGTTTCTCTTAAGGTTAACTTACTTTTCCTTTTGATAAATAAAATGATGGCGCCCTCTGCTGATTTTGAAAGGAATTGCTGCATAGCAAATGATAACAGATTTGTAAAAGAGCATGTGCGTTTCTTTTTCCTTATTTTAAAGATTTATTTATTTGAAAATTGGAGAGACAGAATCTTCCACCTACTGGTTCACTCCCCAAATGGCTTCATCACCCAGGACTGGGCCAGGCTGAAGCCAGGAGCCAGGAGCTTTTGGGTCTCCCAGGTAGGTACCTGGGGCCAAAGCACTTGGGTCATTCTCTGCTGCCTTCCCAGGCCATGAGCAGGCAGCTGGATGGGAAGTGGAGCAGCTGGGACATGAACCAGCGCCCATATGGGATGTCAGCACTGCAGACAGCAGTTTAACCTGCGGTGCCACACCGACAACTCCATGTGCGTTTCTGATTACCCTCGTACTGGCCGTGTGGCTAGTTTTGGGCACACCGCCTGGTGCCAGGGGTTCTGATGGCATCCATGGGTTAAACCCACTCTCAGAAGCAGGCAGGGAACCACAGGGGACCAGTCCACAGAGACGTGACATGGCATTCCTGCTCAGGGATGGCGTCGTGCAGCAAATTCGAGGGTAGGCACCAACGTGAGAGACAGGCAGGCTCAGAGGGCATGTCACCACGCGTGTCATCGCAGGGGGGCTGCCGAGCCACCGCTGGGTTTGCTAGGGAGATGAAGTTAGGATTTTGGGGTGCAGAGCATGGTTCCGGTACACGCAATGAGAGGAACACAGAGGCTTGGGTTTACCATGATCAGTTAGCAGTTATGTGCAGTGGGTTAAAACAGGAAGCTTAAACGTCTTGATCAATATGCAGAGACTGGTTCTCACGGGGAAAAGCCCGACTTGATACGGAGTTGTGCGTATTACACGTGAGTGGTGCTTTGAGAACACGTGTTTCATCATTGTTGATAGCTTCAAAAATACACGTGTAAATATGCGCAGACACAGCCATTGTGTGCTGTACTTAGTGTAACTTTTTAAGGCTGGCCTTTGAAAATACTTAATTATAAGTTCATTATTATGACATCAATATTTAACAAACTGGAATTGATTTTTGGGAAGCTTAACAAACTGGAATTGATTTTTATTTGAGGTTGTATTTTTATTTGAGGTTGGGGAGAGGTCTTTTATCAGCCCATTTACTTTTATCTGCCCAATAGCTAGGTCTGGGGTCAGGCTGAAGCCAGGAGCCAGGGACTCCACCTTGGTCTCCACGTGGGTGGCAGGGGCTCAGGCACTTGGGCCACCTTCTGCCGCCTTGCCAGGCACATTAGCAGGGAGCTGGATTGGAAGTGGAGCAGCCGGGACTTGAACTGGTGCTCACTGTGGGATGCTGGCTTCGCGAGGGATGGCTTAACCTGCTGTGCCACCATGCAGGCCCTGAAAGCTTGTTTTTCGACAGCTCTGGTGCAGAGTCTAGGAAACTGATGAAGCTAGACGGTTTGGGTGATCTGTGTTGTCCAGTCGGTGTTCGCTGGTACCCAGCTTCCTCGCAGATGCTTCTAGCAAGGAAAGAACAGTTGCATTAAACCACGCAGCACTAACCAGCACCCAAGAAACAGCAATGAAAACACCTAGAGTGAATTATTTATGTTCTTTAAAAATCACACTGCTTGGGCCAGCGCTGTGGCACAGTGGGTTAATCCTCTGCCTGCGGCGCCAGCATCCCATATGGGCGCCGGTTCTAGTCCCGGCTGCTCCTCTTCTAACCCAGCTCTCTGCTGTGGCCTGGGAAAGCAGTAGAAGATGGCAGAAGACCTTGGGCTCCTGCATCCACATGGGAGACTGGAAAGAAGCTCCTGGCTCCTGGCTTTGGATCGGTGCAGCTCCAACCGTTGCAGCCATTGGGGAGTGAACCAGCGGACAGAAGACCTTTCTCTCTGTCTCTCCCTCTCATTGTCTGTAACTCTACCTCTCAAATAAATAAATAAAATATTTAAAAAAAATAAAAATCGCACTGTTGATTTTTACAAACGAGCAGTCTTTCAGTCATTACGGACTTGGCCTTGCTTGAGTAGCCAACGACCCGGATGACAAATGATTTCTTGCTCATACTGTATGTCCTTCGCTTGCTGCTGGCGTGCCCTGCTCCCTGTCGGGGACTTGAGCTGAAGGAGGGGCCGTCACCCAGGACATTTGCATCTCCCTGCAAGTGACCAGCGACCCCTCTTATTCTGTTGGCCGTGGTGAGCCTTATAAGACCTCAGCTAACCTCAGGTGGGTGGGGTGCAGTGTTTCTCTATGATGGGATGGAGAGGTCAATGAAATATTTCCTAGTGGCACTATTTTGTTTTTTTAAAAAATGCAGTTAGAAAAATTCCCTAAACCGACAGATATGGCCAAGTTCCTTCCACTGGTGACTGCAATAGTGGTTGGCTTTTGTGCCTGTGACTTGGTGATGCCACAATGCCAGTCCGCAAGTTCTCTGATTTTTTCTCCTGGGTTGTGTCGGCTGTTGAGTCCATCTACTGACGTTTTCAGTTCATTTACTGTACTAGTAAGCTCCCAGCTTTTGTTTGGTTGCAGTAGTTCCTGTCTCTTGGTTGACACGGTTATTCTTGTTCATGCATTGTTTTCCTGATTTTGTTTCTATTTGCTCATTGAGCATCCTTTATCTTTTTTTTAAGATTTCTTTATTTGAAAGGCAGAGTTATGGGGGTGTGTGTGTGGAGGGGAGACAGAGTCAGAGAGATCTTCCATCCACTGGCTCAAACCCCAAATGGCCACAATGCCCAGAGCTGGGCCGATTAAAAACTAGGAGCCAGGAGCTTCTTCCTGGTCTCTCGCATGGCTGCAGGGGCCCAAATACTTTGGCCGTCCTCTGCTGCTTTCCCAGGTGCATTAGCAGGGAGCTGGATTGGAAGTGGAGCAGCCAGGACTTGAACCTGGATGCTGGCACTGCAGGCAGCCACTTAGGGTGCCACTCCACAGTGCCTGCCCCAGAGGGGAGATCTTCCACCTGCTGGTTCACTTCCCACAAATGGCCGCAACTGCCAGGGCTGGGCCAGGCTGAAACCAGGCACTCCTGCGTTGTGGGCATCCCAAGTAGCATCTTAACCACTACTCCAAACACAAGTCCCTAAATTCCACTCTGTGTAATTACATGTATACCACTTAGCCACATGTTGCCTTTTTTGACAGTGTTAATTTATGAAGATTAAGATGTTAGCAGTAATATAACCAGTGAGTCACTTTTTTTAATTTTTGTTTTTTTAACAGGCAGAGTGGACAGTGAGAGAGAGAGACAGAGAGAAAGGTCTTCCTTTGCTGTTGGTTCATCCTCCAATGGCCGCCGCGGCCGGTGCACTGTGGCTGGCGCACTGTGCTGATCTGAAGGCAGGAGCCAGGTATTTCTCCTGGTCTCCCATGGGGTGCAGGGCCCAAGGACTTGGGCCATCCTCCACTGCACTCCCTGGCCACAGCAGAGAGCTGGCCTGGAAGAGGGGCAACTGGGAAAGAATCCGGTGCCCCGACTGGGACTAGAACCCGGTGTGCCGGCACTGCAAGGCAGAGGATTAGCCTAGTGAGCTGTGGCGCCGGCAACTTTTTTTTTAATTTTTAAAGACTTATTTATTTACTTGAGAGGCAGAGTTACAGACAGAGAGAGGGACAGAGAGAGAGAGAGAGGACTTCCATCTGCTGATTCACTCCACAAATAACTGCAAGGGCCGGCGCTGGGACAATTTGAATCCAGGAGCCTGGAACTGTCCAGGTCCTCCCATATGGGTGGCAGAGGCCCTGATACATGGGTCATTTTCTGCTGCTTTCCCAGGTGCGTTAGCAGAGAGCTGGATTGCAAGTGGAGCAGCCAGGATTCCAATATGGGATGCATCCCAAGGTGTGGCTTCACCTGCTGTGCCACAGCGCCGGCCCCCCATCTAGCTGTCTTTAGACCATTCCCCAGGTGGCTTTTTATCCAATAAACAGGCCTCCAAGTGACTCTGTTCCCTCTCAGTATAAGGGAGCCTATCTGAGAAGGGTTTGTTGATAGAAACCCAAATGGTAGACATTGAATTTTCTGGGTTTCCCTGGGGGTAGGGGCCCAAGCATGTTGGCCATCTTCTGCTTTCCCGGGCCTTAGCACAGAGCTGGATTGGAAGAGGAGCAGCCGGAACTTGAACCGGTGCCCATATGGGATGCCATCACCGCAGGGGGAGGATTAACCTACAGCGCTGGTCCTCAGTGGGTCACTTTTAAAGACATTCTGTGAGATTGATTGAGAAGTCTGTTCTTGCGTGTGTTATCTTACTGCTCCATGAGATTTCTAAAATGTACCTGTAGAGCATTTTTCTTTGGTGGGATAACCCATAGTTGGATTCCTGAGCACAGTTATTGTCTCCTGATGACGGACAGGCTCTTGATGGGACTCAGTTTATCACAATGCCAGTTAACTAGCAGTTTTCATGTTCTGGAACACTCTTCCAGATGGAGAGGAACTGTGTTTGGGAGTTACTTGGTCTCTTACTCCTAGGCACGAAGTACATGCTGTTTTTGTGGGTGAAGTGACTTTTTTGCTGTACTGCAAACTCCACACTCTGTGGCAGACACTTGCAGTTCTGCGGTTGGCCACTAGGTGTCACCAGTGCCCTAGGAGCAGGGCAGGTCACCCAGTTGGGTAGAAATGGAACTTTGGGAGCTCCCAGACCCGTGTTTCCACATGGTGGATGCCAGAAGAACCTGATACAGTGTGATATATAGAAGCAAGGTACAACTGGAATAATGAAATTTCAAAAATAAGCCCTTTTAACGGAGAGCTGCAGTGGTTCCACCGGGTATTGTAAATGCGTCAGGTGCACGGGGTACTGGTGTTGCATTCCTGGCACTGAGGTTCGACCTCTCTTTTATGGAAAGTCGGATTGAACTTCCATTTAAGAATATTCGGTAATCCCTCTCAGGACACACTGCAACAGCTGGTATTTTGGTGTTGTAGTAAATCGATCCCATACAACAGTCAGTAATAATTATGGCTGGGTTCTGACAGATTCCAAAGCATTTTCAATAAATTTAGCCAAAGAAAATAACATCACTGCTACAAAAAAAAAAAAAAAAAATTAACTCCGTTTGAAAGTTAAAACTCACAACACTGCTTCGTTTCATAAAACACTAAGTGTTTTGCTGGTTAGGAATCTATCACACCCTTTGTTTTGTTTTGTTTTGTTTTAATCTATCTATTCTTGGGGCCGGCATTTTGCCGAGTGTGTAAGATACTGGTGGAGGCATTGCATCCATATCAGAGCACCTGGGTTCGAGTCCCAGCCCTGTTCCCGGTGATTCCAGCTCCCTGCTCACGTGCATCCCGGGAGGCAGCAGGTGACGGCTCAAGTGCTTGGGTCCCTGCCACCCACATGGGAGACCCCAGTTGAATTCCCGGCTCCCAGCTTCAGCCTGACCCAGCTCCAGCTGTTGTGGGCATTTGAGGAGTGAAGAGTTCTCCCTCTGTGTGTGTCCCTCTGTCTCTGCAATAAAAGAAGAATAAAAAAAAAATCTACTCGTGTACGTTCTGAGAAGATAGTGCATTTATGTTTAGAAGATGATTTCTCTGTGGCTTTGGAAAAAACGTAGCCGTGAGTTCTTTATGAAATGAAACACGAGATGCTTAAGGCCCTCACATATGGCGACGTCAGTTTGAGAGGCTGTTTTGATTTGGAAAGCGAGGTCTTTAGTTTGAATGGAATGTGAATGCACCAAATTGTATCAGATTTTAATTTCGCTTGCCGTAACAGCATAAATTGGTTTATTATATGGCGTATGTGGCTTATAAAAGCCAAACATTGTAAGTTCTTGAGGCCACAAAGAAAGTGTTGGGTTTCGTAGTATGGATTATATAGTACATATGTATAGATTATATAGTATGCGTGTTTCCATAGTCATAGGAACAATCTATGCCACTCAAATAAGGAGTTTTCGGATGGCAGAAAGAGCTTGCATTGTATATACACACACGTATGATACATACCTACCTGGATCTATACATGTTTATTGCCTTGTATATGTGTATATACACATGTTTATGTGTAGACATGTATATGCTTACATTTTACAAATTTTTTTATGAAGTTAATTCTTGGATTTCTGAATACTTTATTTTATTTTATTATACACAGAGAGAAGGAGAGGCAGAAAAAGAGGTCTTCTAACTGCTGATTCACTCCCTAATTGGCCGCAGTGGGCAGAGCTGTGCCTATCTGAAGCCAGGAGCCAGGAGCTTCTTCCCGGTCTCCCACACATGGGTTCAGGGGCCCAAATACTTGGGCCATCTTCCATGCTTTCCTAGGCCAGAGCAGAGATTGGGAGGGGAGCAGCCAAGACTCAAACTGGTGCCCATATGGGATGCTGGCTCTGCAGGCGGCGGCTTTAACCCACTACACCTCAGTGCTGGCCCCACATTATACAAATTTTGATAGGTTTTTCTAATTTTTTTTACATGGTCGGCATAAGTGTGCTTATATCTTACACATTTTAATGGATCTTCCTTTTTTTAGTTGGCAAAACCAACATTTAACATCGAATGCATTCTTTGAATATTCATGGTCCATTTTGGACTTTGTTGAGTTTGAATTCACTGCAAGCCCATTGTTGTGTAAGGAGCATCTTTGCCACTTGGAGGCTGACTCCTGATTGTTGGAATCATTTATGGAAGTGCAGCTGGCTTTGGCCTTTTCAAGCTACTAGGGAAATCGGCTTCAGCAGTGGGCATGAGTGGACCCTCACTTTGTCTTTTTCTCCCACCCCTTTTTTTTTTGGTTGTTGTTGCTGTTTTTAGCTGGGCCGTTTATATTTTTCCCCTGGTATTTGAAATAACCATCCTTTTGTTAGCGCTCTGTGACGTCACTCTGGAAAGCAGAGATGTCCCAGCACCGAGTGCGGTCCAAGGTGATGGCCTCTGCTCGGCCTTGGGACAGTTAGAAAGTGCATTTAGAAGGCTTCCAGAGGACCTCAGCATTCGGGTTTTTTTTTTTTTTATTTCAAGAAGAGGTTGACCAGCCCCGTTGTCTTTATTCTGTGATGTGAATCAGCAGCTTGCAGACTTCCAGAATTGGAGTGAGCCAGTTTTCCTCCATGTCCAGGTTTCTCTTTCTCCGCTGTCACTAATGTATGATAAAATACGCTTCCAAATTTCTGACTATGCCAGGTAGAGAATTGGGGCAAATGCATTAAAAAATGAACTTGAACACATTGTGTGGTTCTTGTGAGTTTTTATAAAAATGTAAGTGGAGTGCATTTTCCATTATTAGGCGGTGGTGAACCAAATGTAAACCACATGGCCTCTTGCTAGGTGTCAGGCCAATGTAAATTTTAATCTCGCCGCGTTCTCCACTGTTTTCGTTTCATAATCTCATTACGTGCATTTAAAAAACCCTGGGCGTCTAGCGAGGACTCCTGGGGATCCCTGGGAATGTTTTGTTTTTCATTTGGATGTTGGTTATGAGCTGGTTGGCATTCAGAAAGCTCATTTATCTGTACATGTAGGTGCCCGTCTTGGTATGTTCAATAATTTTTTTTTTTAAGGAAATCCCAGTCATAGCAGCCGGGGTTTATTGTTTGCTTGCTGGGTGCCACGGTCTGTTGTATACCTCGCGTCCTGAGTTACCAGACGACCGCTTGTAAGATTGACTCTGTCGTGCAAGGTCACGGCTCTAACAGGATTGCAGATTAGGCCAGTGCTGGCGCCCTGGCTCTTAGCTGTACCCTGAGCTGCCGCTGCTGGTTATTTTGGGATGTAATCATTCCTTAGGGCGGTTATTGAAAACAGTGCTCTGATCTCGTAAGACGCGAGCTGACTTTTGTGTAGTAGCTGGGGTCATTCGGTTTGCTGTGGGTGACTGACACATGTGTGAACCTGCGATACCATCTCGCTGCTTCTGCAAGGTCATGTGCTCCTCCAAGGTCATGTGCCGGCTTCCGATAGAGCACTCCGCCGTCGTCATGTGAGGATGAGCTGTCGAGCAAATACGGTTCTGTGTGGCCCAACAGCCTCTGTTGTGTGCGACAGGCTGTACCGCCTCTGTTCTGCATTAAGAAGTGGAGTTTAGAATTGTTACAGTAACAGCGGGAAAGAGCGTCTCAGGGCTCTCCCTGGATCCAATCAGAGGTCCCCAAACTAAATGTGAAAACCTTTAAGGAAGCCTCCATACCCCATACAGCACACTTATGTTTTCCATTAGAAATCTGCGTGTCAAACTCAGACGCTCCTCCACTCACTGTTTGCCTGTAGCCTGTAGGAAAAAACACAGCTAAACTCTAGAAGCCAGTGATGGCTCTGGGGGTATGTGGAAATCAGAATTGTGATTTTGTTAAAGGATGTCCTATCTGAATGACACTATTTTTCTTTCTTTCTTTTGTAATGCAAGTGTTTCTTTTCTTTTTAGAGTCAGCCTTCAAGATCTGAGTCTTGCAGTGGGTGTGGCCACAGGCCGGGGACTGGAACTGCGTGTGGCTCGCCGGGGCCAGTGTGTGGAGCTGTGGCATCATGCCAGCCTTGGCCACGGGACCTGGTACTGACACAGGTATGCGAGCCCAGTGGGGCTGTGTCCCTGTCCCCTTTTCCTTAAATGTTCTTGTTCACAGTGGAGCGAGCATCGCCTTAAGTTAAGTGCAGACGGGTCCTACTTGGCTCTCTAGCTAACACGAGGGCCGTGAGCTCAGCTTGGGTCTGCCCTACTTCCAGAAAGGTAACCTTGGGCAGGGCTCTGGTGCGCCTGCTGTCCGCACACAGGAGTTACCTGGGTGACAGCGTGCATTTTAAGAGCAACCCTTCAGTGTTTTAAACATGCAAAATGTGACAGGTCCCACTACCCCCACATGGCCTTTCACTCACTCTTAACAACAGATAGGCAGATAGGGACTTTTTACTTTTTTTTTTTTTTTTTTTTTTTGGTGGCCACATTTGCCTCAGACTCTTACTTTTTTCTTTAAGGCAGAAAAACATTATGCCTACCGCAGGTGTAAAAACTATCTAGAAATTGCTGCGATGGGAGCCAATTAAAACTAAGAAACAGTTTCTACCTTGTTATGAGTGGTGAGGCTTGGAGATGCATCTACTGAATATTTTAAGAAGGGGGAAAAAAATCCCCACGGACACACGCGGGCATGTGTGCGTGTGCACGTGTATGTGTGTAGAATCCCCTCCTGTCCGTCTGGGTCAGGAGGTGGCTGGGACGGAGGCTGCCCTGGCGATCCTGCCGGCAGGACTAGGAAAACAGCACATGGGTGGGAGACCCCTCCAGGAAGCAGCAGCCCATGCGTGGGTGGCCCTGAGCTTGCGGGGTTGGGCTGTCCCTGGCCACCCTGCTCTCCCTAGCTGGGACAGCTGTCGCAAACTGGACGGTCGCAGCCACAGCACCCCTCACCTCCGGAGGCTGCTTCGCAGATTTGATTGTGTGTGGCCCGCGGGGTGTTACTTCGCCTCTTTGGTTTGCATCATTTGTAGGCATTCTTAACTGTTTTATCAGATTTTGTCCTGTTTTTATCCAGCACGATCCGTCGAGTGTTCAATTACGTAGCATTTTTCTTTCTCAGGATGCTAGTTTGGAAGCCAGGTCCTTTGGAAAAAAAAAAAATCCTTTTTCTTTTTCATGTTTATGTGGTCCCACATTGTATTTTTATATATTTACTGTATATAAAAAACGAATGGTTTAATTTTGCAAAGCCATTTGGGAAATCATAGATAACATCGATTTGAGCTATAAATTTACTCTCGTAGGGTCTGGATAGATTTTATACCTTGCTATGCCCTAAAAAATATGCTGTGGTTTGGTTGAACACAAATCATTGTTGCTTACAAAGAACTCAAGGGTAACAAAAATGGGGGTTTTATAGTTTACAGGAGTTCAGTGTAGGCGTCAGTTTTTAAAAATTGCCTAGGCCATTCAGGATTTTAAAAGGGCTTACCCCTACTAGGCTGCCTATTTGCCTTGCTTTGCCATGTTTGTTGACCTTGAGTCGACACGGTGCCACCGCAGTTATAGGAGCCCCAGAGCACAGCGCCGCGGACACCATCACTTGTGTGTCGTAGCCCCGTGGGTCCACGGCCGCGCAGTGCCCGTGATGTTGTCCCCGGGAGGTCTCCAGTGGGCCAGAGGCAGAGTGAGCCTAGAGCTGCAGAAAAGCTCCCAGTGGGCAAAATGCTTCCAGCGTCAAACTCTGCCCGCTTCTCCCTCTGTCCCTTTGACTCCTTTTGCTAAAGGAAAAGAAAATTTAATTACACGATTCCCGCAGAAGAACATTCGCCTGTGCCTGACCTCATTCGTTCTTTCTGTTTGATAAGTACCCTTCCAGAGTTTTCCTTGCATTAAACACACATGGATATACAGGAACAGTTTTGAGTCCTTTTAGTTTTCTTTGCCTTTTAAGCACTGAGTTTTATTAGAGCTTATGGATCCCACTCTCACTCTCTAGAATAAGCGTGTGTCCTGGAGGGGTATTTCCGTGGTATACATAACAGTGAGTGCGTTTCTGTGCGTAGTTAGCCCCGTATACATCTGTGTACCTGCGCAGTGTTGTGCATAGACTCCCAGCCTAATGAACCACTGCCCTGTTCACGAATCCCTCGTTTCCTCCCTTCTGTAAATACCTGCGAAGGGAAGATGCATGTGCAGTTAATGAGGCTGTCAAATCGCTCTCCAGAGTGGCTAAACTAATGAATGATTTACGGACAGCGCGTTCAAGATTCTTCCCGCCCCCCACCCCCAACACGGCTGCCAGCACTCAAGACCTTCAGCCTGTATCATTTTTGCCAGTCCAGTGGGAAAACACGTAGCCCTTCGAGTGTGAAATGTGTGGGCGCTGCCGCCGCTGCCCCGGAGCCTGCCCCTCGTGTCTGATGGCCGCTCCTCTCTGAGTTACCCGCCTACATCCTTTTTCCGGGATGGCACTGGTTTAGCGTTTTCTAATTTGTTGCTGGAATTCCTTTGTTGGTGTTCTGTGCGTGAATCCCTCAGGCCCTGGTAGGTTGAGCACCGTTTTGAGTGACCCAGTAGTTACCCTTCTGTTTTCTTTAAACGCCGTCATTAATTTTATGGACGTTGAGAACTTTCATGTGGTCAAATCACTCTTTTTCTGTAGGGCTCATGACTGTTTCTTTCTTTTGTTTAAGAAGGCCTGCCCCACCCCAAGATCGTGAAGATTTTTCTCTAAGGTGTTCTGATAATTTTACAAATTTGGTTTTGCACATTCGGAATTGTAATCCAATGGCAGTGTGTATGTGGAGAGAGAGGGGCAGTGGTCTAATTTGATTTTATTTCCCCACGGGGACTGCCAGTTCTCGCAGGGTCACTTAGGCAATAATCCATCTTTGCCATACAGACTTGCAGTATCCCCTCTGCCATCCGCCAGCATCATGCATATTTTGGGTTCTCTTTCTTAGCTGTGCTGATGTTGATCTTTTCCTACAAACATTTACAAGAGAATCTTTCAGGACAAGTTTAGAATTACAGAAAAGTCACGAAGACTGTACAGAGTTCTAATATGCCTCACACCGTCTCTTCCTTTATTAGTGCCTTGGTTTTGGTTTTTCCATCAGTGACCCAAGAGCGATACGTTCTTATCGACTAAAACCTACGCTTTGTTCAGATGCCCTCGGTTTCCCCGAGCATCCGTTTTGTTCCAGAATCTTCCCTGGGATATCCTGCCACGTTCAGTTGCTATGTCATGTTAAGCTCCTCTGGGCTCTGCTGGGTTTCTCAGACTTGGCCCTGATTTGGGGGACGTGCGTTGGTCAAGGAACCTCGTCATAAGATTCCCGTCTGTTGGAATCTGGATGTTTTTCTCACAAGGAGACTGGGGCTGTGTGTTTCGGGGAGTGCCATGCTGTCATCTGGCCTGACACCGCTGTCCATGTCTGCACTGTAGTCTTTGGGAGGAAGTCTACATGCAGCCCACACTGCACAGGTAAAGGGTGAAGTAGCTCCAGAAATTATTTGGAAGTTCTGTCCTCCTCCTCCCTCGTGGGTTCCTGTCACTGGAGACTCGCGGGACATTGAGTCTGCCCCGTGCGGTTCAGTCCAGCAACGCCTTTCTGTATTCTGACGCTCAGGTTGTCCCAGCCCTGGCTGTGGGGGCCTTGCTGTTGAGTGCTTCCATCCTCTCCTCCCCCCCCCCCCCATCATGTGGCCTCGTTTGTGTGGCTCTCGTGTGTCCTCACGCTGGCGCTAGGGACGCCCCGGGCTCATCATCAGTTTTCCCTGCCCGGGTGCTGGAATCAGCCATGTCCCTGCAGAGCCCTGCTCTCTGTTAAAGAGAGTGAGCCTGGAAGCCAGGATCTGGGCGCTGGAGCTGCTGTCTCTTGTCTGCCCCTCCGCCGACAGAGCAGAGACGTGTATGTGAATATACCAACCTGTGTGTAAGCACACGTGTGTGTCCAGCGGTCGGTGTTTCTGGGTGTAGTCACTGGTGCAGCGTGGAGCTCAGTACGAATTCTCACTGCCGCCTCCAGCTCTCAGCTGTTAGCGCACAGACGCAGTCAGCGCAGACTCCCTCCTCGCTTCCCGGCAGACCCCAGCCGGCACGGCCCACCGCCCGCGTACTTCATGTCAGTCCTGGTCTCAGTGTCCACGGGATCTTCAGAAGGTTCCTGACAGAGGCGTGCTGTGCAACACTGCACGTGGATTTCGATGCTTGGCGTTACGATAAATTTACTTCTTCTTCTTTTTACAAACCTTTTAAGGACCCTCTTAAGACCATTCTCGTGAACACATAGGAAACAACCCTTCTCAGCGAGGGAGTGGATCTTGTTTTTATTCCTGCACAGTACGGGGCTGCTCATTCCTTTCCTGCATAAAACCTCTGTGAGTTTTGCTTTTCTAATTTCATTAAGAAGGATTTTTGCAAACAGCATATAATGTGAAACATAATATATGTGCAGAAACGCATGTAAAACTTTTATAAGTGCAGTTTTAAAAGTGGGTGTAAGACCCACGCCCACGTGACCCACCACCTAGGCGAGGAAATCGGACATGTCGAGGGCAACCGTGTTTTCCTTCACAGCTACCCTCTCCTCTGCCTCCTTAGAGGTGGACAGTAAAATAAATAATAAATAAAAACAAAGAGGAAAGAAAAGAGCAGAGCAGATTGTGGGGCCTATGTGGTGGCACAGTGGGTGAAGCCACCTCCTGCAACGCCAGAATCCCATGTCGGAGCTTCGGTTAGAGATCCAGCTGCTCCACTTCCACGTGGAAAGGCAGTGGAAGACGGTCTAAGTCCTTGGGTCCCTGCCACCACGTGGGAGACCCGGGGTCCTGACGGCAGCCTGGCCCCGCCCCAGCCATTCTGGCCATTTGGGGAGTGAGCCAACGGATGGAAGGTCTCTCTGTGTGTTTCTGTGTCTCCCTCTTTCTCTGTCCCACTGCCTTTCAAATAAATAGCATAATTTTTTTTAAAAATAAGATTCTTACCGCACAGCATATGTTAATAATGATTTTGTAAGCATTCCTAGGCAGTATACTCTAACTTTGCTTGTTGTTGAGCCTTATAAATACATGGAATTATGCCAGGTTTTTATTTTAGGTTTAAAATGAACATTTACTTTTACAATTTTAATTTATTTTAATTTATTTGAAAGGGAGTAAGCGAGCAGAGAATCTTCCATTTGCTGGTTTGTTCTCCAAATGCCCCCATCAACCAGGGTTGGCCCAAGCTGAAGCTGAGAGCTAGGAACTGCATGTGCATGTCCCTTGTGGGTGGCAGGGACCGAGTACTTGAGCCATCGCCTGTTTCACTGATCTGGAGCCAGGAGCTTCCCCCTGGTCTCCCACGCAGGTGCAGGAGCCCAAGGACTTGGGTCATCTTCCACTGCTTTCCCAGGCCACAGCCGAGAGCTGGATTGGAAGTGGAACATCCGGGACTTGAACCAGCACTGGCACTGCAGGCGGCGACTTTACCCACTATGCCACAGTGCCGGCCCCTCTTACATGTTATTTTAAGAGAAAAGAAAGGCAGTGCAGCTCCTATTGTACTGATCACTTATTTTTTTTAAAGATTACCGGCCAATTGAAAGAGAACAGCACACATCTTTGCACAGAAATTCTGGAAAATTTCCTTTTGCCTGGTTCCCAATAAAAAGAAAAATGCCCACTGTGTGGCTTTGCATCTTTCCCTGCGGGAAGAGCGTTTGCTTTTTGACCAGGTCTAGCTGAGAATAGGGAGTCCCCGGCCTGCAGGTTCAGAGCAGAAACACACTGCTGGCTCCAGCACGCCCTCCTGGCTCCTGCAGCACAGGCCTGGGCCCTCCTGCCTCTCCCCGTCCCAGCCAGCACAGTCGACACGGTGGGCTGCCACCGTGAACTTGAGAAATCTTTTTCCACTGGATGGCCGACAGTAATTTAAACATATACAGGGCTAAGCAACTCTGTAACTAAGCCCGCTGTGTAATTACCTTCCCACTAAACCCAGATCAAATTTATCTTGAAAGCAACCCATCTTTAATTAGGTTCCCCTGGGCGGCCACCGGCCAGCGCGCGTTCTCAGAGCGCCCCGACCCTGCTGTGCTGCTCGCTCAGGTGCCCAGCGGCACTCATGTCCTCCAACACCATTTTGCTGTGTGATTGGAGACTTCGGCTGTTTGTTCCCGACTGTGCCCTTAACTTGCTTTTGCCTTTTCCAGTGCTCTCAATCGATGCTGTGTGGGAGGTGGGCCAGGGTTCTCCCAAGTTAATGTTTTCCCGTGTGAGTGCCCAGCTGTTCTGCCGCGTCCTAGGCTGCAGGCTGGCGCTTCCCTGTGGCTTGCAGCCTTCACCAAAAGGTTGAGTGCGAGAAGAGGGACTGAGGAGCCTTGAGTGCGTTCCAGATCGCAAAGACATTGTTCCAACATTTCTTCTTTTCCTGTTGGTTCTTTTTTTCTTTCCCCTCTGTACACTCAGTATTAGATCAAGGACGCTTCCTGGTATGGTGGCTGCTTTTCTTCCCCCTTTTCCTTTCCTTTTTTTTCCCCCTTTTCTTTTAGTGACTAGCCTTTCGACTTTAAATTCTATCAAGTGCATTTGACTGTTCCAGGGGTCATCTGAATGGCTTCCTCTTAGTCCCCTGACCTTTAGCAAATTGTGTTGATGTTGGAACGTTAAACCAACGTGCACTTTGCCATTTGGTGGTAGTTGTAGTGGACTGTTCGTTTCGTAGACTGCTGGGTCTGGTTTGCTCGTCCTGTGTTTAGGATTTTGCAATCCGTGTCCAGGAGGGATCTTTAGCCTCTATGTCCCTTTCTCGTGCTTACATTTTTGCAGAGTCATGCTAACCTCTCACCGTATGCTGGGGAGGAGGGATCTTTCTTTTTGGAGAAGTTTGTTAGCTTACCTGTTAGGCTTGCTGGGACTGGAAATTGTCCTTTTGACAGAGTTTTGGCAGCTGGTTCGCTTATTGTAAACACTCTGGAGAACAGCCGTTCTATGCCTGAGTCGGTTTTGGTGATTTTGTTTTTCTAAGACTCAATCCATTTCATCAAAAGTTTTGAATTTGCTGTGAAATAATCACTTATAATATTTTATGTCTGTAGTTTCCGCACTGATGCTTTTAATTTGGTGCCGACCTTGGTAATTTTTACCCTCTCTTCTTCTCTCTGATTAATTTTATTAGAGTTTTGTTGTTTATTAGTCTTTTTGCATGTACAGCTTTTGGCCTACTGTGCATTTGGTTTTATTTTGTTAACTTTTATCATTCTCTAATTCTTTGAAATACTGCATTTCATAAATACACAGTCTTCTTTCCTGTTACTAATCTTCACATTTACATATTTCTGAGATTATGTCATGCTATAATTTTAAAATATTTTCTAATTTCATTCAATATTTGTTTTATTTCATAATTAGTAATTGAATATTTAGAATGTTTTAAAATATCCAACTAAGGACGTAAAATTTTATTTGTTACTGATTTTTGCTTTAATTGATTTGTGGTCAGAAACTGGATTTGTATTATTTTAGTTCTTTGAACTTTTTTGGACTTATTTTAGTAATTGTTCTGTATGTGTTTAACAATAGGGTGCTTCAAAAAGTTCTTGGAAAATGGAATTAAAAGATTATTTTTTGCAAAATTTGTTTTTGAAGATTTGTTTATGTATTTGAAAGAGAGTGACAGAGCAATAGTGAGAGCATGTGTGCATAGGAGGGAGGGAGGGAGACAGAGAGAGAGAGACGGAGAGAGAGAGACAGAGAGACAGAGAGAGAATTCCATCTGCTGGTTCACTCCTCAAATGGCCACAGTAGCCAGGGCTGGGCCAAACCAAAGCCAGGAGCCAGGAGCTCGGTCTTAGTTTTCCACTAAGGTGGCAGGGAACCAGAGACTTGGGCCATTCTCCACTGTCTTCCCAGGCACATTAGCAGGGAGCTGGATTGGAAGCAGAGCAGCCAGCACTCAAATTGGCACTAATGGGATGCCCATATCACAAGTAGCACCCAAGCTCACTGTGCCACACTCCAGGCCCTGCAAACCATTTTGAAATCCATGCATTGATTTTTTTTTTTTTTTAGATTTATTTATTTGAAAGAGTTACACACAGAGAGAGGTAGAGACAGAGAGAGAGGTCTTCCATCCAC
Source organism: Oryctolagus cuniculus (assembly GCF_964237555.1). Classification (NCBI taxonomy): domain Eukaryota; kingdom Metazoa; phylum Chordata; class Mammalia; order Lagomorpha; family Leporidae; genus Oryctolagus; species Oryctolagus cuniculus. The sequence goes on along the minus strand of NC_091444.1, from coordinate 100,127,667 downwards.
TGGTTCACTCCCCAACTGGCCGCAATGCCAGAGCTGCACCGATCCGAAGGCAGGAGCCAGGAGCTTCTTCTGGGTCTCCCACGCGGGTTCAGGGGCCCAAGGACTTGGGCCATCTTCCACTGCTTTCCCAGGCCATAGCACGGCTGTAGCTTTATACAACCCATATAAAGTATAGCAGAGAGCTATATTGGAAGTGGAGCAACTGGGACTTGAACCAGCGCCCATATGGAATGCTGGTACTGCAGGTGGCAGCTTTACCCCACTATTCTATAGCGCCAGTCACCATGCATTGATCGTTTATAATAATGCTTTTTGCACATTTTGAAGATCCTCCTTGTGTGCATTGATTTTAAATTTTTTTACACCAAAGCAAACTTACCTTTTAATTTATTTTCCACAAGCTTTTTTTGAAGTCCCCTCAGTTCTTGAGTTATTCAGTGTTATTTGCACGTTGCGGCCATTTTGTTGAATGAATCATCCAGGTATTCTGTGTTTTTATTGTTTTTGTTGTTGATGACCAAGAGAATCAGTTAACAAAAAAGTCTCCCTTAATAACTGTGCATTTCTCTTGTGGCTCTGCCGGCTTTTGTTTTCTGGATTTACAGTTGCTACTTTTACTGTTGAATTATACTTTTTTTTAAAAAAAAAAAAAAGATTTATTTATTTATTTGAAAGTCAGTTACAGAGAGAGGTAGAGACAGAGAGAGAGAGAGAGGTCTTCCATCCGCTGGTTTACTCCCCAGATGGCTGCAACGGCCAGAGCTGCACCGATCCGAAGCCACGAGCCAGGAGCTTCTCCCAGGTCCCCCACGCGCGGGTGCAGGGATCCAAGGACTTGGGCCATCTTTTACTGCTATCCCAGGCCAAAGCAGAGAGCTCGATGGGAAGAGGAGCAGCCAGGACTTGAACTGGCGCCCACATGGGATGCTGGTACTTCAGGCCGGGGTATTAACCTGCTGCGCCATAGCCCCGGCCCCTCTCTGGATAGTTCTAACATTTTCTTTCTCTGCGTCTCTGCAGTTTCACCATGATGTGTCTAGGTTGTGTTTCGCTTTCTGTGCCTTACTGAGAATTCTTTGGGCTTTTGAAATATGTGTATCCATGTAGTTTATGAATTCTGGAAAATCCTTTCCCATGGTCTTTTCCATTATTCCCTACATGCATTGCAGTTTCTCTTTCCTCTCTGGTATGCAGTTAAACACGGGTAAGTCTTGGCCTGAACCTGTATCTCCCATACTATGTGTCCATAGTTCCACCTTTTTGCTTTTTCATTTTGTTCTCTGTGTAATTCTCACCTATCTTCCATTTTTATTTTTGTTGAAAGATTTTTAAGCTAATTTACTTACTTGAGAGGCAGAGATACACGGAGAGATCTGACACCCACAGATTCACTTCCCAAATGCCTGCCTCAGCTGGGACTAGGTCAGACCAGAGCCAGGAGCCAGGAACTCCATCCGCTCTCCCACATGGCTGGCAGGGACCCAAGCACTTGGCCCATCACCTGTTGCCTCCCAAGGGTGGGCGTTGGCAGGAAGCTGCAGTCAGAAACAGAGCCAAGGCTCACGCCAGGCCCTCTGTTATGGGATGGGGGGGTCCTAAGTGGCGTCTTAACCGCTGTGAATCACTTGGCCCTTTTTGTCCCATTAATTGCTTTTGTGAGCTATAAATGACCCCCTTTAGTTGTTAGTATTAAGTTTCTAATTTCAGTGACACATATTGTTTATAAGAAGTTCTGTTGAGTTTCTTTTAAAAATGGTTAGCCAGTATTCAAGCTGTCTGCATCGTGGACCAGTCTGGTCAGGAGATGCTGTTCACCGTATTTCCTACATCAAAACCACGATGCATTTGTCTTTAACGTGGTGGTCTCAAGTTGTACGGAATATGTCACCAAGATTCTCCCTACAGGACATTATTTAAAATCATGAAAATGGGCTTTATTGCTATTGTTAAGGACATGAAAATATTTTCTTTCTCATCTTTCATTAAAAAAAAAAAAAAAAAAACCTTGTGATTTCTCCCCTTGATAATATGTCGATTTTTGTTGTGGAAATGTAAGGTCTTGAACTTGCTGTTTTTTTTTTTTTCCCAGTTGTTCCCTCAAAGAAACTTCTGATTTGACTCATGTTCATGAATTTTTCAGGTTCTTCCACAGCCACTCAAAACCATTAGGTGCCTAGGTGACTGCTAAGTGTTCCTTGTGAACAAAAGGTGACATGTGGATTGGCACTTAGGCACGGCTTATTTTTGTAGATGTAGACAGACAGTGAATCAGCACACCTATTCTCGTCCTTGTCACTGTTCGTAAAATATGTAGGAACCAAGCAAAAAAGCCCTCTCAGTGTAACAGGCATGGGTTTTCCAGGGCTGCAGAGAAATGTCACTGCTCTTTTCTCCTCTGTGCAGTGTGTCAACTTGTATCCTATCAAGAGTGCCCTCTCCGGCGCCGTAGTGCAGTGGGTTAATCCTCTGCCTATGGTGCTGGCATCCCATATAGGCGCCGGTTCGAGTCCCGGCTGTTCCTCTTCCAAGCCAGCTCTCTACTGTGGCCTGGGATAGCAGTAGAAGATGACCCAAGTCCTTGGGCCCTTGCACCCACGTGGGAGACCAGCAAGAAGCACCTGGCTCCTGGCTTCAGATCGGGGCAGCTCCGGCTGTTGCAGCCATTTGGAGAGTGAACCAGCGGATGGAAGACTTCTCTCTCATTGTCGCTGACTCTACCTCTCAAATAAATAAATAAATAAATAAAATCTTTTTTAAAAAGAGTGCCCTCTAGTGGCCAAGGAAGTGACTGCGGGCAGGTGTCCTGACAGCACCTGCTCTGCCAACTCAAGTACCCTGGCTGTTAAGAAAAGCCTCCGGGGCCAGCACTGTGGCATAGCAGAAAGAACAGCAGCCTGCAAGGTGTCCCATGTGGGCACCGGTTCAAGTCCCAGCATCTCCACTTCCGATCCAGCTCTCTGCTATGGCCTGGGAAAGCAGTAGAGGATGGCCCAAGCCCTTGGGCCCCTGCACTTGCAAGGGAGACCTGGAAGAAGCTCCTGGCTTTTGACAGGACCAGCTCTGGCCATTGTGGCCATTTGGGGAGTGAACGAACGGATGGAAGACATCTCTCCCCCTCTCTCTGTCTGTCTCTCTCTCTGCCTCTGCCTTTCAAATATATAAATAAATCTTTACAAAGAAAAGAGAAGCCCCCAGCAGTCATTCTAGGTAAGGATTTTGCCCGAGATTTTCATTCGCTGTTCGATATATGCGTTTCATTTTGATGCTCATTTTATAGTCTTTTTGGAAATAATGTGCTATAGCGAGCGCAGGCTTTACTGGGGGCTGTGTAGCTTACCTTTCTATTAAGTTTTCAACACTGAGATAAATACATATGATATAAAATTTGCCATTTTAACCATTTTTAAGCACACAGTTCAGGGCATCGACCACATGGTCGTGTGACCGTCACCACCATTTATAAAAAATTCTTGTCACCCCAAACGCAGGCTCTGTGTCCATTAGGAGGAAGTCGCCCATCCCTTCCCTCTAGCCCCAGCAGCCACCCTTCTGCATCCTGTCCCAGCCTTGGTCTGTTTCAGGTATCTCATTGTCCCGGGATCATGGGCTTTCCATTTATTGACCGACTTGCTCCACTTTGAGTGTTTCTGAGGGTCACCCATGTTGTCTGTAGCACGTAGGAGAAATGTGTTCCTTTTTCATGTTTGAGTAGTATTCCACGGTAGGTATATGTACTGCTTTTTGTGTAGCCATTTATCTGTTGGTGACCACTGGGATGTTTCCATCTTCAGGCTGTTGTGAATAATCCTGCAGTGAACATCACTGCACAGGCGCCTGACCAAGTCCTTGATTTAAATTCTGTGGGCAGGTGTCTGGGAGTTCAGTTTCTTGGTCAAACAGTAACTCTGTGTTTAGCTTTTTGAAGACTTGCCAAACTGTATCATTTTGCACTTCTACAGCAATGCATATAGGGGTTCCCGTTTCTTTACATTCTCATCAACATTTGTCATTTCCTATATTTTTAAGAACTTACATCCATTCTAAGTGTGTGACTTGGATCTGCATTTCCCTGGTGATGAATGACATCAAGTGTCTTTTCATGTGCTCGTTGGTCAATTGTTTTTATTTGGAGAAATGTCTATTCAAGTCCATTGTCCATTTCTAAAATTGGGTTGTCTTTTTAATGTTGAATTTTAGCAATTCTACATATATTATAAGTATTAAAAACCACCATTGTGAATTAGTAATTTTTTTTTTTTTTGACAGGCAGAGTGGACAGTGAGAGAGAGAGACAGAGAGAAAGGTCTTCCTTTTGCCGTTGGTTCACCCTCCAATGGCCGCCGCGGCCGGCGCGCTGTGGCCGGCGCACCGCGCTGATTCAAAGGCAGGAGCCAGGTGCTTCTCCTGGTCTCCCATGGGGTGCAGGGCCCAAGCACCTGGGCCATCCTCCACTGCACTCCCTGGCCACAGCAGAGAGCTGGACTAGAAGAGGGGCAACCGGGACAGAATCCGGCACCCCGACCGGGACTAGAACCCGGTGTGCCGGCGCCTATTGAGCCGCGGTGCCGGCCGTAATATTTTCTTATTTTGTAAGTTGTCTTTTTTACTTTCTTGATATTGTCCTTTGATGCACTGAAATTTTTAATTTTGAAGAAGTTCTGTTGTTACTTTTTTTTTTAAAGACTTTATTTATTTGAAAGGCAGAGTTAGAGAGAGAGGCGAGGCAGAGAGAGAGACATCTTCCATCTGCTGGTTCACTCCTCAGATGGCCCAAGGCTGGGCCAGGCCAAAGCCAGGAGCCAGGAGCTTCTTCCAGGTCTCCCATGTAGGTGCAGGGGCCAAGCACTTGGGCCATCATTTGCTGCCTTCCCAGGCACATCAGTAGGGAGCTGGATTGGAAGTGAAGCAGCCAGGACTCCAACTGGCTCCCATAGGGGATGCCAGTTCTGCAGGCAGTGGCTTAACCTGCTGTGCCGCAGTGCTGGCCCCCTGTTGCTGCTTCTTAATGACACGTGAAGAATCCACTTCCAAATCCAAGGTCTTACACATTTACCCCTATGTTTTCCTCTGAGAGTTTTATGGTTTTTAGTCTTACATTTAGATTGTTGATCCAGTTTGAGTTCATTTCTGTGTCTGGTGTGAGGTAGGGGTCCATCTTTCCTTTTAACCTGTGGAAATCCAGTTGTTCCATTACTGCCTGTGTAGTTCTCGTCTCTGTGTTGAGTGATCACTGGTTTTCATCCTAGAAGGCATTTGCCTGTGCTTTATCTGGGAGCTGTTTGTAGTAGAGCTCAATGTCCTTTGTTCAGAATTACTGGAAAGCTTTGGTGAGTTTATGCTTCTGCTGGACAGAATTTCTTCATTGGCAGAGCACTGTGGATAGTGGGAAACTGTTGGGTTAAATACAATCTAATTCTTACTGTTGTGTTTTGTATTCTAATTATTTCGGTCCTTTTTTTTTTTTTTTTTTTTTTTTTGATTGACTAGATGTGTTTCTGTTTTTCCCAGTACAGGTAGACTCACACTGTGTTTTTGTTTTGAGATTTTATTTATTTATTTGAGAGGCAAAGTTGTAGACGGAGGGAGAGAGGCAGAGGTTCACTCCTCACATGGCCACAACTGCCAGAGCTGGGCCATTCTGAAGCCAGGAGCTTCTTCCAGGTCTCCCATGTGAGTGCAGGGGCCCAAGCACTTGGGCCGTCTTCTACTGCTTTCCCAGGCCATAGCAGAGAGCTGGATTGGAAGAGGAGCAGCCAGGACTTGAACTGGTGCCCTTATGGGATGCCGGTGCCACAGGTGGAGGCTTAGTCTACTACGCCACAGCACCGGCCCCTACAACGTGTTTTAAGACTGGAATCCTCCATCAGGTGTGTGGCCTAGTAGTTAAGATACCGGTTATGACACCCCTGACCCACATCCAAGTACCTGCATCCTGTACCCACTGCCAGCTCCCAGTTAAAGCCTCTGGACAGTACAGACCCTGGAGGGCAGCAGTGATGGCTCAAGTACCTGGGTTCCTGCCATCCCCGTGGGAGACCCGAATTTAATTCCAAGCTCCTAGCTTTGGCCTGGCCTAGCTCTAGTCCCTGTGAGCATTTGGGGAGTGAGCCAGTAGATGGAAGATGCTCTTTAGCTGTTATTTCTCTGGTAAATAAACCAGTCAATTAAAAAGGCTCGTCAACTTATAAAAATATTCTAATCTCCTTGTCTTTCTCCCTTGATGGTGTTATTCTGAGGTTGGTCCCTGCTATCGAATAGAAATGGATAACAGAAAAGGGACCTTTAAAATTAAACCACATTGAACAGGCGGTTAGATGGAGCATAGAGAATCATGGGGGAGAGAATCAGAACTTGATCCAGAAAAAGGAAACAAAACTGGGATCATATTCTTAATTTAAGTAAGTTGGAGGTGATAATCTCAACTCTGTGCCGAGTTATAGAACAGATAAAGAATGGATCCTGCCGAACTGTTATTAACATAAGATGCTTACAGCATTTTAATTGACTTTTCTGGCAAGATAATGAAATGGGTTATTTTAAACAAAAATAATTGAAGGCTTTGGTTTCTCTATAGATTATTTTTTTAAACTTTGATATCCGTATCGTTCCTTTTTGATGTTCAGTACGTTGTAAAGCTAGTTCGTTTTTGTCTTGCCTAGTTGTCAGCTGGCCAGGCTCTTTCACAGTCTAGTCCATCACCATTACTGTTTGTGGTTAGATTTTCTCAGCTTTGAAAAATCCTGTATTTTTGCATTGTTGTTTATGGCATCTGAGACCAATGACGTTAGCGTAGTGGATCTGTCTGAGGTAGAAGCTATGTTTGAAAGAGGCTTTGTATTAGACATTTATTTGTGTATTTGTAATTATCTTTATTTATATTTTCCTTTGTAACTTTTAGCACTTCGGACTCAGATCGCTAATATTGAGGAGGCTGGGAACACCCATGTTTGTGTTTAAACAAAGATTTATTTTATTTTATTTGAAAGAGTTGGAGGGAGAGGGAATCTTCCATCTGCTGGTTCACTACCAAATGGCTGCAGCAGCCTGGCCCAGCCAGGTGGAAACCAGGAGCTTCATCTGGGTCTCCCACGTGGGTGCAGGGGCGCAAACACTTGGAATATCCTTTGCTGCCTTCCTAGGCGCATTAGCAGGGAGCTGGATTGTTAGTGGAGCAGCTAGGACAGAGAGAGAGAGAGGTCTTCCATCCACTGGTTCACTCCCCAAATGCCCGCAACAGCTAGAGGGCGAGGATTGTCCGGCCCTTGTGCCGTGTAAGGCGCGTGATGTCATTTGATCTGACCCAGCTAAGGCAACTGCAGGCTGGACTCAAAGTTCCATAGATCTGTTGCAGACCAAGTTCTGACATTGCTAATTTTGTGTGGGCAGCAACTGATGTTACAGATATCCAGAAGGCGCTTGGCAGCAAAAAGGCTCCCCACCTCCTGATTAAGCCCTCATTGGCTGTCTGCTGGAATGCATTAGCAGGAAGCTGGATTGGAAGCAGAGGTACCAGGACTCAAACCCAGGTACCCTAATACAGGCGTCCCTGGCGGTGGCTTAACCTGCTTCATACAACGCCTGCCCTGCACTACAGTGATGCCTGTGTGAGCCAAGCCTGAAATTCTGTTTGTCATTTTGTGAAATGTTTGGTTAACCTGTAATATCAGTACACGTGTGTGGGCCCTAGTGCAGTATTTCACTATCTCGACACAGTGTACTCTAATCAAAGTAGGCATCTGGCCTTTCCCTGTCTTTGTCTTTTCTTTGTGTTTGGACCCTACCAACACTTCTCTTCCAGTTCTTTGTAGCACGAAATCCATCACTGTGAACAGCAGCCACCCTCCTGTGCTGGGGGACTCCGGACCTTCTCTCTTCTACCCAAGAGAGGTCAGGGTTTTTCTGTAAGTGTTGCTGGTGAAACTAGGTGTGCATATGCAGAAGATTGCAATGAGACCCGGCCCCCAGACCGAGCGCCACTTCTCGCCCTGTACAAAACACAGCAGCCATAGATGGAAGATCTAAATGTGGGACCTGGGTAAACACTGCCTGGACGCTGCTGGCTTTTAGAGTGAGCCCCCCCAAAGCACAGACAACAAAAGCAAGACTAGGCAAATGGGATTATATCAGACCCAGAGCTTTCTCCACAGCAGAGGCAAACAGCCCACAGAGTGCAGAGACAGCTGACAGAATGGGAAAAGACGTTTGCACACTGTTCATGTGACAAGAGATTGAGATCCAGAACATCGGGGGTTTTAAAACAACTCAGTAACAACAACAACGAATCCAAATAATCTAGTTAAGGTGTGGGCGAAGGATCTAGGAACTGATTTTGATTTTAATCTGTTTTTGTTAATAGATATATGGCTCCATATAATTGCAGTTGTGCAAAAGTACATTAAATTCTGAAATCCAAATGGCAGTCAGCAATCAGAAGTTAATTGGAGGGCTGGTGCTGTGGCACGGTGGGCTAAGCCTCCGCCTGTGGTGCCAGCATCCCATATGGGTGCTGGTTTATGTCCCGGCTGCTCCTCTTCTGATCTAGCTTCCTGCTGATGGCCTGAGAAAGCAGTAGAAGGTGGCCTAAGTGCATGAGCCCCAGTACCCATGTGGGAGACCCGAAACAAACTCCTGGCTCTTAGCTTTAGGTTGGCCCAGCTTTGCCCATGGCAGCCATCTGGGGAGTGAACCAGCGGATGGAAGACCTCTCTCTCCATCTCTCCCTTTCTCTGTCTGTAACTCTACCTCTCAAATAAGCAAAATCTTAAAAAAAAAAAAAAAAGTTAATTGGAGGAGCTGTGAGAAGACATCCCTTCTGTAGCACTTGTACAATGTCATGTAACAGTGCTGGGAGTGGTTTCTCCGAAAATCATGAGTGTATTGCAAATTTGAACATGAGTGCACAAAATCTTAGTGACTTTTCCTTCAGTGGTGCTGAATTCTTGGTGGGAGTGTCCTATGGACCATTTGAGAGGCCACTGGGGCCTCTACTGGACAGTTTAAGAGTGCTCTCCTGCTCTGATTACTCAGAGGCTTAGAACCCAGGAAGCAATTTAGAAATGCCCATCCAAGCCAGCGCTGCGGCTCAATAGGCTAATCCTCTGCCTGCAGCACCGGCACACTGGGTTCTAGTCCCAGTCGGTGTGCCGGATTCTGTCCTGGTTGCCCCTCTTCCAGTCTAGCTCTCTGCTGTGGCCTGGGAGTGCAGTGGAGGATGGCCTAAGTCCTTGGGTCCTGCACCCACATGGGAGACCAGGAGAAGCACCTGGCTCCTGCCTTCAGATCAGCGCGGTGCGCCAGCCGCAGCAGCCATTGGAGGGTGAACCAACAGAAAAGGGAAGACCTTTCTCTCTGTCTCTCTCTCTCACTGTCCACTCTGCCTGTCAAAAAAAAAAGAAAGAAATGCCCATCCTTGGGGCCAGTGCTGTGGTGTAGCAGGTAAAGCTGCCTGCAGTGCCAGCATCCCATATGTGCACCTGTTAGAATCCCCACAGCTCCACTTCTTGTCCAGCTCTCTGCTAATGCACCTGGGAAAGCAGCAGAAGATGGCCCAAGTGCTTGGACCCCTGACATCCACATGGGAGTCCCAGAAGAAGCTCCTGGCTCCTGACTTTGGTCTGGCCCAGCCTTGGCTGTTGTGGCCATTTGGGGAGTGAACCAGCACATGGATGATCTCTCTCTCTCTCTCTCTCTCTCTCTCTCTCTCTCCATATGTGTGTATGCATGTGTGTCTCTCCATGTACCAGGCACATTAGCAGGGAGCTGGGTTGGAAGTGGAGCAGCCAGGACCTGAACCAGAGCTCATATGGGGTGCTGGTGTTGCAGGCCGTGGCTTAACCCACTGCACTGCAACACCAGCTCTGTTAATACGATTTTTTTTTTCGGTAGATTTGTATTTGAGATTCCAAGGATGTGATTGTTTTTCCTTTGAGGAGGGAACTTTCGGGCTGCAGGGTGAGCTGTCCAGTGACACTGGAGATCAGACCTTGAAGATGACTTAATTCAGTTAGAAAACTGTTGCAGAGCTGTCAAAAATCCTGTAACAATTTTAAAATAACCTGTTTGCCAACATTCACATTTAAGCATTCAACCTCTCTCTTTGTTAGAATGCTCTTGAATCTCTCAAGATTTTTTAAAAACTTATTTATTTGAGAGGCAGAAGGAGAGAGAGAGAGAGAGAGAGAGAGACACTTCCCACCTGCTGGTTTACTCCCCAGATGCCGGCAACAACTGGGGCTGGGCCAGACCGAAGCTAGGAACTCCATCCCTGTGGGTGGCAGGAACTCAGCCACTGGAACCATCATCTGCTGCCTCCCAGGGGATACATTAGCAACAAGCTGGCCCAGAAGCAGAATCACTGGGCCTCAAACCTGCACTCCCAAGCAGCAGAGTAACTCGGTGCATCACAATGCCTGCCTCACCCATTCTTCGTCTCTGTTGGTTATGGCCACGGTCCTGGAAGAAAGCTCTCGTTCTCCTGTGGCATTCTGTGCAGCCAAAAAGCCATTTTCTGCTTCTCTGGTTTTCTCTTGCCGTTCCTCATGTCTCTGATCGAGGTTGGGACCTGTTGATCTGTTACTTATCATGGCACACACGGAGATGGAGGATGCTGCCTGCAGCGTAAAACAAAATCCAGATCGACTTTTCAACCTGGTCCAACTCCACAAGGTGTGCTTCACTGTAAATGCATAATGATGGAAATAAGTCTCAGCCTAGGGTGTTGTGCCGTAAAGCAAGTGCAGTGTTGTAGTTTTTCTAGCAGGTTCTGCAGGACTGGTTGATTGTACCATGAATGGCATCAGCTTTTGGAAAGGACAGCCGTGGACCGTCATTTGTAAGGGTTTTAGAGATAATTTTCACTTTGCTATGGCTTTTCTCTCTTGGGTGTGGACTGCAGAATATTAACATGCCATGCAAAACTAGACGAGGTGATTACGGATTGGAACCCGTTTCGAACTCAGAGAGGAAAGTGAAAGTTACACACAGGTGTGTGCACTTGCCCTCTCTCAGCTCATCTGATCTTATAGACTCTTTAAGTTAATTGTGGAACATGTTATTCAGCAAACCGCATTGTTTAATTGTTTAAATTGTTTTGCTCATTCACCAGCTCAGCTTGGGAAGTGCTTTCACAGGTCATTTGCAGCACGGGTCATTTGTCTTAGAGTGTAAGACAAAGAATGCTTCTGTCAGTTGTACCCAAGTATTTCGGGAGTATAGCTACACTTGGAATCAAAACAGACTTTAAATGAGAAAAATCGAAGCCTGCTATGAATGGCACTGACTACCACTGATTATTTTACCTTTGACAAAGTGGAAAATTGAAAGCTTGGTGTATCCCATTTTATTAATATAATAAAATTTTATAGTGTTGTTCTGGGCTTCAATATATGTTCTTTAGTGTTTATTAGCCCTAGGTTATAGTAAAGCGTTTTTGGTCCTAACTCTGTCTACACTGTGCAGAATGCAAATAAAAAAAGAAAAAAAAAAATAAGCAAAAACTCCAAGAAATACCTCGTTTGGCTTTTCTGCCTCTCAAGTCTCTCCCTGTGTCATTTCTAAATAGTTTGCTTGCTTCTGCTATCTAATATGATTGAACACAGAGCACATCTTTTTTTATCATTTAGCACAGGTTTATAGCTTCCCCAGACTTGTTCTAATAATGAAGCTATGAGGGCTATGACAAGAATGGCGATATTGAATTTCTCTAGACTCACAGTAAATTTTTCCGTTCTGATGTCAGGAATGCTGAGGCTGTGGAGCCGGCAAGCAGGGTGAATGTGTTCACTGTGGGAACACTCGCATCCAATTCTGAGCTGCTTGCTCAGTTAGGAGCTGCTACCGTCTTTTACAGAATATTCTGGGTTTCTTCAGAAGCAGTTTTCTGGAACTGCAAAAATGTCTTCACTTTTTTTTTTTTTTTAAATGCTTTCGTGTTTTAGATAGGCAGTTTAGGGGGGAATGAACGTCACAGCTTGGCATTATATCCATTTCTGTAGGTTTGATAACAACCTATATTTGTTCAAATACAGTGAAAAGGCAGAGGAGAGTGAGTCTTTGAAACGAAAGTTTCTTTATAACTGATGTAGGCGGGTCTGGATCTGTGGTCTTAGATTTTCAGATTATCTAAGTAGACCTGGACTGGGGCTCAGATGTGTTGCTTTGCAGAGTGCAGTGGAGATGGAAGGGAAGAACGGGTGTGATTCTCTGTTGTCCATTTAGTTTTGGTTAAAACATTTTTGGAACCAGGAGTTGGGGTGTTTCAATAGCCCTAGATCGTGTGGTGGCTAAGTATACATTGGCATAACTGTCCTGTTTTGTAATTTTTTTAAAATTCTCATCGTTTTAGACAGCTGACACTTTCCCCTGATTTAGCAGATTTTTAACTCTGAATTGGCCACCTCCCCCGCTCCCAGAGTCTTGTGTATGGGGCTGGCCGTGCTAACACTGCTGGACTGTGGCTGAATGGCCGTGGGTAACTTTGCCTTAAAATCTGGGCCTGATTCGTGGATCACCAAGCTTCCCGTTGAGTCTTCCTAGTGTCTTCGTGTTCTGCGAATACCTAACACACGTTTAAACCAACATCATTGACTTAAAGAGAGCCGCTCCCCTTCTCTTGCCTTCCCCGAAGCTAAGCTGAAGCTGCGAGCCTGGAACTCCATTGCCTGCTCGCCTGATGCCCCAAGCAGGCACAACCCACAGGGCCATAGGGGACAGCAGCAGCTGCTGCTTGAGGCTGAGAGTCATACCTGCGCTGTGACACCAGGCCACATCCCGTTCTGCCCTTCCACAGTCACCCCCTGCCCTCCGGTCCCGCTGGCCCCAGCTGAGCCAAGGCTGCTTCTCCAGGGGGCTTTACTGCTCTCTTCCTTACTCATTCCATATGAGCCAGCAGATGGGAGCCCTGTCGTCTCTCTGCCTCTCCAGTAAATAAAATCAGGTAATTAAAAATTAAATGATAGTCATACTCCTTGAGTCGAGGCTTGTTACGGACTGTTTGGGCCTACTGCTCCGAATTCAGCCTGGATTTTCTGAGTCTTAGTTTTGACAAAAAAGAGAGGACAGTAGTAGATACAGAATCGATCTGGTATCTAAGTGGACTGTTCTCCGTGCCCTTGAAGAGTTCGGTGCGCGCGCTGCGGAGGGATTGAGTGCTTTGAATGAACACCTGGTGTCAGGCGGGTCTGTTCCGAGGAACACCATCTCATGTGGCAGCACTGGTATGCCACAGGGGGTCACATCCAGGGTGTGTCTTCATTATGTCTAAAACTGACAGTCTACCAGGAAGGGAAAGTCACTTATAATTATCTCAGTGAAAGGATTAGCATTCCTTTTTCTTTGGAAAAAAAATTCATGTATTTGAGAATTAGAGAGAGAGAGATGTCCTATGCACTGGTTCATTCCCCTGAATGTCCATGTCAGTCAGGGCTTGGCTAAGCTGAAGCTGGGAGCCGGGAACTCCATCCAGGTCTCCCACATGGGTGGCAGGGACCCAAGCACTTGAGCAGTCTCACCCACTGCCTCCCAGGGTGTGCGTTAGCAGGGCGCTTCCGTCCTCCTTCTGACTCTAGATTCTACTGTTCGTGTCTAGACCGAGCCAGGCTGGGAGATGCAATCAGTCTTTGTTCCTCTCCGATTCACACTTTTCCCCACCCAGTACCCGGAGCCTGTGGCTGCCTGTCCTTATTGTCTATTACAAAAGCCATTTTCCTGCCTCAAGGGTTTGCCGTGGGATAAACTCACGATTTGTAGCGTGTCTTTTGAATAACTTGGGCATGCTCACATATTTTAGCTTTGATTTTTGTTTAAAAGACACTGCCGTGGGTTTTAAGCAAAGTGAAGCATCTTTCAAAGCTTTGCAAAAATACCTCTCCCCCAGCCCCCCAGTCCTGTCACTGTTCTGTGTGGTTAGTACCCCTGCACCTGCTCTGCAGATTCACGCCTTTGTCACAGGGCTGTGAGGTCAGGTCTTCCTGTACCTATCCTGTAGCAGGCGGAATGGATGCACAGGGAACCCGTCCTGTAGCAGGCGGAATGGATGCACAGGGAACCCGTCCTGTAGCAGGCGGAACCCGTCCTGTAGCAGGCAGAATGGATGCACAGGGAACCCGTCCTGTAGCAGGTGGAACCCGTCCTGTAGCAGGCAGAATGGATGCACAGGGAACCCGTCCTGTAGCAGGCAGAATGGATGCACAGGGAACCCGTCCTGTAGCAGGCAGAATGGATGCACAGGGAACCCGTCCTGTAGCAGGCAGAATGGATGCATAGAGAGCTTTTCTCTTTTGGCCAGTTGCAGAACTGGCCTCTGTATCTGTGCCCATTGGCTCGGGTCTAAGCATCTACCCCAGAGCTGAGGCGGGTTTTTGGCGCCCCTACATGGGTGCCTCCTGGTGCCTCTCTGCTTCCCTCGGCTCCACCTTCGGGAAGTGCTCTGTGCAAGTTCTCAGAGCCCAGTCACCACCCTCTGCTTCCAACTTGGTAATATCTGCTGTGTTCCCCTCGTCCCGCCCTGGGCTCCCCAGCCTCGCACAGGGCGATCACTCACTGAGAGAGCAGCGAGGCTAGGAGAGGGGCAGGAGGACTTGCGAAGCCTGGCAGAACCCCCCGGAGTTGCCAGCTACCTGAGTGCACCCCCTTTGATGTGTTAGGTTGTGCTGAGCCCACCTGGGGCTTTGGGGCCAGCCTGTCACTGTGATCCGTAATTTCAAGGGTCCAGGAAGGAGTGGACTGTGACAGCAGTGGCACAGTCATCAGGAAGCTGATTAACTGGAGCGTTAGCGTGAGGGTGCTTGGATAGGATTTCACTTCAGGGAACAGCAAGCAGCAAGTCCCCTGTGGCCAGGGCAGAGTTGGAGGGAAGGTTCTGAACTATGCCGCTGGAAAAGAGTCTGCATCAGATTGTGACCCCCAAGCCTAATTTTGAAGATGCTAAAAGTGGAGTCTATCCTGTCAGAAGCACAGGGGTGTAGAACAGGAGTGCAAGGAGTTGTCTCCTGTCACTTGGGATTTTTTTACCCAGATAAGACATGGAGAACGACTGGATGCAGATCCTGCAGATGCGTGCAGGTGTTGGCACAGCTGGTAAACCTCCAAGTGGAGCTCCTGCATCCCATGTCCTTGAGTCCCCACTCCACTCCCGATTCCAGCTTCCAGCTAATGGCGCACGCTGGGCGGCTTCGGTGGAGTTCCCAGCTCCTGGGCTCAGCGTGACCTAGCCCTGGCTGTTGCAGGCATTTAGGGAGTGAACCTGCAGATGGAAGAACTCTCTCTGCATATCTCTGTTTCTCTTCCTGCCTTTCAAATAAAGATGCGTACATACATGAATGAATAAATAAATTAAAAATAGGTCCTGCAGATGGCCCTCTTGGACCTTAGAATTAGTGAGTGAATGAATAGTGGTGAATTTCTGGATCAAGGAGAATGCAAGCTTCAGGTTTTCATGTGGCCAAGAATTTATGACCTCCCTGGATTATTCATTTTTCCCTTCTCCCAACCTTCTTCTCTTTAAATTTTTGAGTTTTTAAAAAGTTTTATTTATTTAAGAAGGAGAGACAGAGAGATCTTCCATCTGCTGGTTCACTCCCCAAATGCTTGCAACAGCCAGGTCTGGGCCAGCTGAATCCAGCAGTTCTAAACTCAACCCAGTCTCTCCCATGAGTGGCAAGGACCCAACTACTTGAACCGTCGACCTGCTGTCTCCCAGGAAGCTGTGAGTCGGGAATGGAGCTGGGGCTTGGAGCCAGGCACTCTGATGCAGGACTGGCCATCCCAAGCAATGTAGCTTAACCACAGCACCAAATGCCAGCCCCTCCTCCCTGCCTGGCTCTCAGCAGGTGAATGATTACTCCACAGGGGAGTAGTAACCACGTCCCCCTCCCCCCAACACTCCCTCCCTGACCTGCCCTCTCCCTCCCTGGGACAAGAGTCAGCTACTGCGTTCCCACCCCAAGTGGTCCCCTGCCTGCCCACCTGCTGAGGGAGCAGCTCTCTAGCAAACGCCCCCCACCCTGCATCACCAGAATTTCTCCCCGTAGTGCACCCTGGCCGTTTGCACACAAATTTGCTACTGGTGGTTTTTTTCATCTCCAGAAAGTGTCTTCCCCCTGCTTCCTTTACAACCAGCAGTTTTCTCTTCCTGAGAGTTGGCTGTGGTCGCCGTCTCCCACGTGTCTCTTCCCATTTTCAGTTTTCTCGGCCAAAGTTGAAGCCCTTGGTGGAGTCTCAGTGCTCACGGGGCTTGCTTCGTTCATGGCATTAACGCTGTGGATCGTTCGTTCTTCCTCGACACCCCTGGTTTCTGGCTCATCGCCATCCTGGTCCTTCCCTCAGTGGCTGTGTGTCTCCTCCTCTCTTCTGCCTCTCCAACCCTGAGACTCCTCTGCTGTCTGCACCACGCACTCGGGCAGTCTCAGGGCTTTAAACGCCATGCATATGCCAGCCTCCCTCCCCCCCCCCCCCAGCAGTCACACCGTCAGCCCACCCTGCCCCGGTGAGCTCCTGACTCCCAAGTCTCCCTGCCCACTGCATCCCTGCTGGTACCCAGGAGGTAGGAGGGCACCCAGTAAGTTTATGGAAGATAGAATTCGAGGCCAGTGCCGTGGCTCACTAGGTAATCCTCCGCCTGCGGCGTTGTCACCCCGGGTTCTATTCCCGGTCAGGGTACTGGACTCTGTCCCAGTTGCTCCTCTTCCAGGCCAGCTCTCTGCTGTGGCTCGGGAGTGCAGTGGAGGATGGCCCAAGTGCTTGGGCCCTGCACCCATGTGGGAGACCAGGAGGAAGCACCTGGCTCCTGCCATCGCATCAGCAGTGTGCTGGCTGCAGCGGCCACTTGGGGGGTGAACCAACGGAAAAAGGAAGACCTTTCTCTAATAAAAAAAGAAGAAGAAAAAAAAAAAAGAATTCAAAGGTGAGTTCATTTCAATAAAAAAAAAAAAAAATTGAAATCCCTGGCTAGTTTGCTCCTACCACCATTTTTATGAACTCTTTGAAGACTCTCTGTAGTCATGGCTTTAAAACATGTTCACACCAAAATAAACTGATCTTTCAATATTGTTTTGCACCCTCGTGTTTTAAATTCCCCGTGTCTAAAACAACTTCCCCATTACAGTTGATGATAACTTAAAAAATAGCCTTGAAGAAGTGTTTGATGCCCGTCTGTTTTGCATAGGCCTGTTCCGTCCGACAAGATTTCCTGTTTCATTCTGCTCTCCCAGTCGGTGCAGAGTTTGAATATTTCTCCCAGGGTTCAGCAACTGCTACCTGGGGCCAGGCAGCCATCCCCTCCTGCTGGCTGGGTTTGCCACTCCGACCCTGGCACCTGCTTCTCTGTCTCTGCCATGGGCTCCCTGCCATGTAGGCTCCGTTCAGCAGCCTGACCTCTAAGTCAGACCTCATCCCTCCTTTACGCAAAACCCTGCAGTGGCCTTTTCTCTGTGAAACAGAAGCAGAGGAGGGCGCTGTGGTGCAGTGGTTAAGGCACTGCTGGAGAGGATGCCTGCATCCCGTACCCGAGTGCCGGGTTCCGGTCCTGGCCCCTTCTCTTCCACCTGGCTCCCTGTTGAAACGCACCCTGGGAAGCAGGAGGCGATGTCCCAAGTGCTTGAGTCCCTGCCACCCCTGTGGGTGACCTGGATGGAGACCTGGGTTTCTGGCTTGGGCCCTGGCCCAGCTCCACCTGTTGTGAGCATTTGGAGAATGAACCAGCAATGGCAGCTCTCTCTCTCTCTCTCTCTCTGCCTTTTGGATAAAATGAAAATAAATAAGTAAAATGTTTAAGAAATAAAAGTGAAAATCCGCCCAGGATTAGTGCAGGCCCCGTCCTCTCTCACAGCCTCTCCCTGCCTCTCCGTCTGTTTCAGACACAGTAGGTTCCTGCCCTTCTTCACATACCCCAGCTTTCCCTGTCTCACAGGTTGGTTGGTTTGTGTCTAATGTAGTCTGATCCCTCTGCCTGAAATGCTTGTCCATTGTATCCCCAAGTGGCAACTCTGCCTTCTTCTGCTCTCTGCTCACGCGTCCCTGGCTCCTTGTGGTCCACCCTGAACACCTGACTTGGCTAGGTTGGTGGCGCCCGGTTGTCTGTAATCCACCTCACACAGGGCTGTGTGGTCTTTCTCTGATCGCTCTTGTCACTTACTGCGTAGTGTACCTGGGATGCTTATCATCTGTCTTTGCTGCGGAAGACAAGAGTAAAGATTTTTTTTTTTTTAAACAGGCAGAGTTACAGAGAGAAAGGTTTTCCTTCCATTGATTCACCCCCCAAATGGCCACTACGGCCGGAACTGCACTGATCCGAAGCCAGGAGCCAGGTGCTTCTTCCTGGTCCCCTATGCGGGTACAGGGGCCTAAGGACCTGGGCCATCCTCCACTGCCTTCCCGGGCCACAGCAGAGAGCTGGACTGGACTAGAAGAGGGGCAACCGGACTAGAACCCAGCGCCCATATGGGATGCTGGCGCTGCAGGCAGAGGATTAACCAAGTGAGCCACGGCGCTGGCGCCGGGTAAAGATCTTTGTCTCTGGTTCACTGGTGGATCCTCAACCCCTTGAACAATGTCTGGTGAGAAGAACTCCCAGTGGCCAGGAAATGCTGTGTTGAGTGAATGGTTATGCCACCAAGTGACCGCTGGCCTTATCAGCATGACCGGTACTGGCTATTGGCAAGTTTCCTTGTTTCCTAAGTCCATAGGAGGAAAGTTCTGTGCTCTGCTCAACTTGCTTTAATCGTTTGCTAGATGAAGCATTGCTTTGTGTGTTAATGTCGTCTGCCTTTCCCCCCTAATTATGTTCCATTGCCCATTTTTCTGGGGTTTCTTTTATCTTCCAGTGTGCTTCATAGCAATTGCTTGCTTGTTACAAACAATTTTTAGCAGTTTCCAACCTGAAAATCTTATTTGTTATAAAATCTATCAAATGTTGCAAAGTCCATTGTCATGCTAGGCAGAGCTATTTTTTTTTTTTTTAAACTCCAACATGCTATAAATATCTGATAAAATCTTCTGGTGTGATCCAGCTATAACCCTAGGTTTGGCATTTAGTTTTTCCTCTGTAGGTAGCCCTTGAGATTCTGGGGTAGAAGATTGAAGCCGTGTGGCATTACGAGAGGAGGCATCAGGCAGAGCGGAGTTCAGGCACTGAGTAAACCACCCACGGGCTTGCTGCACATCATCCTGGAAATGGGGTCTGTGACAGCACCTGCGTGGGGCACTGAGTGAGTCAGAACCTGTGAAGTCCATACCGAGGCGAGGTCTTCAAAAAGTTTATGGAAATTGCATAATGTGGAGAAAAAAAAAACAACAAAGCTTTCTCGTGCCAAAGCAAGCATCTTTTCGTTCCATTTTGCACAAACTTTTTGAAGTGCCCTGGTATATGCTATAGCTAAGTATTAATTATGATTAACAATGCTAACTAGGCATTGCTACTGATAATAATTATTACTAAGTATTGTTTTAGGGCGCTTTATCAGGCTGTGGTAGGAGGGCTAGATTAAAGGCAGGGTGGGATGGGAAGAGGCATTGTTTTTAATAACTGGATTTATTAGGCCAGGTGAAAATTCTTGGAGCCCCGACTATGTCAGTGAAACTTACCCACAGTTACAAGTGCTGTGCTATATCCCAGGGGGTTGAGTAATTTTATTAAAAGGTGATGAAATCTTATTAATCCAAAATGACAACCCTTTGTAATTATCTTCATTTTTTTTTTTAAAGAAACACTCTTTAAAAAAAAAATACTTACTTGAAAGGCAGACAAAGAAAGAGAGAGAGAGAGAGAAAGAAAACACTAGTTCCTTCCTCCGCCTTTGCGGTCTCTTTGGACCCTCAATGGCTCACATGATGCCCCCAGTGTTGGTGAGGTTGGAGTCTCTCTCTCTCCAGCATTTGCTGATTCAAATGCCAGTGTCCTCCAGAAACACTCTCACAGACATGCCCCCCAAAATAATGTTTTCCTGGCAATCTGGGCATCTCTTAGCCCAGGCAGGTTGACTTGTAAAATTAACCCTCACAGGAGTGCTATTGAACTTGGAACCTCAGCCTAATTAATGCCTCCCAGCTGAGTTGTCGGGATCCAGGCCGGGAACACCTAAGAACGGGCAGGCACTGTGAATAGAAGCCTTTGGTGTAGTCGTGTTTGCCCTTCACTGATCACTGTTAAGTATTTTTTTCATTGTGCCCCCAATTCCAGCCACCCTGAAGCAATGGCAGGAAGACAATATCCTTCCCCGCGAGAGATAAGAGGCACCTCACATCCACACACGTCACACACACATGCACACATGCACACACATGTGTGAGCACACACGCACAGCAGATTGAGCCGGTTACCATTTCATTGCCTCTTATCCGCAAATCCGCACTTTGCCTGCTCTGTGCCCTTTTCGCTGCAGGCACGGTGCTAAGGCCCGTCAGTAGAGGGCGCTGGAGGACAGTGCAGGACTGGCAGTCCACGTGCTGCGTGGGGGTGCGGCCATAGTCACCTGCCTTGAACGTGAGTGCCATCCTGGGGACAGATTCCCAGCACATCCCGGAGCGTCCAGGGTCTGACTTCCTAGATCTGATCGCCCGCACCCTGGAGGGTGCCGGGTGGTGATGGAGCAGCTCTGACTCGGGGGCCCAGCCGTCTGGTGAGCTGCAGACACCCCCACTACGGAGCCCCGAGTCCCAGCCCCTCTTCCAGGGCTGCTTCCTCCCTGGGTGCTGTCCTGCTGCCTGGGTGTTGGTAAACCGTCACTTACATTAAACTTTCCCCATCCTAGTTACTGCCTCACTCCCATCTTCAGATTGGACAGTGGCTGGTGTGCGAACATGCAAAGCAGAAACTAGGTGCTGAGTGTTACAGACATTCGATGCACTAAAAATATGTGGATTTACATAATGATGATGATGATTCTCATGATTTTTTAAAAGAGATTATTTATTGATTTGAAAGGCACATATAAAAAGAGAGAGAAGAGAGGGAGATCTTCCATCTGCTGGTTCACTCCCCGAATGGCCACAACGGCCAGCACTGGGCCAGGCCAAAGCAGGAGCCTGGAACTCCATCCAGGTCTCCCACAGCGGTGTCAAAGGCCTAAATACTTGGGCCACCTTCCACTGCCTGCCCATCCACATTAGCAGTGAGCTGGATTGGAAGTGGAGCAGCGGGGGTGGGAACGTTGGCACTCGCAGGGGATGCTGGCATCACAGGCAGCAGCGTCACCTGCTATACCACGGCGCTGTGGCCCAGCTTCCGTGGCTGTTGCTGGATTTCCCACTCACGTGGCCTCCAACCTCAAGTGGTCCCTTCTGGGCCCTGCTTTCCTCCTTTGAATTCCAAGTTCAGCATTTTCTGCCTTGCCTTGGTTGCATCCCGTGCATCGTAATCAGGCTGGCCCTCAGCATATTTTGGTTTTGCCGAGTTGCTACCTTTTTTCTCAGGATAGGAGATGCACAAATTTGGGGCCGGCATTTGTGAAAAATGTAAATAAAATGGTTGTGTGAACCGTGCAGATGGGGGCCAAAACAAATACTGTCATGACTGTATTTTCCCTCGGAGGTAAAAGCATGTTTTCCTAATGCAATTGTAACCAGATGTTTTCAGGAAGCATGAGCATTTTATCAATGAGATGTTTGAATTTTGAATTAAGCAATTAAGAAATCATTGATTGGATGTCTTTCAATGGGAGCTTCCATATCTGTGTGTTTACTTGGAAGAAAATGTGTTTTAGATATTTTTCTGGGAAAACAGGAGAACCTCATGTTTTGGACTGCTCTCTCTCTGTCTCTGTCTCTGTGTGTGTGTATGTATGTGTGTGTGTATGTGTGTGTGTGTGTCTGGTGTCTTCCCAGACTGTGGGGTCTCTGGGGGCCGAGGGAGTCCTGCCTTCTACACTTGGCTGTGTCCCCAGTGACCAGCACAGTTCTCCAAGTACATTCCTCAGCCTCTGTGGTTGCTGATTCTTAGGCACGTGGCCTGCGCAGGTTTCCCCGGCCTGCATCACATGTAATGGACAGAAACCTGTGGCCCTGGGTGCTGTAGGCTGAGGAGCCCAAGGTGGGAGGGGCCAGCAGCTGGCAAAACTTCCTGGTCACGTCACCCCCATTGGACGGAGCAAGCGAGGGGGTACAGAATGGCAGTGAGAGTGATCTATCTCGCTCTTCAGTAAGGAGCCCACTCCTGAGATAACTGACCCACTTCTGAGACAACCAACCCATTCCTGAGATAACCAACCTGTCCTGGAGATAATTAACCCACTTCTGAGATAACCAACCTGTTCCTGAGATAACTAACCCCCTCCTGAGATAACTGACCCACTCCTGAAATAACTAACCCATGCCCAAGATAACCAACCCATTCCTGAGATAAGCTGTTCCTGAGATAACTAATCTACTCCTGAGATAACCAACCCATTCCTGAGATAACTAACTCATACCTGCAATAACTAACCCACTCCTGAGATAACTGACTCACTCTGAGGATAACTGACCCACTCCTGAGATACTAATCCACCCTTGAGATAACCAACCCACTCCTGAGGTAACTAACCCATTCCCAAGATAACCAACCCATACCTGAGATCAACAACCTGTTCCTGAGATAACTAATCTACTCCTGAGATAACCAACCCATTCCTGAGATAACTCATACCTGCAATAACTAACCCACTCCTGAGATAACTGACTCACTCTGAGGATAACTGACCCACTCCTGAGATACTAATCCACCCTTGAGATAACCAACCCACTCCTGAGGTAACTAACCCATTCCCAAGATAACCAACCCATACCTGAGATCAACAACCTGTTCCTGAGATAACTAATCCACTCCTGAGATAACCAATCCATTCCTGAGATAACTAACTCATACCTTCAATAACCAACCCACTCCTGAGGAAACTGATCCATTCTTGGGATAACTGACCCACTCCTAGGATAACTCACTCACTCCTATGTCTCTGGCTTAATCCTTTTTTTTTTTTTTTTTTTTTTTTTAAGATTTATTTATTTGAAAGGCAGAGAGAGAGAGAGAGATCTTCCATCCCTTCTCCATTCTTGAAGACAGAGCCTTCAGGGCCATTACCTTCCCGTGGGTCCCACCTGCCTGCACTGTTGTGTTAGGAATGCAGTTTCTAACACGTGGACTTTAGGGGATGCGTTCAGACCCTGGCCCAACCCTAACCCCCCAGTTGCTCCTCCTTCTCCGCAGCCTCTGCTGACGATACGGCCCTCCTTTGCAGGATTTGAGCCCCTTGCCTCTGCAGCAGTGGTTACTGGTGCACCTGCCTGTGCTGGCCTTCCCTGCCGTCCACGCTCCAAGGACAGGCGCCAGGGCTGCTGTGTCTTAGGTCGCGAGCCCTGAACAGTGTTTGATCATGGCTGCCGCACCTGCTTGGGGAAATGAATTCTTCACCAGCTTGAATGGCTACAGGATGCTGGGGAACTGAGTATGTTTAGGTCAAAATTTAGAAAATAAACCCTGCCACCTAAACTCCTGTTACTTGTATTCTGAATCTCTAGGACCAAAACTATTTGGATTTCATGGTATAATTTGCTATTGGAACTGTAGAAATTGAATCCCAGGAGCGTTTGCAAACACGTGTCACAACCCAGACACATTTTATGAATGGGCTAGGGAGTTTTTTTAAGGGCCTCCCAGATCTCTTTGAAGTGGCTGTCTGGTTACCTTCATGGAGACTGCACACACCTCTGGCCTGGGAGCTCCTGTATCTGTGTCGAACCGCAGGTTGGCACTGTCCTGTGTCTTCCGGCTTCAGTCATGGTTACCAACGCGGTAGCTAATGGGAGGAACTGCTCTTGTCCCCAGGGTGCCACATTGTGGCAAAGAAATTAGAACTGCATCAAGGTAGCAAAAAAGCTGGTAACTTAGGTTCATGAGCTTCAGGTGCTAGAAAAAAAAAATCAATAAAAATCAATTAAAACCCATGCAGGAAATTTGTCTGGAAAAGTTGCATTTGAAAGGTAAGTTCATTTTGTCACAAAACTATTGGAAGCTGTGCATCGTTTTTTTCTTGAAGACCCCTTGTGGCCGTGGGTACCCTTGTAATATGGCTTATCCCCACAAACCTTAAGCAGTACTTGGGTAGAGTTAACACTTTCCATATGTAAAACACTAGGGTGGCTTATTTCTTAGTGTGCCAGCGTACCCAGTTGGAATGTATAGTTAAGCTGTTGTGTTGACTTTGAACCTTTCTGTTGATTTGGCGTGTTTGTTATAGTGGAAGCAGTATTAAGGAAAAGGACAGCACAACTTTCCACTGGTGCCAGCCATGGTGCTAAACGCTGCCATGTGTGTATTCCATTGGGTTCTCACAACAGCTGTATTTATCGCAGTTCTTTCTTCTGGGTCAGTAGATAGTTCTGATTCGCACGCTGTTGTAAGAAACAACCCAGAGAGAGCCCACGTAGCCCGTACCCATCTCCTCCAGCACTGACGTCTTAGTGGGCTCCAGTAGAAAGCACCATAAGTAGGAAGCTGTCATTGGGCCAGGCCTCTGTGGTTTGGATGTGGCGTGTGTTGGAACTCCCAACCACGTTGCAGCCATGCTGGGGGGTGGGATCCAGCAGGGGGTGATTAGCTCATGGGAGCGCCCCCTCCCCCCCCATAAATGGATCCATGCTGTTAGCATAGGAGTGGGCTGCGCACTGTGAGAGCAGCCTTGCTGTCAAAGTCAGTTCTGCCACTTTGTGCTTGCTGGCCCTTGCTGGCTTTCTAGCCCTTCTGCCTCTGCCATGGAATAACACAGGACAGTGGCCCTGAAAAGATGCCAGCCCCTCGGTGTGACTTCCCGACTTCCAGAGCTGTGAGCCGAATGGGCTTCTATTGCCTGTAACTTACCTGTTCTGGGATATTCTGTTGTAGCAACCTATTGTGGACCAACGCATGGCCCTCATTCAGATTTCATCAGTGTTCTGTGTGCTCATTTGTGTGGGTGCATGTGTGTTTGTATATTTACATTTTTTTTAAAAGATTTATTTATTTGAAAGAGTTAAGAGAGGGAGGGAGGGAGGGAGAGAGAGAGAGAGAGAGAGGTCTTCCATCTGCTGGTTCACTTCCCACATGGCACAACAGCCAGGGCTGAGCCAGACCGAAGCCAGGAGCCAGGAGCTTCTTCCAGGCCTTTCATGCGGGTGGTAGGGGCTCAAGCCCTTGGGCCATCTTCTGCTGCTTTTCCCAGGCTCATTAGTAGGGAGATGGATCAGAAGTGGAGCAGCCAAGTCTCCAACTAGCACCCATATGGGATGACAGCATCACAGGCCGTGTCTTTACCTGCTACAGCATAACTCCGGCCCTGTGTAGTTAAAGTTCTGTGCAGTTTTACCGCCTGTGCAGGTTACCATTGCTTTTCAAACACACGAGGGAAACAAGCGTAGGTAAGTTATTTGCAGTGCTCTCTGTATGCGTGGAGCTGAGGTTTGAATAATAGTAATAATTAATAACAGCGTCTGAAACTCACCAGGTTGTACATATTGAGAAATTACCCTTCCCGGTTGCCCCTCTTCCAGGCCAGCTCTCTGCTGTGGCCAGGGAGTGCAGTGGAAGATGGCCCAAGTGCTTGGGCCCTGCACCCCATGGGAGACCAGGAGAAGCACCCGGCTCCTGGCTTCGGATCAGCGCGGTGCGCCAGCCGCAGCGCGCCAGCCACGGCGGCCATTGGAGGGTGAACCAACAGAAAAAGGAAGACCTTTCTCTCTGTCTCTCTCTCTGTCACTGTCCACTCTGCCTGTCAAAATAAATAAATAAATAAATAAATAAATAAAAGAGAAATTACCCTTTGGTACTATACTTTTAATCCTTCCAACATTCCTCTTTGTAAAATTTTTTTTTTTTTGAGTGGGGGGGTGCACTAAATATAGTCCCTAAGGAATGTTTGAATTTAATCAAAAATTAAATCCTTCCAACAAGGATTTCATGTAAATTGTTTCACAGTTGAATTAGTATCTTTAATTAAAGTCACATATTGCCAAGGAATAGGTCATTATTTTTACAGCTCCTGGAGTCAGCAACAAAATACTGAAATTCCACCCCCCTCCACCTCCTTTTTTCTTTCTCTTTCTTTCTTTTTTACATAATTTCACGTTTTGAACCTTTGACCTTAGCCAACTGATCTTGGTGATTGTTGATTACTTTTCTATTTATATAAAAATATAATGAGAGCTGTATGATTACAGATTGAGTTAGGTCGAGATAGCTTAAAAATAGTTTTATTAAGTTATAAATGAGAGTGCGTATAGGCAGAATGCCAGGTTTGGAAGGGGATAAGTGAAAGCCACCGAAGATTGGGAGAAGTTTGTTTTTTGTAGAGTGGTTTTTTTTTTTTTTTTTGAGTTGGGGGGCACTAAATACAGTCCCTAAGGAATGTTTGAATTTATTC
This sequence comes from Oryctolagus cuniculus, assembly GCF_964237555.1. Lineage (NCBI taxonomy): Eukaryota > Metazoa > Chordata > Mammalia > Lagomorpha > Leporidae > Oryctolagus > Oryctolagus cuniculus. Next base: position 100,101,307 of record NC_091444.1, on the reverse strand, counting down.
AAATTTCCCAAGTAACCTATCTGATTTTCAAAGTGGTACCTCAGTGTGTCTGATGGTGAATGCCCACTGATTAGCAGAATATTATAATGCTTCAGGAAGATCATAGACCAATCAGCAGCCCGTAAGTTACCATTCCTTGCTCGTTAAATATCTTGTAAAGCTGTCTCTCGGATGCACAGCACCACTTATTCAGATAAAAATAACAGCAGTGCCGTGTGCTGAGATCCCTGGAGGTCCTGCTGTTTTTGTAGACGGCAGACAGAAATAAAAGGAATTTTGTCCTTTTTACCTCCTGTAATCCCAGTGGAAAATGAAACATGTGCTACGAGTTGATGCTGACTCCTGCCAGGTCCCCTCCCTAAAGAGTCTCGGGCGAGCCCTGTTGCAACACGCCTTGGACAGAAGTCTGCCGGCCTCTGATGGAGATGGATGGTTTAGGTAGCGCGCTACCGAGGAACACTGCACTACTGTGTACCCCAGGGCGCTTCGAGGAGCGGGGAGGGGCGCCTCCTGTCACTTGCATCTGTTACCTTAACTCTTTCAGGGGTGTGAGATCAACTTGCCAGACTTTGAAATTGCCCTGCCCCGCCCCACTCAGAGCGCCAGCACCATGTGGGTTGATTTCATCTGACTGGGTAGAACTTTGGCTGTTCCACCGTGCAGATGTTCTCCGAGCCATGTGTTATAGGAACACAATTTGTCCTGGGAACTACAAAGCCGTTTTTCATGGGCCACTCGATCGCTTTTCTGCTCTTCTAAGGAAGTTTTTCCTATTCGTGACTCACTGCACTCTCTGGCTAAGGCGGAGAGAAATGTAATAACAATCAGGGAAAGGAATGTGCGCGCTTTTCTTCCTTCTCGAAAACCTGTGCACGCTTTCTGTCTTGGTTATGTAAACTCGGACGACCTAGCATGCCGACAACAGTGGAAGGTAAAAGACTGGTCCCTGAACGCACACGTCTCTGGAATCTGAAAAATCAAGAAAGCCCCCCTCGCTTCTTGGGGAGAAGCGTTTTGCTCTTACGGCTCAGAGCACAAGTCCAGGAGGGAGGGCGGGTTCCAGCCGGCACTGCCACACACCTTCAGCGAAATTAATGAGATCACCCTGAGCTGACGCTCTGTTTTATTTTCATTTTATAGGTCTGTGTGAGCTGTTGGCTGCTCTAGCAGCACAGCTGCAGCCACATGTGGACAGCCAGGAAGACCTGACCTTCCTCTGGGACATGTTTGGTGAAAAAAGCCTGCATTCACTGGTCAAGGTAAACCCTGCCCATGTCAAGTTCTCTTTGCAAAAAAAAAAAAAAAAAAAAAAAGGCATATGGAAAAATGTTTTGCACGCCATGTAGTAAACCAGAGATCGAATTGTTGCTCCCTGCAAAAACAAGACAGCCTCTTTCCATTTCACTGACAGGCGTGGAAATTGTTAAAGATTCTACCAAAAATACCTAGATGATTTCACTTAATGGGGGTGATCCGGCTGTGCCTACTAATACAGCAAACATGTGGTTGCTTTTGTTTAGGAAAAGCCTATGAAATAGTAGCAGGAAGGCTTACACTCCTCGAAGGTCAGCATTCACGAGCTGGAATTTAACTTAAATAAATAAATGTTCACCGTCCAAACGAGCAGGAATATATTTTCTGAGGTCAAGAATGGCAGCAGTTCAGTAGCCACATTCATTTAAAATAATTTCCTTTAACAAAGTCAACTGAAATTCTAGTAAGCTGTTCCCTTCCCCTGGCACAACTCCACCGAAAATGGTATTTTGTAGATAAATAACACCGAGGCGAAGTATGAATAAAAACCGTTTTTGGAGACAGTGGTAGGAAAGCATCACGGCTTGAAAATGATCAGCCACCAGGAACCAGATCCGGGCGCAACGCTGGGAGTCATCAGGCCTCTTAAAATAGGAAACCGAGAGCGAGAAGCTCACTGGAAAATAGGCCACTCTTGCTTCTGGAAATATGAATTGCATTTCTCTCGTTTCGCTCGGGCTGAAAGGAATCGAGAGTCTTTCCTGTGTCCGTAGGAGGTGAAAACCTCTGCCCCTGTGTTCCTCCGGCCCATAATTAATTAGCCGAATTTGTTGTGGTTGCCTGTCACCACACGAGGCCTTTCCTGGAGGTGCAGCGTTTCAAAGTGAGCGAGTTTGGAGTTGCTGATTGCTTCTCAGAATGGAATAGTTCTGTTTTTTTTTTTTTTTCTTTTGTTTTTGTTTTTTTTTTTTTTCCTTGCTACATTTTCTGAAATTTGTGTGACAATTCTCTAGGAGTGAAAGTGTCCACATGTGACATTTTCCTAGCGCAATACATGGAAAGACAAGAATGTTCATTTATTTGTTTTTCCTTAACAACAGAATTGCCAGGGTGCCGTGTGTCATGAGTGAATTTTAGGTTGTGAGCTGCTCTCTGGGTATTGGTTGGGCATGGTCTCAGGATTGTAACTGATGATGCTTACGACTTGGTGAGGCCGTCCCAAAAAATAATCCTGTGAAGATTGGAAGTACACCAGCTAGGGACCTATTTCTATTGATTTGATCTTTTGATAGGAGGAATAAAACATATTTGAATTGCTGTTATCATCCTGTAATCATCAAGTAAACATGCCCCCAAATGACGGATGCTTCCTCATTAGTATTTAGCCACAGCATAGTTGCTATCTCAGTTTTCTGACCTGGAAAGTGGAAGTCATAATGCCCATTACCAAGGTTGCGTCCAAGTTTCAAATAAAGACCTCAGTTCTTCCATGGTCGTGTAGCTTAAGCAAAATTTAAGCAGTATTAAGTGTTGAGGAGAAAGTGACACGGCTTAAAGATGTACAAAAACTACAGAAATGGTTGTTATTTTTTGTTTAAAGAGTGAAACTGGTGCGTGAAAACAGTTCTTAGTTACACCGGCTGTCGGGTTTAAGCGTAGGCTGTTTTCCAAAGTACATGTCAGTGATAGGTGGGTGGGGGGCATACAGGAGGGTGGTGGTGTCCAGTTTCTTAAACACGATGAAGCAGACCACTCGATGTTGTCAGTACTAACACAGTACTAACGCAGTCTGAATGTTTTCCTCTAGTTACAAGAAAGTGTCCTTTTGCAGTTGTTTTTATGACATTCCTCTAGTGCACTCTGGCCTGCCATCGGACGCAGACTTCCAGTCCTATTTGTTTCAACTGCATAAAGTCTGAATGCATCCAGGAAGCACACTCCTGGGGTTGCAGCTCTAAACCACCCAGCTGTGTTCCAGGCGCCTCTGCTTAAGGCTGGCAGGGTAGACCTTCCACCTTTCTGCGTGAATCTTTGGAAAAGACTTGGCTTTTAGGCTCTTTTGCCTGCACTTGCAGCTGTGATGTAGAACTGGGTGGACGCAGTGTGCCCCTTTTATTCTCACATGCACCTTCCGTAGCCCTTGTGTTTTGTGTTTATATACAACAAATTGTAAATCACCACACAGTCTGAAATACTTTTGTTGTAACGCGACATACACATAAGAAGAGGCGATTGGGTACGACTGACAGTCGGCGTGACAGGGACAGGTGCGGCCCAGTGCCTCCGCCCAGGAGCCACTCTCCGGCAGGAACCCCGCAGGATAAGACAGTGTCTATGGAAAGAAATAGTTACCCTATAGGATGTCAGCTGGGGATATTTTTTAAAAGAAAAAGGTTCAGATGAGCAGTTGAAGAGTAATAAAGACTTTGAGCATGAGATTTTAGAGGTATCAGGAGGAAGGCAGCACTGAGAAAAGAGAAGAACAGACAATCGATGGAAATACACACATTTACAGGGGTGGCAAGACGAGGATATTAAAATCTTCATGACCTGGTGACTAGGATAGCCTGCCCATGATGAGTGAGACCTGTGTTTCTGACCCAGCTTCTGCAAATCTGCAGGCCCACGATGCATATAATTGTGTCCTTTTTTTTTAAGGTTTATTTATTTATTTGAAAGAGAGAGAGAGAGAGAGAGGTCTTCTATCCAGTGGTTCACTTCCCAAATGGCTCCAATGGCTAGAGCTGTGCCGATACAAAGCCAGGAGCCAGGAGCCTCTTCCAGGTCTCCCACGTGGGTGCAGGGGCCCAAGGACTTGGGCCGTCTTCCACTGCTTCCCAGGCCATAGCAGAGAGCTGGATCAGAAGTGGAGCAGCCGGGACTCTAGCTGGCACTCATATGGGATGCTGGATCTGCAGTACCAGGATGCACTCCACCACAGTACCGGCCCCTAAAATTGTGTTTTAACCACATTTCTTGACTTCCTCTCTACTTGTGTTTTTCCCTGATGAGATTTCCTAGTTTAAATTTTCTTTTTCTCGGTTATGTTATGAGTCTGATTATACATGGATTTCAAAAAATTTTTATGGCAAATTAAACTTACCTTTTAATTCTGTTTTTCCATGACCCTTTTAATTAATTCCGCTCGTGTTTTTGTGATCTTGTTTAAATTTATTTTACAGCAAGATGTGGCATAAAGACATGCTTAAATATTGTATTTCTTTTAAATAACAGTGCTAGTTCTGTTTGCTCAAGAAGTTTTTGTTCCTAACTCACAACTGTGTTGGAGTTCTAGGATAAGACTGTGAAATTGTTAGGACGTGTTAAACAGTTGCGTCTCTTCCTCTGTTTTTTTTACGTAGTCTTATATCTGTTTGAGGGTAGAAGGAAGAAAACGCATCAATCTGAATTTTATCTTTTTGGAGATTTTGAAGCATTTCCACAAACACAAGTTGCTATTTTGGAGAAAAATTTTTTCTAGTATGGTTGAATTAGTATGTGTGTTTCTGTGATGCAAGTCTTAAAGGGCTAAGGGTGAATACTCAGCTAGATTCTTTTTTTTTTTTTTTTTAACAGGCAGAGTGGACAGTGAGAGAGAGACAGAGAGAAAGGTCTTCCTTTTGCTGTTGGTTCACCCTCCAATGGCTGCCGCGGCCAGCGCGCTGCGGCCGGCGCACCGTGCTGATCCAATGGCAGGAGCCACGTGCTTCTCCTGGTCTCCCATGGGGTGCAGGGCCCAAGCACTTGGGCCATCCTCCACTGCACTCCCGGGCCACAGCAGAGGGCTGGCCTGGAAGAGGGGCAACCGGGACAGAATCCGGCGCCCCAACCAGGACTAGAACCCAGTGTGCCGGTGCCGCAAGGCGGAGGATTAGCCTAGTGAGCCGCGGTGCCGGCCTCAGCTAGACTCTTATAACATTGGATCATGGCTTTAACTTTCATCATTGCTTGATTGATTTGTGTGCTATTTGCTGAGTCCTTACTCTGTACTGTACGGATCCCTAGGACTCAGATGTCCACCGTGGCAGGTGCAGTCCCTGGCCTTGTGTAGTCTCCACTCCAGTTTCCCAGAGGGGTTACCCACAAGAGGTGAGCTACTCCATAATAGATCATGCTTAGGGCTTTCTTTTTCTAAGAGGTACAAGGTGCCCAACCGGCTCAACAACTGGTCCCAGCGAGCGGCCCATGGCAGCTTTGGTGTCTTTGGCTTGAACTTGCCATGTTGAATGGGAGTTGCTCATTCATGGACATTCATGGGAGCGGTTGGGGATGGGGGAGATAGGGCAGGCCAGGGTGAGCCCAGTCCCTCCCGTGGAGGCTGGCAGCTTCTGTGGCTGGTGTGTGAAGTGAGGAAGGCCATGGGCAGCACAGTGTGGCAGGAAGGGTGAGCAGAGGCCAGTTTTTGAATGGCTTGTGAACCACATAGGGTGCGTAGACTTAATCCTAAAACAGTGGGCACCATTGCATTGAAAGGCATAAAGCAGCAGAGTGAAGGTAGCAGATTTTTCTTGTGGAAGTCCATCGGCCAGCTGTCTCCAGTAGGGGGCATGAGATGTCCAGGTCAGAGATGATGGTGGCAAAATGTTGGGAGTGGGGAGTGGATTTGGACTTGGGAGAGGGGGCCTGGTCTTCAGCCTGGGCTCACCAGCCTGTGTGCTGGTTATGAGCGTGTTGAAACTCCTCCTGCTGTGACACCCAGCCAGTGTATAAGCCTGGCTACTGGGGGTCAGGAAAAGGGATCCAGGAGATCTCCAGAAGCTGCAAGATCCAGGTACTAGATCTTACCTATGCAAACTCTCTTCAGAGGAGACGAAAGGTGATTTTAGTTTTCCTTATGTTGATTGGTTGTTTGGAGCATGAGCCAATATCCCACCAGATAATACCAATCTTGAACGGAGCCTAATTATGTCCTAGGTTAGAGATACTGGACCTGGGAGTAAGGCTGCCAGGTAAAATACAGGAAAACATCCAGTTAAATTTGAATTTCCGATACATAATGAGTATGATATTGATGTTTTCATTTGGGAAACCCAGCCACTCCGTTAGGGATAGTCATCAACATTTAGGTGGAAACAGATTTGTCAAGTTATAATTGAGTCAACCCATTTAAAGCATCCAATTCAGTGGGCTTTAGTATATGAGAGTTGTGTGGCCATTACCACGATTTGAATGTTTTTATTACCTCCTTGCTGACCCCTGCCAAGCCCTGTGTCCTCTTTAATCCCAGCCCCGAGCAGCCTTGGATCTTCTCTCTGCATTGACAGAGACGGGTCACATGTGTGCTTCACTGACTGGCTGCCATCATTTAGCCTGCTGTTTTCAAAGTCCACCCATATGCTAGCCCGCACCAGTGCACCGTTCTTTTTTGCGGCCACATAGTACCGTGTGTTGTACCGAGTTCTGTTTACGCTTTTAGTCATTGAAGCACACGCAGGCTGTGTCCCCTGAGGCTGTTACGAATTACTGTTGCACAGAACCTCTGTGTGCACATTTTTGTTCCTAGTTTTCGGTTCTCTAGTGTATGTATCAGGGAGTGGAACAGCCGAGTCAACTGATAAATCCATGCTTCATGTTTAAGAACCTGCCCAACTCTTTCCCAGAGATGCTACTCTGATTTGTTTTTCCATCTGCGGGGTATGACGGTTCTGATTTCTCTGCATCCTCACCGACATATTTTTAAAGTTCATTTATTTTTATTTGAAAGGCAGAGTGTCACACACACACACACACACACACACGAATCTTCCATCCACTGGTTCATTCCCCAAATGACCACAATGGCCAGAACTGGACCAGGAAGAGCTCAGGAACTCCATCTGGGTCTCATACGTGGATGGCAGAGACCCAAGTACTTGGGCCATTATCTGCTGCTTCCCAAGCACATTAGTAGGAAGCTAAGTGGAGGTGGGACTCCATCCCAGGCACTCTGATATGTGGTATTCCCCCCAGCAATGGCTTAACCATTGCACCACAGTGCCTGTCTGTACCGCATATGTGTGTGTTTATACACACACACACACACACACACACATATTTAAGATTTATTTATTTATTTGAAAGGTGTGGGGTCCCGGAAGGTCTTCTATCCACTGGTTCACTTCCCAAATGGCTGCATTGGGCAGAGCTGTGCCAGTCTGAAGCCAAGAGCTGCTTCTGGGACTCCCACATGGGTGCAGGAGCCCAAGCACTTGGGTCATCTTCCCTGCTTTCCCAGGCCATTAGCAGAGAGCTGGATCAGAAGTGGAGCAGCCGGAATTCAAACTGGTGCCCATATGGGATGCCAGCATTACGGGCAGTGGTTTTACCTGCTACACCACAGTGCCAGCCCCGCACCAGATATTTTTATCTGAGTTTTTTATTCCACCTACCTTAGTGGGTACGTAGTGACATTGTGATTTTGACTTATATTTTCCAGATGACTGGATGATGCAAGTCATCTTTTCATGGTTATCGGCTTCTTGTGCATCTTTGGAGAAATGTGTGTTGGATTCCTTGTCAGTTTTTCCCCATTAGATTCTTTTTAGTGAACAGACTTTCACTTTTTAGAATGGTTTTAAATTTACAGAAAAGTGAAGCAGGTGGCATATACAGCTTCCAGAATATTCCTTCTGCCCCAGTTCCCCTTATTATTAACCTCCTGCATTAGTGTGTTATGTGCATAATTAATGAACCAATATTGATCTCATTATTGCGTGAACTTGGAGTTCACTCTGGGCAGTTCTGTGGGTTTTGACAAATGCGTAGTTGTGTGTCTACCATTGTGGTGTCATACAGAATAGTTTCATTTCCCTACAAACTCCCTCTACTTTCCCATCCCCTCTCTCCACCTTGGCAACACTGATCTTTATAGTGTTTGAACTGTCTTGTCTTTTGCAGAAGTCACATAGTTGCAGTCAAGTGCAGATAGCAGGTAACCTTTTTCAAATGGGCTTTTGTCACTTAGAAATATGTATTTAAGGTGCCAACTAGTCTTTGTAGGGCTTCAATCCCTCCTTGCCTAGCTGAGTAGTCTTCCATTCTAGGTATGTGTCACAGTGTGTTTCATCATTCACCTGTGGAAGGTCATGTTCATTGCTTCCAGTTTTGAGCACTTACAGATGAGGCTCCTGTAAACATTTGTGTGCAGGCTTTTGTGTGGCTGTAGGTTTTCAACTCTTTGGGGTAGGTACCAAGGAGCAGGATTGTTAGGTCCTATTTGGGTCATGTGGTAAGAATGACTTTCTAAGAAACTTCCAAATTGTCTTCTGAAGTGACCCTTAGCATTTTCACTCACACCACTAAGGAATGTGAGCTCCTATTGAGTGATGAAACACTTTAAATTGTTTTTTTAAAAGATGTGAGTATTGTGCCTTCGTTGAAATGTTTGCATATGAATAGCCTGTTGTTCTAAAATCAGTTGTTGAGAAGGCCATTATTTTTCCATTAAATTGCCTTTCCTCTTCAAAAGTCAGCTGATTTTATTTGCTTGGGTCAGTTTCTGGGTGCTCTTTTACATGCCATTACTGATTTCTCTCTTCTTTCACCTTTTCTATGCTGTATTGATTACTGAGGCTTTAAATTAAATCTTCAGTTAGGGTGGTGTCAGTCCTCTGACTTTTTTCTTCTGTATTGTGCTGACTCATGTGAGTCTTTTGTCTTTTTTTTTTTTTAACATTTTATTTGTTTACTTGAAAGACTTACAGAGAGGCAGAAGCAGAGAGAGAGAGAGAGAGAGAGAGAGAGAGGTCTTCCATCCACTGATTCACTCCCCAAATGGCCGCAACAGCTGGAGCTGTGCCAAACGGAATCTAGGAACTAGAAGCTTCCTCTGGGTCTCCCATGTGGGTGCAGGGGCCCAAGGACTTGGGCCACCTTTTACTGCTTTCCCAGGCCATAGCAGAGAGTTGGATCGGAAGTGGAGCAGCTGGGACTCAAACCAGAGCCCACATGGGATGCCAGCACTGTAGGTGGTGGCTTCACCCATCATGCCTCAGCGCCAGCACCCTTTCACTTTTTCATAGAAACTTTAGAATCCATTTGCCATTTTCACAAAATAACTTCCTGGGATTTTTATTAGGTTTGCGTATTTTTAAGATCAATTAGGAATAGTTGGCTTCTTAACGATATTGTGCATTCCTGTCCATGAACATGGTATATCTCTCAATTGAGATCTTTGGTTTTTTTAAAACCACAGTTTTGTATTTTCTTATTTATATTTTGCACATATTTTGTTAGATTTATACTTAGATATTTCTTTATTTTGAACACTGTAGCTTGGAAATGATATTATATTTTTAATTTCTGATTTCAGTTGTTCAGTGCTGGTATACAGGAAAGCAGTTGACTTTTGTATATTAACCTTGTATCCTGCATTCTTGCTATAATAGTTTTTTAGTGTCCAGAGTTTTCTTCTTGTTTGGGATTTTTCTATAGAGTCGATCACATCATGTGTAAACAAAAATAGCTGTATTCTTTCTTGGTCCGTATGTCTTTTGTTTATTTTCATTGTCTTATCACATCAGCCAGGACTCTACGATGTTGAATAGCAGTGGGGGAGGCTATTCTTGCCTTGTTACCAATCACAGAGGAAAATGATCTAGTTTCTAATCAGTAGTGCTATGTTAGCTGTAGATAACCTGTACATATTCTTTACCAAGTTGAGGGAGTTCTTTCTGTCATTAGTTTGCTGAGGTTTTGTTTTTAAAATCATGAATGGGTATTGAATGTTTTTGGTAAGTACTGATATGATCATATGATTTTACTTTTTCAATGTTGCTGTTATGGATTACATTAATTCTTGAGGTTGAGCCAGCCTTTGCAAACTTGTAATACATCACACTTAATTAATCCTATACATTGCTGGATTTTATTTGCTAATGTTTTATTGGGGATCTTTGCATCTGCTTATACAAGAGTCTGTGGCTTTGCTTCCTTATAATGTCTTTGTCTGATTTTGACAGTAGAGTAATACTGGCCTTGTTAGGAAAATGGCTCAGTTTTATCTATGGTGCGATCTACACCCTGACAACCATCCTAGGTTCTAGACCCCACCACCATTGCTGGAAGCCAGGTGGCCACATGGCTCAACCACCCCTGTCAAGCTCCACCCCCATCCTAATGGGATTTGCTGCTCCTGCTTCCCTGCCCACCCTCTGGCGAAGTTTTAAAAGGACCTGTTCCTGAACACGTGGCTCTCTCTCTTACAGTCTCTCTGCTCTCTCTTGGCTTCTCTCTCGAGCCCCTCTCCTCTCCTTTCCCTCTCTCGGCTGCTCTCTGCTCTCTCTCTTCTCTCCTTGCTAACTCCTCTCCTCTCTGTCTCTCTCTCTCTTACACTCTCCTTTCTCTTTTTCCTTCCTCGCCCCTTCCCTCCGGTCTGCAGGTTTTCCCCAATAAACCCTTTCCTTTACTCCAGTGTCTGGTGTGTTTTGTGGCGGCCTTACATTAGTGCCGAAACCCAGGACCTTACGGGCCTCACAGGATAAGCTAGGAAGTGTACTCTTTGTTTGATTAACTTTTTTTTCTCCCTAACAGAGATAGTAGAGAATTGATAAAATTTATTCCTTACATGTTTTCTAGAATTCATCAGGGAAACCGTCTAGGTCTGGTGCTTATTGTTTTAGAAATCTATTAATTTTTGGTTCAGGTTCTTTAACAGATACTAGTATAGACTTATTCAGATTTTTAAATTTCTCAATTTTCAAATTTGAGAATTATTCATAATAATGCTTTGTTATGCTTTTATTGTCTGTGATGGTTCCTCTGTCATTATTGGTGTTAGTAATTCCTTTCTTCTCTCCTTTTGCTTGACTATCCTGGTTGTAGATTTATCAATTTATTGATTTTTAAAAGAAACAGCTTATGATTTTGCTGTGTTCCTGTTTTCTTCCTCTCTTTCTTGTTTTAGTGTCATTGAGTTCTGCTCTAATTTTATTATCTTTTCTGTTTACTCTTCTTTCTGTGGTTTCCAAAGCTGGAGGGTTAGATGATCAGTTTTAGATTTTCGTGTTTTTAATATCTGCATTCAGTGATATAAATTTCCCTCTAACCACTGCCTTTGCAACATTCCGTAAATCTTGATGTTACATTTTCATTTAGGTCAAAATATTCTTCAGTTCTTTGGAAACCAGCATTGTGGAGCAGGGGATAGAGCCACTGCCTGTGACACTGGCATCCTATATGAGCACTAAATTGAGTCCCAGCTGCTTAACTTCTGATCCAGCTCCCTGCTAGTGCTCCTGGGAAAGCAGTAGAAGATGGCCCAAGTGCTTGGGCCACTGCTGCTCACCTGGGAGACCCGGATGGAGCCCCTGGCTCCTGGCTTTGGCCTAGCTCAGTCTTGGCCATTGCAGCCATTTGGGTAGTGAACTAGCGGATGGACGGTCTCTCCCTCTCTCTGTAACTCTAACTTTCAAATAAAAGACATAAATATTTCACCCATGTGCTGTTTAGAATCATTGTTTACTCTCTAAATGCTTGGAGATGTCTCCTGCTGTGTTTCTGAGAGTGTGTACTGTATGATTTCCATTTTTTTTTAAAGATTTAGGTTGTGATTTATAGCCCAAGGTGTTACCTAGTTTGGTGAGTATTCCATGTGAACTTGAAAAGAATGCATATACTGCTATTATGAGAGTAAGTTTCGTAAGTGTTAGTCAGATGGGGTTGATTGATGATGGTGTTACGTTCAGCCATAGCCTTACCGATTTTTCTCCCTGCCGGATCTGTTATTTGCCTATGGAGGAGTGTTAGAGTTTCTGAGCACAGGTTGAGTGCCCCTTATGCGAAGTGCTTGGGACCCAGAGGCGTTTAAGATTCTGCATCTCTGTGAATTGTTTGCAGAGGCTTCCCTGGTTGGACATCTCTAATATGAAATCCAAAATGCTTTGAAATCTGAAACTTGTTGAGTGCCATGTCAGATTGTTGTACTTGGTGTGCTCAGCCTGTATGGTGATGGATTTGTTCATTGGTCCTTGCAGTTTTATTAGTTTTGCTTCATGTATTTTAATGTTCTATTGTTAGGTGCATACACAGTAAAGATGGCTGTGTCTTCTTGGAGAATAATCTTGGAGAACTGACTGTAATCATTATGTAATGCCTTTCTGTGTTCTGTATTTTTGATAATCTTCATTTTGAGTCTCCTGAAATACACACACACACACACACACACACATACACGCTTCTGCTTTCTTTTGGTTAGTATTATTGTGGTTTATCTTTCTCCTTCCTTTTTCTTTTTAGCTGTCTGTACCTTTGTATTTAAAGAAAATTTCTTATAGACAAGATATAGTTGAGTCTTCCTTTTTATCTACTCTGACAGCCTCTTTTCATTGGTTTATTTAGACCACTCACATTTGGAGTGATAATATAATTGGGTTAATATTTCCCATGTTGACAACTGATTTTCTTTTTTTTTTTTTTAACAAGGAAGGAATAGATCCTTTTATTTATTTATTTATTTTGACAGGCAGAGTTAGACAGTGAGAAAGACAGAGAGAAAGGTCTTCCTTCCGTTGGTTCACCCCCCAAATGGCCACCACGGCTGGTGTGCTGCGCCAATCCAAAGCCAGGAGCTGGGTGCCTCCTCCTGGTCTCCCACGCGGGTGCAGGGCCCAAGCACTTGGGTCATCCTCTACTGCACTCCCGGGCCACAGCAGAGAGCTGGACTGGAAGAGGAGCAACTGGGACAGAACTGGCGCCCCGACCGGGACTAGAACCCGGGGTGCTGGCGCCACAGGCGGAGGAATAGCCAAGTAAGCCGCAGTGCTGGCCAACAACTGATTTTCATTCTTTACATTTATTTATTTTGATTGCTCTCTTTCTGTCCTCTATTTTTTTAATTTCTTTTTAAAGGTTTATTTATTTATTTATTTGAAAGGCAGAGTTAGAGGCAGAGAGAGAGGGAGTCTTCCATCCACTGGTTCACTGCTCAGATTGCTGCAACAGCTGGAGCTATGTCGATCCAAAGCCAAGAGCCAGGGGCCCAAGCATTTGAGTCATCCTCTACTGCTTTCCCAGGCCATAGCAGAGAGCTGGATCGGAAGTGGAGCAGCCGGGACTCGAACCCATGCCCATGTGGGATCCTGGCACTGCAGGCTGTGGCTTTATTTGCTATGCCACAGCACTGGCCCCTGTCCTCTACTTTCAGTTGAACCTTTTCTATGATTTCATTTGTTTTGCTGCCTTAGCATTTCCACATACTTTTAATTTTTTAACTTTAATTTTGAAAATGTTTATGTAAGAGAGGCCGGCACAGTGACTCACTAGGCTAATCCTCCGCCTGCGGCACCGGCACCCCGGGTTCTAGTCCCGGTCGGGGCACCGGATTCTGTCCCGGTTGCTCCTCTTCCAGTCCAGCTCTCTGCTGTGGCCCGGGAGTACAGTGGAGGATGGCCCAAGTCCTTGGGCCCTGCACCTGCATGGGAGACCAGGAGAAGCACCTGGCTCCTGGCTTCAGATCAGCGCGGTGCGCCGGCCGCAGCACGCCAGCTGCAGCGGCCATTGGAGCGTGAACCAATGGCAAAAGGAAGACCTTTCTCTCTGTCTCTCTCTCACTGTCCACTTTGCCTGTCACAAAAAAAAAAAAAAGAAAGAAAGAAAGAAAGAAGAGAGGAGAGGAGAGGAGAGAAGAGGAGAGAAGAGGAGAGAAGAGGAGAGAAGAGGAGAGAAGAGGAGAGAAGAGAGAAGAGAAGAGAAAAGAAAGGGCTCCTGTCCTCTCATTCTCAAAAAGAACCAACCTGGCCCCCAGCTTCCTCTCCCACGTGAGTGACAGGAGTCCTCACCAGGCCCTCTCTGGGTCTGCACTGGTGGAAACCTGGTGTCTGGAGCAGGGTCGGGTTTCACACCCAGGCCCCACAATGTGAGGTGCTGGCCCTTCCCTGGCATTTTAACTGCTGGGCCAAGCACATACCTCCAACATAGTTTTTAAATGAAATTTTTCATGTTTGTCATATGTCAAACATATGTCTTTGTTCTGTATTTAATGCAGGTCCCCTTTCAAGCCACACTCCCCTGTTTCACAGGTAGTACAGGTGTCGCGTGTCAAAGCAGTCTCAATTTTTCCCTTCCCATCCACTGTAACACTGCTGCCCTTCTATCATCTGCACGTTAGTAACCCAATACTTTTTTTTTTTTGCTATTATTGCTTTGAATAATAAATCAATTAAGAAAAAAGATTTTGTTTCATTTTCATTTATTCGTTTTCTGACCTTCAATTCTCTGTGTAAGTGTCTGACCTATGGCTTTTATCCTGTCTCTCTGAAGAACTTCTCTCTCTCTTTTTTTTTTTTTTTTTTTTTTTTGACAGGCAGAGTGGACAGTGAGAGAGACAGAGAGAAAGGTCTTCCTTTGCCGTTGGTTCACCCTCCAATGGCCGCCATGGCCGGCGCGCTACGGACGGCGCACCGCGCTGAACCGATGGCAGGAGCCAGGTGCTTCTCCTGGTCTTCCATGGGGTGCAGGGCCCAAGCACCTGGGCCATCCTCCACTGCACTCCCTGGCCACAGCAGAGAGCTGGCCTGGAAGGGGGGCAACCGGGACAGAATCTGACGCCCCGACCAGGACTAGAACCTGGTGTGCCAGCGCCGCTAGGCGGAGGATTAGCCTACTGAGCCGCGGCGCCGGCCTTCCAGGGTGATTCTTAGCCGGGTCTTCTGGAGGTCCATGGTCCTGCTAATCCTCCAGTGGCCTCTTTGGAGATTTTTATCTTCGTGTTTGGTTTTCTGCAGTTTGAATGTGGTAGGCCAAGGTATAGCTTCTTTGGCAGTTACTCTGCTTGGTATTCGTTGAGCTTCCTGGATTTGTGCCCCGGTATTAGTTTCTGACTTTGGAGAGAAAGTTAGAAACAACCATCATTACTTCAGATGTTTCTTCTGCTCTTTTCTCTCCTTTTTTTTTTTTTTTAACTTGTTTTTCTCTCTGCTTCTGACGTTCCTGTGATATATACGTCACACCTTTTGTAACTGTCCTTGGGACAAGTTCTCTTCCTTGTTTCTCTTTGCATTTTGGTTTGGGAAGCTTCTGGTAGCGTATCTTCAAGCTCTCCCTGGGCACGTGCAGTCTCCCGATGCACACATCAAAGACAGTCTTCATTTCTGTCCCAGTGTTTTTTATTTCTCGTGTTCCACGTCGCTCCTCTCTCGGAGTTTCCGTCTCTGTTTTACATTACTCATTCTCTCTTGCCTGTTGTGTGCTGTTCCCGTTAGAGCCCGTCGTATACTAATTAGTCCCCATTAGATTAGTGGCGTACTAATCCTGCTTGTATTAAATTCCCTGCTTCATAGTTCTAAAACCCGGGTCCTGTCTGCGTCTGCTTCGGATCCTCGGGTTGTCTCGTCCGACTGCGTTTCCCTTGCTTTTTATCATGCCTTGTAAATTCTTGTTGAAAGCGAACCGTGATATATGAGGTACCAGGCACTGAGCTAATTAGGCTGTTAGTGTGAGTTTTTATGTTAATACGGCTTGGAGCTGGGCTGTGTTTAGCGTTCACGGGAGCTGTCAGTGCCAGGGAGCTTGGCTTCCATCATGCCTTCCCCGGCCCCCTAACCTGGTGCCTTTGGGCGCCTGAGAAGTCTGTCTGCAGATCTGCATCTTGTAGCTCTCCCAGTTCTAATCCTCTGACACTTTATTGGAGCCCCGTGGATGGTGATGAGTTGTCGGGGAGAGGAAATGTTCCATAATCTTTTAATTAAATGTTAGTGTTTTACCGGCCCGAGTCCCTCTCCGGGCTGTGACTTTCTGAGGCATGTGTTTGTTTGCTTTTTGTTTCGCTCCGTTAGGCGAGGCAAAATGATAGAATGGGGGCCAGCGCTGTGGCATAGCAGGTTAAGCCACCGCCTGCAGAACCGGCATCCCATAAGCGCGCCAGTTCGTGTCCCAGCTGCTCCACTTCTGATCCAGCTCCCTGCCTGGGCCCTTGCCAGCGTGTGGGAGACCTGGAAGAAGCTCCTGGCTCCTGGCCTTGGATCGTCCTAGCTCTGGCCGTTGCATCCATTTGGGGAGTGAACCAGTGGATGGCAATCTCTTTGTCTCTCCCTCTCTCTCTCTGTAACTCTGCCTCTCAAATAAATAAATCTTTTAAGAGTGATAAAATGAGTTATAGTTGTCTCATTCATTACCTTTTCCTCACATCAAGCAAAGCTCTGGGAAAGCAGTATTTGCCCTCCCTCCCTCCCTCCCTCCTCCCTCCCTCCCTTCATTAATTTGAAAGGCAGAGGGGCAGAGAGATCTTCTATCTGCTGATTCAGCAAGCCCCCACCCCCGCCCCAAATGCTGCAGTGGCTGGGGCTGGGCCAGGCTGAAGAGCCACGAACTCCATCCAGGTTTTCCACCTGGTTGGATGGAACCCAAGCCCTCAGGGCATCTTCTGCTGCTTTCCCAGATACATTAGCACGGAGCTGGGGGGAAGCAGAGCAGCTAGGTCTCAAACCAGCGCCCTGATAGGGGATGCCGGTGGCAGAAGTGGTGGCTTAACCCCACTGCACCACAGCGCTGGCTCCAAAGCAGTTTCCCTCTGAGGGCAGGGCCTTGGTCTGCAGAAGGCTCTAGGCATCTGTATGGCGTTGTGGTGAAATGGCTCCTGTTCCTTTCCCCCGGTGGAAACAGTAGGGGATTTTCCCCCTCTTCACCTGTGAGAACTTGGTGGGGCTCTCGGAGGAAAATGGGGCAGGAGCCCTCCGAAGCCAGCCCCCAGCAGCCCCCCCAAGTCTGCATTCAGGGTCCCTGGCTGCGGCAGCTTCTGCACCCGCTGAGCCCACCCCCACCCACACCCATCACTCTAGGGTTTTACCTGTGTTTTCGGGTCTCTGTTCAATCTGGGACAAGCTGTCGCTTTTTCAGCATGCTCTGCCTTCTTGTTATCAGGACTGCAGTGGTGACTTCCAAAAGGTCTTTGCGTGTTGGAGCCGATCCGGGAGATTCCTGGTGCCAGCCTTCCAGTTTGGTTGTTTTCCTTCATATTACTGACTTTGTAAGAGTTTCTGTCTTCACTGTGGACACAGGGTCCTCATCAGGTGTATAGTTTGCAAATCTTCCCTCACATTGTGTGGGTTATGTGTTTGCCTTTCTGATGGGGGCCTTTTGGTGGGTTTCTTTCTGAACTTGAAAACTTTGCAAATTAAGCTAAAAGGAATTCACTTTGCTTCCTGTCTTGATCCGTTTCATTCAAAGAAAACAGGGCTCCACACACCTCAGTAGAAGAAATCATGGGCCGGCGCCACGGCTCACTAGGCTAATCCTCCGCCTTGCGGCGCCAGCACACCGGGTTCTAGTCCCGGTTGGGGCGCTGGAGTCTGTCCCGGTTGCCCCTCTTCCAGACCAGCTCTCTGCAGTGGAGGATGGCCCAAGTGCTTGGGCCCTGCACCCCATGGAGACCAGGAGAAGTACCTGGCTCCTGCCATCGGATCAGCGCGGTGCGCCGGCCGCGGCGGCCATTGGAGGGTGAACCAACGGCAACGGAAGACCTTTCTCTCTGTCTCTCTTTCACTGTCCACTCTGCCTGTCAAAAAAAAAAAAAAAAAGAAGAAGAAGAAATCATGGCTATGTCACAGTTAATCTTTCTTTCCTCTAAATTCTGTAATTTATCGACCAGTCTGCTCTAAACCGCAGGACTACACATAACCTCGTCCCGGTGATAATCTCTTAGCTGCCTCTGTCTACTCCTTTATCCTAACAAAGATGAACACTCTTTTGGGGTAACACAGATTCCCAGTTTTATCTGTAACATGACAGGAATCCCCACTGCTTAATATCATGGAGAAATTGTATTTGTAATCCAAAATACCCAGTTCCTCTTCTAAAGCATGTCCTGATTTTTTAAAAAAAATGTTTATTTGTTTTTATTTATTTGAAAGGAAGAATGACGGTGACGGAAAGAGCGAGTGAGAGAGAGGAAAAGAGAGGGAGGGAGGGAGGGAGGGAGGGAGGAAGAGAGAGATCTTCCACTTGCTGATTCACTCCCCAAATGCCTGAAGCAGCCAGGGTAGAGGTGGGCCAAAGCCAGGGGCCCAGAACTCAATCCTGGTCTCCCATGTGGGCATCAGGGACTCAAGTCCTTGGGTCTTCATCTGCTTCCTGCCAGCATGCACGTTAGCAGGAAGCTGGACCAGGAGCGGAGTCAGGACTCAATATGGGATGTGGGCATCCCAGACGGGCAGCTTAACCCACTGCACCACAGCGCCCAGCCCTGAAATGTTGATTTTCATGACATCCCTGAAGTTGTGGGCATTAGCTGAACTAGTAGGAGAAAAGTGTGAAGGTTTTAATGCCTGTGAATTCTGGTTAAACCTAAAAGTGAATATCTTAGTCTTTAGTCCAAATGAATTCTGAACCTATGCTCATAGAGCCACTTGTGAACAAAAATATACTTTTAAAATGTGATTATCTCCAACCTGGAAATTTGAGAAAGTGGAAAACCAGTTTGAGGGTTAATGCCTGATCTCCCGGTCTTTCAGTAATTCACATTTTGTTAATAATTAGCGCCGTGAGGTTTCCCTTGAAGTAGTTACTTCCAGGTTAATTGATATAGTCAAGTTATTAACAAAAGAAATACTTCTACTGAGCTCTGATTTCATAAATTCCTCCTTTAAGGCACTTCAGTTCCTCTCACTTTTTTTAAATCTAGGAGCAGCGAAAGGCATCCTGCTAAGAGGCAAAGGAGACTTTTGTGTAGTCGTGAGTCAGATTTAAGGCTCAAAGAGGATTTCACACGACACTGGGCCGACACAGACTGTGCCGTTTGGGGCAGGGAGGGATGACTTGCGTCTGAAATACTGTTTGCCTTGGGTGGGAGGAAAAAGAAAAAGGCAGCCAGACGTCGTGAGTGACACGTGCCCACCTGTGTGACGCCAGGCACCCTTGGGTGTCCGCCGCTGGTGAGGGCCCTTGGCCAATCAGAGGTGACCGTGCAGCCAGCCATGTCGGAGCAGCCGGAGGAAGTGCTACCTTCATTAGCGTGTGCATGTTTGTTTTTTCTCAGGTGCAGACAAGTGGAAAGGCCTCTGAAGACAGGAATTCCTGGGCCCCTGGGTCAGCTGTTGCCCCTTTTCATCATCCTCGCAAAACGGCGGCCATGTGCCGTCCCCTTCTGGACTCTGGCTTGGGGTGGGGCTGAGGGGGATTGGAGCCAGATGAGGGAGCACTTGATGAGGCTGCTGTGTCTTCCTGCAGGCATTGGCATGGCGTGTTAGCGAGGGATTGGAGACCCATTGGCTGCTCAGTGCCAAAGCAGCCATCTTCTGCTTGGGTGCATCTGTGACTCAATCACGGAGAGTCTGCATGCTCCCCCAGAAACAAGCATGGGGCTTTCTAGAAGTTCCCGACTTAGGAACAGTTCGTTCGCGACCTGCATGAAGTCAGGGAGTCTCCCACACCCCGACTTCCTGTCTAGGTGGTTTCTGTTTCTCTCTGGTTGTGGAGAATAGGAATTCCAGTAGGGAGGGAGGCTGTGTCTGTGCACATTCCACCCAACAGTGGGGTTGCTGGGCCAGGGAGATGCTTCTGCCACCACACGCGGGCTTGCCAAGGCTCTCCTAAGGGATCGCCCATATCCGGTAGAAGGACCGGGTGGGTGAGGTGTGTGTGTGCCCCGGGTTTTTCCCTCTGGGTCCCAGTCTCCAGCTTGCACAGTTTTGGGTCCAGGCTCTAAGGCAGGGCAGGTGGCGGCTCACATCCCATTGCCAGGCAGCACTGCACAGGGTGGTCCTGGCACCCACATTGGTTCTCCAAGTACGTCGACCCCGGGACATTTTGGAATCATTGCAAACAAATCAATCTCCATGATTTGTTTTCCTCTGGCTAAGAAATCTTAAGACATCTCAGTTCTTGTCCTCACAAACTTGCTTGGGGGAGATGGGGTGACTTCTTTTATTCTATTTAAATTATTCTCTTAAATGTTTATTTATTTATCCATTTATTTATTTATTTAACTGAAGGTGGGATGGGGAGAGAGAGAGAGAGAGAGAGAGAGAGAGAGATTGATTGATTGATCTGCTGGTTCACTCTCCAAATGCCCACAACAGCTTAGACTGTACCAGGCTGAAGCCAGGAGCCAAGAACTCCATCTGAGTCTTCTACATGGATGACAAGGACTCAAGCACTTTAGCCATCATCTGCTGTCTTCCTAGGTGCATTAGCAGGAAGCTGGATTGGAAGCTAAGCAAGCTGGGACTCGAACCAGTGCTCCAAAATGGGATGCCAGCATCAGAGGCAGTGGCTTAACCCGCTAAGTCACAACATCAGCCCCAATTTAAATTATGTATAGGATATCTAACTGAATTGCAGTGATTTCTGCATAGAATGGAGAAGCATCCATTTCTAATGTGCTCCGTACAGAAAGCTACACTGTGTCTGATAGGAGTCCATGTGGAAGTGACTGACTGCATAGGAGTTAAGAGGAAAGAGGGCCTAGACAGGAGAGGACTGGGATGGGATGTGGCACGGAGGACATGTGTACAGGCTGTTGCACACCTCTCACAAGCTCTGTCCAAGGAAAACTCAAGGTTAGATGTGGCACAACAGGTAAAGCTATAGCTTGGGATGCCGCATCCCATATCTGGGTGCCTGGAATCAAATAAAATCTCTGGTTCCCTTCCATCCTCCTGCTAACGTACGCTCAGGAAGGCAGGTGATGGCTTAAGTGCTTGGGTCCCTGTCACCGATGGCAGACACCCAGATGGGGTTCAGCCTTGGCTTAGCCCTAGCTGTTGTGGGCATTTCTTGGGTGTATGTAGCCAGGGCTGGGCAAAGCCTTAGCCAGGAGCCCAGAACTCCACCAGGCTCTCCCACGTGAGTGGCAAGACTCAAGCACTTGAGCCATCATCTGTTGCCTCCCTGGGTGCACTTTGGCAGGACGCTGGATTGAAAGTGGAGGCAGAACTTGATCCTAGGCATTGTGATATGGAATGTAGGTGTCCCAAGCGATGGCTTACCCTGCTGTACTACAAGACCCATCTCCATAATATTGTCATACTATTTTACTTCACTGCCTTACTTGCCTTATACACTAAATGGGGATATTACTAGTACTGACTTTGCATGGTGGTTGTGAGCGTAAATAAATTACTACATGAAATGTGCTTAGTGTCTGGTACCTAGTAAATCATCATTATCTTCCTCCTCCATCGTCATCCTCCTCCATCGTCATCCTCCTCCATCGTCATCCTCCTCCATCGTCATCCTCCTCCATCGTCGTCATCCTCCTCCTCCTCCTCCTCCTCCTCCTCCATCGTCGTCCTCCTCCTCCTCCATCGTCATCCTCCTCCTCCTCCATCGTCATCCTGAATTTCTCGTCTTGGATTTTGTTAGACATGAGATGCCAGGGTTCCCACCCTTTGACTACGTGGTTTTTCCGGGATGACATTTTCTTGCCTTAATACATTTTTGTCCTTGCCTTTTAATGTCCTTGGTCTTATTCTATAAAATCACAGTGAAAATCAGTGCAGTTCATGATTAGGTGTTCCTGAAAAGTCCTCGAGTTGGCTAAGTGCGCTAACTTCTCCTCCACTTTCAGGATGTTGTGGAATACTCGGAGCATTCAAAATGAGAGGGAGAGAGAAAGTGTTGCCCAAATGTGACTCTTCCTGTTCCTTTGCTTCACCTGCTAGAGGTAAACTCCCAGCTGGAGTTTAGATTCACAAATAGCATGAGCTGTTCTTTTGTCTGTTTTAAACTTTGTTCTGTGAAGACTTAGCACATACAGTTGCTTTCAGCCTGTTTAGTTTTTGCTGGTACAAAAAGCTCTTATGCAGACATTGATGTTGCTACATTTGGCATTACACAAAGACGAGATCACAAGTGATCTGTTCTCTGGGACCCGTGTAGTGGTGCAGTGGGTTAAGCCACTGCTGCAGTGCCAGCATCCCATATGGGCACCAGTTCGAGTCCCAGCTGCTCCACTTCCAACCCACCTGCCTGCTAATGTGCCTTTGGAAAGCAGTGGATAGCAGCTCAGGTGTTTGGGTCCCTGCTGCTCACATGGGAGAACCAGACTGAGTTCCTGGCTCCAGGCTCCTGGCTTCGGCCTGGCACAGTCCTGGCCATTGGCGCCCATTTGGGGAGCGAAGCAGTGGATGGAAGACTTCCCTTTCTCTCTCCCTCCCTCTCTCCTTCCCTCCCTCCGTCTCTGTAATTCTGCCTTTCTCAAATAAATGCATCATTTAAAAATATTCTGTTCTCCTGCTAGTGAATAATATTTTCAATGAAAGTTGTCCTATGTGTCCACAAGTCCCATGTTCTGAGACCATCTTTTTTTTTTTTTTTTTTTTTTTTTTTTTTTTTTTTTTTTTTTTTTTTTTTTCCTTTTATTTGAAAGTCAGAGGGGAGAGAGAGGGAAGGAGAAAGGGGGGAGGGTTTATCTTCCATGCACTAGTTCACTCTCCAGAACGCTGTAATGGTCAGCACTTGGCCAGGCCAGAGCCAGGAGCTTCTTCCCATCTCCCATGGGGTGCAGGGGCCCAAGCACTTGGGCCATCCTCTGATGCTTTCCTAGGCGCATTAGCAGGGAGCTGGATTGGAAGTGGAGCAACCCGCCGGTGCTGCAGGCAGGGACTTTACCCGCTGCTCCCCATCGTCACGTCCACGTCACTGTTAGAGGTCCTGCAGTGTATGACTCGTGTGTACATCCCTTTGAGAACCTGTGTGACTCTCCCTCAGCCTCGCCCCCAGGAGAGGAGTGGCTGGGCCTGGGGATGTGCACCCTGCAGTTTGCTAGTTTGCGCTTCTGAGTGATCCGACCAAATTCCAGTAGGAGGGTGCCAACAACTTCCCGTCCACTTGCTAACAGTCCAGCCTGCATTTTGTCCAGCAGGACCATCTGCCGTGATGCCTCCTCATTCCAGTTTTCTGTTTACCTAAAGACTGAGAGTGGTTTTGGGGGCCAGCTTCCTTTGTACACCCCGTGCCTGTTCCCCTCAGCCCCTTTGGGTCATTTGCCTGTTCCAGTTGATTTATGGGAATTCCTTTCCGTGTTCTGATCCCGGGTCCCTGTTTATATATTCTGAATAACTCCAGGTGTGTGCTGCTGCCCCTCCTCCCGGTCATTCATCCTAAGTGTGAAAACGTACATCCATACGGAAAGTCTGCCTTCTGTCTGAAACGCAGAAGGAAAGGGCGCATTTATGGAGACACCGTGCAACCCGGGGAGCTAGTCTGGGAGGCTGAGGCGGGTGTAGCCCCCGGCCAAGTCTGAGGTCTGGTTTATTTTTATGTGCTAGCTCCCAAGGGCTCCCCTGGTGCCGCCGCGCTGATCTCATGTTCCCCTTTGGTGGCGAGCATCTATATCACGTTTTTTCGCACCTGGCCCAGTAATGGGTACAGTGGTTCAGGGAGTGAAGCTCCCCTGGGCAGGGTGTGTGTGTGGTTTCTCCTTGCTACATCCATGTCACCCCAAGCATCCTAGATGCTGGGGAGAGATTGCTTGGCTGAGAGGATTTGCTTACTGAAATATCAGGGTTATGCACAGAGAACTGATGAATGTAGTTTTTTTTCCCCACCTACTCGTTTGTTTGTTTGTTTGTTTTTTTTTTTGACAGAGTCAGACAGTGAGAGACAGAAAGGTCTTCCTTTCATTGGTTCACCCCTCAAATTGCCACTACGGCCGGCGCTGCACCGATCTGGAGCCAGGTGCCTCCTCCTGGCCCCCCTGCGGGTGCAGGGCCCAAGCACTTGGGCCATCCTCCACTGCCTTCTTGGGCCACAGCAGAGAGCTGGACTGGAAGAGGAGCAACCGGGACAGAATCCGGTGTTCCATCCGGGACTAGAACCCGGGGTGCTGGCGCCGCAGGCAGAGGATTAGCCAAGTGAGCCGCGGCAAATGGCCCACCTACTCATTCTGACATCTTTATGACATGACAATACATTTTTTTTATCCAGCTGGTTTAAAATGGAAAGTTATTGTTAATAGGTCAGTTGTCACTATGTCCTATGACTGACAGGTCAATAAAGGAAGTAGGAATTAGGAGTGTTGAGTGGTGATCATGGTTTAGAAGGAACACACCATCCAAGGAAGCAGTTGAATTACATTGGTCTTATGGCTTTCCATTTTCACATAAAATATTTTTAAAATCTTCAACATTTTTAAATTAAATATTTTTAGCAGTTTCAAAATGTTACTTAAATATCTCATTATAATTGATTGTATAAATAATATATTAGTGTAACTATTATTAATAAAAATCCTGCAAGTGAAATTATACGATTTTGTGTAAATTTCAAATTATCTATTGTCAGTCAAAAAAGTATTTCATATCTTTATCTGTCTATCCACCCATTATCCACCCATGCATCCATCTACCTGTCTGTCCATCCATCCATCCATCATCTGCCTGTCTACCCATCCACCTATCCATCCACTCATCTACTCAACTATCCACCCATCCATTCATCTATCCACACATCCATTCCTCCACCCACCCATCCATCCACCTGCCTATCTACCCATCCATCCATCCACCCAACCATCTATCTATCCCTCTATCCACCCATCCATCCACCCATCCACACATGCATTCATCCACCCACTCATCACCCACCCACTCATCACCCACCCATCACTCATCCATCACCCATCCATTCATCCATCCATCATGTTCTAATGTTCACAGATGCATGTGAGATTGGTCTTCCCTGCCCTTTGATGTCACTTATGGTCACATGACTGGTGTAATCAAGAAAACTTAGGTGGATGTAAAACGTGTCCCTGATGGTCAGAAGCCTTTAAGAGGAAGACACTGGGGGCCGGCTCTGTGGCACAACAGGTTAAGCCAACGCTTGCAGCGTGTGCATCCCTTATGGGTACCAGTTCAACTCCCAGCCACTCCATTTCTGATTCAGCTCCCTGCTAATGCACCTGGGAGGGCAGCAAGCAAGGGTTTCCTGAATCAAAGTACAACACACACACACACACTCCTGATGCAGAGCCTTCCTACTTACCAAAAATCATGTAGCTTTCAATGTCAAACTGTGTATTTTCATAGGCAGTCAGTATTTTAATTATAACTTCATATTCTTTTGTACCTTGGAGGCATAGCCTGCATAATAACTTTTTTCCTCATACTTTTTCTTTCTGAGAAGGCATTTTCAGAATTAAAGGGTGTTAACTGCTAACATGAAAACTTGCTTGTGAATTTCCTCTATTTCAATTGGTTGGTTATAAATGATCTAGATAGTAAAAATGGGATTTTCATCCCCTGACGCAGTTGAACATGCGTCTTTGGCTTTTCCTTTGAATAAATCTCTAGTTGGTCCCCCTGGCGTGCTTGGTGAATTTGGGTAATGTCTCCAGATACCTTTCAATCTGAGGTGCTTCCACTAGATGGTGCCCATTGCTTTAGGAAGCCCGAGACTCAGCCGGGAGATGCTTGTCCGTCTGTCAGTCCACTGGGCTAAAAAGAAAAGAAACAAACCCGGGCCATAGCCCTGTGAAAAATGCTTGTGAAATTTCCTTGGGTCGCATAAAGAGCTTTGTGGCGGTGGTATTTATGATTAATAATGTAGTTTGTTTCCAAGGGATGGAAAATGTTACCTGGCTCATTGACGTAAAAGGTATTCAAATGCATGTCACGCGTCGTGTTAGGTGATGCGGCTCCGGTGGTGAAAGCCTGTGTGGGGGTTGACGTTGTGGTACAGTGGGTTAAGCTGCTGCCTGTGACGCTGGTGTCCCATGTGGGCGCTGGTTCGGCAGAGTCCCGGCTGCTCTTCTTCTGATCCAGCTCCCTGCTGATGTGCCTGGGAAAGCAGCAGAGCATGGCCTGAGTGCTTGGGGCCCTGCACCCACGTGGGAGATCCAGATGGAATTCCTGGCTCCTGGCTTCATCCTGGCCCAGCCCCAGCCATTGCTGCCACTGGGGAGTGAACCAGCAGATGGAAGATCTCTCTCTTTTTCTGTCTCCCTGTCTCCATGCATCTTAAAAAAAAAAAGAAGAAAAAGAAGAAGAGGAGGAAACAACTTGCATGGTGGTCTCTTGGAATTGGTCCTCAAATAATCACTTACTTAAGTCTAAAATGATAACTGAGATGCAGACAGGTCCTTGGGGCTTAAATTGTCTGTTTCCAGATAGTAGACAGAGGTGGCGGTGGCGTTTGCTCTGATTCAGGGAGTTTTGGTAAGTAAGTGGCCGCGGAGCCCGTTGAATACCATCCCCTCTAAAGGCTGCCTGAGAATTCACCAGCCAGAGTAAAGGAGGCCACGGGTTGGGGTCGGGGGCTCCTCGTCTGCTTTTGACCCCAGCCGTTGTCCTGTCTGGGCCCTTGTGTCCTTTGCTTCTCACCTCTTTGGTGAGTTACGTCCCCTTTGCGTTTTTTCTACCTTTCTGCACACCCTCTTCGGCCGATCTTAGTCTTTCTGAAGCAGGAATCTACCTGTCATCCTCTGCTGTTGCTCTCTGATCCTCCCCTTAGCTTTTGCTTCCCTTCTGCCTGTTGAGTTTCTTAAAACGCGCTGTCAGAATCTGAATTGTGATCGGTTTGGGTTGGGTGCCTCTGTTCTCTTTTCGTAACATCCTAGTCTTCCTTCATGGGTACAGTGTGGAATCTTTCTGAGGACAATTCAAGTAAACCCCTCATGTATGGGTTGCTCGCTTGGTTCCATGTGCTTTTCAGAGTTCCAAGTACCTTGTTTAGTTCTGTCTGCAACCCTCAGAGATATGCAGAGTTATAGAGATTTATTTATTTATTTGAAAGTTGGAGTTACATAGAAAGGGAAGGAGAGGCAGAGAGAGAGGCCTTCCATACGCTGGTTCACAACCCAGTTGGCCGCAACGGCCGGAGCTCACCAGTCCGAAGCCAGGAGCTTTTTTGGGGTCTCCCGCATGGGTGCAGGGGCCCAAGCACTTGGGCCATCTTCTACTGCTTTCCCAGGCCACAGCAGAGAGCTGGATTGGAAGAGGAGCAGCCGGGACTCGAACTGGTGCCCATATGGGGTGCTGGCACTGCAGGCAGTGGTTTTACCCTCTATGCCATGGTGCCGGCCCGGAGTTCTGTGCTTTTAACCTCAGGCTGTTCTGCTTGCTGGTGGGTGGAGACTCAGTGGCTTGGTGTGGGTTATATTTTGGGTTCTCTTCCTTTTGCTCACAATCCCTGTTTACTCTGGGATTTTTTTCCTCCTGGTTTCTCTGCTTGGTGTTTACCCAGCAGAGACTCCCTGCAAATGTCGTCGTCGTCTTTGTAAAGTGAGATGCTAACAAGCCAGAGTAGAGGCTCCCTATTCCTGGGAGGACCGGGGCTGGTGGACTCTCTGCAGCTGTGGTTTGCGACTCCCCATGACGTTTGCTGGTATCTGGAGACAGTCGCGACCTCAGCGTATTAAATTAAAATCCTGGGCTCACATTTTATTTTTAGCTCGTTACTTCTTCAACTTAGGGCATAAAATGTTTCTTTCTGATGCTGGGAGGCAAGAGCCACAGCTCAAGTAATCGGGTTCCTGGCCCCCGCATGGGACACCTACATTGAGTTCCTGGCTCCTGGCTTTCAGGTGGAGGCCCTCTGAGGCATTTGGGGGAGTGAATCAGCAGATGGGAGCTGTTCCTGTTAGCCCCTCAAATGATAAATGTTTTTAAAAACCAGCCAATTCCTCAAAGCTGGAATTAAAAAAAAAAAAAAAACCTTTATGGGTAGTTTTGCCTGTTTGTGGCATTGTATTTAAAGAGAGCCATAAACGGCTGCTGCATATACCTGTCTACTTTTTTTCCAAGTGTGTTTATGTAATTTATTTATTTTATGATTGGATGCATTCATTTTTGTTGCTGCATAGTATTCCATTCTATAATTGTGGTGCAATCCACCCATTCACCTGTTGGGGGATGCTTTGGCCGCTGGTGGCCTCTCAGGGTCTGCGCTAGCAGCAAGCTGGGAGTGGGAGAGGGAGCCAGGAACCCTGATAAGGGACATGGACATTTCAGCTGGTGTCAGCCATGTGCCTTCCCTCACCTGGAACTTCCACAGCTTTACTTGTAGGGTTTTTTTTTTTTTAAAGATTTATCTATTTATTTGATTTATCTTTATTTATTTGAAAGGTAGAAATACAGAGAAGGAGAAAGAAAGAAGAGAGATAGATAGATAGATAGAGATATATAGAGAGAGACCTCTTCCACCTGCTGGTTCACTCTCCAGATGCAAAAGCCATGGCTGGGCCTACCCGAAACCAGGATCCAGGGCTTCTTCTGGGTCTTCCACATGGGTACAGGAGCCGAAGCACTTGGACCATCTTCTGTTGTTTTCTCGGGTGCATTAGCAGAGAGCTGGATCAGAAGTGGAGCAGCCAGGACTCGAACTGGCACCCATATGAGAGGATGGCGCTGCAGGTGGAATCTTAACCTTCTACAACACAGCACAGGCCCCTGTAGGTCTTTTGTTTGTTAACAATGCCAGTTTTATTTCTTCAATCACGGTCTCTATTCTGCCTGTATATCTGTCCATCATTTTGGTCATATGGCTCCGTCTGGGATCTCCAGTGCAGTATGGAGTGGTGTTTGGATAGTGGATCTCTTTGTCTCTTTTCCCAGCCTTCTTCCCTGTCATTATCCCTCACCCATTGCTCTGCACCTCCCCTCCCGTGTGTCCTGCTCGCTTTCATTCCCCCGGGAGCAGTCTCTCCCCTGGCTCTCTCCTTTTACATAGGAGCTTCTACCACTGTCTTACCTCCCCCTGCCTTCTGTTGGATTTTTTAAAGACACTTTAAAAGATTTCATTTCATCTCAGCAAACCTATGATAAGTGGGCAACCCCACAGTGTGGAAATCCTTATAGCCCTAGGAGTGTTGAGAAGATTAAAGGGATTAATTTAATCATCTATATGGTGTATACATTCAGTGTTTGCTGATTTTATAATTAGCAGTAGTATTTAGAGAGTGCCATGTTCATTCACCCAGCAAAGTAAATAACTATTTGAATAAAGTATTAAAACTGGCAGTGATTAAAAGAAAAATGTGGTACGTAAGTATAATTTATTACCATTTACTCAGATTTTTGGCAAACACGAGTAATTAGATACACAAGAAATAATCAGTAATATAACCAGTATAATTCCTATAGCTTGGAAAGTATTTCTTTTCAATGTTAAGGTCTTTTTTTTTTTTTTTTTTAAAGATTTATTTATTTGAAAGAGTTACAGAGAGAGAGGTCCAATGGTTCACTCCCCAGTTGGCCACAATGGCCAGAGCTGCGCTGATCCCAAGCCAGGAGCCAGGAGCCAGGAGCTTCCTCCAGGTCTCCCACACAGTACAGGAGCCCAAGGACTTGGGCCATCTTCTGCTGCTTTCCCAGGCCACAGCAGAGAGCTGGACCAGAAGAGGAGCAGCCGGGACTAGAACTGGTGCCCATATGGGATGCCAGCGCTTCAGGCCATGAATGTTAAGTTATTTTGTGTTTCATCAGATTTATTTTTCTCCTTTAGAACCAGATGAAAAGTGTTATTTCACCTTAGCTAGAAAGTCAACTTTGTGCCACTGCTCATGTTTGTCACACCCACATGGCCTGGGTCAAGGTAGTAAAACCCGAGACCTTCCATAGGAGAAACACGGTATGAGGAAGCCTAGGGCGGAGCAAGCGTCTGGATCCAAGTAGGAGTTTACTACTGAGGCCGTTTATCCTGCATCTAAGTCAGCAGTGAAGATAGAATAGGGTAGGCATGCATCCCTTCTTGCGAGTTTTTTTTTTTTTTTTTGGGGGGGGGGCGGTGTCATACAATTCCAGCAGCACCTGTTTCTAAATCACACCTCATCATATATTTATTTCCGCTGAATTTTAAAAATCCATGGCATGTTGAGGTCCTGACTTGATTTTGATCAAAGAAAAGCCTGAGACTCATAGGACAGTTTGATTTGGTGCCTTTGCAGCTCCACGAACGTGTGATGCCAAGGGCTGTGACATTGTCCTCTCCGAAGGCCACTGCAAGGCCATCGCATCCTCTGGGGTCTGGTGGTGTGTGAGGCTGGCCGAGACCCGAGCACACGCTCTCGTGCTGCCGGGGCAGTAGTGGCTGCGGCTTTGGTGAATGTACGGAGTGCATCCAGAGGAGGACTGAGCCACGGTGTTAGGGTGACTGCAGGCACCCACAGACCAGCCAGTCTTCCCCTGCCTCCTTTTTTCCCAAGGTGCACTCTCTGGAACACAACCTGGGCCAAAAACTCAGCCGAGCCAGCAAGAGGAGACAGAGCAAAGCCGTAGAAAGTCTGCGAGGAAGGAAAAGTGGGTAAGGTCACAGGAGCAGTGTTCCAGCATCTAGATGGGTGGGCTTGTGTGACCCAGGGTTTGTTTATCCAAGGAGCCCACAAAATTCTAAGGTCAGCTCCCAAGCTTAAAGTATGATGTGGTTCAAAAGCTTGGCCCCATGCATGCACCTTGAACAGCGTCCATGTTACAGGTATCAGTGCGTGTACGAGAAGGCCTAGCTCAATTCTGCTTTCCCTTCCTGTGTGATCATGTGTTTTGCCTTTTGTGTGTGTTCTTACTCTTTAAATTCTCTGCTCGCTTACAGTTCACTTGGCCTCTGTCACAGGCTGCCACCAAGCCTAACTAGCAATTTTTTTCCCCTTAGCCATTAAAATATAAAGTTGTAAGGAAAATAGCCTTTTTCCACAGCACAGAATTCTGAGGTTAAAAATAAAAAAAAAGGAAGAAGTATACACAAACATTCTCCTTACTTTCCCTCTGGTTTTCTTTCTTTTCCCTCACGGACGTCTGTTTATTTTCTTTTTTTGAGAAAATTGGTTAAAAAGCGAGGTAGAGGCAGACACCTAGCATGGCGGTGAAGACTGCCCAGGACACGAGCATCCCACGTCTCTCGTCTGGGAGGGCCTGAGTGTCAGTGCCAGCTCCTCTCCTAGTTCCAGCTTCCTCCTGATGCAGACCCTGGGAGGCAGCAGATGATGGCTCAAGTAGTGAGAGACCTGGGTGGAGTTCCTGGGTCCCGGCTTCAGCCCCAGCCACTGTGGGGAGTGAAGATCTATGTGTGTGTTTCTGTCTCTCTGTCTCTCTCTGCCTTTCAAATAAATAACATAAATCTTTTTTTTTTTTTTTTTTACAATTCCTACCTCACACCATACATTAAACATAATTACTATTTTTATAAGCATTCCTAGGCAGTATACTCTAACTTTGCTTGTTGTTGAGTTTTATATAAATAAATGGAATTATACCAGGTTTTTTTTTTAGGTTTAAAATGAATATTTATTTACTTTTACAATTTTAATTTATTTGAAAGAGGGCAGAAAATCTTCCATTTGCTGGTTCAGTCTCCAATTCTCCCAGTAACCAGGGTTGGTCCAAGCTGAAGCTGAGAGCTGGAAACGCCACCCGGGTCTCCCACGTGGGTGGCAGGGACCCCAGCACTTGAGCCATCACCTGCTGCCTATTGGAGCCATGTGGATGGCTGAAGCTGTGTAAATCTGATGTTGGCTAACTCAGAATATAGATTGTAGTGATAGACCTGTTACCTCCGGCTGTGAGAGAACATGTTTCCCAGTCTCTCACCCGAGTTGGGCTCTGAAAGGGACGAACTGAACAAAACGTATAAATGACGTCACACCCATGAGCTGAGGGTCCGAGATGATTGGGGCTGAAGAGGCAGATATGGTGGGAAATGTAACTTTTGAAGATGGAATCCTTAAAATAAAGAGCTCAATGACTAAAATTGCAGATTAGGTATCCCTGGGCAAAATTTGTGAACTTGAAAATGTGTCTGTGTGTCTGATGGCACTAGCCAGAGAGGAGGCATCTGTGTGTTATAATTACACAGTAATAAAAGCGGTGGGAAAGGCAGGATGAGAGGTGTGAAGATTAGGGTTAGAGCATCTCACCCGGGCTGAGCTGGAAACCCAGAAAACAGAGAGAGAAAGGAGGAGAGAGGACATGAGAGGCAGAGTGCTGTTGAGTTCCTCCTAGAGCGGAAGAGAGGCCAGGACTACAGTCAACAAACTCAACGCACTCCTACCACAGTCAGCACACATGCACACTTACACACATGTGAAATCAGACACATTCACACACGTGAAATCAACACAGACATGTGAAATCAAAACACATGCTTACACACACGTGAAATCACACACTTACACACATGTGAAATCAGTACACTTACACATGTGTGAAATCAGACACATTTACACACATGAAACCGACGCACAAAACCGACATACACATTCTCACACATGTGGAAGCAACATGCGTGAAAACACATGCTTACACACGTGAAATCAACACACATGTTTACACGTGTGAACTCACATCTCACAGACATTTGGAGAGTGAACTAGTGGATAGAAAACATTTTCTCCCTCTCTCTCCCCCACCCTCTTCCCTTCCTCCTTCTCCCCTCCCCTCCTCCCTCCCTACCTTTCTCCTCCCCTCCCCCTTTCAAGCAAATAAAAATAAACCTAAACAAAGGAGTTGAACTGATACATTTTAAAATAAGGGGTAAAAGAGCTGTAGAATAACCACTCATCGCCAGCGCCGTGGCTCAATAGGCTAATCCTCCGCCTTGCGGCACCAGCACACTGGGTTCTAGTCCCGGTCGGGGCGCCGGATTCTGTCCCGGTTGCCCCTCTTCCAGGCCAGCTCTCTGCTGTGGCCAGGGAGTGCAGTGGAGGATGGCCCAGGTGCTTGGGCCCTGCACCCCATAGGAGACCAGGAGAAGCACCTGGCTCCTGCCATCGGATCAGTGCGGTGCGCCGGCCGCAGCACGCCGGCCGCGGCGGCCATTGGAGGGTGAATCAATGGCAAAAGGAAGACCTTTCTCTCTGTCTCTCTCTCTCACTGTCCACTCTGCCTGTCAAAAAAAAAAAAAAAAAAAAGAAAACAAAAACAAAAACAAAAAAAAAACACTCATCTCCCGCAGAAGGCAGGGACAGAATAGGGAGAAGCAGGTGCCAGTAGTACAGACAGAGAATGAAGAGTCCAGTGAAGCCAGGAATCAAGAGGACTGTAGCTCAAGATCCAGTTCACAGATTTCAAGGGGAGCAACGTGAAAGCCATTAGGGCAAGTCATTTGAAAACCTCGATGAAATGTGAGAATTTCTAGAAGAAATAACTTTCAGAATTGGCGAGAAGAAGCCTGAACTCAAGATTAGATAAAGAAAGCATCAGGTTCAAATGTCTTTACTGCTGTAGTCTGCGCCTCTCTCAAGGATCCTCCTCAGAGTCTTCCAGAAAGTATGATGGTACCTCAACAAGTTCGTGGAGAACAGACAATGTTACGTTTGTTTTGGGTGAAAAAAGAATCTGGAACCCATGCACAAAGACCTCTTGCATGCATGGCTTTCAAGTTTTTGGCACCAAAGTAAACCTCTTTTAATTACGTTTTGCACAAGGCTTTTGAGGCGTCCTCCTATGGAAAGCGTGTGTCTCTCAGGCCATGAGACTTGGCCTGGCCTTGATACAAGAGCCCGACAACAGTATGAGTGAGCAGCATTCTAGGTCAGCCCGAACTCCTGCAAACACAAGTCAAGTCGCCAGCCAGGGAAAACCGGCAGAGAGGCTGTGAGTCACATACTGTAACCGGGTTGGGTATAACATTGGGAAAAATGTATACCTGCTACATATAATTATTCTCATGTAACGAAGGCAAAGTTGATCATGCGACTATTTATTTATTGGAGACATACACACAAACACACACAGAGCATGCTCCCCTCTCTAGTTCACTCCCCAGCTCTCTCGGCAGCTGGAACTGGGCCAGCCTGGGAGGCGGGAATGCCATCCAGGTCTCCCACGAGGCGGGGGCAAGGACCCAGCTACTTGAACCATTACCTGCTGTCTCCCGGGCTTTGTATTAGCAGGAAGCTGGAATTGGGAGCTGAGCCAGAAATCGAACCCGGAAATGGCTCCTTGGCCACCGGACCAAATGCCCACCCCGGCGTTTCGGGAGGATCAGGAAGGAGGACCCTAGTAAAATCTACGATAATCTGTATTCTCAACGGGAAAAGCTGAAAGCATTCCTGTGGACTCAGAAGCAGGGACTGCCATTAAGACACCCGCGTCCCACATCATAGTGACTGGGTTTGAGGCCTGCCACTGGCTCCTGCCTCTGCTAATGCAGGCCCTGAGAGGCAGCAGTGACGTCACACGTAGTTGAGGCCCTGCCACCCACGGGAGGCCTGAATTGAGTTTCCAGACCCTGAATTTGGCCCTGACTTCCCTCAGTCATTACAGGCATCTGAGGAGTGAACCAGCAGATGCGAGTGCACGCTCTCTCTCTCTCTTTTCTTTCTCAAATAAAAGTATTTTTAAAAAGATGTATTAATTTACTTGAGAGGACAGAATTACAGATAGAGAACGGGAGAGACAGAGAGAGTGATCTTCATGTACTGGTTCACCCCCCAATTGGCCTCAATGGCCAGAGCTGCACCAATCCGAAGCCAGAAGCCAGGAGCTTCCTGCAAGTCTCCCACGTGTGTGCAGGGGCCCAAGGACTTGGGCCATCTTCTGCTTCCCCAGGCCACAGCAGAGAGCTGGATTGGCAGTGGAGCAGCTGGGACACAAACTGGGATGTCGGTGCCACAGGTGGAGGCTTAGCCAACTATGCCATAGCGCCAGCCCTCCAAAAACATAATTTTTTAAAAAGTCAGCAACAAATACAAAATGCTTCCTATCAGCAGTTTTAAAAGCAAACACCTTGAAAAGGAGATTCTCAGGTTGACTGTAGGATGGGACACTGGGAGAAGTATTGGAAAGGAAGAAGGGTAGCTGTTGTCATTCACAGGATACCCATTGTCCCCACATAGCCCAGTGGGGGAGTTGGTGCTGGGTGGCCAACCATGAGGCCTAAATTTTAAAAATCTGTGGTTTCTGATTCTCAGCAACCGACAGAAAATGAAATCCAGCATTTTTTTTAAAACAGTGTTTACAGTAGTATCAAAACCCTGGAGTTATCTGGGTGTACATGCCCAGGAAAGTTGGGAGAGTACTGAGACACAGACAAGTGGAGAATGGTTCTGTCTCCTTGATCTAGAGGGAGGCTGGCTGTGCAAACCCAGGGCTCCACTTTGGAGGGCCCCAGAGCTTCAGGGTGAGTACAGGAACCCCAGACAGATGCCACCCAGAGCCTGCACCCACCCGATGGTGTCAGGTGTCAGACATCAAGGTTTGTTTTAAGACTATGAAAGTGAACGCATGGGCCAGGAGCTGGAGTGCTCTGAGCTACAGCTGCGGGTGTTGGGAACCAGACAGCACAGTCAAGAAAGAAGGATGCTGACAAAATAGTTTACCCATTTAAAAAGAGTAGGTTTTGGGATTGGCATTGTGGCATAACAGGTAAACATCTGCTGGCATCCACAGGGTCGTTGGTTCAAGCCCCCGCTGCTCCACTTCTGACCCAGCTCCCTGCTGTTGTCCTGGGAAAGCAGTGGGAGATGAGTGCTTGAGCCCCTGAACACACATGGGAGACCCAGATGCATTCCTGACTCCTGGCTTCCGCCTGGCCCAGCCCTCGCCATTGCAGTCATCTGGGGAAATGAACCAGCAGATGGAAGATCTCTCTGCCTCTGTCTCTCTCTTTCTCTCTCTGCAACTCGGTCTTTCAAATAAATAGAATAAGTCTTTTTTTTTTTTTTTTAAACGTGTAGGTTTGGATCCCTACATTACTTTATAAATGAAGTCAGTTCTAGGTGGACTGTAGGTCTAAATATGAAAGGCCAGACTTGGAAACTCTTACAAGGTGAAACGGAAAAGTATCTTTTAAAAAAAATAGTGTGAAAATTTACTCCATTAACACTTAGAACTTTATTGCCCATAAATAAGTGAAAAGATAAGTGACAGATTGAGAGAGAGAATTCTAACACTTAGAATTGACAAAGGTCTGGGCCAGTGCTGTGGTGTAGTGGGTAAAGCCGCCGCCTGCAGTGCCAGTATCTCTTATGGGCACGAGTTCGAGTCCCAGCAGCCCCACTTCTGATCCAACTCTTTGCTATGTCCTGGGAAAGCAGTGGAAGATGGCCCAAGTCCTTGGGCCCCTGCACCCATGTGAGAGACTCGGAAGAAGCTCCTGGCTTCGGATTGGCACAGTTCCAGCCATTATGGCCAATTGGGGAGTGAACCAATGGATGGAAGACCTCTCTTCCTCCCTCCCTCCCTCCCTCTCTCTCTCTGTAATTTTGCTTTTCAAATAAATAAATCTATAAAAAAATTGACAAAGGTTCAATTTCATAAAAGTATAAAGAATACCTCCGAAAGGGTAAGATAAATACTTTAAGAGAAAAACAGGGGGCCGGCGCCGCGGCTCACTAGGCTAATCCTCCGCCTAGCGGCGCCGGCACACCGGGTTCTAGTCCCAGTCGGGGCGCCGGATTCTGTCCCGGTTGCCCCTCTTCCAGGCCAGCTCTCTGCTGTGGCCAGGGAGTGCAGTGGAGGATGGCCCAGGTGCTTGGGCCCTGCACCCCATGGGAGACCAGGAAAAGCACCTGGCTCCTGGTTCCTGCCATCGGATCAGCGCGGTGCGCTGGCCGCAGCGCGCCGGCCGCGGCAGCCATTGGAGGGTGAACCAACGGCAAAGGAAGACCTTTCTCTCTGTCTCTCTCTCTCTCTCACTGTCCACTCTGCCTGTCACAAAAAAAAAAAAGAAAAAAGAAAAAAGAAAAACAGGGGACAGCACCAGAAACATGTAGGGCCCCGCGGACATAGAAAATAGCATCTCTGTTGACAAAAATTGAAGAATTCTGTTAATACCAAGTGTTGTTGAACCTGAGGATCGACTTTAAATTTTACGAGTGAGGGGCAAAGAAGTAAGTGTTTTGGAAAGCAAGTTGGTGTCCACTGATTAAGTTAAAGATGATTTCCCGAGTCCCAGTCATTGTTTTCATGGGAATACACGTTAGGAAACCGAAGCAGAAGCAGATGTGGTACTCAGTCTCGGGTACTCTGCTAAGGGATGCAGGGGTCCCAAGTGATGGCTTAAGCCGCTGCACCCACAATACCTGCCCCTCAAAATGCTTTATTTTTTTTTTAAAGATTTTATTTATTTGAGAGGTAGAGGTACAGACAGAGACAGACAGACAGAGAGAAAGGTCTTCCATCCACTGGTTGACTCCCCAAATGTCCACAGTAGCTGAAACTGGTCCAGTCCAAAGCCAGGAGCCAGGAGTTTCCTCTGGGTCTCCCACAAGGGTGCTGGGGCCCAAGCACTTGGGCCATGTTCCGCTGCTTTCCCAGGCCATAGAGAGGAACAGCTGGGACATGAACCAGTGCTCATATGGGATGCTGGTGCCACTCTGCCGGCCCCTCAAAAATGCCTTTGTACGTTCTCATTTGATGTGGTGAATGGATCATGGCTGCCCTTAAAATGTCTCAGGCCCAGGTAAGTCCAGTGCAAGCACGAGAGCCTTGTGATAGGGGAGAGAGTTGAGTGGAAGCCTAGAGATTGGCAGTGGGGTGAGCGCAGGGGTTCTTAGGATGAAAAGCTTTTGTACCCTATTTCAGTTCATTGGAATCAGGTCTCTAGGTGGGGCCCGCATCCACAAAGACGAGATGACTGGGGAGAATAAAGACAGAGGGAGGAGGCCCTGGGGAGCTCTTCTGGGGACTGCCTACCAAACTCGGGAGATCCTTGCTGCATAATGAACGTGCATCCTGCTCGCCCCTCTTCCCACACCTGTGCTTCTCTGGGCCCCAGTCCACCTGTCCACCTGTCCACCTGTCTCAGCAGGCCCCTCTTCACCTGTGAGGACAGGTGTGGGGATTCAGGAAGGCTGCTATTTTATCTTCATGTTCCCGAGAAACGGGGTCAGTGTTTGCTGGGCTTCGGCTTGAGATTTTTCTCCTCTGGTGCCGTGCGTTTTGAAAAATTGTCTACCATTTGCTCATTCCAGTGGGATTTTGAGCAGAAAATGCGGGCGATTTGTGAGCTCAGTTGGCGGCTGTGAAACACGCTCGCTGAGAAGGCTGTCCTTTCGCCCCTCGAGAGAGCAGTCCTTGCATGCTGCGACCCAAAGCTGGGTTCACGGTGGTTTTGATGTTAAGCACAGGTTTGGTTTGAACTGGCCGAGGAGGAGATTTCAGAGGAGGAGAATTTGATCGGCTCAGCCGTGGAGGGTGAATCCAGTTGCAGTGTGCATTGTGCTGTGGATTTCTGTGAGCCTGAATGATGTCAGGGGCTGGCGCTGTGGTGCAGCGGGTTTAACGCCCTGGCCTGAAGTGCTGGCATCCCACATGGGCGCCGGTTTGAGACCCGGCTGCTCCACTTCTAATCCAGCTCTCCGCTATGGCCTGGGAAAGCAGTAGAAGATGGCCCGAGGCCTTGGGCCCCTGCACTCACATGGGAAACCCCAAAGAAGCTCTTGGCTTCAGATTGGCACAGCTCTGGCCTCTGTGGCCAGTTGAGGAATGAACCAGCAGATGGAAGACCTACCTACCTCTCTCTCTCTCTCTCTCTCTCTCTCTCTCTGTCTCTCTCCCCCCGTCTCTCTCTCTCTCTCTCTCTCTCTCTATAACTCTTTCAAATAAATAAATAAATCTAAAAAAAAAAATGATGTCAGTGATTGTGTCTTACACTCCTGGGAATTTGAAAAGAATGAGGTTTTTTGTGCCTTTTGGTATGAATCATGAATCATGAGGTTGCTTTAAACCTAGTACAGTGCTGTAAGAATTTTATAATTTCATTCCTCTAAGTACATCTTAACACAAACATATAGAATTTTTCTCCAGATTTATTTATTTACTTGAGAGGCAGAGTTGCAGATAGAGAGAGGGAGAGACAGAGAGAGAGGTCTTCCATCCGCTGGTCCACTCATCAAATCGCCATAGTGACTGAACTGCTTTCCTGTGCTGTAGCAGAGAGCTGGATTGGGAGAGGAGCAGCCAAGACACAAACCAGCACCCCCTCTAAGTAAGTTTTGACAAAAACATATACAATTCTAAGGACTTTATTGAGTGACAAGGTGGGAAAATGGTATCCTTAGAAAACTGAGTTTTCACATTTCATTAGAAATAAATTGGAAAACATATTTAGCTTACACTTTGGAAGTCTGGTTAGGTTTGAAGGGGATAGGAGACATTGTTTTGAAACAAGATTAAAACAGTAAGTTTTGTTCCGTATTCCTGTATATTACTGGTTTTTGGTTTTTGCTGCCTGAGAGGTATATTTGACTATTCATGTCTGCCAAGGTTCCTTTGCAAGGGGGGACGTCATGGTCTTGGTGAAAACATGGAATTGAAGGATAAGTCTGTTCTGCTTTGAAGCAAATTTGAAATCCATGCATTGTTTATTCATGTTATGCACTTTCTGTGAACTTTTTTGAATTCCTGTCATATGCATGGGTTTCAGAACTTTCTGCACCAAACTTATCTTTTAATTCCCTTTTCCATGAACTTTTTGAAGTATCCTCATATAATAGCAGCTTTGACTTTTCTGTTTAAAAAATGAATTCACAGTGAGAAATGTTTTTCCTAGGAAGATAAACATTTTAGGTAACTCTGCCAGGAATAAGGGCGGCACGGGGGCCGTGTAGAACATACACCCTGGGAGAGGGGCGTGCTGTTTTTTGGGATGTGCTGCAATATATATTTGAATGCAATAAAATATCCCAGCTGTAATGATAGCAAGGCAAGGAAATAACACTCTATTTTATTATTCAGAGAAGAAAAAATAGGACAGCATTTTAGAACATGAAAATAATGTGCAAGAAAAATACCACGTTGAAAAGCTTGCCTAAACATGCAGTAAAGGATAGCCTGGAAAGATGATGCCAACAGCCACGGTCAATGCCAAGGGCGCGTGGTCTGGGGCAGTGAGGTCCCTGGTGCTGACCGTGACAGCCAAGGGCCAGAATGAAAGGCGTCAAGGAAGGTCTGGAAGAAACGTAAACGAGACATTAAAGGGATTGGGCAAACTGGAGTTCATGAAATGCTAAAGCCTGCTCTAAGCGTACTAGTCTTTTCTGTAAAGCTTCCTGTCACCACTTGTCAGACCTGCAGGTCACCATTCTTATAGAAAAGTGCCACCTGGCTCAGAGAGTGACACACTGTCTCTGGGCTGGGCTGGGGATTCCAGGTCAAATGCCAGAGTCTAAAGAAAACGTGCGTAAGATGAAAAGTTTCATCACCGGTGCCGGGTCGTGTGATTTCACTGTGAGCTGTGCAGCCATGAAGAAATGTCCCATTCCCTTTCATTCCCTGCGTGTACCTTGTGATATACAGCAGTGGTTCCCAGTGTGTGGGCTGTGGAACCCTGCGGGTACCTGAGACTGCTGGGGGATGATGGGGAGGGGTATACGAAGTCGAGACTATGTTCATGATACGATGACCCTGGTTTTCTCACTGGGTTAGTGTTTCTGTGTATGGTTTAAAAAAAAAAAAAAGCACTGGTGGGTAAAAGTGCCATCATGCAGATCAAGACCAGGGCACCTGCACAGCTGTCAGTGAGTCCTCAAGTTCATTGCCATGCCCTCACAGGAAATCTAGTACACGCCAGTGTTACTGATGTGCTTTTTGAAGCAGGAAAAATTATTGATTTCCTGCAATCTTAACCAGTGAGTATGTGTCTTTTTACTATTTTTAAAAAAGATTTATTTATTTATTTTATTTATTTATTTATTTATTAGAGAGGCAGAGGCAGAGAGAGAGAATGTGTGTATGTGTCGGCTGGGGGGGAGGGTTGGTCTTCCACTCACTGGTTAACTCCCCAAATGGCTGCAGCATCTGGAGTTGGGCCAATCTGAAGCCAGGAGCCAGGAGCTTCATCCAGGTCTCCCATGTGGGTGCAGGGGCCCAAGTCCTTGGACCATCTTCTACCATAACAGAGAGCTGGATCAGAAGTGGAGCAGCTGAGACTCAAACCAGCACACACGTGGGATGCTGGCACTGCAGGCGGCTTTATCCACTACGCCACAGCACTGACCCCCTCTCAGATCTTTTTAATGTAGAAAAAACGGGAAGTTTCCTGAAAGCACTTTGGTGCAAACCAGACTTGTGGTTGTCATGGGGATGAACAGCCACGGGCTTAATTTGTGATCTCCAGTGTGTGATTTGTTCATAGCACACCTAGACACACTCTTCTTAGTCAGGTTCAGTGGTATTGGAAGGCCTCCCCCCCCCCCAAACACCTGAAATGAGCCTGTTCTTGCAAAAACAATGATAAATATTGTCAAGCATAAAACGCAAGCTCTCAAGCAGATACTGGAATTTTGGGAAAGTTGTGTCTGCTTCCGTGAGGTAAGCATTTGGGAAATCTGCGTGACTCAGTAAGGCTGTACTTTCCAAATGACCCATGTGCACTAGAACCGAATCGTGCTTGGGCAGGAGAGGTTAAGAGAACGCAAGGACGACGGTTGGCTGATGTGATGGGCAGTGGAAGGCTCGCGGGTGTGACTGCGGAGTTCACACCGCACCTCTGGAGTTTGGGTGTGGTATCAGCGGAAGCCTCTAATTACCTGGAAAGTCTACTGAAATATTTCTCCTGGGCGAGGCCTGTTTCACGCACTGCATTTCACCAAAGCTGCTTGTACCAGCAGATTGAAGGCAGAAGCAAGGGGCATCCAGGTGTTCTTTTCAGCACAGAGAAGAGATGTTTGCAAATTTGTGAACCAATGTCACTTTTCCAAAATATCTGTTTTGAAAAAACATTTATTTTTTACAATGTTGTTTAGGCATACTTATGTTAAATGAACCCACATATTTAAACAAATAAATATAAATACATTTATTTAAATAAATTAATTGGAACAAATTTATTTTAAGTGAGTCAGTGTATATATATATATATATTTTTTTTTTAATTCCTGTTTTTACTTTCAGTACTGCAATACCAACACAGGTTGACTATCCCTTACCCAAAATAGTTAGGACCAGAATTGTTTTCAGATTTCAGAGTTTTTATAGATTTTGGAATATTTGAATAGATTTTACTGGTTGAGCATCCCTAATGCAAAAAATCTGAAAATATTCAATACACCAAAATCCAAGAGTGTCTGAGCACCACGTCAGTGCTCAAACAGTTTTGGATTTTGGAAGATTTAGAATCTTGGATGTCTGGGTCAGGGGTGCTCAACAACTTAGACAAAACCCAGGTAAGAACTCTTTGGGACATGCCCTGATTTTAAGAGATTGAAAGGATCTCAAGACCGATGAGTTCTCAGAACTCTTGATCTTTATACTGTTGTAGCCAATTACTGAACGAACGACTCAATTCAAGTTAAGAGGCAGTCTTACTTTTCTCC
Organism: Oryctolagus cuniculus; assembly: GCF_964237555.1. NCBI lineage: Eukaryota > Metazoa > Chordata > Mammalia > Lagomorpha > Leporidae > Oryctolagus > Oryctolagus cuniculus. The sequence continues at coordinate 100,058,949 of NC_091444.1, read as the reverse complement.
AGTTGTGGTGGCCAAAATGTGTTTCACCCCAGCTAAGTTTCCTATCTGTCTCTTTTTTATTTGACAGGTGGAGTTACAGAGAGAGAGAGAGAGAGACAGAGACAGAGACAGAGAGAAAGGTCTTCCTTCCATTGGTTCACTCCCCAAATGGCTGCTACGGCCAGCGCTGCGCCGATCCAAAGCCAGGAGCCAGGTGCTTCTCCTGGTCTCCCATGCGGGTGCAGGTGCCCAAGCACTTGGGCCATCCTCCACTGCCCTCCCAGGCCACAGCAGAGAGCTGGACTGGAAGAGGAGCAACCGGGACCAGAACCCAGCGCCCATATGGGTTGCCGGCGCTGCGGGAGGAGGATTAACCAAGGGAGCCATGGCACCGGCCTCCCATCTGTCTCTAACACAAAGTCTCTAGCTCCCAAGACCTTTCCAGCTATTAGAAGGTCAGCTTCATACTGCTGCTGTCATGTCTGACTTAGCTCTTCTCCCTCCCTGGTGCTAGCTGGTAGGGGAGGAGTTGTCAGGCCTGGCACACAGTGTGTGTGCCTTCATCTCCGCTTCCCCAACTTCCCCAGCACTCTTTGGGAAATGGACCCGGTTTAGTTCTGCAAAGAGATCCAGCTCTTCCGGGGCGCTGGGTTTGGGAGATGAAAGGGAAAGGTACATTTCTGTCCTAACAGCCGCATGGTCACTGCTTCTCCCGCTAGCACGGGCTGGCGTCCTTCGTCTGTGTGGCAGGTGCCTGCACCTTGCGTCTTGCCCAGGATGCACAGTTACAGGGCTGTTGGCTGGATGATCAGCAAGGTGGCTGGAGCCCAGCTGCCTTCAGTGGGGTCCACATGACCCCTGGGAAACCCCAGCATCCTCTGGAGGCCATGCAGTAGTCTCCCCCATCGTCCTCTGTCTTTATTCTGCTGTGTCTCTCCTCCTCCCTCCTCCCTCCTCCCTCCTCCCTCCTCCCTCCTCCCTCCTCCTCCTCCTCCTCCTCCCTCCTCCCTCCTCCTCCTCCCTCCTCCTCCTCCCTCCTCCTCCCTCCTCCTCCCTCCTCCTCCCTCCTCCTCCCTCCTCCTCTTCCCTCCTCCTCCTGCTCCTCCTCTTCCCTCCTCCTCCTCCCTCCTCCTCCTCCTCCTCCCTCCTCCTCCTCCCTCCTCCCTTCTCCTCCCTCCTCCTCCTTCCTCCTCCTCCCTTCTCCCTCCTCCTCCCTCCTCCTCCCTCCTCCTCCCTCCTCCTCCTCCCTCCTCCTCCTCCCTCCTCCTCCTCCCTTCTCCCTCCTCCTCTCTCCTCCCTCATCCTCCCTCATCCTCCCTCCTCCTCCCTCCTCCCTTCTCCTCCCTCCTCCTCCTTCCTCCTCCTCCCTTCTCCCTCCTCCTCTCTCCTCCCTCATCCTCCCTCCTCCTCCTTCCTCCTCCTCCTCCCTCCTCCTCCCTCCGCCTCCCTCCTCCTCCCTCCTCCTCTTCCCTCCTCCTCCTGCTCCTCCTCTTCCCTCCTCCTCCTCCCTTCTCCTCCTCCCTCCTCCTCCTCCCTCCTCCTCCCCCCTCCTCTCCTCCCTCCTCCCTTCCCTTCTCCTCCCTCCTCCTCCTTCCTCCTCCTCCTCCCTCCTCCTCCCTCCGCCTCCCTCCTCCTCCCTCCTCCTCTTCCCTCCTCCTCCTGCTCCTCCTCTTCCCTCCTCCTCCCCCCTCCTCCCTCCTCCCCCCTCCTCCCTCCTCCTCCTCCCTCCTCCTCCTCCCTCCTCCTCCTCCCCCCTCCTCCCCCCCCTGCCGTGACTAGGTAGGCACAAAAGACCAGTCAGCTGGGCTGGAGAGTGTCTTTTCCATCCTTGTGTCTGCAGGCTCCTGTTCTCTGTTCTCTGTGAGAGATTCTGTCTTAGAGATTTACCCCTGTTAACTTGACTCTTCGCTGGGCTGTAGATCTTGTCTTCTGTTCTGCTGTTTTGGTAAGAGTTTTATCTGGGCGGGGGAGAGGGGTCCCTTAAAGTTTATGGAAATCTCTATTGCACAGAAAATCTATGCATGGATAATAATGGAGATGGCTGGTGGTTAGGTTTCAGCCATTTTTTTAGACTCCAGAGAGAGGTATATATTTCCAATTATTGGAAGTTTCCCTTAGAATGTGGCACACTTAATTCTTTTTCCTCAAGTCTGGGCACTACTCTTAAGTTTTGGGGCAAGAAGGGAAAAAAAATCACACTCATCACCCCCTTATGCTGTGATCCCAAAGCCTTACCAAGTGTCCCAACTCATGACTCATGCACTAATGACAGATACCACTTTGGAGCACCTGTTTTATGTGAGGTATAGGGATGCAGCGGTGACATGGAGGGAGGTTGTCCCTCATCGGTAAATTTCATTACCCGTGGGAACGGGGGTAAGCCAATAAGTACAATACCGCTGTAGATACAAAGTCTGATCATGGAAATGAACTAAAGTGTGGGGAGCTGTCAGAACTCATAACAGAAGAGCATTAGTTTTGATTGCATTGGAACATTGGGGAGTTTGAGTGACATCTCAGCTGCGACCCGAAGATGGAGTGTAGATACCCCCCCATAGCTGGGAGAGCCCAGTGAGTCTGAGGCACTGACATAGGGCTCCTGTGGCTGGGTCTTGGGGTGGAGTGGTTTGAGATAGAATCCAGCAGGTGCTGGGCCGTGCTGGGCCCCGGAGCGAGCTGAAATCGGCACAGATACCTTTAAGCTCTAGTGCAACAGCAAGCCGCAGAAGGGCTCGTGTCAGGAAGTGACAGCCGACGTACGATTGCCGGAGGGGTTTCCACCATCAATGCAGGCGGTTGCTGTCCAGTCCCCATTTTCCATTCAGTCATGCTGGAGTGCGCGCTCCACTCCCAGCCCAGGTCCTAGCTCATCTGAAAACTATGTGAGTTTCCTCAGCAGTGTCAACACAGTTAGGGACTGTGGGCAAAGGGTCTGTAACTTGCCATCGGGAGATGAGAGCAGACCACAAGGAAAGCTGTGGGTGATGCTGTCTCTGAAACCATTCCGACAGTGGCTCTTTTTTTTTTTTTTTTCTCTAAGATTCTTTCCGTGTAGCTGTTACACTTTTCCCTGCATGAAGATTTCATTGTTCTCTCCACTGACAGAGCCTTCTCCTTTGGGAACAGGCCAGTGAGAGCTGTGTGTTGGCTCTGGGACGGTGGCTTACCCCACTGTTAATAAACATGTGGATTGAGTTCTTCATCCCAGACCTCTGCCCGCCTGGAAATCTGATGGCGATTCTTCTTTTCTTTCGAGATTCATTTATTTATTTGAAAGGCAGAGTTACAGGGCAGCGGGGAGAGATCTTCCATCCAGTGGTTCACTACCCAGATGGCTGCAATGGCCAGAGATGGACCAATCTAAAGCCAGGAGCCAGGAGCTTCCTACAGGTCTCCCATGTGGGTGCAGGGGCCCAAGCACTTGGGTCATCTTTCACTGCTTTCCCAGGTGCATTAGCAGGGAGCTGGATTGGAACTGGAGCAGCCGGGACTTGAACCAGCAGCCATATGGGATGCCGACACTGCAGGCAGCAGCTGTACCTGCTACGCCACAGCACTCGCCCCTCACTGATTTTTCTCTGCTTCCTCTTGCATACTCGCCCTCAGTTGCCACTTATTGTGGTCATGATCTCTCTTCTGCCTCTGTCCAGGCATACTTCGTTCAGGCCCTGTCTCCTTTTACAGAGGGGTGGTTTAGCATACTCAGGGATGCATTTTCTCTGTGCAACAGCCAAGGCCACCAGTTCTGCTTTGACTTCTGTCTTTTGCTCATGCCGTACGTGTCGTGCACCATGATGTCATCAATGGAGACGGTTCTTTCTTTCTTCTAGAACTACCAGCGGAAGGTAGAGGGCAGGCAGGACCATTTCCTGGGTAGCTGCTGCTTTCAGGGAGAGAGCCTGAGGGTCTTTCAATGGAGACTTGAATTCTGACAGTTAACTCCTGTAGGAGGCGCTGTTCTCCTGTCCTAAGTATGCACAGCCCAAGGCTTAGTGAATGAAGTGCATCCTGCGTTGTGGAGCAGCAAGTAAGGGGCAGAGCTGGGCCACGCCCTCTGATGCCTTTGACTTTGAGGCGCTCAGTCCATGACACTGATACCCTTTTCACACCGTGCAAATCGTATCAACTCCACAAGTTTATTTTTCTTTGTCCTTGTCCGTTTCTCCCCTTGTGGCTAGCAGTAAAATCCCTAAAACGTCGGGGGCCTGTGTGCGTTCCTGGGGACTAGCGAGGGAAACAAGAGCTGGGGAGGGGACCTCCTGCTGCACGGAGTGAGCCCGGGAGGACTCAGCAGTCACAGGCGCCCAGCAGTCACGTGTCCTGTTGGAATTTCTTACCCCGAAGCAGTCTCCCCCTAACTGGCTTCCTGTTTCCAGTCCCCATCTGCACACGGACGTGGAGCAAAGCACATCCCTCGACCGTGTCTCTCCTCTTCTCCCATGGCTTGTTATTTTTTTAATGGATAAAGTCCAAGCCTTTCAGTATGAATCAACCATCTGTGTTCTGGATTATTTTCCTAGAAGAATACATGTAAACACTTCTGTGTATGGGGGCCCGCCGAGAGATACCCCTGAATTCTCCTGGCCCCATGGGGGTCCTGGATACCTGACTCCCCACTTTTTAAGGCTGTTCATTTTTGTCCCTAAACAGTTTTTATTTTAAAGCCATAATTGTAATAAGTGTCAGTTAAAATGTAAACTGTGAACATGTGTGTGATACAATCAATGGCTATGAACACATGTGATATAATTACGGCTGTGAGCATGAGTGTGCCGTAACTGAAGGCCGTGAGCATGTGTGTGATGTAATTGATGGCTATTTGTGGGTATATTAAAACCTGTCCAGATTCCTTGACCTGATTGTTAATACCATCCCCTACCATCATAAAAAACTGAACGGTTTCCAGCTCTTCAGTGATCATTGAAATATGGGTGGGGCTGGTGTTGTGGCATAGTGATTTAAGCCTCCGCCTGCAGTGCCGGCATCCCATATGGGTGCTGGTTTGAGTCCAGGCTGCTCCACTTCCGATCCAGCTCCCTGCTAATGGCCTGGGGAAAGCAGCAGAGAATGGCCTAAGTGCTAGGGCCTCCGTACCAATGTGGGAGACCTGGATGAAGCTCCTGCCTCCCGACTTGAGCCTGGCCCAACCCCAGCTGTTGCAGCCATTTGGGGAGTGAACCAGCAAATAGAAGATCTCTCTCTCTCTCTCTCTCTCTCTCTTGCTCTATCTCTCCCTCTCTCTGCCTTTCAAATAAAAAATAAAAAAAATTTTTTTTAAAAAAGGAAACATGGGTATTTGGAGTGGCAGATCTGGTCATTGTCAGGCAACGAAATTTGTGTAATGGGAAAAATGGGGTTAACAGATGAGCTTAGTTTGGTGCAAAAAGTGTTGGAAGTGAATGCATAGCTTTTTTTTTTTTTTTTTTTTTTTTCAGGGAAAGAGTTTATTGGTGGGGAAACCTGACAGACCAGAGGGAAGGGGCGAAGAAGGAAAAGAAGGAGAGCGTAAGAGAGGTCGAGAGAGAGAGAGAGATCAGGAGACAGAGAGAGAGGGTGAGACAGGGAGAGCCAGCCATGTGTTCAGGAACAAGGTCCTGTTACACCTTTCCCCGGGGGCGGGGGGTAGGGTGAGCAGGGAGGCAGGAGCAGCACATCCCATTAGGATGGGGGTGGAGCTGACATCGGTGGTTGGGCTGTGGGGTCACCTGGCTTCCAGAGCCCAGGATGGTGTCCAGGGTATAGATCGCACCGCAGATAGGACTGCACCATTTTACTAGCATTCCCCCCTTTTGTTTTTTATAAACAAGAGTTGTATGGGATTACATCAGCCCCAAAGTCTAGGAGGGGTAAAGGGATGATGATCAGTCTTTAGAGCTACTTCCTGCTGACTTGGGGCAACAGGTACTCTCTGCTGGCATGGGGTGATGTCTCAAGCCATTGTCTCCTGGGTGGGAAGCCGAGTATATCCCTGTAGCAGCATTTGGTTGACTGCTTGCTTGGTGAAGGCCTTGGTTCGTTCCATCATCACTTCCTATAAACACTTAAACAGACACGGTAGTATAAAAGACAGGGTAAGAATAGCAACCAGTCATCCTAAGAGTGGCATTATTAACCAAATAATGAGAGGATTTCATGGAAGAGTGGAAATGGGGGGTGGCTCTCTGGACCCTTGTGCAGACTGTTTGATGGACATGGTTTGAAGCTAATCCCAACCAAAACTGGGAGAAAGGCCACTCATCTTTTGTGGGTAGAGGGGTTTGTCTGTAGAGAAATTCTGAACAATCATACAACATTGAGTGGGGGAGAGGACCATCAATACACACAGGTCAGGAGTAGAGCCACTGATCTAAGAGTAGAGGCTATGATTATAAAGTAAAGAGGCCCAAGTGGGCTAGACAGGGTCTAGAACAAAGGACAGAGTCATTATTAGAGGACCTAAGAAAGGTGCTGTCTAAGCCATGACTAAGTTCTCCAACTGAGAGGCAAATAGAAACAGAAGGGGCCTGATAATCATCTGGTGGGCTTTAAGGCCTTGGCAGTTATGAGGCCCAGACCTATCTATCTCTTCCCATGGGGTACATCCTAAGGGAGGTGTGAACCTCCTTGGGGAAGGCACCCTGTTGACCTCCATTACCTAGCTGGCCTGGGAGGAGAGCTGGCCAGGTCAAGGCAGGTGGCATCTTCTGCCTGCAGTACACACATAGCTTTTTGTAATAAAACGCTCCCTGTGATCTTTCTGCTGCTCCCTCGCATGCACAGATACTGGGTTGCTTCACAGTGGGACGGATGACGTCCTTCTGTGTAACTCCAGTTCACTTTTGTTGTTGTAAGAAATGTTGAACGCCCCGGCCCCGTCGTTCTCCGGGATTCTGTTCTGAGAACTCAGGGAACCCGATCTGTGGAGAATGTTCCGAGAAGTGATGTCAAGTGGAATCACGACGTTTTTCAGCCGAAATGGGAAAGGCGGATGGCTTGCTGCTTTTCAGTAGTCTGACGGACGTCTGAGTTATTTTTAGTGCTTCTGTTTTGCAAGACTTTATAGCCATGCCCCTCGGGAGAATTACTCCTCTCTGTAGGGATTTGCCCAGCTGTGTGCTTTTTAGCTGTCCTTATGAGCACAGTCGCGCTCACCAGTTCTGCATAACACAGGGTATCTAAGCACAAAAACCTTGTAAGCATCTCTGTTTTGACTTGAGAAATTAACTCCCAATTAGGCAAACTATTATTTTCAACAACAACAACAACAACAAATGCACTGAAATTCAATAAAACATCTGCCAAATGAATCGCAGATGTGAAAGGTCTTGCTCCTAAGGGCACCCCTACAAATGCACCTGCAATTTTCCCCTGAAAATAAAAAGAGATGTTTCCCCCCTTTCACAATAATATTGCTGGAGAGAACTGGCTGCTGGCCTCGTTGGAAGTCAGAATTTACTTACATTAATTAATCAGTTTGGGGCTAGCTTTATGGCACAGCAGGTAAAGCTGCCGCCTGCAATGCCGGCATCCCATAGGAGTGCTGGTTTGAGACCCAGATGCTCCGTTTCTGATCCAGCTCCCTGCTAATGCACCTGGGAAAGCAGCAGAAGATGGCTCAAGTGCTTGGGCCCTTGGTGTGCACTCAAGAGACCGGAAGGAGTTTCTGACTCCCGGCTTAAGCCTGGCCCAGCCTCAGCCATTGCAGCCTGTTGGGGAATGGAATCTTCCAGCAGTTGGAAGATCTCTCTCTCTGTCTTTCCTTTCCCCTCCCCTTCTTTGTCACTCTGCCTTTCAAATAAAGTAAACAATAAAGAAAATAATAATCAACTCAGCCTTCCTGCCCGAAGCATCTAGAAATGCTGGGAAGAAACTGCAGACATTCTTTTTTTTTAAAAAAAAAAAAAAAGATTTTATTTATTTATTTGAGAGAGGGACACACACACAGAGAGATCTTCCATCTACTTGTTCACTCCCTAAATGGCCTCAATGGCTGGAGCTGGGCTGATCCAAAACCTGGAGCCAGGAGCTTCTTCTGAGTCTCCCACTTGGACCATCTACCACTGCTTTCCCAGGCCTTAGCACAGATCTGGATCGGAAGTAAAGCAGCCGGAACGCGAACCAGTGCCCGTATGAGATTGCCCGCGCTGCAGGCGGAGGCTTATCCTACTATGCCACAGCGCCAGCCCCAAGAGCTCTCTCATCTTTGAGCCACAGGAGTAAAAATGATATTCATTAAAAAGAAACCAAAAGTCTGTGGATAGGTTCCTACGAGTGTAGACACAGTTTAGGAGACAACAGCGAGCCGGCGTCGCGGCTCACTAGGCTAATCCTCTGCCTTGTGGCGCCGGCACACCGGGTTCTAGTCCCGGTCGGGGCGCCAGATTCTGTCCCGGTTGCCCCTCTTCCAGGCCAGCTCTCTGCTGTGGCCAGGGAGTGCAGTGGAGGATGGCCCAGGTGCTTGGGCCCTGCACCCCGTGGGAGACCAGGAGAAGCACCTGGCTCCTGCCATCGGATCAGCGCGGTGCGCCGGCCGCGGCGGCCGTTGGAGGGTGAACCAACGGCAAAGGAAGACCTTTCTCTCTGTCTCTCTCTCACTGTCCACTCTGCCTGTCAAAAAACAAACAAAAAACAAACAAAAAAAAACAGTGATGTGGAAGATAAACAAGAACAATTCCCAGACTTGAGAAAGATGGGTTGAGACACAACAACTTGGTTTTCCAATTTGGGTTGCTGGTAAGGTGATTCTGAAACTAATTGAGAAGCTTTGCTTTACGAGCTATCAAGAATGTAGGTTAAACTATACTAATGGCTTTGGCTCAGGTAGAGACAAATCAGTGGTCACAGCAGGTACCGATACAGACAGTGCTATGGGAGAGTTTGGTAAATAGCATCAGTCAGTGATGAGCAGATTCAATAGTGCCATCTTTTTTTTTTTTTTTTTTTAAGCTTTATTTATTTATTTGAAAGTCAGAGGCAGAGAGAGAGAGAAAGAGAAAGGCTTCCATCCTCTGGTTCACTCCCCAAATGGCCACAGTGACGGGAGCTGTGCCGATCCAAAGCAGGAGCCAGGAGCTTCTTTCAGGTCTGCCACGTGGGTGCAGGGGCCCATGGACTTGGGCTACCTTCTGCTGCTTTCCCAGGCCACAGCAGAGAGCTGGATAGGAAGTGGAGCAGCCGGGACTTGAACCTGTGCGCATATGGGATGCTGGCACGGCAGGCGGCGGCTGTATCCTCTTGAAAAAGATAAAATTCCTCATGGGTGTGAGTTAAGATGAGCAAAGAGGCCCGCGTTGTGGTGCAGCAGATTAGGCTGTTGGCTGTGATGCTGGCGTCTCCTATGAGTGTCAGTTCAAGTCCCGGCTCCTCCACTTCCAGTCCCACCCCCTGCTAATGTGCCTAGGAAAGCAGCAGAGGATGGCCCCAGTACTTGGGCCCCTGCACCCATGTGGGAGACACGGATGGAGTTTTGGACTCCTAGCTTCAGCCTGGCCCAGACCTGGCCATTGTGGCCATTTAGGGAGTGAACCAGAAGACCGAATCTCTCTCTCTCCTTTCTGTCTCACTTTGTCTCTCTCCCTCTCTCTTTTTAACTCTGCCTTCAAATAAATAAATCTTTTTTTTTTTTTAAAGAAGAATTGAGCAAAATGTTAATACTTTTTCAGGATCACTGGACAATCTGTTTCTTACATTAAGATAAGAAATACTTTGTTAAGATATAAAATGTATAACTGTAAAGAAAAAGCTATGTTTCTTTGTCTATATTAAAATACCAACTGTGTTTGCCAGTGTATTATATCAGGTAGAATAAAAATTGACAAATCATCCCTAAAATATAATGGGTTAAGTACTATCCCTCTCGGTAATCACTTGCAGCTCTGGGGGCTTTCCTGCCCAAGGCCATGGCCATTTGGATATTAGTAATGTTCTCAGGGCACACACAATTATTGCTTAAAAATTAACCTGCTGTAGATTTACTGAATTTCAAGTCCCACCTAGGTTGCCTTGGCAGGGCCAGACCAAATGATTTCTCAGGCTTTGTTGAGCCCCAGGTCTGAACGTTCCTCCTCGTGATTTAGGGGACGTGCCAGGTGGGTGCCCCCACTCCCCTTCACATGGCATCTTGGAGACTCAAGTTCTTTCTTTTTTTTTATTTTTTTTTTATTTTTTTTTTATTTTTTTTTTTTGACAGGCAGAGTGGACAGTGAGAGAGAGACAGAGAGAAAGGTCTTCCTTTGCCGTTGGTTCACCCTCCAATGGCCGCCGCGGCCAGCGCGCTGCGGCCAGCGCACCGCGCTGATCCGATGGCAGGAGCCAGGAGCCAGGTGCTTTTCCTGGTCTCCCATGGGGTGCAGGGCCCAAGCACCTGGGCCATCCTCCACTGCACTCCCTGGCCACAGCAGAGGGCTGGCCTGGAAGAGGGGCAACCGGGACAGAATCCGGCACCCCAACCGGGACTAGAACCCGGTGTGCCGGCGCCGCTAGGCGGAGGATTAGCCTAGTGAGCCGCGGCGCCGGCCTTCAAGTTCTTTCTAGCTGGTGGCTCTGCCGTGTCTGAGGCCCTTGTCATGGGCCTGGCGCAGTTTTATTAGTAGGCATCTGGGAAGGGAACTAGTGGATGGAAGATATCTCTCTGGCTCTCCTCTCTCTCAGTCACTCTGCCTTTCAAATAAATAAGTAGAAAAGAATAAATTTTTAAAAAGCAGAAGAATGACTCAAGGTAAAAATAGAAAAGTGAAACATTAGAAAACAGTGGTAAGACTGGTAAGTCTCCAAGGTGATTCAGAAGAAGCCAGATTTAACTGATGAAGAAGGAAAACCAAGAAAGCACATACACACACACCAAATAAAAAATGGTCGTGGAGAAAAAATTAGTTAAAAATTTTTCAAAAAATTTGAGGACTAGGCTGCTTAAATAGATTTAGAAAAAAAATTTTAAAGATTATTTATTTGAAAATCAGAGTTACACAGAGAGGGAAGGAGAGACAGAGAGAAAGAGGTCTTCCATCTGCTGTTGCACTCCCCGGTTGGCCACAATGGCTAGAGTTGCGCCAATCCAAACCCAGGAGTCAGGAGCTTTTTCCAGGTCTCCCATGTTTGTGAGGGGCCCAAGCACTTGGGCCATCTTCTATTGCTTTCCCTGGCCATAGCAGAGAGCTGGGTTGGAAGTGGAGCAGCTGGGACTTGAACCACCACCCATATGGGATGCTGGCACTGCAGGCGGTAGCTTTACTCATTACACCACAGCATCAGCCCCGAAAAAAAATTTTTTTAAACAACCAGATAAAAATAATTTTCTAGGAAAATACCGCTTTGTGCAGCTGAGCCTAAAGAGACCGTCAACTCTCAGTGGAGAAATTCCCATAAAACAAGCCAGAGGAAATTATGTTGGAGATAAAGCTGTTCCCCCAAATATGTCAGACGCGGTTGTTTTTGCCAGGGAGCGCGCTCAGGTCTTCAGAAAAGACCGCGTTCTGGTGATGTCGACCCGTTCTCAAGAGGGTCTTGTAAAAAGACAGCGGGCGTGCAGAGTTTCCAAAGTAGCAAAATTAACATGGCATTGGTACCCAAACCCCGGGAGACGGGACCAGAAAACCAGCGTCAGCCTCTGTTGGTGATACTGATGTAGAGCTTCTGCATACCCCACTAGCCAGTGGAGTGCCCCAGCAGGTCCCAGCGGCAGGGTAGGAGCTGCAAAGACAGTGCGTGACGCTGAACGCTCATTCTGTTACAAAACCCTTGATGCGTGGAGGCTGCGTGGGTTCTGACCTCCCGGGATGACCCAGGTCTTTGGCAGCCACACTGCTTCCCGTTCAAGGCAGGAAGAAAAGGAAGGTGTGTGCTCTCCTGTTGCTTTCCTGGAGGTATTGAACAAGGAGGTTAGCCAGATGACACTGGTGGTGTGAAATTGGAATGCAGGCTACGGTTAGCACTGTTGCCTCTGCCTCCTCTTTATTGCTGCTTTTCTCTCCTGACCTCTATTTGGGTTTTTTTTTCCCGCTTTTGGAAAAAAAGCACTATATATTTAAAAGAGGACCCAACTATTACTTTTTAATTCCTAAACAACATAATGTACAATTTCCAGCTCTTTCTGGCTATAATTGTGCCCCCCAAGTAGTTCTTCTTTTCAAAGGTTTATTTGTTTATTTGAAAGGCAGAGTTAAAGACAGGGCTGGGCCCGGCTGAAGCCAGGAGCCAGGAACTTCATCTGGGTCTCCTATGTGGGTGCAGGGACCCAAGCTTTGAGCCATCTTCCACTGCTTTCCCAGGTGCATTAGCAGGGAACTGGATCAGAAGTGGAGCAGCTGGGACTTGAACCAGCACTCATATGGGATTCTGGCATCACAGGTGGCAGCTTAAGCCACTGCCAGCCCCCTGAGTATTTTCTTGTTTATTACTCAGCATCTCACCGTCAGGTTTTAAGTGAAGAAGGTAGGTGGTTGGTGTGTGTACGTCTAGTTCTAGACTGGGTTCTGATATTAACATACTAGAAATTCACATGACTGAGCACTGTACCTCCAGTGCTTTTTTTGTACTTAGAAGCCAGGAGATGTATTCTGGCTTTGTTTTATGTCATCATTCAGACAGCCGTGGTGGAGTCTTGCAGTCCCATACCTCTGCACACCATCAAGAGCTTTGAAACAAATTAGTGCCTTGGGACTTGTTAAGCTTAAAGGTTCGTCCTCCGGTGATTGAAGCTCCATTTTAACAGAGTTCTACTTTCTTTGTATGTGTCCACTCACTTTCGATTATTGGCACCAGAGTCCCTCCGTAAAATCAAACTTCTACTTTCAGGCGGTAACGGTAGCTCTCTTTTGAGAATCAGTCGTATGGAAACATGACTTCAATTTTAACTTTTTCTGATTACACAAATAATTTTAGAAAACAAGCCCATATGAATATTTAGTAGCACGTAATATACCTGGAGTTGGAACTGCCCTTTGCTTCATGGTGTACTTTAAATATGTCAGCATGTCATCATTAGCAGGCGCTTACTCGGGAGTGACCGTATGTCTCTCCGTCGTATGAAATTAATTTAGCCAGGGTCTCTTCTCGGCAAACATCTGCAGCCTTGGCTCTGTTTTTCTTCCAGCCCTCTTTCTCCTTCCTCCTTGGGTTACTCATGGGAGAAAAATGAAGTAGGCTGTTATGTCGTGGTTGAACCTGCAACGGGAAATGTTTAGTTAAAGCAAATGAGATTTTCAAGGTTTGGCTGTACCTTATGTTTAATCGTCGTTGCTAGTTTGCTTATTGATATTTCAGCCACATCTTTGGTTCTCTGTCTACTGCCTTCACAAATGTTCCCACTCAGGGAAATGTGCCAAACTGCCTCGCGGTGGATTTTTCTGGAATGGGTAACTTACAGAATTTAATATAAAACGATGTCCTATTTTATCATGGGGAAGCTACTAGCCACATGTGGACATCAAGTTTAACTTACCTTAGGTTAAGTGAAATAAACTCAGTTCCTCAAGTGTGCTAGCCACAGTGTCTGTGCGCGATGCTCACACGTGGCTAGCAGCTCCCTTACTGGATGGCAGCTGTAGAACACAGTGGGTGGACTTTATAGAACATTCTGTCGGCCAGCCTTGGAGTCAAGTCCATCCTGTGTTGATACAGGCAAGTCTAGGACCACTGGGAGGTGTCAGAAGGAAGAGCTACTTGGATGTGTGGAAAGACACCATCAGGTTCCTCTGGGGGTGGAAGACAGTGGCTCCCGTCTGTCCTGTGTCTGGGTACACACCCTCCATGCCCCTGACACAGGTCGTATCTGTCCATGAGACGGTGAGTGAAGCCAGGAAGGAACACATTTTAGACTCCTTAAAGACTGTAGGACTGGTTTTACTGACAACCAGTATATAAGTCATAGAGACACATGGCGTGCTTTGCTAAGTATGGGCCTCTGTATTTATTATGGCAAGGAAGCACACACTTGGGCCAAGTTATTGTAATCAAGTCAGATGAGGTTAGGAGAGGGTAGGCTCAGTGTTCTGGGATGGTGCCTCTTGAGATGACCTGACTCTTGATGGTTATTTAAACAAACAAAAAGAATTTAGCTCTTAGGATGGTTGGTTTTTAGGTTCTGCTTCCTTGGTGTCTCAAATCAAATCTGGACTTTTTTATTGCTTGTATTTTTTTTTTTTTTGAAGTTGTTTACCTTGATGCGATAAGGGTTTGCAGATTCCAAGATACGAAGTAGAAAACCTTGGCCAAATTATTATGGTAATGTCATAAGTGTCAAAATCCTCTCCCTGGTGCCAGACGTTAAGTCCCCTGGTTGCCAAGAAGGTAATGGAATCCTCTCTCAGCAATCACGTCTGGCTAATCAGAATAAAATCTATCTTGCAGACTTTTACAAGGGAGTTTGGTTGGCTCTGAGTGTAATTAGGAGTATATACTTGGTACCTGTTAAAAACAGGCAATTGTGAGGTGCAACTGGTTTGCACGTCTACTGGGGAGTAGTTTTCTTCAGCTCTGAAGACGCTAGAGTGAGTATAAAATGGTAAGGACACCCACGCAAGAGCTGCGATGGGTGAATCTGGGAGACTGACAGATCCACGTTTGCCACAGCATCTCCCATTTCTTAATGCTGTACTGCTGCCTAACTGCATTAAAACAGATTCTTGTTTTTCTGTTTCTTTTTTTCATGGTGATGACGAGTGAACGACCAGAATGCTTTTTTAAAAATTTATCAGTGTCATTGTTTTATAAATGATATTATTTAAGCTAAATAGCTGTAAGACTCCTTCGGCTCTTTTCAAAATTTGAATTTGGGGGAAAATGGGCAATTGGAAGCAAACGCTGAAGAAATGAGGGGAGCAGTGAGCTTGATCGGGTGCTGTGGACTTGGCGCCCACGTGTGCACAGCGCCAGTGTCGCCCTCGTCCATGCCAACCTGTCAGAATGTGGCTGCCAGTTTATGCTGCACAGTAGTCGTAATTTATGTCCCTAGCAGGAATGTAAGCTACAGCTGATGCTTGAGGCACTGAGGCAGTGGATCTTAGAAATTCTGCATGTAAGAAAATGGACGTCTGCCGGCGCCACCGTAGCTCAATAGGCTAATCCTCTGCCTGCGGCGCTGGCACCCCGGGTTCTAGTCCCAGTCAGGGCACCGGATTCTGTCCCGGTTGTCCCTCTTCCAGGCCAGCTCTCTGCTGTGGCCAGGGAGTGCAGTGGAGGATGGCCCAAGTGCTTGGGCCCTGCACCCCATGGGAGACCAGGAAAAGCACCTGGCTCCTGGCTTCGGATCAGCTCCTGGCTTCAGATCAGCGGAAAAGGAAGACCTTTCTCTCTCTCTCTCTCTCACTGTTCACTCAGCCTGTCAAAAAAAAAAAAAAAAAAAAAAAAGAAAGAAAAGAAAAGAAAAGAAAAGAAAAGAAAAGAAAAGAAAAGAAAAGAAAAGAAAAGAAAAGAAAAGAAAAGAAAAGAAAAGAAAAGAAAAGAAAAGAAAAGAAAAGAAAAGAAAAGAAAAGAAAAGAAAAGAAAAGAAAAGAAAAGAAAAAGAAAAGAAAAAGAAAAAGAAAACGGACGTGTTTATCCAGAGGAACATCAAAGGCTTTGTTTTTATGTGAATTCCATTTGATGACCCCATGTTGGATACACTGGACCAGAGTAACAGATGAATTCCACGGGCACATATGTGAGCGCGCGCGCACACACACACACACACACACCTGTGTCATCTATAGGTTTACAGAATTGCATTGCTTTCATTGAGAATATTCTAGGGATTGGGCTGCATGTGCAATCTTTAAAATATTTCAATACCTGAGATGGTTTGCCAGCAGGCAAACTGACACTCATTTGATTTTCTTCCAGATTCACGAGAAACTCCACTACTACGAGAAGCAGAGTCCCGTGCCCATTCTCCACGGCGCGGCAGCCTTGGCCGGTGACGTAAGTGTCCGAGACGCGTCTGCCCCAGACCTGGCCCAGGCAGAACCCGTCGCAGTGCCGACAGATGCAGGCAGTCCTAGGACTGCAAACCAGGAGAAGCTGCGAGAGTTTCCAGAAGTCCTGTCATCACTCAGCACATGCTGATATTATGTTGATTTTCATTGACTTTCCTGTTCTGAAGATTCTGCTTGTGGGCAGTGCTCTTGTCCCACCGTTGTAACTGCGTTACAGCAAGTGTAGGCTCCACACCCTGTGGCTGCGCAGGAGCTGTCAGCTCCCAGTGTACTGAGAATACCATAGACAGGCGGAATGCTTTGGAGAAATACACAAATGAGATCGCTGTGTTGCTGCCAGGACTGAAAACAGACAGATGCTGGTATAGGAACGAGACATACCAAACACATTAAAAAAAAAAAAAAGACAGGATTATTTTTTAAATGGATTATAAAACACAGTAATGATTTATGGATATTAGACCTTTCCAAATTACCTTCATAACCAAAAAATAAATTTTAGAAGCAGTTGGCATTGATGGAGTAGTTAATTTCCTGTAGCTATAATTTTATTTTGAGCCCAGAGGAGGGGCACTCACTTGCTGATTCTTGCTGTTAACTCTGGGACGCGGATGAATTGAGAGCACACCTGGGTAAACTAAAAGGCTGCTAAGCCCGGCGAGATGAATGTTGAGTGGGAAGGCAGGTTTTAGCGATACCCTGCAACACACTCATAGCTTTTTTATGTTGAGTTTTATTAGGATAAAACGTTTAATCAGTTTAGTAAAATACGAGGGCGGTCGCAGGATGTTCAAAAGGACCACCTTCAGAAAGTGGATTTTCTTTGATATATTTTCTCTGTTCTGTAGAAAATAAAACGGTAACATGATAGACAACCCATGTGGTGCACTGTTTGTTTAGCCTGCAAACATTTCCCCTCCTGTTTTGTTGCAGAGGTTATAAGCGTGTTTAATCCATTGAGTCCCAAGTTTTCAATCCTGTGAGTGTTTCAGCAGCATACTATGTATTCTTACAGTGCTGTGATTGATTTATTGCTTGATTTAAGTCAGTGTGGTTGTGCTACATATGGAAAGATGGGACTTAGCGGGTTAGTATGCAAGCTCACTTTGCATTTTAGAGCCAAAACTTGGGAAATGCAGGTGAATATAAATGTAGATGAGTGGTTGCAGCGATAAGGGGCAGTTGCCACACAAGAAAACCCAGCTTTAAAACGTGGACTGCTAAGGCCTTTAGAGAAGGTGTGTAAAAGCCAGTGAGATTGACGCCCAATCATATTACAGCAATACTGCTCTTAAAAGTGCGACTCTCCTGGGTAAGTGTCAACCGTAGAACTCACGGGACTTGCCCAAGGAATCTATTTATGTGTGACAGTGTATTATTAGGTTTTATGTGGCAAAAGAGTGGAAAGAACCTTTGTCTTTTTGTAAGTTTACCATTGTGCCTTGAAATGGCACAAGCAATCTTTGAAGTGTAGTGAATGAATCTGGCACTTTTCTCCAATCTTAAATTTTTATGTGTAATTTATATTAGGTCCTTCTTTTAGAAGTGAAGTCCTTTTTTTTTTTTCAGAGATAAGAACAGCTATTTTTAGCTTGGTAAAAACAGAGTCAAAAGAAAATTTCATGCAGTGTTTTAAGAAGGGTTTTTTTTTTAAATGGGAATATATATATATATATATATTTGAACGATATACTCCATAGTAAATAATTTGAAAGGTTTTTCCCGTTTAAATCTTGCATTGCTACTTACAGGAATGATACGGCCCTTCCTATAGTTCTAAAACCGGGTAGAAATCTTGGTAGAAAGACCTCTTAATGGAAACCACGAGGCAGGTTCTACATTCCAACAACCTTCTCTTTAGATAGAGCCAGCAAAATGGGAATTCTTGCCACTACAGTCAAGTGCAGTCAGCATTTTTTGGTACCTGGGTAGTTGTCAGCCTCTTACAGGTCACTTTATGATTAATTCATTAACACTGAACAGACTTCTTAGTCGGTGTAGATAAACATAATAAAAGTTTCAGACCGTTTGCTCTACTGGGGCCATTCTAGTTCTTTCTACCCCAGCTCTAAACACCATAGCTCCCGTGGGCTTTTGGAAAACCCTGTGGGTTTCACCACCTTGTTCAGAAGATTTTTTTTTTTTTTTTGGTGCGTGTGTGTGCAATGTCAAAGCCTGATCCAGGCCTTTTTACCTTTTTACAAGTAGTCCTTTGTCTGCGTGCAAGAGACCATTCATGTAGACGAAGTGCTGCATTTGCCCTCGTTGCAATAAATCAGAAGCCGATCCAGCTGATAGGATGCCTTGAGCTGCCCTCAGCAGAGAGCCTGGGCTTGGCTCTGGCCTGGGAAGAAGAGCTCTGATGGATGGGTCTGATGTCTTTCCCGCTGGTCTCTTCCCAAGCAGTGGGAAGCAGCAGCCCTGAGCACGATGGGAGCCCCGCGGTTGGCTGCCGGGACCGCACGGTGCTCACTGCAGGCTACTGATGCCCGTGTCATCTCCCTTGCAGCTGGCCGAGGAGCTTCAGAGCAGGCCAGGCAGCAGCGAGATCCGAGAGCTGTTGAAACTGCTGTCCAAACCCAACGTCAAGGTGAGGCTGCGTTACGCCCGTGACGGACACCTTCCACAGGGACCGCTCTCTGAGCCTGCAGAGGAATTTTGTTGTGGGCATCAGTTTTCAAGTAAATGTGTTTTCAAATAGTGCATAGTATTTTAATAGCCCAGATCCCATTAAGGAAAAAGAGTGAAGCTTTTGACTACAATGTTGTGAGAAACTTAGAAGATATGTTCGTTGGGAAGCTCGGGATTTAAGTTGGCAAATGGTATGTAGCTTCAGGGTCATTTTCCTTTAAATGAAGGTAAGAGCGCAGAATACAGAACCTACTAGCAATTTTGCTAAGGTTCATTTTACTTGGCCACTGTGCGT
Organism: Oryctolagus cuniculus; assembly: GCF_964237555.1. NCBI lineage: Eukaryota > Metazoa > Chordata > Mammalia > Lagomorpha > Leporidae > Oryctolagus > Oryctolagus cuniculus. Next base: position 100,040,157 of record NC_091444.1, on the reverse strand, counting down.
TCTCATATATTTGGCAAATAAAGTCCACTGTTCTATGGAACTGTTTCAGCGTTCCTCTTCCTCCTCCCCATCTTTCGCTCTTCGGTCGACTCGGAACACTGCAGAGCAGAGTGGTGTTCTGCTTCCAGGTCCCAGTGTGGTCAGGGGGCTGGTGCAACAGTTGGGGTGCTACATGGGGCTCCTGGGTACCAAACCTGAGCGCCCGGCTGTGTGTCCTGCCTCCACTTGCAGTTCCAGCTCCCTGCTAATGTGCACCCAGTGCTTGGTTCCCTGACACCCGCTTAGGAGACCCACTTCGGGAGTGAACCAGCAGATGGAAGCTCTCTTTCTGCCTGTCCATCTCTGTCTCTCTGCCTTTCAAATTAAAAGTAAAAAGTAAAAAATGCCAGTAAGTATTGCTAGACAAGGCTTCAATTCTCCCATCCATTTCCTCCAAAATGTATCACTTATTTTTCTTCCAAATGCGATGAGCCTACTGAAGGCATTTCAAAATGTTCTTGGTATTATTCTAATGTCATTAGTTCATGAGATATTGTAAAATAAACATTTTGAACTTGCATATAAAATATGCATTATTTTTACGGGTCAAAATTGCATCTGAAATGTATAGTGATACAGTTAAAATGATCACTGAACTTCCAAGGATTATTGGTAAGCATACATGAAGTGTTGAATGAAACTTTATGACCAGATTTTAAAACAGGTTGTAATCTTCTTTGAGAGATGTCCTTCGGAACCATGCTGTATTTGGTCTGAAATTTATGTTCCAAAAAATCGAGATAGTGTGAAATGAAAGATGAAGGAAAAACACACATGAACGATAGTACCTACTCTCTGTATGTCAGTAGAAATGGTACAGGACTGTAGTCCTGTAGAGAGTGATTGGATACGTTAGTAAAATGAAGGTAGTGTACTTCCAGTTATTCAGAAGATTGATTGCGTTTTTGTTCTAAAGGAGCAGGATCGGGTTAGGATAGAAAAGTTGCTTGAAGTTGAAGGAATGTGGGCAGGCGTTGAGAGTTCCAGACACAGAAATGCTGAAAGATCTCTCCTTCCGTCTCAGATGTCCCGTGTGAAGTTACTGCCAGCCAGAGCAGGGTCAGGTTGGTGATCTTGGCTTGGGAATATTTGAAGTGAAAGGGATGTTCGGGGGAAAGAAAAGCGATTTTGCAATTCTGGTATTCTGTTCACTGGTGTTTGAAATCAGCGTAGCTAAACTAGATTATACTGGGTGAAAGCTGGCGTTTGTCTGCTGAGGGAAGGTGTGACTTAAGCTGGTATTGGGACGGTAGATTTCATAAAATTGCTCCACACTGAATAATTAAATTGTAGTATGTGGGAGATAATTTAGATGGGTAATTTTGCTGATTTTTTGTGATCATACAGCAGTGTGACCAAAGAATGGGTGAGGGGGAAATCTGCATGAAGTCTGTGCATGTGAGAAATAGGCGTAGACAGCGGATGAGACTCCACACACCAGTGCTGCAGTTGGCAGTGGTCACTTGGAGCTAGCCAGTCTCAGGAGGATGTGTCTTTCTTCTCTTTCTGACCTAACAGTTAACTTTGCTTTCCTTGAAGTCATTTATGTGAGCTGCCATCACCTCAGATCTCACTTCTATCAAAGCTCAGCCCCAAATACATTCTAAACTGTTTCAGAACAGAATCAGCCAGTCCTTTTTCTTTTTTTCTTTTTCTTTCTTTCCTCCCCTCCCCTCCCCTCCCCTCCTCTCCCCTCCTCTCCCCTCTCCCCTCTCCCCTCCTCTCCCCTCTCCCCTCCTCTCCCCTGTCCCCTCCTCTCCCCTCCTCTCCCCGCTCCCCTCCCCTCCCCTCTCCCCTTTCCCCTCCTCTCCCCTCTCCCCTCCTCTCCCCTGTCCCCTCCTCTCCCCTCCTCTCCCCGCTCCCCTCCCCTCCCCTCCCCTCTCCCCTTTCCCCTCCTCTCCCCTCTCCCCTCTCCCCTCCTCTCCCCTGTCCCCTCCTCTCCCCTCTCCCCTCTCCCCTCCTCTCCCCTGTCCCCTCCTCTCCCCTTCTCTCCCCTCTCCCCTCCCCTCCCCTCTCCCCTCTCCCCTCTCCCCTCCTCTCCCCTGTCTCCTCCCCTCCCCTCCCCTCTCCCCTCCTCTCCCCGCCTCTCCCCTCTCCCTTCCCCTCCCCTCCCCTCCCCTCTTTCTTTTCTGTTCTGTTCTATTCTGTTTTTGTCCTGGGAAGGAAGTGAAATATTTGCTGTTGTATTTTTCTCATTTAAAGCAGAAGTGAGGTTTGATAGAAGATGGCATCTATACATTTAAGTGACCACCAAAATGCAATTCTGATGTGTTCATATGAATAATGTTCATTTTTCTAAGATTTATTTTATTTACTTGAAAGGCAGAGTTACAGAGAGAGGGAGAGACAGAGAAAGAGATCATTCATCCTCAGTTTCACTGCCCAGAAGGCCACAATGGCCAGGGCTGGGCCAGGCCAGCGCCAGGAGCCACAAGCTTCATCCCGGTCTCCCATGAGGGTACACTGCTTTCCCTGGTACATTAACAGGGAGCTGAATTGGAAGTGGAGCAACCGGGACTTGAACTGGCACTGATGTGGGATGCTGATGTAGCAAGCGGCAGCCCTACCTGCTGTGCCACAGTGCCGGCCCCGTGAGTAGTGTTCCTTCTAATGGACAAGGGAAATTATTTATTTTAAAGATGGCTACTCTATTTTCAACATTTAATTCACTGTTCAAGAAACCTGAGGTGTACCTCCAGAATAATAGGACTTTTTAAAAAAACACGCACACAGATAGATGAGAGCTGTTCAAAAAGTTTACAGAAAATGGGTTTTATGGAAAAACTGTGAATTTCAAAAAATTTTTCATACCAAAGTAAATGTAACTTTTAATTACATTGTTCCGTGAACTTTTTGAAATATTCTCGTGGACTGTCAAAGAAGCAGTCACTGTGGAAAGATATCACGCGTGTTCCACATGTTTACCACATCGTGGGTTCTTTTTTTTTTAGGATTTATTTATTTATTTGAAAGGCAGGGCAACAGGGAGATACAGGGAAGTTCTCTGACTTACTTCAGTGATTTGTTAGTATCATTATAGACAGATTTTCCTCCATTCTTAGGTATTTCTTCCATGCCTACTGCGTGCTGGGTCATCTGGATACAACTTGTAGTAGCAGTCTGTTGGTTAATAAAGGGGTAGGAGACATAATTGGGTAAAAAAAGGAATTCGTGAGTTCCGGCGCTGTGGTGTAGCGGGTAAATCTGCCACCTGCAACCCCAGCATCCCATACGGGTGCCTGTACATGTCCCGATCCAGCTCCCTGCTAACGTGCCTGGAAAAGCAGTGGAAGATGGCCAAGTATTTAAGCCCCTGCTACTGGTGTGGGAGACCCGGATGAAGCTCCTCCTGGCTCCTGACTTGGGCCTGGCCCAGCCCTGGCCATTGTGGCCTTCTGGGGAGCGAACCAGCAGGAAGGTGTCTGTCTGTCTGTCTCTCTTTCTGTAACTCTTTCAGAGTAAATAAATCTTTAAAGGAAAAAAAAGGGAGGAACACATGGAAATGATGTGGAACACACAGGAAAAGCACCAGATTCAAGCCTAGGCGCTGAAGGAGGTTGACGGAGGAGGTGACTCACAAACTGAGAGCTGCAGATGGGGCCCGAATGGACAGGCGGCAGCAGAGGACTGTGTCCGAGTGGCAGAAGCCCACACAGAAATTAAACGCACTCAGCCTGAGGCTAGGAGGTCGTCTCCATGTCACAGCTGGAGCTGGGCAGTCACGCCTGCAGAGCAGGGCCCGCCCAGGGGGGTCTGGTCTATGCTGTAGTGCCGGCATGGCTGTCGGTGACCTCTCTTTCCCTTCTAGTCATTTCCCTGTTTCAGTGATAAATTAATTATATGGCCATGTAACCGCATATGCAAGAGACTAGATTTCCTCCTAAGCGCAGGGAACAGCCATGGAAGGGATTTAGGCAGGCAGGAGACACCCTCACGCCCATTGTCACCCAGACAAGTGTCTGAGGTAGAGGTGGCATGGGGCAGGAGGACTGGGGTTCTGAATGCAAGGAAGGAAGCTTCTAGAAAGAATTGAGGTGGACTGTGATATGGCCCTAATGGAGGAAGCAGGGCATGGGTGGCTTTGAAGGGTAACTGGTTAAATCATTTGGGGAAAAATAAGAAAATTGTCTGCTGGAATGAATTCCAGCAAGATTTGAGATTTAAGTATGAAAATATTGAACCAGAGAATAGTGGCAAGAAAGTTTCTCTATCATAAGATAGAGAAAAAGTATTCAGAGCCAGAGACAGAAGGACACAGAAACATGTATACACACGCACACACATGTGCACACACATACAAAAAAATAACGGAGAAGCTTAAAAAAAAAACCCTGTAAGTGAAGTTGAAAGGAATATATCTATAGAAATGATTCATGATGTTACCTCCTTTTTAATTTTACCGTTTACACAGTGACTTGATAAAGACTTAAATTCAAATAAGGTTTTTTGATAATACATGATTATATTTAAAGATTATTTATTTATTTGAAACAGTGACAGAAAGAGATGGAGAGAGATTTTTCCTCTGCTGGTTCACTCCCCTAAATGGTCACAACAGCCGGGGCTTGGCCAGACTGAAACCAGAAGCCAGGAACTCCATCCGGGTGTCCCACATGGGTGACGGTGACCCAAGCACTTGAACCATTATCTGCTGACTCCCAGGTACATTAGAAGGAACTAGTTAGGAAATGGAGGCTGGGTTCAATCCCAGGCACATTAATAGGCCACGTAACAAGCAGCGGCTTCCCCCACCACACTTAACACAGCCTGCCCCTATGATTATATTTCTTTTTCAAGATTTGTTTATTCGTTTGAAAAATAGAGTGACAGAGAGAGGAAGATCTTGTATCTGGTATTTGTCTTTTCTATGTCTGGCTTATTTCACTCTACATAATGATCTTTAGGAAGCCAGGAGTCAGGAACTCCATCTGGGCCTCCCACCTGGGCAGCAGGGACTCAAGTACTTGGGCCCTCATCCACTGCCTTCCAGGCCCAGTAGCAGGGGGCTGGATGGACAACATGGAGTACCTGGGATTTGAACCAGGCTCCCGTATAAGATGCTGCACCACAACACCTACCCCGTGTGTTGTTTTTATTACTGCATGGAGTAGTCTTATTTGTCTCTGTCTCTCGCTCATACCCATGTGCCTGCAGCATAACAGGCTTCCAGTACATTGAATTCAATGTAATTATTAAATGTTGCAGGTTTTTGTTCCACTTTAGCCTCTTCTGTCTCCTCAAATAATTCTGTAGTGTCTGCAATAGTTGGGCTTTTCCCTCATGTTCTCTAACTCACAGTGCACCACACTGAGGTCCTGTTCATGCTCTCCTTAGGAGTCTGTTCAGAGAAGTGCTGAGACTCTTCTTGAACCATCTGTGCCCTTCAGCTCTCCAACAGCTGGGAAACGGTTTGTCATTCTGTAGCAATAGTCTCTCCTGAGGACTGTCAAAGATTGAAAAATTTTGTCCAGTGTGAGTTGATCAATCTGTTACCACACTAAAAAAATTATTCTTATTAAGTCAACAATGTCTACAAAATCTGACCTTACTGTTCAAGTCTTTTTTTTAAATTAATTAATTTATTTCAAAGGCCGAGTTCAGAGAGAGAAGAGGTAGAGAGAGAGAGAGCTTCCATCCACTGCACTCCCCACAAGGCAACCATGGCCGGGACTGGGCCAGGCCAAAGCCAGGAGCTTCTTCTGGGTCTCCCACATGGGTGTAGGAGCCCAACCACTTGGGCCATCAGCAGTGGAGCAGCCGGTACTCGAACCAGTGCCCAGATGGGTTGCTGGCGTTGCAGGCGGTGGCTTTTCCCTCTATGCCACAGCCCCAGCCTTTCAAATCTTGAAGGGTAGAAGAAACGACAGATGGTGAGAAAAGGGGGGGATGTAGTGAGTAGCCCAGCAGAGAGAAGAGAGTGTGACTTTACCTTCCAATGGTGAAGTCAGCAAGAGTGGTGGTGCTACCGGGGGGCATTGCTGAGGGCTGCTGACTGACTTGTCTCGAGACTGCTTCCGGGGGAAGCAGAGACAGTCATTCTGAAATGAGAGAGGCGGATCAACCTTCTGCATCATCATTCTGGGGCTTGCTTTGAGAAAACGAAGTGACACCCTCCGCAGAACATGGTATCATTTAGGACGTCAGGGAGTGTTTTGTAGATTGCTGAAAAGGTAAAAAAAAAAAAAAAAAAATTGTTGTACTCTTTTGATTTTTCGTAAGCATTCACTCCCCTGATGTTGCTCACTGCAAGAGCAAGCAGAATGAGTTAAGGCTAAAGGAGGAAGTTAGGCGTCCTTCCGACGCTAAATGAGTGTCGCTCACGCGTCTGAGCTGGACACTGAATTCTGTGGCCCTGACAGATACGTAGACCATAGAGTTAACTCCAGGGGGTCCCAGGCAGTGAGAGTTTGTGAGCCTGATGACTTACAAGGCCACGTTTCAATTTCCTGCAGATCCTTTCGAGCAACAGGTAAACCCATCAGTTGGGATGGGGTGGTGGTTACGGCATATGGAAACACAATTTTCATCTCCGTTGTTGCCCTATGAAAGCAAAGTCTGTATATTGAAGAATAAGATCCCTACCATGAGTATAGGAAAGTGGAACATAAAATGACTTGTAGTTGTCCAAAATAAAAAGGCTGCTCACCAGAAATACTTGTAAAGCAAAGCTAATAACACAGGTGATCTTGATATCTATAAAGCTATTTTGGAATCCAAACATGGAAGTGAGTCCAGTGCTAAGGAGAAAAGAATATCTATGGCTATAACTTATAATATTGCAACTATAGTAATTACATTATTTTAAAATATTTTTATTAGCTGTCTCTATTTTTCTTTACTCTGGGCAACACAGTAGCTGTAGGTACCCAGATAATGGGTCTCTCTCGTGTTGCTCATTCCATGTTCCCATCTGCTGTGGTTTTCCTCTTGTCTAAAGACTTCCTACAGCATTCCCTGCAATGCATGTATTGATGCTGACATGTCTTTCCCCGCCCTTGTAAGTCTTTAGAAAGTCCTCGATGTTCCTTCATTTCTAAAAGATATTTCTGCTGGGTATAGAATTCTAGGTTGACAGTACTTGTGTTTTTCTTTTTTCTTTTCTTTCTTTTTTTTTTTTTTTTAAGACTTTTTAAAAAGATTTATACTTTGTTTTATTTGAAAGGCAGAGTGACAGGAAGAGAGAGAAACACACACACACACACACACACACACACACACGGGGCGGGGGGAGATCTATCCATCTTCTGGTTTACTGCCCAAATGGCCGCAGCAGCCGGAGCTGGGCCAGGTTGAAGCCAGGAGTCTGGAACCCCATCCAGGTCTCCCGTGTGGGTGACAGAGGCCCATTGTCCACTGCCTTTCCAGGCTTGTTGGACCTGAAGCAGTGTTCTGATACAGGATGCTGGTGTCAGGCGGCAGCTTGGCCTGCTTCCCCACAACTCTGGCCATGTACTCATATTTTTCTTGGAGTTTTTTGAAGATGTTTTTCTGTTGTCTTGTGGCTCATATTGTTTCTGATGGAAAATTATGTCATTCTAAGTAATATGCTTTTTTTTCTTATGATTTTAAAAATTTCTGACTAATTTCAAGTAATTTGGTCTTATTTTTCTTATTCTTGGGAACTTTGAATTTTTTGGCACATATGGGCACATATATATATTTTTTAACCAAATTTGGAGCCTTTTGTTATTTTTTTAGCATTCCCTCTTTCTTTAGAGATGCCAGTTGCATTTTAATACCATTTAATGTTGTCACACAATTCATTAATGCCCCGTTCATAATTTTTCCATACATTTTTTCTCTATGTTTCTTTTTGGAGAGTTTATATTGCTCTGTGAGTTTACTTTTTCTTCTGCTTTGTCTAATCTGTATTAATCTCATGTGGTATACTTTTTTCATTTCCTACATCATATTTTTCATTTTAGAGCTTTGACTTAAATGTTTTTTATGTATTTCTTATTCCCTGGTCAGTCTTTCTCCAGCCTTTTTGAGATTTAGAGTATAGTTGTAAAAATAGCTTTTAACTTCCTTGTCTGCTATCTGTGTAATTTCAGGGTTTGGTTCCATTGCTTTTTTTATTATGTGTAACAGTCTCTGTTCTGTTTGCAGGCCTGGTAATTTTTGCTTGACTGCTGGTAATGAGTTGTACCTTGTTTGAGGCTGGATACTTTTGTGTTTCTATTGATAATATTGTTGAACTTTTTTCTGTTATACAGTTATATGGAAACATTTTAAGCCTTGATTTATTTGGTAAAGATTTATTTATTCAAAAGTCAGAGTTACAGAGAGAGCAAGAGTGGGAGAGCGTGCGAGAGAGAGAGAGAGAGAGAGAGAGTTCTTCATCCTCTGGTTCACTTCCCAAATGTCCCCAATGGCCAGATTGAAGCCAGGAGTTTAATCTGGGTCTCCCTTATAGGTTCAGGGACCCAAACACTTGAACCATCATCCACTGCTTTCCCAAGCACATTAGCAGGGCGTTGGATCAGAAGTGGAGCTGCGAGGACTCAAACTAGCGCCTATATGACATGTTGGTATTTCAGGCAGTGGCTTAAGCCCATTACACCACAATGCCAGCCCCAATTTGCCATTTATTTATTTATTTCATATTTGCTTGATTGTTTGCTTTTAAAAGTTTTAGGTGAGACTATAGTGTGTTTAATCTTGGGCTGATTTTTTTTCCCTGTATTGAAACAGTACCAATGGTATTACTCTCCACCACACCATGGGAATTAATAATGTTTCCCCCTCTTGCTGGTGAAGTCAGGAACCATTCCCACCCTGTGCAAGTCTCAGGGACTGTTCTTATGGTACAGGGATTTGTCAGCTTGGGGGCTGATGAGACATGGGGGTCAGGTCATTGTTTGGGGGGTAGGGACTGTCCTGTGTGCAGCCATGGGTGGAGGTGCGTCCTTGGCCTCTGTGCACGGTCTGGGAGTAGCATCCCTGAGTTGTGACCACCAGAGGTGTCTTCAGATGTTGCCTGGGCGTCAGACAGCCCATGGCTGGGAACCATCACGCCAGCCCTTGACGGTGCTTTCTTTCACACATGTGCCGCACACAGGACTTGGCTCAGGAGTCCAGCAGGGCCTCGCCCAGACCTCTGGAGTTCTGCTCTTCTTCCACTGTCTCCCCGGCGCACCTCAGCTCCTCGACTCCCTGCATTCCCAGTTTGCTTTTCCCACCTCAGGGAGACCACTGGGTTCCGTGGGGATTCCTGGTCCCCCGTTGCAGCCTGGAAGCCGTCTCTAAGCTTACAGGGCAGCCGTGGGCTCCCATCACTTATTTTTCTCTCTCAGTGATCGCTTCAGAACCCTTTTACTTATCTTTTTATTTATTTATTTTTTTTTCGAGTGAGTCCCTGTTAATTTCATCCTGGCCTTTGTTTCTCATTTTGGTTTTTAGATTTTTTTTTTTTTTAACTTGAAAGAGTTGCAGGGATTGAGGGGCTGAGACAAGGACATCTCCCATCTGCTGGTTTACTTCCCAAATGGCTGCAATGGCCAGGGATGGTTCAGGCTGAAGCCAGGATCCTGATCTCCTTCCGGGTCTGCCACGTGGGTGGCAAGGACCCAAGCACTCAGGCCATCTTCTGCTGATTTCCCAGGTGTGATAGCAGGGCTCTGGATTGGAAGTGGAGCAGCTGAGGCTTGAACCAGCCGCCCACATTGGGATGCCAGCATCACAGGCAGCCGCTTAACATGCTGGCCCCCATTTTCATTCTCGAAAAATGCTTTTATGGGACCTTAATTACACAGACAACTAAAACATCAAGGGAATCAATTGTATTGACCAGTTCCTTATTTTTATTTTTTTTTTCTGATAGGGGAAAAAAAATTAGGGAATAAAATATCTGTAGAATTCTTTCGTTCCTGCTGGCTCATTGACAGTATATCTATAGCCTTGTCTCTCCCTCCACTGACCCTGCTCCCATCTGCCACCCTTCTCAGGAGAAACCAGGGGCTTTGCTGCCTCTGTAGTCTCCATCCAGGTCTCTCTCCCCCATCCTCCTACCCCCCCACCCACCGCTGTTTGACAGTTGGCTTTGAGAGTACTTGGCTTACTACTTGCCATCATCGGGTCAAAACGGTAACACTCTTTGGGGGTCCTGGGTTTCGTTTCTATCCTAACCAACCTTTGAATTTCGTAGGCTTTGCTGTCTGTACACGACACTGTGGCGCAAAAGAACTATGACCCGGTGCTGCCACCCATGCCCGATGACATCGACGATGAGGAAGACTCCGTGAAGATCATCCGCCTGGTCAAAAACAGAGAGCCACTGGTGAGTTGGGAGTCTCCATCTCCCTCTCAGCTACGAGTGGGCACCACGGTGAAGCCAGATCAGGTGGCCGCGCACCGTGCACCTTCTCGACATCCCTCACAAATGGGACATGTGTACCTGAAGAGTATGATGTCCAGGAATGATAACGGAGCCCCATAAAGTGGCAGGCATTCTCTTGGTGATTGAGCAATCATTCTGAATATGCGTTCCCCTCCCACCCACCCCCCCACCCCCGGTTGACACCTATAAAGGAAAGCTCCATATGCCCCCAGTACAGATGATTGGTGCATAAGTGGTGCAGCTTATAAAAGAAATAGCTGTTGACCGTTCAGGCAAGCCAATTTATTCTCAACTAATGAAGAGAAATGTATCAGGTATCAGAGGTTTCAGATATAAATAGAACCACCTACTGTAGCGGCAGGATTTATTAGGACGTTGAACCACACCAAGGGGCCTGTGGTAGGGAGGACACTGCCACCCTCCCCAGCCCTGTCCTGATCCCCAGGCTCTGTGAGTGCATCATCTGACCCGGCACAATGGGCGTGGCGTGATTACATTCATGGTCTTAAAGACGAGGAGATTGTCCTGGATTATGCCATGGACCCCACCTAATCAAAAGGGTTCCCGCAAAAGTGAAAGGGGAGGCGGTGGGGTTGGAGCCCAAGAAAGAAGTTGGAATGACGGCGGCAGAGGCTGGGGTGATGTGGAGACTGGCACAGGGAGTGCGGGAGATCTCTGGAGACCGGCAGAGGCCAGGACTGCGTTCCTGGAAGGCTCTGGGTGGGAACTGTGCTGGCCCATGTCTCGGCGAGTGACACTGAGGCTCCGCGGTTACCATCCAGGGCCGCCTCCAGCGCCCCCTGGTGCCATGAACCATGAAGACCCAGTGACAACAAAACTTCCTGTGAAAAACAGACCAGCTGGCAAGTCTTGGTCTGCAAATCTTCTGATATTTTTTTATCCCTGTAGCATCCATGTTGGCTTTCTGGCCTTCAGAGTGATGAGATCAGAAGTTAAGAAGTTTGTCTTCTTTTCAGCCACAAAATTGGGGTTCACTTAGCAGAGCAGCAATAGAAGATAAATCCAAGGCCTATCCATTATCTTTATGGAACTACATTCAAAAGAAACATCATTAAGTATCATTACTAAGCACTTGATTTTAAATGGACTCACCCTGAAATGCATTTTGTGTGTGTATGATCTGAAAGCAGATTGTTGGTACTGTGTTCAGTACTTTACATCCATTATATTTAATCCTTGTGGTGGGTATCATTTTTCTGTATTTTAAACCAGATAGCTATATCCAAAAAAGCAAAACACCTCCCCCTGCCCCCTACCCCATGTCACTGACAATGAGTGGTAGACTAGAACCCTGAACTCTTGATCTTCAAGTACTAGTTTTCCTTCTATACAGTATTATGTCTTTGTCCTTTTTGCTAATTTTTATTTACTTGTGTGTGGTATATTGATAAATAACACTGGATACTATTACTCAAAAAAAACAAGTGAGTTTGCTTATTTGATAAGGAGATTGATTGAGTCCTTGTCACCCACCTCTGACATTCTAAGACTCTTTATATTTCTGATTAGGATTGTTTACTTTTAGTTTATAAAACATGTGCTTTTCATCCATGCCTGTAAGTCTAGAAGAGTAACCTAAGTATCTCTCTTTTTTATTTTTATTTATTATTTTTTTTTTTTTGAGAGGCAGAGTTAGTGAGACAGAGAGAGAGAGAGAGAGAGAGAGTAGAAAGGTCTTCCTTTTTCTGTTGGTTCACCCCCTAAGTGGCCACTACGGCTCGCTGCGCCATTCTGAAGTCAGGAGCCAGGTGCTTCCTCCTGGTCTCCCATGCGGGTGCAGGACCCAACCACTTGGGCCATCCTCCACTGCCCTCCCGGGCCACAGCAGAGAGCTGGACTAGAAGAGGAGCAACCGGGACAGAATCCAGCACCCCAGCTGGGACTTGAACCCAGGGTGCCGGCACCACAGGCAGAGGATTAGCCTAGTGAGCCGCGCCGCCAGCCAATCTCTTGTTTTTATAATAAGAGTGGATGGCGGCCGGTGCTGTGGCTCGCTAGGCTAATCCTCCGCCTAGCAGCGCCGGCACACCAGGTTCTACTCCCGGTTGGGGGGCCGGTTCTGTCCCGGTTGCCCAGCTCTTCCAGTCCAGCTCTCTGCTGTGGCCTGGGAGTGCAGTGGAGGATGGCCCAAATGTGTGAGCCCTGCACCTGCATGGGAGACCCGGAGAAGCACCTGGCTCCTGGCTTTGGATCAGCGCGATACACCGGCCGCGGCGGCAATTGGAGGGTGAACCAACGGCAAAAGGAAGGCCTTTCTGTCTGTCTTTCTCTCACTGTCCACTCTGCCTGTCCAAAAAAAAAAAAAAAAAAAAGTGGATGGCACTCACATAGGGTCCAGAGGAAGCTGTCTCAGGGACCTGTCGTTGAGAGTGACTCATTCTTGGTGGATTCCGCACATCTATTAATAAGAAATATTTTTGTTTGGATGAATTCAGCCTCTTAGGTATTAAAAGACTGGCCATACTGAGCACTTAGGTAAAACATTAGTAATAATTCTCTTTTTAAAAGCAGATTTATTTGAAAGGCAGAGTTACAGGGAAGGAGGGAGAGACAGAGATCTTTCATCCAGTGGTTCACTTCCCAAATGGCCACAACAGCCAGAGCTGGTCCAGCTGAAGCCAGGAGCCAGGAGCTTCATCCGGGTCTCCCACATGGGTGCAGGGGCCCATACACTTGGGCCATCCTCTGCTGCTTTCCCAGGCACACTAGCAGGGAGCTGGATGGGAAGTGGAACAGCCGGGACTCAAACGAGCACCCGTATGGGATGCCTGCATCTCAGGTAAGGCTCAATCCTCTGTGCTACAATGCCGGCCCCAGTAATAATTCTTCGATCAGTGCTCCCAGGGGCCACAGTTTTTGGCGTGCTGGTTTGGTGAGCTGATATTTAGGCAGTCAAACACCAGCCTTTAACTTCCATGCCTCTGACCCACTGAGATTTCTCACAAGTTTTTCTGTAGCTGAACCTGCGTTAAATCTGTTTAAATAAAAAGAAGTTGAGTAAGCATAGAATGTGCTATGCTCATTTGTGGTTGACCGTATTGTCCCCTTTTGCTTAGAAGCCGGTTAGAACTCCCGGAGCTGGCTTCAGCTGGAGGTGGTAGTTCTCCGTTAGCCTGCTTTTCTCACAGTTGATGGGATGGGACTGTGAGCTAGGGTCACAGCAAGAGCTTCCGTGCTCAGTTGGAGCTGAGAGGACCAAGCAATGCATGGGCAGGAGGACAAGAGCAGTCACTCAGTAGGAGTTTAGAAGAACTTTGCTTTCAGTTAGCTAGAATAGAAGGGAATTCAAGATAATCAAAATGTGGAGTTTCTTGAGGAGTCTGATGGAATGATAGTTGTTAAAAAGTGAATGTTTGCTAAGTGTGAAGATACAATGTTTGTACATTTAGAGCAAGAGCGTCTCTCCAGATTGCTCATTCTCGTGCTAGTGGAATGGGATGCGATGTAGCAGCTGGGTAATGTACTTGAGAGCCTACTCGTCTGTATAACATTTAAGGTGTGTTAAAAAATGTTAATTCTACCTCATTTTATTCACAGTTCTCATTCTGTCTGCCCATTTTGTATATGAATTTAAAGGTTTTTTTCTCTCTCTAGTTTTCAGTTAATGATTTAAAACTTTATTGCCACACAATACTTCTACATGTGATACTCTGATGTGTATATACGTAATGTGTTTTTTGAAGATTGATTTATTTTAAGTGAAAGGCAAGAAGAGAGAGAGAGAAAGCGAGAGAGAGAGAGGGAGGGAGGGAGATAGAGATCTTCCATCTGCTGGTTCACTCCTCAGAAATGGTGCAACATCCATGGCTGGGCCAGGCTGAAGCCAGGAGCCAGGAACCCAACCTGGTCTCCCCCGTGGGTGCAGGGCCCAAGCACCTGGGCCATCTTCTGCTCCTTCCCAGGTGCATTAGCAGGAAGCAGCTGGGACACCAACTGGCACTCTGATACGCGATGCTGGCATTGCAGGCAGCAGCTTAACCTGCTGCCCCACAGTGCCGCCCCCAGTGAACAATGCATCGTAATCAAGTTGGGGTGGCTAGTGTTTCCACCTCCTTAAATAGCAATCACTTGTTTGCATGTGGAGCCTATGGAGTCCTCTCTTTATAAATATTTAGCAAGCTGTTGTAAACTGTAGCCCGATACTGTGCTGTGTAGAGCACTAGAAATGATTCTACTTGTCTAACTCATTTTTCAGTTAATTATTTGAAAGTCAGTTTGGAGCAGGTATTGTGATACAGTGGGATGCCCATGGCTCTTACTGAAGTGCCTGGTTTGAGTGCTGGCAGTCTTGCTCCTGATCCAGCTTCCTGCTAATATACACCCTGGGAGGCAGCAGGTGGAAACTCCGATGGAATTAGAAGCTCCCGGCCCAAGCTCTGGGTGTTGCATCTGAGGCATGTGCCAACAGATGGAGTATTAGAAGATGGATCTCTCCCTCTCTGTCACTGCCTTCCAAATAAATAAATACAAATAACTAAAAATTTAAAAGTTAAAAATCTAAAGGTAGATTGGGAATGTCTAACCATGCAAATGTATGCAGGTAGTTTCTTAAAACTCTAGTTTTAGTTCTCAGTATTTAATGTAACCTAAAGTTAACTTAAATGTTTACAAGTTGCTTTACCTATAAAAATTGTTTTAACCATGATCTTCCTACTCAGTTACAATTTTATAGCTGTATTTAAAAAAATAATAAATCACCAAAAGCTTTGTCTAGAAAAATAGAACCTCTAACTGGAATGGCAAAAATTCCAAAATTACTTGTTCTTATCCAGCTGTGTCTTTGGGGTATTGTCTTCAGTTTAACAGTTGCTGTGAAGGCAAAGTGAATAAACTCAAAGTTTAGGGGCTGGTGTTGTGGCACAATGGACTAAGCTCCTGCTTACAATGCCAGCATCCCTTCTCAGAGAGCTGGTTCGAGTCCCAGCTGTTCTGTTTCCCATCCAGCTTCCTGCTAATGCACCTGGAAAGACAGCCAGTGATGGCCCAAGTACTTGGGCCCCTGGCATTCATGGGAGAGACCCAGATGGAGTTCCTGGCTCCTGGCTTCAGCCTTCCCCAGACTTGGATCTTGTGGCCATTTAGGGAGTGAACCAGTGGATGGAAAATCTCTCTCTCTCTCTCTCTCTGTCACTTCACCTTTGAAATAAAAAATAAAATAAAAAAGAGATAAATTTCCCAAACAATAATAGCTTAAAAAATGCACTACACAGAGAGTTTAGAAATATTTTGCTGTCAATATCATTTTGTCAAATGACATTTGCCAGCTTGGAGAGGTTATTGGAGCAGCCACGAGACTGCTGAAGCCTAACAAAAGGCACACGGAGAGATCCGGAGTCCAAGTGTCATCAGGAGAGTGAGTCCAAGCTGCAGAAGCAGAAAGAGACAAGGGGCAGAAGTCGAGCTGGAGCAGAATGATGTGCAGTGGGTCAGGAAATGTCCAGCAAATGATTCACAAAAAAGGCTGTGAGATTTAGCAGCCGAGGGGTAGCTTATCGGAGTCATTTAAGAATGCAGTTCTGCGGCTGGTGTTTGGCACAGTGGTTCAGATGCCACTGGCGATGCCCGCATCCCATGTTGTAGCGCCTGGGTTCCTGTCCCGGCTCCACTCCTGATTCCAGCTTCCTGCTAGTGTGTATCCTGGGAGGTAGCAGGTGATGATTCAAATGCTTGGGTCCCTGCTACCCATGTGGGAGCCTTGGGTGGAGTTCGTGGTTCCTGGCTTCAGCCTGGCCTAGCCCTGGATGTTGTGGGCATTTAGAGAGTGAATCAGTGGATGGCAGTAAGATTAAAAAAAAAAAATAGTGCAATTCTGTTTATAAGATGCAATAATGGCCGGCACCGCGGCTCACTAGGCTGATCCTCCGCCTTGCAGCGCCGGCACACCAGGTTCTAGTCCCAGTCGAGGTGCCGGATTCTGTCCCGGTTGCCCCTCTTCCAGGCCAGCTCTCTGCTGTGGCCCGGGAGTGCAGTGGAGGATGGCCCAAGTGCTTGGGCCCTGCACCCCATGGGAGACCAGGAGAAGCACCTGGCTCCTGCCATCGGATCAGTGCAGTGTGCCGGCTGCAGTGCGCCTGCCGCAGCGGCCATTGGAGGGTGAGCCAATGGCAAAGGAAGACCTTTCTCTCTGTCTCTCTCTCTCACTGTCCACTCTGCCTGTCAAAAAAAAAAAAAAATCCAATAATAACATGTTGACACGAGCACAGGCCAGACTGGGTAGTCTGAGTAGGCATGAGGATTCTGGTACTTGTTTGCTGTCTGTTCTGCAGTGACAAATCACTGTATCAGCATTGGGTTCCTCGTCAGAAAACCAGGAGGGACCTCTTCAAATGTATTCTGAGCATCAGCTGAGATGCAGTGTGTTTGAATCACTCTAAAAGATGAGTTCAAAAGCGTCATCTAAAGGTTACATGGAATGGTACAGGCCGAGGCCAGGTTAGTGCCATCATTCAGGGAAGAGTGGTCCCCTGCCCCCATTTGGCAGTAGAAAGAAGACAGGACATTAGTGTGAGGGGACTTGAGGCAGTAGGTGGACAGTGACGTGATCAGGATACAAGGAGCAAAGCTCCCCTCCCTCCCTTGTTGTCGCTCCCCCTCTTCGTGGAGGAACGACACTAAGCCCCTGCGCTGTTCTTTCGTCTGCTCGGCCCTCCCCGGGTTTGCTGCTGGTTCTTCCCGGGTTGGCTACTGTCCCTTCCACCTCCGTGGAAGGGCAGTTCCCCCTGGCCACAGTCCCCACTTCCGCAGGGGAGCGGCACACCACCGGCCGGCTCTCTGGGGGTGCACAGGTGTTCCTTCAGCTAGATGTTCCCCTTAGATGTTCCTGGTGCATGCCGTCTCTCTCCTCCTTTATAGTCCTCCTCCGCCAATCCCAACTCGGCTGCCCACACGCCGAGTACGCTGCTCTCCAATCAGGAGCAAGTCCTACAGTTTATTAGTTGAACTGGAGGCAGCTGTGCGGAAGCTGTTTACTTCTCTCCCAGCGCCATATTGTGGGAGAGCAGATGCATAGAATAAGTCCTAATTCCAGCAACTCAGTCCAGTCCGGATTGCTCCCCACACCTTGTGAGTTTGGAGTGATCTGCATTTGACTTATCTGGAAAATTCATTTTTAGAGACAGCTGAAGAAGATGAAATTCTGTCCATTGGTGAGCGCATTTTGAGCCTCAATTTTCGGTGTTCCCTGCATGGATTGTCCTCTTGCTTCTTTGCAAACAGGTTACTGTATTTTCCTTAATGCAGACTTCTGTGCTGTATCCTGAAGGATTTATGTCACTCAGGAGGAGCCGGGGAATTTGGATTTTAAGACAAGTCTGAGGTGTTCTCAATGCAAGGATTTCATAAGACCACACTGTGATCGCAGTTACTACAACGACTCAACCTGAGATTATGCTACCTACTGTTGAAAATTTGTAGGAGATGACGTTTTTATTTAAGGAGATCATCATAGTCTAACCTTAGCAGTTATCTCTCAGAAAGCATTTTATAGAATTACCAAAAATCTAACCAGAATTTTAACCTCTCAGTCTATCCTGAACCTCTCTATGTAGCTTTCATTTTTTGTTAAGAAGAAAAATCACCTAGAATAAATTTGAAATAATAATGTTAAAAAATACGTAAGTTCCAAAATACTAGATTCAGTTTTAATGCGTTTTGCATTTACAAACAGTGCCATAAAAACATCAGCTTTTTAATTTTTAATGATTTATTTATTTAAAAGCAGAGTAGCAGAGAGAGAGGGGGAGAGAGAGAGAGAGAGATCTTCTATCTGCTTGTTCATTCCTCAAATGGCCACAACGGCTAGGGTGAGGCAAAGCCAAAGCTAGAAGCCAGGAACTCCATCTGGGTCTCCCACACGGGTGCCAGGAGCCCAAACACTTGGGCCATCCTCCAGTGCCCTCCCAGGTGCATTAGCAGGGAGCTGGATCAGAAGCAGGTGAACCATGCCTCAAAGCAGAAGAGCTACTATGAGACGCCGGTGTCCCAAGCCCAGCTTAACCTGCCACGCCACAGTGCTGGCCCCAGTCAGCTTTACACAGTCTCACACATATGTGCTGTGTATGATTGAGTGTTAATCTTATTTTCACACACTACGTTGCACTAATCACACATCAGGGGATTATGATAATGAGGGTCTGGAAGGCAATATGGAATTAGAAGTCTTCAAGCATTCAGGGTACACAAGTGAGCTTCTCAGGTCTGTAGCTCACCCTCCAGGGAAGCAGAACCAGCAGACAGCAAGCGCAGCGCCCCATCTCTAACAAGGCGACCCTTCCGCGTTGGAGTGTTCCTTTCAGTCCACACCTCCTGCAAGTGCTTTTCGTCGTGTGGAGCTCTCACAAAAACATCTGTGTGTCAGTGACTCCCGGGGCTATTTCTCTTCCAGACCCTTTCTTCTGATCTTTAAATTTGTGTATCCATCTGTCTACTTGATTTTTACATTTGGCCGCCTAATAGGTATTTCAGTCTTCACATGTCCAAAAATAAACTGCTGATCTTTGTCCCCAAGTGTGTTCCACCCAGAGTCTTTCTTTCTTTCAGTTGATGGCAATTCCACCTCCCAGTTGCTCAGCCAAAACCCATCCAGTCCATCTTTGACTCTTCTCTTTCTTTGCGCATCCCACAGCCAACCCACTGGGAAATCCTTTTGGCTCCACTAACAGCACTTGCATATCCAGACCACTTTTCATCACCTGTACCCCTGCCAATCAGCTCCAAGCCCCATCATCCTTCCCTGTGGATCCGGGCAGCAGCCTGCTCTGTGTGTCACTGCGTTCATCCTTGCCTTCTGCTGTAGTTTGAATGTGCTCTGGCCCTCAAACCCTGCAGACGTTGAAGCGGCTAAGAGGCGGACCTAGTGGGACATCCTCAAGTCGCTGGGGGCGTGCCCACAGAAAGTAGTTCTCATAAGATGGTTATAAAAGACAGTGTCGGGCCCAGCTGCTCACTGTGCCTCCTGGCACACTGCCATCCGCCACCCTCACTGGGTGCCAAGCCAGTGGGGCCACCCAGTCTTGGACCTGAAAATCCCAGACTGAGTGGAATAAACCCTTCTCCTTATAAAGCTAGGTGCCTCGGCTGGAACTGTGGCTCACTAGGCTAATCCTCCGCCTTGCGGCGCCGGCACACCAGGTTCTAGTCCCGGTTGGGGCACCGGATTCTGTCCCGGTTGCCCCTCTTCCAGGCCAGCTCTCTGCTGTGGCCAGGGAGTGCAGTGGAGGATGGCCCAAGTCCTAGGGTCCTGCACCCGCATGGGAGACCAGGAAAAGCACCTGGCTCCTGCCTTCGGATCAGTGTGGTGCGCTGGCCGCAGCACGCCTGCCGCGGTGGCCATTGGAGGGTGAACCAACGGCAAAGGAAGACCTTTCTCTCTGTCTCTCTCTCTCATTGTCCACTCTGCCTGTCAAAAAAAAAAAAAAATTAAAAAAAAAAAAAAGCTAAGTGCTTCAACATTTCTATGCAAAGCTAAGTAATAAGCGCCTGCCTTCAATGTGGGCACAGTAGGTGGAGAGTCTTCCAGATCATGTCACACCCCCTGTCCTCAACCCAGCATTTCACAATCCTCTCGTTCATCCAGAGGAAAAGCAAACTTCTTTTTTTTAAGGGTTTGTTTATTTGAGAGGCAGAGTTACACAGAGAAGGAAAACAAAGAGAAAGGTCTTCTGTCAGCTGGTTCATTCCCTAGATGGCCGCAACAGCTGGAGCTGGGCCATGCCAAAGCCAGGAGCCAGGAGCTTCTTCCGGGTCTCCCACATGGATGCAGAGACCCAAGGACTTGGGCTATCTCCTACTGCTTTCCCAGGCCATAGCAGAGAGCTGGACTGGACGCCGGGATTTGAACAGGTGCCTATGTGGGATGCTGGCCCTGCAGGGGGAGGCTCGGCACTGGCCCCAAAACCAAGCTTAATCCCACGATTTCATAACCTGGCTCCCCACTGCCCTCCAACCTGGCCGTCTCTTTCACCCTACTCCAGCCAACCTGGCCGCTCTGCTCCTCCCAGAACAGTCCATTCACAACCATCCACAGTACCTCCAAGCTGGCCGTCTCTTCCACGCTGTCCCCTCACTGACTCCCTCACTTGCTTCCAGGCTTTCTGGTTTCTAGTGTCGTCTTCTCAGCGAGTCCTCGTCACTTGTCATCCTCCTTCCCTCAGTCCCGGCTTCCTGATCTTCCCGGCTTACCTTGCCATGCCCACGTAGAATTGACTTATCTTCTCTCCGGCTGTCTGTTGTGAGGGTTCTACATAAGCTCGTGCGAAAATGAGGTTTGAAAGCCACACATAGTTTTTTCTAAGGAGTATTTTTCCATGAGCTTTTGGAAGTTCCCCCATAAGCATGGGTTTCAGATATATATTTTTTTGCATCAAAATAAACTTGCAGTGCCATTTCCCACCTTTGTGCATTTAAAATTTTACCTGCTTCCCTGGTTAGAAAGCCCTCTGAGAAGGCGGAAAGGGTTGTTCTCTTCACCAGGGTGTTACAGGCCTGAGTGCTCATGAACTTTTTTTTTTTTTTTTAAGATTTATTTATTTATTTTAAAGGCAGAGTTACAGAGAGGCAGAGGCAGAGAGAGAAAGAGAGAATCTCCCATCTGCTAGTTCACTCCCCAGAAAACTGCAACAGCCGGAGCTGCACTGATCCGAAGTCAGGAACCAGGAGCTGCTTCTGGGTCTCCCATGCGGGTGCCCCAGCCCAAGGTCTGGGCGCATCTTCTACTGCTTTCCCAGGCGCATTAGCAGGGAGCTGGATCAGAAGTGGCACAGCTGGGTCTTGAACCGGCGCTCACATGGGATGCTGGCATTGCAGACAGTGGCTTTACCTGCTATTCCACCGCGCTGGCCCCATCTCATTGCTTTAAAAGCCTTAAGACCATTGTCACCACTTGATGTGGGAATGTGGTATGCACACTCCAGGAAGGAAGGAATTTATCTCTAGGAGACAAGCTACCCACAGGGTAATGAACTCATGATGTTTTAGACAAAATGACCTCAGGAAAAGAATGTCATGGGGTAAACAGTACCGAATGATAATTAAGATTAAGAACAGAGTGTCTGGGGGGCCGGGGCGCACTAGGTAATCCTCTGCCTGAGGCGCTGTCATCCCATATGGACGCCAGTTCTAGTCCCGGTTGCTCCTCTTCCAGTCCAGCTCTCTGCTGTGGCCCGGGAGTGCAGCAGAGGATGGCCCAAGTGCTTGGGCCCTGCACCCCACGGGAGACCAGGAGGAAGCACGTGGCTCCTGGCTTCAGACTGGCGTAGCTCCGGCTGTTGTGGCCATTAGGGGAGTGAGTGAAACAATGGAAGGAAGACCTCTCGCTCGCTCGCTCGCTCTCTCTCTAATTCTGCCTGTCCAAAAAACAAACAAACAAAAAAAAAACAAAAAACAGAGTGTCTGGTTAGATTGCCTTGGACAAGTCCTAACTTCACCATAGACTAGTAGTTTAATCTTAGACAACTTTTTGCCATTTGAGGTTCAATTTCTCACCCATAAAATACAGATAAGCCAATTCACATTACACTACTAGATTCTTTGTCCATTAGACATGCTTTGGCGGGAAATTTTGAAAAGCTCATTAAGGAGGCCGGTGCCACAGCTTACTAGGCTGTGGCGCTAGCAACCCCGGGTTCTAGTCCCGGTTGGGGCACCGGTTCTGTCCCGGTTTCTCCTCTTCCAGTCTAGCTCTCTTCTGTGGCCCAGGAGTGCAGTGGAGGATGGCCCAAGTGCTTGGGCCCTGCACCCTCATGGGAGACCAGGAGGAAGCACCTGGCTCCTGACTTCGGAATGGCGCAGAGAGCCATAGCAGCCACTTAGGGGGTGAACCAACAGAAAAAGGAAGACCTTTCTCTCTCTCTCTCTCTCTCTCTCTCTAACTCTGCCTGTCAAAAAAAAAAAAGAAAAAGAAAGAAAGAAAGAAAGAAAGAAAGAAAGAAAGAAAGAAAGAAAGAAAGAAAGAAAGAAGAAAGAGAAAAGCTCATTCAGGAAAATGAAAACTGATATAATCAAACTAAATCATGATATGTATTTCTAGTCAATTTGGCCCCCAAGTTAGCTGTTGAAATAAAAGCAGAAAAATACCAATTGGTGGTTCTAAGGTTTCCAACCATGGGGAGAGGTCCTGCAACTCTTTGGCATCAAGTGCTTGCATTCTCAGGTAAAGTGCCACAGTATCATCCCATTGCTGACTTATTTGACTTTTACAGTTATCAGGTAAATATGTGATGTCTGTTCTCTATAAAACATACAGAATCACAAATGAATTCCTCCTGGTATTTATGTGTCAGGTCTCTAACGATATAAACGCACTCATTGATGAACGTGAGCGAAGTTCCACTTCTTGGGGGTGGGTTCTGCCACCACTTCAGGGTCACCTTCGTAGCAGTCAGATGCAGTGCCGGGAGGCTTTCTGAACCAAAGCCAGTTTCTTGGAAGGGAACCACGTAAAGGTTTTGAGCGTGGCCAACTTTTGCCCATTGTTCTGGTCAATCAGGGCTCCATTGGTTGGCATCCAGGTATTTGTAAGTGGAGAATTTGGAGATTCTTTGAGTCCATTTCCTAAGCTTACACCAAAGCATTAGTTCTCTTTGTACTAGGGACAGTCCAAGTTCCTGTGTTCTGGGTGAACAGATCTGGCTACCTGATTGCCAAGTTTTGTTTTGTTTTATTTTGTTTTGTTTTGTTTTTTTTTTCCTCTTTCTTTGTCATTATCTCCCTGTTCCTGTTGTCTGATGGCTTAGTGTCTACAAGGCTCACCAAAGTGAAAAATCAAGGGACCGAGTATTAGTTTTCTTATTACTTACATCTTTGGTCTGTTCACATAAGCACCACCCTTCCACCTTCCTCATGAGTGATCAAGGCAAAATGAAATGAGAAAAACAAGCAGCGTTCAAATATAAGAAAGAAGATCCGGATAGACTGATTTTGCAGTTCTGAAGAAGTTAGAGATCTCAGCAGTCTCATCCTGCCTCATTCCCTCCCTTTCCTTTCATTTTCTTTCCTCCTCTCAAGGGAGCTACCATCAAGAAGGATGAGCAGAGCGGCGCCATCGTGGTGGCCAGGATCATGCGGGGCGGAGCTGCGGACCGCAGTGGTGAGCAGTCAGCGTGCCGAGTGGGTGCTCCGTGCGTGGGTGCGCGTCTGGTAGAAATACGGCCGACCCGGCGCTGAGATCCTGCGGTCTCTGTTGCAGTGTGGGAATGTAGCCATGTGAGTGGTCGGAAAGGCTCAATCCCTGCCTTCCCAGGTTGCGTTCACGCTGGTCTCCGTGTCGCTGCTGTGCAAGGTGCCCCCGAGGGCCCGCAGCTTCTCAGCTCGCTGAGCGTCTGCTAAGACGCGGTGACCGGCCTTCCTAGACGGAGGCCCGGGCACTGGAGCCGTTGCTTGGCCAGCGTCATGACGGTGTTGTCATCTTGCATTCGTGGTGACGAGCATGGAATCAGAAGCCTGAAAAGTGTCGGCGCCTCCTTTCCAATCCTCATTAAGGGCCTTGCTTTCATGAGGGAAACCATTGCAAGTGACAGCTTCCAATTTCCCCGAATTGTCCACCCTGCAGGGCTCATTCACGTGGGCGACGAGCTCCGGGAAGTCAACGGGATCCCCGTTGAGGACAAAAGGCCCGAGGAAGTCATACAGATTTTGGTAAGGCGCAGGTTTGTTTTGAAGCTGCAATAAAAAGAAAATCGAAGTGCGTTGTTTCAGATGTTTCAGATCTGCTTTTGAAAAGCTGAATATCAAATATATTTGTTCCAGGCATAGAAGGCATGCAGGAAGAATGAAACTTTTTGTAATGTGTTGACGTCAGAGATACTTCATGGGTTTCCTCTGTTTCCCTGTGTTTTCTGTCTTCCCTAAGTGCAGTAGGGGGTAGTTATTACTCTGGTCGATGAATTGTCCCACCGCGGTGAACGTAATATCTTTATGTCTCACCGTGTTACCACCAGCACTGTTTCACTGCAAAATCCGTACTCCACAGAAGTCAGACGAGCCCGCAGAAACTGGAGCAAGCATCAGTCGGGTTCACGTGAACGGATGCTGCAGGCTCTAGGATTTTAAGGACTGATATAGTGATGGCTAAGTATCTGCTTGCATCTTTAAAAGTGCAGGGGCCGGTGCTGTGGTGTAGTGGGTAAAGCCACCGCCTGCAGTGCCGGCATCCCATATGGGCACTGGCACTGGTTTGAGTTCCGGCTGCTCCACTTCTGATCCAGCTCTCTGCTATGGCCTGGGAAAGAAGTAGAAGATAGTCCAAGTGCTTGGGCCCTGCACCCGCGTGGGAGACCTGGAAAAAGCTCCTGGCTCCTGACTTCAGATTGGTGCAGCTCCAGCCGTTGTGGCCAATTGGGGAGTGAACCAGCAGATGGAAGACCTGTCTCTCTCTCTGCCCTCCTTCTCTCCCCATGTAGCTCTGACTTTCAAATAAATAAATAAATCTTTCTTTAAAAAAAAAAAAACTACACTAGAAACCTTAAAGCAATAAAAGAGACTTGAACTTGTCAAGACAGACATCTGTATATATGGATGTTTAGTATATTCTTAAAATGGCCTTTAATTTTTAAAAATAATCTTATTTATCTAATTTATCTTCACTTTATTTGAAAAGCAGAGCGAGAGACAGAGAGAGAGATCTTCCTCTGCTGGTCCACTACCTAAATGCCTGCAACGGCTGGGGCTAGCCCAGGCCAAAGCCAGGAGCCAGGAGCTCAACCCGAGTCTCCCAGCAGGGGCCCAAACCCTTGAGTTGTCATCCTCTGCCTCCGAAGGTGTGCATTAGTGGGAAGTTTGATCAAAACTGGAGCTGGGACTGGAACTGGACCCTTTAGTACAGGATGTAGATTTCCCAAATGGCATGTTTGCACCAAACACCAAATACTCCGTCCCTATTTATTTATTCTTAAACTCATTGGTTTGGGAGATGGCGAGAGAAAGAGAGCACATCCACGGGTGAGTGCCTCCCACCTGCTGGCTCATCCCCAGATGCCTGCAGTGGCCTGAGCTGCTACCCGTGGCTGACCCCAGGAGCCGGGAACCCAACCTCACCTCCCATGCGGGTGGCAGGCACTCATCCACTTGAGCCAGCACCTGCTGCCTCCCAGGGTGTGCATTAGCAGGGAGCTGGGACTGGGAACTGGAGCCAGGGCACAATCCAGCACTCCAGTATGGGACATGGGCACATTATCTGGCATCGTAACCACTAGCCCATACATCCCTAAGAAGGTGTTTTAGGTCAGCGGGAAGATGATAGGACTGTTTCATTAGTGGAATTAGATTAATTGATAACTCTGTTAGAAAAAAATAAAGGTGATCGCTATTTTACACCACTCAAAAACAAATCCCCAAAAACTAAGTGTGTAAGTGAAAAACATAACAAATTCCACAATTAAATGTAGCATACAATTTTTTATAATTCTAGGGTAGAGAAAGAGTTTTTAACCTTGGTTGCAATAGGAAAATAGCAGTTGTGTCTGCCAGAATTTAAAGCTGTCTATACAGAAAAAAAAGAATTCCACAAATAAACTTGAAAGAGAAGTAAGGTAATAGGAAAAATAGTATTGACTTATATGTATATAGAGATAATAAAAATCAATAAGGAAAACATTTACAAGAAAATCAGTTACAGATATGCACAGTTTACAAAAGAAAACTTGGTGGGTGATGAACATTGTTCTTGGGATTTAAATGCCTGGAGTTTGCCCGAGTATAGGGAGATAGACATGTTTATTTGCTTTGGATGATGGGATAAATTAATAAAATGTTTTAAGATGGCCATCTGAAACTCAAAATTTTAAATATATGTATTCTTTCATGAAGAAATTCAATCCTTGGGGATTAATCCTAAGGAAATAAATTGACAAAATATCTTTTTTAAAGACTTTTTTTTTATTTGAAAGGCACAGTTACAGAGAAGGGGGGGGTAAGAGGGGGAGACATTGAAGTAGCACCTTTTTTTTTTTTTTTTTTTTGACAGGTAGAGTTATAGAGTTATAGACAGTGAGAGAGAGACAGAGAGAAAGGTCTTCCTTCCATTGGTTCACTCCCGTAATGGCCGCTACTGCCAGTGCTGCGCCAGTCCGAAGCCAAGAGCCAGGTGCTTTCTCCTGGTCTCCCATGCGGGTGCAGGGACTCAAGCACTTGGGCCATCCTCCGCTGCCCTCCCGGGCCACAGCAGAGAGCTGGACTGGAAGAGGAGCAGCCAGGACTAGAACCCGGGGTGCCGGTGCCGCAGGTGGAGGATTAGCCAAGTGAGCCATGGCGCCAGCCTGAGGTAGCACCTTGACAGTAGGGACTCCATTTTGGAGCACCTGAGACTCCATCTTGAGAAAGCAGCCCCCCCCCCACCACCACCACCATGAGACTCTGGTCTTGAACTGTGACCTAAAACCCTCAGACAATAGCAGCCCCCTACATCACACTTGGCAAAGCATAGAAATCCCCTAGCATGATCGCTTGAGCTTGGAAGCAGATAGGCTGCACCTGGGTTAATGATAAGATTGTAATTTGTCTATGTCCCACATATAATTTAGGCCAGTACCTGGATTAATGTCATAATGTTATAATTGAACTTGTTAAGATTGTAACTGGTATTGTTAAGATTATAATTGATATGACTTTTGCATAGGCTTTAGGTCAGCTTGTCCCCAGTAACCACATATTGCCTTCTGATCTAAGCGACCATGTATTCCCCTCCCGATTTTGTGGTTTTTGCTTTTAGAAACCCTGTTGCTTTGGGCTTTGGGGTTGAGGGTTCTTTAGGGCATGAGCCTGCTCTCTGCCACTGGCAATAAAGGACCATCAAATTTTATCAGTGTGTGGTGCTTCTCTGTTTGCACTCACTCAGGTACAGCAACACAGAGATCTTCCATCTGCTGGTTTCTTCTCCAAATGACTACAACGGCCAAGTAGGAACCATGAGCTTCTTCCAAGTATCCCACATGGGGCTTGGGCCGTCTTCCACTGATTTCCCAGGTGCATTAGCAGGGAGCTGGATTGGAAGCAGAGCAGTCAGGACCTGAACCAATGTCCATGTGGGATGCCATGTTGCAGGCGGCGGTATACCACAGTGCTGGCCCCAAAAGAGCTTTGCAATATTTGGATACTGGGACCCATGTTAACCTAGAGGTTAAGACACCTGCATCCCACATCAAAGTGCCTGAGTTCAATTTCCACCTCAAGTTTCTGATTCCAGCCTTCTACCAATGCATAGCTTGCAAGGCAGCTGTGACAGCCCAGATAATTGGGCTCCTGCCCCACCATGTGGGAGACTTGAGTTGTGTGGCAGGCTCCTGGCTCCAGCCCTGTCCCAATCCCAGCTGTCAAAGACGTTTGTAGATTCAACCAACCAATGGCAGCTGCTTCTGTGTATCTCTAGCTCTCTGCCTTTCAAATTTTTTAAATATTTGGAAATTATCAGGAACGTTTCATTGACATTCATCCATTTAGACCTATATGACAGTAGTGGTAATAATAAAATCTAATAATGATTGATCTCTTTTTTTTTTTTATTTTTTTTATTTTTTGACAGGCAGAGTGGACAGTGAGAGAGAGAGACAGGTCTTCCTTTGCCGTTGGTTCACCCTCCAATGGCCGCCGCGGCCTGCGCGCTGTGGCCGGCGCACCGCGCTGATCCGATGGCAGGAGCCAGGAGCCAGGTGCTTTTCCTGGTCTCCCATGGGGTGCAGGGCCCAAGCACCTGGGCCATCCTCCACTGCCCTCCCTGGCCACAGCAGAGAGCTGGCCTGGAAGAGGGGCAACCGGGACAGAATCCGGCGCCCCGACCGGGACTAGAACCCGGTGTGCCGGCGCCACTAGGCAGAGGATTAGCCTAGTGAGCTGCGGCGCCGGCCGATTGATCTCTTAATGAACGACACTGTTGTAAGGATTTGACCTCCTTTTAAAAAACAAATCCTAGAAACGCGGGAGGGGATTATCGAGAAGACGGCTCTGTGCTTACCTATGCGATTCCATATGATATGGATTGTGAAGGTGCGTGGGTTACTTTGATGATAAGCAAAAGCTACACTATCGCCATTTCTAAAGAAATCACCTCTTTATCAAATTTTGTTGTTGGCACCACCCGGACTCCAGTTCTCGTAAATCGCCATGTTGAGCTGGAGTGCCTCCCCGGGTCTTGCCAGGGCCAACTCACTGCAACATTGCATACGCTTCGGAGACTTGAGCTTTAGCTCAGTGGAGTTCTGGTTTCCCAGCACACCAGTGAAGCGAGCTGCAGAGTTCTCTGAACTGCCCCCCACCCCGCCCCTTGCCTCCCGCCCTCGGCTCTTAAATATGTGTATTTAATGCTTCTGTGGAGATCTCAAGTTAGCAGGAATAAACAGATAATCAGAAATCATTGGGGCCAGCGCCGCAGCTCAACAGGCTAATCCTCCACCTAACAGCGCCAGCACACCAGGTTCTAGTCCCGGTCGGGGCACCAGATTCTGTCCCGGTTGCCCCTCTTCCAGGCCAGCTCTCTGCTGTGGCCAGGGAGTGAAGTGGAGGATGGCCCAAGTGCTTGGGCCCTGCACCCCATGGGAGACCAGGAGAAGTACCTGGCTCCTGCCATCGGATCAGCGCAGTGGCCATTGGAGGGTGAACCAACGGAAAAGGAAGACCTTTCTCTCTGTCTCTCTCTCTCTCTCACTGTCCACTCTGCCTGTCAAAAAATAAATAAATAAATAAAAAACATTGCATAAATACTTTTTTTTTTTTTGACAGGCAGAGTGGACAGTGAGAGAGAGAGACAGAGAGAAAGGTCTTCCTTTTGCCGTTGGTTCACCCTCCAATGGCTGCCGCGGCCGGCGCGCTGCGACCAGCGCACCGCGCTGATCCGATGGCAGGAGCCAGGAGCCAGGTGCTTTTCCTGGTCTCCCATGGGGTGCAGGGCCCAAGCACATGGGCCATCCTCCACAGCACTCCCTGGCCACAGCAGAGGGCTGGCCTGGAAGAGGGGCAACCGGGACAGAATCCGGCGCCCCGACCGGGACTAGAACCCGGTGTGCCGGCGCCGCTAGGCGGAGGATTAGCCTAGTGAGCTGCGGCGCCGGCCAACATTGCATAAATACTTAAATATGGCTGCTGTAAATGCTAAAAAGAGAAATAGAGAATGACTGGAGAGTATTTAAGATGACACTTACCCTTATCTGAAATAGTGAAGATTTGGGGAGGGGAAATCAGCATAGACATTCTGTGTTTTTCATCCTTTAATTAATCTATTTTTGATGTTTTATTCACTGCCCAGAATCTCATTGATAGGACTGTTCTTTAAAAAATAAAATAGACTTATTTAATTATTTTGAAAGAGTGACGGGGCGGGGGGGGAGAAAGGTCTTCCATCTGCTGGTTCACTCCCCAAATGGCCGTAATGGCCAGGGCTAGACCAGGCTGAAGCCAGGATCATCCAGTCTCCCACGTGGATTCATGCACCCAAACACTTAGGCCATCTTCCATTCCTTTTCCAGGCTGTTAGCCGGGAGCTGGATTGGAAGCGGAGCAGCTGGGGCAGGAACTGGTGCCCATATGAGATGCTGGCATTGTGGGCAGCAGCTTTACCCCCTATGCCTCGGTGCCAGCCAGATGGGGCCATTATTCCTAATTTTCTTTGATGGGCATCGCCACTGGTAGAATCATGTGTTTAGGGATGGACTGCTGACAATTTGGGTATTTTATGTCAAACGACACAAAGGCTGATGCTTACATGTGCCTTGTTTTGGTAATTTAATGTGTTTATCTAAGACACTGTTCTTTCTTGTTTCTCTTTTGAGGTAGTGTGACAAAGATGTTGATATGTTTATTGGCATCTTAAAAGTAGTAGAAGTGGACCAAATGGTTTTGTTTTTATGGCTCATTTAGCAAACCTCAGACCTTTCTTACGTTTCAGGAATTTCTATCCCCAAATGTCTTCCGATTGGTCTATCTAAGATGGGAAACCCCAATTTTCCAATACTTTTCGCTTTCTGGGTATTTGATCTCAGCTTTCCCTGATTCTCGTCTTCTCACAACACTCTTTTGTCTGCTACCAGGCCCAGTCCGAGGGAGCCATCACGTTTAAGATCATTCCCAGCATCAAGGAGGAGACACCAGCCAAGGAAGGCAAGGTAATCAACTCTTTAAAAAAAAACACGTGTGGTCTGGGGTGGGCGAAGCCGCAGCTCCCCGAGTCACATGCAGCCGCTCTGGGACTGCCGGCTTGGCATCACAGCTTGTGGAAGTGTCCACAGTCGACTCTCAGAAGGCAGACCATTGCCACATCTCTCCCAGATGTTCATCAAGGCCCTCTTTGACTACGATCCCACGGAGGACAAGGCGATCCCATGTAAGGAAGCCGGACTCGCCTTCAGAAAGGGAGACATCCTGCAGATCATGAGCCAGGACGACCCGACGTGGTGGCAGGCGAAGCATGAAGGCGACGCCAACCCCAGGGCGGGCCTCATTCCCTCTAAGCATTTCCAGGAAAGGTGAGGCACAGGTGCACGGCACTAGCCCCTCCTCAGCTGACCCCTAGTTTCCTACAGAACACCCCTGCCCCGGAGTGCGGGTACAGATCACCCTGCGAAGGCTTTATCCCTTGAGTTTAAATTTCTGTTTTGTCTGAGCATGGATGAATGATGTCCAAAAATAATAGCACAGGACCAGGGTACCCTGGCTTTTGTATTATCGAAGCAAACAGAAAACAGCACATTGCTGTCTGCAGCCTCACTGCTGGGGGGGTGGGGTGGGGGTGGGTATGGGGGGGTGGGGGGTGGGGGGTGGAGCAGTTAGAGAAGATAATTTACACAGATCTGACAGTGGAAGATTTAGGTCTGAACTGGAATAACTGGAATTGTGTTCATGTTCACCCTGACTTCCAGGGTTTTGTTTTTTCTGCTGTTAAGACTTTCAGTATTCTGGTGCTGTGTTAACTTCCGCCCCATGCTCAAAATTGATCAGCGTGTCCACCTTCTTTCTTCCAGGAGATTGGCCCTGAGACGAGCAGAGATATTAGTTCAGCCCTTGAAAGTCTCCAGCAGGAAATCATGTAAGTTGGTTGATAAGGAGGCAGAGGAGCCAAGTCCTGCTGTCTATTTTTTGTTTTTGTATTTTGTGTCTGTTTTTTGTTTTTTTTTTTTATTTTTGCATGACTCATTAAAGCAGGTGCCTAGGGAAGACCGAGGGGCCGTGTTGCCTTGCAGTAGTTCTTGGTCAGGGCTGCTCAGGAACCAAGCAAATATGAAAGTCCCACGAGGAGTATGCCTGTCAGTCCGTGGAAGGCAGATGAGCGGGTGCTTTATAATCAGCCGTGATTCACTCTTTAAGGAAACCACGAGCCCCCACTGCCCTCTCTGATTTCCAGTCCTGGGTATTTTGGTGAATACTCAAGTCTTTTTCTTTCTCCCAAACTAGCAGACTTGGGCAAGATCTTCCTTGCTTATCCACAAATCATTGTAACTCTGACCTTTTGCCCATCTGTTCAGAGTCATTGCCAGAGTAGATCGAAAGAAAATGCGTAAGAAAAAGAGGCGGTGTTGGATGTCTGAGTGGCACCGCCTGGACGTGGGTGCATTTCCGTCCAGTTTACCAACGTAGGCCTCTTGCGGCTTTGTGAGTTTCCACGTCCCCACTCTCTCAAGTGCCCGTCCTGTAAACTCACCTCCCTTAAATGTTTCATGCTTCTAGGTCTTTAAGAGTTTTTTTTTTTTTTTTAAAGCTCTTTGTTCTAAGCGTGGAAATTATACATTAAAAAGTGAAATAAGCCAATAAACGGCCCTGGGATTTTACACCAACATCTGTTTTTAGTATCGTTGTATTTTTTTTTCTTCACATCTCCTGTTCTTTCTGTCAGCGTGTAGACGCGTAGAGCCCAGGAATCACATTAGAAAGAGAGCCAAACTGCAGCCGAGAATAAATCTCCCAGCAAGCGAGTACTTAAACCACGGCGCTGATGCAAAAGCCTGCTGGTTCTTGCTGCGTTAAGTCTGAGCAGACGGGAAAAACACTTGCCGCGAGCCAGGGGGCTTTGGAGTCGTGAGGAGGCTCAGCATCGAGCCTCACGTGGTTTACGAGTGGGGTGGCTCGCCACCGGCAGCCCCTGCAGCTGGAGGGAGCCTTGCGTTGTCCACCTGCCTTCCGCTTGGAGCCAGCATTGTACTGGGGGCCCACCGCGTTCCTTCCTAGTGTGCTTGGTACACATGGCCTCCAACTGGGGGAACTTGACGACTGGAGTGAAAGTGAGAAGGTCCTTGGACCTGAGACTCAGGACCCTAAGCCACTTCGGAGTGTATAATGTGGTATAAGTGTGATTTTCCGTCTGCTTCAAGTTTTGGATCAATGTGCATGTGTGTCCCTTGAAAGAAGTCAAGTGGATTGGCTTTTCGGTAGAGGCGTATGAATGTGGGAAGGGGTTTGTGTGTAGATATGAACTGTGATGGACGCCTTGGGTCTGCGATTTGCCTCATATCCTTGTCGTGTCAATATCTTAATATGTGCACCTGCGGGGTGTGTGGTCCAGGAGTGATCTTTACTGAAATGCCCCCTGCCTCTTCAGGACCATTCCGAAGTCATTCCTGGCCACCGTCCTCTTTCCTTCCTTCCTCTTCTGTGTCCCTGTCTTTTGTTGCAAAGCTGTATTTAAAGTCACCAAAAGATGCAGTGTTCGTTCTCCTACATATATGATGTTATTTATTTTCAACTAAATCTGGTCAAGATTATCCAAGTGAATCACGTGTGCATAGTAAATTTGGACTTGTTCAGAGAGACAGCAGAGTTGCATAAAAATTATAGAAAACTGGTGTTCTGTAACCCCCAAAGAGCTGGAATTTCAGTTGGAATTTCTTTGACTGTTATCTCCTAAACTTAAGAGTTATGCAAAAGTCATTGGGATTACGTCTGAACATACGAATGGCATTTTAAAGCACTTTAACCTCTGTGTTTGACAGTGGTTCTTTTTACATATTTATATAAAATATAATATGTATATATTTTATATATTTAAAAAACTAAACCCTTATATATAAACTAAATCTCATAAAGGTCACCTGGATTTCAACATTTGGCACTTAGGATCTTGGAATAGGAAGTTCATGTTATAATGTGCTTTGCTAAATTACAGATTTACGCTCTAAAGAAAAACAGGAAGTTGGTATAAAATCATTTATTTTTGTGACCTTGAATGCTAATTCATAGGCTAGGTTTTAAGAAGTTTTAGACTTAACATAAAATTTCTTAAAAAATAATGCTGTCGTGTTGGTATTTATAATTTTATGGGAAAAATATAGTCAAAAGTTTTACAAGTTTCCACCTAGGAAGATATTGTAAGGGTGGGATTTGGAAGGAAGGGTGAATTTAGTTATATAATCATGTGTCAGATGAAACGATTAATTTGTTCACTAAGTGACTGCTTGCATTACCATGAGTTGACTATTTGCTTCATGATGTGTTATTGTAAGTGGAGTTTGCATAGAGAAAAATTTCATGGAAGCTGATTCTGCAACTAGAGGGGTACAGTTATATCAGCATAGAAGTCAAAGAAGAATGGCCAGTCCCAGTCTTGTCATCTTGTGGTCTGGGTTTGTGCTGCAGCTCTGGGCCCTGGCCCTTGGGAGCCATGATGTGCAGCAGCCTCTAGGCTTTAAAATCTGCACTGTTACAGAACTCCAAGAACAGATGCAACTAACTGCTGGCTTCCTTCCTGCCCTTGAGAATCTTAGTACATCTCATATGTGCCCCAAAAACAAGCTTTGCAAACCGAATAGTGCCCTTAAAAAGTCAAACTTTCCTAAACACACAAATACCAACTTTTATAAAATAAAATATTCTTCACTCTTAGAAGCCTAACCTAGGATCTCATTCCTCTTCCTTGGGTATATATTATGTTTTGGAGCAGTTGGTTATCCAACAAAGAACCTTGCAGGAGGAGGACTTTGAACTTCTCTTTCTCTCCCTCATTCCTCTGATGATGGGTTTCCCCCATGAGGAGCTGGCATGAGGGCTGCAGACAGGGCTGCAGGGCTGCCTCTCTTGTGGGTTTTCTTCGCTGTGACCACCTTTAGGATAATTCCATAAAAGACACAGTTTATGGGCTCTGAAAATGAGTAAGGCCAGATCTCACATCTCAACCAGCATGGGAGAGTCGTTTCTCTTGGTAATTTGCATTTCTCCTGTCGATAAAATTTAAAGAAGTTTTCCTTTTTTGCCATTTAGAAGCATATATAGAAGCAATTTCATATTTGTCTTTAAGAAAGAAATATGTATTTCTTTATTTGAAATCTGAATGTACAGGTTAAGAATTATCTGTCTAGTGACATAAACATTAACTTTTTTAGGCTATCATTTATATTTAAATGCGTTATCTGTAACTTCAGAATGGATGGAGAGGGCCGGTGCCATGGCTCACTAGGCTAATCCTCTTCCTTTGGCACCGGCACCCTGGGTTCTAGTCCCGGTCGGCGTACCGGATTCTGTCCCGGTTGCTCCTCTTCCAGTCCAGCTCTCTGCTGTGGCCCGGGAGTGCAGTGGAGGATGGCCCAAGTGCTTGGGGCTTGGGCCCTGCACCCCATGGAAGACCAGGAGGAAGCACCTGGCTCCTGGCTTTAGATTGGTGCAGTGCGCCCGCCGTAGCAGCCACTTGGGGGATGAACCAATGGAAAAAGGAAGACCTTTTTCTCTGTCTCTCTTACTGTCTAACTCTGCCTGTCAAAAAAAAAAAAAAAAAAAAAAAAAGGAATAGAAAGAAGGCTCTTCTTGATCATGGAGCATATCTTACTTAGAACATTCAAGTATGATTTTACTGTCCGTGCTTTGTTTCTTTTTTTGGGGATCTCAAAAATATTTAGAAATTAGAAATTGGAAAATTTCTAACACGGCAGACTGGATGGATGTCATTTAAAATTTTTCTTTTGCAAAGTATCTCTCGTAAAATTCTTTTCATAAAAAGAAGCAAAAAAATGCACAGTATTTTGAAAAAAAAATTTTTACTGTAGAATTTGCCTTAACCAGTCATGATTATCATCACAGTATTTCACCAGAGCCAGAAGGTATCCTTTCTGATCACCTGATTGGTCCCAAGACAAAGTACATTGTAGGTTGAAGATCACAGTCTGCCAATCAAACAGCTCAAACACTGAGCCACAGAATAAATTTGCTGTGCCCGGTCCCGGTATTTTAGAGGCGGGGAAGCATTTAGGAATGCTGACGTCACACTGTGCTACAGGTTGTTGCCATAAAGCTTTGAAGTGGAGCACCCTGAAGTGGAGCACCCTCCTTGCTGTGACATCCCAGGCACTGGAATGCTTTCACACGACACGTTAATGCCGAAACAAATGGATTGCATATGTGGTGACGGCAGGTTTGCCGTTGAAAACCTGGTCAACCGCCTTAATGTTGGTGGCGCTTTGTGTAAACAGAAACACACGAGGTCTTACAGAGCACCTGCAGTACTCACCGACACTGTTGGAGAGAAGCCAGAGTGCAGCGTTGGTGTGGAAGGAGGCGCAGAACTCGGCTGTTGGTTTCACTTCCCCGTCGCCTATACCTGGAGCTGGTTGTGCTGAAGACCTGGCGGACCCTTAGCACTCGCCATGAAATGGTTTCTCTCTGCTTGTCCGGAGCGTTGCTCCTGAGATAGCCAGCTCCCAGGGGAGGGGCACTGAGACAGCCTGACACGGAGACCCAAAGCCACGCAGCAAAGAGCGAGTTGATTGACGGTTGGGACTTTGGTCTGTGGGATGATTGTTGCAGACTTTTAGGGGAGCTGTAGGTGGGGGTTGCAGCGAGCCCGCTCAGACCCTGTGAGTGATGGTCCCCCATGGAAGACACGGCGGGTTCTCCAGTGGGTGGGCGTCCGCTGCACCCAGCTCAGAGTGCTGCCCTGCTGTGCACTGGTCGACATGGCTGTTCACAGCATGTTTCCAGTCCGTTCTCTGGAGACGGCAGGCTGATGTCTGTGTGCTCCTGTTGGCCTCGCCCTTGGGACTTTTGGCAGTTTTCCTCTCCTGCTCATCCGCACTTGAAGATAGTGGAAGGTGGATGCCCGGTGGTGCTGGGGGAGGAGCTGGTCCCTCCCAGGTGGTGCTGGGGGGAACGCAGTTGGGGTATTGAGGCTGCAGGGAGAGGCAGAGGGTGAGGGCACCGGGAAGGAGTCAGGAAGAAACCTCTCCCGAGACTTTGTATGTGCTGGCCCAAGGCTTGTGTGGTCAAAAAGTGATTGTGGTATGATAGTGTGCATTGCGGTCGGACACGAGGGCTTCGGAGCAGCTGGAGTTACGTGGATCCAGACCCCTGGTTTGCCACTTAATGAGTGCTCTCCCATCTATAAAACGGAATAACAGTACTGAACTCAGTTGGCAAATTAAATGAGTTTTTGCAGGAAGAGATGTATAATTTGGGGCATGCTCGGGCTGACTTGCCCCAATTGGTAGAGTTGGAAACATACCAGGGGATTCCAATTCAATCCCATCAAGGTGGCATGTGCCAATGCCATCTCACTACTCCAAGTGATCAATTTCAGTTCACAATTGATCATAATGAAAGGACTAAGAGTCAAAGGGAGCACATAAACAAGTCTAGTATCTGCTAACACCAACCGATAGAATAAATAAAGGGGAGAGTGATCCAACATGGGAAGCGAGATACTCAGCAGACTCATAGAATGACGGATGTCCTGAATAGCACTCTGGCCTCAGAATCAGCCCTAAAGGCACTCGGATCTGGCTGAAAAGCCCATGAGAGTATTTCAGGCATGGAAAGCCAAGACACTCTGGCAAAAAGATCTCTGTGAGTGAGATCCCAGTGGAAAGAACAGGTCTTCAAAGAGGGAGGTGCCTTTCTCTGAAGGGAGGAGAGAACCTCCACTTTGACTATGACCGTGTCTAAACAAGATAAGAGTCGGAGAACTCAGGGGGCTTCCATAGCCTTGGAAACTCATAACTGGTGCATGGGGAGATTGCTGATGCCATAAACAGGAGTGTCAATTGGTAAAGTCAACAGCAGGAGTCACTGTGCACTTACTCCTGATGTAGGATCTCTGTCCTTAACGTGCTGTACACTGGGGCTTGATGCTATAACGAGTACTCAAACAGTATATTTCACTTTGTGTTTCTATGGGGGTGCAAACGACTGAAATCTTTACTTAATGTACACTAAACTGATCTTCTGTAAAAAAAAAAAAAAAAAAAAAAAGAAAGAAATTATCAATTCCCAACTTGACTCTCACTGGGATTAAACATGACAATAGGTCTGATCTGATTTCATCATCATTTAAAAAAAATCATCTATTATTTTTCACTTTATGTTTCTGTGTGGGAGCAAACTGTTGAAATACTTACTTAGTGTATACTAAGCTGATCTTCTGTATATTGGGATAATCGAAAATGAATCTTGATGTGAATGGAAGGGGAGAGGGAGTGGGAAGGGGGAGGGTTGTGGGTGGGAGGGACGGTATGGGGGGGGAAGCCATTGTAACACATGAGTCGTACTTTGGAAATTTATATTCATTAAATAAAAGATAAAAAAAAAATTAAATGAATTTTTGCATTTTCAGAACCGCGCCTTGCCTATGGTAGCAGCTGTGTAATTATCACAACCCTTTTCTGAGATCCATCTTTTAGAATCTTTCCTCTTTTTTTTTTTTTTTTTTTAACTTGCCTGTCTAAGGAAATCTGTCAGCTTGCTTTTCCCACCCAGGGTCCATTAAGCCTAATACTTGCTACTGGATACATGCATGCGTTTTTATTGTGGAAAAAAACTCCATATGCTTCCTAGCTAAAAATTGTATGGAGAAATCTCCTCTCCAGAATTTAGCCACTGTATTCATGACCTTTTATTAGAACTTGAAATATACAATGTGTAATATAAATTAAGCAGTGTTTATTTTTTTTATTGTGAGTTGGTGCTAGAGTGTTAGGTTTTGTTTTGTTTTGTTTTGTTCTCACAACTTGGCTATCATCATCTGATTTCCACAGCACCGAGTCCTTACCCGGGGGCGCAGTATTTGGTCGGTCTGTTCTCGCCAGAAGACTTGCACCGGGTACAGCTGTCTGCTTCGTCACCAGGCACGGGCTATTCAGTGTTAGCTCTGCTGGCATTGTTACTGGGGTGCCAGGCCTGGCTGGCCCAGCATCACACGGTTGCTTCTTTGTTTCACAGTCATTTGTTGTAGGTGCTGATGACACGGCCAGGTATTAAGAGATGGCCGTAAATGCAATGACAGTGTGGTTGGCTCAGACTGTGAGCCTGGGTGAAAATGGTCTGCTCGAATAGAACCATAGAACCGGCTCAGTTTGAGGCCCCCTGAGTATTTGAAAAGTGGACACAAATGGGATCCACTCTCCCTGCAGAGCCTTTGGCTGTGGTTTCCAGCTCAGAGTGAGACGAGCAGGGGGACTGCCCTGTGTCTGCTGTCCACTCTGCAGGCCTCGTATTGCGATAAGCTCCCCCTGGGCTCAAGGTCAGGTTTTTCTTTAGGCCAGGATTTTACCCATCCTTCCTGAAGGTGAGAATCCTAAGTCAAACTTAAATTGTAGATTTTGCTGTCTTCTTTGCTATCTTCTTAGCAATTGCAGACACACGTAGGATTACTTTTTTCACGTAGCTTTCGTCATCCTGTGAGCAGAATGAAAAGAACGGGTTCTGCCCGACCTCACTGGCTACGTGTAATAAATTGATCATTGTTAGGCTGTTGTCCCATTTAAGGAAAGGTAGACACGTTTGAAGGATGAAATGTATTGCATCTAAAAAAAATCCATTTCACCATTTTTCTAAAATGTCTTCAAAGTCTTGAACAGATTAACTTACAAATGGACTTATCCTATGAAAATAAATATCGTTCCCTCTTTGAAGGTATTATTTTAAAAAGTGCTGAAGCTTTTTCCTTTTTCTTCTGGTCAGTTATTCCCACTTGGTTGTTTAATTTCCTTGAATATTTTGCGTTCTTTTGAAAGTATTTACGTGTTTCGTAGAGCAAGGGTGCAGTGCAGTCTGAAGTGTGGTTCACAAATTCTGTTTATTTATTGCCTAATAATTTTGAAATTCATTTGTTTTTTTTTTTTCCCTCCCCTTTGGCTTTTCTAAGATGAGGAAACTGTTGAGTGTGGTAGGTAGATTTTGTTTCTTTCTTCTTGTTTCACCTTCCTCCTTTAATTGTATTTTCTGCACATTTAATCATTTCCTTTCTTGTTCCCTTTGTGCTTCTCAGAGGAAATTAAAGGTACATGTATAAAAACTGCCCGACATAGCCTGGTCATTTTATTTCGTGCACCTATGTGTGGGATCAGATTGAAGCTAGCAAGCCAGTTGTAAAAGAACTCCATTGCACATCCCACCTCCACCCTGGCATTTCAGTACCAGAGTGTGTGGTTGGATTCTGTCTCACAAAGAAACCTGCATTTTCCTTTTTTTTTTTTTTCTCTCCATGTAGCAGAAACACAGAATGTGATCTGAAATAGAACAGGGTGTTTTAGTGTTTTAATCTCTGCCAACACTCTCAAATGAAGGTGAGTGAGGAGAGCAGTGGTGAGGCCAGTAGCATCTCCTGCACCGTCTGGTTTCTGCTCAGTCGTGTTCTTAGCCCAGACGGATAGAAACGAAGACCAAAAACCAGCACAGCACCACTTCGTTCAGTTTGTAAGCTCTGAATAGCCCAGGAGTCGTTTAATTCTGAGAAACCGTATCATTCACGTTGAGAAATGCTTTTCCCTGCTCTACTTGGGAGCACAGTCCAGACCTTACCTTACCCGTGACCCACTCCCCAGCACAGGCATCCCCCGTACCTCCTGTCCACAAGAGGGGAGCGTTTGGATCTTAAGCCTTGTGTCTGTCCCCTTGGGCGGGAGTAGTGGAGCAACGTTTCAATGTTATCAGAGAGCTTCACTTAGAGCAGTCAGGTTATTTTGGGCATCTAGTGTTGTCCTTGTCTTAGTCGGGCAAGGAGAACCGTTTCAGAAAAGAATCTCTTGTAGTTTCCTGGGAGGCGCCTCCAGGAACCTCCGGATACACTGAAACTCAAGTCAAAGCAGCCTTGCGTGATTGACTTCGGACTCAGATGTGAAACAGAAAGTTTTACATCTGGGAGTGACAGCGTGGATGGCTGTGCTCTGCTGTGCGTGCTGGGATTTGCTGTGCGTGCTGTGTGTTTAGCACCTGTGGCCGGGCTCCTAACTGTATTGTGCTTTATTTCTCGGCTTCTGTTCTGTGCGCTTTGCACCCACTCCGGAAGATGCCACGTTCCCTGGGCACGGCAGCGGAACCTACCTAGGTGAGCACTCGGCCTTGGGGGAGGATTTCTTGCTCTCTTCAAAGGCATGGTGTTATTTTGTTGTAAACGAGCACCTTTTAGAAGCATGCTCTGGCCGGTGCCGCAGCTCACTAGGCTAATCCTCCGCCTTGCGGCGCCGGCACACAGGGTTCTAGTCCCGGTCGGGGCACCGGATTCTGTCCCTGTTGCTCCTCTTCCAGGCCAGCTCTCTGCTGTGGCCTGGGAAGGCAGTGGAGGATGGCCCAAGTGCTTGGGCCCTGCACCCCATGGGAGACCAGGAGAAGTACCTGGCTCCTGGCTTCGGATCAGCGCGGTGCGCCGGCTGCAGCGCGCCAGCCGTGGCGGCCATTGGAGGGTGAACCAAAGGCAAAAGGAAGACCTTCTCTCTCTCTCTCTCACTATCCACTCTGCCTGTAAAAAAAAAAAAAAAAAAAAAGAAGCATGCTCTGAGAGCCTGCAGGGGAAGTAACTGTTGCTTTCAGGATCATTTTAGAAACTCCCTGGATTCTACTTCTTTGTTAGCTGTTGTAAATAATTTTGGATAGAGTAAGGAAAAACATCCCATTGGTGCTAAGTAACAACTCGATCAACAGCATATGGCCTTTTCTAAGTCATCTGGTGCATTGTGATATTCAAAGCTTTTAAATACCTTCATCTTTGATAACTTTTTGGTTCTATTTTCTTTTTCTTTTTTTTAAATTTTATATATTTGAAAGTTAGAGTTACAGAGAGAAAGGGAGACAGAGAGACATTTTGGACCATCTTCCACGGCTTTCCCAGGCACATTAACAGGGAGCTGGATTAGAAGTGGAGCAGCTGGGACTAGAACCGGCACCCATATCAGATGCCAGCACTGCAGGCCAGGGCTTTAACCTACTGTGCCACTCTTCATTAAGATTCATTTTTAATTACCTTTATATACAGAAGACCAACTCTATACTAAGTAAAGATTTCAACAACTTGTACTCACACAGACACACAAAGTATAAAGTACTGTTTGAAGATTTGAAGACAAGTTTTACCGTTAATTCTCATAGTACAACTCATTAAGGACAGAGATCCGGCTGGCACCGCGGCTCAACAGGCTAATCCTCCGCCTGCGGCACTGGCATACCGGGTTCTAGTCCCGGTCGGGACACCGGATTCTGTCCCAGTTGCCCCTCTTCCAGGCCAGCTCTCTGTTATGGCCCAGGAGTGCAGTGGAGGATGGCCCAAGTCCTTGGGCCCTGCACCCCATGGAAGACCAGGAGAAGCTCCTGGCTCCTGGCTTCGGATCAGCACAATGCGCTGGCCACAGCACGCTGACCATTGGAGGATGAACCAACGGCAAGAGGAAGACCT
The DNA here is from genome assembly GCF_964237555.1 of Oryctolagus cuniculus. Taxonomy (NCBI): domain Eukaryota; kingdom Metazoa; phylum Chordata; class Mammalia; order Lagomorpha; family Leporidae; genus Oryctolagus; species Oryctolagus cuniculus. The sequence continues at coordinate 99,998,203 of NC_091444.1, read as the reverse complement.
TTCTCTCTGTCTCTCTCTCTCACTGTCCACTCTGCCTGTCAAAAAAAAATTAAAAAAAAAAAAAAAAAGAGAGATCCTAGATGGGGAGTAAGTGCACAGTGACTCCTATTGATTTAACAATTGACACTCTTTTGTATGACATCAGTGATCACCTGAGGCTCTTGTCATGAGCTGCCAAGGCTATGGAAGCTTTTTGAGTCTACAAACTTTGATATTATTTAGACAGGGCAATAAGCAAAATGGAAGTTCTCTTCTCCCTTCAGAGAAAGGTACCTCCTTCTTTGATGGCCCCTTCTTTCTACTGGGATCTCACTCACAGAGATCCTTCAAATAGATCATTTTTTACCACAGTGTCTCAGCTTTCCATGCCTGAAATGCTCTCCTGGGCTTTTCAGCCAAATCCAAATGCTTCAAGGGCTGATTCTGAGGTCAGAGTGCTGTTTAGGGCATTTGTCATTCTGTGAGTCTGCTGTGTGGCCTTCTTCCCATGTTGGATCATTCCCCTCCCCCCTCCTTTTTTTTGATAGGCAGAGTGAGACAGTGTGAGAGAGAGACAGAGAGAAAGGTCTTCCTTCCATTGTTTTACCCCCCAAATGGCTGCTACAGCTGGCACACTGCGCCGATCCAAAGCCAGGAGCCAGGTGCTTCCTCCTGGTCTCCCATGAGGGTGCAGGGCCCAAGGACCTGGGCCATCCTCCACTGCCCTCCCGGGCCACAGCAGAGAGCTGGCCTGGAAGAGGAGCAACCGGGACAGAATCCGGTGCCCCGACTGGGACTAGAACCCAGTGTGCCGGCGCCGCAGGCAGAGGATTAACCTAGTGAGCTGCGGCGCCGGCCCGTTTTCCCCTTTTTAATTCTATCTGTTGTTGTTACCAGACATTTGGTCTTATTTATGTGATCCTATTGACACTTAATCCGATGTCTATGGTCAGTTACACACTTTAATATGATCACTTTAACATATAAGATGACATTAGTACCACCCAGCTTAACAAGATTTGGAGTCCCATGACAAGTTTTTAGCTTTACCCTTAGGGGTAAGTCCGTGGAACTGTGTGCCTAACTGTACAGCTCCTCTGTCTCTTATTCCCGCTTGTATTTTTTACTGGAATCTATTTTCAATTGGATTTAAACACCTAATAATAATTCTGTATTACATAAGAAGTTCAACCAATGGTATTAAGTACAAAAAGAAAATTTACTCATTTCAGAAGGGTATAGTACACCAAATATTCCACCTCCCCTTAGTGCCTGGAAGCTGAATGGCTTAAAACAGCAACCTGTTTGTCTTCAGAACTCTGTGGTCATTTTGCAGATCTGCTGATCTGGGCCAGCGTGGTGGAGCTTTGCAGCCTGTGATTGGGCTCAGCTGTTGATGTCCTGTGGGCAAGAGCAAGCCTCACCACCATGCTGGCATCCGTGAGGGAGGACATGATGAGATGCATGGCCATCAGTGCACACATCTGTTCCTCTAAGAGGTCAGGAACCACTGACCCTAAGGCCTTTGACCATTCGTTGGCTGATGATGGGATTCACACCGAGTGGATGGATAGCTGTCACACAAAGCAGTGTCTGATGAGTGCCGTAGAAAATGCTGTGACCAGAGAGGGGCTGATACCCCAGCCGGAGCAGGCAGGCCCTCAGCCCCACAAGACTGGACACCAGTGCTGGACCGTCACTCAGGTGGACATCTAGCTAGCAGCTGGGGAGAGAGGTGGAAGTGACAGTGTGGGAAGGGGTGAGAGGTGCAGAGCGCCAGACGTGGTTAACCTTGGGGGATGTGTAGGTGATGGGACTAGAAATTCAGTTTGGCTGTTTGGTAAGGTGAGACCTTCAATGGCAAGCCAAGGAATGGACTCCTCTCATAGTTTTCTGCCTGATTTTTGCACCCAGTGTTATTCTTTGTGTAAGATTTCATCCAAAATAATGGGTTCTAAATCTTTATCTGTCTCCTAGCATTTAGGACTTTCTGAAAGTGAACATTTAGTCAGTTGATAGACTTTGAAAGTCCAGAAGTGAAGGGATGACCAGTTCTTTGGGTTTCTTTAGAGCAACTTGGAGCCACGGCTTGCATCAGAGAAATAATTCACCGGGGAGCCAAATTTGCAAAGTGTCAAGGAGTAGGAGAGGTGACAAAGGGTAACAGAGGTGGCAGAAGGAGTGGCGGAGGTGAGAGTGGAGGGGAGGTAGCAGTTGAATTCAGGGCAGTTCTCATGGAGGGTGGGGGGCGGCAGGAATGTCTACTGTCATCTGCGGGGTGACGGGGCTGACAAGAGGACCGGGTGCCTGAGAGAGGAGGTGATTGCTAGAGCCCTGGGGAGAGCAGGTGGGTGGGATGAGGGCCCCAGGAGCATGTCGGGCAAAAGCCTGTGGCATCAGCAGGTGAACTTCACCACGCAGACTTCCCGGCTCTTTGAAGTGGTTGCCTGGACGCCACTGTGCATCACCCAGTGAGTGACAGATGAGAACAGGGGACCAGCTCTTGGGAATATCATGAACCCCACCAATCCTGTCGACCTGGTAGCTGACAGACCATGTGCAGGACTGTGTTTAGAGGATCTCTTTTGTTTGTTTCCATATCAACTTGAGAGATTGCCTATAAAGATTTCTGGCTCCTTTGGCACAAAGGAAGATTTGAGTCAGAGAGGCCTGCAATTCCTGATGAAGCTAAGTAGCTGCAGCTGAGCTACCCCCAGGCCCGTGAATGGGGCACGAACTCTGCAGCCCACCCCCACCACCACCCCCATCCCCCAGCCCTTGTCATCTTGGCCTTGTTGAGGCAGGATCACCCATTAGCATGTACTGGCATCTCTACACGCAACCTTGAGGAAGTTCGCCCAGGCACTCAAGAGAAAAATGCGACAACAAAGCTGCTCAAGGGTTGAATGTTGTGCGGAATGCATGAGGGTGCTTCCAGAAAGTGGAAGTAATAGGTAAGTTTAGGGGCCAGCATGGTGACACAGTGGGTTAAACCACCACTTGCAACACTAGTGGAGTGCCAGTTTGAGTCCTGGATGCTCCACTCTTCTTCCTGCTAACGCACCTGGGGAGGCAACAGAACGTGGACCAAGTACTTGGGTCCCTGCACCCACATGGGAAGCCTGGATGGAGCTCCGGGCTCCTGGCTTCCACCTGGTCCAGCCCTGGCCATTGTAGGCATTTGGGGAGTGAACCAATAGATGGAGGATTTCTCTCTCTTACTCTCTTTCTGTAACTCTGCCTTTCAAATATTTTTTTTAAATTCTGATGCAAAAAAAGAAAATATAGAAAGCCGTGCATAGTTTCATAGTGGACATTTTCCATGGACTTTTTGAAGATTCCTCATGTTAACACTGTTTGCAACTTGGACTTCTCCTGCCTGACTGTTGAATCAGGCTCTGGCTACAAGCACAGCTGTTCTCTCCGTTCAGCTCTGGGTCGCAGGCATGGTAGTGTCTCTTCTACACTTTACTGTGGCAAAGGCAGAAGTGTGGCCCTGGGGTTTTTAACACACACTCGTCCTGAAACCATTTCTTTCATGTCTGAAGACTTGACTAACCTGCGCACCATGAGGTCTGTGCACCTAGAATTTCCTGTAGATGCCATAACGTAAGGGGACCTAGGAAGATAGCTTAAGAAAGGAGCGCACACAGAAAAGACTTTGTTTAAAAAGAATATTTCCTTTACGAGTGACATCATAGGACACATAAACTCAAAGTGTTTCTTATTTTAAGAAAATGCTCCAACTGACAACCAAAGATTAGAAGTTGGTTCTTTGTGGAACAGGCAAGTTTGATCATAAGACATTACAGTATTTAAATTCTTGAAGAATTGCTTCATTACAAAGAGATTGCACAAACTGATTATCTTGGAGGTTTCTGGTCTTCCCCAGAAAAAGTCAAATTCTGATAACACCTGCAGGTCTTGCGTGTGTTGAAAAGCAGCCTCATAGTTTATCATGCTAACAGAAATGGCAAAACTGTTTTGTGGTAACAGTATATGTTTATTAAACACCCTGAAATAGAGCAGGCTCCCAAAAGCTCATGGAAAATGCATATTATGGAGAGAAACTCTGCATGGACTTCAGTGTTTTTGTTTTTGTTTTTTTGCAACAGAACAAAATTAATTCCATTTTTACATGAACTTCTTTTTTAAAAAATCATTTATTTTTTTATTTGAGAGAGGGGGACAGAGAGATTAGACTTCCATTCATTGGTTCACTCCCCAAATGCCCACAACAACAAGGGACAGGCCAGGCTGAAGCCAGGAGTCACAGACTCCATCCAGGTCTCTCATGTGGGGGGCAGGTGCCCAAGTCCTTTTTTGCAGGTGCAACTATCAGAGAGCTGGATTGGAAGTGGAGCAGCCAGGACTCAACCTGGGGCTCCAGTAGATTGCGCAGTGCTCACTTAGCATGCGGTGGCTTAACCCACTATACCACAATGCTAGCCCCTCCGTAGACATTTTTATTTTTTTAAAAGATTTTATATATTGGCCGGCGCCGCGGCTCACTAGGCTAATCCTCCGCCCTGCGGCGCCGGCACACCGGGTTCTAGTCCCGGTCGGGGCGCCAGAGTCTGTCCCGGTTGCCCCTCTTCCAGGCCAGCTCTCTGCTGTGGCCAGGGAGTGCAGTGGAGGATGGCCCAAGTGCTTGGGCCCTGCACCCCATGGGAGACCAGGAGAAGCACCTGGCTCCTGCCATTGGATCAGCGCAGTGCGCCGGCCGCAGCGCACGGGCCACGGCGGCCTTTGGAGGGTGAACCAACGGCAAAAGGAAGACCTTTCCCTCTGTCTCTCTCTCTCACTGTCCACTCTGCCTGTAAAAAAAAAAAATAGACAAGCAGATCAGCCCTGGTTGGCAGTTGTCGCTGGTATTTACAGAGTATAATTTGCTCGTAATACAATTTCCGAATTAAATATATATGCATTTACTGACTGCCTCTTGTATTCCAGACACTGTACTGGGCACCAGAGTTACCATAGCAACATCCTTGCACTCAGGCTGGTTCAAGAAGGCCTCCCCGAGGTCCCCTTTGAACAAAAGCCGGAAGGGAGCTGTGTGGGCTTAAGCATTCCAGACAGCGACAGGATCACAAGGGAGACCAGTGTGGTCAGGTAGGGTGGACAAGGGTGGGGGTGATTGGAATTGAGGTTGTCAGGGTAACAGAATGGTCCTGGCCGGAAGGAGTGGGACTCTTCTTTTGTGTGAGACAGGAACTCTTTGAAGGATCCTGGGCGGAGCTCTGACATGACCTGGCTCACGTGGGTTCAGGTGCTGAGAAGAGAGTGTAAGGGAGCGAGGGCAGCGGCAGAGAACTCCTGAGTCTCAGTGGCCTCAGTGGAGGCGATGTGAAGGCATCAGTTCCCAGATGTAGTTTTATATTTTGTTTTGTTTTGTTTTAATTAATTATTTGAGAGGCACAGTTACAGAGAGGTCTTCTATTTGCTGGTTCACTCCCCAAATGGCTGCCACTGCCAGAGCTGGGCCGATCCAAGCCAGGAGCTTCTTCCAGGTCTCCCACCAGGGTGCAGGGGCACAAGGACTTGGGCCGTCTTCTACAGCTTTCCCAGGCCATAGCAGAGAGCTGGATCGGAAGTGGTGCAGCCGGGACTTGAACCAGCACCCGTATGGGATGCCGGCACTGTAGGCAGAAGCTTAACCTACCATGCTACAACACTGACCGTAGATAGATTTTGAAGGTAGCACTGACAGTATTTTCAGACAAATAGGAGTATCACGATGGTGTAGACAGTATTTGGAGTTAGAAGCTGCAAGAATGGAGCTCCCATTTACTGAGACAGCAGAGACTATGGGGGTGGGGTAGAGGACGTTTAGATGTTCTATGTGGGACACAGTGTGAGGGAGACCTAAATGGAAATGTCAGCTAGGCAGATGGGCAGACAGCCCTTGAGTTCAGGCCATCAACTTGGGCGTTGTCCACGATAGACCATACTGGAAGCCATGAAGCTGGATGAGATCCCCAGGGGGGTGAGCGTAGCAACGGGTAAGAAAAGAACTCCACGTCGAGGAGGAGGAAAAGCATGTGTGTGATTTTTTCCCCGGGAGCCAAGTGAATGCAGAACCTCAAAGGAGGACAGAGTGATTGACTGTGACAGATGCTGCCGAAGGGTCCCATGGGATGCGGAGTGAGCCGTGACCACAGATATCGCGACAGGGAGCTTCCTGGAGACCTTCCTGATCAGCGTGCAGAGCTTGGTTGGGTGGAAGAGCCGGCAAAAAAATCCAGCACCCTTTCTTGGAGAGAGAAACGAAGACTGGAAGGGTCCACAGGTGGAATTTCTTGGTGGTCATGGGAGGTCAGTTTGGGTCAAGTCCTTTGACAGGCTAGACAAGGCCACATCCTGGAAGAAGCCTGCTTTGCTCACAGTCTGCCAGTCTTAACGTTATTCTCATCCAAAATGTAGAAACATCCAGAGTTGTGTTCAACCAAATATCTGGGCACCGTGGCCAGATAAAGTTAGCCATCACTTTCTCCTCTCCTGCTCTGAATACGTCTGTGGTAGTTATGCATTGAGGAAGAATGTTTCCTCCCAAGATCTGCCATGTCTTCCACATCAAATGTTTCTCTCACTAAAACAATGTGTCTCAATGGCGCAGGTCAACCAAAACGGTTATAGCATTTTGGCCTCTGCATATCACGTACAGGGGCGTAAGATTTGGGGACCCAGCAGAACCTAGGAGAGAGAACCTCCTTCCCAGGTATGTCACAGCACCTGCACGCACGCTGGTTGAACAAGAAGGAACTCTGCATAATCTCAGCATGTCTGGCTCACGTAGCCAGGGTCGGCTGGCCTCTGTGCTTGGTACGTGGCCCTTTTGTCTGGTTCTAAGGCAGCTCTGGAAAACAGACAAGGGAGTGCCAGAAATTTGACTTTCTTATGAGAGCTTTCCCAAGAACTACCTAGAAAAATCTCTGAGATACTGTCTTACCTTAGGGCCTTACTTTTTTTTTTTTTTTTTTTTTTTTTAAGAAAAAAAGATATGTATTTGAGAGGCAGAGTTACAGATAGAGAGATGGAGAGACAGAGACAAAGACCTTCCATCTGCTGGTTCACTCCCCAGTCGCCCACAACGGTCAGTGCTGGGCCAATCCAGAGCCAGGAGCTTCCTCTGGGTCACCCATGTGGGTAAAGGGGCTCAAGCATTTGGGCCAGCTTCCGCTGCTTTCCCAGGCCACAGCAGAGAGCAGGATCAGAAGAGGAGCAGCTGGGCCACGAACTGGCACCCATATGGGATGCTGACACTGCAAATAGGGGCTTAGCTCGCTGCGCCACAGCACTGGTCCCAGACCTTATTTGGGGAGGGGGGGTATTTATTTATTTGCAAGGCAGAAGGAATGAGGGTGGGGATGGAGGGGAAGTCTTCTGTCTAATGATTCACTCCCCCAGTGCCTGCCAGGAGCCAGGAGCCCCATCTGAACCTGACGTAGTCTAAAACCTTGTGCCTCCTAGGCACGGTAGTGGGAAGTTGCCTCAGAGGCAGAGGCAGGACGTGATCCCAGGCCCTCTGAAATGGGCCACGGGCCTCCCGGGTGGCAGCTGAGTCCCCAAGGCCACAGAGCACCTTGCCTTTGTCCATCACCTGCATCCTCGCCTTGTGTTTGGTGAGTCACAGAAGGAACAGAAGTGGTCCACCCACAGACAGATCACCCTGGCACCAAAGGGGTGGCCCCCAGAAGCCGCTTGTCAGCTTGATGAAGATAGCCCATTCGTTTGCACGTTTTTTCCAAAGTATCTACAGTTCAAAAGAGCGTATGCCAGTAGCCCTTCACCCGATGGCGAGTCCTATTTATGAAAAATGTATTCTGCACCAGAATCGTCTTTGGACAGTCTTGGAGAGAAGTCATCTGACAACCCAGGATGTGAACGTCAGTGTTTATAAGGCGGGCACTTGAAAGCTGGGTTCAGTAAGCCATCTGATAGTGGAGAACGTGTGCGAGGCGATTCTCAGCCGACGTGTGCCACACCTCGTTTCTTGTAAGTCAGAGTTTCATCAGTGAAGAAGATCTGCCCATTATCACTCGAAAGAAGGGAGGAAGGGGGCCTGGGCCATAGAAGTTACGTGGAGTTTGCAGAAAATACTGTAATCGTAACACGAGGGGAAACTTACGACATCCCATAAATATGAATTGCAGAAAATTACATCTTTGAAAGTGGAACCCCCATACATCAAGGGCTGCCAGTGCATAAAGGTGGTGAAGCCGTTTATTTTATGCACACACACACACGATTGGGAATAATTCACTGACTCTCCTTACAGGCTCTTGAAAATTGCGTTTCGCTTTGATGGGTGGGTGAGCAGTGGTCCCTCTCTGAACGTGTAACTGCTTCTTAATTAGAACAGTCAGCTTTAAAGGTACCCCTTTTCCTACGGTGCTGCAGAATCATCCACACGAAAAAATAATTCTTTCCTGACATGGGTGGGAATGACAGAGTGTTTTCTTCTGGTGAATTCATTAATGCAAATTTTCCCTGATTAGTTCACAAAGCACTGTTTATCAGGTATCTGTTTTCTTACCTAGTTTCTCCTTGCAACCGGTCTCCTGAAAAATCCATTTTCCTCCACTTCTGCCCTTTGCTACAGTCCTACATGCATTCCTTTAAAACAAGATCAGTTTGGGGGCTTAACGGAAGTTCAGACTGCTTTTTTCTGTGCAACTCAACAAGTGTTGACCATAAAGTTAAATAAAAAACAAACTTGTCCATGCTGTTGTTTCTCTTAACTGTACTTAGTCACCTCATCCTGTCATTCCGTTTGTTTTTTCCTAATCCTGTTCCTTATTTCTCCCTGTTCTCTTCCATTTAAGTACCATTGATCCTCAATGTGTTCTGTTTTATAAATCCGGTAAACATGTCCGTCTGCCCCGATATTTGATCTTTTTGTTCAAGAATGTGACATAGGTAAATACAGTTAGGACCAAATTGTTTGCTGTAATATTTTGTCCAAAAAAAAAAAAAAAAAGTTGAGACCAAAAGAACATTTAGAAGCATTCTTTCAGAAGTGGTTCAGGCTCGTTCTTGAACAAGAAGGAACTCTGCATAATCTCAACATGTCTGGAATACTACTTGGAAATATTTTTTCTGACAGAAAAAAAAAAGGAAAAAAACCATTCCCAGAATTATAGGTTGCACGGATGGACTCAACTTACAAAAATATATATTAAAAATTCAAATCCAATTTTCCCTTCAGTTCAGAACTGTATTTTTATGTGCAATTTTATGTGTGCAAACTGTATTTTTTTGCATAATTTTGGAAGTGTAAGTAAGAATTCATTTCTTTATTAGCTGGCTGGCAGAAAATTGGATCCTAACATGGTTTCTTTTTCTCTGTTTTAATGGGGATGCTGTGCTGAGCTTTAAAAATAATTGTGAGTGGTACCAGGAGCACTTTGAAGACGTGATAATTGTTTGCCTTGGAAATTGCTGGTTAATGTCTGATGTAAGCGCCCATGGTTTCATTCCACGCTTGCTGTGGCTTTTCGTTCCTTTTCTTTGCCCTTGAGATGGGCTGAAAGATTCACGCGGGTAGATAGCATTTGGACACATCTTTATGTTTTATTGGGAGCAACTGTGTGCCACTCCAGAGATGAATTTTCTGTTAATTTGTTTAAAACACTTTTTCTCCCTTTCTCCGTAACGTGACTGTAAGCTGTGACGACGTTAGCGCGTATGTCTTTGGTGTGGTGCTTGTTTCTTTTTCCAGCCGTGCGTTTATAAGGTGAATCTAGTCAACTGAGTACCCCAGTCTGCTGAGGGTCAGTGTTGCCTTTCTGCTCCGTGTAATCCTCCTTCCACTGTCTTTGCTTAGAGAACACTTTTAAATGTTCTTAGTTATCTCAGGTTAATTTTGATTGATGCACTGTGGGAGCACGATTTCAATCATAATTCTGTGTTCAGAGCCTGTGGCTAGGTCATTTTTTTACTTGTTATGATCTGTGCTAACAGCAGTGGCATTATATTCGAAAGGTTTATTTTTAATAGAACTTTTCAGTGTTTTGTTGTCAGAAATCTAACATTGTCTAATAATTTCCAGCTGCTTAGTTTATATTAATGTCTACATGGTTTTTTTTTTTAATCTTAAAAAAAGTTACTTTATACTTAAAAATTCTCTTCCTTGTAACGAATAAAGAGCTTGTTGAACCAGTTAAATATTTGCCTGGTCAAACCATCCCATAGTTTAAGAAGCAAAAAATAATTTACATACACTGCTTGTGGTAGTTTTTCCAACTACAACAAAATGAAATCCACACTATGGTGTATTTAAGGTGAGAAAAAAAAGAACTTAAATATTTATTTTTAACTGCTTTTAAGATACAAGCCGTTTTCTTGACCGCTTGCATCAAATAAGCGGATTTCTTTCACAAGCAGGAGTTTTAAATAAATCCATCTCTAAGCCTGTAATTTTTGAAGTACCTGTGAGCAGTGTAATTCTGTGAAGATTCAAGATATGCACTTAAATGACATGCTGTGAACATGTCATTTAAACATAGTAAAAGCGTATTTAAACATTAGAAATGCATAGTAGCCAATGTTGTTAGGAGAGTTGATTATGTAAAAGAAATATATAGTTGAAGATGGACTCTGTGTCATCTGAAAAGTTGCAGGAGGATAATGTAATAATATCCTCTCTCTCTCTGAATCGACAGCAAGCCCCCCATTCTCTCACTTTGACACAGTTTCTGGGGCTGTCCGTGTGGGTGGTAGATTACTTTGGCTTTCTTTGAGGGTCTTTTGTGTTAATGGATATGTTTATTCATAAGATGCTAATCATGCAGTTTTTATAAAATTGGAATTTTATGAACACATGAGATCATTAAACGCGAATGCTTACATTGCAGATTTACATTGAAGTTGCTCGCAGCAGCTGAAGAATATGGCAATTAGCGACTTTCCGTTTTATTAGTTTGGTTGTCAGATTTCCAAACTCTCAAGTCCTTTTCTTTTATATTCTCCTTTCTTCGATGAAAATCCTGGATCTTTGCCCGTCTTCCATGGTCCTTGATCTGTAGCGTTCTTATCCCAACATCTCTCTCTCTCTCTCTCTCTCTCTCTCTAAATCATTTCAATGGTTTTGCTCTCGTTGCTTTCTTCATGTTTGGATTTATCAACTGTCTGTAAGTGTTGTAAATACGCCAGCTTGACCGTAACCGCTTCAGTGTATTCACGGCGAGAGCTTCACTCTGGGATGTAATGAACACGGGTTTCGCGCTGCCTGTCTGTGTAGCCTGGCCAATGCTCCTGCCAGCGCTGGAGATCATTTGTCACACTGCTTGTAGACTGTGGACTCCGCTTTCGTCAATTTGTAAAATAATGCGACAGGATGAAGAGTTTGAAAAATAGCACAAAGTAATTACCCACAGCCCTCTCTAACGCAACCACTATCTGTTCTTTGTCTTTCTGTATTTCTGTATCCATACCAATTTTCGCATTTGTAAAAAGTGTAAAACTCTAGTGTAAATATGATTATTATATTCTGTCTAGCTTTTCCCATTATTATATCAAATGCGTTTTCATGGTGCTATATAATATTTCAAAATTTTTATTTATTTGAAAGGGAGAGTGACAGAGAGAGAGAGACAGAGAGATTTTCCATCTATTGGTTTGTTTACCAAATACACTCAGCACAGCCTGGGCTGGGCCAGGCCAAAATCAGGAGCCTGGAACTCCATCTGGGTCTCCCACGTGGGCGGAAGGGACCCAAGCGCTTGGACTTAGCTGGGGGCCAAATCAGAATTGAAGTAGCTGGGACTAGAACCGGTGCGCCTATGGGATGTGAGCATCACCGGTGTTAGCTTAATCTCACCTCCTGCCCTGCAGCCACAACGCTGGCCAAGAAGCTTATTTTAACAATGGTAACGATGTCTTAATTTACATATATAGGTACTAACACTTCTGATGGCTGATTTTGCGCAATGTGATGTTGTGAAATAGCTTTGGACATGACCAAATCACAGTTGCCCAAATTTACTTTTTTCCTTAAATGTCAAAGTCACATCTGAATGATGAGAACACTTGCAGAAATAAACCTCATGGTCCCCATTGTGAAAACTCCTTAAAGTATTTGAGAATAGTTTTTAGTGGCCACCAGCAGATCCTCCCTCCCTCCCTCCACCCTTCCTCCCTCTCCTCCTCCCTCTCTTCCTCTCTTCCCTCCTGATTAACAGGTGATACTCCTACTGTTTTCCAGGGCACACTTTCTTGATTCAGTGCATGCAAGGGTTTACTGATGACATCAGGCTGTCAGCATTTCTCTCTCTTTTTTTTTTTAATATTTATTTATGTGAAAGGCAGAGTTTCAGAGAAGCAGAGGGGGAGAGGGAGAGGGAGAGTGGGAGGGAGGGAGAGAGAGAGAGGTCTTCCATCCACTGGGTCACTCCCCAAATGGCTGCAATGGCCAGAGCTGAACTGATCCGAAGCCAGGAACCAGGAGCTTCTTCCAGGTCTCCCCTGTGGGTGCAGGGGCCCAAGTGCTTGGACCATCCTCCACTGCCTTCCCAGATGCATTCGCAGGGACTCGAACCGGCACCCATATGGGATGCTGGCGCTGCAGGCTGTGGCTTTACCTGCAATGCCAAAGCGCCAGCCCCCATGTCTTACTTCTTTGTGCCTGGAGCCCTCTCTGGCGTGTGACACAGGAGTGTGAATGCCAGTCATGCCGGAGCTATGGCGCCCTGGAACCTGTCCCTTCTGTCCGACTGTGTTTGCTGCCTGTCCTCCAGGCCCTTCTCCCCGGAGCACCTTCAGGCCAGTGGCATAGTCACACAGGTCCTTGGGTTGAAACCAGAGGACTCTAAAATAATTGTATATCATTATATTTGGGAGGGAAAAGAACCTTCTACCAGAAACAACTGCTTATGTTTTTGATCCCTAAATTAAGCTACCGCTCTTCCTTGATAATTTCCCTATGAAATTATTTCTCGCAGTATCAGCAGGTGCGTCATTTTCCCACGGTGCCTCTCCATGTGTAGGCGGGCATTTCCAGGTCTCCTTGTGGCTTTGTTTTGTCGTTTACCAGTTGACCCAGACAAAGCCTTGGCAGTCATTTCTTTATGACCCCCAAAAAGGCTTCTTAACAAACATGTGGACAGTGGCTTCCTGCCTCACTGGGAATAAAGTCTTCTACACGAAGTGCTTCGTGTAGGGCCTGTTATCTAGTAAGTTCTCAGTAAATCTCCACGGCTTGTGAGAGCGTGAGTGAAACACCGCCCAGGAATAACCTTTTTACTCTGCTGACGTCATAGGCAGCAGTCTGATAGCGAGTCCACACATGTGCATCAACCCCAAGTGGTAAAAGGGATTGTTCTCGAAGTATTGCTGGGACCACGGGGTAATTATTTAGAAAAATATCAGATTACAGCCACACTTCACGAGCTTGAGCTCATGATCGCGCATGAGTAATTCCAGATGGGATGAAAAAAATTAAGTGTAAAGCCATACAACCTCCTTTTGAAAACCTGAGAAAATGTAGGTGAGTACTGACCAGAGCTAAGGGCAGGAAAGTCCTCACAACAGTGGAAGAAGTCACAAAGGAGAGAAATTGACAAGTTCAGACTCCTAAACCTTGTCAGTTTCTTCTTCTTAAAAGTTAGCAGGGAAATTGAAAAGCTTTAAACTCTTTGGGATAAGGCAAAGACCTTGCAATGACCTTACTGAAAGAAATGTGTGTGTGTGTTTATGAAGATCGGAAAATGATCGAAATGTGTTAATAACAGTTTGCAGAAGAAATAAGAATTGCAAATGAGTAACCAGCATAAAAAAGAAGTTCAACCCCTCTAGCAGTGAAAATAGCAACAATGTACAACTTGTCCCTTGTCAAATCACTGAAGATTTTAAAGAAGCGTGGAGCAGTCCTTTTATGAGAGATTGGTGAGCTGAGCATTGTACCTGTCCTGGGTGAAAATGGACGTTGTTATTAACCGATCCGCAAAGCACTTGGCCAAGCTGTAACTTCTGGCAGTTTGTCCTAGTGAAATAAATCATTGTGCAATGAAGCTATCTACAGAGATGTTTATTGTAGCCTTATTGAAGGAAGGAGCAAATAGCAAGCCGCGTAAATATCCCTCTTTATATTTAAAACGTGTTTTACTGTAAACAGAGTTTGCAGTTAAGAGATTCATTAACCAGTCGCCATAAACAGTGTCTGCTGGAAAACATTAGGTCAGCAGGTTCCCTTAGCGATTTGGGGCCGACCTGCAGTTCCAGTCCTAACTCTGGAGTGACTTTGCTATTGTAATAAAGTAAACGTGATATTCCTTTCAAAAACACAAATCTCTAGCAGCTGTGGGTAAGCTCCCTGGAAAAAAAAAAAAAAAAAAAAAAGCCTGCCTGGAAAAAAAAAAAAGTTGAGCCAATTATAAATTACAAAAACGTGAAATAGCAGGGAAAAATGTATTTTGTGTAAAACCATTCCCTTGCTCTAAGTTGCTTTTTAATGTTCCTTTTCTTTCCTTTAGATTTTTGTGCCACAACGTAAGTAGGTTCTGGGTTCTTTTTGGATTTTATCTAAAAGAGTCCTTGCTTGCTTTCAGCTGAAGTTCATAGTTCTTTTGGTCTCCCCTTTAAAAAGGGAACCAAGTATTATGACTGAAATATCTGAAGTATAATGATCCAAGTATTATGATCAGTAGCCCCCTTTGTTTTCTGACACAGAACTTGGTCTCCTTGAAGCTCACCCTTACGTTAGCCTGGGAGTTCGGATACGTCAATCATTATTTGACTGAAGCTTGGGCGTTCCAGCCTGTGTCCTACCTAGAAGGGCAGGCCAGCTGCAGTCCCCTCTGGCTGCCGAGAGAGAACAGAACCCTGGAAGCAGTCTGAGAACTAATCACACACAGTACTGAGGCTTTCATGCCTTTTGGTGTAACCTTTGTTCTGGCTGCTTTATCGGCTGTTCCAGGCTGCAAATTTTCCTTTCTAGTTTTCTTACTCTGTGTGTATCTGCATACATGCACCTGTGTGTCTGAATGTAAGATATGGGTATGTAACTCTAGAACGTAGCTGAGCAGAGGAATAAATAACAGATTGAGATCAGTAGGAAAGATAAGAGGGAAGGATGCTTTTTAAATATGGTCACAGAAATATCTGCCAGAAAAGGAACCGTCAAGACACACTCGATCTTCCTGTTGTGTCTTTTCTCTCTCTCTTTTTAAAGACTGATTTATTTATTTGAAAGAGTTTCAGAGACAGAGATAAGAGGTCTATCCATCTCCCCCAAGTGACTTCAACAGCCAGGGATGGGCCAGGCCAGAGCCAGGAGCCAGGAACTCCATCCGGGTCTCCCATGTGGATGCAGGGGCCCAAGCACTTGGACCATCTTCCACTGCTTTCCCAAGTGCATCAGCAGGGAGCTGGATCTGAAGTGGAGCAGCTGGGACTTGAACTTGCGCCCCTATGGGATGCTGGCGTCGCAGGTGCTGGCCTTACCTACTGCTCCACAGTGGCAGCTCCCTATTGTATCTTTTTAAAATTCCTTACCACTTAATAAGGTGCTTCAGGCATTTAACATGTGTAGCATATTTCATCTGAGCTTTAATCTTAGCATCTCGTATCTTTCATAATATTTTTATGAAACTTAATTAAAATAAAGATTCAATAAAAGTGGACTGATGAGGCTCTTAGTTCAGTTCCTTTGTTTCTTGCTAGACACAGTTTCTGAGATTCCCCCGGCCACACAGCTGATAGATCAGCAAGGAAGCGTAGGTGCTGGACCAGACCGCCTGCCCCTCTCTCGCCGGTGACCAGGCAGCCACCTGCCTGCCTCTCTTGTTTCATAACCCAAGGATGAGGGGCTGAAGCTGGGGACCTACGTGGACTGCATGTGGTTGGTGGTTGCTACTGTGAAACTGCCGGGGATGAGTGCGTGAGTGACAGGTGCACCTGTGCCCACGCTGAGGGGCCAGCCTGGTGACGTCCAGAGCTCCACCCAGCTCTAAGGCAGTCACCGGCACACTGCCCGGTCCTGCCATCTTCCTCTGAGACTGTTGACTTGGGAAGGTGCAAAATGTGTCCTGCCTGCTTTGTTGCAATTTGAACGAGATAGGAATGACCGTGTGGGTTTTTGTCACTGGGTGCTTAAATTCCAGTTGGTCAGCTTGCGGGTGAGCACCTGCTCTGTACAGAGCCCTGGATGGCTGACATCAAGCCGTTCTTCAGGGCACGGTCCCCATCTGGGACATCGCCACCTCACTTCAGAAACCTCAGTACCGTCTCTCTCTTCCCTGCTCTGTCATTTATGATGAAAGGAGAAGCACCAGTGTGTTGCCAACATGCAGGCATTGTGATTCTGGGTTCAGCTGGGATTTGCTGGTGAGGAATCTTTCGGGTTTTCACTGTCGGACGTTATTTGCTTTGGACAACACATTTATGTCCCTGCTCCATCTGTTCCTGTGCCAAGAATCTGTAGCTCTGTAGTGAGCTGAGGAAACACTCCCTCAGACCTCCATCACAAGGAATACTCGTAAAGGAGTTTATATATCTTTTTTTAAAGATTTTATTTATTTATTTGAGAGGTAGAGTTATAGACAGGCAGAGGGAGGGGCAGAGAGAAAGGCCTTCCATCCGCTGGTTCACTCCCCAAATGGCCACAGCAGCCTAAGCTGGGCCCATTTGAAGCCAGGAGCCAGGAGCTTCTTCAGGGTCTCCCACCTGGGTGCAGGGGCCCAAGCACTTAGGCCATCCTCCACTGCTTTCCCAGGCCCATCATCAGGGAGCTGGATCGGAAGTGGAGCAGCCGGGACTAGAACCAGCTCCCATATGGGATGCCAGCACCGCAGGCGAGGCTTGGCCTATGAAGCCACAACACCAGCACAGGAGTTTATATTTCTAGCTGCGTATCCTATAATTAACTTCCAGGAGGCATGAGCCATGCACCTGATATTAGAACATTCTAGCTTTTCTAATTAGAACAAAAATAATTAACATTCATAGAACTTAGAAAATCTGCATGAGAATAGTGAAGAGGTTGATTCAGGGGTCCAAGTGATGATAGATTATAATAGTTGGTTATTTTATGATATTGTCTGTACTTATATCAAACCAAGCTAAAATGATTAAATTATTAGGTAGTTTAAACAACATATTTTTATCAGTCTAAAATCACACAAAATATTAGGGCAGTGGATTATGTGAGTTGTAACTTTATTTAAATTTGAACTGCTATTTAAGGGATGACTATTCACAACTAGTTTATAGGAAATGAAGGTCAATGATTTCAGAGAGGCTGATGAGGCAGGAACAAAGCTAGGGAAACATTAGTCCCATCTATTGAAAAGTCAGTTTACAATGCTGGAAAGTAGCTTTGTTTATTGAAAATGTGCCTCTAGGGGCTGGTGCCTTGGCATAGTAGGTAAAGCCTCCGCCTGTGGAGCCTGCATCCCATATGGGCACGAGTTCAAGTCCCAGCTGCTCCACTTCCGATCCAGCTCTCTGCTAACTGCCTGGGAAAGCAGTAGAAGATGGCCCAAGTCCTTGGGCACCTGTACCCGTGTGGGAGACCCTGAAAAAGTTCCTGGCTTCTGGCCTCGGATGGGCCCAGATCAGGCTGTTGCAGCCATTTGGAGAATGAACTAGCAGATGGAAGACCTCTCTCTCCTTTTCTGTGTCTGTAACTCTGTCTCTCAAATAAATAAATAATCTTTAAAAAGGAAAAAAGGGGGAAAAGTATCCCTATCACTTTATATTTTATTAGTCACAGGCATTTTATTAATCGTTCTTCACAGAGTATTAGTAGCGATATGATATATATTAACTCCTTGGAATTAACATACTTTTATTATATTGAGTGGGCTTCCTGAGGAAATAACTAAAAGAATGGCAGATGTGGGGTCTGGGGCCAAACCAGAGCTCTGTCACACTGCATTGGAGCCTGGGCCAGCCGTCGGGAGTGAGAGAGCTGGGTGCAGAGGTGGCTGGGGACAGCTGAAGTCCCAGGAGACACCTGTCTTCGGGGTAATGGCCTGCAGATCTCGCTGCCTCTCGCGTGCTGTGGTGAAGACTCCGGGGCAGGAGGGGAACTTCCCCATGTCCTAGAAAACACGAGGAACAGCGGAACTTTCCCCCGTCCTTACCCAGGAGCTGGAACCCTCGCTATAGAGACCCCGGTGTGTCTCATTCCTGGGCCGCTTCACGTGTTTTTCTTCAGACTGCAGATCTGGGGCCACCCCTTTCCTTGTTTCAAATCTTTTCCCAATAATCTTTGCCCTCAAATAACTCCAGTATCCCTTCCAAGTCAGAATAACTCTTGGAAGGCTGTAAAAATGCATTATCAGATGAATTTTATCACTCCATTCTTAAGATCTTAACTGATTTTCATTAAACTCTGATTTTCATTAAACCCTAAGCTGAGCTGTCTAAATCTGTGTTTAGTCACTGATAATTTTTTTTTTTAAACATAGTTGCTGGGGCCGGCACTGTGGCACAGTGGGTAAAGCCGCCACCTGCAGGGCCAGCATCCCACATGGGCGCCGGTTCAAGTCCCGGCTGCTCCACTTCCAATCCAGCTCTCTTCTATGGCCTGGGAAAGCAGTAGAAGATGGCCCAAGTCCTTGGGCCCCTGCACCCACATGGGAGACCTGGAGGAAGCTCCTGGCTCCTGGCTTTGGATCAGCGCAGCTCTGGCCATTGCGGCCATTTGGGGAGTGAACCAGTGGATGGAAGACTTTCTCTCTGCCTCTCCTTCTCTCTCTGTGTAACTCTTTCAAATAAATGAATCTTTAAAAAAAATTGCTTTTATTTTAAGTTTTATTAATTTCTCAAGTCAATGGTAATAGTCACTATATTCATAGTCCCTAAAATTCACACATGTCAGTTCTAATGGTTTTTTCATTTCATTATAAAATACCTCAATTTTGCTTTTTTTAAAAAAAAATTTATCTTATTTAAAAGGCAGAGTAACAGAGAGGGAGGGAGACAGATTTTTCCATCCTCTGATTCACTCCCCAAATGCCCATGACAGGTGGGCCTCTGGAACTCCCATCAGACTCCTCCATATAGGTGGTGGGGCCCGGGTACATGGACCATCTTCTGCTGCTTTCCCAGGAGTACCAGCAGGAGGTGGATCGGAAGCAGAGCAGCCAGAACTCGAAGCATCGCTCCAGTGTGGGATGCCAGCGTTGCAGGTGGCAGCTTAAGGTGCTGCTCCACAACTGGCACTAAGATGTCTTGCCTTTCTAAGAAACTTTTATACCTAGCCAGTTTAACCCATATTCTTCCTAAAGAGAATATCCATTTATATATTTAAACATGTGCTTGCGTATTATTTTATACTATGGTGCTGACATAGAATATAGATTCCACGTTTGAATAAGCACACTGTCTTCTCCTTGAAGTCTGGATTTGGAGCAAGTCTAAGTGTTAGGTGGAGAACTGATTGGCCCTGCTTCCTGAGTGCTTGATTGGCGTGTGTGATAATCCCCAGTCTTCTAGAAAGGAAATGAAACCAGAACGAGGCAGTAGCCAGCGGCGCAAAAGACAATGAAATGGAGTTGACTGAGAAGAGAAACTTTAGCCTAAACTTAAGTACACACTAAATGACAGCTTAGGAGGGTTCTTTGCACAGACATGAAGTGTACTTAAGTCTTTAAAATGGGAAAATGTAACATAACCTGTGGATGGGCACACAGTGGAGACTGTGAAAGCTAGTTCTTCTTCATTGCAAATGCTTTAGATAATGAAAACAGAATTTCCGTGGGAGATAGCGAACCTGGCTCGGTCGGTTAGCCCTTCGCTGGGAATCCCATCAGAGTGGAGTGACTTCAGAGTTGCCCGCTGAGCCTGGTTCTCAGCCCAGCCCACACCGTGAGTTCCCTGATTTAGTTTGCTTTTCATTTAACAGTAGATGCTGTCTGTGCCACAGGTGTGTGTTTAGGTTATGCTTCGAATATTGATGCATGGGAGAATTTGTCATTTACATCTACAATGCTTTTATGGTGTCTTTAATTTTTTGAAAGTGTGTTCACCAATCCACAGTGAATATATTGGTGACTTCTGAGTGATTCTGCTTTATTATGGTTTCTTTATGATTTCTGAAAAGAATTCTTTATGATCTAGAACCAAATAAATATATATTATTCCAGGTATAAAAATTAAATATTAAATAGATATTTCTCTTACAAATGGCTGTCTTAAGAAATTGTGTACAATTTTTTTTTCTCTTGATGAATGCACTTATAATAGTGTTCTAATGAATAAAATCCAACCTAGCTCTGAGAGGTTTTTTTTTTTAATTTTTGCTTTTGGGGTTTTTTTTTTGGGGAGGTGGGGTTATTACACAATATATATTTCTCCCTTCTGTATTTGCAGCCGGCTTTCGAAGAAGCTTCCGCCTTAGTAGAAAAGATAAGAAAACAAACAAGTCCATGTACGAGTGCAAGAAGAGTGAACAGTACGACACAGCTGACGTGCCCACCTACGAGGAGGTGACGCCATACCGGAGACAAACTCACGAGAAATACCGGCTGGTCGTCTTGGTTGGTGAGTGCTGGCTTTCGCGTGTAAGTCTGAGTGACACACTGAGGGTCCAGCTTCAAGGTGCATGCTACCTGTGGCTTTCAAGCTGCAAGTCGCTCATCTTAAAGGCCTTTGTCCAGCCTGCACAGCGCAGTCTCCTGGCCTTTGGTGCTTGCAGGTCATGCAGAGACTTTAAGTCGTCCATGAAGAATGGATGCTGGTGGCACCTTCATGGGGCCTGTGTAGGGGAGGGGACAGCAAAAACACTGTGCCTCTCTCAAGCCTCTGGTCCCAAGCAGTTTGCGTAAGGGGGACTCACCTGGGCTCCCTGTGGCACTGAGACCTTCAGCGCAATGAGCTGTCATGGTAGTCCTCCGTTATCTCCGGCTGCGCAGTCACTTGATGAAGCTGCATTAGGTAGTTAGGAAATGCGAGTCGGGGTGGGCATTGGTCCTGTAGCTTAGGACGCCCACGTCTCATCGTCGAGTGCCCAAGTTCTTGGCTACAGCTTCCTGCTAATGCAGACCTTAGGAGTCCGTGGTGATTGACAGCTCAAATACTTGGATTCCTGCCACCCACATGGGAGACCTGGATTGGGTTCCTGGCTCCTGAAAAAGCCTAGAGCTGGGGATGGTTGCAGGTGTTTGGGAAGTGGACCAGTGGACAGGGAGTAGCACAGGCTCTCCCTCTCTTTTTCTGTCTCTCAACTAAATAAGTAGACGTGTCAGTCGGTTTGACTCCCATTAACATCCCAAGCTTCCCCCTTGTCCAGCCTTCACAGATGTGGACAATCTCAGGCTTCCCCTGCCCTTGTTGCTCCTGTAAACGTGTGGTAAGAGATCCCAGCTCCCAGGACCAAAGCCAGTGATTTAAAACAAAGGGTTATAATGCCTCCTGTTCACTGCTCTTTTTACCGGGGTGGCGAATGTCCTGCCCACGGGCCATATGCGGTCTTCAGAATCATTTTTTCTAACTGCCAAGGCAACCACGGGCAGGACTCGAAACAGTGAATCTACAGCATGCTGATTTTTTTAAAGATTTATTTTATTTATTTGAAAAATGAGTTACAGAGAGAAGTAGAGACAGAGAGAGAAGTCTTCCATCTACTGGTTCACTCCCAAGATGGCCGCAACAGCCAGAGCTGCGCCAATCCAAAGCCAGGAGCCAGGAGCTTCTTCCGGGTCTCCCACGTGGGTGCAGGGGCCCAAGGACTTGGGCCATCTTCTACTGCACTCCCAGGCCATAGCAGAGAGCTGGATCGGAAGAGGAACATCCGGGACTAGAACCGGTGCCCATATGGGATGCCAGCGCTTCAGGCCAGGGCGTTAACCTACTGTGCCACAGCGCCGGCCCCAGCATGCTAATTTTTAAGTTGACAATTGTGTGGGGGCCCGTGAATGATGTTGGCAGTATGCAGATGGCCACCCCTGCTTTATAAACCCGACGGCAGTCACGTGGAAGGAGTCCTTTGAAAGGCTGCAGCACGTGGTGTCCATTCAAATAGACTTTCCCACATCTTTCTGCACGGGAGGTGGTTGGTGGCGCCAGCAGCTGCTGGCATGGCTTGCATGATTCAGAAGTGTGGGTTCACACACACACATCCAAAGGAGATTCAGAATGCGCTCTAGCTGCAGGGTCCAGGTCTCCCCAGACCTCCCCTGCTGAATATTCCCATAGGTGCATTTGTTTGCATGGACCTTGCAGTGCCCGGCTCCCAAATAGCAGTGCACACATTCCCAGGCTCACACACACGACCAGTGGCCATTGCATTAGAAGTCATCTGGACGGTGGGGTGGGCATTTGGCCTGGCAGTTAAACTTCTCACCAAGAAGCCCACATCCCACCCTGGAACGCCTTGGCTGGATGCCTGGCTCCAGGTTCCTGCCACTGTGCACCCTGGAAGGCACTAGGTGATGGTGGCTTGGGTGGCTGTGTTCCTGCCACCCACGTGGGAGACCTAGATTGTGTTCTGGCCGTTGCAGGCATTTGAGGAGTGAACACTGCAAATGGGAGAGGTGTGTGTGTGTGTGTGTGTGTGTGTGTGTGTGAGTGTGAGTGACTGTCACTCTGCCTCACAAGAAAGATACTTCTAAAAGTCAAGTTACTGTTTAGCTTGGTTTAATCGTATGCACTTGGGCTGTCACATTTCCCTTTGCCCTTGACCTTGGGTCCCTGACATCTGAATGCAAAAGGAACTTGTTTGTGGCAAAGAGCCTCTCTTTTGCATCAGGCCATTCCTCCCTCCTCTCATTGGATTCTTATACTCCCAGCAGGACCCTAAAGTGATGTACGTCCCACTACAGCTGCTGCCCTTCCCCGACTGCTGTGTGGATTCCTTAGGTTTCCATGTCCTGCTTCTCGGAGAATCCCTGTGATCTCCCAACATGAGCAGGACCCTCAGCCCCCGGGTCAGTCCATCAAGCTTGCAGCCTCTCCCCCCCGCCCCCCCCCCCGACCCCTACCCCGCTGTTCAGGCACGACCCCTCACTGTTCGTTCGAGGCCCCAGTGAGTTCCTAGAGTGTTCTAGGCGGATGGTCTCAGTCCAGCTTGCTCAGATCCGCCCACGTTTTCCACTGCCTGCCGAGGGTGAGTCTTGCCATCACCGGGAAGCGCTCTGTGCTCCATCTGTTTGCTGTGTCCTTGGAGTTCAGAGACAGCCTCTCAGGAGCCACAGGCAGAAGCACTCTTGGAGAGGACGCAGTGGGCAGTGCCCCTGCCTGCTCGCAGACCTCCAGCCCCACCTCTAGGGCTACGCAGTTTTTACCTGTATTATACTCACTGTGGATGTCTTTAATCCACAGTTTCTGATGGAATCAACAGCCTGGCTTTTTTTGGCGGGGGAGGAGCAGGGTGGCAGTGAGTCTGCGCTTCCTCCATGTCCCCAGGTGATATTGAGCTGCTGGGCAGAGGGACTGGGGAGTGTGTTTGGCTTTTGAGCCATTGCCGCTGGTTGTAGCACTGATGTCCATAGGTGCCAGGCTGTGCACACAGGCAGTGCCTTGTTGCTGTCTGACTTGGTGGTAGTGAACTGGCTGCAGCAGCGTACTTTGGCTTTTTGCTTCCCTTGGCGTTACATTTCAATGCTGGGCTTTCTCATGCATGTGTTACAGTGATGGCTTAACCACTGGGGGCGTAGCGGTTCAGGTACCTCTTGGGACAGCCACATCTCCCACTGGAGGGCTGGGTTTCAGTCCTGGCTCTACCAGATTCAGGCTTCCTGCTGGGTGCACCCTGGGAGGCAGCAGGCGATGGGTGCTCCTCATGTGGGAAACCTAGATTGGATTCCTTAGTCTCAGGTGTTTAGGGGAGTGAACTGGCAAATGGGACCCCTCTCTGTCCATGCCTCTCAAACAAATACATAAAAACTTTAAAAAAAAAACCCTCACTTTTAATTGTATCTTAATTGGATATTGTGGATTTGCTCAACGATTTATGCTTTTTAGCCATTATTCTGAAATTTCTATAAGAAAAATTAACTTCCTCTGGAACTCTTTAAGCCCCTGACACTCTGCTCCCCTATTCATGAGCAGTATTTCTCAAGTTCATACAATTGCTTTAAAACATAAAGGACTTAATAACGAGTGCCGGTCTTGTTCTTTTTCTTGTGTTAGTAACACAGCTGAACAGTGGCTCCTGTGTCTTTCTAGGGAGGGCAGAGAAAGAAAAGCAGGGAAACGACCTAAATCCAGCACCCCCCAACCCCATGCCATGGGTTGGCCAGTAGGGGGCAAGCTTCTGCCCTACCCACTCCATGGCAGAGAGAGAGAGAGAGAAGTCTTCCATCTGCCAGTTCACTCCCCAAATGGCTGCAGTGGCCCAGGTTAGGCCGAAGTCAGAAACCAGGAGCTCCATCCCGCATGGGTGGCAGAGGCCCAGGCACTTGGGGCATCTGCTGCTGCTTTCCCAGACTCATTAGCAAGAAGCTGGATCAGAAATGAAGCAGCCAGGACTTGAACTGGGCCCCAAATGGGGTGCTGGCATTGCAGGCAGCAGCTCTACCCACTAGGCCACATCGCAGGCCCCCTGATTTGGTTTTGTCTGGTGTTCTCAAAGCTGCCGGAAGCAATGCTCATCTTGAAACTGGAAGAGAAACGTGCCTGGGGAGGTACGGAGTATTGGTCTTTCCTGCCGATACCATAATACCACATGGTTTTTGTTGGGTTTAATGCCGAAGAAATGAAAGCAGATCAAGTTAGCATAATTAGCATAATTGGTGCTTCCTGAGGAATATTTTTCTCCTATTATGAAAGCAACAGGGGCTCGTGTTATGTCGCAGGGTGTGAAGCTGCCACCTACAATGCCAGAATCCCATGCTGGAGCACTGGTTTCAGTCCCGGCTGCTCAACTTCTCATCTGACTCCCTGCTAATGCACCTGGGAAAGGAGCAGATGAGGCCCAGGGCCTTGGGCCCCTGCCACCCACGTGGGAAACCCAGATGAAATTCCAGACTCCTGGCTTCAGCCTGGCCCAGCCCTGGCTGTTGCAGCCGTTTGGAGAGTGAACCAGCAGATGGAAGATCTCTTTCTCTCTCCCTGTCTCTCTGGATCACCCTTTCTTTCTATAATGCTGACTTTCAAAGTAAAGTAATTTTGTTAAATATTTATTTTATTTATTTGAAAGATGAGTTACAGAGAGAAATAGAGACAGAGAGAGAGGTCTTCCATTTGCTGGTTCACTCCCCAGATGGCCGCAACGGCCGGAGCTGTGCTGATCCAAAGCCAGGAGCCAGGAGCTTCTTCCGGGTCTCCCACGTGGGTGCAGGGGCCCAAGGACTTGGGCCATCTCCCACTGCTTTCCCAGACCATAGCAGAGACCTGGATTGGAAGTGGAGCAGCCGGGACTAGAACCGGTGCCCATATGGGATGCCGGTGCTTCAGATCAGGGCTTTAACCCACTGCACCACAGCACCAGCCCCTAAAGTAATTTTTTTAAAAAAAGAAAGAAAAGAACTCTTCCATCAGGGCTTGTTATGAGTTGCTTAGCTGCTGTTATACCTGTTGTGTAGTTTGATCGCGAGAGAACTTGAAGTTTAGTTTTATAAACGCATCTATCATTCCCAAACACAAAAATCCAGCCACGCACTAATACGATTGTGGGTCAAATAGAATAACATTGTTTTAAATGCCCCCCCAGGGCAACAAAATAGTTCTTCAATATGATCAGTAGACTTTTTATAGCAGATGTCTGATCCCGGGCATCTCTGGAGAGTTCCGCGGGTTCATCTTGCAATAAATCAGATGAACACGTGCGCCCCGCCCCAGGTAACAGAGGCAGCTTAGATGTGTATTACAGACTCCAGGAATTCTGATAGTTTTCGCTGGATAGCGAGGGTAACGAGTCTGGCCAAAACCATTAAAAATGTCTGCAGGGAAATGTGGAGGAATTCTCGGGTTTAGCAGAACAGGTACATTGGAGGTGAACGCGTGGTAAAAGCTTCCTCCGTGTCAGTAGTGGGGCACATTGTGCCCTTTTCATGTTTGCACGAAACGCACAAGTGAGTAGTATTTGGCCAGTGCCAAAAAAATCTCTCCGATATATAATTTATGATTGGCCATGCATCCAAATAAGAATGGGTTTTGTCACTGATGCATTAGGCCTGTTGCCTGAATGTACACTGTGATAAAACCAATTTGGCTTGTCTCCACCTACCTGTGCTTCTCCTTTTGCGGAGGTTCTTTCCCGATTGCATTATCTTCACCATGACTGTCCTTTCCTGTGGAAGGTACCACCCACCTGTATTTAAATTATGAAATTGAATCTGGTATTCATCAGCTTTAAGAAAAACCAGGGTTTGGCCCTGTGGCATAGTGGGTAAAGCTGTTACCTGCAATGGCAGCATCCCATACGGGTGCTGGTTGGTGTCCCAGCTACTCCACTTCTGATGCAGCTCCCCATTGGTGGCCTGGGAAAGGCAGTGGAAGGTGCTCCAAGTGCTTGGGCCCCTGCACCCATGTGGGAGACCTGGAAGAAGCTTCTGGCTCCTGGATTTGGCCTGGCCCAGCCCTGGCTCCTGTGGCTAACCTTGAGCATGGCACCTGCCCACCACACCCAGGCATCGCAGGTGCATGTGTCTTGTGACTCCCACTCCTTCCAGTAGTTCGACATCTGCAACAGCCCAGCAAGTGGGTGCGGTTTAAATAAATAAGCTAACAAGTGACTACAGTTTACCAGTGAGGAAGACAACTGGGGAACAAGGCAGACACCATCTTTGCTAGCACAGAGCTCAGTCTGTTAGGGGAACAGGACAGCTGGCAACTGTGAGATAGTGTGGTAAGTTCTTCTGAGTGGGAATAAAGGAAACACTTGAACTTGGTATCTAACCCACATTTAGTGTGACTGCGAGGATTCCTTTAAAGTATATCTAAGCTGAATCTCAAACAATAAACAAGAAGTGGGTAAGTGAAGAAAAGGCAGGAGTTTTCTTTCTTTTTTGGATAAAAATGGTTTAAGATATACTTTATGGGCCGGCGCTGTGGCATAGTAGGCTAAGCCTCTGCCTGTGGCACTGGCATTCCTTATGGGCACCAGTTCGTGTTCTGGCTGCTTCTCTTCAGATCCAGCTCTCTGCTTATGGATTGGGAAAGCAGTGGAGGATGGCCCAAGAGCTCGGGTCCCTGCACCCACATGGGAGACCCGGAGGAAGCTCCTGACTTCAGATCAGTCCAGCTCCAGCTGTTGCAGCCATCTGCTGTTTCACTCCCCAAATGTCCACAATGGCCAGGGCTGGGCCAAGCCAAAGCCAGGTGCTTCATCTGGGTCTTCCATATGGGTGCAGGGCCCCAAGCCATCCTCCACTGCCTTCTCAGGTGCATCAGCAGGGAGCTGGGTCAGAAGTGGAGCAGCCAGTACTTGAACCACCCTGAGATACAGAGACCGTGCCATATTCCAGAAAGCAGGAGAAATTGATGTCACTTGCAAAGGAAGGAGTGGCAAGGATAAAGAGGAGGAGCAGCTGTGAGTGTGGCTCATGGCATGCAATGAACATGCACCTTTTGCAAGAGTCACAGTTGATTCTGCACACACCACAAGAAGTGCGAGCGGGGCTGCCTAAGCCAGGATGGTGGGAACGGGAGCGAGCCGAACGAAGCTGGAGGAGAGCTTAAGGTTAAGGGAAAATGGGGAGCTTTGTCATCCTCGTGTTCGGGTGGGAGAGGCCGTGTTGATACTGAGGAAAGGAGCTAGCAGCAAGAGGTGCACTTTCGGAGAGACACCTGTAAGACAAGGTCTCAGAGGGGTCCCACTGGACACGAGGACAGAGGCTGGCCCAGCGGGGCGGAGAAGCAGAACTTCACGGGGAACTTTGCAGGTATCCCCCTGTTGGCTTCCGTGTGCTCTGATGCGGTTGAGGTAGGACCCGTCTGCTCATCAGATGTTTATTGAGAACGGGCTTTGGGAGCGTGGTAAATGGCACGATTCCTGCGCTCACAGCGCCCCTGTCTGATGGGGAAGACCAATGTCATATCCAGCGGATGGATGGGAGTGTTTAAGTCTGATGGAGGAGTTGTACAGGATACTCTAAAGACCAACGGGAGGGTGGCTTTTGAAAATGACCTCTCTGCCAGGGCCGGGGCCGTGGCTCACTTGGTTAATCCTCCACCTTGCAGCGCCGGCATCCCATATGGGCGCCGGGTTCTAGTCCCGGTTGCTCCTCTTCCAGTCCAGCTCTCTGCTGTGACCCAGGAGGGCAGTGGAGGATGGCCCAAGTGCTTGGGCTCCTGCACCCGCATGGGAGACCAGGAGGAAACACCTGGCTCCTGGCTTCGGATCGGTGCAGCACTGGCCATAGAGGCCATGTGGGGGGTGAACCAATGGAAGGAAGACCTTTCTCTCTGTCTCTCTCTCACTGTCTATAACTCTACCTGTCAAATAAATAAGTAAAAATTAAAAAAAAAAGAAAGAAAAAAAGAAAATGACCTCTCTGCCACCAGACGTCACTGAAAGGAAATGGTTGGTGAGGGGTGGGCGTTTGGCCTGGCGGTTAACGCTCTGATTAAGACACACACGTTCCACATCGTAATGCCTGGGTTCAAATCCTGGCTCCGGCTCCAGACTCCACGTGCCTGCTAAGGCAGACCCTGGGGGGCAACTGTGACACTGAAACGATTAGATTCCTGCCACCCATGTGTGGGAGACCTAGATTGAGTTCTTGGCTCCTGGCTTAGGCTGGCCCAGCCCAGCCAGGATGGTTGCAAGCATTTGGGGAATGAACTGTCTGTCTCTATGTGTCTTGCTCTGCTTCTCAAGTAAATAAAGTACACAGGGGCTGATGAGTAGATGTGAGAGAGCTGTTAGGATGTTGTTTAAACTGGTGGTTTAAGCCACCGTTTGGGACAGCCACCACGAGTCCCAGCTACGCCATGTTCTTGCTCATGCACCCCTGAGAGGCAGCAGGTGGTGGCCTGAGTGTGTCAACTCCCACCACCCACATGGGAGCCAGGTTGATTTCTTGGCTCTTGGCTCTGGCCTGGGCCATC
Organism: Oryctolagus cuniculus; assembly: GCF_964237555.1. NCBI lineage: Eukaryota > Metazoa > Chordata > Mammalia > Lagomorpha > Leporidae > Oryctolagus > Oryctolagus cuniculus. The sequence goes on along the minus strand of NC_091444.1, from coordinate 99,969,283 downwards.
CCTGGCTGTTGCTGGCATTTGGGGGAGTGAACCAGCAGACAGAAGATCAGTCTCTTGTCTCTCTCTCCCCCTTTCACCCTCCCGGTCTCTCTCGCTCTCTCTGTTGCTCTGCCTTCCAAATAAATGAGTAACTTAACTTAAAAAAACTGGTGGCATCATGGAGCAGGGTCTGAATGATATTTAGGAGATCAAATCGGCATCCTTTGACAATTAACGGTAGAGGTGTGCGAGAGAAACAAGGCAGGCTCCCAGGTGTGAGTAGCCAGGAGAATGGGAGGGGAGGGAGGTTGCCATTGCATGGACCTCTAAGAAATCCACCTGCTCGGGGAAGCGCAGATTCACTGTGGGAGCAGGTAAGAGGACTGGCTTGTGTGTGGAGACCCGCCTGCTGCTATCTTGGCTGTGAGGGTTTTCTGTACTAGCCCGGTGGGGGTGTGCTGAGGGGCCATGGACTGAGCATAGATGGGAGTTTGCTTGGCAAGTTTGGAAAAGCAACAGAGTTGAAGATACCAGCAGGCAGAAGAAGAGTCCTGATGTCCCGTGGAAGGGAAGCCGTGAGGGCTTTTGGAATTTTTATTGTTTTGTTTTTAATGTAAAGAAATAAAGTCCTTACGATCACAAGCAGCGTCTGAATGAGAGACCCGAAAATTTCAGGGATTTGGTGTTACACTGGGAGGTGTGCGTTTGATGCTTTAGTATGAAGCAGCACCTGGCGATGCCTGGTTAGGGGTCGACATGACTGCAGACATCAGGGAGGCAAGAAGCTGGTGCTTTGGAGGGCGTTCCACACGGGTGCTGACATTACCCACGGTGCTGGCAGGAAGTAAGGCGCAGGAAGTGTCTGGAGCCAGTGCCAAGGACTTCCCTCTGCTAAACAGTCATCACTAAAGTGGTGACTCAGCAGGATTTCTATAGATCCTAAAGTGCTGAGTCACTGCCTGAGAGTATTTAACTCCGCGGTAGGGGCAGAGCTCGGGCCATTTGTGTTCCTGTCTTCACTTTGAGAGTCTTGACACATTACCCTTATTTCCTTTTTTTATTTTCATTTATTTATTTTTTGACAGGCAGAGTGGACAGTGAGAGACAGAGAGAAAGGTCTTCCTTTACCGTTGGTTCACCCCACAATGGCCGCTGTGGCCAGCGCGCTGCGGCTGGCGCACCACGCTGATCCGAAACCAGGAGCCTGGTGCTTCCTTCTGGTCTCCCATGCGGGTGCGGGGCCCAAGCACTTGGGCCATCCTCCACTGCACTCCCGGGCCACAGCAGAGAGCTGGACTGGAAGAGGAGCAACCGGGACAGAATCCGGTGCCCCGATCAGGACTAGAACCCAGGGTGCCAGCGCCACCAGCAGAGGATTAGTCTATTGAACCGCGGCGCTGGCCCCCTTATTTCCTTATTGCAATTAAGGTTGTCCACCCCTCCCCCCTTTTTTAAGGCAGAGATAGAAGGGGGTGGGGCAGAGATCTTCCATCCGCTGGTTCACTCCGCAAATGGCCTCAATGGCCAGGACTTGAACCAGCACCCACATGGAATACCAGCACCGCAGGAGGGGGCTTCACCTTCCAGGGCACAGTGCCAGCCCCAAGGTTGTTTCCTGATCACAGCCAAGTACGTCTGATCCGTGGTCTCTATCCAAGTGCAGTCCTTGTCCTGACACTCACCTGAGCTCCTCTGTGCCTTCACTGCCTTCCTTTTTTGCACCGAATGGGCCCCTGCCCTTTTAAATCCAAATGTATTAATAACAAGCAGGTGCAGACATCTGGCTTCGTTCGGGCTTCTGCTCCAGGCGTGCCAAGCATTTCCGTGTCGGAATCCCTATTGTTTTATTATCAATTACTTTTCTGGCTCTCCCATATTACAGTTAGGGCAATATATTAACTTGGAGGGGGCGCTGTATGTGTTAGTAAGCTCCATTAGTCATTAAGTCCATCTCAGGGCATAAAAGGGATATTATGGAGTGTTTATTATAAAAGAGAGGGCTGAAAGCTGTTGGCTTAGACAACAAGGGAACGTTGCCAGTGCGCTGGTGCCGGAGCACAGCGTGGGGAGAGGTGGGAGGTGGTAGTGGGCGAGCTCCCCCCTGGGAGCAGGTGTTTTTTCGGTCCAACAGCAGGTCCCAATTCCTGCCCCCTTCAGCTGTGCTCAGACTTTGCCCTGCACACGGAATGCACACCCTACTCTATTCTATCCACCTACAACGTGCCTGCCTTCTCTGGGAGAGAACCTCACTGTTTCCAAGGATCCCTCGCGACTCACCCATGTAGAAAGAAGAGATAGGCAAGAGAAAACCATCACCACTCTGTTATTCCAGAGCCCCCCCACCCCCGCGCCCCGCCAGAGCTGTGAGAAGCTTGCAGATGTGAAGGGAATGCCAGGCATTTGGGACATCTGTCTTTCTAACATTTGAGTTCTGATTCCTCTTTGAAAAAACTGCTCTTTTGTTTATTCGGCAGTTTTGTGGTCCCAGTTAACAGGTGACTTCCTTTGAAAGCAGAGTTCATTTATCACCATTGATCATCTCCAGCCTTTAATAAATGCCTCGCTCAGTACGCAGGCTCAGTGTGCATGCGCCGGGTGATTTAAACGTGTGAGGCCTGTGCATGTTTTCAGATGCTTGAGGACCAACTGAAAATACACAGTGGAGCCAAGATCTTGAACATTCAAAAGGCATAGTTGACTTTGCATCCAAAGTCAAGTCCGGGTAAAAGGCTTTCTTTTATTAAAATCTAAAGATATTTAAAATTGAGCTTTTCCATGCTCCGGCTGTGCAACAGTGTTTTCGGCTTTTGTGGCTGCCCTTACTTGGGAATGGACTCAGATACGCTTTTAAGTGCGCTTTGTTTAAAACATTAATATTTCTGGGACTGGCACTGTGGCGTAGCAGGTTGGGCTGCTGACTTCGATGCTGGCATCTCATGTGGGCACCAATCGGGTCCTGGCTGCTTCATTTCTGATCCAGCTCCCTGCTAATGGCCTGGGAAAGCAGCAGCAGATGACCCCAAGTCCTTGGGTCCCTGCACCCACATGGGAGACCCGGAAGAAGCTACTGGTTCCTGGCTTTGGCCTGGCTCAGCTCCAGCCATCGTGACCATTTGGGAAGTGGATGGAAGATCTCTCTCTCTCTCTCTCTAACACTGACTTTAAAATAAATAATTCTTTAAACAAATCTTTTTAATTTTCATTCCAATTGCATATGTTTATGGGATACGGTATGATGATTCAATACATATATACAATGTATAATGATCAAGTCAAGTTAGTTAGCACCCATCTCCTTAAACATCTTTAAAAGTTTTGGTTTACTACTCAATAATTGTGTGTATTTGTAAAGCATAAATATTTCCAACTTTTTGAGGGAACAGCAGAGACTTTAAAAAGTAAACAACAAGAGAAATGGATTTCTAAGAGAGTGAGCACTTGGCACAGCAGTTAAGGTACTCTTTGAGATGCCCGCATCCCCTAGTGGGGTGCCTGGGTTTGAGCCCAGACGTCTCTGCTTCCCATCCAGCTTCCTGCTGGTGTGCACCCTGGAAGGGCACAGGCACTTGGGTCCCTGCCACCCGTTTGCGAGGCTCAGATTGAGTTCCAGGCTCTTGGCTTTGGCCTGACCTAGCCCTGGCTGTTGCAAGCATCTTGGGAGTGAACCCATGGACAGAAGATGAGTCTCTGTGTCTCTGCCCTGCAAGTAATTTAAAAACAACACCAACACCACCAGCCCTCGCCTGGCCTCATGGACACCTGGAAATGATCTCTACTTAGGAGGCAAGGTCGGGGACCTGTTTGCCGTCAGTCTTACAGGTTCACGTCAGGTGTAGAGATGTGTATGTGCCAGCGCCGTGGCTTACTAGGCTAATCCTCCACCTAGCGGCGCTGGCACACCGGGTTCTAGTCCCGGTCGGGGCGCCGGATTCTGTCCCGGTTGCCCCTCTTCCACCAGCTCTCTGCTGTGGCCAGAGAGTGCAGTGGAGGATGGCCCAAGTCCTTGGGCCCTGCACCCCATGGGAGACCAGGAGAAGTACCTGGCTCCTGCCATCGGATCAGCGCGGTGCGGCGGCCATTGGAGAGTGAACCAGCGGCAAGGGAAGACCTTTCTCTCTGTCTCTCTCTCTCTCTCACTGTCCACTCTGCCTGTCAAAAAAAAAAAAAAAAAAAAAGAAAGAAAGAAAGAAAGAAATGTGTATGTGGTGCTGTGTGTGGTAATCGATCTCTGTGATTCTTTCAGGTCCTGTAGGAGTGGGGCTGAATGAGCTGAAGCGGAAACTGCTGATCAGCGACACCCAGCACTACGGTGTGACCGTGCCCCGTGAGTTGTGCCCATTTTACAGGGCAAGAAACTGAGACTGGGTGGTTATGGGGCTTGCCTGGATCGCATGGATCACTGGCAGGACATCTGTTCTCACAATACCTTACTCGTAGATTTTTATGGTGACTTTTAGCACACATACAACTTCACATTATTGTTTACAGATCTCTGAAATAGAAGTCCCACTATTCTGTTTCCCAAAATAAATGCTAATGTGTTCCAGAGTATTTCACCAGCTTTAGGAGCACAACAACCAAACCCACAGAGAGCCGACGGAGACGTCTTACGTTAGAAACTTTTCTTAATGACTTTTGGTAGGCACAAACTAGCAGATAGTGTTCAGCAGGCCATATAGTTCAGATTCGGTCGGTGGCTTTTCAGGACACGGAATTAAATCTGTTTTTGTAAAAGCAGTTTTCGTAGGCATTCTTACAAATGCAATGTGATGCCTGAGACATTTTGATCTCCAGAATAAATGCCATTTGACTGCTTAATATGTTGATGTTAGAAAAAGCTGTCTGAAAGGCTAAATTGAAATGTTGGCTTTTTCAAGTGGTTTTGGTACTTTTTTTTTTTTTTTAAGTCGTTTGTGCCCTTAGCAATGTTCTCTAGTTTGGGAAGAGTTCAACTTTATTTTAAAATCACCATATTCTGTTGCGTCCAGTTACTTCTTGTTACTACATTTTTTCCAAATTGTTGTTTGTAATCATTTTCAGCCCTAAGTTACACGACTGCTGGTTTGTACCAGCAGAGATGAAAGTCAAGGAAAATGTGGAATTAGTTCCCTTTTTCCCTTCCCCCTTTAATTATTCACTTCTCTTACCAAAGCCCAGACGTGGTGTCCTCAGTAATTAGGACCGTTTGCACAACGGTCCTTCGGCCTACAGGTGACCAGCAGTGAAGAGGAGAAACTTAGGAGACACAAGAGCAGATTACAAAGAGCAAAATGAATTGATGCCTTCCCACTGTGTGCCCCTGTCTTCACTCACTAGGCCCTGCCAGCAGAGGTGGCCGTGCAGGGGACACTGTGTCCACTTGGCAGGGAAGGAGACACGCACAGGCAGGAGTCTTTGATCCCTTCCGGGTTCTGCGGATGTTGGCTGCACTTGGATTCTTTTTAAATTGTTATATTTTAAAGATTTATTTATTTATTTGAGAAGCAGAGTTAGAGAGAGAGAGAGAGAGAGAGGTCTTCCATCTGCTGGTTCACGCCCCAGATGGCCACAACTGCCAGCGCTGTGCCAATCCGAAGCCAGGAGCCAGGAGCTTCTTCCCGGTCTCCCCCGCGGGTGCAGGGGCCCAAGCACTTGGGCCATCTTCTACTGCTTTCCCAAACCATCAACAGGGAGCTGGATCTGAAGTGGAGCAGCCGAGACTGGAACCGGCACCCTTACGGGATGCCAGTGCTGCAGACAGAGGCTTAACCTGCTACGCCACAGCGCCAGCCCCCAAGTTGTACCTGAATTTAAACCAGGTTTCATGAAAGCGCATCTCATGCTCCTCCCCCTGTGTGAGCCAGCAGCCCTTTATGGTCGCCCAGTTAGGAGTAGAAACATTTCTTTGGAAGGTGATAAATATCAAAAAGGCCAAGATGCGGATGTGACCCTCTGGGGTGGCTCTGGTGTTCCTGACTTGGGCCAACTACTAAGATGACATGTGCTTCTGAAGTTGTTCTGGAAGATGGAAATTTCCAGAAAGATTGTGGGGTTGGGACTCTTCAAAGAAACCCCCCAAGTTAATCTTTTCCATTCTGATTCAGGTTTCTTCCCCTCCCCTCCCCTTCTTTTCTTGATTAATTGGTTGATTTTTCAAAAGAGAGAGACAGAGAAAGAGGTCATCCATCCACTGGTTCACTCCCCCAATGCCTGCAACAGCCAGGGCTGGGCCAGGCTGAAACCAGGAGCCAGGACCTCCATCTGGGTTCCCACAAGGGTGGCAGGGGCCCAAGCACTCGGGCCATCTTCTGCTGCCTTCTTGGGCACATTAGCAGGGAGCTGGATCGGAAGTGGAGCAGCTGGAACTTGAGCGATAACACCCACTCTTAATTTTCTTAATCCTGTCTTTTCAGAGGAAAATGTCTTAATTTCAATGAAGTTTTAATTTATCCTTTTTTTTTTTTTTTGGTTGATATTTGTGTTCAGTGTAAAACTCCTCAGCTAGCTCAAGGTCACAAAGAAATTCTGTTTTCTTTGAGAAGTTTCATGGTTTTACGTTTAGGTTCTTTCAAATCCATTTCAAATTATTGTTTGTTCTGTTGTTTAACAGGCTTGCCTTGTTCCTCATCTCAGGGGAACAAATTTCCATCTCTCACTGTTGAGTACCAGGGTGCTTCAAAAGTGTGTACAAAGAAGGCATTGAAAGATAACTTTGGGGGCAGGCACTTTGTGCGCTGGTTAAAATGGGGTTCCTGTCAGTGTGTGGATTCAAGTCCCGGCGCCATTGCCCATCCATCTTCCTGCTAATGTGCACCCTGGGAGGCTGCACTGATACCTCAGGTACTTGGATCCCTGCCACCCACTTGAGCAACCCAATGGAGTTCCAGGCTCCTGGCCTGGCCCCGCTGTTGTAGGGATTTGAGCAGTGAACCCGCAGATGGAAGCTCTCTCTGTGTGTCTCAAATAAAAGGAAAAGAAATAAGAAGCAAACATTTTTTTTAAATGGCTGTTTGCTTGGTTTTTTTTTTTTTTTTTTTTTTGGTGCTAACAATATGTGAAATCCATGCATAATTTTTTTTCATAACACACATTTTCCATGAATGTGTTGAAGACCCCTGGTAATGGGACTTTGTAAGTTCTGTTAGAATATTCTGCAGAATGTCGGTGTTTTTATCTTAGCAGGTAGTCCGCAGCTGACGTCTAGACTCTAAGTTCTCTATCTCATTTACCTTTGCTGTGTTGATTGGAGTCTGCCTGGTTCAGGGAGCGGTTTGAGCCTTGAGTGCATGATTCCAATTTCAGCTCAGTTCTACAGCTTTTCTACCTTGGTTTGGGTGGGGTGGGGGTCTGTGCCTCCATTATTGAGGCTGAGATTTGTGTGTTCTTAGTGCTTGTCTTAAAACCTTTGGGATGCTGATTTGAGTCTCAGCTGCATGGATGTCACCCAGGGGCTATTCTTAGAGTTGTGTCAGTTCACAGGGAAAAAAAAAAAAACAGAAAGAAAGTAGCTCCTTCTCCAATTTCCTCCCCTCCTGCATCCCTGCCACGGCCCTCCACAGGGCTTCCTCCCCTCCCACCCCAGCCCAGTCTTTTCACCAAAAAAAAGACAGGGTTTCTTATGGAGCACAGCTGAAGAACATCCCACCACGCTGTTCTGCCAGTGATCCCTTCGTTTGGGGACAGAGCCACAGGGAAAAGGAAGTTAAACTCCTCCGCACAGCACACGGGCTGGCTCCCTCCAGGATCCACCTGCTTATCTCGAAGAGCTCAGAGCCCTTGAGTGGGGTCCTCAGTAGGAAGGAGGGGCTCCAGTGGGCTTGCACTCGCTGTCCTAGCACAGGAGCTGCTGGGTGGGGGTGGGGTTGGTTCTGCTCCTGTTTACTCTACTAACGGATAATCAGGAGCTGCTGAAAGACTTAGAAATGCATGGGGGCCTGAGAAGACGCCCTAGCACCTCTGCAGGGGAGGGGACGAGCAGCCCCTCCGGTCCGTGCGTCCAGGCAGGGAGCAGCTCTAGGGCCTGCCTCACAGCCTGGTGGACTAGGCGGGGGAGTCAGGATCAATAAATAGAGATAGTCAGAGGCCAGCGTTGTTGTGCTGCAGAGGTTAAGCCACCGCCTGCACCTTCCGGCATTCCATGTGAGCGCGGGTTCTAGTCCCAGATGGTCCTGCTTCCAAACCTGGTTACTGGTAATGCACCTGGGAAAGCAGCGGAAGATGGCCCAGGTACTTGGGACTTTACACCCATGTGGGAGACCCGGATGGAGTTCCAGGTTCCTGACTTCAATCTGGCCCAACCAGGACACTATGGCCATTTGGGGAGTGAACCATGGGATGGAAGACCTCTCTCTCTTACTCTCTCTCTTTCTGGGTTGTGTGTGTGTGTTTCCCTCTTTCTCTGTAACTGCCTTTCAAAGAAATTATAAATGAAGAAAATAAAGCTAATCAGCATGTGCTTTTTTAGTTAATAACCACTTTTATTTAATTGTCATAATAACCTTCTAAGTCATGAAGAAATTCAATGGAATTGTTAATCCATCTTCACATTCATGTAATTTTAATATCAGTGGGAAGTCTAAATTTTTGACACGATCTTATATTTTTCTTTGTTGATTTGCTTTTGAACGGTTTAAAAATCCCGTTTAAGAAAACCAAGTACATGTGGTGGTCTGTATTTCAGTATTTTCTTCGGGCTTTTCTAAACTCTTCTGCGTTCAATCACAGATACCACAAGAGCAAGAAGAAGCCAGGAAAGCGACGGCGTTGAGTACATTTTCATCTCCAAGCACCTGTTCGAGACAGACGTCCAAAACAACAAGTACGTGGAATCTTCTAGAATTCTTGGGCTTACTTTTAAGCACATGCCCGTCTATCCAGTTATAGAAAGCCAAGGGTCCCCCTTCATTTGAAATGTATTTTGGTTATTGCAGAATTGAAACCGACTTGAAAATAATCACAGTAATCCAGGGAGTAATTGTGTCCCATCTTCACGTGTGCTGTTTATAACCTGGAGCTGCTGCAGGAGGTTGCTCCTCTTCCAGTCCAGCTGTCTGCTGTGGCCCGGGAAGGCAGTGGAGGATGGCCCAAGTGCTTGGGCCCTGCACCCGCATGGGAGACCAGGAGAAGCACCTGGCTCCTGCCTTCACATCAGCATGGTGCGCCAGCCACAGCAGTCATTTTGGGGGGTGTACCAATGGGAAAAGAAAGACCTTTCTCTCTGTCTCTCTCTCACTGTCTGACTCTGCCTGTCAAAAAACAAAAAACTAATGAGCCACCAGGTCCTATACCCCAGAGTCTCCTACAGCACCCCTCTTCTCACATGGGCGCTTTCACACTTGGAAACACGGTTCCATTTTTGGTACTCGCCTGTGCCGTCTCCTCCAGCAAGCTCTTAAGTTTTCTCCTCCCCCCCCCCCCAAAGGTTTTCCATTTGCTTAAGCATGAATATTTTAGGATATCAGACGCAGCGTGTATTTTAGTGCAGGATTGTGGGATTTTATTGAAACATCGAAATGCTTTTTGCGCCCTTGGCGCAGCCGTTGTGTTTTTATAGCACGTAATTGGCTGTCCTTGTTCCATTAGCCACCACCCAGCTCCCGTGGCTCCTCGGGCCTGTGTGGCTCCTCGGTCACGTGCAGCACAACTTCAGGAGTCTCTGTTGTCTGGCTTACTCCCTGTTTTATTGCGTCGCATTAGTTCCGAAACGGGGGGTGATGGAAAGCATAAGCGTGCCCCTGGACTGAAGTACTTTTCTTCTGCGTTAAGTGTAATCCAAGCAAGTGTTACTGATTTGGAAATATAAAATTGAAGATTTTTTTTTTTTAAGTTGACATTCTGAAGTACTTGGCTCTATTTATTTTATTAAACATAATAAAAAAATAAATTGCGTGTTCAGCCAAAATAGCTTTAACCTATGAATGATGCCTTGCCACCTATAATATTGTTTTAATTCATACAGGGCTCCAATGCATCTCTCGTTTTCTGTAGGTTCATTGAATACGGTGAATATAAAAACAACTACTACGGCACAAGCATAGACTCGGTGCGGTCTGTCCTCGCTAAGAACAAAGTTTGCTTGCTGGATGTTCAGCCCCATGTAAGTACGCAGTGACCTTGCCCTTGACCTGTGTGACCTCGTGCATGTCACCGGCACACTTAATGTGTACCAAGTCTGCAGTCTGCACGCGTTTCGGCTTCTACGGCACTTTGCCAGGATGTCAAAAGCATTTAAAGGTACATGGAGACATCTTTGGTGACAAAAATGCCTGTCAGGTTATTAGCAAACGGGAGTGGAGAAGACACCCAAGACCCGTGTTTGGGTTTGTAACTCTCGTTTGTGTTTGGTTTTTGTCAAGTAAGGCGACTCTTAGATATTTCTGTGTGTTAGTTTTAGTTACTTATTTATTTTGAAAGGCAGAGTGATAGAGGGAGAGAAAGAGAGATTTTCCATCTACTGCTTCATTCCCCAAAAATCCGCATCGGCTGGTCCAGGCTGAAACCAGGAACCAGAAACCCCATCCAGGTCTCCCATAATAGTGAAAGGGACCCAAGTACTCGAGCCATCTTTTGCTGCCTTGCCTGGAGCAGTAGCCGGGCGCTGGATCGGAAGTGGAGCAGCCAGGACTCCCCTGTCGGATGCCTGCATGGCCCATGATGTCCTAACCTGCTGAGCCACTATGTGGGGGAGGGGGGGAGATAAAAATATTTTCAAATACAAGTTCAGCTCTCCAGCCTTTTTTTTTTTTAAGGAGGTTTTTGTTACAGCTAGTTATCAAGGACCCTCTGGGTAATAATAATATCAAAAGACTTACTGAGTTTAGGGAATTCTCTCCCACACACAGGTAGATGGAAGGAATACAAAGGGCCCAGGGAGGTGAGTAGAAGTCACAGAAACCTACTGTGTTTTCTATGAATAATAGAAGAGAGCGGCTTGGAGGCCCCAAACACAAAGTGATGGAGAGGACAGGGGCGGGTCAGGACCCTGATTTGATCCGTGCACATTATATGCATTTTCTGCAATGTCACCCTCTACCCCCTCACACTAAGGTAATTAAAAAGTATCTATTTTTAGTCTATTGACTGTTAATAAAAATTGTGTTTAAGGAGGTGAAAATCCTAACTAAAGTGAGCTGAGCACCACACGTATCTAATTATCTATCATACCATATGCCATTCTGGTATGTGCAGTTAATGGTTTAACCCATTAAGTACCAACTTTTCAATTCTGCAATATTTAAGCAGCATACTATTTATTTCAGAGTTATCATAGTAGTAAATTTATTGCTCAATGTCAGTCTTTTTTTTAATATTTATTTCATTTAGAAGGCAGAGTTACAGAGAGGCAGAAAGAGAGAGAGAGGTCTTCCATCTGCTGGTTCATTCCCTAGATGGCCAAAATGGCTGGAGCTGGACCAATCCGAAGCCAGGAGCTTCTTCTGGGTCTCCCACGCGGGTTCAGGGACCCAAGGACTTGGGCCATCTTCTACCGCTTTCTCAGGCCATAGCAGAGAGCTGGATCAGAAGAGGAGCAGTCGGGATTGGAACTGGCGCCCGTATGGGATGCTGGCACTGCAGGTGGCGGCTTTAACCCTACGCCACAGCACCAGGCCCCTCAATGTCAGCCTTTACTGGAGTCCTGTGTCTACGACAATAGAACATACTCAGTAAAAGAATTTTCTCCTGAGCAAGCAAATGCGGTAACCATTGGTGTTAGGAAGAAATGCCAGTGGCTTTCTCCCTTACAGACAGTGAAGCACCTAAGGACGCTCGAGTTCAAGCCCTACGTGATCTTTATAAAGCCTCCGTCCATAGAGCGATTGAGGGTGACGAGAAAGAACGCCAAGATCATCTCCAGCAGAGACGACCAGGCAGCTGCAAAGCCCTTTACGGTGAGTACGGGCACGTGCTGCGAGGACGCACAGCTGTCCCCGGAAGCAGCCCGCTGCCACCGGCAAGGCTGTCACGGGTGAACCTGTGGTCCAAAACTCTGCAAAGCGTGGACTTGGATTTGGGTACATGCTTCTTCAACAGTTGTGTCATAATTGCATTTTGTGCTTCCGTGAGTGGCTCTTCTGTTGTTACCTTCCCTGCCAACTCCCCCAAATGCCCGTCCTACCTGGCGCGGGGCTGGGCCTCAGCCAGGACCTGAGGACTTGGTCTGGGTCTCCCGCATGAGTGGCGGGGGACCCAAGTGCTTGAACCATCACCTGCTGCCTCTCCAGGTACACGTTAGCAAGAGGCTGGACTCAGCAGTGGAGCCGGGACTCAAACCCCAGCACTCAGGCTTGGGATATAGGATGGACATGGCCCAGGCAGTGTCTTAACCACTGTGCCAGATGTCCACTCCGAGCTCTCTGTATTAAACTGACTCAAAAATATTTTGTCTGCTACTATGAATATTTTGTCTGCTACTATGAATATTTTGTCTGTTATGCATACATATTAGATTTTCGTAGGCCAAACATTTATATAAAAAGGCTAATTATTTTCAGACCAGCCTTACTTTTAAATCTAAAAAGACCAAAGTCAGTTACTTTTAACTCATTTGTAATCTAGATGAAAACTGTTAATAGTGTGTCTTGTTATTTACTTAATTTGCATCGATAATCATATTTGACACAATAAAAGTAAAAGCACCATTTGGGGTATAGGATACATCGACTAATATTAATATTCCACAATGAATATTACTGGAATTGGTGACTGTGATGTGTTAATGACTAGAATGGCTTCTACACAGCCAATCAAAATACTTCCTGGCTTCAAAATGTGAACAGGAGGGCTCCTCAGACGCTCATAATGAGATTGGAAGGGTATGGCAACCACCCTCCGTAAATGCATCCAACTGGGGAAAGTAGCTTATGTTCTAAATTCCTTCCTATGAATAAGCATAAATAACGCAGCCAGGGGCTGCATCAGCACCAGTTCTTTTTTCCCATATCCCTGTCACACATAATGAGTTAGCGACTGCTCCTCTTAAATTCAGCATATGAGGGGGTTTTGACTGTTGGAGGATTTCAGTTCCAAGCTGATCAGAGAGGTAGTTATAGAAATGAGGGCCTGCGAAGAACTTGTGGTGAAAGAGGGTAATTTTTATTTCTGGCTGAGATGAAACACTGAACACTGAGCAGAGCAGCAGTAGATCAACCAGTGGTGGAATGTTTGCATGGCTGGGAAGTGATGTCATTGCCTGGTTAACCGATTTTTTTTGTTCCGATACTTCCTTCTGTAGGAAGAAGACTTTCAAGAAATGATCAAATCTGCACAGATAATGGAAAGCCAATATGGCCATCTTTTTGACAAAATTATAATAAATGATGACCTCACCACGGCCTTTAATGAGCTAAAAACAACTTTTGACAAATTAGAGACAGATACCCATTGGGTCCCTGTGAGCTGGCTGCATTCATAACTTAGGAAAATCCCCATAATTGGTTTTTTAATTGAGTGCATGGTTAAATCAGTTACCATTTTGGTGGTAGGGTTGTTTTTTTTTTTTTTTTCTCTGTATCACTGTCATAGCTGTACAATCTGGGTTAAAACCAAATGCCGGTTTTGTGTGTATCTTTTACAGGCTTATTTGAAACACAGTGTGTGAGTCTTAAGAGTCAAAATCAGAATTTGCACAGTACTGTATTCCGAGCAAAACTCTGAAACCTTCTTGTAGTCTGTAGTAGAACTCTGTCTGGGCTAGATTTTTTTTTTTTTTCCTTTTAAAGAGACGTAGCTGGAGACTTAAGGTAATATGGGACTTCGGTGCTTCATCCGGGCTCAGAGATGGGCACCACCGTGCAGTCTGCGCGTTAAGCCCTGGAAGACTTACCTGAGTGGCCTCGGGCAGCTCCAGACAGATGCGGAAGCTTTGCTGCTCTCCACGTGACCCATCATGGATTTGTCGGGGCTGGCAGGAAGGCAGAGGCCTCGCACAGGTCCCCCAGTGCTTCATACACAGCACGTTCACACTGTGCATTTTGAAGGAGTCACCAAACGTTGACCTTGAGTGAGTGGCCTCGGCTTAGTAGCTTGGGAAGTCCTGATGAGTGCACCAGCAAATATGCAATAAGGGAAAATAGATTTAAAAAAAAAAAATCATTGTGTATGCAACTAAAAACCCTTCCTTAAGGCTTAGGAAGCCTTAGGAAGAACGAGGGATACCTTGGGGCAAGAGATGATGACACGGGACATTTTCATTTGTAAATCCTCATGAGACCCTTTCTGAAGCCCCCAAAGTGGTGGGTTTTTAACTGACTGAATTTTCCCAGTAAATCAGAAGAACATGATTCCCATTCTGAAACATATGATATGACTAGAGAAAATGTCATCACTTTTCAGATACGTACAATGGATCACCATACATTTAAATTTCAGTAAGATAGGTCCTGGAAAAATGTTCATGTAACATTAGCTTTTTTGTCACCAAAGCAATCGTTAACACCAATGAGACACCATCGTAACGTTGGCTCTTGTTAGAAGTTCAAGAAAGACTCTTAGATGGTAAACATCAAGATCTCTCGTTTTCTTTATACTACTGATCTTCAGCAAGCAAATCTGATAATTTAAAATATCAGAAATATCTGTATGCTCCTTAAGAGAATTCATTGCATCTGTGACTTTTAAACCGAAAAAAGATTATTTTTTGTTGATCTGTAAAGAGAGTTTAAATGTCATGTTTAAAGAAAAATAGAATGTAGTGAAATTTTATATATTTATGAACTATTTGAAAGGCATATTTTTTTAATTTTTAGACGGGGCTATTCATAAAACAAATTGATTATATGTAAAGATGTCATAATTTAAAATACTAGTTTTGTAACTCGAAGTCAGCATTCCATGTAAATACTTTTCTTGCACAGATAGAGCCACAAGTGCATTCGGTATTTGGTAGAGTTATGACTCGATGTCTGTAGACCTGCCAGCTCACCTGCGACAAACACATTCAGAAACTCCCCCTGCGGCCTGAGATGCATTCTCAGCAAAATCACCAGGTGATCAGACCAAGCGCTACTTAACCACAGCGTCCAAATAATGAGTTCCAAGTCGATGAGCAACAGTAGTTTAGTTTCAGAAGCAGCAGGTGAGGAGGAAGGTCATCACACCTTGACTATGAAGCTATCGAATTGTACAGCAGATCTAAGAAAAGCACATGTCTTTGTTTGGGATGGAACATTTCAGTTCTTGAACACGGATGAGAATTTCCTATAGAGCAAGAACTTCCTGTACCAAGAATGGGGGTGCATGCAGCGAGTGCGTGATTTTGGCAATCTACTGCATAATGTAGGCAGTCCAGATTCTTTCTCCTTAAACATCGACAGTGATTTTCTTTTGAAAATTTTCACTTGCAGATAATCGCTTTGGTTCTTTCCTTGGAGGCTAGAGAGAGTGTGACGGTACTGGAACCTGTCCTTTTTGGTAGTACTGGTGGTGGTGGTGGTAGTAGTGATGGGGTGTTGCCAAAATGTGACAATCCAGGCCTCCTCCCTTTTTTTTTTTTTTTTTTTTGTTGTTGTTGTTGTTTTTAAGACCAGATCTAGAGAACAATATTTTCTTAAATAATAAAGAGAAAGCACTTTGGCAGTTTGAGAAATCAGGTAGTAGACATAGCTTTATCCATGGTGTTCACATATGGCCATCTTCATGTCTGCAGAGAGATTTCATTAAAATTTAGTGTGGCCTGGCCAGACCTGAAGGCCTGCTGATAACCACAGCAGAGGCCCCAGAACCGGTACTTCCTTCCCATGGCTCTCTTCTCCGGCGCGGAGATCAGCAGTGTGCCCTCTGGCCCAGCAGCAAGCTCCCAAGGCAGAGTGGCAGCCACTATTTGAGAAAAACAGGGGTGCTGGCTTTCATAAGCCATGTAATGAAAACTGAGAACCAAGAAGGAAATTTTGTGCTCTTGTGACTTGACAAATTAGAATTGGTGAAAAGCAAATAAAAAGAGGAAATTGAACTTTATGATTTTTTTTTTAACCATGACTTGACTAAGCAATATGGGAGTTCTTTCTTGGAATCTCCTGAGAGTGTGGAATGATTGAAATGTGTCAAAAGTGTAATAACTCACAATTGACAAGTATGTAAACTTCTCAGAGCTACAAAACATGTTGTTAAAGTCTTCCTGAAGATACAGATTTTTATTATTTATTTCCTTTTTGAGTAGTGAGGATTTATAAGTAAATGTAATGGAAAACCTTTGATCTTAATAAAGTATCTTGGAACAATGTATGTACTTAATTATTTTTCCACTCGTTATTCCACTCTATTACACTGTTAATTTGTTCTGTTACGCTGCTATTCGCTGTGACAGAGCAACTTTGCCTTTGTGCTGCGGTAGGAAGTGAATCATTTGAACTTGCCATAATGAAAACTGAATTTCCTGTTTCATTTCCCATCAAACACTTCTGGCATCCAGGTCACTGGAGACACAGAGCTCGCCAGCCTTCCTCTTCCCCATACAGTACAGTGTTGGAGCATGTGGAGAAACACAGTGGGATGGTCCTGACCAGCCCTGAGGGGGATACCCCTGCACCCTCTGCACCTTCAGGAGTCAGCGTGCTGCACAACCCTCGGCCTTATAAGTTGCAGATGGGCAACACCAAACTTCTCAGCCACACACACGTGGGAACAGACTCCACTGCTTCTGCAGGCAAATTCATTAATGCAGGTCTTGTAGCAGTTAAGAGCATGGGGCGTGGGGGTGGGCACACCTGCCCTTTGGGACACCCTCATCCCACATCAGTGCCTGGGTTCAAGTCCTGCATCCGCTTCCAGTCCAGCTGCCTGCTAACGCACACCCTGGGAGGCAGCAGGTGATGGCTCAAGTGCTTGGGTCCCTGTCACCCATGTCGGAGACACAGGTGGAGTTGTTGGGTCCTGGTCCAGTCCCAGCTATTGTGGGCATTTGGTGAGTGAACCAGTGGATGGAAGATTCATTCATTC
This sequence comes from Oryctolagus cuniculus, assembly GCF_964237555.1. Taxonomy (NCBI): domain Eukaryota; kingdom Metazoa; phylum Chordata; class Mammalia; order Lagomorpha; family Leporidae; genus Oryctolagus; species Oryctolagus cuniculus. The sequence continues at coordinate 99,952,393 of NC_091444.1, read as the reverse complement.
TCATTATCTATCTGTCTATCTATCTATCTATTGGTGAGTGAACCAGTGGATGGAAGATCCTTGGTTCTGCTTTTCAAATAATTTTTTTTAAATATTATTTAAGGTAGAAAAATGTCATGTATTTCCTGTGTACAGATTCAGAAACAGAGAGATACTTCTCACCCTACCCTCACTTCCACCCACACTCCCACCCCTCCTCTTCCCTCTCCTATTCCCATTCTTAAGTTTTACAAAGATCTATTTTCAGCTAGCTTTATACTCATAAGATTAACCCTACACTAAGTAAAGAGTTCAACAAATAGTATGAAACAAAAAACTGTTCCTTAACCATTGAAACAAGGTAATGTAAATAATCATTGAATTTCACAATGTCAATTTCATTCCCATAGATTACCTTGTAAGTACTCTATTAGTTACCACAGATCAGAGAAAACATGGTATTTGTCTTTTTGGGGCTGGCTTATTTCACTAAGCATAATGGTTTCCAGTTACATCCATTTTGTTGCAAAAGACAGGATTCATTCTTTTTTATGGCTGAGTGGTATTCCATAGTGTGTGTATACCATAATTTCTTTATCAGTCATCAGTTGATGGACATCTGGGTTGATTCCATTTCTTAGCTATTGTGAATTGAGCTGCAATAAACAAGAGAGTATAGATCACTCTTTTATATGCTGATTTCATTTCCTTTGGGTAAATTCCCAGGAGTGGGATGGTTGGGTCATATGGTAGGTCTATATTCAGATTTCTGAGATACCTCCATACCATCTTCCACAGTGGCTGCACCTGTTTACATTCCCACCAGCAGTGGATTAGGCTACCTCTTTCTCTACATCCTGGCCAACATTTGTTGATTTCAATGTGAAAGCCATTCTAATGGAGTGAGGTGAAACCTGATTGTGGTTTTGATTTGCATTTCCCTGATGGTTAGTGATCATGAGCATTTTTTCAAGTGTCTGTTGGCCATTTGAATTTCCTCACTTAAAAATTGCCTGTTCAAGTCCTTTGCCTGTTTCTTACTGGACTGTTTGTTTTGCTATTGTTGAATTTCTTGAGCTTAAGACTGTACTTTTGGGGATCATTTCTATGGTGCAAATTTCTTGAGCTATTTATAGATTCTGGATATTAACCCTTTATCAGTGGCATGGTTTGCAAATGTTTCTCTCATTCTGTCAGTTGCCTCTTCACATTGCTAAGTGTTTCTGTTGCAGTGTAAAAGCTTCTTAGTTTGATATAATCCCATTTGTCAATTTTGGCCTTGATCGCCTGTGCTTCTAGGGTCTCTTCCAAGAAGTTTTTGCCTATGCCTATGTCTTGCAGAGTTTCCCCAATGTTCTCCAGTAATTTGATGGTCTCAGTCACAGATTTAGGCCCTTGATCCATTTTGAGTGGATTTTTCTGTAAGGTGTAAGGTAGGGTTCTTGTTTCATACTTGTGCACATGCAAATCCCGTTTTCCCAGCACCATATGTTGAAGAGACTGTCCTTGCTCCAGGGATCGACTTTAGCTCCTTTGTCAAAGATAAGTTGGGTGTAGATGTGTGGATTGGTTGCTGGAATTTCTATTCTGTTCCATTGGTCTACACGTCTCTTTTCGCCAGTACCAGGCTGTTTTTTTTTTTTTTTTTAAGATTTATTTATTTATTTGAAAGTCAAAGTTACACAGAGAGAGGAGAGGCAGAGAGAGAGGTCTTCTGTCTAATGGTTCACTCCCCAATAGGCCGCAACAGCCGGAACTGCACCAATCCGAAGCCAGGAGCCAGGAGCTTCTTCTCTGGGTCTCCCACACGGGTGCAGGGGCCCAAGGACTTGGGCCATCTTCTGTAATCCCAGGCCATAGCAGAGAGCTGGATCAGAAGTGGAGCAGTTGGCCGGCGCCACTGCTCACTAAGCTAATCCTCCGCCTGCGGCGCTGGCACACAGGGTTCTAGTCCCGGTTGAGGAGCTGGATTCTGTCCCGGTTGCCCCTCTTCCAGGCCAGCTCTCTGCTATGGCCCGGAAGTGCAGTGGAGGATGGCCCAAGTGCTTGGGCCCTGCACCCACATGGGAGACCAGGAGAAGCACCTGGCTCCTGCCTTCGGATCAGTGTGGTGAGCCGGCCGTGGCGGCCATTGGAGGGTGAACCAACGGTAAAGGAAGACCTTTCTCCCTCTCTCTCTTTCTCTCTGTCCACTCTGCCTGTCAAGAAAAGAAAGAAGTGGAGCAGTTGGGATTTGAACTGGCACCCATATGGGATGCTGGTGCTTAAGGCCAGGGTGTTAACCTGCTAAACCACAGCACCACCCCCTAGGCTGTTTTGATTATAACTTCCCTGTAGTATGTCTTATAATCTGATACTGTGAAACAAAGCTGATACCTCCAGCTTTTTGTTATATAAGATTAGTTTAGCTATTGAGGGTCTTTTGTGTTTCCATATGAATTTTAGCTTCATTCTTTTCTAGATCTGAGAAGAATGTCATTGGTATTTTCATTGGGATCACATTGAATCTATAAATTTATTTTGGTAGTATGGACATTTTGATAATATTGACTCTTCCAGTCCATTAACATGGAAGATTTTTCCTTTTTTTGTGTGTCTTACATTTTCTTTCTTTAATGTTTTATAATTTTCATCATAGAGGTCTTTGACATCATTGATTAAATTTATTCCAAGCTATTTAATTTTTTGTAGCTATTGTGAATGGGATTGATCTTAGAAATTATTTTTACTTTTAATTATTTAAGGATTTATTTACTTGGAAGGCAGAGATACAGACAGAGTGAGAGTGAGAGAGAGAGAGAGATCTTCCATCTGCTGGTGATGGCCTAGGCTGAATCAGGCTGGAGCCAGGAGCCAGGAACTTCTTTGGGGTCTTCCAAGTAGGTGCAGGAGCCCAAGCACTTGGGCCATCTGCATCTGCTTTCCCAGGAGCATCAGCAGAGAGCCAGATTGGAAGTGAAACAGCCAGGAGTGCCCCCCCACCAATGCCTGGTCTTTAAAATACTCTTTAACATATTAGGGGCCCAAACAAGTCACGCTATAGACATTTGTTTTATTGGACTCCACTTTTTTTCCCTCTCCCTCTGGATAAAAGTTTAATCTTAAAATCCAAGTCTGAGAGAAAGTTGTTAATGGTTTTTGATTTATCATGATTGTGTTCTAACTTTGTTTGCCCCTTGGGCTTCTTGTCTGAGAAAACTGAAAGGCTGGCCAAACACTAGTCGAGTCTACCATTTGAACGTGGTAGCGTCTCTTTAATTGCTTAATTCCCCTTGGGCATACTCATGCCAGATGTTCATTTGTTGAGTCCTTGCTCCATGCCAGGCATTTTGCTAATTAACAGTAAGTAGCCTGTCTGCAATCATCAGCTCTACTCACATAGAAAAGTTCTAAATAGAAATATATTTAGGTAACTCTGGAAACTGGCTACAAATCAATATAGTTATTGTAAAAATTAAAGAAAATGGTATATAGCAAAAGTAATGAGTATATTATTACTAGGAATCTAGAAAATACCAACGTAGCAGGATAGAAGGAGGATATCGCACTTTTCTGCTGTGGCATAGTAGGTAAACCCACCCATGATGCTGGCATCCCATATGGGTGCTGGTTCCAGTCCCCCCTGCTCCACTTCCAATTCAACTCTGCTCGTGTGCCTGGGAAAACAGCAGATGGCTGTTTTCAGTTTTCTCAGACAAGAAGCCCAAGGGGCACACAAAGTTAGAACACAATCATGATAAATCAAAATGCTTGGGTCACTGCCACCCATGTGGGAGACCAGGATAGAGTTCTGGGTTCCTGGTTTGGGCCTGGCCCAGCTCCAGTCATTGTAGCCATTTAGGGGGTGAGCGAGGAGGTGGGAGTTTCTCCTTCTCTTTCTCTCCTTCTCTGTAACTCCACCTATCAAATCAAATAAAATCTTTTAAAATAACTTTTCTAAATATAAATTTAAAAAGTGAATACTTTTTAAGAACTTGAAAGCAATCACCCGTGGGACTGAAAGTAAATATAAAAAGAGTTTTAATTTTCCCTGTTGTGGGTGTTGTGGCACAGCAGAGTAAACCTCTTGGGACATCCACACCCTATATTCGAGTTCCAGTTTGAGTCCCAGCTACTCCACTTCTGATCCAGCTCTCTGCTAATGCAGCCTGGGAGGCAACAGATGGCAACTCAAGTGCTTGGGCCTCTGCCATCCTCGTGGGACACCCAGGTGGAGTTCCTGGCTGTTGTGGACATTTTGGAAGTGAACCTGTGGAAGGAAGATTCATCTCTCATCTCCCCTCCCCTCCCCTCCCCTCTTCTCTCTCTCTCTCTCTCTCTCCTCTCTCTCTGTCCCCCTCCCTCCCTCCCTGTCTCTTTCAGGTACTTGAAAGTAAATGAACATTTAACACAAAGAGAATCCTTAAGGTGATATGACAGAAACAAGATCAAATGTGTCTCATACAACAAATATAAATGGCATAAATTCATGAATTAAGAGATTTCAGCAACAGCAAAAATTGAAACTAACCAGCTGTTTCCGAAAACCAAATGTTTCAATAAGATTGGTAACCAAATGCCAGGCAAGTGCAAGCAAACAAAAAGCAGGAGGAAAAATAATGATATCAAGGAAGAATTTAATGTCCATTAATTGGGTCAAAAAATCACTCTTTGTCCATCAATAGTGTAAGCCACAAAAGGGAGAGCACTGAGGCAGAAAGGAAGAATTGGGAAACATGGTCAACAAAACCACATTATTTGGTAATCTGCAAAAGGCTTATCTTAGGCCTTAAAGAAAAATGGTTATAGAGGGTCTGAATAATGTGGTTCCTCAAGCTGATCTTATGGTTTGAGATGAATGATTTGTACTGAAAGCTCAGACTATACCTCACTGAGCATTTTGAAAATGTTTTAAATTTATTTTCATTTATTTAAAATGCAGAGAGAAAGCCCTTTCATCCACCAATTACTCCCCCAAATGCTTGCAATAGCCAGGGCTGGGTCTGGCTGAAGCCATAGATGAACTCTAGGAGGGTCTCCCACATGGGTGACAGGAACCCAAGTACTTGCGCCATCACCTGCTGCCCCCCAGGGTGTGCATTAGCTGGAAGCTGGAATCAGAAGTAGAGCCAGGATCCAAGCCTAGGCACTCTGATGTAGGATTGGATGTCCAATTAGCATCTTTAACCTCTGCTCCAAACACTGCTCCATTGAGCATTTACAAATCAGAATCCTAGTGTAGGCTAAACTAGAACTTCCTTAATTCCAAAATGTTTAAATACTGTAAATTATGTTTTGTATTCACAGCCAAATAGAACTAGAAATGAATAACAAATAGAATCCAAAAATAAGATCTAAAATTTTTTAATGTTAAAGCATGCTGATCATTGGGCAGATAAAAATGAAATTGCAAACTATCCAGAAAATAACAATGGCACTGTCAGAATCTGCAGAATATGAGTAAAATTAACTCAGGAAAAATTTTCTCTTCAATATTTTTTCTGAGAAATTAATATAAATAAACATTGGTTCCAGCAACTGGGGGAAAAGTAACATGAGTAATATTTTGGCTAGGTTATCCCATACACTGAATTTCCCGGGAATGCACTAGCATGTAAGTCAAAGGAAGATTATACTTCATTTTTTTCCTGAACTCTACCAGGAAGCCCTCACGGTTTTCTGGTGTGTAGGTCTTCAGCTGGGCATGTCTGCATGCATCCCCACCCTGGCATGCACAGTAACTATCTGCATTTGATAGCTACTGTCTTCTAGGGAGACTTGCTTGAGCATGTCTATGTGAAAATCTGCATGGTTTCATTTTCAACAGATTTTCATTAATTCTCCCATCCATTATGATGAGGCATTTTTTTTAATTCAGCAGAGTACATTAACTGTGGATTTTTATTTCAGGATAGCAGAACGATATTACACAATTTCTCTTAGGGGTAACGGGATAGGCTGTTGTCGCTTCACATGTACTTCTATTCAAGTCTCACCGATTTTGCACCTCCTGAATTTCACCACTCAACCTGTTGTAATGTTATAATTTGGTGTGATTAATATATAGCAGCATAAAAGTATCCTCAGAGACACTACTGGTATGAACAGACTGCTGAAATAGTTTTAAAGTTTTTCCAAAAAAACTAAGAGGATTAAATAAAATAATGTACATTAATACTGACCTAAATATTAACAGATTCAGCTGAGACAGGTGTTTGACCTAGTGGTCAAGACACCCGCCTCCCACATTGGAGTGCCCGGGTGTGATGTCTGGGTCTGGCTCCTGGCTCCAGTTTCCTGCTAATGCAGACCCTGGGAAGCAGTGACGATGGCTCAAGTAGTTGTATCTGTGCTCCACATGCAGACCTGGAGTTCCTAGCTCCTGGCTTTGTCCCAGCCAAGTCCCAGGCCAGTGTAGGCATGTGCAGCCAGGTGAACCAACACATGGGAGATTCTCTCTCTCTCTCTCTCTCTCTCTCTCTCTCTCTCTCTCTCTCTCTCTGCTTCTGTCTGACTAATCTGTGGAAAGGTGGGAGGAATTGTGGAAATTTCTTTAACTAGATGGAGGTCTGCCCCTGCCAAGGCACATGCAGGCAGGACTTGAAATCCAATAGACCTATAGCAGGTTAATTTTTACATTGAAAATGTTGTATGGCCTGTGAATGATGTTATCAATATCCAAATGGCCCTTGGCAGAAAAAAAGGTTCCTCACCCCTGAAGGGGATGCAAGGTCATTTGTGGTTTCTGGAAGAGCAGCTCTGTGTGGCTGACAGTTGAGATAGGTTTTCTAAAGAAGGAAAATAGCTTTGTAACTTCATACACTGAGCTCTTCAGCTGGTGAGAACATGCAAAGCAGGCTGCAGATACCTGCTAGGAGACTGACAGACCAAGTGTAACAAAAGCTTGGTGCCAGGTTCTCTTAGGCATCAAAGAAGGGGCTGGTGTTGTGGCCCCTTGGTGGGTTAAGCCACTGCCTGGGACACCTATTGGAGCGTGTTCAAATCCCAGCTACTCAGCTTCCAGTCCAGCTCCCTGCCCACTGGGAAAGCAGCAGAAGATGGCCCATGTGCTTGGGTCCCTGCACCCACATGGGAGACCTGGATGATGCTCCTGGCTTCAGTCTGGCCCAGTCCTGGCTGTTGAGGGCATGTGTGGAGTGACATGAGAAGGGAGAGGTTCAAGAGCTCTGGGGACAGGTAACTCCCACATGGAGGACTAGAGTGGAGGTGAGAAGGAGAGTGTTGGTAGGAGTGTCCAAGGGGCCTTCATTTTCTTCATAAATTAGGAATAATGAATTCTCAGAGTTGGTCTAGCTATTTTTTTAAGTAGCTTTTTTTTTTTTTAAGTGTCTTACCTTCCCTGACTGGCATAAAATAGCATTTGCATATTACATTGCCTGGAATTCCTTGAGCTTAAAAATAAATAAAACTTGAGTTGTTTATTTATTTGAGAGGCAGAATGATCTCCCAGCTGCTGGGTCACTCCCCATATGCCTACAATGGCCCAGGCTGGGCCAGGCTGAAGCCAGAAGCTGGGAACTCAATCCAGGAATCCCATGTGGGTGGGAGGAACCCAAGTACTCGAGCTGCTACCCCAGGGTGTGCATTGACAGGAAGCCGGAGTCAGGAGCAGAGTCAGGATTCAAACCCTGGCTCTCTGATATGGGATGTGGGCCTCCTGACTGGTGTTTGATCTGCTGTACCCAACATCTGCCCTCTTTCAGTCTTAAGTGTCCAGGTACCCAGGCCAAACTGGCTTCAGTTAAAAAGCACTCTGCTCCTGTATCTGGATAGCCCAGGGCGGAGCTGGCCGGAGTTGGTGTTTGATGTTGGGGCTATGGCAACATTATCAAGACTTGGATCTTTGTGTTTTGAGGCACAGGGGGTTGGCCTGGCTCCCTGGGTTTCCTTCCATGGACTGGCTGCACTCTCAGACAGGTTCTGCATTCGGGATACAAGCCAGCTGTACTAGGAACTCCCCGCAAGACAGCTGGACAACAGGGGGTCCTCTGGGAACTCCTGACAAAGTCCTGACCTTTCTTCCAATTGCTCTTCAAGGCAGACTCTGTTAAAAACCCAGATTCTGGGCCCCAGCTCAAGAGTGAGATGTGGGGTGAGGCCTTGCTAACAAGTTCCCGGGGGAGGTGCTGCCCCCAGGCCTGGGCCCACATGCTGAGAACCATTGATCTCCAAGCAGCCAGGGTCACCTCCACAGGGTTGAGGGCAGTTCCTGCCCAAGATGTGCTTGTCCAGGAGGGCATGTCTCTTATGGGAGGTGAGAGCTGGGACCACAGGGATCACCATTCCCTGTGCAAGACCTGAGTTTTTTTGACTTGTTGGATCTGGTAATAGGGGCAAATCTGAATGCAGAATGTAGGTTTATTTGTCTTAGATCTGAGAGGCAGAAAGAGTTCCCATCTATCGGTGTTACTCCCCCTCCCCTAAATACCTGCAAAAGCCAGAGTTGGGGCAGATGGAAGCCAAGAGTTGGGAACCCAGTCTGGGTCTCCCACAGGGTTAGCGGGGATACACCAACTTGACGCCTTCCAAATGTCAGGTTAGCAGGGAGCTGGAGTCCGGCACAAGGCCAGGACCTGAACCCAGGCGCTCTGATATGGGGCATGAGTGTCGCAGTGGCGGCTTCAGTGCTGCACCAAGCGCCTACGTCTGTGGGTTAATCTTCATGTGAGTGTGGAAGCCCAGCTCCTTGTGAACACCTGGGAGGTTCCTTGCCCCAGGTTTGCAAGTCAAAGTTGAGTGTGCGATGGCCGGCGCCGCGGCTCACTAGGCTAATCCTCCGCTTTGCGGCGCCGGCACACCGGGTTCTAGTCCCGGTTGGGGCGCCGGATTCTGTCCCGGTTGCCCCTCTTCCAGGCCAGCTCTCTGCTGTGGCCAGGGAGTGCAGTGGAGGATGGCCCAAGTGCTTGGGCCCTGCACGACCAGGAGAAGCACCTGGCTCCTGCCATCGGATCGGCGCGGTGTGCCGGCCGCAGTGCGCTCGCTGCGGCGACCATTGAAGGGTGAACCAATGGCAAAGGAAGACCTTTCTCTCTGTCTCTCTCTCTCACTGTCCACTCTGCCTGTCAAAAAAAAAAAAAAAAAAAAAAAAAAAAGTCGAGTGTGCGGAACATTGTGGTGACAATCAGTTCTGAGTGTGTTCTCCAGCCCCTTGTCTTGGGGCGCTGGCCCCTTCATTGGCCTTGATAGTTTTTGACTTTTATATCGATCATAAATCTGGGGCCTCTTTTCCATATTCTGGGAAAATGGACCCAAATCCACGCTAAATGATGCCAATACTGTATTATTTTGAAGGCTCGGGGCCTGGGTTCCTTCCATTGGTTTTGCCCTAACCTACCCCTCCCAGGTTTTCAGTTCCACAAAGCAATCACTTTTCTGCCACAATTCAAGTCTGCTTCACAGAGCCCCTTGTGGAATAGTATGACGACTAATCCCCGCGGGGGCCATCAGGGAAGGCGTCCTGAGTATGCAGAATTCACTGGAGAGGCTCAGGGGTGCGAAGATGGAGGAAGATGGAGGAAGCCCAACAGGACCAGACCCCAGGTGTCCAAGGGTGCTGCCTGAGATGAAACTGACGAGATAAACAAGAGTCAGGTCACAACCAGCTTCCTGACATCCTCTAAGGATCTTAAAAGCAAAGGGGAGAGAGAACTCAGGCTGATGAGATGATCGTGGCCAAGGCAATGGAGCCAAGTAGACAGATGTTGAAAGCTGTGGCATGAGCATTAGCAGAGGCGGCGCAAGGGATGGGGACTGCAGGCTGTGAGAGGAGGGCGGCTAGCAGCATAGTGCCTCGGAGAGCCTGGAACAGGGTGGGGTGGGTGGGGAGAAGAGAGCTCAGGTTTACATATGGTTAAGTTTGAGGTGTCTGTGCAGGAAGCAGGTGCAGCTGGATATGTGGATCTGAAGCTTCGGGAGAAAGAACCAGACTGAAGTTGAGGATTTGGAAGTCCTCGCCATACAGAAGGTGATCCAAGGATAGAGAACCACACAGAGAATGTGTAGAATGAGGAAGAGAAGCCTGGAATGCAATTCTGAGAGTTGCCTGTGTTTAAGAGAGAGAAGAAAAGGAACAGCAAAGCAGACACCAGGGGACCTACACGAGAACCGCTCAGTGCCACTCGCTGCTCAAGGAGGGCGTGCCCCAACCTCCACACCAAATGCTGGCCAAACGCAAGTTAAGTCAGGTTGTGACTTAAGTCCTGGCAGTGAGATGCTTCTCGGTGGCCTCAGGTGGTTTGAATGAAGTGCAGGCAAGAATACAAGGTCGCAGAGGGTTCCTGAGTGAGTTAGAGAGGAGGTATTCAAAGCTCTCTGCATAAGGACTCCTAAGATATAAGTGGAAGCGTCTCATTGATCAAGGCATAGCCAGAAGAAGTGTGGGCAAGGTGCAAGTCCTAGGAGATTAGATCAGAGATGATGAGGCAGACTCTGGAAGGCTCCTTAGGCCAAGACAGGTGCTCTGGGATTGAAGCTCAGTTGAGACAGAAGGCAATGGGAAGCCCTAGCAGAGAAGTCATGCTTCCATTTGGGAGTAAACACAGCCCTTCTATCATAGCCAGAGAGGGTGAAGAATTTGTGAGTCAGAGGAAGGATGCTGTGGTTAATTTCTACTCAGTTTCTTCTGAGGTAGGGGGGGAGGTGTGTAGTTACAGTTGAGTGGAGTGAACCAGGGTGAGAGGTGTGTGGTTACAGTTGAGTGGAGTGAACCAGTGTGAAAACAGTCCTGGAGCCAGTGCTGCGGCTCACTAGGCTAATCCTCCGTCCAGCAGCGCTGGCACCCCGGGTTCTAGTCCCGGTCGGGGCGCCGGATTCTGTCCCGGTTGCCCCTCTTCCAGGCCAGCTCTCTGCTGTGGCCCGGGAGTGCAGTGGAGGATGGCCCAAGTGCTTGGGCCCTGCACCCCATGGGAGACCAGGAGAAGCACCTGGCTCCTGCCTTCGGATTAGCGCGGTGTGCCAGCGGCAGCACGCCGGCCACGGCGACCATTGGAGGGTGAACCAACGGCAAAAGGAAGACCTTTCTCTCTCTCTCTCTCTCTCTCTCACTGTCCACTCTGCCTGTCAAAAAAAGAAAAAAGAAAATAGTCCTGGAGGAGCTATCATGGCAATGGCACATGAAGGACCTCTGGAAATCCATGAGACACTGGCTAAACTGTCAGACTGAATGTTGTTAGAACTTTACACATCAGGCAAAGACTCGCAGCAATCTAAAGAGTGCTTACTTGGAGCAGGTGTTGTGGCGCAGCAGGTCAGGCCCTCGTGGGACGTCCGCATCCACATCAGAGTGCCTGATCCAAATCCCAGCTCCTCCACTTCCAAGCCAGCTTCCTGCTAATGTGCACATTAAGACACAGCAGATGTTGGACCAAATAGCCTACGAGCCTGTGCCGCCCACAAGGGAGACCTGGACAGAGTTCCAGGCCCCTGGCTTCAGCCTGGCCTGGCCTCGGCTATGCATGCATTCTGGGGAGTGAGCCAGCAAGTGGAAGATATTCTCTGCCTCTCTCTCTGTCTCTGTGTGTCTGCCTTTTCAAATAAATAGCTAAATAAAGAGTATTCGAGGAAAACAGCTAAATCTGGAAGACAGCAGTGAGCTTTGTGGTTGATCCTATTCCCATGGTCTTCTCCCCACCTCCAGAGTGACAACTGCACAGTGACTGTTCTGTGGAACCTTGGAAACTGACATCCCTACCATTGCAGTGGAAACCAATAGCCTAGGAGCCACATGAGAGGTAGGAATGGGGTTCGAACTCTCCCAAAGCCCCCTTTCCAGGCAGCTACCACTGTCCGACCCGCCTGGCAGCTCCCTGAGAAGTTTGGATTGTGTCGTTATTTAACCTAATCCAGAACTCTGCTCTCAATATTGTCGCTCCCCGTCTTCGTGGAGGAACGACACAGGACCCTGTGTTGTTCTTTCGTCTGCTCGGCCCTCCCCGGGTTTGCTGCTGGTTCTTCCCGGGTTGGCTACTGACCCTTCCACCTCCGTGGAAGGGCAGTTCTCCCTGGCCACTTTCCCCACTTCCGCGGGGGAGCGGCACTCCGCCGGCCGGCTCTCTCGGGGGCTGCACAGGTGTTCCTCAGGTGTTCCTGGTGCATGTTGTCTCTCTCCTCCTTTATAGTCCTCTTCCACCAATCCCAACTCTGCTACCCACACGCCGAGTACGCTGCTCTCCTCCAATCAGGAGCAGGATCAGCTCCTGGAGGTCACCACTCAAGTTGGCAAGAGGCAGCTGCGTAGAAGCTGTTTTCTCCTCTCCCAGCACCATATTGTGGGAGAGCAGATGCATAGAATAAGTCTTAATTCCAGTAACTCAGTCCAGTCCGGGTTGCTCCCCACAGATCCCCCTTTCTTTTTATTTTTTGGCGTTGATACGTGCCTGTCTTCGGTGTCCCGCGGCACACACTCTGCTCTGCTTGCTAGAGTTGCCCACAGGTGCTTACAAGTCCTATCAATCAGGCAAACCGAATCCAAGCCCTCTCATTGCCGTCTTGTGGGGAGACTTATTGGTGTTGGTTCGTGCCTATCTTCGGTGACCTGCAGCTCATACTCTGGTCGAGCTGCCTGCTGGTGCTTACCGCCTTACTAATCAGGCAGACCGAATCCAAGCCTTCTCATTGCGGTATTGTGGGGAGACTTATTGATGTTAATTCGTGCCTGTCTTCAGTGACCTGCGGCGCATAAGCTGCTAGCCGCCCGCAGGTGCTTACCACCTCCCTAATCAGGCAGACCGAATCCAAGCTCTCTCATTGCCATGTTGAGGGGAGGCCTTATTTTTCTCTATTTCTCTATCTCCGGGCATTCCTATCTCTCCCATTTTACTTCTATCTGCCAGCATTCCTATTTCTCTCATTTTACTTTTAAACTTCTGTTTCTCTTATCCCTGCGGCATCCCGGCGCCTGCCCCGAGGCTGCTTCTCGGCGCCTCGCCCTGCGACGGCGGCTTCCCGGCTCTGAGCCGCTTCAGCCCGCGCTTCTCTCATCTGCGCGGCTTCCCGGCTTCGCGCGCGCACTCCGCGGTCTCCGCGCCCCTTCGCGCCTACACCACAGCCTCGCACTAGCCCCACGTTCCCTATCTATTCACGCCCCGTGCTCTCTCTGCACGCGGCGGCTTCCGCGAGTCACACAGTGTAGCTTACGTTTCCGCCACCACCGGTATTCAATCTAAGTTCCCCGGGCTAACCTGGCGAATTCAACCTAGCTCACGCGTCTGCGCCTTTCGGTCTGGCTTCCCGTCCTTTGCTCCCCAGGCTAATCTGACGGATTCCAACCTGGCGGCCCATGTCTCTGCCTCTGGTTCCAGATTTTCGCCTTTTGCTCCCCGGGCTGACTTGAAGAATCCCAAGATAGCTTACGTCTCCGCTTCAGCCTGCACTCGCGGCTTCATCCTCCCTAACATATTTTTCTCTACCCGGTATGTTTCCCTAAGTTTTCTTCCAACAATATTCCTCCCTCATTTCTCCTGGCCTCTCCCCACAGTCCGTATCCAAGTCTAAGTTTCTTATAGGTTTCACTTTCACTTTCAACCTGCAGTCCGTATCTGAGTCTAACTTTCTTCTTGCTTTCACTTTAAATCCTAACTTCTTTCCCACAGTCCGTATCCGAGTCTATGCCTAGGCTTTCAATAGCTTCTTCCGGCACCTTTTCCGTCCGGCTTTCCCCTAGGCTCTTCTAGTCTCTCTCTCCGGTATTTTCCTGCTTCTTCCCGTTTCTTCCCTCCTAGGTTTCCTATCCGAGTCACGGCACCATTATGTCGCTCCCCCTCTTCGTGGAGGAGCGACACTAAACCCTGCCTAGGCTTCATATCTGAGTCACGGCACCATTATGTCGCTCCCCCTCTTCATGGAGGAACGACACTAAACCCTGCCTAGGCTTCATATCCAAGTCACGGCACCATTATGTCGCTCCCCCTCTTCGTGGAGGAGCGACAAATATGAGCAGCTCTCCCCCTGGGGCATCTGTGGAAACAACCAGTGGTTGTTGTTCAACAGTGCCGCAATACCATGTAGCATGAATGAGGGAGAAAATGCACCAGGGGAAACTGGGAAATGAGATGTTCAGCAGGTGCTTTGGAAACTGTGGCTGTTTCTAGACACCTAGAGAGCCAGGCTTGCAGGAATGACCCAGAAGGAAGTGACCTAGTGTATCACTCCTTGCTGAACTCAAGGCCCTGCAGAGGCAGGAGGTGAAGGCTAAGGCAGGGCTAAAGCTCTATGTCAGAGCATTGAAGGCATGCCCTAACATGTCCTCTCATTAGCTGACCATGAAGCCAAGTGAACAGAGACTTCAGCTATTATGCACAACAAAGGATACAGATTTTACAAAACTAGTCCAGGAAAGCCATGTAGAAGCAAAACCAAACATCATCAACAACAATAACAGAGCAGTTAGTGGGCGAATCTCCTGTGCCCATTTTTCATTAAAAAAATTAAGAGATGGAAATAAACAGGAAACATAAAAAAGCAATTAGTAGAAACTGCTTACAATAAGCTCAGACATTAGACTCCCTAGACAAATATTTAAACCAACTGTTATAAATATGCTCAAAGAACTAAAGAAAACTATCTCTAAAATACTAAAGAAAATTGTGACAATCTCTCCCCCAAATAGAGAACTTCAGTAAGAGAAATATAGAAAACAGAAATTTAAAAAGGACTAGGATGTACAATAACTGAAATTAAAAATTCACTGGAAGATCCTAAGATTTGAACAATCAGAAGAGGAAATCATCAAACTCAAAGGAAATTATACAGTCCAAGAAATAGGCAAAAAATAATGGAAACAAAATGAACACGGGGTGGACATCTGACAACACACCCATTGGGACACCCATATCCCACACTGGAGTGTCTGGGTTCAAGTCCCGGCTCTGCTCCCAATTCCAGCTTCCTGCTAATGTACAACCTGAGAAGCAGCAGGTGACGGCTCAAGTGGTTGAGTACTTACCACCCACATGGGAGGCCTGCATTGAGTTCCTGGATCCCAGCTTTGACCTGACCCAGCAGTAGCCTTTGTGGGTATTTGGATTGGAGATTCATTCTCTCTCTCTCTCTCTCTCTCTCTCTCCCCTTCCATTCCTCCCTCCCTCATAAATAAACTTAGAATAAAATGAACAGAGCATCAGAGACGTGTGGGACAGTGTCAAACACACCAACACAGGTGCACTAGGAGTCCAACAGTAAGAAGAGAAAGGAAAGGGAGCAGACAGAATATTTGAAAGTTCAAAAATCTCAGCTGCAGGAGATGATGTTGTGGCGCAGCAGGTTAAGCTGACGCTTGCAATGCCAGCATTCCATATCTTAGTGCCAGTTCAAGTCCCAGCTGCTCTACTGCTGATCCAGCGTACCCCATGCACCACAACACTGTCCCCCTCCTCCACAAATGTTTGTAGCAGCTTTATTCATAATGGCCAAAACTTGGAAGCATCCAAGATGTCTTTTAGTAGGCAAATGGCTAAACTGTGGCCCAACCAGATACTGGATTTAATTCAAGTCTGGTAAGAAATGAACTATCCAACCATGAAAAGGCAAGGAGTGTCTGTTTGGGCTGCTATAATTAAAAAAAAAAAAAAAAAAACAAAAACAAATGAACAAACAAACAAACAAAACAATGACTTGGGTATATCCTAGGGGCCGGCATTGGTACAGTGGTTAAGTCACTGCTTGGGAGGCCTACATCCTGTATCAGACTGCCTGGTTCAAGTCCTGGCTTCTTGGCTTCTGATCCAGTTTCATGCACCTGTGGCTAGCAAATGTTGTCTTTGTTCTCAAACTTATCTATGCCAGTTATGCTTATTACAATTACATAGTTTAATTAAGTGTAACAGAATTATGGGAACCAATGAACTATGATTATAAAAATAGGACATTTTGGAGTGGACGGTGTGGTGCGGTGGGTTAAGCCACCATTTGGTATGTCCATGTCCCATATCCCCATGCTTTTTTTTAAAAAAAATTTATTTATTTATTTGAGAGGTAGAGTTACAGATAAAGGGAGAGAGGGAAAGGTCTTCCATCCTGTGGTTCACTCCCCAAATGGCTGCAACTGCCAGAGCTGGGCTGATCCGAAGCCAGGAACCAGGAGCTTCTTCTGGGTCTCCCACGTGGGTGCAGGGGCCCAAAGTAGTTGGGGGCATCTTCCATTGTTTCCCAGGCCATAAGTAGAGAGTTGAATCACAAGTGGAACAGCCAGGACACGAACCAGCACCCATATAGGATGCCACAGCCACAGGCTGAGGCTTGGCCTATTATGCCACAGCGTTGGCCCCAATCCCTATGCTTCTGTCCACCTTGCTAGCACACTCTGGGATGCAACAGTGATGGCCCATGGTACTTGGGTCCCTGCCACCCACGTGGGAGACCCGGATGGAGTTCTGGGCTCCTGGCTTTGGCCTGGCACAGCCATTTGGGAAGTGAACCAGTAGATGGAAGATCTGTGTGTGTGTGTGTGTGTGTGTGCGCGCGCACGTGCAATTCTGTCAAAAAATTCTTTTTTAAAAAACAGTTCTCAAGCTATAAAAATTGGTGTGAATTACAATCATTTAAAAGGATTCTTATATTCTTCATTGGGTCTTTGAATTCTTACTCCATCTTTTAAACATTTAAAAAACAAGTTGAGGCCGGCGCCGCGGCTCACTAGGCTAATCCTCCGCCTAGCGGCGCTGGCACACCGGGTTCTAGTCCCGGTCGGGGCGCCGGATTCTGTCCCGGTTGCCCCTCTTCCAGGCCAGCTCTCTGCTGTGGCCAGGGAGTGCAGTGGAGGATGGCCCAGGTGCTTGGGCCCTGCACCCCTTGGGAGACCAGGAAAAGCACCTGGCTCCTGGCTCCTGCCATCGGATCAGCGCGGTGCGCCGGCCGCAGCGCGCCGGCCGCGGCGGCCATTGGAGGGTGAACCAACGGCAAAGGAAGACCTTTCTCTCTGTCTCTCTCTCTCACTGTCCACTCTGCCTGTCAAAAAAAAAACAAAAACAAAAACAAAAACAAAAACAAAAAAAAAAAACACCAAGTTGAAATGTTAAATGTGTGGATGCATTGCAGCTAAAATTTATGTGGAAAAAAAAAAAAAAAAACCAAGCAGATAAAGCGCTTGTTTTCCCGAGTGGAGTTTTGAGAAATGCAAGTCCCTATGCTCTTCACACCAGGGTGGGCCCATTCCAGAGCTGTCTTAAGTCCCCTCATTCTCCCGGTGCCCCTCGCAGCCTGGTGCCTGGCACAGGTACCCAGCTGGACTTCCACTTAGCCGGCTTCTGTTGCCCGGCGGTGCGCTCTGCCCAAAGACCACTGGCTGAATGACAGCAGGGCACCCAGACGACAAGCCAAACGGGCCCTTTAAAAAATGCGCGAGGATCAAATGAAATATGACTTTAAGTACTGCAGCAGGCAACGCTGTCGAGATGGCGAGGAGCAGCCGGGGAGAATCGTGAATCTGCTGGCGATGAGCGGGGGCTTTGCGCAGCTGGAGAGGGTCCCGGGGCCAACCCGGCCTGAGGCAGGGCCCGCCCGAGGCACGACCTCACCAGAAGACAGGGCCACGCATCCGCGCGCACAGACAGCACTTGTGTTGATCCTGGGCTCGGGTCGCCCTGGCATCCGTGCCTCGCCCCTTTCCCCGGTCCGCTCTGTCTCGCTGGAGGACCAAACGCTGCAGATTCTGCCAAGCCCAGCAGACCCTAGTACATCACAAAGTGGAGGAAAGGGGGAAAAACCAGGATATTTCTCCCAAAAAGTTCATGGAGACCTCGAAGGAAGATATACTTTATTTGGGTGCAAAAAAAATGTTTGAATTCCATGTGCTGTTTTTTCCTAATACCCATCTTTGCACGTACATTTCAAAGCCTTCCCGAATCTGTCCAGGCAACATCTGACGCAGGAGAGTCCTCCCACGGTGCTGCTCTCTGATAACCTCGGCTCTTGGCAGCCTCAGGCTGGCTCAGGTGGGACAGGGGCTTCCCAGCCCGCGTGGACCCTGACGGGTGCGGCACACGGTGAGACGCTGCTGCCACGTCTGTTCTGTGTCTGCAGGTTTCTCGCCTGTGTGTTTCCCGCTGGCTACGTGCTCCGGTGACGATTGTCCTGCCTTGCATTCTCCAAGGTGATTCCATTTACGACTCGAAGCTACACTTCAACTTCTAAATGCACTTTCTTGTTTTCTAGTTATTACATTTTGGCCTAATAGTTTCCAAACACTGTTTTATTATGTTCCACGCTTAAAAAGCCACCTGGCTCTTCTCCCTTTCTGGTCTTTTTTGGTTAAACTATCTTTAAGCCCCCTTGCATGTTTTTGTAATGTGTAACACAGACTCCGTTACGACAGAACCGTTTCAAAAGACTTGTGCAGCTGGGAAGTTTTTGATGATTTCATTTTATAAGTCCTTTGGAATGAACGTGGGCATTAGGACACAATGACTACAACATCAGTTTAACAAGATCTGAGTGGCCTTATTTTTACAGAGAAGTTAACATTTCTAGACATGGCGATTCCAACAGTGGCTGGCTCTATAAGGCTTTAAAAAATAGAATTTAGCAGACGTATAAAATGGAAAAAAAATACAAACGTTGTCATAAATCTTGTAGAGTAAAGTGTTTTTTGATTGCTTCGGAGAGAAACAAGATGAGATCGGCCAGGTGCTGTTTGCTAAAGCGTAGGGTTGATGTTTCAACATCTCAGAGGGATCGAATGAAAGAAACCCAAGAACAGAGGTCACGTTGGAGGGGGGACTCCAGGGAGAAACGAGGTCCATCTGGACTCTCAGTAAGAAACGGGAAAGTACCGGGCCCACCAGAGGGCTGGAAACTGCGGAGCCTGGCAGGATCACCAGACCAGACCCTCCCTCTGGGGCGGGTGCCAGTCTGCACCCACCCTGGCCATGCCGCTGCTCCGTGGGGTTCACAACGGAGCAACGGGGAGCAGACGTGGGACCGCCTGGCTTTTGTGGCTACTGTGGCGGCTGCATCAGTGACACAGGCCCCAGAGCTGTTGGTCTCCGAGGAATGATGGCATGGACACAGCCCTCTCTCCAGTCCACACCCTGGCGAGCACCAGGAGACTCACGATGAGCCATGCCTCTGGGCCAGCTGAACTCTGCCATAGACATACAGGTCTTTTTCTTGAGGGTCTTGGTCTTTGTAGATAGTGTGCACTTCATCCTCTGGAAAATACTTTAAAGGCTATTGAATACCTTGGCTTTTCAAAAAAAATACACACACTTTTTTTTAAAGATTTTATTTATTTATTTGAAAGTCAAAGTTACACAGAGAGGAGAGGCAGAGAGAGAGAGAGAGAGAAGTCGTCCATCCGCTGGTTCACTCCTCAATTGGCCGCAATGGCCAGAGCTGTGTCAATCCGAAGGCAGGAGCCAGGAGCTTCTTCTGGGTCTCCCATGCAGGTGCAGGGGCCCAAGGACTTGGGCCATCTTCTGCTGCTTTCCTAGGCCATAGCAGAGAACTTGATAAGAAATGGAGCAGCCAGGACTAGAACTGGCGCCCATATGGGATGCCAGCACTGCAGGCTGCGGCTTTATCCGATAAACCACAGTGCCGGCCCCATGTTTTTTAAATTCTTAAAAAGGTTTTGTTCTTATGCTATTTGAAAGTGAGAGCAGAGCGAGAGTGAGCAAAAGAGAGAGAGAGAGAGAGAGAGAGAGACCTTCCGTTCATTGATTGACTCCTCAGATGCCAGCAAGAGCTTCGGCTGGGCCAGGTCAAAGCCAAGAGCCCAGTACTCCAGCCCAGATCTTGCATTTGGGTGGCAGGAGGCCCAGCACTTGAGCTATGACTTGCTGGCTTCTAGGGTGCATGTTAGCAGGAAGCCAGCTCAGAAGTGGAGGAGCCAAGATTCAAACCCAGGCACTCTGCTATGAGATGAAAGTGTCCCAAGGGGCAGTTTAACACATTGCTACGACGCCTGCTGTATCTCTCATCATTTTTTAAAAGATTTATTTATTTATTTATTTGAAAGTCAGAGTTGCACTCACACAAACATAGTGAGTATTCATACCCATTATCATTTCTTTTCCCTTTGGCTTTTTTTTTAATATTTATTTATTTATTTATTTATTTTTGACAGGCAGAGTGGACAGTGAGAGAGAGAGACAGAGAGAAAGGTCTTCCTTTGCCGTTGATTCACCCTCCAATGGCCACCGCGGCTGGCGCACCGCGCTGATCCGATGCCAGGACCCAGGTACTTATCCTGGTCTCCCATGGGGTGCAGGGCCCAAGTACTTGGGCCATCCTCCACTGCACTCCCAGGCCACAGCAGAGAGCTGGCCTGGAAGAGGGGCAGCCGGGACAGAATCCGGCGCCCTGACCGGGACTAGAACCCGGTGTGCCAACACCGCAAGGTGGAGGATTAGCCTTGTGAGCCGCGGTGCTGGCTCCCTTTGGCTTTTAAAAGCTATGTGGTTTGACCACGTGACATCAGTATTAACTTCCTGAAGAGTTTCAAGAGTCAGAAACTTGAAGGACAGGGTGTGGCATTCTGGGAACCAAAGACTGGAGCAGCAAGTCCAGGGCCCATGGTGGTGGGGTGTTGGGAAGGAGAGGAGGTGGTTTAACCACATGGCACGTCATTTGGAAAATCAAACAAAACACCCATGGTTCTATAGCCACTACTGCAAATTTAGTGGGCTCCTAACCATGCATTGTGTTCAACTGTGTTTTTCACAGAGCTATGATCAGGGAATACACAATTTTGCATCCTGCCTTGTAAATTTGATGTCCATGTGTACGTGCGTACTTATGAACAAAACTGCAAGATGGAGAGACAGACCTGCCATATTCTCATTGTGGACACATGATCGCAGCCACTGAAGTAAATGTTTGGGATTCCACTCTCAGGCTGCAAGTTCAGTGCACTTGTCACACAGGTGTGTTTGGAGACCAACATATATGACAATAAAGGGAGTTGAGGGCTATTGATGCCGCTTTTTAATTTCTAAGTCTAGAAAGTGCTATTGACTGAAACATAGACTTCTTCAACCTTTGCATTTTGTTACTATTTTAGTTCTTGATCAGATTGAATTAATTTTTACTGGAAAACTGAAAGCTACAAGTTCAATCTGATTATACACGATAACCTGGGGGGAAAAAAAAGATGACAGCATTTACTGCTTGAGGCACTTATTTCCAAGAATGTAGTTTTGCTAATTGAATTTCATGCTTTATTGAACTTTTTATGCACTAATTCAAGTAAAGTTAAGTTAAATACTTTACCGAAGGAAATTACAGAGACTGGACACTTTGCTCACATAATGCCAAGTACTGCACGGATCGTGTTTAATATTTGGATTGAAATAGTCATAGAAGTTGCTTCTAATAAATATTTAGCATAGATGATAAAAAGATTTTGAAAAGAAAACCATCTGGTTGTCTTCATGATATATAAATTGGAATAAAGTCTTGTATATCCCACACACAGCACTTCATGTGACTTATCCATTTATTGGTATCAAATCTGAGGTCAGCTATGGAGCTCAACTTTCCAGTTATACTAAGACTGAGACATCTAAGACGTGTTTTAGGCCGCTTCCAGGAAGCTGAAGTGTTTGCCTAGCGGCAGACGACAAAGTTGGGCTCTCTTGCATTCTTTCTCCTATGCCTAGGGTCTCTCTGGCTTTCCCGTGTCCAGGATACAAGTGTAACCCAGTGAATTCTCCCCACCCACTTCCCTCCAATCTGGGGGCTCTGACTGGAGGGTCTGATTTGACCTGATTCCTCCCCAAGTCCTCCTGAATTCTTTTGTTTGCTGTGTTGACTTCCCTTCTGATCTCAATTTCTTTTGCTATCTAGCTGACACCCTGCTCCCTAGTGTAGCAAGTTTTAGAGTTTGGTAGACAATTTAGCCAGGTGATTTTGACACTCCTACATCAGATTCCAAGTTATCTGATTATAGCAATGCAAGAAGGAGGACTAACGTTTTTCCTGAACACGTGTTAAAGGCAGTTTTACTTACTGAGAGGTCTGAGGGTTATCTTGCTTGCCAGTCAGGAGCTTGCCATGAGAAAACCAATATGAATGGTCATTTATTCTTTCAGGTGACGTCTGCACCGAACAGGGAACCGAAATTCCAGAATCATCTTCATTTCCCCTACTCGGCCTTGTTCATTTTAAATGACCAAATAGATCTGAGCTTTTTTTTTTTTTTTTTTTTTTTTGACAGGCAGAGTGGACAGTGAGAGAGAGAGACAGAGAGAAAGGTCTTCCTTTGCTGTTGGTTCACCCTCCAATGGCCGCCACGGCCAGCGCATCCGAAGCCAGGAGCCAGGTGCTTATCCTGGTCTCCTATGCGGATGTAGGGCCCAAGTACTTGGGCCATCTTCCCCTGTACTCCCGGGCCACAGCAGAGAGCTGGTCTGGAAGAGGGGCAACCGGGACAGAATCTGGAGCCCCGACCAGGACTAGAACCTGGTGTGCCAGCACTGCAAGGCAGAGGATTAGCCTATTGAGCCACGGAGCCGGCCTAGATCTGAGCTTTTAAAATGACAATTTAACGGTTGTAACATAAATACATTCTCAAAGTAATAAATAAGAAAGAGTACTTGATATTTAAATGCCGAACAATGTTTAAAATGGTTTGTTCAGATTCTCAGTAAAATATGAAATTTACTGAGTTTATTTTCATTTCTTTAATTTTTGGATCCATCCTGAATCAGATGGATTTATGTTTGTTAGTATGTTTAGTAGTAGCTTACTTGGAAAATTCCTAAGTCCTGCTGATTCTTTTTTTTTTTTTTAATTTTTGTTTGAGAGGCTGAAAGAGACACAGACAGAGGGAGACAGAAAGGCAGAGTGAGAGAGACAGAGAGCAGAGTGAGAGAGACGGAGGGAGATTTTCCAACCACTGATTCACTCCCCAGATGCCCTCAACGACCAGGGCTGGGCCAGGCTGAAGCTGTGAGCTGAGAACTCAGTCCGGGTCTCCCACGTGGGTGGCAGGGACCCAACTTCCTGGACCATCACTGCTGCCTCCCAGAGTGCGCATTAGCAGGAGCCTGGAATAGAAGCAGGGCCGGGACTCAAGCCCGGCGTTCTGATAGGGCACGCAGCCATCCAAAGTGCATCTTAACTGCTATGCCATTCTTCCACTCCCCTGCTAACTGTTAGCCCATTGAGGACTAACCAGTTTTCTGCCTTAAAATATACATTTGATTTTTTAAATATTTGTTTTATTTATCTGCAAGACAGTGTCATGGAGAGAGGTAGAGGCAGAGAGAAAGAGAGGTCTTCCATCCGCTGGTTTGTTCCTCAAATGACCGCAATGGCTGGAGTTGAGGCAATCCAAAGCCAGGAGCCAGGATGTGAACCATCTTCTACTGCTTTCCAAGGCCATAGCAGAGAGCTGGATTGGAAGCAGAGCAGCCAGGACTCGAACTGGCGTCCATATGGGATGCCGGCACTGCGGGCAGCGACTTCACCCACTATGCCCCAGCGCCAGCCCCATAGATTTGATTTTTAAGACAATCCCACATTCCTTCTCTAAATGCTGATGCAACCTGAATTTGTGAAGTCCTGGATATTCCTGGATTAAATGAAATATTTAAATTCTATGAAATCAGAGAAGTTTTTTAAAAACAATTGTATTGTTGAATCATTTTGTATAATATGATTTCTACTAAGAAAAGCATTTCTATGGGAGGAAAAAAAAGTCCTTACTGCTTAGTTTATTTCATGCAAAATCAACCCATTCTCCCTACATTGTGAAGACCTGTAAAATCATTAATAGCCATGGCTAATGTTTGCTAACAGTCACATGTCTTACTAATACAAAAGTTTTAATTACTCGAGGAAGCCAAGGATGATTTATATAAGAAACAGATATTTGAACAATCATTTGAAACAATATTTTCCAAAATAGAATAAAAGAACTAATAAAGCTTGAAATTCTGACGTTGCTAAAATATCCCCCCAAAACATAGTTTCTATATGTAAAATACAACCGCTCTAGAGAAATGAGGAAGACGGAACTACCTGGGGAAAGTTTTGTATAGGTTACACATTTGAAATTAATAAGAGGGGCCGGCAATGCGGCGTAGCAGGTAAAGCCACCGCCTGCAGTGCCAGCATCCCACATGGGCGCTGGTTCGGGACCTGGCTGCTCTACTTCCGATCCAGCTCTCTGCTGTGGCCTGGGAAAGCAGTAGAAGATGGCCCAAGTCCTTGGGCCTCTGCACCCGCCTGGGACATCTGGAGGAAGCTCCTGGCTCCTGGCTTTGGATTGGTGCAGCTCCAGCCATTGCTGCCATCTGGGGAGTGAACCTGAACCAGTAGTTGGAAGACTTCTCTCTCTCTCTCTCTCTCTCTCTGCCTCTGCCTCTCCTTCTTTCTCTGTGTAACTCTGCCTTTCAAATAAATAAGTAAATCTTGAAAAATTTAATAAGAAACATTTTAAAGGGTCTGAAAAAAGTATTCCTCTAATAGATCTGACTAGAAATATCTTTTTACTATGACTATTATATGACTCTTCAACACTTTTAACAAGTGAGTGAGGAAGCAATTAGAAGTAATTTTCACAATGAAATATATTACTATAAATCAACATAAAATTTTACTTTATATTTTATACCAATATAGAGTTACCAATAACCAATAGGTTTTTTTGCTTCAACCAGAAGATCCACACATTTCAAGCAAAGCACGTTTGTGATAAATTAATACTAATATATTCTGACTGATATTTATATTTGACAAGTTATTCCTAGTCTTCAAAAGAAATATATTAAAGTTCTTAAGTTCAAAAGGCACTTAGAGAAAATGGCCTAGGAAAAATTATAAAATGGGCAAAGTAAATGATCAATCATCCCACAGAAGATTAAAGACAGAAGCAAATGTGTTCAGTCTCATTAGTAGGCATATATTAGCACATTCTATAAAAATATTCTCATCAGCAAAATTTAAATATTGATAACATCCAAGCTTGCAAGGGCATGGATTATATTGGCAAGCTATGAAAAGATAGGATCTTGGGGCTAGCATTATGGAGCAGTGGGTTAAGCGGCATCCCATATGACTTCCGGTTTTCGTCCCAGCTGCTCTACTTCCAATTCAGCTTCCTGCCAATGGCCTGAGAAAAGCAGTGAAGATGCCCTGAGTGTTTGGGCCCCCTGCTACCCATGTGGGAACCCGTATGAAGCTATTGGCTCCTCGCTCCAGCCTGGCCCAGTGTTTGCTGTTGCAACCATCGTGGTGTGTGAACCAATGGACTGAAGATCTTTCTGTTTCTCCCTCTTGCTTTATAACTCTGACTTTCAAGATAAATAAATAAATCTTAAATAAAAAGATAGGATATCTTGGAAAAGTCATGTGTAGCGTGTAATTAAATGTTTAAATGCTCATTCTTTAATTTTAAAAAAATTTAACAATTTTATTTATTTGAAAGGCAAAGTGACAGAGACAGACCAAGAGATCTCCCATCTGCTGGTTCACTCCCCAGGTACAAAAGCCAGGGCTGGGCCAGGCTGAAGCCAGGAGCCAGGAACTCAATCTGGGTCTCCCATATGGGTGTCAGGGAACCGAGTCCTGCAGCCATCACCTGCTGCCTCTCAAGGAACTCGTTAGCAGGAAGCTGGAATTGGGAGCAAACCCAGGACTGCAACCAGGCACTCTAACATGGGATGCTGGTGTCCCAACCCACATCTAAACCACTGCACTGAACGCCTGGTCTTGAATACCCACTCTTATCCCACAGCAGTCCTACTTTTAACAAATATATTGGTCCTCTCTGAAGGAAGCTTATTCTTCCCAGAGAATGCCCTAAGGATTTCCTTGAAAAATAAATTTCCAAGGTAAATGAGCAACTCACAGCTGAAAAATCATTCAAAATAAAAAAGAAATAAATTATTATGATAACAGATAGGAATAGCGATACCCCCAAAAAACTCAAAAAATTTCAGATATTATGAAACACGTATTATAAAATAATGTTTGGCATGTTTAAATAAAAGGTTTTAAAGTTTGCATACAATATGACAAACTATATAGAATGATCAATCAGATTCAACTAGGAACCAGATGGAGCATGAGAAATTAAGATATAATAAGTAAAATGAACAAAAAACTCCCATGATGGGGTTAACAGTGGATGGGACCAAGTTGATGAGAGAATTAATGATCTCAAAGACAAACAGGCCTGAAAAAATTATCCCAAATGTGCACAGATGCAAAATATAGGACAAGAAGATTATGAAAAATAGCAGCTAGAGTGGAAACGTGTCTATGAAAAGATCGAGAAGGAGAAGACAGACAAAACAGGACAGAAGTACTAAGAATAAAACAGTTGTGAGTGTTCTAGAACTGATAAAAACAACCTTCCAGATTCAAGAGCACAGTGAAAATCCAGCAGGATCCATACACAGAAAATCAACAAGCAGATAAATCACAGTGACACTGGAGAGCATCGAAGACGAGGAAGACCCTGCAAGGAGAAATATTACCTTCCAAGGAGCTCAACAAAAGCTCATGTCTTGACAGCAGCAAAGAGAGCCAGGAGACAGAATGACACACTCAATGTGCATAGGAAAAAATCTTCTCAACCTGAAGCTTTCTACTCAGAAAAAGTATCTTTTCTGCACAAAGCCAAAATGATGACATACTCAAGCCATCGAAAAGCGAGGAGAGTTCACCATGAGCAGACTTTGCCAAAGGAAAATCTAAAGAGTATGCTAGAGATAGATGGAAGATGATCTCATATTCAAAGGCTGAGATACAAACAGGAGTGGAGACAGACCTCCACTGGTAGCCAAGAACAGGATTTAGATTCGTGCTCCAGTCTGAAACACCACCACCATCACCACCACCAAAGAACAGAGTGGCAAGCATCAAGAGTTACAAAAGCAGACGATACTGTGTTCATTCTCCTGATGATAGCGATTAGTCCGTATATGTCAAGACTCATCAAATTGCACAACCCAAGTATTTGCTGCTTATGGTACATCAGTCATCCCTCAATAATTATATTTTAAGAGAAACTGGAAAATAAATGGATGAATATAAATAACACAAAAGTAATATTAGTGTTTTAAGGGGTTAAAAAAGGAATCTATAGGCAGAATCATACTGGCATTTTATCCCAAAGGGGGATCCAAGTTTTATAGGGATGAGGATAATGTTCAGGAGGCATAGGTTAAGGTATTGATTAATTTGAGACTTTGATAAGTTAATAATGCATGCTTTGAAGGGGGAGTAAACACTAAAAAAAATCAGAGTACATAACTTCCGAACGGTAGAGGACAGTATAGAATTAGAAGGAAACACTCAATCCAAGCAGGAAGCAACAGAGGAGAGAAAAAGAGTCATAGAAAAGATGGGTGAAGGGTGGATGTTGGGGTACAGTAGGCTTAGCTGCCACCAGGGACACCTGCCTCCCACATTGAGCACCAGTTTGAATCCAGGCTGCTCAGTTTCAGAGCCAGCTTCTTGCTAATGCACTCTGGGAGGCAGCGGGTGATGGCTCAAGTGTTGGAGCCCCTGCCACCTATGGAGATTCAGGTAAGAGTTCTGGGCTCCTGGCTTTTGGCCTGGCCCAGCCCTGGCAGTAGTGGGCACCGGGGGAGTCAAACCATGGATGGAAGATATCTCTGTCTCAGTCTTTTTAATAAATAAGTGGTTTTTTTTAAAGAACATATAGGACAAATAGCACAAAATAAGATGACATATAAGGCAAATGAATCAAATACCTTTTTTAAACACAAAATACTCAGGCTGTTTAAAAACTCAGCTACATTGTGTTCCAATCCACATAGCTATAAACTCCCAGAACAGCTTAAAGTAAAAAAAAAAAAAAAATGGAGATATTTTATGACAATAGGAGTAAATACCAAGGAAATGTAACCAATTTAAACTTCTATGCACCTATTAAGGTAGCTTCAAAATACAAAAAGCAAAAGCGCTCCACATGATTAATTTTGGCCACCGACAGATAAGTGGAACTGTCGTGTGGCATTTCCTTAAATAAAGCCATTTTGTGAACCTTGCTCTCTTTCTTCTTATTTTTCTTCTTTCAGTTGGCTGACACATGGTCTTGATGGCTGCAGAGGGAGCAGTTCCAGGACCTGGGGCCATGTGCAGTGGAATAGCCTGGGTCCCTCAGGGTTTGGCAGAGTGGAGACTTCCGGCAGCCCCCAACTCTTCTCTCCAGGCTGTTGTGAACAATCCATTTCTGTCTACGGAAGCCACTGTTTTGGGAGTCTGTTTCTCACAGCAGATCCCAGTCTTAGCTGATATAGAATGAAATGTATAGAAACCAAGGAAGTAGACACTTTGGCAAAGGAGGCAAAAAATCATCATGGCCTTCCTAATCCCCAAGTGTGTCTGAAATGTTATTGTAACACTTAGGAAGTCAACAGCACAGAAGAGAAAGTAGTTTCCTCAAATGACAACTGGCAATATATTGCATATGGTTTATTAATCTATGCTTCTGCCTCTTACTTGCAGGTAATCTGCCAGTTAGGAAGGAAATAGAAGATTAGAAGATTAGTTTGGTTCATTTAGACTTCCTTCCTTCCCCCCACCCCTTTTTTTTCCTACTTCAAGCACTTAATATCCAGGGAAATTGCCAAATGGCCCATTTGTGCTTAATATCCTCTATAGAAAATTTAATTGATTAAAAGGGGTATCCCCCAAAGAATATACACATTCTCGTTTCTGTTCTATAATATCTGATTACGAGGTGTTTGTGTTCCTTAGAAACTAGTTTTGTTCCTACTGCTGCTGCTGCTGTTTTTCAACCCAGTGACAAGACCCAGAGAAGAGTTACTCAAGCACAAACTCTTGCCAGGTACTATGGAGATGAGGAAGCCGACCACAGAGAGAGTCAAAGGAGGATTTCAATGTGGAAAACTCAAAGTCAGTGACCTCAGTGAACGGTTAGGATGCCAACTCTGAAAGCCAGTAGCCTATGGCACAATTTTTGATCCATGCAAATCCAAGTTGCCAAGACTTTGAAGGGATAGAAGACAGGGATAGAAGATCTCTGTCAATGAACCAAACAAGTGATCTCCAAATGGGTATGCATCAAGTCTTCTCCAAGATTTTGTGAGTGTAGGCAGATCATAGGAAATCAATTTCTAATGTCCAGATTCCTCCAACAACTTTCCTATCTAAGAATGTTCCTATGCGCAAGGCGTCATCCCAGTTTTCTTGTCCTACTGACTCTTGCACAATCGTCCTCCAACTTTATGAGACTTTGAGCTATGTTCCAGTCCATGAAATAAACAAGTCATCTCACCATAAGCCCTAGCATTTCTTTTCTTACAGATAAATCACATTGAGTGATAAAACTAATTTTCACTGCAAATAGCTCACCTATCATTTTATGATTTGAAAAGGGTAACGCTTTTGGCTTTTATCTCTTTGATGATATTACAGAGTCAAAGTGCAAAAACACCACTAGTCACCCAAAGAATGCTTCTCTTCTCAAAATAAGAAATATCCTGTCCTGCCATGGTCTCATTTGGTATGGACACATGATTTACTAAGCATCTGGAAGCCATTCTTTTAAGACGTCTTCAGTGTTTCCTTTGGTGTTATTGGGAGACATCACCCGGATATTATTAATCCTCAGTTTGTTTTTCCAAAATATCAAGTCTCACATTAAATCCTTTATTCTCCATGAGGATTTCTGGGGTAATCACTTCTTGGCTAGACTACACACTTTCTATATCAAATAGCTTTCTCTACATTCCAGTGCATTTTGCTCTAAGTTTCTACTTTCTAAAGATTCAGAACAAGTGCTACTTGACATAAAATGGGTTTAAACACGCTTCACAGCATTCTGCAGTTTCTTCTTATTTAGATAAAACAAAGAGCTTAGAATTAAACAGTAAGACTCTAAATACAACAATTTATGAAAAAATTTAAAATAGCACAAAAAAAGAAGCCAATTGGAAACACTTAATCATTCATTTTGCAGATCATCCTGGATATTCTTGCTAGAGATGGAACATGATTATGTAATGAGAATGATGACCTACCCAAGGACACAGGTGATGAATGTTGAATACTATGATGAAGGGTGCTTTATCAGATCGCAATATTTGTTCCAATAATTTCTTTACTCTTTTATGGTGCTGTCACATATTTATTTATATCTTTGTCAAGGCTTCGTGATGGACAAATAAGAACCTCCATCCTGACTTTGAACTTAGCCATAGGACTGTTTCGGTTAGTGGGTACAATACAATCAGAAACTTGCGAGTATCCGTGGAAGGGATCCCCTGTAATCAGGACATGCCGCAGGGAACCCTTGCTCGTGAACCTGGGTTCCAGAATGTGACAGATGCAGCAGACTCACAGCCTGGAACCAAGACCAGAAGACACAGCTTAAAGCAGAGCCACTCAGTCAGGACCAGCCTAGCCCAGCCAAACAGCAACTGAGTCTCCTGAGTGAGTATTAACACACGCATGCCACTGAGTTTGGAGGCAGGCTGTCAGGCGGCATCATTGCTGCAAGAGTTGACGGTCAGCTAAGAAGCTCCACTTCCTCTGATGGTCTGTGTTCACCTGGAGTGAGTTAGCCTTTGTGACCAATGGCTGGGCCTGGATGATGGAGCTAGACAGTGGCTGGCCTTGGTTCTTTTTGAGGCCTTGATTTTCTCCTGGCTGTTGATGAACAACAATTCTCATCATTCTCTTTAGTGTTGTATCAATGTTCCTGTATTCTGAAATTTCATGCTTTAGCTGCTATTGCTATTTTCTTTTTTAGATATTTTTATTGACTTCTCATTCTGGAAGAAGAGAGTATAATTCTGTTATTCCCTACTCTACACAAATACTCTCCCTACTCCACCACCACCCGAATATCTGATGGGAAGGACTCTGAAACAGAACCATCTACAGATCCTCGCACTTAGGCTGGGTCTTCTTCCTGAAGGTGTAAGCCGGGTTGCCGGGGGAGAAAGGTAACCAGGAGACAGGGCTGTTGCCTCTCAGCCTTCAGTGTGTTCGCGCTGTCAGTACAGTGTTCTCAGCTGTGCCTGGTGTTCGAGTTAGCAAGCTTTCTTTTGGGGAAGAAGACATGGGGTCCGGTTACTCCTTAAATGAGACCTTCAAGCTGTCTTCCTGCTTCTAGCCCACCTGTACCCCGGCCTTCAGAGACGCCTCCAAGGTCTGAGTCTTCTCAGGCTCTGTGATTTGCAAATGCTTTATTTTTGTTGGCTTTGACGGCTTCGAGCTATCCAGTTTCAGCATTCTCCTCTCTGCTAAGCCAGTTCAACTCTTGTGTTTCTGTTCCCCACACTTTGTTGTTTTGGCCCGTCTCGGTCTCTCACATTGTCTTTCCCACTGTCAGTTTAGTAGGTTTTTGGAGTTTGTACAATGTCCACACTCAACTGGATTGTGGTGATGCAGCATGTGGGTTTAAAACACAGTGAATTCCATATTGTCTTCATCATTTCAAACTGTGAATACAATTTATTTTTCTAGGATTTCTTTCATGTAATGTGTGAAGCTCATGGCATGCTTCTGTGTCGCACCAAAAATTTAATTCCAAGATTCTAATGTTGATTATTTTCTTGCAAAAGCTTTCCAACCAAAAGGCCAACTAACTGTATTACATGTAAATAACAAGCAAGGAAAAAACATCTTTTCTCTGTGAAGTGCTTTAATTCAAAATGTTTAAGAATTTCACAATTTTAGAATCAAAAGTTGGATACATAAAACAATCCACTGTACACTGATATCTAATACATGACCTAATTTTAATTATGTATATATAAATGTACTTACATTTCCTTTGGCTATGGTTTTTCATATCACCTTAATTTTTTTTTTACAGTGGGGACACAGGTTCATTGTACTATATCAAAATAAAAGAGGTATATAAACAAGGCATTTCTAAGGCAGTGTATATTATTGATTTGTTGTGTAACTATTCACAATGTGTACATATGCAAAAAAAAAAAATGTGAGAATTCCGATCCAGCTCTCTGCTACGGCCTGGGAAAACAGTAGAAGATGGCCAAGTCCTTGGGCCCCTGCACCCATGTGGGAGACCCGGAAGAAGCTCCTGGCTTCGGATCAGTGCAGCTCTGGCCGTTGCAGCCATCTGGGGAGTGAACCAGCGGATGGAAGACCTCTCTCTCTCTGCCTCCCCTCTCTCTGTGTAACTCTGACTTTCAAATAAATAAATAAATCTTGAAAAAAAATGCGAGAATTGGGCCAACATCACAGTGCAGTGGTTAAGCCACTACTCTGCTTATTATCCAGACATGCTATACTAGAGCCTCAGCTGTTTTGCTTCTTCTTTTTTTTTTTTTAAGATTTATTTATTTATTTGAAAGTCAGTGTTACACACAGAGAGAAGGAGAGAGAGAGAGAGAGAGAGAGAGAGAGAGAGGTCTTCCATATGCTGTTCACTCCCCAACAAAGCCATGCCAATCTGAAACCAGGAGCTTCTTCCGGGTCTCCCACGCAGGTGCAAGGGCCCAAGGACTTGGGCCATCTTCTACTGCTTTCCCAGGCCATAGCAGAGAGCTGGATCAGAAGTGGAGCAGCCGGGACTCGAACCGGTGCCCATATGGGATGCAGGCACTGCAGGCGGCGGCTAACCTGCTATGACAC
This sequence comes from Oryctolagus cuniculus, assembly GCF_964237555.1. Classification (NCBI taxonomy): domain Eukaryota; kingdom Metazoa; phylum Chordata; class Mammalia; order Lagomorpha; family Leporidae; genus Oryctolagus; species Oryctolagus cuniculus. The sequence continues at coordinate 99,919,870 of NC_091444.1, read as the reverse complement.
GGTGCTGACCCCTATTTTGCTTCTGATCCAGCTCCCCGATACTGTGCCTGAGAAGGCAGAGGAGAATGGTCCAAGTGCTTGGGCTCCTGCCGCCCATGTGGGAGACCAGGAAGTAGTTCCTATCTCCAGGCTTCAGCCTGGCTCAGCCTCTGCTGGGGTGGCCAAGGTATGCAAATTGTTTCATTAGTTCAAGACAGAATAGATGATCCATGCCACAGCGAGGTCTCAGTCTCACTGAGATCTAAAGTTGTGCAAGCAAGGAGAGCAATTAGCCTACAGATTAAGACACCAGGTAAGGTGCCCAAGTCCCGCATCAGAGTGCCTGGGTTTGATTCCTGAGTCCAGCTCTTGACCCAGCTTCTTGCATATGTAGACCCTGAAACACAGTGGTGATGATGCAAGTCACTGCGTTTTTGTCCCCCACACGGAGACTGGGACCGAGTTCCAACTCCCAGCTTCAGGCCTGGGCTGGCTGGCCCCAGCCATTGTGGGCATTTGGTGAGTGAACCATTGAATGGGAGTATTCTCTCTCTTTCTACCACTCAAACCAATTAATTAAAATGTAATGGTAGTAACCAGAAAGTCAATTACCCGGCTCCCCCATGTTGCAGTTAGGGAAGGGAAATGAGTGGATTGCCAGGGAGAGAGCCACACCAGTCACCTCCACTCCCACACCTCTACTCCCAGCCTCCCTTGAGAGAGGAGGGGAGAACAGGTACTTCCTGGAGGAGACCACTGACAGCTGAACACCTGCGCCACCCCGAGCCTCTGCGCGCAGTCGCCTCCCGCGTCCTGGGCAGCCCGGGCCCCCGAGGTCCCCGTGACCCGCGCCGCCCCGAACACCGCCTCCCGCGTCCGGGGCAACCCGGCTCCCGCGGCCTCGGTCACCCGCGCCGCCCCGGGCTCGCGCCCCGAGCACCGCCTCCCGCGCTACCGCGGCCCCGTCACCCGCACTCTCCCGGCGGTGGCGGTGGGGTCTGTGGCACGGCCCGGAGCAGCGCACGGAACCAGGCGCGGGCCCAGCCAGGTCCCCCGTGTCCCGCGCTCCCGCGCGTCCTGAGGAAAACGCCCCGCGGGCCGCCCTCAGCCCGGGAGAGGCCCCGAGCGCAGTCCCGGGCCTCGGAGGAGACGCGGGCGGCGCGGGCTCCCTCGGCCCCGAGCCCGCGGGGAGGCGGGTGAGTGCGGGGCTGCGCGGGCGCGGGGTCTCCCGCCGCCGTCCTCCCTCCCGCCCCACCTCGCCCCCTGCCCCCGCGCTCGCCGTCGGCGGAGACCCCGGCGTGGCCGCGCGGCTGCGGGTGCTCACGGGCGGTGTCGGGCGGCTGCGGCGTCTCCTGCGGGCTCGCGGACGCGCGTGCTCTCGGGGCCCACGGCGGGGCGCCCCGCGTTGCTTCCCTGCACCCGCGTTCCTGCCCCATCTCGCCCGGGGTGCAGGACCTGAACCTGGCTGTGCACGCACTGCGGGGCGCCGCCGCCCTCGGGCGGGAACCGGGCGGGGGTCTCCGAGTTTCATCTTTTTACCTGAGTTATGGTGGCCCCTTGTCACCACCGCTGGTTTTTGTTTTTTAAATACATATTTATATCTATGTCTATATATACCTCCCACCCCCCCCCCCCCCATAACGCTGCCCTTGCCATGTTCTCTCGGGCGTTCTAGAAACTTCCGCGCTGACGCCGCGCCTGGCCTGGGAAAGATTCCGGTAGACTCAGGTGTGAGCGAACGCCTAGGTTTCTAGAAAAGTTTGCGTCATGACCAGAACATTTTGTGCGCTCAGCTCCTTTGTGCGTGTCTGAGAAGCTGCTCTCAGCGTTTGCTGCGGGTGTGGGTCCGTTCACAATGTTACTTGGGGAGGTGTAAGGAGGAAACGAGGCAGACCGCGTGTGCAAGAGCAGCGACATCCGTGTTGGCCTTGGGCTTGCAGACAGCGCTGCCCGCCTGAGCCTTTCCGCCCGTTCCCAGCTCACACAGCCCTCGGGAGACCGGGAAGCTCGAGTGTGACACACGTCAGCGCGTGCGTACCTGTCCCAATCTAACGCACTTGTCATCGGTCATTCATAGACACACGCTGGGACCCTAAAGCAACACACAGAAAGAATGGATATGCTGGTACATCTCATTTTCACTCATGCACCCACACCCCTAGATCAGCCGTTCTCAACCCTGTGCGGTCCGATCCTTGGTTCTTTTATGACAAATATTTTGTAGTGCTGACTGGCTGTTTTGGACTCGGGATCTAGCTAACCGCCTGACCTGTCCAGTGTGGTTTACCAGCAGTGGACTGGCTGCAAAATGAAGGAACCAGGAAAGGAGGGTAATTGTCAGAAAGTGAGGCCTGGGCAGGGCCACGCTGGTCACACTAGCGAGTGTCAGGTGCTCCAGCCCTACGAGGGATTACTGTAAGCTTACCCACTCCAGATGCGGGCTCCCGGGCTGCGGATAAATTGCTTCACTAGCGATTCCATCAATTGGGGTGGTGTTCCAAAATGCTGAGCGCTTGTAAAGTTAAAACAAAAATTCCTCCAGCCTTTCTTTCGTTTATGTGATAGGTACAACCTGGAAAATTCGGGGTGTATTAAAACGGTGAAAAAACAGGTTGTGATTTTGCAGAGGCCCTAGGCTGTGGTGTTACCTGCAGTTTCTCAGCCAGCGGCTGCACGGAGGGTGCAGCAGAATTCTCCCTTCTTTGTCCTGTGCTGCTCTCCAGAGGAAAGCCTTGCCCCTCGGTCCTCATCACTTGCATGCCAGCAGTGTCCCCTTCCTGTTAACCTTGGTGGCTAGACATCTGTGCAATATCTTTGTATTGCTTCCCAGCAGGAAACACTGCCTTACGGAGAGCCCCGGTGCAGACGTCCTGTTATTGGATTTCAAGATTTAATACAGTACAGAAAGTAAAATCTCCCAAGTCATGGCTGTAGAATCTCTGTTCTCCGGAGCCTTTGTAATAACGATGGAAGGAAAAAAGCTGATTATCTTGTAACGGTAAAACCATGCATCCAGTCTTCTGGAAGAAAGGCTAGAATGACCAGCATGAACAACAAGTGGGAAAACAAGCAAGGAAAAGGCCCCAAGTGTTGGTTCTCAATTAATGTAAGAATGTGTCAGAGGCTCACTAGGCTAATCCTCTGCCTGCGGCGCCGGCACCCCGGGTTCTAGTCCCGGTCGGGGGTGCCGGATTCTGTCCCGGTTGCCCCTCTTCCAGGCCAGCTCTCTGCTGTGGCCTGGGAAGGCAGTGGAGGATGGCCCAAGTGCTTGGGCCCTGCACCCCATGGGAGACCAGGATAAGCACCTGGCTCCTGGCTTCGGATCAGCACAGTGCGCTAGCCGCGGCGGCCATTGGAGGGTGAACCAATGGCAAAAGGAAGACCTTTCTCTCTGTCTCTCTCTCTCACTGTCCACTCTACCTGTCAGAAAAAAAAAAATTTGTCAGAATGTGTGGCCCTTATTTAACATTACAGATAGTATCTTTTAAAAGATCTTCCAAAGTCTAATTCCTATTTTGCGAAACTGAATTTGTTTCTTTTGAATTTGTGTTAAGTTGTGCTGCTAAACTGTGTCGATAACCAATTTAGATAAACAGGCTAAAAATATTTTCCCTTATCTTACATCTCATACATTTGCTCAAGAAAATTGTGAATTACAGTAGAACGTTGCTATTATGGGCAAGATATATTGGCAGGGAATATAGCAGTTGGATTTTTTAAATCTTTTGGTAATATTGATAATTAGGGCCCTAAAGTAGAATTAATATGTCCTATGTTAATTCCCCCCCAAAATTAAAAATATTTCACAATAGCATTCTTATCCTATTTCTTACTAATTCGGAAGGCACACAGGGAACTCCCACAGCTGTTGGAGTCATGTTCACCTGTCAGCTTTGCATTGCTGTGGATGTTATGGCTACAAGAAAGCCAGGATAGCAGACTTCAGCTTTGCAGCGTGAATCTAAGGGATGTGAGGCCCAGCTCACAGGAGCGTCTCTCACTTAATCCCCAGCCCCAGCCGAGCCCTGAACCAAAGCCTGTGCTGCCAGTCCCCTCCAGTTCTTGTTTTTACTCCAGGAGTTTTCTGCCCAGCTGTTTGAATTCTCTCTCCCTGACCCAGAGAAATTAGAAAGCAACTAATTTCAGGACGAGCAGGTACCGGGAAATCCTTCGATGTTAATTTTACCTAGAACTCACCAACTATTTTGTTGAATTGATGAGTAAGTAGATAATTAAAAATCAGTCTCTAGGATGAACATGAGTTGGGTAGTTCTGATTTAAAATCCTGAAAATGTTCCAGTGAGGAGGTGGATCTGTTGTCTCTTTCTCACTCTTTCCACTCTGAGCAGACTTGGATGTTGGGGACCCAGTGGGCGTGGCCTTGACCAGAGCAGCCAGAATGGGCCTGGAACCCTTGTCTGGAGAGTACCCCTCTGAATGAAGCAGTATTGAAGGCGGTGATTAGGTTTGTGGTGAATTCACATCCCCAAGGTAAAGTTTGTTTCTGTAGAACCACTCGAATGGAAAACCAATTTGGAGGCCTCAGCGTGTGAGTCGGGTTATGGTGTCAGCCAAGCCTGGTGATTGTATGTGGTATGTAACATCTTCTGTGTGTTCCTCCTGATTGGTTCAAAGTTTGGAGCCAATCACGTAGCCTGAGTCTCATAAACCCTCTGAAGCAGGGATTGCAAACTGGGGGCCCTCAGGGGAAAGCTGAGGATAGTTCTCTTGGATAACAGAGTACCCAAATTTTAAATTTGAATTAAATTTTCTTTTGATAGGGGATATTCTCCAGGTCACCATGCGACCAGAAGCTGCTGCTCCACGCCTGATCTCTTGCCATCTGTAGTACCTGCCGGATGCCAGCAGTGTCCTCTGTGACTTCTGGTACGTAAATCTGTCCATTCCAGGGCAGCTATGAGGAGGGTGGCCAGTTTTGCTCAGTATAAGGAGAGATTTCTCAACAGTTCTGTCCTCAAATGAGGACCTTTCAAATCTGAGATTTAAAAAAAAAATTCTACCACCCTTTAAACGGTGTACTATCAATTTCTCTGTCTTGAACATGGCTAATATATATATTTACATAAGTTATATAAACCTAGTGATATGTTATTAGTGAACATAATATCTACATATTTAATTGTTAGGTATTAAATATATGCACATTGATTTGTGTATATGCATATATTGAGGGCCAGCCTCATTTTATTTTTAGTTTTTTAAATTTTATTTATTTGAGGGAGACAGACAGAGCTGTGATCTTTTGTTTCATGCCGCAAATGTTCACGCAGCAGCCAGGGCTGAGCCATGGCCAAAGCCAGGAGCTGGGGATTCAGTCCAGGTCTCCCATGTGGCTGTTCAGGGACCCAGGCCATCACCTGCTGCTTCCCAGGAGCATATCAGCAGGAAGCTGGAATCAGGAGTGGAGCTGGGACTTGAGGCCGGCACTGTGATGGGGAATGTGGGCATCCCAGTGGGCAGCTTAGCCACTAGGCCAGTGCCCACCCCGGCCTCAGTTTGTTTTGTGGCTCAGGTATTCTTTCTCCTACCACCTTGTTCTTTGGTTTTACGTGTGAACTTTTAAAGTCTTACATAACAAAAATGGTTTCCTGGTAGCCAAACCCTCTGAGTTTATTTGTGAGAATTTATTTTTTCTAAAGATTTATTTCATTTATTTGAAAGAATTACAGAGAGGGGGATAGAGAGTGAGAACAGAGAAGATCTTCCATCTGCTGGTTCACTCCCCTAATGGCCACAATGATCAAGGCTGGGCCAGGCTGAAGCCAGGAGCCTGGAACTCCATCCGGGTCTCACATGTGAGTGGTGGGCGCCCAACCACTCAGGCCATCTTCCACTGCTTTCCCAGGCACGTTTGCAGGGAGCTGGATTGTAAGTGGAGCAGCCAGGACTCAAACCAGTGCTCAGACGGGATGGCAGCGTCACAGGCAATGGCTTAACCTGCTATACCATAGTGCCTGCCCCATGAATTTCATTTTTCGAACTGCAAAACCGTAGTACATTTAAGGAGCTCTTTAGTTCTTTGGTTTGCTTTCTGTCTCAAATTTGCTTTTGTTCTTGTGTGTAAAGTTTATTTGTTTCAAAGGCAGACTGACACAGAAAGAGAGATCTCCCTTCAGCTGGTTCTCTTCCCAGATGCCTGCAACGGCCCAGGCTGGACCAGGCTGAAACAGGAGCCAGGAGCTGCATCCAGATCTCCCATGTGGGTGGTGCAGACTGAAGCACTTGAGCTGTCAAATACTGCCTCCCAGGTGCATTAGCAAGAAGCAGGATTGGAAGGAGAGGTAAGATTTGATCGAAGGCACTCTGATACGCACTATGGAGGCAGCCAGATGCAAGCGCTTGAGCCATTACCTGTTGCTTCCCAGGTGAGCGTGAGCCAAAAGAATTCATTGTTAAAACAGTCCTGGCCTGGTGCTGTGGCGTGGTGGGTAAAGCCACTGATTCAGGTCCCGGCTGCTCCACTTCCGATCCAGCTCTCTGCTGTGGCCTGGGAAAGCAGTAGAAGATGGCCCAAGTCCTTGGGCCCCTGCACCCATGTGGGAGACCCAGAGGAAGCTCCTGGCTCCTGGCTTTGGATCGGTGCAGCTCTGGCCATTGCAGCCAATTAGGGAGTGAACTAGCAGATGGAAGACCCCCCTCTCTCTCTGCCTCTCCTTCTCTCTCTGTGTAACTCTTTTAAGTAAATAAATAAATCTTTTAAAAAAAGAAAAACAGCCCTGACTACTTCCGTCTGACACACGCTCTGTGGCTTAGCTGCCGTCTCTTAGTGCACAGTTTAAACATTTATTTAACATGGGGAAGCAGCTCTCTGTCCAGACAGGATTCAGATCTGTGCATCCTTGTGTAAGGCCAAACTCATCAGAAAGGTTTGGGCTTGGAGTCTGTGCTTGTGTTCCTACCAAGCAGGGGTGTCTTAGATATTTGAGAAGATGGATTTTCTTCTGTGGACACGCATTCTCTCAGGCCTCCTGCGCTGTACGTGACCCCTTTTGTCGGTCTCAGCAGGTACTGATGAGAGTCTACTTATTTCTGTTTGTGACTTGACCTCTCATTGACAATGTCCATCTCCAGATGCGCCCTCTGTCGCCGTCAGTAGATGTGTGATGAGCTTTTTCGGAATTGGGCTAATCAGCATCTGCTACTGAAACTGGTCCCTGAGAAGGTTTTGCCTCTCACCAGGTCACCAGGTGGCAGCGTTCCTCGTGTGCGGGTCATTCCTAACTGCACACAGGCCCAGCACCTTGCACGGGTGGCCTGGTTCTCCGAAGGCTCATCCTCACATGTGTGTGCATCCTGCAGTCACCCCAGTCATTGCATCTCCATGCTTGTTTTGTGTGTGTGTGTGTGGGGGGGTGGTATCTCTGTTTGCCTTTTCCCAAATACCCGAGGTCTGTTCTCGTTACTGTTGGCAGTTGCTTTTGTCCTCGGCAGACAGGAGATCAGTCATTCCCTGATGCGCCTCAGCCTGGAGTGGAGTCCACAGGAAGTCGAGGACAAATGATGCCCTTTGTGGAAGTCCTGTCCTGCAGCGTGCCCAGAGCTGGGGTGCTTCAACTTTTCCAGAACAGAGCGTGGGAAACTTGGAGACAGAAAATCATTCAGAATCCCTGTGTGCAAAGCCCACGGGCTCGCCCCTTCTCTCCTCTGCAGACCTATGGTTGTTGAGTCCTGCCTGCTCCAGTATTGCTGTGTTTTAGTGGCACAGCTCACGCTGCTGTGTCTCAGTGGCGGGTATGAGTTGGGACAGAATTATATGCTGGTCGGAGGTCAGAAGTCTAACACGAATCTGTAGGGCTAGAAGTCACGGTATCGGCCAGGGTGGGCCTACGCACTTGCAACCCAACCCCAGCTGTTGTGGGCTATTTGAGGAGTGAAATAAAGGAACAGTAGAGAATGAACATTCTCTCTGTCTTGCAAATAAATACATTTAAAAATTATTTTTAAAAAGAAATAAAAAGTTAGGTCAGGTCTTCATATGTGTGCAGTCAGGACTATCAGTGTGTAATAAAAATGTAGACAGTTTAATAGAGTAACTTGCAGAAATCTATAGACACATCATTAATGTAAAAACAACTAAATATTTTTAAGTTACCCCCAAATCACTAAAATTGACAGCAATGCAAATCTAGGAGACCTAGTAACTTCTGCTCAGGAAGAGCCCATTTAGAAAAATTGTGTATTATCCTAAGTAAACCAGAGTGGGAAAATAACTCCTAGAGAGATGTTAATTTGTGCCTTTTTCATGGCTGTTTTGTTCGTAGCACAGCGTAGCCAAGAAAATTTCTAACCGCTAACCATTGTGGTGTAAAAATTTTATAAATAAAATAACATTAGAGAGTCCCAAAGCATGAATGAGCCTCTAGAGCTAGTGAGTTTTCTAAAAAAAGACTTCAGACACCAACACATTGTTAGAGAAACAAAAGTGAAGACTTTAGTTATTTGGGTTCAATTGTGGATTCAGGAAATTGCCTACCATTTCCTTCCTGCATGTAGCCTATGGTTGCTGGTGAATTTAAGGATTCAAGGCTCTGAGTGTGGATGAACGTGACAAGATGGATGAGTTTCTAAGCAGAAGTATTTAATTTTCTGTATTTTATGTAATGAGACATAGGAGTAATCTCGCTAAGTGTCTTAATTTTTAACTTCTACCTGGTATCAAGGTAACATAGCTTTCCTTTTTTGTTTTTTAAGATTTTATTTACTTATTTGAGAGGTAGAGTTACAGACAGTGAGAGGTGAGAGACCGAGAGAAAGGTCTTCCTTTCGTTGATTCACTCAGATGGCCCCAACAGCTGGAGTGAGGCCAGGCTGAAGAATAGATAAAAAAATAAAGACACACACCTTGTTATTTCTCACTGCACCACAAATTAAAATGAGGAGCTTTGGGCGATTGTCAGACACTCATTATTTGTTGCCAGAGACACAATCCTGAACGACATAGCAGTGTGTACTGAAGGTGATACTGCCGTCGAGTATTGGAACTTCCAGAAACACCACCTTGTGGTGGTGGTGGTGGTGGTGGGGACTCATTTGTTATAGTCTCTTGAAAAAAAAAATTCTACAACTTGGAAAGTAAAAAGTCCTATATACGACTTTGTGAAAACGTCACCCATTCTCCTTGGCCGTGATGCTACGCTCACATCACATCTCTGCTGATAGATGGCTCCATTTCTGACTTTGGTGTGTGGTTTAGAGAGAACCCTCGTGGCTCTGCAAAGCTCTGGCCATCCTCTGTGGCCAGGGCAAGGTCTGGCTCCACGCACTACCCTGGGTGCTAATCTGTTTCCTTTAAGAACAGGGTGGACCCTTCCTTTAGCAGAGAGAGAGAACCCTTCGCCATTTCCTTCTCAGCCACACGCGCTGTAGATTCATAGCCTTCCTTGAAGAGTTAGTCACTCAGCACTGAGGAAACTGTTTCTCCTCTCCAGTAGAGATAGAAGATGTTCTTGCGATCACCCAAACATGCAAACGGAATGCACTTGGTTGCCTGCTATAAATGCACCGTGAACGTTCCCTGTGAGTAGAAATCCCTAGTGGGAGGTAATGATGTGTTGGATGTATTGTGCTTTTGTAGAGTCATGACACCAGTGGGTCCTAGCTTTGAGATCCCTCAGTTCTGCCCAATAAAATAGGAGATGGGAAGGAAAACTGCCTTTTTTTAATTTTCAGCTCATTCTTCATGAGGGTATCTACACGTTGAGGTCACTTTCCTGGGCAAGGGTGAAACCTCGATGGTAAAGTTGAATTCAAGAGGGCAGTTAACAGATGCACGACTGAAGTCCATTAGATTCAACTTACTGTAGAGATTTAATACATAGACTGCTGCATATCTGGTCTGGCTAGTTATCCTTTATTGCATTTTGCTTCTCCTGCAAGGGTTGAGGTACAACCCTCGGTTTGAGCCCCAGGTTTCCTGGTGCGTTGCAGCTTGGTAGTCAGGTTTATGTCTTTCTCTGTAAGTCACCTGGTATGTATTTTCCTCCGTCTTCATGAGACAACAGCATGAAGCTGAGAAGCTAAGATGCTGCAGGTGTGGTCCCTTGGCCTCCGTTCCCTCATCTCCCTTTCCCCACGCAGTCCATGCCTCAGCCCTGAGCCTTTTGTGCCCTTCTGGTAATGGAGTCCATTTCCTGTTGGAACGTCCACGCCATCCCTGCACTTGTCTTTGTCTCCGTCGTGTCAGCCTTCCCGAATTCCTCCCACAGGCATTTCCCCTCCTCAACCCAATGCAGATGGATTTGCATCGTTCTTGAACTTCTCCATGCTAAGCAGGGCTTTTGTATTGCTTTTTGACATTCATCAAATTCTGTGTTCAGCATCTTGCGGTTCACATTTTACATTTATGTCAGCCCTGACCTTGAGCTGCTGCTGAAGTTTCTCGTTGTAATCCTGGTGTGTGTGCGACAATGGTTAGACTGGCCTTTGCAACTCCAGCGCCAGCAGCCGCTGAGAGCAGCAGCAGTGTGAACAGGTGGGAAGTCTGGCAGTGGATCTGTCCCCTGTGAGATGCAGGCTGTTTTGGAAGTAACACTGGTGTGGACCCCAGGCGCGGGTACACACAGTTCTAGCGATGCGTCTTCTAAGGACATCAATATTTCTCCATCTTCATGTCCATTCTCATTGGAGTCAGTACGTGTGCATTTTACACAGTTGAAAAGCAAATGTCTTGGCTTTTGTCCTGGTAGGAAGCTTGATGGGTGTAGGTGTTGTGATACAAGGTAGCACATTATCATCAGTGTTCTTGGATTTAATAAAATCTCAGAAGCAGACATAAATTCTAGCTAGGTCATCAGAGAAAGCTTGATGGAAAAAATACACTTAAGTGGCTTTAAGGGATTTTTTAGTCTATGCTTATTGTCTGAGAAGACAAGGGTAATTTCCATTTATTTCTATTTTCTGCCAACTGACAGAGACTCCATAGTGAACACCCTGGCCTCAGACTCTCATGCAATGGAATAAGACTGCATGAGACATTCTTTATAAAATTACCAAACGTGGTGACCCTGAGGGTGGGAAGAAGATTTGGGGAGCTGGACTGCTGAAGCCAGCAGCTCTTACATCTGTTCATTCTGCTTTGAGTCCTCTATTTTAAAAGGAGACCCCTAAAAATTTGTTACAAACATTGTTTTCAGAATTTTAGGAAAAAAAAAACACAAGAAAAATGAATTCTGAAAGTTACTGTTACTGATCAACATATGTTTTATTGGAATAAAATTTTATCGGATTGATTTAGGCTGGTCCTAAAATTTTTAAAAATTTAGTTACTGTTGTGAGAACATTCTAGTAGGACTTAACTCATCTCTGGAGACCTTAAGTGACCTTGCTATGTTCAAAGACTCTTAAGATCATTGCATAAATTATAATGCAAATACTGCATAGAGTGTGTCTCTGAACTTGCTCATTTCCTGTTTTTTGGTAATGTTGTTGATAAATGATGTCATTTTTACATGGAGTAGATTTAATGTTACGTTCAACATGAATCATTAATTCCTTGATGTTTTAACTGCACTTTTAATTACAAAAAAGACATTCATCCTGTTAAACTGAAATGTGTTTGTGTGTGTCCTGTAGATTCTGTTTTAAAGCATTTACACTGGATTTTTAAAGAATTATTTCAGAGAAATATGTTTAGATGGAGGGACTGTGCCACAGGATAGCTGCTACCGTGACTCTCAGGAAAAGAACAAACAGGTTGGCCTCCGTGGACCATACCTCAGTGGTGTGTACGCTCCGGTTCAGTTTTCATATTTACAGATTCAGGACGCTTTCGACGGCTGCATCGTTATGGAACACTTAACAAAATGGAAGCTTAAAATTCCCACACTATTTGTTGTCGGGGCCAGCCCGTGGAACGCAGCCTGTTAACTGCTTGATGATTGGTTTCAGAGGATGGCTCTTGAAGCGTATGTCAAGGTCATCTCGGAGACAGAATCACAGGGACTCGTGTTAGGTGCTGGGGAGGCCACGCAGCGCCGAGACCTCGCCCATTCTTTGCCGTACAGAAGGAGTGTTCTTCGATGGTGTAAGTCATTTTTTCCAAAATGCAACCAACAAGCCAGTGGGCTGGGGTTCTTGGCGAGCCGTCCACAGACCCTGGGACAGAGAAGGAAGCCTCGTCGTAGCAGGTGGAGGCCAAACTGCTAGGAAACAGGTGTGAGAGTGGCCACTCCCCTTTACAGAATAGAAACCTCTGTAGCATCATCAGATACTACTTAGTTGGGAAAGACACGGAAGGAATGCAGAGGTGAGAGGTGAGGCAGGCCTCAGGACTGCAGCTCCCCTCCTGAGAGCAGAAGGGAGAGAGGGAAACAAGGCAGAGCTGGCGGGGAGCGCCCCGTGTCCCAGCTGGGACGCAGGCCTCTGTGCCGGCTGCTTGGTGCCCCAGGTGCCTGGAATCCATGAAGCTGGGGCCCATACCTGTGAGCAGTGGGTGCTACCAGTGAGAGCTTGCACCTTGGCACTCAGAGGAGGGTCCTCGGAGAGCAGACAGAGCCGGGGGTCCAGACCTTTACAGACGGGACACCGCCCTGGTTGGGGGCAATGGGGAGAAAAGAACACCTAGACGCTGGAACCCACTGTCAGGACTGGACGCAGTTGCCACCGCCTGGGGTAAAGGCCGTGGTTGGGGCAGCTGGGCAAGCCGACAGGTGTGTGTCCTGCCTCCCTCTGCTGGGGCATCATCTGCTTTGGCTTCTGCTGGCTGAGCCCAGCCTGACCTGGCCAAGGAGGAAAGCATTTCTGAGGATTCCCAGTCCAGCGTCACAGAGCCGAGTCTGAGCAGGTAGGCGCTGGCCCGAGAGAGAAGCCGCTCATGAAGCCCTGGACGCACACGCCCGTCTCCTGTGGTCACCGCCCCTAGCTGCGAGCGGCTCTGCTCTACATCATCCTGCCTAGGCCCTTCCTCGTGCGTGTGACACTCCCAGGCTGCTGCCTGCGCCCCTCGCTGGGGACCCAGCTGTCGCAGGGCTCAGCTTGCAGTGAGTACGGCCTGGTTGGGGTTGGGGCGAGTGCTGGTGCCTCCCCTGGTGGCGTCATCTCCTGTGCCATGGCCTCCGTGTTTCTCTCACTGGCATTGCCCTGCGCAGGAAGAAGGTAGACAGCCTAAGCAGGATCTTGTGTTGGTTTGCTTTGATAGTCTAGAGGAATGAAATCGTTAGAGAACAAAAGATAGAAGGAATGATTTTCTTCTTCTTCTTCTTCTTCTTCTTTTTTTTTTTTTTTTGTTAAATCAATGCTTTCCCCTCCTGGAGGTGAGGAAATGTTTTTTTTTTTTTTTTAAGATTTTATTTATTTACTTGAGAGGCAGAGTTAGAGACAGAGAGAAAGGTCTTCCATCTGCTGGTTCACCCCCAAATGGATGCAACGGCTGGAGCTGCGCTGATCCGAAGCCAGGAGCCAGGAGCTTCTTCCAGGTCTCCCATGTGGGTACAGGGACCCAGTCATTTGGGCCATCTTCCACTGCTTTCCCAGGCCATTAGCAGGGTGCTTGATGGGAAGTGAAGTGGCTGGGACTCGAACTGGCGCCCACATGGGATGCTGGTGCTGCAAGAGGAGGCTTCACCTACTGTGCCACAGTGCCAGCCCCAGAAGGAATGATTTTCTCTGATCTTCTAGATGTGGGCAAGCAGTCTTTGTTCCTCACGCACCCCACCCAGCCTTATCAGGTGTGGACACATCTAGATGTTTGCGTGCATTTTACAAACCAAAGATGAGGGCCATCAAAATGGTTCAAGAATCGCAACATGCAAAGCACACTACAGTTATATGTGCATTTATGTGTTTTATATATATATATATATACACACACATACATATATATGTATCTAGTTATGTATGACACATGCGGAAAATGCATATTATGAAAAAAAACCTTCATGGGTATAAAAATGTTTTGCACCAAAATACGCTTATGTTTTAGTTTCATTTTCTGTGAGTCTTCTGGCTTTGTGTATTCTATGGATAGTTGTATGATGTGTGTGTACCTATGTATTATATATGGCCTGTTATGCGAGAATAATAAGGGGAATGAGGGCAGGAACGAGACAGGAAGGGAGAGAGACAGAGGCAGCAGGTGGGGCACAGAGAGTTAGGCCACAGTAGCCCCAGGAAAATGACCTGTCTAGTAGCCGTGCTGCACACAGAGCCCGAGCAGGGCGTGACGGACACTGGCTCCCCCCCTACACCCCCAGGACCTGCAACTCTTCAGGCCTTTTATGACCTTCCCAGCTAAGGCTCTGGAAGCCACCATGCATTTTCTAGAAGACCGCGGAAGGCAGGGGGCTGGGTAGCAGACTGCCCCACGAGTGTGGGAGGGCCTTGGCAAGAGCTTGCTGAATGACTGAGTGACACGGAGTGAAGGGGCGGTGTTCTGCCCGTGCGTTCCTCGGACAGAGGGGACACCTGTGCCTGCGCCCAGGCTGTGATGGATGGATCTGGCTCTACCACTGCTTCCATTAACCACAGGACATTCTCACTCCCAAAGGACAGAGCGGATGAAGATAAGGGAATTAATTATGAGTGAAAAAGTGCGATGTATAAAGATGTCACATTTTTAAGAGCAAAATCAGCAAAATTTTCAGGAAATGTCTAAACAGGTAAGTTTTAATACTCTCTTGTGAACTTTCATAGCATATTAGTCGATTAAAATTTTTCTATACTGTAAGGAAACTGGAGAGTGATTTTGCCTATTTTTGAACATTACATTTGATTATTAGTTTGCTTCTCACCATATAAAATAAGTACTGTTACTGTAGCTGTTGAAAAAATGTTTTAGATTTTCTGTAGATAGCTGTCATACTTCAGATTGCTTTCCAAATAGGACATTTTTCTTCCTCTTTTAGCTAAAGCACCAACAACACAAGACTGGGCCCTTGGCAAAGCCTGGGCATTTTGATGGTTTTATCTTTCTGGGCCTCCGTGATTGCTTCTTTGTTTTTGACAGGCAGAGTTAGACAGTGAGAGAGAGAGACAGAGAGAAAGGTCTTCCTTTTCTGTTGGTTCACCCCCCAAGTGGCCGCTGTGGCCGGCGCATTGAGGCCGGCGTGCTGCGCCGATCCAAAGCCAGGAGCCAGGTGCTTCCTCCTGGTCTCCCATGCGGGTGCAGGGCCCAAGCACTTGGGCCATCCTCCACTGCCTTCCCGGGCCACAGCAGAGCTGGACTGGAAGAGGGGCAACCAGGACAGAATCCAGCGCCCCAAGCGGGACTAGAACCCGGGGTGCCAGCACAGCAGGCGGAGGATTAGCCAAGTGAGCCGCGGTGCCGGCCTCCATGATTGCTTCTAATGAGATTGTTTTCATGAGTGTGTCCATTGCACGTGCACAAGACTGTGTTACTTTTATTCCTTTCATGGTTTTTAAAGCAATGCCAGACACAGAGATCAGTCAAGGCAGTAGTTTGTGAAGTAAGATTCTGAATGAAGCTGACTGGCAACAAAAGGGGGTATGGGGTAAACGTCTGGCGTAGAGACTACGACACCAGTTAAGATGCCTGTGTCTCGCGCTCGGAGGCCTGGGTTCCAGTCGTTTTTTTGCTCCTGATCCCAGCTTCCTGCTAATGCACACCCTGGAAGGCAGCAGGTGGTGACTCAAGTAGTTGGGTTGTCGGGTTCCTTCCACCCTTGTGGGTGACCTGGACTGGGTTTCTGGCTGCTGGCTGCAGTCCCAGTCATTGTCTGCATACCCTGTCTTGTGTAGTCTCTCTGTTTACATCTGTCTGTCTGTCTCTGTTTTTCTGCCTCTCTAATAATAATACTAATATGGGACCCAAGAATGCAAGATCTGCAAGAAGTCTAATATGAAACCCATAAGCTTCAGGCTGCGTCTCCAGCGCATGGAGATGGAAGCCAGTTGCTGGTGGCCCCGTGACTTCCCGAGTGCGCAGCTCTCGGTCCTGGCACTGCTCTTGGTCGTCCTGTTGGAGCTCCTGCTTCCTGGATTCCAGTTTTATCTTGCAGATGTTATTTTGGTAAAATATATAGATAAGACAAAGTTTGCTGCTTTACTGGTTTTTTAGTTTGGTGGCGGTCATTACATTCACGGTGTTACACCACCGTCACTGCTGACCATTTCCACATATTTCCCATCACTTCCAACTAAAATCCTGTGACCCTAAGCAGTAATTCCCATTTCTCCTTCCCCCAGGCCTGTGGAGCCTGTATCTACTGCATTTCTATGATTGTGCCTGTTCTAGGTATTTCACATCAGTGTTTGCCCTTTTGTGTGTGTCCTTTGTCACTTAGTGTCATGTTTTCAGGGCTCAACCATGTGGTAGTATATATCAGAACTTCATTCCTTTTGAAGGCTGGGCAATATCCCTTTAAGTACATCCCATAATTTATCCATTCATCTACTGGTGGACACTGGTTTGTTTCCATCTTTTGTCTGTTGTGTATAATAACTGCTTACCAACATTGGTGGACCAGTATTCGTTGGAGAGCCTGTTTTCTGTTCTTTGGTGGGTGTTTACCTGGAAGCGGAATTACTAGATCATATGTTAATTCTGTATTGAATTTTGGGAGGAACCACCAGACTTCTCCATAGTGGCTGCACCGTTCCACATTCTCACCACGAGTACAGGGTTCTCCACATCCTCGTCCACACCTCTTATTTGCTGTTGTTTTGTTTTCATTAGAAACTATGCTAGTAATTTTGAGGTGGTATCTTGTGGTTTGATTTGTATCTGTCTAATGATCTGTGATATTCAGCATATTTTTATGCAGTTACTGACCATTCATATATCCTCTTTGAAGAAATAGCTATTCGTATAATTTGCTCATTTTAAAAAATCTGATTATCTTTCTGTTATTGAGGTGTAGGAGTTCTTAATATATTCTGGATTTTAGTCCCTTATCAGTTAGAAGACTTTAAAATATCTTCTCCTATTTCTTAGATTGTCTTTTAACTTTTATGATAATGTCCTTTGTGTATGGACATTTTTAATTTTAGTGAACTCTAATTTATCTGTTTGTTTTATTTTGTTGCTTGTGCTTTGGTATCATATTTGGGAAACCATTGCAAAATCCAAGTCATGCAGATTTGCCCTGTGTTTTCCTGTACTGATTTTACACTTTGGCTCTGAAACGTCAGTCTTTGGTCCATTTTAATTTTTGAATGTGGTATAAGGTAAGCTCCAGCTTCATCCTCCTGCGCAAGAGGAAATTCTTGCCGCATTGAGTGGTCTTGGCATCCTTGCCGATCATTGACTGTACATGGTGGGGGGGGGGCTTGTGCCATTGATCCAGCACCACACTTTCACACTGTGATAGCGTCAGAGTAGTTTTGAAATAAGGGAAATGTGAGTCCTCACGCTTTGTTCCTGTTTCTCAAGTCTGTTTTGGCTTTTCGGGGTTTGTTGACTCTCTACCTAAATTTGGGGCTTGGTTTTACCATTTGTGCAAAAAATGCCACTGGGATTTTGATATTTCATTGAATTTATAGATCGCTTTATGAAGTACTGTCATCTTAACAATACTAAACCTTCCAAGTCACGAGCAAGAGATAACTTTCCTATTTCTATAATTAATTTCTCTCAGCAGTGTTTGTAGTTTTCGGTGTATAAGTCTTTCTCCTCCATCAAATTCACTAAGTGTGTATTCTTTTTGATGCTGCTGTAAACAGAGTAACTTTCTAAGTCTCATTTTGGTTATTCACTGCTAGCAGATAGAAATGCAGTGCATTTTTAAGTGTAAATTAGATTTGGTTTTTGAGTGTTACATCCACGGTTGAATCCTGGGGCTGGATCTTGTGATGTAGCAAATCAAGCTGATGCCTGGGCTGCCTGCATCCTGTATTCTGATCCAGCTTCCTGCTGATGTGCCTAGGAGGCCGCACATAACGATGGCCCAAGTACTTGGGTCCCTGACACCCACACAGTAGACCGGGATGGAGTTCCTGGCTTCTAGCTTCAGCCTGGCCCAGCCCTGGTTCTTGTCATCATTCGGGGAGTCAACCAACAGACGGAAGACCCTTCTTCCTCTTGCTCCACCTTTCAATACATAAATAAAACTTAAATTTTACAAAAAGATTGAATCTTACAACTTCAATGAGATCATTTAACTTAGTTTGTCTGTGTGCGTGTGGATTCTTTAGAGGTTTTTACATAATGTATCTCAGCATCTGAGAACACAGATAGTTTTACTTCTAGCTTTCTAGTCCTGTGGTTTTAAAAATTTCTTTTTCATGCGTAATAACTGTGACTAGAACTTTCTGGGCCATGGTGTCTCGGAGTTCCTGACTGGAGGGAAAAGCTGCTATGCTTTCACCACTGAGTGTGGTGTAGCCCTGGGGTGTTCATCTAGGGCTTGATCATGTTAAGAAAGTCCCTTCTACTCACACCTCCTTTTCCGAGCGCACCCGTCGTTTGGTGGAGAGTCCTGGTAAAGAGGCGTGTCGGAGGGGAAGAAACTGAGGATTAGCGTGCTTTGAAATATCTATCTCCCCTCAGCTGTTGTTTCTAGAACAGTACTTGTCATGTGAAGTGGATTTTTGCTTAGCATTATAAAGGCCTTTTATCCTCTGTGACCTGTTTGCTTTGGCTTTTGCAGGCTTCTGGAGCCTTTAGGATCGGCTGTGATTTTCACGGTGTGGTTTGTACAAGTCCTTGTTTGTTTGTTTTTCATTAGTGGTGACTTTCAGCCCTGGAAAATGTTTTTCATGTTACAACTTTAATGATTTTTTCCTTCTCTGGTCTCTCTCACTAGTTGGATGTTGGGCCTCTGTGATTTGTCCTTTGATGTTTATTTTTCCCACTTGCTCCCACCATGGTTTGTCTTTCTGAAAACATTATTTTATTTTTTTGTTGTATGTAGCTTTAACATTTAAAGCTTCCATATTGTTTAAGTTTTGGTTTTTGATCTTTATTTTTATAGAATTTGGGTCTTGTTCCATGAATATACTATCTTCTCTCTTAGTATTATTGCTAATAGTACTTTTTAAAGTTTTATTTATTTATCTATTTATTTTTATTTGAAAGAGTTACAAGGGGTGGGGAGACAGAGAGAGGTCTTCTAGCGTCTGGTTTACTCCCCAAATGGCAGCAACGGCCAGGGCTGGGCCAAGCCGAAGCCAGGAGCAAGAAGCCTCTTCTGGGTCTCCTCTGTGAAGGCAGGGTCCCAAGCACATGGACCATCTTCTGCTGCCTTCCCAGGTGCAGTAGCAGGGAGCTGGATCAGAAGTGGGTCAGCCAGGACTTGAATTGGTGCCCATATAGGATGCCAGCTCTGCAGGTAGCCACTTAACCCACTATACCACAGCACAGGCCCCAGTTTTATTTATTTACTTGAAAGGCAAAGTGAAAGAGAGTGTGGTAAGACAGGGAAATCTATCTTCGGGTTCACCCTCCCAAATGCCTGCAATAGCCAAGGGTGGGCCAGGCAAAGCCAGGAGCCCAGAAATCCATCTGGGTCTCTTACGTGAGCAGCAGGAACCCACATACTTGGGCCATCATCTGTTGCCTTCTAGGCACGCTAGCAGGAAGCTGGATTGAAAGCAGAGGTGGGATTCAATTCCAGGCCCTCTGCTTTGGATGTGGGTGTCGCGAGCACAGGCTTAACCTGCTACTCTACAGTGCAGTGCCTGCTACCGCTAACAGTTTTTGAAGTTGCATTCAGGGTGGGAGCCAGGACTAAACTGCTAGGTCAAATGCCCACCTGAATATCATGAATTTTGACAGCTGTCTACTCAGTGTCCCCAATGAAGATGGAACATTCTTGTCACTCCAGAAAACTCCTTCATCTCCACTTTGATTTAATCTTCATCTCTCAGATGACCACTCTTCTGTCATTGTTAGTGTTGTCTGTGGTCGTCCTGTGATCATAATGCTGCATTACGTTTCCCTCAGGGTAATGCTTTTGAGATTCGCCTGTGCCTTCACATCTATCTTTAGTTGATTTTTTCGGTGGATGAGTAGCGTTCCATTGCATGGATATACCACAGTTTGTTTCTCCACGCACCTGCTGATGGACATACCGGTTGCTTCAAATTCCGGGCTGTTACAAAAAAAGCTGCTATGAACTTTTTTTGCACAAGTATTTGTATGATCATGTATTTCCTTTGCTCCTAAATAAAACCAAAGAGTGAAACGGCAAGGTGATATGGTAGTTGTGTATTTAATTTTTTAAGCAATTGATAAACTACATTCCACAGTGTTTGTAATGGTTCATACTCTTGATGGAGGTATAGGAGAAGCCTGTTCTTCCACATTCTGTCAATAGCTGATATGATCAGTCCTTAAGTTTAGACAACCTACTGAGAGAGTATTGTTATCTCATTGGGTTTTAATTTGCATTTCTTAATTAATTAATTTCCATTTTATTTGAAAGGCAGAGACAGAAAGATAGGCCAAGAGAGGGAGAGGGATTCCATTTGTGTTTCACTCCCCAAATGCCCACAACAGCCAGAGTTGGTCCAGGCTGAGACCAAAAAACGGAAACTCCATCTGGGTCTGCCACGTGGGCAGCAGAGGCCCAAATACTTGAACCATCACCTGCTGCTTCCCACGAAGCAGGAATGAATCAGAGAACTATGACGCAACCAGGCACTCAGCTGTAGGATGCAGGGGTCCCAAGCAGTGATCCAGCCTCTGTGCCGAATGCTTGCTATTAGTTTGATTTTTTTTTATTCACTCAGACCAAGTATCCACTGCTTTGCGTTTCTTGAAAGCATCCTTTCATATGCTTGTTTGTTTCATATAGCTTGTGTGATAAAATTTCTATTTGGATCTTTTGTAATTTTAAGAATGTGGTTGTTTGGTTACTTACGATTGAGTTGTGAGAATCTGTCTGTGCTCCTGGCACATGTAGTCTGTCAGATATGTGGTCTGTAAATATTTGGTCCTGGTTTGTGTCCTATATTTTCATCCTCAGTGTCTTTCAAAGACCAAATGTCCTCAATTTTGATGAAGTCAAATATGTTAATTTTTCTTTATCGCATTTTAGCTAATAAAACCTTGGCAAACCCAATATCACAAAGATTGATTTTCTCTAATATTTTCTTCTAGAAATTTTAAAATTTTATGTTTTACATTTAAGCCTGTGATGTGCTTCAGTTTTATTTATGTGTATGATATATGTATCAAAGTTCATATTCATTTGCATATAGGTGTTTGTTCCAGCACCAATTGTCTAAAAAAAAAAACCTGTCATTTCTCCATTTAATTATCTTTATATCTTTATAAAGCATCAGTGTTCCACATGTGTGAGAATGTGTTTGTGTACACTCTGTTCTGCTCTGTTGCTCTCATATTTGTCTGTTTTTACACCGGTGTCTCACTGGATTGATTACTGTAGCTTTAGAGAAAATTTTGATGTCAAAATCTGCCAGCAGTGTCCTTTCTTCATGTTTGCTAGTCTAGGTCTTTTTGCACATCCATAAGATCATGAGTGTCAGCTTGTCAGTCCCATAAAAAGATGGAAGGAATTGTGATTGATGGATTGACTGTGTAGATGAATTCAGGGAAAACAGAAATCTGAGTAACACAGAGTTGTCTGATCCAGGGACACAGTGTGGCTCGCCTTTTGTTGAGGTCTTGTACTAGTTCCTCCTTATCTGTGGTTTGGCTTTCTGTGGTTTCAATTATCTGTGGCCAGTGGCGGTCCAAAAATACTAGGTGGAATGTTCCAGAAATAAATAATTCATAAGTATTAGATGGCAGGCTGTTCTGAGTAACATCATGCAGTCTCGCTCCACGCGTCTCCATCCTGCCCAGGACATGAAGCATCCATCCCTTTATCTAGTGGGTCCATGCCGTATGCACCCCCCGGGCTGTGTACTCGCACAGCAGCCGTCTCAGTTGTCACAGTGATCATCGTGAATCACAGTGTTCGAGTGATCTTGATTTAGCCCATCTTGACCCCAGAACACCAGCTCTGGTACAGATGCCAATGTCACAAGCAGTGGCTTAGCCTGCTGCTCCACATCTCCCCCTCCTGTTTTAGCAGGTCTTCTCTGACACCCATGGGGGCAGCTCTGGGGATACTGCAAGGTGGAGGGGAGAGTGTAGACTCCCCATGTGGTCCCTGTTGACTGCCCTGCTGGTGTAGACCGCTTCATTCCCTCTGGGCAGGGGTGGACGCTCAGGCTGCTGGCGCACCTCTGGCCGGAGGGGAGAGCGCTTTGTTGAGCACCACCAGTGGAGCCCCCTCGTCACAGGGGAAAGTGAGCCCAAGACATGAGGAAGACTAATTTTGTTGCGTGCCTCGAAATCCTATGGTTTTGCTTTTCTAGTTTGTTGATCAGTGAATACATTAATTTTTCAGATATTGAACTCATGTTGAATTCTGGGATCCATCCCACTTAGTCATGATGTTTTTACCCCGTTGGTGTTTTTCTGAGGGATTCTGTACCTGTGGAGGATGTAGGTTGTTGGTCATGTTTTAACGTCTTTGTCTGGTTTTGATATCTGGGTAATGTGGCCTCATGAAATGAGTTGAGAAGTGTTCACTACTTCTCTCCTTTCTAGAATTCTTTGTGTTAGATAGAATTCACCAGTGGAACAATCTGTACCTGGAGCCTTCTTTGTTGGAACATTTATGAATTAATTCAAGTTCTTTCATAGATGCAGAACTATTCCAATTTCTCTTACAGGGCTTTGGTAGTTTGTATGTTTCAATAAATTTGTACTTTTTTACTAACTTACCTAATTTACTGGCATCAAACCCAGGATTCCATCATGACCCTTTAATATCTGGAGAGTTTGGTGTGTTGACTCCTCTTTTTCATTCCTAAAATTTGTAACGTACGCCTTCTTTCTTGTTTTCCTTGATCAATCTGGATAGAGATGCAATCATTTTATTGACATTTTTCAAAGAACCAGATATTTGCTTCATTGGTCTTTCATTGACTCTATGATTTTTTGTGTTTGATTTGCCCTTTTTATTACATTTCTTAAGTTAGAAGTTTAGTTCAGTGGTTTAAGATCTTCATTTTTTTTCTGCTATAAATTCTTATGCTGTAAATTTAGTGGCAAGTGCTGTGTGCCATAGATTTTGATATGCGGCGTGTTTATTCACAACAGTGTATCTGATGATTTCTAGTTTAGTTAAAAGAAGTGGGCCTTTAAATGATTTTAGTTCCTTTACATGTGTTGAATGCTCGTTTTGTGGCTGAGGTCAAGGTCTGCTTTGGAAACTGTTGCCGTGTGCACTTCGGAAGAGTGCATTCTGGTGGGGGTGTGCGGCACATCTTAGGAGTGCCCTCAGGTCGAGCCGGCTGGTCCTATCCTTGCTGCTGCATTGCATTGGCAGTCTGCTCATGTTGTTGATTCATGAGAGGAGTTTTGAAGTCTCCTACTTGCGGACTTGTCTGCTTTTTCTTCTAGTTGTTTCTGCTTCATGTGTTCTGAAGTTCTGGTGTTGGGTGAACATACATATAGAATTCAGTCATTATGCACGCTTCTCTTTATCTCTGATATTATTTGCTTTTGAGGCTGTTTTGCTTGACTTTAATCTAGCCACTCCCATTTTCTTTTTATTATTGTTTGCATGAACACGTTTTTCCTCCAGCTCTTTATTTATTTTAAATATTTATTTATTATCTCATTTACTTAGTTTATCTGAAAAGCAGAGGGATGGAGAGAGAGAGCAAGAGTGAGAGAGATCCTCCATCTGCCGGCTCTCTCCCCAGAAGCCCACAACAGCCAGGGGTAGGCCGGGAGGAAGGCAGGAGTCAGGAGCTCCATCCTGGTCTTCCATGTGGGTGGCAGGGACCTGAGTACTTGAGTCACCACCTGCTGCCTGCCCGGGGACAATGGAGCTGAGATTCAAATCCGGGTCCTTTGGTATTGGATTTGGGCACCCCAAGTAGTGTCTTAACCCCTGTGCCAAACCTGAGCCTTCTATTTTTTTAAAAAAATTTATTTACTTATTTGAAAATCAGAGTTACACAGAGAGAGAAGGAGAGGCAGAGAGAGAGTTATTCTATTCACTGGTTCACTCCCCAATTGGCAACAGCTGGAGCTGTGCTGATCCGAAGCCAGAAACCAGGAGCTTCTTCCAGGTCTTCCACAAGGGTGCAGGGGCCCAAGGACTTGGGCCATCTTCTACTGCTTTTGCAGGCCATAGCAGAGAGCTGGATCAGAAGTGGAGCAGCCAGGACTAGAACCAACACCCATATGGGATGCCGGCACTGCAGGCGGCGGCTTTACCCGCTGTGCCACAGCGCCAGCTCCCGAGCCTTCTATTTTAGCACATATTTATCTTTGTGTGTAGTTTCTCTTGACTTGAAGTGGTTGTCTTTTTGTCATCCAGCTAGATGATTGTCTTGTCTTTTAATTCAAGTGTTTCCATTGTTTTCACTTGATGTAACTACTGATATAGTTTAAATTAAATTTACCTTCTTGCTAATTCTTTTCTATTTATCTCATGTGTTCTGTGTTTGTTTTTCCTCTTTTTCTGCACTTTTTGAAATCATTGACTTTTAAAAGTTGCTATATTTTCATTACATTCCTCATTTATCACGTGCGCTTATTTTCTTCACGGTTCCTTTGTTGCTCCCTGAGGACTTACAGTGTGTATCTCTACCCTTCAGTAATATTTTTCACTTCACAAGTAGCTATAACCCCCTCAAAATGCTGCCATTTTTGGTTTAGATACTCATGTTATGTTTTAGAAGAATTAAAAGAATACAAAACATGTTTTATATTTATTTTTGTAATTCCTACAGCTTTTTGTTTCTTGGTATGGGTCCATGCTTCTGTCTGGCATGCTATTCCTGATGATGGATGAAGTACCTTTCACATTCCTTCTGGGGCTGTGGCCAGTGAATTTTCTGTTTGTTTATTTGTGGAAGTCTTTATCTTTCCTTTCCTATTGAAATATATATATATGTATTTCAGAAAAGTAGATCCAAAGTAGGTATAAAGATATATAAAGTTGGCCGGTGCCATGGCTCAATAGGCTAATCCTCTGCCTTGCGGCGCCGGCACACCGGGTTCTAGTCCCGGTCGGGGCGCTGGATTCTGTCCCGGTGGCCCCTCTTCCAGGCCAGCTCTCTGCTGTGGTCCGGGAGTGCAGTGGAGGATGGCCCAAGTGCTTGGGCCCTGCACCCCATGGGAGACCAGGAGAAGCACCTGATTCCTGCCATCGGATCAGCGCGGTGCGCTGGCCGCAGCGCGCCAGCCGCGGCAGCCATTGGAGGGTGAACCAATGGCAAAGGAAGACCTTTCTCTCTGTCTCTCTCTCTCTCACTGTCCACTCTGCCTGTCAAAAAAAAAAAAAAAAAAGATATATAAAGTATATATATCTCAGTAAAGAATTTTGACAGGCTTTTACCTTTGTTCTTTTCAGTTCTTTTTTTTTTTTTTTTAAAGCTATATTATTATTTATTTGAAAGCTAGAGTTACAGACAGAGAGAGAGGTCTTTCATCCGCTGGTTCACTCCCCAGATGGCTGCAGCAGCCAGAGCTGGGCATTGGGAGCCTCCTTTCAAGCATTCATCACGGGTGTTCAGCTCCAGCAAACCCCAGAAAACTCAAGTGGTACCACTGCCAAGAGTGTTCTTAATCTTGTCTTTGCAAAGGAGGTTAAATTCGTTGATGAACAGCGAAAGGAAAAAGTTCAAAAGGTTCAGCTTGATGAGGCGCCTAAGAAGGGAGATGCTGCCGCCGACCCAGAGCAGAGCACGCTGAAGAAGAGCCAGACTAATTTTGGGAAGGATCAGATGACCAAGAGGTTACAGCCAACCTTAAACTGGAAGGCCACCGTCGATGTCAGAGTGTATGTTGACGACTGCTTGATGGGTTTTCCGACACATCTTTAGTAACCAGATATGGGCCTAAGTTTCCATAGACCTTCATTTCGTAGAAGAGACATATAGAGTCGATACTTGGACATCCCAGCTTTGCACAAATTGATTCTCTTCTGCTGCCTTCTATATGCCCAGCAGAAAGAATTTTTTTTTTACATTTTAGTTAGTGCATTTACCTGAAGGGCAGAGAGAGAGAGAGAGGGAGAGAGAGAGAGAGAGATCCCATTCACTGGTTCACTCCCAAATACCAGGAATGCTGGGTCTGTGTGGAGCTGGGCCAGACCAAAGCCAGGGCCACAACTCCTCGAGCCATCACTGCTACCCACAAGGCACACATCAGCAGGAAGCTGAAATGGGGAGCAGAGCTGGGACTTGAACTCAGGCACTGCGGAATAGGACGCGGATGTGCCAAGAGGCGTCCTAACCACTACACCAGACGCCTGACCCCAAAGCAGACAGATTCGGAGCACTGTGCAGGGAAGGGAAGAACAGAGTTCACTTTGGAGTACTTGGTGAGTGAGGATAAATAACATGCGAAGAAGAGGATGAAACACGTGGAGAAACAGCACAGGCAATGTAAGCTCCGCACGGGACTTCATGCAGTAGGTGCTGGAAGAACTTGGCGTGCTCAAAATTACATGCAGTTAATCAGAGAAGCTTCCATAGCGATGACGCTTCCCGCATGAGCGTAACTTTAACACAGGGTACTTTACAAAGCTTGTGGGCAACGGAATTAAAAGATAAATTCATGTTGATGCCAAAAAGCTTTTTTTTTTTTTTTTTAAATATGTTATCCATTTGAAAGGCAGAGATACAGAGAAAGGTAGAGACAGAGAGAGAGGTCTTTCATCTGCAGGTTCACTCCCCAGTTGGCCACAACGGCTATAGCTGCACTGATCCAAAATCAGAAGCCAGGAGTTTCTTCTGGGTCTCTCACAAGGGTGCAGGGGCCCGATGACTTGGGCTATCCTCACTGCTTTCGCAAAGCCATTAGCAGGGAGTTGGGTTGGAAGTGGAGCAGCCAGGGCTTGAACTGGCACCTGTATGGGATGCCGGTGCTGCAGGTCAGGGCCTTAACCCACTGCTACAGCACCATCCCCAATGCCAAAAACATGTGCCATCCGTGTTTAGAAAGGATCCTGAAAATGTTCACGGAGAGTGCGAATTATGAAAAAAATTGCGGATGGGCATCAGGATTGCTTTATGTGAAA
Organism: Oryctolagus cuniculus; assembly: GCF_964237555.1. NCBI lineage: Eukaryota > Metazoa > Chordata > Mammalia > Lagomorpha > Leporidae > Oryctolagus > Oryctolagus cuniculus. The sequence goes on along the minus strand of NC_091444.1, from coordinate 99,892,919 downwards.
ATAAACTTGGCCTTGAATTCCATTTTCCATGAACTTTTAGAATTGTCTCCATACAGTAAAAATGCTAGCATCTCAAAAGCGTTAATGAAGGCTCATGGATAGTGAGCACTGGTTTGCAGATGTAGGAAATAAAACTGCCTTCCCCCGGGACCCTTCGTAAACAGCCGACAAAGCCAAGGTTATGGTCCGTGCTCACTACACGCTGTGGAACCCAAGGCCCCCGGAGCACGCTGTCACCTGTGGCAAACCGCTCACGAGTTCCAGCCTCTGTTCCGTGTCACAGGATTGGGTGAAGACCTGGCTCGCAGCAGGGTGCACAGGGCCCTAGGCATTCTGAGAAGCACAGGGTTCTGGATGGGAGCCCCTAGAGAGCTGTCGGGAAGGAGTCTTCCGAAGAGGGGGACCCTCACACTCGTGGGAGTGCCATCCACGGTGGAGGGGGGGACCTCTGACAGAGCGACTCTGAGGGTGCATGCGCAGCTCCCAGGACAGAGGGAAGTTAGGAAGCACGTGGGAGTGCCTGGGGAGCCCAAGGGACGCGGCCAGCTGCCAGGTGGGGCTGGAACTTGTCATTGTTGGTGTCGGGAAAACACAGTGGGGCACAGGAGGGTGAGGGTATCTGTGTACATTCCCATCTTCTATTTCTATTATTTACCCGCATAAAGTAATACAGCAAATCTGTATACATTTATTTATTTATTTATTATTTTAGCCACAAACTCCCAGTAAAAGACACCCAAGTGGACAAACATGGAGAAAGACTTGACAAGGCACGGCCGTCTATCACCCTGGAAGAGCACCGCTGCCCCGGTGTGTGTCCCTCGGCGGGACAGCTTCCCTGCGGCCACCCCACACAGCCCTCTGCCTGTGACGTTAGGGTCCTGAGATCAGCACTGACACTCCTAGGGCTGGTGGTAGGTAGGAGAGTATTGGACTCCTTTGTATGTGCCAGAGAGGCTTGTGATGCGCCAGTAGGGATTCTTGCAGTGTAGGGATTTACTGGCTCAGTGTCGGGACCTCTCCCCTGTGTGCGTGGCCGGCCCTGCAGTTACATCATCTGTCGCACCTCCCTGTGCTCGGGCACTGCTGACTGCCAGTTCTGGTGTGATTTGTGGTCTTTCTCAATCAACCAGTGATCGGTAGGAGGCCGGCTAGCAAACCTCTTACCTGATGTCCAGTTTGGCCACAGAGGTGTCGTATCTGGTGGAGAAAGGTCAGCCCCTTTCATTAGAGAGTGTCAGGATGGGGGTGGGAAGAAATGGCAGAAATCCCATATTTTAAAGGTTCTATATGCAAGGGAAAAAAACTTGAAGCTACTCTATGACCTTTATGCTACTTTTCCTTTTATGACTCGCTATACTAAAGCACTGAATTTGTTTAACAATTTTTCAGCTACTTATTTTGAAACAGTTATGGGTTCACAGGAAGTTGTGATGATAGCACAGAGAGGTCTCAGACTCTGCACCTCCCTCCCCCCACCCCCAGCAGTTACATCCTGTTGTCAAACAGAGAGCCTGGGCTGGCCCCGCGGCTCAATAGGCTAATCCTCTGCCTGCGGCGCCGGCACCCTGGGTTCTAGTCCCGGTCGGGGTGCCGGATTCTGTCCCGGTTGCCCCTCTTCCAGGCCAGCTCTCTGCTGTGGCCCGGGAGTGCAGTGGAGGATGGCCCAAGTGCTTGGGCCCTGCACCCCATGGGAGACCAGGATAAGCACCTGGCTTCTGCCATCGGATCAGCACAGTGCGCTGGCCACAGAGCGCCAGCCGCGGCAGCCATTGGAGGGTGAACCAAGGGCAAAGGAAGACCTTTCTCTCTGTCTCTCTCACTCACTGTCCACTCTGCCTGTCAAAACACACACACACACACACACACACACACACACACAGAGCCTGACGTTGGCACAGGGTGCGTGTCTTGGTCACGTGAGGCCAGCCTCCTTAGAGCTGCGCCCTCCCTACGCTGAGCTCCCTCGTGCCGCCGCCTCGCAGTCGCACCCACTGCTCTGCCCCCGCCGCCTTGAGCACTCCTGATCCTGGCCTTTGTTCATCCCTGCCCTTCCCTGGAGCCCCATCCAGGTTATCAGCTGGATCCGTGGTTTCTCCGCATGGCTGTGAAGCAGTCCGTGGCATACATGTGTAGCATGCGTCACCGACGGGGACAGGTCGGTTGTTTGTGGTTTGGGGCAGTTACAAGTCAAGGTCAGTGAACAGGCGTGTGCAGGATTTTGTATGAGTGTGTGTTTCTCTAGGATAAATGCCCATTGCCAGCACTCCATGGCTGCTGTCTGTAGAGCCAGCCTTTTCCAGGCAGCTGTATCCTGAATTCCCACCAGCGGTGGGTAAGAGACACGGTCTCTGCTCATCCCCGCCAGCACTTGGTGCTGGCCCTGGGTTTGGCTGAGCTCTTCTGCAGGCTGTGGAGTGGTGTCCCATTGTGGTCTTAGCACCTGGTAGTGATGTTGAGCACCTTGTCCTGCGGCCATTGGGGCTGCACTAATGGGCACTGGGGTGAACATGAGTCTCGGTGTGGCTTATTGTCGTTGTGCATTGGTTTTTTTTTGTTTTTTGTTTTTTGTTTTTTGTTTTTTGTTTTTGTTTGTTTGTTTTTTTTTTTTTTTTTGACAGGCAGAGTGGACAGTGAGAGAGAGAGAGACAGAGAGAAAGGTCTTCCTTTGCCGTTGGTTCACCCTCCAATGGCCGCCACGGCCGGCGCGCTGCAGCCTGCACACCACGCTGATCTGAAGCCAGGAGCCAGGAGCCAGGTGCTTTTCCTGGTCTCCCATGGGGTGCAGGGCCCAAGCACTTGGGCCATCCTCCACTGTACTCCCTGGCCACAGCAGAGAGCTGGCCTGGAAGAGGGGCAACCGGGACAGAATCCGGCGCCCCGACCGGGACTAGAACCCGGTGTGCCGGCGCCGCAAGGCGGAGGATTAGCCTAGTGAGCCGCGGTGCCGGCATTATTGGTTTTTTTTTCATGGATTGTGTGGGATTGGGTAGTTCTGGGTCAGGTGGAATTCTCCAGTGAAGCCATAGAGGCCAGAAGATTTCTGTTTAACCTGTAAAATCATGGATTAAATGACATTTATAGTTACAGAGCCTAAACTTACTCGTTTCATATTGGGAAAATTGTGTGCTGGTTTGTACTTTGAAAGGGATCACTTCATTTGATCCATGTTGCCAACTTTATGTACGTACAGTCTTGCTAGAAGTTTTCCATTTTATTGATCTTTTCAATAGAAGCAGCTTTTTGTTCTCCTGATGTATCGGATTGCTCTTCTGTTTCCAATTCTAGTTTCCCTTAGGTTCTTTGAGTGCCTGCGAAGAATGTCCTTTGTGCTGTTGGGTGGGTGCTCTGTCCACGGGGACTGAATCGCGCTGTTTGATAGCGCTGTTGCTTTCTCCTGCGTCCGTCCTTACTTTCTGTTTATTCTGTCAGTTGTTCCAGTCTTTCACTATAATTGCAGATTTTCCCCTGGCTCCTTTTCGCTGTTTTGCTCCATGCATTTTGTAGCTTTGTTATTTGGTGTGTGTATAGTTAGGGTTGCTATATCTTCCTTTTATCATTATGTAATGCCCCTGGTAACTTTTGTCCCTAAAGTCTACCTAATCTGATATTAGTACCAGAAATTCTGCTTTTTTGATTATTTTTGTATGATACATCTTTTTTCCTTTTTAATTTCAGACTGCCCATAGCATTATATTTGGATTGAGTTTCCTGTAGAAAATTTGCAATTGGCTCTTATTTTTTAATCCACTAAGCCAAACTCTGACCTGACATATTTAGATGATTTACCTTTTTTTTTTTTATTATTTGACAGATAGAGTTAGACAGTGAGAGAGAGACAGAGAGAAAGGTCTTCCTTCCATTGGTTCACCCCCTGATTGGCTGCTACGGCCGGAACTACGCTGATCCGAAGCCAGGAGCCAGGTGCTTCTCCTGGTCTCCCATGTGGGTGCAGGGCCCAAGCACTTGGGCTGTCCTCCACTGCCCTCCCGGGCCATAGCAGAGAGCTGGCCTGGAAGAGGAGCAACCGGGACTAGAACCTGGAGGATTAACCAAGTGAGCCACAGCGCCAGCCCCTTGTTTTTTTATTTTTATTTTTTTTTGAGATTTATTTAATTTATTTGAAAGTCAGAGTTACGTAGAAGAGAGAAAGAAAGGCAGAGAGAGAGAGAGAGAGAGAGAGAGGTCTTCGATCCTTTGGTTGACTCTCCAAATGACTGCAACGGCCGGAGCTGAGCTGATCTGAAGCCAGGAGCCAGGAGCCTCCTCCGGGTCTCCCACAGGGTTGCAGGGGCCCAAGCACTTGGACCATCTTCCACTGCTTTCCCAGGCCGTAGCAGGGAGGTGGCTTGGAAGTGAAGCAGCCGGGACTCGAACCGGTGCCCGTAGGGGATGCCAGCACTGCAGGCCAGGGCTTTACCCGCTACACCACAGCGCCGGCCCGTAGATGATTCACCTTTAATGTCATTATCGATGCGTTAGTACCTATGTCTGCCATTGCTTGGAAGCAGCAGGCATTTCTTTGGTGTGCTCTTTGCTCCCTTTGAAGTCTCTCCTTGTTGGCTTCTCGGGGACCTTGTTGGCTTCTTGGGGACCCACTCTAGGACAGATGGGGCTAACAGAAAACCCTCAGGTCCCCAGACTCTGCTTCCTCTCAGAGACATAGGATGTTTCTTGTATTTATAAATCCCAGGGTTTTAAACTGTATTTGATACTGAGCGGGAGGAATGGGGAAAAGCATAATTATGTCTTCTTTCCTAAATGAGTGTTTCGACCTAGTCAGACTTCAGTTAGGTGGAGAACTTCAGGATAAAGTTGTAATGTGCCCAAGCAACACCTGTTGCTCCTTGGTAAAAATGACAGCTTCTCTGTGTCCAGACTTGCCTCAGTGAACATGAAGAGGAGGTATGAGGGGGTCTTCGGGAAGTTCAGAGGGCGGCTGAGCGCCTCTTAGCCGTGGTCACGTGGCCTGCACGAGTCCTGTCTCTGCCTGGACTCCTGTCCCTGTACCACTCTGCAGGGTCTCCGTCTGAACAGCCCTTCTACTTTGCTCTTCCTTCTTGTTTTTCAGATTAATTAATTTATTTGAGAGGCAGAGTTACTAGAGAGAGGGAGAGACAGAGAGAAAGGTCTTCCATCCACTGTATTTCCCAAATGGCCACAATAGCGAGAGCTGGGCCGATCCCAAGCCAGAAGCCAGGAGTTTCTTCCAGCTCTCCCATGTGGGTGCAGGGGCCCAAGGATTTGGGCCATCTTCTACTGCTTTTGCAGGCCAAAGCAGAGAGCTGGATCGGAAGTGGAGCAGCTGGGATTCAAACCGATGCCCATATGGGATGTAGGCACCACCAGCAGTGGCTTAACCTACTATGCCACAGCACTGGCCCCTTGCTCTTCCTTCTAAGCCTTCTTCTCAGATCCCTTCATATTACAAGGAAATGAATTTCCTGACATCTTTGAGCTGTATACCAAGAGCCTCTACCCTCTCCTTCCCTGCATTTTATTAAAACCGCACAAAGGCAGCAGCCCTGCTTGGACTGTCCTTTGCCCCAGGCCCTCCCTAATCACGGGGCGGGGGGGTCTTCATCAACCAAAACTCCAAGAGGAAGGCTAGACTCAACCTTGGCCTGCCAGCTCCTTGGTTCCAGTGCCACTCACCATTGCCTCCTGTCCGTCAACCCACTCCTCTGGCCATTTCCTGAACGTTAGCACTAGGAGTGCTGTCCTTCCAGACTCTCCCCCTCACCTGAGTTAGTTTGTTTGTGTACTCATTTGCTCATTCATGCATGTTTCACTAAGTATTTCGTGAGTGCCATCTGCGTAACAGGTGCCGGAGCGATAGAAAACAGGGTGGCTGGAGTTCTTGCCCCCAGGGTGCTTTCTACACAACCTACAAGGAAAAACCGGAATGAGACATTTCCCATTAAGACGGAAGCTGTAGAGAAGTAGACAAGGTGCTAAGTTAGAAAATAATGGGAAACCAGGCAGTGTGTTCCCTGCAGAGTGGCTGGGATGGGATAGACCTACACAACTGTGCTTGCTGACGGCAGCCACATGTTAATGTTAGAATTAACTAGAAGGTGTGGAAATTTACTTGCTGTGCCCTGGGATCAGGGATACTGGGAAGTAATATCCAGATAACTGTCCAGGTTCACCATGTCTTCACGCGAGTGATGAGTAATCAGCTCATCAACAAGGAGACATCCTTGCGCATTTGGTGACATAGCAGCTGGAGCTGTGCTTCTGGGGCTGGGAGGTGGAGACGAGCCAGGGTAGCGAGAGTGCACCAGGGGCCTCTGCAGGCACGCCGGGCGTGTGGTGGAGCGTGGCTGCACTCGTCTGCAGGGATTGGCCCAGGGTTCCTGTGATAAAGCTGCCTCTGTGGCAAACACTAGAATGTGCCGTCCCTCATGAAACCCTGTGTGCCGATGTCCCCAGGAGCTGCTGGGTGACAGCTTGGTCCCCAGCCTGCCCGTTCAGGCCGCTGCTGCTCTTTGACGTCTTGTGCCTCTGCAGGTACTTAGCGTTCTCTTTCACATTAGGCATGTGTAGCACCGCCCAGTTAAACTTTCTGTGACCAGAAGACGTGGCCAGTATCTGAGCTGACCACTATGGTAGCTGCTAGCCATAAGGCACTAGTGAGCATTTAAAATGTGGCTAGTGTGATTGGAAGGTTGAATTTTTAATTTTGGTCAATTTTAGCTAAATTGATGCATGTGAGTATAGCTATGGAGAGCCACAGAGACCGATTGCTGTCATCGGTGCAGCCCAGCATTGGCCACGCCGTCCCCTTGTTTGTGCCTCGCTGTTCTCACCCTCATCGTTACCACAGTGAGAGCAATGGCACTGAACACCTGCTGTTGAGGCCGCTCCTCGTGTCGGTCTTAGCAGCCATTTCTAGGACTCAGAAGGTGTTGATACCTTATCTGTTGCTTTTAGGCACATTGCCAAAATATTATCCCTGTAACCGTGTCCCTCCTGTCGCTCATGGGTTTCCATTCGTTGTTTCTTGATTGTTCGTAGTAGGAGCATTGGTAAGAGTGAGGAGATTTTTAGTGAGGGCTCCTCAGAGAGCAAGGAGGGAGAAGAACCAGCTGATCCCCGTCAGGAAGCAAATGTGGATTCACCGACTGAATATTGGCAAATTCAGAAGCTGGTGAAATATTTAAAGGTAAGACCTTTTATACTATGTTTGCAATGTTCATTTTAAATTGTCTCCCAAAAATGTATGTTCTGCTCCCAAGGTTATTGTGTTTCTCTCAAATTAAGGGTGAGAAACATCCCTTAAATTAGCCTAACAGGAGGTCTTACTACCATGAGGGGTCAGGATTAGTCTTCAGGGAGCAGTCAGGCTGCCTGGTACCAGCCCTCTCTCCTGGCTTGAGCATGACAGACCAGTGCATGGGTGCATTTTATGATCAGTAGTGTGGCATGGGGAAGAGCATGGATTTTTGAAGCTGGATTTAGGTTCAGGTTTGTTTTTTTTTTTTTTTTAATATTTATTTATTTGAAAGTCATGGGGCTGGCACGGTGGCGCCGTACGTTAATCCTCCGCCTGTGGCGCTGACATCCCATATGGGCGCCGGGTTCTAGTCCCAGTTGCTCCTCTTCCAGTCCTGCTCTCCGCTGTGGCCTGGGAAGGCAGTAGAAGATGGCCCAAGTGCTTGGGCCCCTGCACCCGCATGGGAGACCAGGAAGAATCTCCTGTCTCCTGGCTTCAGATCTGCATAGCTCCAGCCATAGCGGCCATTTGGGGAGTGAACCAACGGAAGGAAGACCTTTCTCTCTGTCTCTCTCTCTCACTGTCTGTAACTCTACCTGTCAAACATATAAATAAAAATATTTTTTAAAAAAAGTCAGAGTTACAGAGATAGAGGGAGAGACAGAGAAAGAGAAAGGGGGGGGGGGTGTCTTCTGTCTTCTGGTTCACTCCCCAAATGGCCACAATGGCCATCGTCGGGCCAGACAACTTTATTTATTTATTTATTTTTTAAAGATTATTTATTTGAGAGACAAAGCTACAGATAGAGAGATGGAGAGACAGGGAGAGAGGTCCTCCATCCTCTGGCTTATTCCTCAAATGGCCGAAAGGGCCAGAGCTGAACCGATCTGAAGCTGGAAGACAGGAGCTCCCTCCGGGTCTCCTATGCGGGTGCAGGGACCCAGACACTTGGGCCGTCTTCCTCTGCTTTCCCAGGCCACCAGCAGGGAGCTGGATCAGAAGTGGAGCAGCTGGGTCTACACGCAATGTCCATATGGGACGTCTGAGCTGCAGGTGGAGGCCATAGTGCCGGTCCCACAAATAAATCTTTACAAAAATAAAAATATTTTCAGATTTAAAAAAAAAAAAACATATGGGGCCCGGCGCTGCGGCTCACTAGGCTAATCCTCCGCCTTGCGGCGCTGGCACACCGGGTTCTAGTCCCAGTCGGGGCACCGGATTCTGTCCCGGTTGCCCCTCTTCCAGGCCAGCTCTCTGCTGTGGCCCGGGAGTGCAGTGGAGGATGGCCCAAGTGCTTGGGCCTGCACCCCATGGGAGACCAGGAGAAGCACCTGGCTCCTGCCATCGGATCAGCGCGGTGCACTGGCCGTGGCGGCCATTGGAGGGTGAACCAACGGCAAAGGAAGGCCTTTCTCTCTCTCTCTCTCACTGTCCACTCTGCCTGTCGAAAAAAAAAAAAAAAAACATATGGACCGGCGCCGCGGCTCAATAGGCTAATCCTCCGCCTGTGGTGCCGGCACACCGGGTTCTAGTCCCAGTCGGGGTGCCGGATTCTGTCCCGGTTGCCCCTCTTCCAGGCCAGTTCTCTGCTGTGGCCAGGGAGTGCAGTGGAGGATGGCCCAGGTGCTTGGGCCCTGCACCCCATGGGAGACCAGGAGAAGCACCTGGCTCCTGGCTTTGGATCAGCATGGTGCACCGGCCGCAGTGCACCGGCAGCAGCGGTCATTGGAGGGTGAACCAATGGTAAAGGAAGACCTTTCTCTCTGTCTCTCTCTCACTGTCCACTCTGCCTGTCAAAAAATAAAAACAAAAAAACAACAAAAACAAATGCTTATAAGAAGCAAATGCTAATGCTCAACTTGGAGATCTTTGAGAAGCCTCTTAATGATTTGACCAGCATCAAAGTAAAATGAAGAAATAGTTCTTTTTTTCTTTTTTTTTTTTAGTCTGGGACTGTTTGCCATAAAACCAACATCAATAGGATTTGGTAGAGCAATTAATGCTTTGTGTTTTAAAGTTTTATTTTAAGAATGGTATCCTGGAAATAGTATTTTCATATCATCGTCCGACTTTTAGAATGGTTTTTATTTATTTGGCGTTGGTTTTGTGATAATGCTCCCCTCGCTTGTTGCCTTCTGTTACCAGCCGACTATAGCAGGTGGGGACCATTTTTACATTTATCTCAGCGTAATTTGTGTCACACACACACTGGCTTACAGTGATAATAAGCTGTGTGCACTTACATGCGTTTACTGTGTAAGTTTTGTTTCTGTTTTTGTGTTTTTTTAAACAGATTACCTTTAACAATCTTAGCAGAACTCTGCCACACACACACTCACTGCTTGTTATGGAAATGACCCGTTGTTGTGATGGTGGCTTATTCTTAGTGCAAAACATGTAAATAAACTATTTATTTGGAGATGCTACTGGCTAACTTGCACTTGCAGGAACTTCTTGAGAATTCCCAAGAATTCCAGTTTCTGATTCCTGAATCGTGAAGATGAACATCTGCAGGGAATTTGGGAGCAGTAGCACAAGAGTGCAGCTGGATGTGGCTGTACACGTCTGCCTGCCCCACGGCAGGTGTTCCTGTGTGTCGCTCCCCGTCTTCGTGGAGGAACGACACAGGACCCTGCGTTGTTCTTTTGTCTGCTCGGCCCTCCCCGGGTTTGCTGCTGGTTCTTCCCGGGTTGGCTACCGACCCTTCCACCTCCGTGGAAGGGCGGGCCCCCTGCCACCTTCCCCACTTCCGCGGGGGAGCGGCACACTGCCGGCCGGCTCTCTCGGGGGCTGCACAGGTGTTCCTTCAGGTAGATGTTCCCCTTAGATGTTCCTGGTGCATGTTGTCTCTCTCCTCCTTTATAGTCCTCTTCCACCAATCCCAACTCGGCTGCCCACACGCCGAGTACGCTGCTCTCCTCCAATCAGGAGCAGGATCAGCTCCTGGAGGTCATCACTCAAGTTGGCAAGAGGCAGCTGCATAGAAGCTGTTTTCTCCTCTCCCAGCGCCATATTGTGGGAGAGCAGATGCATAGAATAAGTCTTAATTCCAGTAACTTAGTCTAGTCCGAGTTGCTCCCCACACTGTGCACAGAGACTGGGTGGGTAGTGGCCTACCCAGCACACCTGGTAGCCAGGGCCCAGCCTCCGGGCATCTGGGACAACTGGGCTCGCATGCCTTTGCCCCTTTACTGAGCCACAGAGCTACCCACAATTGCCTCTCCTCACCTCTTAAAGAGCTCTGGGGAAAAACACTGGCAGCAGACGACTGCCACCCGCGGTGCTCTCAGGTGGGCAGCCCGAACTGGGCAGGGCCGTTGGCTCTGGGACACGGCTTTTGCAAAGAATTGCAGGCGCCAAGGAGCCCTGGTTTATTGTCTTCATTTCACTTCGTGAAAGGAACTAGAGAAGTGACAGGAGCAGGAACCCCCAAGATGGGCCAGGGGGCAGAGGCACTGAGCCCCGGAGAGCCATCTTGGATGTCGCAGCGATGTGGCAGGGGTTGGAATCGTGCCGCTGGTGAGCTCGTGGCCTTGGCCGGGTTGACTGACCTCTGACGGCTTCAGTTTCCTCATTGTGACGATGGAAAAAAAACAGACGTTCTCCCGTGCTGGGATTCCGATGAGTCTGAAATGAAACAGAACACACAGAAAACACTCAGCTCAGCACATTCAGTAACAGTTGGCGTTGATAATTACTGCTGTTGCCTGATGATTGTTATAGAAAACGTGTGGTGGAAAGTCAGGCTCATCCGCTCGAGCAGGTGGCCCTCGCTCTTCACTCCGAAGTTTTCTAGCAACCAGTCAAAGGAGGGAAATACAGTGAGTTAATGCAGCGAGGGAAAGACTTACCGTCCTAAAATAAAACACACCGTTTGCCAATGAGGATAACTGATCCTGGTGCTAAGAGCAGAAGGAATTTTCTCCCTTAGGATCTAACGGGGCAGGCACGGAGTGAGGTAGTGAACATTCTTGTCCATACCCTCCCAGTGAACATGGCAAGAGCGATCCTAACAGCCTAATGATTGAGTAACGATCTCGAGTTTTCCAGCCATTTAGGATAAGCCTGTGCAGCATCAGGCCAAAAAGGGATGCCCTATTTCTGTCCCAGAACAGCTAAGGAAAACATTTATTGATGAAGTGCTACTCAAGCTTGCACAAGTTATTCATCAGTAAATCATGTGCAAATGTGATACTTTTGGCCAGACAGTAAATTGCTTGGAATTCTTATAGTTCCCACAGGTAAATATTCTTAACATAGCCAATAAAAGAAAAAATATATCTACAAATGATTTCAAGGTTTTTGACACAGATAAATGTTTTATATGGAGACACAAAAGGATATTAAAAGTCTGTGAAACGCAAAATTGAATGTCTCTAGGTGATCTCAAAATAAATATACCTGACATTTTAATTTATAAAATTATGGCTTAGATGTAGACTTCAGCTAGCACAGAAATGTCAATGTTGACCCGACTTTCTACTTAGCATTTTCCAAGTAGAGCAATGTCTGTGATTGCTGAAAAAAAATTTTGATGAGCTCATTAATACCCAAACAGGTCAGTGAACTATAGCTTATTATTTATCCAGAGCTATGAGCTCAGAACTTGGCCCCTACATAAAGGGAGTTTGCATTTAATTATTTGGCTTTGACATATGTTCATTTCGGTTTGTAAGTTTTATATATATGTATATGTATATATATATATGGTCTTTTCATCTGGATTTTTAGAACACAATTCAGTTCTTCAATGAATGACTACGTTGCATTTTCACTCATCAATCTTCCAGCCTCTCTTTGCCCCCGTGGCTGATAAGCCCTCCTGTTCTGCCCCTTGCTAGTGGGATGCTAGTGGAGAGGTTATTTGTTTGTGTCACTTGCCAGGTGTCTTCCTGACGAACACACGTGGTGGGGAGCAGAGAGGACCGGGCGGCTCACTGCCGCTTCCTCTTGGGCGCTCGCTCCTGCCCTGAGCCGCTGTTGCTGCCCCTGCTGCTGCATCTCGGCTCACTTCACCCGGAAGTCACTGCTCCCACAGCTAGGGCTGCTTTCGAAGTGCGCAGGGAAAGCGGTTTGCTTTCGATCACTCCGGCGAAGGGAGGAGATGGTTTGTTCTGGTCTGTGCTCTACACCAATCCCATGAGTTGTTCTAAAGCTAACAGTGAGGTTCGGCTCATGTCTAAAGAAGGCACGTTGGAGAAGCTCTTTGAGAAATAGGACAGTTGTTTTGGGAAATAACGGATTTAATAGTCGTTGGATATTATGCACATTGACACTCGTGGGTGCTGCAGTAGAGAGAGGTAAAGTGTTGAAAGTGTCAGCGCTGGCTAGATCTGTGTTTCATACATGTCAGAGGAAGCATCCCGACCCAGGAAGACAGCACAGAGAGCCTGTTGAAATCCAATTCCACGTGCATTGAGTGTGGAGTTGAATGCTGTGTGATCAGTAAATCCAGGGGAGAAGTGGAGGATCTGATTGGTGAGCTTTTACATAGTTTGGAAGGATCTGGGAGGCTGGATCTGGGATCATTTGCTAGGCTGTCACCTGAGGATACAATGTCTGCACCGTCTGGCCTCGGCTCTAGGCTCTCGGCTCAGCTCACAAGAGGCAGACCACCTGCGAAGGGCACAGGTCTGTTCCGAGAGCTTGCCACAGGCATGGAGCCATGCAGGGAAGTCCCGCAGGGCCATTTCTCAGCCTGCCCCTCCTCCCTGTGAGTTTCTGCACCTGGGGTTTTCATCAGAGTCCACCTGGGAGAATGGGGACGGTGAGCGCACTGACAGGCAGGTGAGGCCGGCAGCAGGTGGTCGCAGAATGACTCCGATAGGGGGCAGGTGTTTGGCCCAGCAGTTAAGCTGCCCCTCGGAACACCTGCATCGCTTATCAAAATGCCTGGGTTTCTGTTCTGGCTCCTCTGCTTCTGATCCAGCTTCCTGCTGATGTGCACCCTGGAGGCAGTGGATGATGGCTCAAGAGCCTGAGTTCACCAGATGGGAGATTTTCTCTCTCCCTCTCGCTCTCTCTCTCTCTGCCTTTCAAACAAAGTAAAAACAAAAGATGTAAAAAAAATTTTTTTAAAGAATAAATCTGGGAAGGGACAAGAGGCCACTGCCAAGGGAGCTGCACTGAGAGAGAGAGAGAGAGAAATCATCTCACGTTTGTCCTGTCCCCTCAACCCACAGTGGGTCGATGGGGGTAGCCTGGTTTGTGTACTCTGTGCGACCAAAGCCACGTGCCTGTCACTTTCCACGTGAGCCAGGGAGCTTGACAGTTCTTTTCCTCTGTCCACAAGTTGAGAATTTCCCAGGCCATGAAAATGGCAGATGCCTGGTGGTGCCTGTGGCTTAGCGGTGGCCGGTGCTGCACCCCAGAGTGATGTCTGAAAGACACTGTGGTCAGCAGTGCCACCAGGCTGCAGGCGTCCACAGAGACACCCAGGGTGGGCACGTGTGGGATTTCCTCTCTGCGAGGGGTTCCTTGGCAACGCCATTTTTTCAGCTGGAAAGCTTTGCTAGAGACTTTTTTTTTTGGGAGGTGGGGAAGGGTGCTCGGTGTTTTAATGGTCATCCATGATCTGATTCTCTCTCTCTCTCTCTCTCTCTCTCTCGCGCGCGCGCGCACACACACACACACACACACACACCCTTAATGGGTTAAAGAGTTCTAAGTGGAAATTAGAGGTTATGTGATTTTTTCACTGCAGGAATTTGATGTTCTTTGTGACCAATTACAGTTAATTAAATTCCTTTCCCCTTACTCGGGTTTTGGGTATGGGGTGGCAGGTAGTGTGATCCTTGTTTCGCTGGTGGAAAAGCTGAGAAATATTTCGCTCCAGGCCACACAGAAGGTGGCTGCGGGCCGGGACCGCGTCCAGCCTTCTATCTTTATAGCCTGTTGCCTGGTTGTTCTGTCCCGCCGTTAAGAAATGCAGGACCCAGGAGGCCTGCAGTGCTCACACTGTCCGCTTCTGTCTTCTGGATTTCTCCATCGAGTCGGAGCCTGAGCGGGGAGCGCTTCTCAGAAGGGAACTCCGCACCCCTTTTTGGAGGGCTGTGTTTTGTGGGGTTTCTACCTAAGGAGATGGAGAAGAGTTAGTGTAGAGTTAATTCTTGTTAAAAGAAACCTTTTGAAAATGAGAAACGGGCTTAGGCACTCAAATCGACTCCGGTAGTTAGGAAAATTAGTCCCACTTTCCCGAGAAACACTCTGTGAGTTAAGACATATGTTGCTGCACTGAAGTGAGTTAATTTGGAAAAAAAAAGTTTTAATGGCAAAGTAAAGAGGAGAAATTTGGTGCCGTTTTAAAAAAGTTACTTGTTCAAATCATAAGGTACTAAAAGCCCATTATCTTTTTTTTAGAGATTTATTTATTTTATTTTAAAGTGTTTCACAGAGAGAGGAGAGGCAGAGAGAGAGAGAGGTCTTCCATCCACTGGTTCACTCCCCAATTGGCCACAACGGCCGGAGCTGTGCCAATCCGAAGCCAGGAGCCAGGAGCTTCTCTCGGCTCTCCCATGTGGGTGCAGGGGCCCAAGGCCTCGGGCCATCTTCCACTGCTTTCCCAGGCCGTAGCAGAGAGCTGGATCGGAAGAGGAGCAGCCGGGCCTCGAACTGGCGCCCATATGGGATGCTAGCACTGCAGGCAGCGGCTTTACCTGCTACGCCAGAGCACCGGCCCCCAAATTCCATTACCTAACAGTTTCTACTCTGTAGACTCTGCATGTACGGTTTCATAAATACTGCTGGGTGAGAGGGGACGCGTTTTAAGCCCTTGGGTTACTCGACACATGTGTTACTTGTATGTTGAGATTGCCCAGGGAAGAGGAATTCATCTCCATTTATTTTTGTCACGAAGGAGAAGGAGGAAACAAGAGGGCAGTTCCTTATCTCCAGGGTGGAGTCTGCACTCCACAATTAAAGGAGAACTCCCCTGACCTCTTGGCGATCACAGATCAGTGTGGAGAGACAGAGCGAGGCTCATCAGGTGTCGGTGATGAGCAGTGCCGTCCCCACCAGCCCCACTGCTCAGAAGTGACAGGGCGTCCCTTCACGTTTCATTCTGGCCCAGCTGGGGCAGAATTAGACGGGACATGTGCTGATCTAGTTATTACCAATATTGTGATTGGCAAGAAACTTGATGTCTGAGCAGTTTTCTGTAATGAGCTGAGAGTATAATAGGTTTAGGTTTTCAGGGGGAATGTGTTGCTTGATGTACGGGGGTACTTCCACAAGTCCATGGGAAAATGGAACTAAAAAAAAGAAAAATACACATTTTCCCATGAGCTTTTTGAACACACAGCAACATTTATTTATTTATTTTTTGGTTCTTCACATTGAATTGTGCTTTTCCCCCTGAAATTTGAGAAAGCTAAATAGTTTGGAGACTATTCATCTTCCGTGTGTCTGTAAGGCTGGGGTCATCATTACTGTCCTCCTTTTCCCGCCCTGCCCTCTAGGAGGGTGTGGCCATCTCCACGTGCCTGCTGCTGGGTCTGGACAGGTGTAGCCCTTCTGCATCCCTGCTCCTGTCTGGGCTGAAGTTCTTACGATACAGTGCACACAATACACTGATGCACACTTGGGTAAAAATGCAAGCCACCCAGGAGAAGAAAACAGAATACCCCCTTGTTTGCATACAGAAATGAAATGATACTTCTGCTCATGCTGTATTTTGCTTTTTTATATTTAGTATTCCACCTTGGTGATCTCTCTTGTCTGCCTCAGGCCTTGTAATTACGAGATAGTATTTAATTATGTCATTACATCACTAGTTTTTTAAAAAAAGATTTGTTTATGTATTTATTTGAAAGATAGAATGAGCGAGAGAGAGGGGAGAGAGAGAGAGAGATTTACTTCCATCTGCTGGTTTACTCCCCAGATGGTTGCAAAAGGCAGGTCTGAGTCAGGCCAAAGCCAGGAGCCAGGACTTCCATCTGGGTCTCCCACAAGGACAGCAGGGGCCCGGGCACTTGGGCCACCTGCTGCTGCTTTCCCAGGTGCATCACCAGGGAGCTGGATCGGAAGCTTATATGTGTCACTGTCATCGCAGGCAGCAGCTTAATCTGCTGTGCCACAACGCCAGCCCCAGCAGCAGCAGCTAATGTTTTCATGTGCTCTTTGGATATGTACACTCCCCGTAGGAGGCATTTGAAGGGGGAGCACGTGGGTTCGAGGCAGAGCTGTGTACGTTTCAGTTTGTGATAGCCCTAGTGGGGAGCTGTTGGACGAGTGATTTCTAGAACTCTGCTGTGCAGCACTGTGCCCGCAGAGAGAACTAGGTACTGTGTGTGAGACAGGTTTAAGGAGGGAGATCTCATGTTAAGTGTTCATAGTGCAAAGGTGAGGGGGCACAGGAAACTTTCGTGGGTGATGGATCTCTGTGTTCCCTTGGGGTGTGGGTGGTTTTGCAAGTTTCTGCGTATGTCCAGACTCATCAAATTGTGTATATTTAATGTGTGCAGTTTGTTGCATATCAATTATACTTCCACAAAACTTTTTTTAAACAGAAAGAATATGTATGTGCACCCTAAAATTTGAGAGACCTTACGTGAAAAATTTTAAGTATAGTAAGGAATAATGAAGAATAATAAACCAAGGGCGACTCCTTATAGAAAGCAAACATTAATTGTACTCAACCAGTGATATACCAGTGTTTTTCTGCACTGGGCACAGGGCAGAATCAGCCAAGGCTGTTAAAAATGAGAGCAAACAGACAGAGGACCTGGTGCCCGGGTAGCATTTGTGGAAGTTTTGATTGAATTGATCTGGGATACATTCTAAGCCTTTGTGGACTCTCAAATCTTCCCAGAGTATTAAAATTGTTCACCTAGAGGTAAAATCCGTTGTTGTGAATTCTTAATAATTAAAATTAAAAATAAATGTTCTGGCCAGTTCTGCTGGGGGGAATGCATCTAGCTTGCATTTGCATATCCCGGATTACTAACTCCCGAGGTTGTCTCATATGTCAGGTAGCCACTGTATTGCATTCCTTGCCAGGTTTTTTTTTTTTGTGATTATTTGCTTTTTCGTTCTTGATGATGCAGACCAACCCTGTGGCTAATACACTAATTACAGATATATTCTCATTTTTAATGTGTTTTTTAGCCTACTCTTTTGTACTTTTTGTCATTCTATCAACTGTTTTCTTCATGGCTTAGGAGCTGGATGGTTTTTCTGTAGCCCTTCCAGGAGGACACAAATATTTTCTGTCTCCTTCTGACGGTTTTATAGCTTTTTCAAGAAATGCTCAGATCCCTAATACATCTTGAACTCAGTCTATGTGGAGGGCAAGGCAGGCATGGGGCTGTCCTTTCTCCCTTTGGGCTAGGTGGCGAGTGTGTCAACACTGGCCATGGGTTCATCCTCCCTTCCCTGCTGGGGTCTGAGTGCTGCTTTTACCATGTTCCGCACGTTCTCACCCGTGAGAGAGTTTGTTTCTGGATCTTTCTCTGTTGCATTGATGTATTTTAGAATGTTCCCATGCCAGGTCCATACTGGTGTAGTCACTGTTAGTTCATGTTTGGTAGACCAGACAGTTTTTTTAAAAAAAATTCTAAATTTTTGCAAATCTTTCATTCTAGATAATCCTTAGAACTAAAGCATCCTGTTGGGATTTTGGTTATTTTATATAAATTTTTATATTACTTTTGGATTGATTGCAATTTTTTTTAAAAAAAAAGATTGATTTATTTATTTGAAACTCAGAGGGAGAGAGAGGGAGAAACAGAATGAGAGAGATCATCCACCCCTAGTTCACTCCCCAGATGGCTGCAACAGAAGCCAGGAGCTTCTTCCAGGTCTCCCACATGGGTGCAGGGGCCCAAGCACTTGGGCCATCTTCCACTGCTTTTCCCAGGCCGTTAGCAGGGAGTTGGATCAGAAGTGGAGCACCCAGGACATGAACCGGCATCCTTATGGGATGCTGGCATTGCTGGCAGAAGCTTTACCCACTACACCACAACTCTGGTCCCCACTGTGATTTTAATGATGTTGAGTTATCTTGTTCAGGAATGTGGTGCGACCATTCATTTATTTGGTCTTTCATGTGCTTCAGTAAAACTGAATAGCCCTTTTTTGTATATATATCTAAAACACATCTTATGGGATGTAGTCATAGTTGTTTTGGTTACTACTATTTTGCTGACACTGACATGAATACAAAATTGAAGTGTTTGACTTGTTATTTCTATATTTAAGTACTGCCCTCGTATCTGGCCACTTTATCAGACTATCTTGATTAATTGTCATAATTGTCTGGCTTGTACTCCCGAATCTTTTTAGGACCACTTGTATTACCATAAAATTTTTCTTTACTTCAGTGACTAGCAGAGTCTGGTAAACCAGCGATTTTTATGAATGTCCCGTGGCTACTTAAAAAGAAGGGGTATGGAATCCTTACATTGTTCCTTACCCATTCCTGGTTTTAAAAAAAAATTATTTACCAGCTTTTCATAGGACACCTTTAGTCTCATTTCCTTAAGGGAACACACATACACACACACACACACACACACACACACACAAACGCACGTGCAAATGTTGAGATAGGTTTATGGAAGATGGAACCTAAAGATAAATTTACTTGGGAGCAGAAAAAGTTTGAAACCTTACAGAGGTTTTTTATGGTAGACATTTCCATGAACTTTTCAAAGGCACCCGCTGTGTCTGCTTTCCATCCCACAAACAATCCCCCCCCCCCCCCTTTTCCCGGGGGTTCTGTGGAGTCGTGGGTCTTCGAGCACCGAGTCATCATCGGAACAAAACGGATTTGCAAACCCACAGCAGCCCAGCGACCGGTTTTACTACCTTGACTCGCAGGCCCGGGTTTCACTCCCTGTGCACACCTTCTCCTGGACCGCTCACAGCCAGCCTCCGTGCTGGGCGCCAGGCCCTCTGTCATCATTAGCAGGCAGTCACTGGCAGGCGCTCCCTCTGCTTACTCCGAGTGGCGTGCTTGGAGGCAGAACTGCTGAGCGTGTGCAAAGCCAGCTGGACGGCTGTGGGGTGGTTACGTTGCTTCCCGGGGGACAGGAGAGGCCTCGCGGTCCTGCTCCTGCATGGGCTGCGGAGCCTCTGGCACTCAGTTCGAATGATGGCCCCACACGTGTGTTCCCCACCAGAGTCGCATCCACCAGCTGCCAGTCTTTCCTTTTCTAAGTCCCTTGATGCCATCGAGTGAGGTCACCCCTGCCTCCTACTCCCGAGCTAGGCTCTTGCCTCTGGATCTTGCATTCCTGGACACCGGGAACGGTCTCCACGCGTCCATGCTTGCCCGCCGCAGCCAAGGGGACCTGTGCAGCCAAGAGTGGCCTTTGTAAAATGTCAGCAGCTCATGGGAGCCGTCCAAGAAATTAAGATTTAAAACTCTCAGCCCTGCCTCTGGGCCTGGCAGCCGCTGCCGCCCACCCAGTCCACTCCTGCAGCCCCTCTGCCACTATAGTTCTGGCTACGTGGCCTTTGAGGGCTTAGCCATACCCCACGCACGGTTTGCTGCGACTAACTCTTCTCTCCTCCCAGATCGCACCCTTATTTCCTGTCCAGATCTCACTCAGACCCTCTTTCCCCAGAGATGATGTCCCAGGCTCCCTTCAAGCCCCCTCTTGAGTGCCTCCCAGTAGCCCCAGGCCCCTCTCTCCCGTAGCACCTCAGACGTAAAGTCAGTTATTTTGAGTGGCCTTGGCGAAAGTTGAAAGCTGTCTCCTCCCTGTGCCGTAAACTCCCCAGAGGCACGGAGCACAGCTGCTTCCGTCCCGCCTTGTCTGAGGTCCACCTGCAGTGGCCATCCCTGGAGGGCAGTGGGGTCACAGAGCCAGCACCGGTGTCTCTGCCCTTCTGCAGAGCTCCACAGGTAGAAATTCCTCTTCCTGTAGGTCTTAGCAACCTCCATAGACGGCTTTTTTCCTCTTCCTTTCCTTGAGTGGAGAACTTTCACCTCTTCACTTAAAGGAAACACTTCGCAGCCTCTCTTCGGCAGACGACACCTGCCCATCCCCATCGGCACTGGCTGTTAGACTTTGGGGCCGTCAGTGAGTTTAATAAAGGTTGTTTGAACACAGGGCTTGTGATCCCATGACAGCCCATCTGATAACAGAGGCAGATATTCAGAAAGAGAAACCGCATTTATGTAATTTTTATTATGGTATAATATTCTACTATAATGTTATTATAAGATAATTTCATAATATTAAAATGCTATACTACCATGCCATTATAAAGTTATAATATTATTTATTTTATTATTGTTATTAAGTTCTCTGTGCCTAATTTGGAAATTAAGCATCATCAGTATGTATGTAGTAGAAAAAAATCACAGTGTGTATATAGGGCTTGGGACTGTCTGTGGTTTTAGGCACCCACTGGGGGTCTTGGAATGGGTCCCCTGTGGGTAAAGGGGGGACTGTTGGATGGCTCTTGTACCTATCTAGTACCTGTTGCAGTGCTTGGCAAATAACATGAGAGATTCGGGCAGTGCGTGGAGACGTGCAAAGAAAAGATAGGGCGTCTCCTCCCCCCCTTTCTGGCGCTCCCTCGCTGTTAAGCCTGCGGCGTGTTTGCTGAGCAGAGAGCAGCGTGGTCCCTGCTGTGTACTCGATGACATTGTGCGTCTCAAGTTAGCAAGCTTTATGTCTTTACCCGCAGGGAGGGAGGGGCTCTGTGTGCCAGACAGGGTCAGACTGCCTTATTCCAAAGATTTGTCTTAAGGGTAATAAAAGAATTTGTTTAGCAAAATGTCCTCAATTGATCTCATCTTTAAAAAAAAAAAAAGTAAGAAGAGAGTGAGAGAGAAAGCAGCACTGGGTCAGCCTCTGCATGTGTGAATGCTGATGGTGTGATGGTGACTGAGCTCACATCTCCCTGCCCTGGGAAGGAACCAGAGCCGGGCCTGCAGGGGCTGGAAGACAGCTCACAGAAGAATTGCATTCATTTCAGAAGCGGGAAAGCTCTGCAGAATCTAGTAAAAGAATATTTCACTCTATCTTCTCCACCTCTGAAAACCTCGCAAATGCAAGTGGGTGATCAAATGTGCAAATAAGTATTGGCAACTAATGACGTTCTCAGGGGACGTTTAATTGAAAAAGGAGCGAGTCTGGGTCGCGTGGCCTCCGTCGGATGTTTGCGGCGTCTGGACGAAGTAGCGTGAACGTTTGAAAGTCCTTTGACATAGCTGGTATTTAAAGAATAGCAATTGGCTAGCGTTTGTGGCACTGTATGTGGACTATTTTGGCTCCCGTCCTCCGGTATCCATTCTGAAAGATTTATAATCCTTTTGGGAGTGTGGTCAGTGACAAGAGTAGAACTAAATCCTGAAATGTGGAAAAACTAACTTTCCCTAATATAAAACCGTCCTGAAAAAAAAAAAAAAAGAAAAATCCCTCAAGCCTGTGAATATGTTTCCAGATTTTCAGAAAAAGCTGGTGATATACAGAAAGTTTTCTTCTATGAGGGTCTAACGGATAATGACAGAAGTGAATTGTCAGACCCATGACCTCAAAGTTGACCTGGAGCATATAATTCAAAGACAAACTCTTACCTGTTGGGCGTCTGCTGCAAATTAAGCAGCATTCAAAAGCAAAAAGTGTCATTGATTATAGTGTACATAGTGAAATGAAGCTCACAAGATAGAAACGTTCTAGAAGAGAAGAATGGAGATGCCTTGAATAGGAAGCAAAGATCAGGCCAAATCTGCAAGCAGAGAAAATATTCCCCTGCAAGAAGAGCAGGGAGAAGTTTCCTGACCCTGCACACCTGCAAACTCCAGGCAGCTGTGTTCCTGGGGTAACAGGGCTGGAGGGGAGGCCCCGGGCAGGCAGGCATGAGGCAGGACGGCTCCTCCTCCAGCGGCCTACAGCTTCTATTGCTTTCCTGCGCTTCCCCGTGAAGCTCTTGGTTTGAGGTCTCAGATCGCTAAAGAAGGAGCCCATCTTCCTGGCTCCTTTTAACCATTTAAGTTGAGAACAAAGAGTGACTCAATAGGCTAATCCTCCGCCTAGCGGCGCCAGCACACCAGGTTCTAGTCCCGGTCGGGGCACCGGATTCTGTCCCGGTTGCCCCTCTTCCAGGCCAGCTCTCTGCTGTGGCCCGGGAGTGCGGTGGAGGATGGCCCAAGTCCTTGGGCCCTGCACCATCATGGGAGACCAGGAGAAGCACCTGGCTCCTGCCTTCAGATCAGCGCGGTGCGCCGGCTGTGGCGGCCATTGGAGGGTGAACCAACGGCAAAAGGAAGACCTTTCTCTCTGTCTCTCTCTCTCTCTTTCACTGTCCACTCTGCCTGTAAAAAAAAAAAAAAAAAAAAAAAAAAAAAAAAAAAAGCTGCCTTTGGCTTTTCTAAAACAGAAATGCAAAGTGCTGGCGTGTGGGAGCCTCCTGTCCCCAAAGAAAGGAGTTTATGTAATAAAGACAAAGGATTTGTTGCATTTCAAAACCAACTGGTGACATTTCTCTTGATAGCAAGGGAGAAGGAGCTGCTGGAAGCTGTCAGAAGGGGACTTGAGTATTTTAAACGCCAGTGAAGGCTGTTGCCACTCTAAACGTAACCTCGAATCCTGAGGACGGGGGCTGAGAGTGGCCCTCAGACAGATGGGAAGTGGACACTCACCAGCATCACCACAGGACGTTCAGAGAGCACTGCCAGGAATGGAGGAGGACTTCCTTAAAAGGGGGAGGAGGGGAGGCTGAGCTCTCCACCTCTCCGTCTTCACTTCCGGATGCGTTCCCTGTAGCAGTCCTGTTTTAGCTTCTGGTTTTCAAAGCAGTAGAGTGCGTGCAATTCACAAGAGGGCTCAGGCTCATGTGTGTGTGTGTGTGTGTGTGTGTGTGTGTATGATAGGAGGAAGGGAAGGTTTGGCAGCTTGTGTGAAATTTTCCCTTTCCTGTGTTAAGGCTGTTACACACTACCTGATTTATATGTAACAAATGCCCATATATTTAAAATTTTGTATTTCTATACAAGCAAACTATGAAAGATATTTGTATAAATATAAATTTCAGATACATAGTTTCATAAACCTAATAGATCATACACATACATTGCTGATGCCTATAGAGTATTTTTATATAAGCTTTTTATAAGATATAAACTTATACCTAGCATGCTTTATACATTATATATGATTTATATAAAAATGGCTGTGTATATTAATTTATATATTTGATCTTGTACGTATATAAAATAGATAATGGCAAATTGAAATGATTAGCCAATGAAAACAAGCGTAATATGAAGGTCTCTTCCCTTAAAAAGAGAGGGAACCATTTGGGCTCCCGATGCTGTGATTTGACGCGGGAATCAGAGGGCGTCTCTCACGAGCACCTTTTACAGAAAGTTTAGTCCTAGCTCCAACGGCCACGTTACTTTTGTGTCTTGTGAACTTGGTCCGTTCCATGCTCGTGCCAGAACTCACCTGCGGCAAGTGCCAGCGGTGGCGGGAGCCGGACTGCGCTCTGAGCTCTCCCCTCTCCGCTCTCCCGAGGGTTTTCAGAACCCATCAGGACCCATGGGTGGTGCTTGAGAGTTCCTGCGGTGAACTCCGAGTGTCACTTCCTGCCAGGTCTGGTTCACTGATCAATCATTCAGTGTTTCTTAACATTTATTTATTTATTTATTTATTTATCTTTTTTTGCGTCTTGAAGGATGCTCCATGTTGGACCAGCATCTCGCTGTCAGCATCCAGCATCCCT
This sequence comes from Oryctolagus cuniculus, assembly GCF_964237555.1. Lineage (NCBI taxonomy): Eukaryota > Metazoa > Chordata > Mammalia > Lagomorpha > Leporidae > Oryctolagus > Oryctolagus cuniculus. Next base: position 99,869,023 of record NC_091444.1, on the reverse strand, counting down.
TCCCTCCTGCGCCCCACAGTCCTGGCCATCTCCAGGTTGTACTGGACATGCCAGCTCCTCGCAGCCCTCACTCTAGGGTCTCGAGAACCTGGATTTCTATACCACGTGGTTTCTTTTACTCCTGGTTCTTTCTCTGCTCCCACACCCTGACAGTCAACACCTTAAAGCTTGAGGGTCTTCAAAAGCCGTCAGGATCTTAGGCAGGGCTGCAGCAAAGGCTCCAGGCCATGTCCTTGCGTCCAGCCCCATGCCGCTGACCTCAAAGCAGCATCAGTTCCTGCAGGTGGAGGGCTCGGCTCCAAGACAGCCCTGCCCTCTGCCTGAGATGCCAGGCGCAAGCCCCAGGTCATTTCACCTGCGCTTCTGGCATTGACGTTCTGAGTTTAATTTACTGGAGCGGCTGCCAGCCAGCAGCCAACTCCTTATAGTACACGCAAGACATTATCCTTTGGAAGATGGTGAGGCTTTTAGGTTTTGTACACCAGGAAACTGGGTGAAGATCCCCTACATATTGCACTGTGTAAGAATAATTCCCAGGCATCCTCTACCTTACCTACACCCCCTCACCATAGACACTTCCATTCCTCACCGCCCTCCCGAGCCTCACCCCTTGCCTATCCTTAGTGTCCTGATCCTGTCTGACCTCCAGGCCCCTTAAGAGACCGCCTGGAAATGCCGACTCCTAACAGGAATGTTTTATGAAGGCCACATGGCTTTCCCGTGCTTCAGCTCTGCACAATTCATTGAACAAATTATAGCCCACTCGGAGAATTTAAAGCGATGGAGCGTGCCGCATACGGGGAGACGCGTTTCCTAGCGCTGGGCTTCCTAACCGTTTCATACATTTCTGCAGACACATGGTCTTAATGTTACCTTCCCCCGGCCTTGCATCTTCACAGGGAGGAAATCAGACAACTACGATGATGGTGCTGTCAACCATGCGGGATTTCAACCTATCCCAGGAGACCTGCCAGTTGGCCATCAGAGCTGTGAGAGGCCTCCAAGTGTTAATCAATTTACTCAACATGGATGAAACCAAGTGTAAGGTGAGTGAGTGGCTGTGTCCTTGTGTTACGGCAAAAGGTATCTTAGTTTCTATTCCAAGCTCCATTGGTCCCCCAGAGGTAAGAATTCAGAGAGGCATAAACACAGCACGCAAGTGAGAGTAGGCGTCATTTCAAAACAAGAGTGTGAACGTACACACACGGAGAGATTCCTGTCCTGAGTGGGCCAGGGAGCTGCCCGTGAGGAGACAGCATGTGCAGAGGCCAGGGAAAGACCCGAAAGCAAGGGGCAGCTGCCCACAAGGCAGGAATAAGACACTCCCCAACGTAACAGTCACCTCTATGAGGTAGTGAGTAATTAAATATGCCAACAAGGGGAAGTCCGGGTGGGATCGAGTGTGCATGAGTCTTTCTGGGAGTTTCATGCTGTCTCCACATAGAGTTTAACTTGCACAGTGGCCATAATGGCGACTTCTGCTTCCTGGTGTAGGAGAAACAGGTGCCTCCTGGGAAAGTGGGTGTATGGATTGACAGGTAGGCGGCAGCCTCACAATGTGGGGCTCTCAGAAACTCTGAGAAAAAATCTTCCAGCTCAACTCTTCCTGCCTAATCTCGCTGCCTGCCTTGCCCCCTACCCACCGAGGACGTGGAGTTTGTTTCCTGCCCTGTGGGGGCTCTTAGCTCTAGGAGACGGTCCTTCCTGGCCGCCTGGACCTTGCCTTTGTCCGCGGTGACTGCTGGGAGCCAGCCTGCTGCTTCTGTCTGCTGCACCGTCTGCTGGCTTCTCTCCTCCCTTGTCCACGAAGCGGTTCCCTCCCTATTCCGGCAGTTCGTCGGGCTTCTTGAAGGGTGAGCGTTCCTTTCCATGAATGAAGGGAAATACGGAGGATGTGTGTAACCCCTCGGGATGGAAACTATTTCTTAACAAAACTTAATTGGGGAAGGATTTTAGGTAGACTTGGAATTTTTAAAAACATAGCACCGGTTATGTCTTAAGTACTCACTCATATATAACTTTTTTTTCCCCCTCGTGTAGCTTGGCTCATTAAAAATCCTGAAGGAAATCAGTCATAATCCTCAAATCAGACGTAATATTGTTGACCTTGGGGGCTTACCAGTTATGGTTAATATCCCCGATTCTCCACGCAAGATCCTGAGGTGTTTGGCAGCTGAGACCATTGCGAATATTGCCAAATTCAGGCGAACACAGCAGGTGGTGAGAGAACACGGCGGCATCACCAAGTTGGGAGGCATCATCACCCTCCCCTCCCCAGTGATGCCTCCCACCCCTCCCCACCTCTCCAGACCCCTCTTTTATCACACGTCCCTAGAAATTACTTTTGTATGTTTCTGCTAACGAGTGGCCCCAAAGCACGTTCAACCTCATCTCTCAAAAACGATGGAAAATGTTGACAGGGGACTGTGATGGCACCTACGGCATTTGCGTGCATGTGCGGTGGTGAGGAGACATGTGCCGTGAAAAGCAGTCTGGTGGCCCATGGCCTCTGATGTGGACACTCGGCTGTGAGGACTCCCCCGGGAAGACCGAGCTATGGGCACTGCCCTTGTGTTATTGTTGATGAGGGAGCAGAGAGCTGAAAACAGCCCCGGTGTTAGCAAACTGTGATCAGTGGTAGAGTCTGCTGTTGATCCATAATTGACATCTAGAGTCAGCCGTCACTACGAGGGTTCCAGGTATATGAGGGTGCTTCCAAACCTTCGTGGGAAAAAATGGAATTCAAAGATAATGGGCATTTCTTGTGAACTTCTGGGAAACCATCTTTAGTGGCAAGGAATGAAATGCATGATATTTGACATTACACAAAATCAGAACAGGATGGAAAACCATTGACATCTAGGAGCCTAACTTTGGAAGCTCTACCTATCAGAATTGATTACAAAATGCAAATAAGTACACAAAATGGTTCCTAGGGGTTTTCTCTGAAGTGGCGACTGATTGTCCTTCTCTTCCCCACATTTGCCAGTTGGTCTTCTATGAGTAAATTTCACACAGATACTCAGAACAAAATGATTGTTTCATTCTGTGACTGCCAGCCAAAGGAAAGAAACAGCATTCTGCTCTCCACCCTTGGCCTGTCGGGAAAGACCTTAAAGAGCAAATGCAATGTAGAAATGTGTTTTCATCTTCCCTAGTCACGATCAACGGACTCACGTCTCCTCATCTGCTTGTATCTCGCCAGATTGTCTCCTTCTGCACTGTACATTCCTGAACACAAGGGACATATCTGTAGATTTGTTTTTTTAAATTGAGAGACAGACAGATGCACACACACAGCTCCTTTCCACTGGTTCAATCCTAAAAGGCCCAGGAGCTGAGAATTCAATCCAAGTCTCCCGTATGGTTGGCAAGGACCGAACCACTTGAGCCATCACCAGCTGCCTCCCAGGGCGTGCATTGGTTGGAAACTCTAATAGGGAGTGGAGCTGGAACTTGAACCCAGGCACTCTTTTTTTTTTTTTTTTTGACAGGCAGAGTGGACAGTGAGAGAGAGAGACAGAGAGAAAGGTCTTCCTTTGCCGTTGGTTCACCCTCCAATGGCCGCTGCGGCCGGCACACCGCGCTGATCCGAAGGGAGGAGCCAGGTGCCTCTCCGGGTCTCCCATGGGGTGCAGGACCCAAGGACCTGGGCCATCCTCCACTGCACTCCCTGGCCACAGCCCCTCCCTGGAAGAGGGGCAACCGGGACAGAATCTGGCGCCCCGACCGGGACTAGAACCCGGTGTGCCGGCGCTGCAGGCAGAGGATTAGCCTAGTGAGCCGCGGCGCCAGCTCCAGGCACTTTTAACATGGCATCCCGACCAGGGTCTTGACCACTACACCATTGCCTGCCCCAAGGCACGTGTCTTATTCATCATAGTCTTCCACAGCACCTGGCCCAGTACTTTATACATAAAGGGTTAATGACTGTCTGTTGGATTGACATGGATTTTAATGTGACTGTGTATCTGAGAAATGTGTAATTATTACTATTATCACCATTAATCAGCTAAAGTAATGAAACCATTATGTGGTAGCTTGATGTGACTTTCCACTGAAAATACACCCATTCAATTATAAGAATGAACCATGTCACCTAAAACTGAAATATGATTTTATGTTTGGTCACCTAGAATGAGTGGGTCTTCAGAGAGTTCATGGATAATGCATCTAATGAAAACTAGGCGTGAACTTCAAGAAATTTTGGAACAAAATAAAACGTATCTAATTCCATTTCCAAAGAACTTTTGGACGTATCCTCATATGTAAGCTTTTGCACTTACCTAATTACGCTAATGACCCACATTTTAATAGACTTTTCAATGACAGCCAAATTAGGACCAAGGAAAGACCAATGGCGCAGACTTGTAATTGCTGGGTTGAGAACACGCCGGGGAGGGCCCATGCTCTAGCTTGAAAAGAATGAGACTCCTAACTCACGCAGATCTTTAAATCTCAACATCATAAGGTAATGGTACTTAGAGAGTGGAAACTTAATACAGTTAACTTGTCTGGAAGGTGGGGCTCCGAGAGGTCCTTAGGCAGCTGGAGGTGTGCCCTCGGACAGCAGTTCTCATAAAGGGAGGGGCTTTTAAACTCCTGAGCTGGGCCAGCAACTCTCTCTACTTCTGTCCCGCCCCGTGATCCTCTGCACGTGCTCCTGCAGTGCCACCTTCCAGCCTCACCAGATGGCTGAACCAACGGGGCCTGCCCAGTCTTGGACTGTGAACCTCCTAGACTGAGAGCCGCAGTAAACCTCCTTCCTTCCTAAGGAGCTTGTCTTGGGTATTTCATTGTAGTGATGGAGAGTGATGGAAAGCTAATTGACCACATCAAGATGGGAGATCCAGTTTCCCATTACTAGGCACAGGGCAGGGAGTAGGTGACCTAAAGCAGGAATCTCCAACTAAAACGAGAGTTAAAGAGAGGACTCAATCCAGAAGTGGCCAGGTGTCCTCTGAGAGCGAGGGCAGTGAGGTCAGAGTCAGAGCAAGGCAGGAAGACACCAGGCACAGTGCACACCCCATAATGTCAGTACCACAGCCTGCTTCTGTGCTTCTCATAGGCATTTCAGTGGAGAACATTCCAGACATTTCCCGAGTGGCTCTGTGTGTGTGTGTGTGTGTGTGCACGCACCAGGTACAGAACTGGGTGATGGGAATAGAAATAGATGTATGCTCTTGCCACAGTGAGTTCACAGCCTACCGGTAGTGTGGAGGGCAGGGGCAGGGAGAGTCTGGTCAAAGCTCAGGAATTTGGCTGAAGCCATTACTGGCATTGGTGGAGGAGCACAGCAAGGGAGGGCAGCAGGTTGATTCTCCCACAAGGAGGAGAGAAAGGCTGGGGAGAGCAGACTTGCTTTGCTGAATGTTGGAAGCTGAATGGGTCTTTGTTAGGCAGGGAAATGTATCAGAGGAAGATGAAGCTACATGTGTGTAGACCTGGAGCTGGAAGACAAGTTGAGGGTTTGTTGAGGCTACAAGTGGCTTTGGTGTGTCTGTGTACTGAAAAAGCTTGCTCAGCCTAATTATTAATACGTGGAAGGAGATACCCATATCCATGTGTTTTTCTGAATATTTAAGTTCATATACCTAGGAAAACTGCCGAGCTATGATCAAAGAGGAAAGGAAAATAGAAAATCTAGTGAAGAACCTGAACAGTGAGAATGAGCAGCTGCAGGAGCGCTGTGCCATGGCCATCTATCAGGTAGGAAAACTCTCCCAACAGCTGCTCGTCTTCTTCCTCCTGTTGTTTAAGGCCATGCTCCTGAGTGTGTGGCCCCCTTCTCCGGAGCTGGGACTGTGGGGCCTGCCCCGTTTTACAAGTGCCCAGGGGAATTTGCATACACACCCGGGCCTGAGAATCACTGTTCTTCAGCAGTGGTAGGTGCCGTACTTGTGTGTGGTGCCGAGGAACTTGCTCCAACACAGTGGAGCGTTTACATTTATAAAAGGCATATTTAGCTGCTTCTGTCTCCTAAAACAATGGACTCCGTGTAAAACCGCTAACAAGCGCATGGCACCCCTGTATTGCTTTTCACACCTCCTGTTCTGATGCAATGATCTTGGAAAATATATCCCCTGCAAGACAAGATGGCGGGGTGACTGTGTGTGTGTGTGTGTGTGTGTCTTTCATTCTTGATTTACCTTTTTATTAGTTTATTTATTTTAATCTTCACTTTTTGGTTGTGAATTATAGATTTCATAGTACGCTGGGAAAACAGAGTAACATGTTCAGGAGGGAAAGATAGCCTTCACAAATCAGTGTCTGACTGCTGATGGTCAGGCCAACTCCTACATAATCAGAGTAGATTTCTAGAAAAAAGCACTTAGCATCCGCAAAGTGAGAGAGTGTGCTGAAAAGGCAGAGTCAGGAGATGAGAATTGGGCACTGGGCAGAGTGTTTAGGATGCTTTTTGGGATGGCTGCATCCCATGTGGGAGTGCCTGGGTCTGAGTCTCAGCTCGGCGCCGGATTCCAGCTTCTTGCTAACGGGCACCCTGGCAGGTAGCAAGTGATGGTTCATGTACCTGGGTCCTTGTCACCCATATGGAGACCTGGATTGAGTTCTGGGCTCCTGGCTTAGGTATGGCCCAGCCCTTGCTGTTGGCAGCATTTGGGGAATGACCCAGCAGATAGAAGATCATTGTCCATATCTTTTCCTTTCAACTAAATATAAAAAAACTAAACAATTAAAAAAAAGAGGCAGAGGAGGGATTTATTTGAGCAGGGGATTGTCATAGTCCACTTGGACTGCCATAACTGAGTACCACTGACAGAGGCTTAACCAATGGTCTGGGGTCTGGGAGTATGAGGCCAAGGTGCCCCATGGCACCTCTCCCTGAGGCCTCTCCCCTTGGTTTGTAGTCACCCATCTTCTTCCTGTGACTCCACGTGGTCTTGCACGTTCTTGTCCTTATGAGAAGAGAAGCCCAGGGGACGGAATAGTGATGAAACAGCTGAAACCACTGCCTGCAATGCAGCATCCCACATGGGTGCCGGTTCAAGTCCCGGCTCCTCCACTTCCAATCCAGTTCTCTGCTATGGCCTGGGAAAGCAGTGGAAGATGGCCCAAGTGCTTGGGCCCCTACACCCACGTGGGAGACCTGGGTGAAGCTCCTGGCTCCTGTCATCAGCCTGGCCTAGCTCCAACTGTTGGGACCATTTGAGTGAACCAACAGATGGAAGATCAACCTTTCTCTATCTATGTCTGTAACTCTGCCTTTCCAATAAATAAAATCTTTTTTTTTTTTTTTAAAGAGAAGCCCTATTGGATCAGGATCCATTCCAAATGACCTCATTCGTCACTGATTACCTCTTTAAAATCTCTGGCTTCAAATACAGTCATATTCTGAAGTACTGGGAATTAGAACTTCAATACATGAAGTTTGAGACCATAACGAGGACATATGGACTTGACTTGTTAGTATATGCCTCGGAAAGAATCAGAAATAATGATCAATTTAAAATTTTTTTTAATTTAATCTGTTTGAGAGACCCAGAGAGACAGACAAGAGAAAGATCTCCAGTCTACTGGTTCTCTCCCCAGACGGCTGCCAACAGCCAGGAGCTAGGAAGTCTAGCCACATGGGCTACAGCAACCCAGCGCCTTGGGCCATCATCTGTTGCTTTCCAGGGTGGGTCTTTGCAGGAAGCTGGAATTGAGAATGGACCTGGGGCTCAAACCTAGCACTCTGATATGCAAAGTGGGCATCCAAGCAGACGTCTTAACCACTGTGCTAAATGCCCACCTGCTGGTTACTTGTTTAAAAATTGCCATTGATCAAAAATCACAGCCAGAAAATTAAGATGACAGGGGCCTCTGTGGTGCCCTCAGTGAGGATCTCTCTCAGGGGCCCTCACAGCAGACTCCCGTCTGCCTCGCATGATGTCAGGAAACCACTGTGTTGCGCAGGTAAAAGCCACATCTGTAATAGATTCACCATCAGTAGGCTGTATAACCTGTGGACGGGCATCAGTTATTATTATTATTTCCATTAAACATGTAGATTGCTTTGTCCACATGAACTAGTCTGTAAGGGGGAGACCCTTGGCAGGGAGGGAGCACAGAAGCTCAGACCTGGAAGAAGCCATGGCCATGCAGTGTGGAGATTCAGGGCACAGGGCTGCAGCAGGTGCCCGGCTGTGGGTGCCAGTCTTACGATTTGCCAAGCTTCAGATCAGCCACTGAGCAGGAGGATGAAATGCTGTATACTCCATGGACTTGTGTGGATTGATGAGCGTGTTGTTGGAGGTTGGTCATTTTTTTAATGTGACTATTATCAGCTGACAATATGCAATTAATCCTTCTCTCTCTGTGTCGGTGATGATGAACCTAGGTTTCGGGAATACAATGCCACTGAGACTTTGGTGGGACTTCTCACGAATCAGCCCGAGGAAGTGCTGGTCAGTGTGTTGGAGCCTTGGGAGAATGCTGCCAAGAACACGAGACCGAGTCATCGTCCGGAGATGTGGCGGCATCCAGGCCCTGGTGAGCCTCCTGGTGAGAGTAAACCAGGCTCTCCTTGTGAACGTCACGAAAGCCGTCGGTGCCTGTGCGATGGAACCCGAGAGTATGGTGTAAGTAGCGCTGGGGACTGGAGGACCTTACAGGAGGGCGCCGCGGAGACGCGGGAGCGGTCTTAGGCACCGAATCCACAAGCTGGGAACTCCCCCTTGGTCTCCCCCGTGGGTGCAGGGACCCATGTACTCAAGCTATCACCTGTTTCCTCCCAAGTGTGCTTCCTCCCAGGAAGCTGGAATTGAAAGTGGAGCTGGGGCTCAAACCCAGAGCTGAGTGCTGACTCAGGTGCGCAGATCGTGGAAGGAAAAGCGTGTTGCGTAGTCACAAGGCTAACCAAATCATGACTAACTGAGCTGAAATGTGGCTTCAGAAGAGATGCGAGGCTGAGCTGGGAAACGTGGGGGCATTTGCAATATCCAGTGACCAGGTTCCCCTGTGGAAACCTTTCATGCAATCAGCAAATTGTGCCCTGCCTCCTGGGAAAGAATTATGTCCTCTAAGCAGTGAGTCTACCTCCTGGAAAAGAATTATGTCCTCTAAGCAGTGAGCCGTTCTCCGTTGTATTTCCATCGTGTTCTCCTTTCTTATCAATTCATCAAGCATTTTTTGAGTACCTAAAAAGACCCGTGAACTGAGGAAGAAGAGACAGAGGATTTTAAACTCTGATCTTGGTACCTAAGCACATTGTTATCTAATTAGTAAGAAAAAACTTTAACTTTAACTGCGGTATAACTTAAGAAGAACAGCAAGGGGGCCATCATTGTGTCCCAGCAGGGTAAGCTGTCTTCCCATATCAGAGCTCCAGTTGGAGTCCTGGCTACTCAGCTTCTGATCCAGCTTCCTGCTAATGTGCCTAGGAAAGCAGCAAGTGGCCCAAGTACTTTGGCCTCTGCCACCCACATGGGAGACCTGGATGGGGTTCTGTGTTCTGCCTTTGTGGTAATTATGTATTTTATTTGAAAAGAGAGTCCGAGACAGACAGAGAGACCTTCCACCTGGTGGTTCACTTTTCAGTTGCCAAGAACAGCTGGAGCAGGGCCAGGCTGAATCCACAAGCTGGGAACTCCCTCTTGGTCTCCCCTGGGGGTACAGGGACCCACTACTCAAGGTGTCACCTGTTACCTCCCAAGTGTGCTTCCTCCCAGGAAGCTGGAATTGAAAGTGGAGCTGGGGCTCAAACCCAGGTACTCTGGTGTGGGAAGCAGGTATCCTGAGCCATCAACCAAATGCTTGCCTCTCTCGGTGACTACTGATTTCTTAATAAATATATTCAATTTCCTTTATATGGTTAGAATTCACCCTTGCAAAAACCCTACTTCTCTTCCTTAGCTTTAATGATGCTTCTACAATTGTTAGATCATCTAGTTGGCACCAGAAGAGACTTCTAAAAATTTTTACATTACTTTCCACAGTGGGCCTTCAACTCTTCTTGATATAACTATTTTGAGTAAGCTCTTATGTTTACTGACTTTTCAATTGAATATTTTCAAGGTAAGGCCGAGAAAAATGGCTATACTCTATTCTTACTCTGTATCTTAATGTGTCTATGTTTTGAAACAACAAAATAGGGAAAAAAATTCATTGGATAATAAGACCTCAGGGACCATGCATGTGATTAAGTTAGGGAGATGGGGAACCAAAGTGATAATTTTAAGACAGTACACAATGAGATGGCAGTAAATATGCATTAGTAAATATACAAAATGAGTCTGTAGACTTTTTTTATGAGAAGCTTATTTCTTGTCAGTAGTATGAAAACTACCAAAAAAAAAGATCAAAAGTAAAAAATGATATTCCTCCAGCCAAGGGAATGACAACAGCTCAAACTTATGAAACACACCTGACAATGCTTTGAACTCCTGAAGTGTGAGTAATATATTGAAAGCTCACACATGCCTCCTTAGATCAAAATTTCCCCACAAATAAGTGTCCTGGTCATTCAAAGCGTAGTCAGCTTTTTATTCTTTTTTTTTTAGTTTATATTTTATTTTTTATTTATTTATTATTTTTTTTTTTGATAGGCAGAGTGGACAGTGAGAGAGAGAGACAGAGAGAAAGGTCTTCCTTTGCCGTTGGTTCACCCTCCAATGGCTGCCGCGGCCGGTGCACTGCACTGATCCGATGGCAGGAGCCAGGTACTTATCCTGGTCTCCCATGGGATGCAGGGCCCAAGCACTTGGGCCATCCTCCACTGCACTCCCTGGCCACAGCAGAGAGCTGGCCTGGAAGAGGTGCAACCGGGATAGAATCCGGCACCCCGACCGGGACTAGAACCTGGTGCGCCGGCGCCGCAAGGCGGAGATTAGCCTAGTAAGCCGCGGCGCCAGTCCTTTTTTTTTTTTTTTTAAATAGAGCAGAGATTAGAGGGAGAAAATGGACCCTGAAAGAGGTGGAGAATTCCCCCCCCCCCCGAGACTTAGTTTTACAGTATAGAGCATCAGGAAGAGTGGGCCCTGAGGAACTGTCATTTTCTATTTCCACTACAGTCTTCTAGCCCCGAGAGAAAAGGGCACCAAGGCACAGTAATTGCCAGACTGTAACACACTGAAACAACAAGTTTTAGAGATTTGGAGGGAATCAGATTGACTCTTTGAACACTTAAAACTGTGAAGATGTGTTATCGGAGTAAAGGGAATGGCAGATTTTTGTGGCGTTGTGTTTAAGATAATTCTGTTGCAAAAGCCAACAGATAAATTCAGACAAATAAATATCCCACAGTCACAAAGCTATTAAGATAATGTGGGGCTGGCACCGTGGCTCAATAGGCTAATCCTCTGCCTGCGGCGCCGGCACCTGGGGTTCTAGTCCAGGTCGGGGCGCCGGATTCTGTCCCGGTTGCCCCTCTTCCAGGCCAGCTCTCTGCTGTGGCTAGGGAGTGCAGTAGAGGATGGCCCAGGTCCTTGGGCCCTGCACCCACATAGGAGACAAGGAGAAGCACCTGGCTCCTGGCTTCGGATCAGTGTTGTGCACCAGCTGCAGCAGCCATTGGAGGGTGAACCAAAGGCAAAAGGAAGACCTTTCTCTCTGTCTCTCTCTTTCACTGTCCACTCTGCCTGTCAAAAATGTAAAAAAAAAAAAAAAGCTATTAAGACAATGTGGGCTGGCGCCATGGCTCACTTGGTTAATCCTCTGCCTACAGCACTGGCATCCCATATGGGTGCCGGGTTCTAGTCCCAGTTGCTCCTCTTCCAGTCCAGCTCTCTGCTGTGGCACAGTATGGCAGTGGAGGATGGCCCAAGTGCTTGGGCCCTGCACCTGCATGGGAGACCGGGAAGAAGCACCTGGCCCCTGGCTTCAGATCAGCGCAGCGCCAGCTGTGGTGGCCATTTGGGGAGTGAACCAACGGAAGGAAGACCTTTCTCTCTGTCTCTCTCTCTCACTGTCTATAACTCTACCTGTTCAAAAAAAAAAAAAAAAAAAGACAATGTATTCCCTCTTAATAATATAGCCACAAGAAGTCAAACAAAGTTCAACAAAAGACTTTATAACAGTTTTAAAAAGCAAATGGTCAGAGCTCAGAATACTAAAATCATTGAAATGGTAAAATTAAAAGCCTGAATAGAAACCAAAGAGATATAATGAACACAGATGAAAACACAGACTGGAATGTGGTATATGGTAAATACAAAATTATAGGAAAAAGAAAAATATATAAAAATGGTGATGGAGAAATTGGTAAATATGGAACCCAAGTAGGTCCAACATAAACATAATTGGTATCCCTCAAGTGAACTACTGGCTGGAACCAGTGAAACACCAGAACCAATGGAACATGATCTAAAACACAGGAGAAATACTCCAAATAGTCCTTGTGAAGCTGCAAGTGAGAAAGACCCCCAAAAGGGCAATAATATGCATACAGAATGGCCAATGGCAACACATGTCGTGACTAAGCTAAGTACAATTCAAAAATAAAGGAAAAATCTAAGTGCATCCAGGAAAAAGAAGCTAGCCACTAGGGCAGATTTGCTCCAGACTTCACCGGATTTTCTGTAATGTCACACATTCTGAGGGAGAGAAAATACTGCCCAAGAATCTCATGCTGTCCACGTGGCCCTTCATAGAAGACAGTAACACATTCTCAAGCATACAAGGAGCTGGTGACTTTTTTTAAGATTTTTTTTTTTATTTGAAAGTCAGAGTTACACAGAGAGAAGGAGAGGCAGAGAGAGAAAGAGAAAGAGGTCTTCCATCTGCTGGTTCACTCCCCAGTTGGCCAAAATGGCTGGGCTGAGCTGATCCAAAGTCAGAAGTCAGGAGCCAGGAGCCAGGAGCTTCTTCTGGGTCTTCCATGTAGGTGCAGGGGCCAAGGACTTGAGCCATCTTCTACTGCTTTCCCAGGCTATAGCAGAGAGCTGGAGCAGAAGTGGTGTAGCTGGGACTCAAACCGGCACCCATATGGGATGGCAGCACTGCAGGCAGTGGCCTTACCCACTACACCACAGTGCTGGCCAGGGAGCTGATGACTTTTGTCCTTACCAACTCTCCTTGAAAAACCACTTGATAACAGAAACCAATCAATCAAGACACAACTCAAAATAAGGTATTTCAGCTATTACCAGCTCACTCACTAGCATTTTCCTTCAGCAGATTACTGAATGGAGCCTTGATTACAAGATACACAAAATGGTTACAGTACTGCCACCCATCTCACTAAACTGTAGTAATGATTAAGTGAATTGGTCTATGCCAAGTGCTTGACACACAGTGCTAGGTAAATGTTGGCCAGTATTCTTTATGCGGAAGTAGCTTCGATTAATATTTTATTTTTTTAAAAGATTTTATTTTATTTGAGAAATAGAGTTACAGACAGTGAGAGGGAGAGACAGAGAGAAAGGTCTTCCCTCCGTTGGTTCACTCCCCAGATGGCTGCAATGGCTGGAACTGCGCAGATCCGAAGCCAGGAGCCGGGCGCTTCTCCCCAGTCTCCCACGTGGGTGCAGGGGCCCAAGGACTTGAACCATCCCCTACTGCTTTCCCAGGCCATAGCAGAGAGCTGGATTGGAAGTGGAGCAGCCGGGACTAGAACCGGTGCCCATATGGGATGCTGGCACTGCGGGTGGAGGATTAACCTACTGAGCCACCATGCTGGCCCCTCTATTAATGTTTTAAAATGTAAGACATAAATAGGAAATAAAAGCTGACTGTGTAGTATCTATACTTCCTATAGATGAGGACTTTGTCACTTAATTCTGTTTTGCTTTTATATGGAGCTACTCACATAATTGAATTTGCCACAACATTGGGACAAGGGAGCCCTATTATATAGTGACTGATTCTCAACAGTCCCTGGAAATTCAGTTGCTTTGAGGGTGTGGCATAAACTTATAGATAAGCAGTTATAATTCAGGCCTTGTCATGCTATGTATGGATTTTGTTTTAAAGTCAGTTGAGTGTCCTTGAAGAGTTTTAGAGACAGGAAAACTCCTGAGGGGGTCATTACAGCCCAGTGGTGTGGGTCGCTTAAACTAAGCCTGTGAAATACAACAAAAGACAGTGACAGGTTAAGGAGCTATGAAGAAGGAGGCTGGTGTGGGGCCAGGCAGACGACTGAATGTGAGTTGTAGAGAGGAGCGCATGAGTGAGTGGGCAGAGGCTGATGATGCACTTCCCGACCCAGGGTAGGCACAGCAGGGTTGGAGAAAGAAGACCGACCTTGGGAGAGGAAAGGCAGAAGTCAACTCGTCCTTCATACATTCGATGCCACACCAAGCACCAGGCTCAGGGTAGGCACCCGAGGAACATTGACTGCGTAAGAAAAGGGTGATGAGTTGGGGTAGCCCTGTGTAGACACCTAGGTTCCTGTGGGAATGGCTCCTTGCCAATTGCATATCCACGTGCACGGCGTAGGGTAAGGGTGTGGGTTGGACACACAGTGTTATGGATACTTGCTAACCAATGTTGTGAATGTGTGTGAGAGATTGTGATGGAGAGATGGGGGGAGGGGTGGCCAGCATGGAACCAAAAAAAAAAACCAAAACCAAAAACAAACCCTACTGCTCCTGAATCCAGTCTTGTGAGGAGAATAAATGGGTACAAGAGAGGAAACTTGGGAAGCAGCAGCAGGATCAGACAGGCAGTTGTGCAAGGGCAGAGGGAAGAGAGTACCTCAAGGACAGAAAGTGACCCGATGAGAGGAGGCCGGGACAGCCCTTCCTCAAGCAACCAGTGTTCGTCCGTGCGAGTGAGGTTTTCCCACACACATTCTCCTAGACACACGAAGGCCGTTTCGGAGCACAGCATGTGGAGTTTGGCAAGAGTCCAGACAGCGTTCCTGTTGGCATCGCAAGTCAGACTCCAGATACGGAGGATTCATTGCATCTTGGAGCTGCAAGTTAGAGGTGAGGGAAGGACAACTATTCCACCCCTCCATGAGTCCCACATGCTTCATGGGTTAGGAACCTGTTTCAGTGACTAGCAGTTTTATGTCTTAGCAACTGGGCTGTGGCGGCTGTGGCAGCATCAACCTACACCCTCTTGTCACAGTTGTACTGACTTCAGGTACGAGAAGGCACCAGCAATTTTCGCCCCTTGTGTTTTTCAGTAAGAACAAGAAATACAATCTTAACAGTAAAAAGCTGGCTACAGCACCTGGCTCCTGGCTTCGGATCGGCGCAGCGTGCCGGCCGTAGCGGCCATTTGTGGGGTGAACCAACGGAAGGAAGACCTTTCTCTCTGTCTCTCTCTCTCACTGTCTAACTCTGCCTGTCAAAAAAAAAAAAAAAAAGCGATCCTTATGAAATCAATGATTTTGTAAAACTCTTGGCTTTTTTTAGTAGTTTATACTTCTGCTTTTAAAAAAGTGATAAATTATTATATATTATTTATATATTTATATACATTATATTTATGCCCCTCCTTAGTTTTTAGAACAATAGGTACCCTGATAAATAAGCTTATGAAAAAGTAAATTGATTCATGCTGAATTTTCCTTTGTTGACTTTTATTGTCTATTTGATATGTACAGAATTCATCTGGAGGTAATTTGGCCTTTAAGTATATAAAATCACACCAACATTGCAAAACAGCCATTAACACTTGTGTTCTGGGGAACATAATTTTCTA
The DNA here is from genome assembly GCF_964237555.1 of Oryctolagus cuniculus. Lineage (NCBI taxonomy): Eukaryota > Metazoa > Chordata > Mammalia > Lagomorpha > Leporidae > Oryctolagus > Oryctolagus cuniculus. The sequence continues at coordinate 99,853,432 of NC_091444.1, read as the reverse complement.
ATAAAACACTATACAATTTCAAACATCTAAAAATACTCAAGGTAAAAACCTCCAGAAATATCTGTGATGCATTTTCCACACCTCAGGATCTCTACTTTCCTTTTTTTTTTTCTCAAGTTTCTTTTTAACTTTTACTTTGAAATAGCATTAGACTTACTGAAAATTTGCAAAAACAGAGAAATTACAGAGAACAGAGAGTTCCCACACACTCTTCACATCCTACACAGCCATAGTAAAATTATAGAAACCTTCCATTGTTCAAGTCCAAGTTTTTGACTTGGAATAGTGTTTTAAAGTTTTCTTCCTGTGGGTTTTGTTCATTTTTGTTCTGCTCATTCGTAAGTATTTAATCTTTGCTGATGGTGTCAGTGGGATTTTTATTTCCTGCAGTTATGTCTTTCAATTGTTTGTCCTGTGAACATTATTGAATTTTTGTGTCAATTCTATATCTTGCTAGCTTTTGGAATCTCAATTTTTATTAAATTTTTAAAACTTATATAAAGGGAGCAATTTTCACGAATTCCATATATACAGTTCTTAAAACATAATGATACATCCCACCCTACCCTCCCTCTCTCCCTGGAGTCTCTTAGTGAGTTCATTTTGGTTTGTTCTCCATGAGAAGTGGGGATGTCTCACTTGCAGACCATATAATGCCCACAAAATCCTTTGCCAAGGCAACAATAGGTGGGAGTCGAAATTCAGTAGATCAATAGCAGGTTGATTTCTAAGCTGATGATTTTGTATGGCCTGTGAATGATGTTATCAATATCCAGATTGCCCTTGGCAGAAACAAGGTTCCCCACACCTGGCTGGAAGTGGGTGCAAAACTATGTCCCACTGACCAAGTCTTGTTTCTTTCTTTCTTTTTTCTTTTTTTTCTTTTTTTTTTTTTTTGACAGGCAGAGTGGACAGTGAAAGAGAGAGACAGAGAGAAAGGTCTTCCTTTGCCGTTGGTTCACCCTCCAATGGCCGCCGTGGCCGGTGCACCACGCTGATCCAATGGTAGGAGCCAGGTGCTTCTCCTGGTCTCCCATGGGGTGCAGGGCCCAAGCACTTGGGCCATCCTCCACTGCACTCCCGGGCCACAGCAGAGAGCTGGCCTGGAAGAGGGGCAACCGGGACAGAATCCGGCACCCTGACTGGGACTAGAACCTGGTGTGCTGGTGCCGCAAGGCGGAGGATTAGCCTAGTGAGCCGCGGTGCCGCCCCAAGTCTTGTTTCTGCAAATAAAGTTTTGCTGGAGCATAGTCGCATGCATGCATTTATTTGTGTATGTGGCTTTTGTGCTACAGTGGCAGAACTGAGCAGCTATGAAAGGATGCACAAAAACAAGTACTATCTCAGTCTTTATAGAAAAGTCGGCTGAAACTCTGCATGAGGGGCATTTTAGAGAGAGTTGCAACCCTGTATAAATTCGTACTCTTTGAGTGGATTTTTCTTGTCGGGTTTCATTAGGTCACTCCCCAGCCCTACAGTGGTGAATAGCAGGGGAGATAGCAAGCCTCTTTGCCTTGCTTGGATTTTGGCAGAAATACCTTGAGTATTTGCCAGTGCTGTAAAGTAAGGGCTTTAGGTCTTTCGTATATCTGCGCTGTCCTACGTAGTGGGTCAAGCAGAACTTGGCTCTCCAAACTCACGCAAGATGTTTCAGCTCCCATATCTTGGTGTTAAAGGACGATGGAGTAAGGGTGGAGACAGAGCGGGTCTGGTGGGCATCTTCAGGGCGTAGGGTGCTTGACCTCAACAGGTAGTTCTCATGGGAAGACCGGTTATTTAGGCCACGTTTGGCCCAGCGTCTCTCTCTGTCTCTGCTTCCCTGTGCTCATTCCCCTGCCTGCTCCCTCACGGCCAGCCTCCTCCAGACACCAGCCCCATCTAGAACCATGAATCTCCCAACTATGAACCAGAATGAGCCTTTTCCTTCCCAAGGAGCATGCGAAGCTGACTAATCCATCTTATTAAAAAGAAAAAACTCCCAATTTTTATTTTCAAAAGTGTTTTTATTTTTCATCAGAAATATGTGTTGACTTTTCCTAGAAGGCTTTTTTTTCTTTTTTTTTTTTTTTTTTTTGAGCATTTCTGGAAGTCATGCTCCATCTGGTATCTGTTCATATGGCAAATGAATGTGTTTCTAGTAGCCGGCCCCGCGGCTCACTAGGCTCATCCTCCACCTATGGCACCAGCACTCTGGGTTCTAGTCCCAGTTGGGGCAGTGGATTCTGTCCCGGTTGCTCCTCTTCCAGGCCAGCTCACTGCTGTGGCCCGGGAGTGCAGTGGAGGATGGCCCAAGTGCTTGGGCCCTGCACCCCATGGGAGACCAGGAGAAGTACCTGGCTCCTACCTTGGGATCAGCGTGGTGTGCCGGCCGCAGCGGCCATTGGGAGGTGAACCAACAGAAAAGGAAGACCTTTCTCTCTGTATCTCTCTCTTACTGTTCACTCTGCCTGTCACACACACACACAAATACGAATGCATTTCTAAACATTGAACCAGCTTTGCAACCCTGTTTTTTCTCATGCCAAGGGAAACTATATTTACCATTGTGTTATTTAATGTTGTATAGCAATATGCATTAATGATACTGTTCGGCGTGTTTTTTTAATTGTCTGTCATCTAGGCATCAGTGCTGTACTTGATTCACGGAAGAATCCGACGTTTTCGCCATGTTCAGTCCCCCGGAGTGATTTGTTGAGCCCTGGGACAATCTGAGCTTTGAAGATGTGGTAGAAGTCTCGGCACTCACGCAGGCCCGCTTGTCTGTTGTTAGCTCTTGAGCAGCTGTCTCTGGTTCTTCCTTGGAACATGGTCTACCTATGCTTTCCACCTGCGTGTGGTCCAGATTTCCAATCTATGTTTCCTTAGTGAAGAAATTCTCAGTTTCGTTTAGGTTCTCAAATTTATTTGAATAGCAGTAGGCAAAGTAGACTCCTCCATTTTTAAATTTTGCCCTTTTCAATGATTATTTTTCCCTTGTCATTCTGACCAAGTTAGCTGGTATGATTTATCTATTTTGATTTTTCCCCCTGGAAAATGTAATTTTAGTAATTAGGTACAGTGTTGTTTACCTAATAGATTTCTCTCTTTCTCTCCCTCCCTCCTTCTCTCTCTCTCTAAAGATGTCTTTATTTATTTACTTCAAAAGCAGAGCATCAGAGAAAGAGATATGCAGAGAGAAAGAGATTTTTTCATACTGCCGATTCACTCCCCAAATACTTGGCTGCAACAGCCAGGGCTGGATCAGGCTAAAGCTAGGAGTCAGGAACTCCATCCTCTCCCGTGTGTGTGGCAGGGGCCTTCTGTGGAATTCTCAGGCATATTAGCAAGAAGCCGTATCTGAAGCTGAGCAGCTAGGACTTGAATTGGCACTCTGATACGGGATGCCGGCACCCTAAGCTGTGGCTTAAATGGCTGTGCCACAATGCTGGTTCCAACCTTATAAACTTCTGCTTTTATCTTTATTGCTTTCTTTTGTAACTATTTTTTCAATTTTTTTCAGCGAGTTATTTAACTCCTTTTTAAAAAACCATCGAAGTAGTTTTTGCTGTGATTTTCCTTTGACATGGACTTAAATGTACACTGTAGATTCTGATAGGTGACCTTTCATCATCAGATTTTAGACGTTTCTTAATTTCATTTTACATTTCCATTTCAGCTCAGGAGGGTTGTTGTTTTGTTTTTTTTTCATTCCGTTTTAAAGACAGAGATAGAGAAATCTTGCAAAACTGTGTTTCACCCCACTGCCCGCAAATGTCTACAACAGCTGGGGCTAGGCCACGCTAGAGCCGGAAGCCTGATACTCCATCCAGGTCTCCCACAATAGTAGCAAGGACTCAAGTATTCGAGCCGTCACCTGCTGTCTCCCAGGACCCCCAGCAGGAAGCCTGGTCCAGAAGCCAAGGAACCAGGAACCGGGAACCCCAGTGTGGAATGCAGACTTTCCCAAGCCATGGCTTAGGCATCTGAGCCAACTGCTTGCCCTTCCCACCCTGCCGAGGCGTTTTTTGATAGAGTTCCAAAAGAATTTTGTGTGTTTGTTTTTGTTAGCTATTTCCTTTCTGTCCGTTATACTGGGTTTTGGTCTGAGTGTGCTGATTATTTTATTTCTACTTTTGTAGCACTCCCTGATGTGTTCTCTCTGATCTACTGGAAGGTGAATGTTTGTGAGTGTTCTGTAGGTGGTTGGGGTGAAGATACACTTCTTCCCTCGTAACAGAGTGTAGAGTGCATAGATATACATCTTCAGACTTACTGTGTTAGATCATCTCTCCCTACGTAATTTTGGGTGGTGGATCTGTCTTACACAAAAAATAGTATAATAAAATCTCTTAGCAGTGTTTCTGTCTGTGTCATCTTACATCTCTTGTGTGTTTTGTTTTGCTTTGCTTCTTAAATCAGGCGCTGAATTATTGGATTCCTAAATGTTTCTAATGGTTGTGAATTCTGGTTTTTAGTAACCATGTACTTGACTTTGCCATGTTGAGTGCAGCCTGGCTTGCTTTCTGCTTGTGTGGTATCAGGGTCTTTCCCCTGACCTTCTTACTGCTTCTGTTGGCTGGGTTTATGGTGTTCTGCTTCTTTATTTTGTTTTTCTAAATCCCTTTGTTTAGGCATGTCCTTTTCCACAGTATATAGAGGGGCCCTACACTGTGTACCAAATTAAGCATAGATTTTGCTTTAATAAGTGGGTTGAAACCATTCACACTTATTGATATGACTAAAATACTTGTCCTGATGTTTAAAAATTGCTTACATTTGTTATAATTGCTATAGATTTGTAGTCTTTGTTCTTTAAATATTTTATTGTTATTTAGAATGTTGTTTTTGAGAAGTCTGCTGCTAGTTGAATTTACTTTTTCTCTGTAAGTTATTTGATCTTTTTGGTAAGAAGCCCTGAGGATTTGTTTAACTTTATAATTTTATGAGGTTGGTCTAAGACTTGATACTCATCAGCTGGTTAACCTGAAATGTAGATTATACAGGAAAGGCAGAATATGTGGTTTATTCTACCTTTTTTCAAACAAACAAACAAACAAACAAACAATGGGCTGATGTTGTGGTGCAGCAGGTTAAGGTGCCACAATGCCAGCATCCTATATCAGAGTGCTGGTTCAAGTCCCAGCTACTCCACTTCCGATGCAGCTCCCTGCTAATGGGCCTGGGCCAGCAGGAGAGGACGGCCCAAGTGCTTGGGCCCCTGCCAATCACGTGGGAGACCAGGGTGGAGTTCTGGTTCCTGTCTTCAGTCTGGGCCAGCACAGTGTGTTGTGGCCATCTGGGGAGTAAGCTGGCTGATGGAAGACCTCTCTGTCTCCCCTTCAAATAAATCTTTAAAAACAAAACAAAACAATCAGTTTTCAGATAGATGGGTTGTGAGAGACCCTAGCGAACTCCAACTCCAGCAGTGATGAGATTTTTTGTTGTTGTTCAATAAGAACTCACGGATATTCATGGTTGTCTCCACTGTTCTTTTACACAAAACATATGACATACACAATTTAAACCCTGAAATTCCAATGTCCTTAGTTTTCCATGACTTAAAAATAACCTTAAAATGCAAAGGTCAGTTTTCAAATGCAAAGAGTTAGATTTCATGTTCTTTAGAAGATAATCAAGAAAGAAGTGGTTCTGTTAGTATTCTGAAATGCCCGGGATGCTACGAAATTGTGCCTAACAACACGCCTAAGTAATATACTCATTTCCTACAATTTCTCATGTAAAATATTTTCCTTCTGCACATTGCAAAATAAACATTTGTTGAACTGATTGTTACATGGTCCAGCGTTATGTGATCGTGTAATGAAAGACTCTTTCATAGAACACATACACAAGGATAGAATTAAAACTTCCCATGGCGTCTGTAACTCGAAATTTCCTGTCTTCTGTGGTTCAAACGTAATTACGTTGCATTTACATAGTTTTTCAAAAGTTTTGCATTGGGTTTATTTGTTCTTTTTAAAAAGGAAAAAAAATAAAGCTGTGCTTGTTTGCATACAGAAGAGATTCAATCTCCTCGTGGCGGCTCAGCTATTTCTTTTGCCACAGAACCAATGTTTGTGACCTTTCAGGGTTTATACAAGACACAGAATATATGTTGGACGTGTTTGTATCAGTAAGAACATTCTTCCTTCCTTTCACATTTTCTTTTGTGTTTTCCATCTGGGTACTTTTAAAAGCATATAGATTTAACAAAGGTATAGAAACGCCAAATGAAAAATAATTGAGTCATTTAATCTTCTGAACTTAAATGTTCCTTTTTGAAAAAAGATTTATTTATTTATTTGGAAGGTAGAGTTACAGAGGAAGAGAGAGACAGAGAGAGGGCTTCCATCTGCTGCTTTACCCCCTAGATGGCTACACCAGCCAGGGCTGGGCCAGGCCAAAGCCAGGAGCCAGGAGCTCCATCCAGGTGTCCCAACGTGGATAGTAGGACCCAAGCACTTGAGCCATCTTCCGCTGCTCTGCCAGGTGCATTAGTGTGGAACTGGATCGGGAGTGGAGCAGGCAGGACTCGAACCAGCACACATATGGGATGTGGGCACCGCAGGCAGAGGCTTAGCCTTCTACATACACCACAGCGGCAGCCCCTTTCTGTGAATTTTTGAAAACTGTTTATAGCGGTCCAAGACAGTAGTTTTTCATTTACTCCTTACAAGTCCCATTCTGTTTTCTTCTCGCCCCTCTTTTTATCTGTTCTCATGGTTCTCTAAATCTAATGTCCTGGACTTGGCAAGTTTCTGTTTTGTGTTGAAGACTAATCCTCACCGTGGGGATTTTTGCAAGTGGGACCTGTCACAGGTGTCGCGAGGGTGAAGGTCTCATGAGTGGAATTTGTGCCCTGTAATAGAGACCCTGAGATGACCTTGACCCTTCCACCCTGTGAGGTCATAGCGAGGAGACAGCCCTCACTGGACCCCTGGAACCTGCCTGCGCCAGACTCCAGAACTCTGCAGAATGTGCGTTTGCTGTTCCCAAGCCCCCCAGTCCTTGGCATCCTTTACTGCAGCCCAGACAGGCCGAGTCTCAGTGCGTCTTTCCTCTGCGGCTGCTTTTCAAGACCTGCTCTCTGTCTCTGGGTTTCAGCACTCAACTGTGAGTGCATCGGTGTGATTTCCTTTGCATTTATCCGATAATGTTCGGGTTCAGCTGTGCTTCTTGAACCTGTGAATTCTTCTTGTCCATCAGTTTTGGAAAGATCTCAGTTATCACCATCAGAAATATTCTTTGGTCCTCTTTGCTCTTCCAGTTACACATAGGTTCTTTCATCTGATAGTCCACAGACATTGGACTCCGTTTTGTCTTTTTTCTTTTTCAGTTGGGTACTTTTTATTGTCTTTAAGTTCATAGATACCTTTCTCTGCCATGTCTAATTTGCTGTTAAGCTCAGCTGAATGAGTTCTTCATTTCTGATACTAAACTACACACACACACACACACACACACACACACGGTGTATATATGCATATTTTTTATTTTTTTCCTTTTTTAACTTTTATTTAATGAATATAAATATCCAAAGTACAGCTTATAGATTACAATGGCTTCCCTCATAACATCCCTCCCACCCGCAACCCTCCCCTTTCCCACTCCCTCTCCCCTTCCATTCACATCAAGATTCATTTTCGATTCTCTTTATATACAGATCAGTTTAGCATACATTAAGTAAAGATTTCAACAGTTTGCTCCCACACAGAAACATAAAGTGAAAAATACTGTTTGAGTACTAGTTATAGCATTAAATCACAATGTACAGCACACTAATGACAAAGATCCTACATGAGGAGTAAGTGCACAGTGACTCCTGTTGTTGACTTAACAAATTGACACTCTTGTTTATGGCATCAGTAATCACCCTAGGCTCTTGTCATGAGCTGCCAAGGCTATGGAAGCCCCCTGATGCGTATTTAAAGAGAGAATATATACACACATGGCTATGCATGTGTATAGTTTTCATGTCTGATTGTAGAACTTCCTTTCTGCTGGATACAGTTATGACTACTTGTTTTTTAAAAGATTTATTTATCTATTTGAAATTCAGAATTACACACAGAGAGAAGGAGAGGCAGAGAGAGAGAAAGAGAGAGAGAGAGAGGTCTTCCATCTGCTGGTTCACTCCTCAATTGGCCACAATGGCCAGAGCTGCGCCGATCCAAAGCCAGGAGCCAGGAGCTTCTTCCAGGTCTCCCACTTGGGTGCAGGGGCCCAAGGACTTGGGCCATCTCCTGCTGCTTTCCCAGGCCATAGCAGAGAGCTGGATCGGAAGTGAAGCAGCCAGGTCTCAAACTGGTGCCCATATGGGATGCTAGCACTGCAGGTGGCGGCTTTACCCAATACTCCAGAGTGCCGGCCCTGAGTAATTTTGAAAAGTGCATAATCGTAGTCAACTTATATCACTGTGTCTTAGGGAAAAAGTTTTTAAAGATTTGTTTACTTAATTGAAAGTATTAGAAAGGGAGAGATAGTGAAGGGAAAGAGATCTTCCATCCACTGGTTCACTCCCCTAAATGGCCACAGCTACCAGGGCTGGGCCAGGACAAGGTCAGGAGCCAGGAGCTTCGCCCGCATCTCCCACGTGGGTGCAAAGGCTTTAACACTTGGGCATCCTCCACTGCTTTCCCAGGCACACTAGCAGGGAGCTGGGTTGGTGGCAGAGAAGCCGGGTCTCAAACCAGCGCCCATATGTGATGCTAGCACTGCAGCCGGTGGCTTAACCCACTGCGCCACAGTGCCAGCCCCGTAAAAAAGATTTTGTATGATCAAAGGATAGCTGTTTAGTGGGATGTCATTCAGGCATTCAGGCTCATACATAGACCACCAAAATCAAACCAGCAGTGGTACAAATACAGAAAAAAAACAAAGAAAGATAATAGAGAAATCAGTAGTATATTCAGAATCTGTATCTATAGCCATGTATGTAAGGGCCTATTAAAATGTAGGATATAATCACAGAGCATTCATGAAGAACCCAATAAAACTGGACTTCCTACTTACTTCTTTTAGAAAACCAAGGCAATTAAAAAATTAAGCACAAAGAAAGTAAAGTACAAGACGCCAAGAGAAATAAAGAAATATTGCAGTTGTACCGTCTTGTTGTGGATGGCTATTCTAAGCATGAGACCAAAATCATAAAGGACACAATTTACAAGTGTTTTAAAAAGATTTATTTATTTGAAAGTGTTACAGAGTGAGCAAGAGTCAAAGCATACACTCTGGAGAGAGATCTCCCATCTGCTGGTTCACTCTCCAGAGGGCCACAACAACTAGGGTTGGGCCCGGCCAAAGCCAGGAGCCAGGAGCTTCATCCAGGTCTCCCACATGGTGGCAGGGGCCCAAACCCTTGAGCCATTCTCCGCTGCTTTTCCCAGGCCATAGCAGGAACATGAACCAGCATGCATACAGGATACTGTCATCACAGGTGGTGGTATCACCCACCCTGGCAGCGCACCGGCCCCGCTCTGCAGAATTAATGGCTTGAAGTTCTACACGCCGAGGAAGAATAAAAGGAGAAGTAGGAGAAAGGTAATCACAAGCTGGTTATGAACGGGAAAGGATTAAACCTTTGTCCCGCACTCCTGGAGGAACGTCACGAGCTCTAGTTAACACGAGGAAGCTCTTCTTCATAGAATGACACAGGCTAGCAAGGTGAGAAGATGGGTGGAACTGGAGAAACCACTATTTTACAAATCCCCATAAATAACTCTTTTTTTTGACAGGCAGAGTGGACAGTGAAAGAGAGACAGAGAAAGGTCTTCCTTTACCCTTGGTTCACCCCACAATGGCTGCTATGGCCGGCGCACTGCGCTGATCCGATGGCAGGAGCCAGGAGCCAGGTACTTATTCTGGTCTCCATGGGGTGCAGGGCCCAAGCACTTGGGCCATCCTCCACTGCACTCTCTGGCCACAGCAGAGAGCTGGCCTGGAAGAGGGGCAACCGGGACAGAATCCGGCACCCCGACTGGGACTAGAACCCGGGGTGCCAGCGCCGCAGGCAGAGGATTAGCCTATTGAGCTGCAGCACCGGCCTCATAAAATAATTCTTTTAGGCCAAAATAATGAATGGGAAGCTCAAGCTATGAGGCAGGGCAGAGTGTTCTCAGAGTGGCACCATGGGGCCCACAGGTGCTTCTTCTCAGTGGACAGGGGAAACTGTCCCTTCACAGCGGGGAGATCTGGCAGTCCCCAGTGGGCTCCCATGACCCCACCTGGCGCTGCTAAGATTTGGACAGCTGGCCACTCTGTGCTCCTTGCCATGTTGCAAACCTGGCATGAGACAGGCTCTAATTTAGTATTTACAATAGGAATGAATAATTCTTCTGGAGAGAAATTGCTGGAGTCTTTGTAATCCTAGTACTCACGCCAATCACAGTACTAGCTTCTTGCCTTATCACGGCCAAGAAATTAGTTTTTAAAGAAGCTTATTTTCATCTGCCTGAAAGAGAGTCAGACACAGAGAAAGAGAGACAAAGATCTTCCATCCACTAGTTCACTTCCCAAGAAGCAGCCAGAGCTGAACGAGGCTGAAACCAGGAGCCTGTCACTGCATCTGCTTCTCCTGTGTGGGTGGCAGGGGCACAAGCCCTTGACCCATCATCTCTGCCTCCCAGGGTTCAGTAGCAGGGAGCTGGAGCAGAAGCAGAGCAGCTAGGATCAGAGTGGCGCTACAGTGTGGGATGCGGCCTGATCCGCTGAGCCCCGGCACACCCCTCAGCCCAGAGACTCAGCGTGCCTTCCCAGATGAGCCACAGCACACTCCTCAGCCCAGAGACTCAGCGTGCCTTCCCAGATGAGCCCCGGCACACCCCTCAGCCCAGAGACTTAGCGTGTCTTCCCAGATGCTGTCACAGGCACAGCTTTTCTCCAAATCTGGTCTCCCGCAGCATCCACAGAAAAAGGCAGAGGGAAATAGGACAGAGTTGAGGATTTGGTTTTTTCCTAGAATTCTTTCCTAATCAGTTTTTCACAGGGGTGATCACTTTTTTTTAATAGAAAACTTTTATTTAATAAATATAAATTTCCAAAGTACAACTTTTGGATTATAGCAGCTTTTCCCCCCATAACCTCCCTCCCACCTGCACCCCTCCCATCTCCCACTCCCTCTCCCATCCCATTCTTCATCAAGATGCATTTTCAATTATCTTTATATACAGAAGATCAGCTAGTCTATACTAAGTAAAGATTTCAACAGTTTGCACCCACATGGAAACACAAAGTATAAAGTACTGTTTGAGTACTAGTTATACCATTAATTTACTTAGTACAACACATTAAGGACAGAGATCCTACATGGGGAGTAAGTGCACAGTGACCCCTGTTGTTGATTTAACAATTGACACTCTTATTTATAACGTCAGTAATCACCCTAGGCTCTTATTATGAGCTGCCAAGGTGATGGAAGCCTCTTGAGTTCACAGACTCTGACCTTATTTAGACAAGGCCATAGTCAAGGTGGAAGTTCTCTCCTCCCCTCAGAGAAAGGTACCTCCTTCTTTGATGGCAGGGGTGATCACTTTAATTCTGACATACATCTCTGTTTTCCTTCTTCCTGGCTGAGTTGCTGACTTGGTTTCAAAAAATTTGTAGATTTCAGTTGCTTCTTTTCATGCTGTGTTTTAAGAACATTATGTTCTTTTAAGCTAACCATATTTAGCTTGAGCCATCGTCCTACCATAGTATTTATCACTATGATTTTAGCAAATACTGGGAAATCTTTAGAAAACTTGCAGCATTATGGTTTCAAAATTGGCATTTTGGTATTGCCAGCAAGAGGCCCTACGACCTTAACCATGCCCATGATATTGGCACCAGCTGTTTGCAGTTCTTGACATGTGTGGCCTCAGTAGGCAGTCCAGCCAGCCAGACTTCAAAGAGTCTTGGCAAATGTTAATATAACAGAAGAGACCAAGAAACCTAACAAGCAAGTGCATGTTTGGGGGTCACCTGCTGTTGTTTAACAGCCAGCGTATGAACACATATTCATCTTTCTGGAGTTGTTATGCTGCCAACCAGGCAAACTTTACACAATACAGTCAGTTTGAAATATATTAATGCAGTTTTGTTTTATGTAAGATTCTATTGCCACAAAAATGGACAGAGCTAAAATACTATTGGAAACGAGTCCAGGGCAAGATGCTAATCAGATTGGAGAGTTATACAGAATGGGGCCAACCCACGGAAAATGGGTAGTGGGGTAAACTGGTGCTACCTGTGTGCTTATGGCTGACTGTACAAGAAACAGTAGTATTGGTGCCACCTGTGCGCTCATGCTGACTGTATAAGAAGCAGTAGAACTGGTGCCACCTGTGTGCTCGTGGCTGACTGCATTGTGATGAATTTCTGTGAAGATATACTTTCCACTTGGAGATGACTCCCAGTGAAACTTTACTGCTTGGATTTAGAATCTGAACATGTATCTTTAAATTTAAAAAAAAAATTTGTTTTCATTTTATGTGAATGTCAGAGAGACAGAGACAGAGGCAAACAGAGAGGAGGGCTCCTCCCTCCGTCTGGTTCACTCCTCACAAGCCCACAACAGCCAGGGCTGGGCCAAGCTGAAGCCAGGAGCCAGACCTCCATCTGGGTCTCCCACATGAGTGACAGGGACCCGGATGCTTGAGTTGTCAGCAGCTGCCTCCCAGGTCGCGCATTAGCAGGAAGCTGGAATGATGAGCAGATCCGAGACTCCAACCCAGGCTCTCTGGGATGGGATGCAAGTGTCCTAAGTGGTGTCTTACCCGCTGTGGCAGTCACCTCCCCCAGATGATGGGTTCTTACCGCAGGAGGTGGAGCTGGTACAGGCGGAGGCTTGCAGTCGGGAGCAGAGGTCATGTGGTCTTAGCGTAGCTTCCTGTCTCGTCTCTGTGTTCACATGGAAGCCAGCACGCATCCACTGCAGCCTGTATTATCCTGGATGACACTGATCTCCTTCACTCCCTCGTGCACCTGTGCAAAGTGGTGAAAAACGTGGGTGGGCCTGTGCACGTGCTCCCAGCGGAGGTGAAAAGCACGCTCGGTCTGCGTGCTTCAGCTCTCAGAGTGTAAGCCAGCGTCTTCGGCAGGCCAGGGAGGATCCACTTTCTTGCCTTCTTTTTGCTTTGGGTTGCTGCCGCTGCTGTGTCAACTGGCCCCTGGGCGTGGTGTTGAAGTACCTAGTGGCATTCCTAAACACAGGAAGCCGTACTGGCCTTACAGAAAAAGTGTGTGTGTTATGCAGGCGGCGTTCGGACATGAGTGTTACAATGCTGGTCGCCACAAGTTCAATGTCACTGGATCAACAGCGTGCTTGTTAAATACGGTGGCTCGAGACAGAAACCTGTAAGCCAAGGTTGGGTTATTGGTCAGCTAATGGAAGTACTCTGACCAGTCACAGGAATAAAACTTCACACTTTAAAATGTCCATGGAAAATGGAAGTAAAAGACATTTATTGGGACCAGCACTGTGGTGCAGTGGGTTAATGCCCTGGCCTGAAGCTCCAGCATCCCATATGGGTACCGGTTCTAGTCCCAGCTGCTCTTCTTCCAATCCAGCTCTCTGCTATGGCCTGGGAAAGCAGTAGAGGATGGCCCAAGTCCTTGGGCCTCTGACTCGCGTGGGAGTCCCAGAAGAAGCTCCTGGCTCCTAGCTTCAGATTGGCACAGCTCCGGCTGTTGCAGCCATCTGGGGAGTGAACCAGCAAATGGAAGACCTTTCTCTCTGTCTCTACCTCTCTCTGTAACTCTGTCTTTCAAATAAATAAAGTAAATCTTTAATATTGTTTTTTTTTTTTTGACAGGCAGAGTGGACAGTGAGAGAGAGACAGAGAGAAAGGTCTTCCTTTGCCGTTGGTTCATCCTCCAATGGCCGCCACGGCCAGCGCACTGTGGCCTGCACACCGTGCTGATCCGATGGCAGGAGCCAGGTACTTATCCTGGTCTCCCATGGGGTGCAGGGCCCAAGCACTTGGGCCATCCTCCACTGCACTCCCTGGCCACAGCAGAGAGCTGGCCTGAAAGAGGGGCAACCGGGACAGAATCTGGCGCCCCAACTGGGACTAGAATCCCGTGTGCCGGCACCGCAAGGCAGAGGATTAGCCTAGTGAGCTGCGGCACCGGCCTAAGTAAATCTTTAAAAAATAAATAAATAAATAAAAAGATAAATGCAAAAAACATTTTAAAGCCAATATATAGTTTTTTCATAATATGCATGTTCTATTATCTTAAAAATTGTTTAAAGATTTTAAAAATTTATTTGAAAGGCAGAGTTACAGAGAGAGAAAGAGACAGAGAGAGAGGGAGAGATGTTCCATCTCTTACTGGTTCACGCCCCAAATGGCTGCAATGGCTGGGGCTGGACCAGGCCAAATCCAGATTTCCCATGTGGGTGGCAGGGACCCAAAGTACTTGAGTGTCTTCCACTGCTTTCCTGAGTGCATTAGCAGGGAGCTGGTTCAGAAGTAGAGCATCCTGGACTTGAACTGGGGTTTGAACTGGTGCAGGTGGCAGCTTAACCCACTGTGTCACACATTAACCTTTTGAGAACCTTCATATGCATAGACTTTCCCTAGGAACACCGGGGCAATGTTTTCTCCTCCAGGGTTTGCAGTGACTTCATAGAGTGTAATGAGAGTTGACGATTGGTCATTTCTGTATGCCTGGGAGTTAATGCTTGGTGCATAATCAAGGTGTTCTATGAGAAAATTGCTTGAATATGGGGATTGGGGAAGAATGACCCAGCTCCCTTAACGTCTTAAATACTGGGCTTGGGGAACTGAGGTTTCAATATCATGCAAGCAATGGGAAGCTATGGGATACCACTTCCCCATCCCTGGGAGTAGTGATGGTTGGGCTGTGAATTTTTCTTTTCTTTTTATTTATTTACTTACTTATTTTTATTTGACAGATAGAGTTAGACAGTGAGAGAGACAGACAGAGAAAGGTCTTCCTTCCATTGGTTTGGTTCACTCCCCTAATGGCTGCTACGGCTGGAGCTATGCCGATCCAAAGTCAGGAGCCAGGTGCTTCCTCCTGGTCCCCTATGCGGGTGCAGGGCCCAAGCACTTGGGCCATCCTCCACTGCCTTCCCAGGCCACAGCAGAGAGCTGGACTGGAAGAGGAGCAACTGGGACTAGAACCCGGCACCCCATATGGGTGCCGGCATTACAGGCGGAGGATTAACCAAGTGAGCCACGGCGCCGACCCCGGGCTGTGAATTTTTCAACAAGTGTTATTTGTGGGTGCTACACAGTGCCATGGACAAAATCAATGTTCCGGGGGCCTTGCTTTCAAGGAGCTGTTGCAGAAGCTGTAAAGTGTCCTTGGGAAAATTAATTTCAGAGAGATTTGAAGGATGCATTGGAACTGAGAGACACTGGAGATGGAGACAGAAAAAAAAAAGTTCTGCACCGCTGTCGCAATCCTGATGGGCGACAGTGGAGGGTAGGATCTGGGTGCCGGCCCCGAGGACCCGGGAAGCAGGGGCCGATGCCTGAGTTGCGGTGAAGTAGGAAGAAGTCCATGATTTCATGCAGGGGGTGAGGGAGGTGGCAGCGATAAAGCGGAACTCCGAAGCTTGGCACCCGTGACCTGTTAGCTTCTGTGTCGGCCAAGGTCTTTGAATAACGTTTCCCTCATGCAACTGCGCTGAGCCTGCTTTTAAGTCATCAGTAATGGGGCCATACTCCTCCTCCCTTTTAACTAAGCAGCTGATGGACTGTCTAGGGCTGGGGACAATACATCAAGTTTTGTATAGCTAATAGAGAACATTATGGTTCGTGGTGCAATTTTGCCCATGGTGGCCCTGGATTGAGCTGTCCTTCTCTCTTTGTGACCTGTAAATATGTGTCACCCAAATAACTCTGCTGGAATGGCAAGTTGTGACTGGCAGTGTAGAGTTACGTATTATTGTTAAATCCACTGCTGCAAATGGGAGAGAGCTGGACACGTGCTCATTGTACAGTTTTGTGTGAAAAAATAGAGAAGCAAGGATTCATTGAAGCATTCATTGTCTTTTTTTTCTAATGTATGGATTTATTTATTTGAAAGGCAGAGTTACAGAGAGAGAGGGAGAGACAGATCTTCCATCTGCTGGTTCACTCCCCACTTGGCTGCAGGGCTGGGACTGCACCAGGCTGAAGCTAGGAACCAGGAACTTCTTAGGGGTCTCCCACTTGGATGCAAGGGACCCAAGCACTTGGGCCATCTTCTGCTGCTTTCCCAGGCATATTAGCAGGAAGCTGGATAGGAAGTGTAGCAGCCGGGACTCGAACCGGCGACCCTGTGGGATGCTGGTGTTGCAGGCGGTGGCTTTACCTGCTATGGCACAACACTGGCTGAGAAATAAAACTTTTTTCCTTGCAGCGTGATACTAACAGAATGCTTGACATGTAAAGAATGACTTGGTTAAACTTTGATTTCAAATATTTTCTCAATGCACTTTTTCTTACTGAAGCCATTTTTCTAAAGAGACGGTTTACGTCTTATTCCAGGCCATTTGCATCACCAATTATATAAGGCCTTATATAAGGCCATGCAGAGCTGAGCTGATGCCTTACTTGGAAACTTTGAAATAATGCTTTTTTTTTTTTTGTTCCTGGTAAACTCATCTCAGATAATCAGGAAATGTAGACATTTCTCTGTCAATCTTCAGGGAAAAAAAAAAATAAATTGAATGGCATTTCAAGCTAGTCATATTTCTTCCACCAGGGGCTAAATATTGCATGTGTTTAAATTCGTGTTGAGATGAACAATCAAAGGAGTTTTGATGCTCTTTATCTGTTTTCATCTGTGTCGAGTTGAATGTATCTTTGTGAACAAAGCCATGTTTGTGAAGGATATTAAGTTTGGCTTGGCCTTCTGAGCTGTGCGTTCTCGGCGGACCTTACGGTGAGGTTATGCCCCAGGGCTGATTGATGTATAAACAGAAGACAGATGGCGCAGGGATGATGCTGATGATAATTCATTTTTCAGCTAGCCACGGAGATATTTTGATTACAGTGTGTTTAAGCAATTATAACAGTCTGCAGTGTGAGTCTTGCTGGGAAGAGAGCACATGGAAAACAAGTTAGGTGTTATTCGTGCCCAACAAAGGGTGCACTGTGGTGTAATGGTTTTCATTCCCAATGCGAGATTAGGACCGGAGGAGTCTAAAATATGTCATACAGTAAGGTAAGTCAATTAAACACAGACCAAATAAAAAAGGTAACTGCACAGTTTTGAGGGACAAATATTTGTTTTGGAAAGTATTTAGATGTGATTATAGGAAAGAAACCAGTATTTTTACATTTAGGTAACAGCCTGTGTACAGCCAATTAAAAAATGATGTGGTTTGATTTTTAAGTTTATGTGACTCGTAATGATCATGCAGTTTGCTCTCTGTGTCGTGCATTTAAAACTGAAATCAGAGGCTGACAATTCTACAGCATGTTGTAAGAAAAAAAAAAACAAATGAAATGTCTAAAAGAGACAAGATTAGAAATAGAATTGTGTTGTGAAGAGGTGGGCTGTCTAAGTTTTCATTTGCGCTCACTGGTTGCACCTCTGCTTTTGGTTCCATGATAGAACAATCGATCGCTTGGATGGAGTCCGCTTGTTGTGGTCCCTGCTAAAAGATCCTCACCCAGACGTGAAGGCCAGTGCGGCCTGGGTCCTGTGTCCCTGCGTTGAAAATGCCAAAGTAGGAACAGACTGCAAATCAGTCCGCCCCGAACCTCTGATGCTGTGTTGAGTAATGCCACCAAGGTCACTCATGGCTTTTGACTTACTGGCGGTCAGGTGTATCTGGCAGAAAAGAGTGATGGGCCGTGTTCATGCTAAAATAGCTTTTGAACAGCGCCTTTTCCTAACGTGTCTTAAAACACCCAGTGAAGCTGGTCTCAGGGGGTGGTGCTTGTTGAGTTCCACCAGGTTGGTGCAATTGAAACACCTACCCCAGGAGAATCAGGGTGGAGAAAAGTTGTGTGTTCTTATCTCTTGGGGGGGACAAGAAAATTGTATGTGCACGCTTTTTACAGGGAGTGACCGTGTGTGGGGAGCTCCTTCTGTGTCAGCTGTAGATAAAGGCCACTGACTTCTGCGTTACCTTGAAAGGCTGACAGGATTGCACCGAGTCTCATTTTCAGTGCATCAGTAAATACTGGACTCTAACGTCTCCGTCCCTTCTTTTAGCCCTCCATTTGTTAAATTCTAGTGTTTTCCTTAGAGATTTCAGACTCTTTCTTTAGACAGTGCACACTTGACATTTTGCTGTAGGTTTGGAGGTTGCCCTTGGAGGTGCTTGTGACTGAAGCTGTTTATCCCTCCTGCATGTTTCTGTCTACAGGATTGTTTTTCTGTAGTGAATTTAGCATGACGTGGATACTATCCTCGGTCGCGTTTTGTAAAAGGTGAATTGTGAAGTGTGGTAGGTGTAGAGGAGACAGTGAAGACTTGTTAATTGAACCATCTCTTGTTATAGCAAAAAATATAAGGAGCTGAAGTGTTGACCTACAGGAAAATGGACAATAGGATGATAATCTATACTTATGCATGCAAGGTAGCAGTGAAAAGTGAGTGCATTTCAGCAATGTAGTCATCACTGTAGATGAGCATTTTGAGCAAAATAAAAACAATTCGAAGAAATGGATATACAATATAATTCCTACTGAAGTTCAAAGGAATTTTTATGTTTTATTTTTAAAAACATTTAATTAATTTATTTATATGAAAGGAACAGTGACAGAGAGAGAGACAGGGAGAGAGAGAAATATTGTCCTTTCACTGGCTCACTCCCCAAATGGCTGCAACAGCCAGGACTGGGCCATGCTGAATCCAGGAGCCAGGAACTCCATCCTTGTCTCCCACATGGATGTCAGGGCCCAAGGACTTGGGCCATCCTGCTCTACTTTCCCAGGTGTATTAGGAGGGAGCTGGAGTGGAAGTAGAGCAGCTGGGACTTGAACTGGCGCTCTGATAGAGGATGCTGGCATCACAAGTGATGACTTAACCCTGCTATGCCACAACACCGGCCCCCAAAGGAGTTTTTTTTTTTTTTAAGGAAAAATGTAAATGATATTGTTTGGAGGCAATAAAGAAGCTTCTTGTGAAAGAATAATTCTTGTTGGTGACTTGCATGAAGCAGCCCAGTCCTTCCTTTGTAAATATGAACAACCAAGATCACCAGATATTTAAGGAGGACTGATGGGATCAGAGGGTCAGTAGTAAATGGAGCTGACTTCAGAGGAAATAGAAACAATGTGAGGAACACAATAGAACAATAAATATTAGAAATATCCCCTGAGACCCAAGAGCGAATCCTGTGTCCAGATAGGCTGTTACAAAAGAAAAGTGTTCACTGGGTATGCAAGGGATTTTTGGAAATTAAAAATTATTTGGCAAAATAATAAATTTAGTGGAAGGGGTGGACACCAGGCTCCACATGAGTAAGTAATTAATGTGGAAGAAATTCTGGAGGCTGGAAAACAAGTAAGAATGTAAAAAGAAAATAGGGCATGCAAACACAGAAAAAGGGAAAGGGCGATTGAGGGGAAAAAACTGTGATTTTCTCTTAAAGGCACAGTTGCCGTAAGCTGAATTGCTAGAGAAAAGCTTGTCTTCAGATTGAAAAGAACCCCTTGGGCCAAGCAGGAAAATAAACAGATAAAACACCGGTAGCAATGTACGGATTTTACCTTGGTGTTTCCAGAAATTAACGAAAAGAGAAAAGTCACAAGACAGCTTGAATCACACCAGCATTACACTCAACATCATCTGTAATACATTCTAGAAGAAAAATGGAACACAATCTTTACCCTCTTGTCTGGGGGAAAACATTTTTTTTTTATTCTGGAATTTTATATTCTGCAATAGTAGCATTCAGATGTGAGTCTAGAGTGAAGACATTTTGCTTTTAGGAATGCCAGCACTCAAGAAGTTTATACCGCTTAAATCTTTTCTGGAAAAAAATGTACTTTAGAATATTTTCCATCAAAACAAAAGATTCTAATAAAGAAATAACATGGACTGTAAGACACAGTAACGCACAAATACATCATTGGAATTTTCAGTCAAAGATGATTTTGTGTTAATAATAGGATTAAATTTTAAAGAAGTCCTCTACAGGTAGTGGCATCAAATGAAATAAAAACAGTATTATTGCAGTAACAGTTTGATTCTAAAGTAACATTTGATTTACAAACATGTTAGGCAGGTGGGAGTTGATGTTACAGAAAGCAACTAATTCTCACTGGTCATTGAATATGTAAATTTCAGCACAAAATTTACCCATTACCATTGGTGAGGTACCATTTTGTATAGAGTGCATTTCCACCGAGTGCTGTTATGTGTGAATTGTATCCTTATGTGCATCTGTGTGTTTGAGAGGCTTTGCACTGCTTCTGTAGTCATTACTACGGTGCAGGCTTCCTGTGCTCGGTCTTGGGCTGAGCCCCTTTGTGCAGCCTCAACGTGATCCATCGTTCCTCACTTTTTGTTCCGGGCTGCAAAACCTGGACTAGATCCAAGGCTCCACCAAGAGCTCCTCTTTTCTGTTCCCTTTCTCTTGAACTTCGCTTGCTGTCTGCACACTTCCCCTCTCCCCCCAACTTAGGGTCTTCTCAAAAGGAAAGACCCCTCGACCCTTTCTTGTCTTGGGGGAAAGACGAGAAGAGAGATCTCGGCGTGTTTGCGTCTCTCTCCAGGAACCACACCCTCCTTCAGCTCACGTTTGTCACTAGGTGACCTGAGCAGAGTGGCGCATTAGGGAATGGATGAGTTGGGTGACTAGCGAGGTTATTGCAATAGCTGATTTGACGATAGTTAGAATGTGACCTAACACAGTGGTAGTGCGGTAGTGCGAGAGGAGAGAAGGGTCCAGGTAAGAGATAAATGAGAAGTGGAGTCAGAAATCGGTGGTTGGCTGCGGTGTTGGCAGTGTAGAGGAAGTCAGGGAAGATTCTCAGATTTTTTTTTAACTCTGACGACTGAGGATCTGACGTCACCTGTTCCAAACATGGGAAAGATGTGTTTTGGGCAAACGGTGGGGAATTTGTTTTCCTCTAAGCAGTGATGTCTGGCCATTTGGATTTGTGAGTCTAGATGTCAGGAGAAAATTCTGGACTGCAGCCATCAGCACTTGGGTGGTAGCAGACGTCTTGAGGACAGATGAATGACGGGAGCCAAGTGCCAGTGTGAAGCCAGAAAGGAGGACAGGAGTGAGGAACCAGGAGAGTTTGCAAGGAAGGCCAGGAAGCAGGGCCATCAAGAAGGTGCAGGTGGGTGAGGGAGCCCCACAGCATCACTGGCCCGTAAGAGGACGATTCCCTTTGAACTGGAGAGAGGGTACATCAGAAGTGGGAAGTCAGTGGTCATTGGTCCTAGCCATTTCCATGGAGAGCTGTGCGTGTACTCCAGGTAGCACTGGGGTGAGACGTGATTTGGGAAGAGGAAGCGGAGAAAAAGATCAGTAGTTCTTTCCAGTAGTTCAGCTGTTAAGAGAAGGAGAGACTGTGAACTCCAGAAGGTGCTCAGGTTTACAGAGTGAATAACATGAAGGAGGCCTGAGTGTGTGTGTGGTCTGTGTGTCTGTTTACACAGAGAGCGGGGCAGGTGTGGGGGGCTGGCTCTCTCTGGAACACCATGCAGAAGGACAGGTCTGGAGTGGGTAGTCCCCAAGTCCAGTGAGATGAAAGCCAAGAGACTTCTGGGAAGAAACACTGAAAGGATCAGCTCTTCTTTAATCCAGGGGTGGACACATGTCCATCACCTGTCTGTCTATCCTCTGTCCATCTGTCTGTCGGTGTAATGTACCTGTCATCTACTACCTCTTAGGTTTCAAATTCAGAATAAAGTTTTCTAAGGGATCTGAATGACTAAGGTGAATTTTAAAAGCTGAAGTCAGAGTTTCCCTGACAGCAGATGACAGATATAACTGATTATTTCAACAATGAGGACTGGTTTTTCTAATTAATATGGAAGTTGTTTCCACAAATCAAATGAACTAAATGTGCTGAGTCAAGACTTGCATGATGTGTATAATATCGTAAAATATATCTTGTGCACCTAAATTGATGCTGAATGTTTTTAGGTATCATTTCAAAATGGGTGAGGCGGACATGTAGCTTTTCAGATCCGAGCTGGGGTATGTGAGCAGACACTGTGAACACACCTGGTCTGGTACACCCAGTGTGGCCCTTGAAATGGAAAAGAGGAAAATGTTTACAATGTAACCTTCCCTCAACAACACAGCTTGACTTGCAAAGCTCTTGTCTTAATGTGAGACCCTGTTTTCCAGGGTGAGACGCTGAGTGCTGTGTGGATCTTCCCGTTTCTGTAGCCCTCTACAACCACACTCATTGTCTCAAGGCAGAAGAGTGTCCCCGGGGAGGCATATGAAAGAAAGTGCTCCGGGGAAAGAAAGCACATTTATGTGCTCAGGTAGCTGGGTCCCTGCCACACACACCCCCAACACCACCTCCATGCCGGGCGGGACACCTGGATTGAGCTCCCAGTCCTCACTCCAGCTGTTGAGGGCATTTGCGGGGAGTGAACCAGCAGATTGGAACTCTTTTCTCTCTCTGTCTCTCAAATAAGTACAATAAATGGAGAGCAACTCATTATTCACACAGATCCCAATCAAGTCGTGGTCTTCTAAGACGGCTCTATGTAATGAAAAGGTCTGTGAGGATGAAAACATACCCAGCAGGTGCAGCACCCGCTGCCATTGTGGCTGTGGAGAACTTGCCAGGTGATCCACACGACTGAGAAACTGAATCTTTAATCACATCACGGTTTTGATCAGTTTAGATTTAAATAGCCGCATATGTCCAGTGGCTATTACTTTGGTTCCCAGATATAGGACAGCTGTAATAAAGAGTTTTGTTTGAGTGGCGATTGCTACAAGGAGTTCTAAAGCTCAAGGATTAAATAAATTTGTTTATGGTTGCATGTTAATTACATAACTTTTAGAAAATAAAAAAGAGGAAAACATTATATTTTTGGCAATCAGAGACAACTACTACCAAGAGTTAACAGGCTTCTTTTCCCCCAAGCCAAGAATTGTGAATGCGTAATTGTTTATAAAGGACTTTCCATATCACTAATTTTCTCTGTATAGTATTTTATTGTATGGTTATATCATTATTTATAGAATCAAATTTCCGATGTTAAAAACAGTGAGGTTAAGTGAAATACAGATTTCTTTGGAGCCTTTCTAAAATATTCTATCCCACAGGGAAGGGAAGGGAAGGGAAGTCACCACTCACCCATGGGTAGAATTTGAGCACAGCTCCCTCTGGGTGTGTTTTATAACGGGCATTGTGTCATAGGTTAGTGGGCAGTGTTTGCTCATTTTCGGGAGCTCATAAAGTGATAGTGCATTCTACAGGCAGCTGCCTCGTGGTGGAGATCACAGGGTCAAGGGTACCTGAAACTGTGTACTCTCACAGATGCTTGTGTACTTGGAACTCTCTCAGGGTGTCACAGGGCGATTACAATCCCATCCAAAACTTTTTCCACTTAATTGTATTCAAGTTAGCACTTTCAGTTAATTTTTGCATGTTGTCTTAATGTTTTTACCCGAATTAAAATCATTCTCATGTGAGGTTGTATGTTTTGAGGGAGAGTAGGGGCGGGAAATGGGTGATGAATGTGCCCCAGCACCCAGCCTGGATTCCAAAGAGATCCTGCCCATTCTCCCCACCCCTCCTCCCCTCCACTCCCCTGTTCAGCTTTTGAGGAAAGATCACCTTTTATTTTGCATGGAAGCAGTCCCACATTTCCCCCACACTGGATGCTTTTGCGAGTCATTTTAGTCTCGCTGTCCCATGATCGTAAGATCTGGCGTTATTTTGAAGCAGACAGCCTGTTTGTTGGGGTTGATGGCCTGCAGCTGAAGCAGCCGTTGTCAGAGCTGAGAGCAAGCAGAGAAGGAAGAAGGCGTCGGCCCTGACTTCAGACAACTGCCCCTTCAGGGCGATACCACATCTGTCAGGCACGGGACTCTGTGTGTGTGTGTGTGTGTGTGCGCACGCACGCACGCTGTGGACATGGTGAATGCCAACTGTTCAAAACAGATGTCATGCATTTTTTATTGTTAACAGCCTATACTTTAGAGCACATTTTCAGATCTATCTGTTACGAAAATGAGATGTGAAAATCGCTACTAGTGAACGCACTGCGTCTCGTCGGGAAATACTTCCAGCCGCAGTGCCAGAATCAAGACTTCTGCAATGAATTATGGGCTAACTGAGACGAAGACAAGTTGGCATTGCATTTGCATTGTTCTTACTGTGTTATTAGGTTCATAAAGCGAATGTTATGTGGCAATTTTACCCACCCCAAAATTGACATTTTCACCAGCAGATCAGTGTGTCTATTAGAAAGCTTAAAACTTCCCTTCATTTTGGGCAAGCAATTACGGTATATATAAAGAGACTTCAGAAAGTCCCTGGAGAGGAACTGACGTTGGGGCATAGCACGTTAACCTGCTGCCTGCAATGCTAGCATCCCACGTGGGTGCCGGTTTGAGTTCTGGCTGCTCCACTTCCAATCTAGCTCCCTGTTTATGTACCTGGGAAAGCAGTAGAAAATGGCCCAAGCCCTTGGGCCCCTGCACCCACATGGGAGACCTGGAAGAAGCTTCTGGCTCCTGGCTTCAGCCTGACCCGCCCTGCTCATTGTGGGCATTGAGCAGTGAAGCAATGGATATAAGATATTTTCTCTCTTTGCCTCTCCCTCTTTGTCTGTAACTCTTTCAAGTAAATAAAAAAAATACCTTTTTTAAAGTTCATGGAAAATGGAATAAAAAGTAAGCTTTTATTGTGGCAAAAAAAAGTTTTTGAAATCCATGTGTACTTGTAGTAGGTTTTGATAGTTCATCAGTGATAAAGAAAATTAGGAGGTATAAATGATACTTCTTTCCAGCTTAATAATCACCTGTCCGTTCTTTAGGTGTTCGGAAAATAAGAGTGTAAAATGGGATCTCTATTATCTGGGCTTTGTCAAACTTGAAAGAATCTTTAAGACAGGAAATAAGAATATTCAAGCACAAAGCTATGCAGGGCTGTTCCATCTATCAAAACCAAAGAACAGAAAGTCGAACTGAAGTGAATGCATCACCAAAAAACTCACTGTACATTTTTAAATGAGCTTTATTTAAACATTTTATTTAAAAGTTTACCACTTACATCTTTTCTGCATTAGCTTAGGGATATTTTTATTTTCCTTCGGTTAAGATTTCTAAAAAGGATAGAGATCCTGAAATCTGACATCGGCGGTGAGGTTGTTTAGTCAATTTCATGAGCTGCAGGTCAGGGTTGCAGACTAATAACTGCTTTGTGAGAAAGGCGAGGGCTTTGTAAGTGGAAGTAAAAAGCTGTTCCTTTCAAAGGCATGATCAAACACATATTTTTGGAGAAAAACAGTGGTTAAACAGGTGTTCAGTGTTAGGAAGCTGTGATGTAAAGAATGCAACAACGGAATCTGGCAAAAATCCACGTATTAAATTCTTTGTTCTTAAGGAGCAAAACTAACTGCTGCAGAAAGTCAACTCGAATTTAGGCTCCTTGAATAATAGGATATTGAAAAGGAGCAGAACGTGTGACTGTGCCCTATCGCTAACACCCACGTTCATGCCTTTTGCAGACATGAGTAAGAATCATGTTCCTTTCTTAAAATACCTTTGCACTTTTAATATTTCTTTTTGTGAGTGTTGCAAAAAAGTGTGTACAGTGGTCTCCTTAACTTTTCTTTTCATTAATGAATTTTAAAGATTTTATTGAGAAAAATGGGAACGTTTGCATACATTTGCAAGAAGTGATTAGCATGATTCACATTTATAATCACCACCCCCTTATGCATTGGAAAGGAGCCAAGTATTCTTATTTTAAAATAAATACTCCAAACGCACAAGCAGTCAGTTGTGGAATTAGCAAACTCAAACAATCTGTCTTCCAAATCAGTAATATATCCATGAGATCGTTTGGCCTTGTAACCTCCTTTGACTTAATTTTGCTACTTGTTTAGAAAATAATGTCTGGTTTCGAATTTTGATCTTGGAAGGGGAAGAAAAAAAAAAACTCCAGTAATTTCAAAACCAGTGACATAAGGATCTGCTCCAAACAGAGAAGCCAATCAGAGAAACCTGAGAATGATTTCCCAGAAGAGAAGAGAAGTTAATTTCGGTGAGGGTGGAAGACATGCTCGGGCAATCAGAGCCAGGACTGTGGAGCGGGGAGTGTGGCTGGAGCCAGCTTCCTGACCACAGGTGTTGCACAACACAGCTGATCAAACAGGACAGAAACTTGACATCACTCTCTGCTTAACCTCAGTGCCTGATGAGCCATGCCCAGAGAGCCAAGGAGAACCTGGAGAAGGGTGTGCAGGGGTTTGGTTTCACACTAAGAATCCTGCTGTAAACACAGTTTATGACCTTGGATTTGGCCATGTCGGGGCTGTAGAATGCATAGCTGTCCAGCAGCATGCCAAAGGATCAAAACATAGTTTTAAAAGAAAAAAAAAAAAAGAAACCTAAAAGCCTGTTTAAAATATATAGTCAGAGTTTGTGTTCTGTCCAGCTGTTTGTGGTCTGCTATCATTTTTAGTTATCAAATAGTTTTAATATGCTCCTCATCCAGCCTCCAGTCCTAGAATCCAAAAAGATTAGGGGCCGGCGCTGTGGTATAGTGGGTAAAGCTGCCACCTGCAATGCTAGCATCCCATAAGGGCGCCAGTTCAAATCCGGACTGCTCTACTTCTGATGCAGCTCTCTGCTATGGCCTGGGAAAGCAGTGGAAGATGGCCCAAGTCCTGGGGCCCCTGCACCCACGTGGTAGACCCAGAAGAGACTCCTGGCTCCTGGTTTCAGATCGCCGCAGCTCTGGCCATTGTGACCAACTGGGGAGTGAACCAGCGGATGGAAGACCTCTGTGTATCCCTGCCTCTCCTTCTCTCTCTGTGTAACTCTTCCAAATAAATAAATCTTAAAAAAAAGAGTTATGTGCAAAATGCACGCCAGCCATGAGCTGCTTGTGAAACCACTTAGCCATTTAGTTTTGAAAGTTAGAGAAGGTTAGCAGTGACCAGTGTATTCAATCGCTGGTATTGTAGTCACTTCAGCCGAAAACCTGGGCTCACACACTGCTTCGCCGTCGTCAGAAACTCTGCCACCTGAAAAGTCATCAATTCAGACATCTGGCTGTGACGCCAGTTAGCCAGCCGGTTCTTTCCAGTCACTTGCTGCAGCACTTCTGTTCCGCTTTGAGCCAACTGGGCCCCCATCTGTCGACTGCACTGTTTTCTCTATCCATGGGCCCTTCCCTTCTCATTCCCATCCTGGTACACCTTGCATTCTGTGTTGTGTCATTACACACAGCCCATTTCAAAGGAGCTCAAGTCCACTGCCCTCTTTCTGTCCCTGGTGTCTGCCCTGTTTACGGACACTTCTCTTTATCTTGACCGTAACTGTAGGCTGGGAGTTGAATTACTGGAGAAAATCACGTAACTGGGACAGTTACTTATCCTTTAAAACTCCTGATCAGCAGTTTCAGACTGGTCCCTGTAACAAGGTTTCTGCCTTGAGCTCGCTGCCAGTCCACAATGAGAAAGAACCTCTCCCGTCTCAGGAAATGGATAACTGCCCCTCCCCCACAGAAAGTTCTAGCCTAGAGTTTATTGAGAATGTGGCACCCAGAAGGTGGGCGGTACCTTTATACGAACATCTGTAAGACACTGTACTTGGATTCATACCTGTTTTTTTTAAATATATATTTATTTGAAAGTCATAGTTACAGAAAGAGAGGGAGAGAAAGAGAGAGAGAGAGAGAGGTCTTCCATCCACTGGTTCAGTCCCCAGATGGCCACCACGGCCAAGGCTGGGTCAGGCTTCAGAAGCCAGCAGCCAGGAGTGTCTTCCAGGTCTCCCACGTGGGTAGCAGGTGCCCAAGCACTTGGGCCGTCTTTTGCTACTTTTTCCCAGGCCATTAACAGGGAGCTGGATTGGAAGTGGAGCAGCCAGAACTCGAACCAGTGCCCACATCTGATGACAACTTTACCAGTTATGTCACAATGCTGGACCCTTGGATTTGTATCTGTATCTATCCTCTGTTTTAGTACTTTAAGGATGTTGTTTTAATTGCTTTCTACTCTTCATCATTCCTGGTGGGAAATAATTGTCTTATCTTTCATAACTGTCTCTGTTCCCTTGGGTCCTTCATCTCTGGCTTCTTTCAGGATTTTCCTCTTTTTGTCTCCTTGACTAAGTTTTATCCTTTTTGATGCTATTATAAATGGAGTTGCTTTCTTGCTTCCCAGTTCAGATTGGAGTGTTCAGACGGTTCGTGTGTAGAAATGCACTTGCTGTTTGTGTGATGATCTCGTATCATGCACCGTCACCAAGTTCATTTGTTAGTTTTTTCAGTTCTTATATGATACCTTTAGGTTTCTCTACATATAAGATCATGTCATCATGAAAAGACAACTTTGTTTTATCCTTTCCAATTTGGATTTTAAAATTATTTTTCCTGGACTACTTTTTCTCTGATTAGGGCTTCCAGTACTAGGTTGAATAGAAATGGTAAAAAAAATATGGTATTAGACAAAAAGCTTTATGGCCTTTCACATTGAAAGTGATGTACAGTGTGATATGCATTAAGGGGTTTTCAAATCATTTTAACATAGCTTTCTTTTATTTCTAGTTTGTTGAGCTTCCCCCTGCCTCTTAATCATGAAAGGGTAATAAATCTTGCCACATGATTTTACTGTATCAATTAAGAGGTGCTGGTTTGATTTTTCTGTAACCTTATGTTTGTGAACATGATAAATTATGCCCATTCGTTTTTGTATCTTGAACCATCCTTGTATTCCAGGAGTCGATTTTACTTTGTCGTAGCATGTATCCATTTGCTATTGTTGTTGAATTTGGTTCACTAGTATTTTGATGTGGATTTTTACATCAATAATCACAAGGGATATTTATCTGTAGTTTTCTCCCTTGTTTCTGTAGTGTAGTAGTACCTTTGGCTTTGTTACCAGGAAAATGGTGGTCTTATACAGTGAATGAATTTGAGAGTGTTACCTCTTCTTCAATTCCTAGGAAGAATTTGAGGAGCATCTATGTTCATTCTTCTTGGAATGCTTGGTAGAATTCACTAATGAAGCCAACTGGCCTGGGACTTTTGTTTGTTTGGAAGATTTTGATTACTGTTTCAACCTGCATATTCATTTAGGTATGTTCAGATTTTGTTTCTTCATGGCTCAGTCTTGGTAGGTTGTATGTGTCTAGGAATTTGCCCACTTCACCCAGGTTATCCAGTTTGTTAGTACACCATTGCTCGTAGTATTCTTCTACAATCCTTAATTTCTGTGAAATTGGTTGTAATGTCCCTGTTTAACTTCTGATTTTAGTTATTTGAATCCCCCCATTTTCTTAGTCTAGCGAAAGGCCTGCCAGTTTTGTAGATCTTCTTAAATAACCAACTCCTTGGTTTTTTGTAGCTTTCTACGTTGTTTTTCTGTTTTCATTGCAATTTCTTCTTTGACTCAGTAGTTGTTCATACTTGTAAGTGTGTTATTTGATTTTCACATATTTGTGCATTTTCCAGTTTTGCTTCTGGAGTAGATTCCTGGTTTCATTCTGTTGTCTTTGGAAAAGATACTTTGAATGACTTCAGTCTTTTAAAAACAATTTTCAGACCTGTTTTTCACCCTAATATATGGTCTATCTTGGAGAATGTTGAATGGACTCTTGAGAAAATTGTGTATCTTGCCATTGCCAGGTGGAGGGTTTCGGATATGTCAGGTCCAGTTGGTCTACAGTGCTGTTCAAGTCCTCTGTTTCCTAAGTTGTCTTCTCTCTCACTGTTGTGTTCATGTTTGAAAGTGGGATGTGGAAGACCCCTACAACTCACACGGGACTACCTGTTTCTCCCTTCATTTCTGTCAGTGTTTCTCCACTGCATATACTTTGGAGCACTGGTATTTGTGTGTGTGTGTGTGTGTGTATGTAATTATTATATCTATTTGACTCTATTAACAGTCTTTAATGTCTTTGTCTCTTGCAAGTTTTTTTTTTTTTTACTTGAAATCAGTTTTGTCAGGTGTTATTATGGCTATACCTGCTTTCTTTTATTACTAATTGCATGGCTGTGTTTTTCCGTCCTCTCATTTGAAGCCTAGATCTCCAGTGGCATTCCTGTAGACAGCATGTTGTTGGATGCTGATTTTTTTGTCCCTTCTTCCAGTCTATGTCTTTTGATTAGAGAGTTACTACATTTATATTTAAAGTAGTCACTGATAATCACCACCTTTTACAAATTTGTCATTTTTATTTCTCTGTGTTTCACAATTGTCTTGTCTCTCAGTTCCTTCATTATTGCCTTTACATTTAATTGATTTTTGATAGGGACTCATTTTTTATTTTCTTTTTTAATAATTTTTATTTTATTTATTTTTTATTTATTTGACAGAGTTATAGACAGTGAGAGAGAGAGACAGAGAGAAAGGTCTTCCTTCCGTTGGTTCACCCCACAAATGGCTGCTACAGCCGGCGCTGCAGGCCTGGTCTCCCATGCAGGTGTAGGGACCCAGACACTTGGGCCATCCTCCACTGCACTCCTGGGCCACAGCAGAGAGCTGGACTGGAAGAGGAGTGACTGAGACTAGAACTTGGCACCCATCTGGGATGCCACGACCACAGGCAGAGGATAACCAAGTGAGCCACAGCACTGGCCCCTCATTTTTAATTTTTTTCTCATTTCCTTTGGTGTCTATTTTATAGATTTCTTTTGGTGGTTACCGTGGGGATTATCTGTAATAACCTAAAGTTATGGCAGTCTGTCTTAAATTGGTAGTAACTTAATTTCAAATGCATGCAAATTCATGTCCCCCTTCCCTCACATAGCTTATGTTGTTGATGTCTCAAATTACATCTTTTTATATTGTACATATATGAGGGACCTTTTGAAAGTTTATGAAAAATTCTGCAGGGATTTCAAACTTTATTTTACCAAAATAAACTACTAATCTTTAAAACAAACAGATTTAATTATCGGAAAGGCAGAGTCACAGTGAAGTTAAGAGAGAGAGAGAGAGAGAGAATAGAGAGAGAATGGTCTTCCATCTACTGGTTCACTCTCCAGATGGCTGCCATGGCCAGAGATGAGTCGATCTGAAGCCAGGAACCAGGAGCTTCTTCCGCGTCTCCCCTGTGGGTACAAGGGCCCAAGCACTTGGGCCTATATCCGCTGTCTTCCCAGGCACATTAGCAGGGAGCTAGATCAGAAGTGGAGCAGCTGGGACTCATATGAGATGCTGCTGTCTCATGAAGCAGCATTACTTGATATGCCACAATGCCAGCCCCTTAATTCCATTTTTCTATGAATTTTTGAAAGTACCCCTGTATTTATAATTATTTTGTGCATGTCTTTTAAATTCTGCAGAAAATAAAATGTAGAGTTTAAAAATTGCTCTAATGTGTGATTTGCATTTGTCTATCTAGTTATGTTTCCCAGAGAACTTTGTTTTCTTCTGTAACTTTGGGTCACTGCCCAAAACCCTTTCCTTCAACCTGTAGGACTCCCTGTAGCATCTCCTGCATAGCAGGTGTAGTGGTCGTTTCCTCAGTTTTTTGTTTTCCCTGGCATAATCTTAATTTTCCCCTCACTCTTGGACTACACTTTTGCCAGATAGAGCATTTTTAGTCGGCAGTTTAAATACATCCTCTCTCCATCTTCTGGCCTGCAAAGCTTCCGTGGAAAAACCGACTGATCTTCACGTTGGAGATGGGCTGTACATAAGACGTTGCTTTCCTGTTTGTCTGTGTCTTCCAGGAGTTTGAGTGCAGCATGCCTTGGTGTGGGGCTCTGTGCGCACGTCCCACCTGGAGTTCGTCGGACCTCTTGAATTTGTATATCCATGTCTTTCCCTCAGTTTTGAACCGCTTCAGTTATTGTTTCTTCTAAGCTTTCTGTCCCTTTCTCACATTGTTGTTTTTTTTTTCCCTCCTCTGGCTTGACAACTTCAAATTCCCTATGTTCTTTTTTTTTTAAATTTATTTATTTATTTATTTTTTATTTTTGAAAGGCAGAGTGGACAGTGAGAGAGAGAGACAGAGAGAAAGGTCTTCCTTTTGCTGTTGGTTCACCCTCCAATGGCCGCTGCAGCCAGCGCACTGCACTGATCTGAAGCCAGGAGCCAGGTGCTTTTCCTGGTCTCCCATGGGGTGCAGGGCCCAAGCACCTGGGCCATCCTCCACTGCACTCCCGGGCCACAGCAGAGAGCTGGCCTGGAAGAGGGGCAACCGGGACAGAATCCGGCGCCCCAACCAGGACTAGAACCTGGTGTGCCGGCGCCGCTAGGCGGAGGATTAGCCTAGTGAGCCGAGGCACCGGCCCCTGCCTATGTTCTTATTCACTGATTCTACCCCTTCCCCAACTCTGGCTGTCTGAGGCTGCCTTTATGTCCCTCCAGTAAACCTTTCAATTCAGTTCTTGTGCTTTTCACCTCCACAATCTCTGGTTTCTATCTATAATGTCATCTTCTTGTTGATACCCTCATTTTGTCCATGTATTATTTTCCTGATTTTGGGGGGCTCTTTGCGTTTTTCCTTTAGCTTTCTGAATATGCTTAGGACACTCACTTCAGAACCTTTGTCTAGTAAATCTGGTGCACATGTCTTTGTAAATGTGGGTTATGAGAAATCATTTTATTTCTGTAAATGCGCAGTACGTTCCCATTTCTTCATATGTCTTGAGATCTTTTGTTGAACTTGAAGCGTCTGAAGGAACATTCACCTCTCCCAAATTTTTCAGATTGGCTTGCGAGACCTAGAATTGTTAACGGCTCCTGAGTCTCAGGATCAACCTGTGTGAAAGCAAAAGGTTTACTCACGTGGCTTTTTGTTTTTTCCTGAACATGCATTCTGTTTGTCTCTGTGCATGTCTGTGTGCGTAGTGTTAAATTTTCTCCATACACACGACTGCTTGTAAATATATATTTTTTTGACAGGCAGAGTGGACAGTGAGAGAGAGAGAGAGAGAGAGAGAGAGAGAGAAAGGTCTTCCTTTGCCGTTGGTTCACCCTCCAATGGCCGCTGCAGCTGGCGCGCTGTGGCCGGCGCACCGCGCTGATCCCAAGGTAGGAGCCAGGTTCCTCTCCTGGTCTCCCATGCGGGTGCAGGGCCCAAGCACCTGGGCCATCCTCTACTGCACTCCCGGGCCACAGCAGAGAGCTGGCCTGGAAGAGGGGCAACCGGGACAGAATCCGGCGCCCCGACCGAGACTAGAACCCGGTGTGCCGGCACCGCAGGTGGAGGATTAGCCTAGTGAGCTGCGGCGCCGGCCATAAATATTTTCATTTCCAAACGAGTGTCACCCTGTCTTCTTCTTGGGGTCTCGGATGCCGTGTTTTGTTCCTCTGCGTGCCTTCTCTCTGTAGCAGGTGTGTGTAATCGGCAGGCTCATGTAGCTTTCACGTGCCACAGAGCTTGCCAGTGACTTGTGCAGCTTCTGCTGTCTGAGGTCCTGACTCCTCCAGAGCGTCCTGTCTCGGCCCTGAGCCAAGTCAGACAGAGGCCCGCAAGCAGCTCAGAACATTGCAAAAACAATTTCTACTCTGCCCCTTCGACTGGAGGTGAATTACAGTTAAGTTACGCTTTTTGAATGTACCATGCTGTGCTAGAAAAGAGGTGGAACAAATATAAGGAACTTTCCTGATGTCCTTAATGTGGCTTTTTCTCGGTTTGGCATTTCGCTTTTGCTGTCGATCTCTGGAGTGGCTGCCTGTGAAATCATTTGAGCCAGTCTGTGGCTGTTTAATGTTTCCGTGGGAAGGCATGGGTCTACAGCTTCCAAATCTACCATCACCATATTTTCTGATAAGAAATCAGTTGTTGATCTTAGAGAGGTTCCTTGTATAAATAAGTTCATCTTGCAACTTTTAAAATCCTTTCTTTGTCTTTCAACAGTCTGACTACGGTATGTCTAAGTGTGGGTCTCTTTGACTTTATCCTACCTGAAATTTGCCAAGATAATTGGACAGACAGATAAAAGTTTTGCATCACGTGTGGGAAGCTTTTCGCCATTATTTCTTCAAATATACATTCTGCTTTTTTTCTTTTTTCCATAACTCTGGTATGTGTATATTGGTGTACTTGATAATGTCCCACAGGTCTTTTTTTTTCCCCAAAGAAACCTTTTATTTAATGAGTACAAATTTCCTAAGTACAACTTTAGGAATATAGTGATTCTTCCCATCATACCCGCCCTCCCACGTCCACTCCCACCCCACCTCCTCCTCCCTCTCTCATTTCCAGTCCCATTCTCCATTAAGAAAAAAAAATAAAAACTATTCCTCAACTGTCAACACAAGCGCTGTTCAAGTCATTGCTTCTCAAAGTGTCAGTTTCACTTCTACAGATTTCCTTGTAGGTGCTCTATTGGTTATCACAGATAGAGGAGAACCTTTGGTATTTGTCCCTTTGGGACTGGCTTATTTCACTAAGTATGATATTTTCCAGATTGATCCATTTTGTTGCAAATGACTGGATTTCATTTTTTTTACTGCTGTGTAGTATTCCATGGTATGCATATCCCATATTTTTTTTATCCAGTCTTCAGTTGATGGTCATTTAGGTTGATTCCCTGTCCTTAGCCATTGTGAATTAAACTGCAATAAACATAGGGGTGCAGATAATTCTTTTATTTGCAGATTTCATTTCCCTTGGGTAAATTCCCAGGAGCTGGTCATATGGTGGGTCTATATTCAGATTTCTGAGGAATCTCCAAACTGACTTCCATAATGGTTCTATTGGTTTACACTCCCACCAGCAATGGATTAAGGGACCTTTCTCCGCACATCCTCGCCAGCGTTTGTCGTTTGTTGATTCCTATATGAAAGCCATTCTAACTGGGGTGAGGTGGAAGCTCACTGTCCCCCAGGTCCTGGAGGCTATGTTTATTTATTCATTTTGTGGGTCCTCGACAGAATAACCTGGATGGACCCAGCTGCGTGTTCACTGAGTCTCCTGCTTGTTCACACCTGCCGTGGAGGCCATCTATGGAATTTTCCATGTCAGTTACTGTACATTCTATTGAACTGGAACTTTCAACCTCAGGATTCCCACTTCACTTCATTCTCTCTTTAAACACAATTCAAATCTCTGCTGATGGTCGCTGTTTCCCGAGACATTGTAAATGAACCTTGATTGTGTGGGCATGGTTTCCTTTAGTTTCTTGTACATACTTATGCCAGCTGATTGAAAGTCTTCATCCAATAAGTCTAAGATTGAAAAGGCTGCCTTAGGTTCTGACCCTGGGTGAATTTTGAGGTGTACTGTTCTTGTTCTTTGAATGTCTCACATGTTTGTAAAAACCAATATTTAAAATAATAAAATGTGAAAACTCTAGAAACCGGACTTCTCCCTTCCCAGGGCTGTGTTAGCTGCTGCTTGTCTTACTTTGCTCTTGATGGTTTCTTACTGACCTGCGTGGACAGTTCTATGAGTTACATGTTCTACGTCATGTGGCCCCTGGGGTCTCTGCTTAGTTAGATTATTGGCTGGCTAATGCATTGACATTAAATGCCTAGCGCCCTGAAGTCCCGCACCCTTGGCTGAGGGGCTCTGCACACATGGCCTCCACTCAACACTGTAGCACGTTGCGGCTCCTAGACTTCACTTCTGCCCCAACAGAGCCTCAAGGTCAGCCACAGGTGAGAAATCAGGGCCTTCTCAGATGGGTGTTTGCTGGGCACGCCCCCAGCCCTGCACACGTCTATGGCATTTCAGATCTTCAGGGACTTGTTGAGGTTTTGCAAAGCTCTCCATAAACAGCTCATTGCCAGGATTTTCTTTATAATTTTTTTTTTGGCCCACCTCTTGTTTGTCCCAGCAGGCATGAACCACCTCAGGTCACATTAGTGTTAGATAATTGCCACTGATTTTTTTTTATTTTATTTTAATGAAAGGGCTGTAAGGATAGGGCTTTCCTCATTGAGCAAGCTCTGAGTTCAACCAGTACATTTGTACATACACATTTGTAAATGGTGCTTTTCCCAGGAGTTGTCATATAGATCAAATAGTCTCTTGGAAAATGAGGCTTTTGGGGGAAAGCCCATATCCATTCTGTCATTCCTGTGGTCGCAATGCTAAAGATTTCCCCAGATACTGTGGACACAAGGATTCTGGGTTTCAAGGCTGCTATGGAGCTGGGAAGAGGCAATTGGGAACAGGAAAAATGGGAATGCCACAAAGCTCACTGTTCTTACTGAGATCCAGCCAGTTCTTTTAAATAGAAGCGAGCCTTTCATTAAATTTGAGAGTTCTGATAAGAGGTTATTTTGCCAAATGTTATGCATTCTTGTTGCTATGGAGATCAGATTTTTTGGAGGGCCTTACCCCATCATTCCAGATGTGTTCCTCTGTCTAAACCTGAACATAGGCACATAGGCACTTTGACACAGACGCTATAATTTTGGAAGTAATAGCATCATGCTTTGGTAATCATCCAGAGAGGTGATTCTCCCCACTAGCTGCACATTCTAGCCCTGTTCAAATAAATCTATGGCATTGGGATTCACACCTGGGTGTGCAGATTTCTTTCTTTTTTTTTTTTTAATTGATTTGACAGGTGGAGTTAGACCGTGAGAGAGAGAGAGACAGAGAGAAAGGTCTTAACTTCCGTTGGTTCATCCCCCAAATGGCCGCTACAGCCAGAGCCACGCTGATCCAAAGCCAGGAGCCAGGTGCTTCCTTCTGGTCTCCCCATGCGGGTACAGGGCCCAAGCACTTGGGCCATCCTCCACTGCCCTCCTGGGCCACAGCAGAGAGCTGGACTGGAAGAGGAGCAGCCTGGACCAGAACCCGGTGCCCATATGGGATGCCAGTGCCACAGGCAGAGGATTAGCCAAGTGAGCCACAGCGCCGGCCACAGATTTCTAAGCTATCAACCCAGGTGATTATGGTGGGAAACCAGGGCTGCAAAACACTGACTCCTGTCTCAATTACTTTCAGATCCCACAACATAAAACAGAAACATAACACCTTATATTTGGGAAGCTTCTAATTTTCCAAATGAATCAGTGAAGGAAAACAGTCAAAAATGTATTTTTGCCAACTCATTCTTCTTTAGATTTTAAAACAGCTTTGAATCTATAATGCTTGTTGCTACCCAAGTTATAACACATTCTTAAGAGTGAATGAGATGTGCAATTAATTTCAAGGGGTAATCCATGAGATTGATAGTTTGATTATGCAAACTATTAATAAAAATATATTCTCAAAATATTTTTTAAAAGATTTATTTTATTTATTTGAAAGACAGAGTTACAGAGAAGGGTAGAGACATAGAGAGGTCTTCCATCTACTGGTTCATTCCCCAAATGGCCACAATGGCCAGAGCTGAGCCAATCCGAAGTCAGGAGCCAGGAGCTTCTTCCAGGTCTCATACGTGGGTGCAGGGCCCCAAGGACTTGGGCCATCTTCCACTGCTTTCCCAGGCCATAGCAGAGAGCTGGAGCAGAAGAGGAGCAACCGGGACTAGAACCGGCGCCCATATGGGATGCCAGCGCTTCAGGCCAGGGCTTTAACCTGCTGTGCCAGCACTGCTGGCCCCAAAATAGTTTTTAAAAACACTGAAAACAGGTATAATACCATATGGCAGGCACCTTAATATAGGCTTTATATGTGTCATTTTTTTTGAAGATTTAGTTATTTACTTGAGAGGTAGAATTACAGACAGAGGAAAAGAGAAAGGTTTTCCATCTGCAAGTTCACTCTCCAAATGGCTGCAACGCCAGAGCAGAGCCAATCCAGGAGCCAGGAGCTTCTTCCGGGTCTCCCACGTAGGTGCAGAGGCCCAAGCACTTGGGCCATCCTCTGCTACTTTCCCAGGCCATAGCAGAGAGCTGGATTGGATGTGGAGCAGCCGGGACTAGAACTGACACCCAAATAGGATGCCGGCGCCACAGGTGGGTGCATAACCCACTATGCCAGAGCGCCACCCCATATGTGTCATTTTTAAGAAACATGT
The DNA here is from genome assembly GCF_964237555.1 of Oryctolagus cuniculus. Taxonomy (NCBI): domain Eukaryota; kingdom Metazoa; phylum Chordata; class Mammalia; order Lagomorpha; family Leporidae; genus Oryctolagus; species Oryctolagus cuniculus. The sequence goes on along the minus strand of NC_091444.1, from coordinate 99,815,462 downwards.
GTGTGTGTATATATATATATAATTGTCATCTCTAGCTACCCTACTTTGCAATAGAACACCAGAACATCTATTTTTAATGGCCTCGGGAAGGAGATATTATTATCAGCTGCATTATACAGATGTTGGAGTTGAAGCTTAGAGAAGCTCAGTTCCTTGTTGAAAGCCGCACTGATAATGGTGGAGCCCAGGTGTTCTCACTCACTCAAGGTGGGACTTAAACTCTTAGCACAGTGGTTCCCAAAGGGTGGAAGCAGCGGGAAATCTTCATGATGCTGGCTTTCACCACCATACATTTTTACTTAGTTGGTATTGGATGCAACTGAGGTGTCTTAGTCCATCTGTGCGGTTATAAAAAAAAATAGCACAGACTGGGAATTTAATACATCTATGAAGAACAGAAATTAATCTCGTTCACTGGATATCTGCTCTCATGATTTGATCGACTGGAGAAGACCCCACGTGTTACAGTACCACATTGGTGATTAGCTTTCCGCACGTGACTTTCAGTGGGACATAAACATTCACACCATACACTTGAGCAAGAGAAGTTTGAAAATGCCCCAGGTCATTGCAGTGTGCAATATATTTTCTGCCTCCTTAAGGAATTAAAGGAGCCAAAAGGCTTGGATAAGTGATGTGCTTCAAAAGTACATAGATGGCTCACTTGGTTTCTGTAAGTATTATATAGAAATAAGTACATCTGGGGCCAGCTCTATGGTGTAGTGGGTAAAGCCACCACCTGCAGTGCCAGCATCCCATATGGGCGCCGGTTCAAGTCCTGGCTACTCCACTTCCAATGCAGCTTTCTGCTATATCCTGGGAAAGCAGTGGAAGATGGTCCAAGTCCTTGGGCCCTGCACCCACATGGGAGACTTGGACAAAACTCCTGGCTTCTGGCTTCGAATCGGCACAGCTCCGGCCATTGCAGCCAACTGGGGAGTGAACCAGTGGATGGAAGACCTCTCTCTTTCTCTGCCTCTCCTTCTCTCTCTCTGTAACTCTTTCAAATAATAAATAAACAATCTTTTAAAAAATGAAATAAGTGTATCTATTACATCTAAAAGCTTATCTTGGCCGGCGCCGCGGCTCACTAGGCTAATCCTCCGCCTAGCGGCGCCGGCACACCGGGTTCTAGTCCCGGTCGGGGCGCCGGATTCTGTCCCAGTTGCCCCTCTTCCAGGCCAGCCCTCTGCTGTGGCCAGGGAGTGCAGTGGAGGATGGTCCAGGTGCTTGGGCCCTGCACCCCATGGGAGACCAGGAAAAGCACCTGGCTCCTGGCTCCTGCCATCGGATCAGCGCGGTGCGCCGGCCGCAGCGCGCCAGCCGCGGCGGCCATTGGAGGGTGAACCAACGGCAAAGGAAGACCTTTCTCTCTGTCTCTCTCTCTCACTGTCCACTCTGCCTGTCAAAAAAAAAAAAAAAAAAAAAAAAGCAGCTTATCTCTATAGGAAAATTGTTGCATCCAAGTAATGCACCGAGGGATAGCTGGACATCCATCAGTGCAGGACAGGGCAGTTGCGGCTGCACAGTAGCTCACTTGTGAAAGGTACAGGGATGTCAGCTGACTTCAAAGCTCACTGTGGGGGACCAGCGTTGCGGCGATGGCATCCCACATGGGTGCCGGGTTCTAGTCCCGGATGCTCCTCTTCCAGGCCAGCTCTCTGTTGTGGCCCGGGAGGGCAGTGGAGGATGGCCCAAGTGCTTGGGCTCCTGCACCCACATGGGAGGCCAGGAGGAAGCACCTGGCTCCTGGCTTCAGATCGGCGTAGCTCTCACCGAAGCGGGCATTTGGGGGGTGAACCAACGGAAGGAAGACCTTTCTCTCTGTCTCTCTCTCTCTCTCACTCACTGTCTGTCAAACAAATAATAATAAAAAAAAGCTCACTGTGAACACACAGAGCTAGGTGACTGCTGTAACAGCACACACAGTTAGCTGCGCTGAAAGTACGGTGTCCGGATCCTGGAGGGAAAGGCCCCTCTGCACCCCGCTGTCGGCAGGTTTTGGGGGAAACTTGCATGAATAGGATCTGAGATCTGTGAAGACCGTTTTCTGTGAGAGTTGGCTAAAGGTACACAGCAGAGGACGATCAGACAGCTGCCTTCAAATATCAGGAAGGCATATGCCACGTGGATTGGGATGCTAACCATATGGGAAGGTGGGGAGCATCAGGCTTAACAAGTAAACTGTGGGGAAAGGGTCTCTGTACAGACTGGAGAACTGCCCTTGGTTAGATCTGTTTTTCTAGCATGACCCTGGTTTCAGGTGTTCTTAGGGTCATCCACACAGCTCACTGTGGAGAAGCACCTGCCTACCTCTGAACAGGACACTGTTTTACTGCCCTTCATCAATGGGTTACTCAATCCAGACCTGCAAAATACAGGCGTATAGAATATGCATTAGATGATATAAACGTACATCCATGCATGCATTACATAGATTTGTAACTACTAGCTGTTTCATGTAAATACTGCTCACTTTGTTTAGCACCTTGTACTTGTTACAAACTTCTTTCCCATACGTCATTGGTTGAGAATGTCATGTAATTAACTCAGCAAGCCTCTGGACACACAAGTGTGCCTCACTATCCGGGCGTCCTCATTAATGGAATACTGCATCTCACACAGGGTTCACACGGGCACGGTCAAATGGAAAAACCACAGTTGTCTGTGATGTTTAAGCAAAACGTCTTGAGTTAGACTCAGGGAAGTAGAGAAATCAGAACCATGGAATTTGCTTTCTTTTTCGGGCGATCCAGTTGAATAAATCTACCCTCAAAGTGTAATGCCTTTTTTTTTTTCCTTTTTGCTACGCGACTCTAAACTCATTTCTGTTATCCAAAAACTACTGTATTTTTCTTTGCATTCGTAAGCAAAGGGGGGAAATCATTGATATTGTGATTTTGATTTTTAGAGAGCTTATGCTCTGAGTGTGAGGTCATTCTAACTCAGCAGTGATGTTTGCGAAGCCGCGGGATTCCTAGGAGCAGCGTGGGATCTCACGGTGAAACAGCAGCACAAACAAAGTCTCTGTTCTTGCATCTGTAGAGGTGCTGCTAAGGCTTTTAAAAGGATTGGATCTCGCTGAGTACACTTCTAGGACACAATTTGCCTGCTCAGTTTTGGTTTCCTCTGACAGGCTATTTTAATGGGAACGTAGGATTTTTGAACAATTTTAAGTGCAACGTGCTATTTTAAAAACCTTCTCAAGCGCCGTCTTTTGCATCATCCGCTCGCTCTGTGTACGACACAGAGCAGTTTTGTCCAGTTCCTCAGGCTACAATCTTTTCTTAACTCCTGCGCTGCTTGCCTTGCGCCTTCAAGTCGCCTGATGTAGGTTTCACCTCATGAGAAGACTGCCAGTTCTTTTTGCTGGAGGCAAGAGAAGGAATTTCATACCCGTTAATTTAATTGCTGTAAGCCAAAACACCCAGCTTTCTGTTTTATTCATTAATCTGTAAATAATGTCTTAATATTTTCCTCTTAGTTAAGTTTTAACCCAATGCCATTTCTTTTCCCATTTTGTATTTTTTTCATCTTATTTGTGTATTCTACTCGATTTTAATTTGTACTTGACATCTTTTCCTACTGCTTCAAGCCTCCCTTTAATAGCACGATGAAGGTGTTTCATAGCCTCTCTCTCGGTGTGACTCTTTTTGTTTGTCTTAGGAAGTGGCACTGGGAGAGCAACTTCCTCTCTTTTGGGATTTTTAATCCCCTCCATCGTGAAGATTCTTTGGGTTATCATAAATACAATTGTGGGTGCTCTCAAGGCTGAGCGCGCGATGGACAGCGAAGCAATACTAAACGAGAGATCGGGCAGTCAGGCCAAGGTTAGCTTTTAGTTTTGTCACTGCCCGTTCATGAACTTTGAGCTGTTGTGACTGTAAAATGAGGATGCCGTCCCTCCTTAAGGCAGTGCTGTCGGTAACATTCAGGGAAGTCTTTTAGAAACTGCAAAAAAAAAAAAAAAAAAAAAAAAAAAAACACAAAACAAAACAAAAAAAAGGCGCTTATTACCCACTACAGATCCACGTTTGAATTGTGCAGAACCAATATTGTACCAGTGGTGAAATTGGCCCCGGCTCATTTTTGAGATATGTGAGAAGGTGGAAAATGTGGTGAATTTGCCCAGTCGTTTAGCATTAGCGAAAGACAATTTTGGCAGAGTAATTACTTTTTCCATCCTCAAATATACTGTCTCCCTTTCCATGCAAGGCAAGACGTCATATGTTTAAAATCTTTACGCCTTAAAAAGAACAAAAAAAAAAAAAAAAAGGAAAGAAATGTCACCTTCACAACACGTCAGCAAGCTTTGGAGAGTCCTGTAGGCTCCCGAGTCTACCATTTTGCCCTCCCATAGACTGTAAACCTCACAAGACCTTGGTGAGCCGGGCCCAGGATCTCACTGAGCCCTTGGCTCCCAGCATCTCCTGCGAGGCACCTTAGGAAGGCCTTGGACCAGAAGCAGATATGCGCACTTTAGTCCCCTTTCCCAGTGCGGCCCCACTGCTGTGTCTCCACGAATGGGGCAGTGAGAGAACCTGGAGTCCTTAGTCTCAGCGGGGTTGACTCTCAAAGAGCAACACTGGTTTGATATTTGGCTGTGTATGTACTCCGTCATACAGAGCTAATGTGTTTCTTCTTTTCGTGACTTCTTTTTGGTGACTGGGGCTAGGTATCTTAAATATTTTTCTTTTTTTTTTTTTTTTTATAATTCAACAGACATTTGGTAAAAATGTGCTCCATGCAGCCTGTCCTCCAAGTGAGAATCAAAGAACAAGACTGTGGTTGTCTCTGTTCTTGAAGAAGTCACAAATTAATGGAGGAGGGACCCAGAGGAGAATCATCACAATATGCAATGAACACGGGACTAGGGAGGCCTTTGCCCGTAAGTCAGATTTTAGGGTGTCCTTGCAGAGTGGCCTCGCAGTTCTCTGAAGGCCCCAGGCTCTTCCCCGGGAGCTTCCTGTTTTCGCCATTCCCAGCGTGGCCTGTGTGAGTCCTTCTTACAAACCGGGAAACCTTCCCAGAAGATCCCTGGGAGGCATCATCTCAGACCTCACTGGCCTAAGGGGACCCCCTCAGTAAGGAACTGGGGTACAGCTTATGCGAAAGAGACTACTGGGAAATAAGACGAGAGGGGGGTTGACCCAGATTGGGCCAGTACCTGGCTGTCATGTGAATGATTTAGACATTGTCCCAAAGGGAATGAAGCCCACGGGGACTTTGAGAAACGAGCGGTCCTTTTGTGGGGGTCTGACCTTCGCTCTCAAGGCCGTCCCCCAGGAATGGCCTTCTGAGCTTCATTCCCCAAGAATGGCTCACAGAGTCTGGCACTTGGAAGGCCATTCTGGCTTAAAATTAGAAGCTTGATTGGCATTTTCTCTCCTTGAGTAGATCATAAAACATAGCTGTTGAACGGTCTGGCGATAATTCTTTCCCTTACAAATGAATTGGTCTTTTTGCTTGGATGACCAAAACGCTTTTTTTTTTTTTATTACATAGGCCAACAGTTGTACCAGAATGTTTAGTTTGTTTGTATGTTCTCAGTTTTCCCAGGTATATATTATATATGCCCAGGCTTTATTTCAGTAGAGAATTTTCTTGAATTGTCTTTTTTTTTTTTTTTAATTTGCTCTCTTGTACTTGTTTTTCTTCTCAGAGACTCCTCTCCATGTGTTCAGTCTTCTTTGCCCTTTTGTACCCTTGAGTTTTTTCATGAACTCTTTGTCCATCTTTTTTTTTTTAAGATTTATTTAATTTAATTTATTTGAAAAAATTACAGAGAGAAGTAGAGACAGAGAGAGAGAGAAGTCTTCCATCCGATGGTTCACTCCCCAGTTGGCTGCAACGGCCAGAGCTGCACTGATCCGAAGCCAGGAGCCAGGAGCCAGGAGCTTCTTCTGGTCTCCCACGTGGGTGCAGGGGCCTAAGGACTTGAGCCATCTTCTGCTTTCCTAGGCCTTAGCAGAGAGCTGGATTGGAAGTGGAGCAGCTGGGATTTGAACCAGTGCCCATATGAGATGCTGGCGCCTCAGGCCAGGGCGTTAACCTGCTGCGCCACAGCACCGGCCCCAGTCCATCATTTTACAGTGTTCAAATCTTTATTTATTTACAGAGATCGCCCCCCCCCATCTATCTCTTTATTCTTGCATTCCTTCTAGCTTTCTCATTTCCAAAAAAAAATATTTTTCCCACTTCTAATTCTTTGCGGATGTCTGTTTTTTCTTAACAGATCGCCTAATTTATAAACTTGAACCTCTCTAAGCGGTGTGTTCCTTTCCTTACTCTCAGGATTTCTCTCTCTCCTTTTGCCGCTGTTGTCTGTTTTGCAGCCAGGCAGGTCTGTCTCCCCCACACGCGTTGTCTGTGAGGGTGTTGTTCTGCTCGGTCTTCTCCGTAGTTCTAGTTCTTATCATCCATCGCCCCTTATGGAAGCTGCTATAGTCTTCATTCTGCTTGGAGTTCTCCTGGCCTCTTAGAAGGGAGGCGTGGCCAGGACCCATAGCCTGTGTTCACCACCTTGGCCTCTCTGCTGCCCTCCTCTCTGTTCACCCGGCCCCCCCCTCTATTCCTTCATCCCAGGGGCCCCACCCTGATCCATTTGGATGCAACTTCCAGTAGTTCTCTCTTCCAGCCAGGCCTTTGTGCCAAAAGGGGGCTTTGTTTTGTAAAAGCTGTAGGCGGCCAGCGCCTCACTAGGCTAATCCTCTGCCGGGTTCTAGTCCCGGTCGGGGCGCCAGATTCTGTCCTGGTTGCCCCTCTTCCAGGCCGGCTCTCTACTGTGGCCAGGGAGTACAGTGGAGGATGGCCCAAGTACTTGGGCCCTGCACCCCATGGGAGACCAGGAGAAGCACCTGGCTCCTGGCTTCAGATCAGCCCAGTGCACCGGCCACAGCGCGCCAGCCGTGGCGGCCATTGGAGGGTGAACCAACGGCAAAGGAAGACCTTTCTCTCTGTCTCTCTCTCTCTCTCACTGTCCACTCTGCCTGTCAAAAAAAAAAAAAAAAAAAAACCAGCTGTTGGGACTCAGACCTATAGAATGTCCCAACACCATTAGGACCTGTGCCGATGGCTGTGACCATGAATCCCAGCCAGAGAAGCAGGTGTTGTGGCGCAGCGGGCTAAGTCCAGTTGCCCTGCTGCCTTGCCAGCTCCCTGCTAATGCCCCCGGGAAGGCAGTGGAAGACGGCCCAAGTGCTTGGGCCCCTGCACCCACCTGGGAGACCAGGATGGTGTTCCGGGCTGCTAACTTGGATCTGGCCCAGGCTGAGCTATTGCAGCCATTTGGGGAGTGAACCAGTGGATGGAAGATCTCTCTGTCTCTCCCCCTCTCTAGTCACTCTATCTTTAAAATAAATAAATACATATTTTTTTAAAAAAGCAGTAGCTGAAAAGTCTGCTCTCAGTTCTGCTGCTGCGGCTGGACCTTCTGGGCCTTCCCAGGCGCCTCTGCCCTCCCTCTGGGGTTGGCACGTTGTGCCAGCCTGTTTGTGCCTGGGCACCATTGTGGATACCTTGTTGCTTTGTTGTGTACATTGGCCCTCATGTTTTCTGTTTTGCTGTCCTAGTTGTTCCGTAACTAAGGAGATTTGAAAACTTTGCTGCTATCATCTTTCCATATTCCCTCCAGTTTTTCTTCAGAAAAAAAAAATTGTTCTGCAATTTTAAAATTGAAAAATGCATTAGGTCATTGACGCCAATAAAATCACCTCGAAAAATTGGGGCGAGGCTTTCGGCATGGCAGTTAAGACACCACTTAAGACGCTTGTATCCCGTATCCAAGTGCCTGGGTTCAAGCCTCCACTCTGCTTCTGATCCCTGCTTCTGATTCCAGCTTCCTGCTGATGCGCACCCTGGGTGACCCCAGGTGATGGCCTAAGAACTTGAGTCCCTGCCACACACCTGGGAGACTCAGGTGGAGCTCTGGGCTTCTGGCTTTGGCCTGGTCTCGCCCCTACTGTGGGCATTTCAGCGTGAACTAACAGATAGGCCATCTCTGTCTCTCTGCCATTCGAATGAACAAAAAAGTAAATAGTAAAATAAAACAATCTTTTTAACTGGAGAAGTTGAGCTTTGGGGCCCTCTTCCGAAGTATCCTGGAGCTCTGAGAAAGAGCCATGGTGTTTGCTTTTGAATGTACATGGCTCACATGATCATAGTGTTGTAGAGGAGCCTGGAGAACAGACCGATCTGGATTCAAGTCCCACTTCTGCCGCTTGTCAAATTGCCTCTGCCTGTTCATTCCTTTGTCTTCACTTCCCTGGAGTTTCTGTTCACCCACAACATGGAAACCTTACTGCGGTTGCAGCCGCCCCTACCAACTGCCTTGGGGTAATTAACTTTGAAGGCTGTTGGCTGTTGGAGGTTAATAAATGCACACTTGTAATCTTCTGCTTGGTCACATCCTAATGCATGGAAGGTACGATAAAATGACAACAGAGTATGGGCCGGCGCCGCGGCTCACTAGGCTAATCCTCCGCCTAGCGGCGCCGGCACACCGGGTTCTAGTCCCGGTCGGGGCGCCGGATTCTGTCCCGGTTGCCCCTCTTCCAGGCCAGCCCTCTGCTGTGGCCAGGGAGTGCAGTGGAGGATGGCCCAGGTGCTTGGGCCCTGCACCCCATGGGAGACCAGGAAAAGCACCTGGCTCCTGGCTCCTGCCATCGGATCAGCGCAGTGCGCCGGCCGCAGCGCGCCGACCGCGGCGGCCATTGGAGGGTGAACCAAGGGCAAAGGAAGACCTTTCCCTCTGTCTCTCTCTCTCACTGTCCACTCTGCTTGTCAAAAAAAAAAAAAAAATGACAACAGAGTATACGATTACAAATATAATCATTTTTTAAAATTATTTTGCGGCCGGCGCCGCGGCTCACTAGGCTAATCCTCCACCTTGCGGCGCTAGCACACTGGGTTCTAGTCCCGGTCGGGGCGCCGGATTCTGTCCCGGTTGCCCCTCTTCCAGGCCAGCTCTCTGCTGTGGCCAGGGAGTGCAGTGGAGAATGGCCCAGGTGCTTGGGCCCTGCACCCCATGGGAGACCAGGAGAAGCACCTGGCTCCTGGCTCCTGCCATCGGATCAGCACGGTGCGCCGGCTGCAGCACGCCGGCCGCGGCGGCCATTGGAGGGTGAAGCAACGGCAAAGGAAGACTTTTCTCTCTGTCTCTCTCTCACTGTCCACTCTGCCTGTCAAAAAAAAAATTATTTTGCATTAAAAGCCTTATTGTAGAGTAATAGAACAGCCATTAAATATTCTCAAGCTAAGTTGATGACGTCACTGGGACTTGTGATGCAGTGTCTGAGTCGTATTTAAGTTTGCTTTGAGAACGAGACTCTGCAACCATGTTGAGGAGCTGGCCTTGACCTTGCAGCCTGGCAGCCTGCACCGTTTACTAGAACCTTTCGGTTTGTTAATGCCTGCAGTGCGAAATTCCTTTTATAGCTTCCAGCCTGCAAACATCACACTCAGTGAGGGTGCATTGAGCAACTACTAACTGCTAGAAACCAGCATAGGCAGATGCCTTCTGGAAATTTCCAGTTCAAGGAAAAGGGAAAACACATGAGCCACTGCCAGACAGAGGGAGGTGGCCCTGGTACAGAAGGAGACGGTGTCTGAGCTGCACTTGACGTTCAGGAAGGGATTTCTGATGAGAATGGGGCCCTCACCTGGCAGCCAAGGGGTGTGTGGGCATTTCCAAGCAGAGAGGAAGGCAGCCAGCCAGGCACGTGCAAAGGATGGGATGTGGGCACACAGCACACGCAAGGTGTGATACCTGAGAGACAGGTGCACAAGACAGCACTCCCCACGCTGGCTGAGGTCCACACTCAACAGGAGAGCATTGAAAAAAAAAAATCACGCATCTTTACAGGCCCCACCTGGACTTCAGGAATCTCATTCTCGGATAGTTAGTGTCAGGAGTCGGATTATTGGCTCACGTAGGGTTAGAGAGAAGGCAGGGCAGGTGAGGCTGCAGAGGAAACCCACGTGTGTGCCGCAAGGGGCTTCTGCACCACGTTGTGGAGCTTGGTGCTTAGTCGAAGGGCAGAGGTTGCGAGGGGAGAATTTGGGGGACATCAGTGGATCAGATTTGTGATCTACAAAGATCGCCAGATTAAGATACAGCCCTGCCCTCGTGAAGGATACAGTCTCAGTTACAAGGTCGAACATCTCCAAGTTTCAGTTGTCACGACTAAAACGGAAGTCATCACCCACTTTGCATGGTTATTGTGAGGTTTAAATGAGACCTTTGGTATGAAGCATGTGCTACAGTGCCCGATCCGCAGTGTGCATTCAGAAGGTGTTGATCTGTTACTGGAGAAAGCACAGAGCCAGGTACTCGGTGGGCATTACCACCCAGCCCAGGCCGCCAGAGAGGTGTTAGCGTTTCTGTTCCAGCATCCCCCCAGCACCCCTGGAAAGTCCTTTCCTTGCGTCCCGCTTTTCACACCCTTTGCCTCTGCGACAGCCTTCATGCTGGCAACGTGCAGACCCACACTCCTGATCTGCTTTCCTCTCCTGAGTTCTGTCGCTCCCCCATTCGTGGAGGAACGACACTAGACCCTGCGCTGTTCTTTTGTCTGCTCGGCCCTTCCCAGGTTGGCTGCCGATCATTCCACCTCCGTGGAAGGGCGGCTCCCCCTGCCACTTTCCCCACTTCCACGGAGGAGCAGCACACCGCCGGCCGGCTCTCTCGGGGGCTGCTCAGATGTTATCCGGATGTTCCCCTTAGATGTTCCTGGTGCATGTTGTCTCTCTCCTCCTTTATAGTCCTCTTCCACCAATCCCAACTCTGCTGCCCACACGCCGAGCATGCTGCTCTCCTCCAATCAGGAGCAGGATCAGCTCCTGCAGCTCATCAAATTGGTGAGAGGCAGCTGTGTAGAAGTTGTTTACTCCCTTTCAGCGCCATATTGTGGGAGAGCAGATGCATAGAATAAGTCCTAATTCCAGTAACTTAGTCTATCCGAGTTGCTCCCCACAAGTTCCAAACCCACTTACCCAACAGGCCCCTGGGTATCTGCACTTACACATCTCTAGGTACTTTATCCAACTTGGGTCTTCTCAGGGCAGGCATCTGGCACAGTGGCTAAGAAGCTGCTTGGGACGTCTGTATCCCATGTTGGAGAGCCTGGGTTAATGGCTCTGTTCCACTTCTGAGCCAGAGTCCTGCTACTGTGCTCTCTGGGAGGCAGCCGGTGATGGCTCAAATGCTTGGGTCCCTGCCACCCACGTGGGAGACCTGGATAGAGGTCTAGGATCCTGGCTTCGGCCTGGCCCAAATCTGGCTGTTGAAGGCATTTGGGGAGTGAACCAGTGGACAAGAAGTCTCTCTCCATGTTTCTATGTCTCTGTCACTCTTTCAAATAAATAGAATATATCAAACTTCAAAAATATGTGTAAGTTAGGGCCTCGAACCAAATACCACCCCTCCCCCACCCAAGAGACGAAAGTGCAGGAGTCTTCATGGACGCACCCATAACTGGGGTGCTCCCATTAGTGCTCCCCAAGCCACGACCTCCAGACAGTCACCACCTCCATGCTGGACCAGTAAATCACCTCTGAATTCCCCACACCAATTTTTGCTTCCCCTAGGACTCTGTACCTTCTAGTCCTAAGAGATTTTTCTAAGAAACAAAATTGGTAAAAATCCTACCTCTCCAACCCCACTACCGAAACCCCTTCAGTGGCTTTCAAGTGCCCTTAAAATGAACCGTGCACTCCTCACTAAGCCGGATCAGACCCTTCAGGCCCTCCCCACCCAAGCCTCGTTGGCTCCCCCGCCCCCTTCCCTATTTTAATACTCTGTGTGGTGACCTAGACAGCAGGCGGCCTCCCCGCTCATGCTCAGATCCATCTCGCGCAATGCCTCGCCCTCCCAGAATCCCCCCGGGCCTTTTCCCCTCCTCACCAGGTGCCATTCATTGTACTTGTAAGTGTTTCACGCCCATCTTGCCCCCAGCTGTAAAAAGCATGACGGCAGAAAGAGTGGCTACAGTTCACGCTGTGTTCACGGAGTCACTCTGGGGATTTGCCTACTTGCTGAAATGCGTTTGTCACCGCCCAGTCAATACTCACCTTGCTTTCGTGGTCATGCTTGGGTGCACGCAGAGAGCTGAACAATTTAAGCTGCCCAGCACACACCTTCTCAGCTGAGGTTGAACCAGGCACTGCTTTTGGCTGCCACCTGAAAACAAGTGTCCATTCTCTGGTCTCTGCAGCACACCCCCACTTTTTTTTTTTTTTAACATTTTTGTGCTTTTTATTGGTTATGTCACTGCTTGAAATGGTCCTAGACATGGAGCTGAAGTGTTGCCTGGCAGTCCTAAGAGTGCAAAAGCTTGATGTGCCCATGGAGAAAATACTCTGTGGCGTGTAACATTCCTGTTGGCCATGAGTTCAATGTCCCTGAATTAACAGCACCCGGGAAATGATGTGTCCTCTAAGAGGAGCACACACGTGCAGGGTTGTGCACCGATCAGGTGACAGAAATGTGCCCGGAGGCCTGCAGGAACCTAACCCTGGCTTCTCCTAGGGGCAGTGGGACGGTATTGGTCCATTTGCTGTCTGTGGTGACTACAGAACAAAACTGGGTACTGTGGTGGGGCACAGCAGGTTCAGCCACCGTTTGCAATATCAGCATCTCATACCAGACTGCCGGTTCGAGTCCCGGCTGCTCAGCTTCCAATCGAGCTCCCTGCTAATGCACCTCAGAAACAGCAGGTGATGGCCCAGGTCCTTGGGCCCCTGCCACCCATGCGGGAGGCCTGGAAGAATCTCCTGGCTCCTGCATTTTGTTAACTTCTGTGTCCTCAGTAGCCAACACAATGACTTTCGCATAACAAATATTTGTTGCAATGGAATTTTGTAAGCATATGTGTTTTATGTGTAAATATATTCACTTACATATACATTCACATATACAGAGAAATTATATATGTGTGTGTATTATATATAACACAGATCCAAACTAAACTGAACGTTTCTTTGCTGCCAAATGTGTATCTCACAGCTTTATTATTTCTTTCTGCTTTTCTAAGAAAACCTAAGTAGAGGTTTCTTTTTGTTACTGCCTTTATCTCAACCTAGGATGCGGAGAAATGGTTCGTTCCTTTGTGGGTGGTTTGGAACTTATCGTCAGCTTACTGAAATCAGATAACCAGGAAGTTCTGGCTGCTGCTACTACCAGTGTAGCCAAGGACCAGGAAAATCTAGCTGTCATTGCAGACCCTGGAGTCGTCCCTTTATCATCCAAACTGACAAATACAGTAAGTGACACGGGTTTTCTTAAATGCATTCTGTCTCCCGGTATTGTGGGGGTAGTGGCATCAACCAGGAGCTTAACATCCAGAGATCTGCATGCAAGTTTAATATCCACCCCTCCTGGAGAGCCTGGGTCACCTCACTTACTTTCTCTGAGACTAATATATGCAAGAGAGTATTTTAAACCGTAAAACATTCATAGGCGAGAGCCTTGTAAGAGAGAGGCTGCTCTTCATTTGCCCCTGGCAAGGCAGGTCGTGGCACATAGAAGTGCTGTTATGTAAGCCTTAGCTATCATCTTCCCCACCACCAGCCATCACCATTGTCATTCTGAAGATGCTTGTGCAAGCCGGTGTGTCGATGGAAGACTCCGGCGATCCCTGTACTGTTTACCTAGAGCCGGGCAGATCATTGAGAGACAATGCCTTCACTGTGACCAGAGGTACTGCAGCAGAGCGTGGACTGCCACGTGGCAGGAGAGCCGTAGAGCAGAAATGCAAACGCTGGCAGGATGCTGGGGCTAGAAGACGTTTCATTTCTCAGAGCATCTGCCAGTTCAGGACAGCCAAGCTGTTGCCCAAAACAAGAGACTAGGACCACGAATGCACACAAAGCAGTGCGCCGCTCGCTCGATCACCTTATGACCGCGTGAGGTGATCACATACGAAAAGGAGGACCTGGTTTGCACAAAGCAGACAGGAAAGCGGGAAGACCCAAATCGCGTCATCGCGTTTGCTGTACTGTCTTCTCCCTCTCGGGAAACATGGCGTTTTACTGATGTAGAAATATTCCCTGCCGGTGCCGCGGCTCACTAGGCTAATCCTCCGCCTTGCAGCGCTGGCACACCGGGTTCTAGTCCCGGTCAGGGCGCCGGATTCTGTCCCGGTTGCCCCTCTTCCAGGCCAGCTCTCTGCTGTGGCCAGGGAGTGCAGTGGAGGATGGCCCAGGTGCTTGGGCCCTGCACCCCATGGGAGACCAGGAAAAGCACCTGGCTCCTGCCATCGGATCAACGCGGTGCGCCGGCCATTGGAGGGTGAACCAATGGCAAAAGGAAGATCTGTCTCTCTCTCACTGTTCACTCTGCCTGTCGAAAGGAAGGAAGGAAGGGAGGGAGGGAGGGAGGGAGGGAGGGAGGGAGGGAGGAAGGAAGGAAGGAAGGAAGGAAGGAAAGAAAGAAAGAAAGAAAGAAAGAAAGAAAGAAAGAAAGAAAGAAAGAAAGAAGGAAGGAAGGAAGGAAGGAAGGAAGGAAGGAAGGAAATTGATGGATTCCCAGGGTGAAGGGGTAGCATGAGTCTACTTATTCCAGTTCAGTGAAGTGTTCCTTTAAGACTGTATAATGGGGCGGCGGGGGTGGGGGTGGGGGTGGGGGCACTGTTAGCTGCTGCTTGGGGCATTCGCCTCCCACCTCAGAGTGCCTGGGTTCAAGTCCAAGATCCACTCCCAGTTCCAGCTTCCTGCTGTTGAGCACCCTTGGAGGTAGCAGGTGATGGCTCAAGTAGCTGGGACTCCGCCACCCACATGGAGACCTGGATTAAGGTCTAGCTCCCAGCTTCAGCCCCACCCAGCCCTGGCTGTTGCAAGCATTTGGAGAACAGATCCAAGGATGGGAGATCTTTAGCTCTCTGTCTGTCTCTCTGCCTTTCGAATAAATAAATTCTTCTCAGCCCCATCTCTCTCTCTCCCCTCCCCAAATAAATGAATTTTTAAAATTAAGAAGAATATACAGTCTTCTTTAAGTATTTTGATTATTAGACAACTTGTTGGTTTGTGGTTTGGGGTTGTCCTTGAGTGTGTGATGGATGTCAGACACCTGGTCAGCCTTCAGAAACTGATCATGTGCAGGTCACGAAAAGATAACTTGGGACTGAGCTGTGGTCTGCCGCTGGCCGACCGACACACCAGTGCCTTTGAGTCACAAACTCAGGGGCCAGCCGGCCCTCCTCTCCAGGCTCACTGGGATTCAGTGCGTGATAAACCTGAAGGGACCTCACAGGGTCGTCACCATGCACACACACACACACACACACCCCACACAAACAACCCCCCCCCCATTTGTTTTCCTTTGTGCAGAACAACGACAAATTGAGGCTGCACCTGGCAGAAGAGACTGCACGCTGCTGCATGTGGGGCAGGAACAGAGTGGCTTTTGGCGAATACAGAGCGGTGGCCCTACTGGAGGGCTAGCTGAAGTCCACCTACACCAAAGTGCACCGGGCAACCGCGCAGGCCTTGTACCAGCTCTCGGAAGACATCGACAACTGTATCACGATGCATGAGAACGGCGCCGTGAAGGTACCGATGCGCGGCCCTCTGCTTTAGGCCAGGTTCAAGGTACTGATGCGTGGCCCTCTGCTTTAGGCCAGGTTCAAGGTACCGATGCGCGGCCCTCTGCTTTAGTCCTGGTTCGGTCGGCAGAGTCTGGGAAGGAGCTTTGGTAAAGCAAAGGCGGTTCGGTCGTGGCTGCATTGCAGCCGTGTGCTGCTGTGGCCTGCGCCGTCTAAAGGTTGGGTGGAAAGCATGTAAGTGCATTTTAATAAAGTCATAATTTCAGAAATTGAATTTGATGGTGCCGACTGAATAGCAGAGGGACTGATGGAATCTGACTAAAGCTCTACAGTTTTGTTCACTTTTTTTTTTCAGGAATTTTTCATTTTGCATTGGCTTACAGTAGCTGTGGGTGTTTATGGGGTACAGTCTAGCATGTCAGTGCCTGTGTACAGCGTGCAGTGTGATCAGAGCGGGGCGGTCAGCATGTCCGTCACCTTAGGCGTGCATCGTTTATCTGCACTGGGAACAGTCAAAATCCTCTCCCCGCTGTCTTGAAATAGTTCATTGTTGTCAACCAGTTATCCACTGTGTTATACACAATCAGAAGTTATCCTCCTACACACCTGTGCCCCCGTACCTGTTCACTGTCCTCTCAGGGCCCTGTCCCCTGCTCCCTTCCCTGGCTCTGGGAACCACTTTTCTAGTCTCTGCTTCTATGAGAGCCCCTTTGTAGCTTTTGCATATACATGAGAACGTACGGTATTTGTCTTTAACATAGTCTCCTGAAGTTCCACCTTGGTTCCTGCAGAGGGCGTAATTTCAGTCTCTTTTTTTCATAGCTGAATATATGCCACATTTTCTTTATTCTCCACCCATTTATCAACAGACGCTTAGGTTCGTATCTTGGCTGCTATGCACAGCGCTGCAATAAACATGAGTGTGCAGATTTTTCAATGCACTGAGTTCATTTCCTTTGGTCGTACACCCAGTAGTGGGATTGCTGGATCTCCTGATAATTATAGTTCTGATTTTTTGAGGTGCCCCTCTGGTGTTTTCCATGGAATTTGTACTAATTTGCATTCCCACCAACAGTGTGTGAGAGTTTGCCTTTTTCCACATCCTCACCAGAACTTATTTTTTGTCTATTTTAATTTTTTTTTTTTGACAGGCAGAGTGGACAGTGAGAGAGAGAGAGACAGAGAGAAAGGTCTTCCTTTGCCATTGGTTCACCCTCCAATGGCCGCCGCGGCTGGCGCGCTGCGGCCGGCACACTGCGCTGATCTGATGGCAGGAGCCAGGTACTTATCCTGGTCTCCCATGGGGTGCAGGGCCCAAGCACTTGGGCCATCCTCCACTGCACTCCCTGGCCACAGCAGAGAGCTGGCCTGGAAGAGGGGCAACCGGGACAGAATCCGGCGCCCCGACGGGGACTAGAACCCCGTGTGCTGGCGCCGCAAGGCGGAGGATTAGCCTAGTGAGCCGCGGCGCCGGCCCTATTTTAAATTTTTTTTAAAAAGATTTCTTTATTTCTTTGAAAGGGAGAGAGAGAGAGATAGAGAAAGAGAGAGAGAGAGAGATCTTTCATCTGCTGGTTCACTTCCCCAGATGACCACAATAGCCAGGGCTGGGCCAAGCCAAAGCTAAAAGCCTGGACCTTCATCCAGGCCTCCCATGTGTGTGCAGGGGCCCAAGTCTTTGGGTCACCTCTGCTGCTTTCCCAGGAGCATCAGCAGGGAGCAGCCTGGTCAGGAACTCCTGCCCATATGGAATGCCAGCCCCGCAGGTGACAGCCTAATCCGCTCTGCCACAATGTCAGCCGCGGCGCCCCCTCCGCCCCGGTTTTGTTTTTTGATAATAGCCATTCTAGGTGAAATGAGATGATGTCTCATGTTGGTTTTGATTTGCATTTCCTTGGTGATGAGGGATATGGACTTTTTTCCTCATGTGCCTGTTGGCCCTTTTAATATCTTTTGAGAAGTGTCTGTGCAGGTCATTTGCCTGCTTTGATTGGGTTGTTGGAGCTTACGCTGTTGAGCTGTTGGGGGTCCTTGTGTCTTCTGGATGTTAGTCCCCGGCTGGGCGGGTGGTTCGCAGATATTTCTCCCCATTCTGTTGGTTGTTTCTTCACTCTGTTCATTGTTTTCTACACTGAGCAGAAACTTTTTCGTTTGGTTTTTTTTTTTTTTTTTTTTTTGACAGGCAGAGTGGACAGTGAGAGAGAGAGACAGAGAGAAAGGTCTTCCTTTTGCCATTGGTTCACCCTCCAATGGCCGCCGCGGCCAGCGCGCTGCAGCCGGCGCACCGCGCTGATCCGATGGCAGGAGCCAGGAGCCAGGTGCTTTTCCTGGTCTCCCCATGGGGTGCAGGGCCCAAGCACCTGGGCCATCCTCCACTGCACTCCCTGGCCACAGCAGAGAGCTGGCCTGGAAGAGGGGCAACCGGGACAGAATCCGGCGCCCCGACCGGGACTAGAACCCGGTGTGCCGGCGCCACTAGGCGGAGGATTAGCCTAGTGAGCCGCGGCGCCGGCCTCGTGTGGCTTTTGTTGTCTGTGTTTGCTGGTCGTATCCACAAAGTCTTTGCCCAGACTATCGTCCTGAAGTGTTTCCCCTATTTTTTGTAGTTTTGGGTCTTACATGTAAGTCTTTGATCTATTGTGGTTGATTTTTTTTAAAGATTTATTTATTTATTTGAAAGACAGAGTTACAGAGAGAGGTAGAGACAGAGAGAGAGAGATCTTCCATCTGCTGGTTCACTCTCCAGATGGCCGCAATGGCCAGAGCTGCTCAGATCCGAAGCCAGGAGCCAGGGGCCAGGAGCCTCTGGGTTTCCCACGCAGGTGCAGGGCCCAAGGACTTGGGCCATCTTCTATTGCTTTTCCAGACCACAGCAGAGAGCTGGATTGGAAGAGGAGCATCCGGGACTAGAACTGGCGCTCATATGGGATGCCGGCTCCTCAGGCCAGGGCTTTCACCCAGTATGCCACAGCGCTAGCCCCGTTTGGTTGATTTTTATGCATGATGAGAGATAGGAGTCTAATTTATTTCTTCTGTGCCCAGCGTTCCCAGCACTATTTGTGAAACTATTATAGAGAGATTATCCTTTCTGCACTGTGTACTCTTGCCGCTTTTGTTGAAAGTCAACTGACTTGGCTGGCACCGCGGCTCAACAGGCTAATCCTCCGCCTTGTGGCACCAGCACACGGGGTTCTAGTCCTGGTCGGGGCGCTGGATTCTGTCCCGGTTGCCTCTCTTCCAGGCCAGCTCTCTGCTATGGCCCTGGAGTACAGTGGAGGATGGCCCAAGTCCTTGGGCCCTGCACCCCGTGGGAGACCAGGAGAAGCACCTGGCTCCTGCCTTTGGATCAGCACAGTGTGCCGGCCACAGCGGCCATTGTGGGGTGAACCAATGGCAAAAGGAAGACCTTTCTCTCTGTCTCTCTCTCTCACTGTCCACTCTGCCTGTCAAAAAAAAAAAAAAAAAAAAAAGAAAAGTCAACTGACTTTACATATGTGAGTTTATTTCTAGATTGTCCCATCCGTCTGTGTGTTTGTTTTTGTGCCAGTGCCTTGTTGTTTTGGTTACTATAGCTTAGTAGTACATTTTTATTTTAAATGTTAGTTATTTGAGAGGTAAGAGGAGAGAGAGAGAGAGAGAGCTCCCATCTACAGGTTTACTTCCTCAGATGCCTACCAAGGTCCCTACATGGGGCTGACGCTGGGACTAAGAACGCAATCCTGATCTCTGATCTCCAATGTGGGTGGCAGAGAGCCATCACCCCCTGCCTCCTAGAGTGTATAGCAGGAAGCTGGAGTTGGGAGTGGCTACAGGACTTGAACCCAGGCACTCTGATCCGGGGTGCAGGTGTCCCAGTCAGCAGCTCAGCTGCTGGGCCAGATGCCTGCCCGGCAGGGTGTTTTGGAGCCAGGTATTAGAACGCCTCCTGCTTTGTTCTTTTGGCTTAGGAATGCTTTGGCTCTTGAGAGTCTTTTGTGACTCCAGTTTTTGGCATAGGTTTTTTTCTAGCTCTTTGAAGACTGTCATGGGTAATCTGATAGGAATTACACCGAGTCCGTAAATTGCTTTGAGCAGTATGGACATTTTAATAATAGTAGTTTTTCCAACCTGTGATATGGGGTGGCTTTCCACTTTTCTTGTCCTCTTTAGTTTCTTTAATCAGTGTTTTCTAATATTCTTTATAGAGATCATTTACTTCTTTGGTTAGATTTATTCCTAGATATTTTAATTTTTTGTAGCTCTTGTAATTGGCATGGCTTTTTTCTTTCTTGGCAATTTCATCATTAGTATATAAAAAGCTGCTGATATTTATATGTTGATTTTGGATCCTGAAACCCTGCTAAATTTGTAAGTTCCATCAGGTTTTTGGTGGAGTCTGTGTTTTTTTTTTTTTCCTAAATAGCAAGTAATTTTTTTAAGATTTATTTATTTATTTGAAAGACATAGTTACACACAGAGAGAGAAGAGGCAGAGAGAAAGAGAGAGAGAGGTCTTCCATCCGCTGGTTCACTTTCCAATTGGCCGCAGTGGCCGGAGCTATGCTGATCCGAAGCCAGGAGCTTCTTCCAGGTCTCCCACACGGGTGCAGGGGCTCAAGGACTTGGGCCATCTTCTACTGCTTTCACAGGCCATAGCAGAGAGCTGGATGGGAAGTGGAGCAGCCGGGTCTCGAACAGGCACCCATATGGGATGCCGGCGCTTCAGGCCAGGGTGTTAACCCGCTGCGCCACAGCGCCAGCCCCTAGGTAGAAAGTGATTTTGCCTGCAAGCAGGTATAACTTTATCTTCCTGCTTTTTGGTTGCCGTTTACTTCCTTCTGTTGCCTTCCTGCCCTGAGGAAGGCTTCCAGTGCGGGGCGAAAAGTGAACGACATCCTGGTGTTGTTCCTGATCTTTGAGAAGAGGTTTGAGCATTTCCCCGTTCAGTATGGCCTTCGCTGCGGTTTTGTCGTAGATGGCCGCTTCTGTATTGAGCCATGTTCCTTCTATACCTAATTTTTGGGGATTTTTATAACAAAGAGACTTTTTAATTTTATTGAATTCCTTTTCATCATCTAGTGAAATGATCCTATGGTCTTCTTTTTTTAAAATCCATATTTGTTTTTTTGAGAGTCAGAGAGGTTCACTCCCCAAATGGCTACAGTGGCTCCCAGCTGGGACCAAAGCTAGGAGCCAGGAATTTGATCCAGATTTTCTGTGTGGTTGGCAAGGACCCAACTCCTTCAGCCATCTCCACTACCTCCCCAGGTCTACATGAGTAGGAAGTTCAAGTCAAGAGTGGGGCCAGGACCCAACATCTAGGACAAAGAGCTGCCACAATGTGTGATTTTTGTCCATCATTCTGTTGATGTGATCCAGAACATTTGTGAGTTTGTGTATGTTGAGCCGTTCTTGCATCCTTGACATAAATCCCATTTGATTACGATGGATTATGTTTGATGTGCTTCGATTCTATTTGCTAGTGTTGTATTGACAGTTTCTACACCTACATTCATCAGAAACTGGTCTATATAGTTTTTTGTGTGTGATGTCTTTGCTTGGTTTTGGAATCCAGGTAGTTCTGGATTTGTAGAACAAGTCTTGAAGGCTTTCTTCCCTTTCAGATTTTCAAGACAATTTGAGAAGAATTGACGTCAGTTCTTCCTGAAAGGTTCAATCAAACATAGCAGTGAAGGTCTCTCTGGTCCCGGGCTCTTCTTTGTTGGGAAACTGTTCAGAACATCTTAAGATGCCTGTGTCCCCTATCAAGGGCAGCTCCAGCCGCCAGTGCTCTTGGCTGGTGCAGACAGGTGATGACTCAAGTACTTGAACCCCTGCCACCCACTTAGGAGACCTGAGTTGGTTTTCCAGCTGCTGGCTTTGGCCTGGTCCACTCCTGGATGTTGAGGCTACCTGGGGAGTGACCCAGCAAGTGGAAGCCTCTGTCTCTCTGCTTCTTGAATTGTTTTAAAAAGTAAACTTAAAAAACTAAAATAGTACCTCTTTTATGCAGCTTGTTTCCTTGTACAATATAATTTCACTGCTTATTACCTTAATTTGGAGCGTATCTCAACCAGATATGTTTACATCTTACACTTCCATACAAAATGGGCTTGATCTTTTAGACAGGAGTTAAAATCCCAGTTAATCATATCCAGTCGAGCCTAGATGTGCCAAATATGAAACATCTGAAGAAGAATAATACTCTGAAAATGCCAACTAGTCATTTTTTGAGGCAATTATTTTAATTTATCCTTCAAATCTATATTATGGTTGAAGACGATGATGTTAATTTTTCTGAAATTAAACCCAATTTACATTTAAATGTGTCAACCTTTTCATTATAAATCTGTTTTTATGGCACATAAGTTAAACCAAATTAGTTTCTTCAAGAAAAAATCTGGCATGAAAAGTACCTTTTAAACTAAGTAACAGTTTTTAAAAGTGAATTATAAAAATATATTGGAATGTTAACTTCAAGTTGCTAAAGACTGATAAAAATGCTGTCACTTCTGCATGACTATGTTCACACATCAAAAAAGAAGGCCCATCTGTCTGCTCTCTCTCCTCTCTCTCTCCTCTCTCACTCACTCACTCCACTCTGCACCCCCCAAATAAATAAATAATTTTCTTTTTTTTTTCCAGGCAGAGTTAGACAGTGAGAGAGAGAGTGAGACAGAAAGAGAGTTATAGACAGTGAAAGAGAGACAGAGAGAAAGGTCTTCCTTCCATTGGTTCACTCCCCTAATGGCCACTATGGCTGGCGCTACACCAATCCAAAGCCAGGAGCCGGATACTTCCTCCCGGTCTCCCATGCAGGTACAGGGACCCAAGCACTTGGGCCATCCTCCACTGCCTTCCCGGGCCACAGCAGAGAGCTGGACTGGAAGAGGAGCAACCGGGACTAATACCCGGTGCCCCAGCTGGGACTAGAACCCAGGGTGCCAGCGCCGCAGGTGGAGGATTAGCCAAGTGAGCCACGGTGCCGGCCCTAAATAATTTTCCAAGAGTTGGGTGTGGATATTTAGCAAAGCATTTAATATTCCAGTAAGAACACTGGCATCCCCTATCAAGGTCCCTGAGTTCAAGTCCAGACTGCTTCTGATTCCAGCTTCCTACTAATGCACACCCTGGGAGGCAGCAGGTGCTGGTTCAAGGGGTCTAGTCGCTGCCACTTGGATTGAATTCTGGATTTTGACTCCTGACTTTGGCTGGGCCCAGGCTTGGTGGTTGTGGCCACTTGGGGAGTAGACCAGCAGACAGAAGCTCTCTGTCTGTCTCTCCTCTGTGTCTGTCTCTCTGTTGCTGTCTCTGCCCCTTAAATAAATGAATATATAAGTAAAAATTTTAAAAGACAGCATTTCTAATTTAAAATAATATAATATGTTATTAAACAAGGGTTTCTACTACCGAGGATGCCGTAAGTGTTCAGTCAATAACAAATCTGGCTGCTGAACTGTTTGCCATGTAACATCTAGTTAGATAACTGCCAGTTCCTTTAATAACAGCATTGTGGCCAGCCTTATGGCATAGCAGGCTAAGCTTCTGCCTGGGGCACTGGCATCCCGTATGGGCGCTGGTTAGAGAGCTGACTGCCCCACTTCCAGTCCAGCTCTCTGCTGATGACTTGGTAAAGCAGAGGAAGATGGCCCAAATGCTTGGGCCCCTGCACCACTTGGGAGACCCTGAAGTAGCTCCTGGCTTCAGATCAGCTCAGCCCCAGCCATTGCAGCCATTGGGGAGTGAATCAGAAGGTGGAAGGCCTTAGCCAGGCCACGGCTTACTAGGCTAATCCTCCGCCTTGCGGCGCCGGCACACCGGGTTCTAGTCCTGGTCGGGGTGCCGGATTCTGTCCCGGTTGCCCCTCTTCCAGGCCAGCTCTCTGCTGTGGCCAGGGAGTGCAGTGGAGGATGGCCCAAGTCCTTGGGCCCTGCACCTCATGGGAGACCAGGAGAAGTACCTGGCTCCTGGCTTTGGATCAGCGCGGTGCACCGGCTTCAGTGTGCCAGCCGCGGCGGCCATTGGAGGGTGAACCAACGGCAAAGGAAGACCTTTCTCTCTGTCTCTCTCTCTCACTGTCGACTCTGCCTGTCAAAAAATAATAATAATAAAAAAAAAGAAGATGAAAGGCCTCCCCCCTCCTCCTGTAGAGAGTGGAGGAGGCAGGAACAGAGTGGTGTCTGTGGGGCCCCAGAGCCTTTCCTGGGTCATCTTTAGGTATCTCGGGGGCCTTGCCAGCTCATCTACAAGGCTGCTTCAAAAAAATTCTCAAAAAATTAAATCAGAAGAAAAGTTTATTTGAATGAAGAAAAAGTTTTTAATTCATGCATAGTGTTTTCATAATAGCTGTTTTCCATGAAATGTTTTGAAGATCCCTCGTATTTGCGTTCCTAACCACCTGTTACTCCTGCTGGAGGAAAACTGACAAACAGGACCTTTTTTCTTCTTTTTTCTTTTCTTTTTTTTTCTTCTTCTTCTTCTTCTTTTTTTTTTTTTTCATAAAATCACTCCGCAGGAATCCAGAGGCAGGACCTGCAGTCGGGGTGAGGAGCAGAGACGCACAAGGCGGAAGTGGGTTCTCCTCCCCGTTTCCTGCTCCCCTCTGCGTCCCAGACATCGCGGGACCGGCAGTAGGGAGCTCCCGTGGCTTCCTGTAAGCAAGGAGAGAGCCTGGGTGTGATCTGCTGGGTGTTACTGGAACAAACGGGGTTAGATGAAGAGGGAGATTCCATTAGCCGTGAAAATGCTTGGTATATCAGATGGTTCAGATTCCCGCGGTGAATGTGTTGTAGTTAAATTTTATGAACTGAATTGAGAGACAGAGCGAGAGATGTTTCACCTGCTGATCCACTCCCTAAGTGGCCACCACAGCAGGGGCTGGGCCAGGCCAATGCCTGGAGCCAGAACTCCACGCTGTCACCCACGTGGCTTAGCAGGAAGCGGGAATCAGAGGTGAAGCCGGGCCTCAAAACCTAGGCGCTCGGATGCGGGAGGTGGCTTCCCCAGCAGCAGTGTAACCGCTGTGTCAAATGCCCGCCCCAGATGCCTTATAATTAGATGTGTAACTGCCAGCATTTCTGGAAACTTCGAATGCATAGAAGCTTTACCATTTATTTTAGCAAATTCCTGCCCCTTCCTTGTCAAACCTTTGCCATTGCTGCAAACATTCCAGTGGCAGCTGCCCACAAGCCAGCCTCGCCAATAGGCAGAGATACCCTGTCCCCCTCTTTGTAAGTATTTCACTGTAGAATCACACAGTTTCCCCAACAGCAGGCCTGTTGTGCCTTGTGTCTTCCTCAGGCCCTTAATTTTAAAACAACGGCGAGGAAGCAGGCTTCAGGGTGGAAAACAGCACATCGGAGTGGTCAGCTGGCCCCTGGCAGGTGTAAAACCGTGGTCTACAGCAGAAACGGCCTGTAAGCCACGAATGCAATACTGCGTTTCCTAGAAAAGATACAATTTTAGAAAAGACAAAAAGAAGGAGAGGAAATCAATTTTAGTAACGTATTTATATTTAAGCTGAAATACCAGAAATATTATTATTTCCACATAGATTGGGTCTGTAAATTTGTCAGAAAACATTTTGCATTATCTTTCTTTTTCTGCACAAAGTCTTTAAAGTGCTGGACGTAGGCAGAGCAGGCACTTCGTTAAGCCTAGCAGCTCAGACACCCGTGTCCCACAGCGCAGTGCCTGGGTTCGAGTTCTGGCTCCAGCTGCCGACGCCAGCTTCCTGCTAATCCGGACGCTGGGTGGCAGAGGTGACGGCTCCTGGCTTCCGGCTTTATTCTGTCCCAGTCCCAACCATCAGCAGGCATGGAGGAAGGGAGCGAAGAGTGGAGCTCTCTCTGTCTTCAATTTCTGGATCTGTCTGTCAAATTGAAAAATGAAAGCATGCCTTAAAATAAAAGACCTAAAACCTCAAGGCACGTTTTACAGCATATCTCAGCGCTCACTACGGCCAGCAGTTTGCTTAGCAGACAGAGCAGACAGCACAAGACCAGGTGCAAACTGAGGGGGCGGTTGGCAGGAGGCATCGCTGGAGAGGCGAGACACCACCACGAGGGTGGGTAAGATGCTTTTGGCAGAGTTTAGAGAAGCCTGGAAACGCTCACATGTCTACTTTGGGCCCACGTAAAGAGGAGGAAGAGCTGTCAAACTTGAGACGCTAGCAGGTTAACCAGGAATTCTGGAAGCCAAAGGGAGGGTGCATTTCAAAAGGTTTTGTGGGTTAAACAGCGCTAACAGGTCAACAGGGGTTTCCTGACTCATTCAATCCTTCTCAGGGAAGAATCCCTCCAGCCCGGGACCCTGCTTGGGATAATTCAATCCTGTTCTCTCCATAACTGTACGGACTTCCTGATCAAAAAGAACATGCCCAGGGGCCTGTGGAGTTACAAGATCATGTGACTGTGATGCAAAGTTACTGGGAAGCCTATTGAGAACGCGAGACATCTGAGAGATTTGTACCAAAGCTTTCCGCTACTTAGAATATAAAAATAATAGCAGAGAGCAGTACGAGGAGGGGAAGAAACCAGAGGAGAAACTATAAGACAGGCCCTTTCCTAAGACAGAAAAAGTGATCAAATCGAAGGATGGCGAGCACTTTTAAAAGGCACTTATTTCCCCATGGTGACGTTGGATTTGTTTTTGCAAATGTGTGTAGCAGGCAAGTGGAAGCCCCAGCATGGCTTATAACTTACAAAGAGGCAGGAAATTGAAGGGAGTGAGTGCAGAAAATACAACCAGAAGTGTGCCCAGTGTTGGCAGAGGAGGGAAGAGCAATCAAGTGTGGGAAGAGCCAAAGGGTTGTCTTGTTGCCCGCTGGCCTCAGGATGTGACCCGGAGAGCAGGGAGACGCACCCCGAAGCCAGCAGAGGAAAAGAAGTACGTCCCTAGTGTCGGGGAGTCTAGCCAATGGGTTTTAGACCCTGTGCTCACCCAGGCACTCTCACTGAAATGTACTTAACGTGCTGTCTGAGGGGCTGGTGCTGTGGCGTATCGAGTTAAGCTGCCGCGGGTGATGCCGGCATTCCACATAGGTGCTGGTTCAAGTCTCGGCTGCTGCACTTCCGATCCAGCTCCCTGCTAATATGCCTGGGAAAGCAGTGGAAGATGGCCCAAGTGCTTGGCGCCTGCATGGGAGACCCAGAAGAAGCTCTTGGCTCCTGGCTGTTGCAGCCATGTGGGGTATGAACCAGTGGATGGAAGATCTCTCTCTCTCTCTCAACTCTGACTTTCAAAAAAATAAATAAATCTTAAGAAAAAATGTTGTGCCACAGTGGGTTAATGTCCTGGCCTGAAGCGCTGGCATCCCATATGGGTGCCGGTTCTACTCCCGTCTGCTCCTGTTCTGATCCAGCTCTCTGCTATGGCCTGGGAAAGCAGTGGAAGATGGCCCAAGTGCTTGGGCCCCTGCACCCACGTGGGAGACCCAGAAGAGGCTCCTGGCTTTGGATTGGCACAGCTCCGGCCACTGTGGCTATCTAGGGAGTGAACCAGCAGATGGAAGACCTTTCTCTCTGTCTCTACCTCTCTCTCAAATAAAATAAAATAAATCTAATAAAACAAATAAAGGTATTGTGGGCATTCAGGTAGCAAGTCTTTGTAAGGACGTATGTTTTCCCTTTCTTACAGGTAAATATCTAGAAGTATATGTCCGACCTTTTTAAGGAATCACCAAACCACCTTCCAATGTCGTTGTGCCATTCCCCCTTCCTACCAGAGCTATGCGGGGACACCGACACCTGCACTGGGTGTGTGTGGTCCGACTTCTGATTTCAGACATTCTCCTAGGCATGCGAGGGGATCTCATGCTTTCGATTCCTCTTTTCCTGATGGTTAATATGTAGAGCACCTTTTCCTACCTGTCTGTGCCAGCTGTGTAACTCCTTGGGTACGGTTCACATTTTCTGACCAGGTTTGAGTTGCTTGGTTTGTTTTCCTGTTAATGAGTTTTGAGAGTTCTGTGTATATTCTGGATACAAGTTCTTTACCAGATGTGTAATTTGCAAATATTTTCTCCCAGTCTGTAGCTACTCTTTTCATTCTTTTAACTGCACCTTTTGAAGATCAGACGTTCTTGATGTTGATGAGGTGCAATTTATCTTTTTTTTTATGGATCATGCTTTTGGTTTCATATCCAAGAAATATTTGCCTAACACATGGTCACAGGATTTTGCATATTTTCTTCGGAAAGTTTTATAACTTTTGGTTTTACGTTTAGGTCTGTGATCCAATTGAGTAAACTGTCGTTTATGATCTAGGTATGAATTGAAGTGACTTTGGGGTGGATTTCAGCATCATTTATTGAAAAGACAGCTCTTTCTCCATTGAGTTTCTTTTCTTTAAAAAAAATTCATTTATTTATTTGAAAGTCAGAGTTACACAGAGAGAAGGACAGGCAGAGGCAGAGAGAGAGAGAGAGAGAGAGAGAGAAAGGTCTTCCATCCTCTGGTTCACTCACCAGATACCCACAATAGCTGGAGCTGTGCAGATCTGAAGCCAGGAGCCAGGAGCTTCTTCTGGGTCTCCCATGCGGGTGCAGGGGCCCAAGGCCTTGGGCCATCTTCCACTGCTTTCCCAGGCCATAGCAGAGAGCTGGATCAGAAGTGGAGCAGATGGGACTCAACCGGCACCCATATGGGATGCCAGCACTGTAGGCGGTGGCTTTACTCGCTATGCCACAGCGCCGGCCCATCTCCATTGAGTTTCTTTTGTCTTTGAAAAAAATCTTTTGTATATTTTGTTCTATTATTATATTTTCTGTATTTATGCCAACACTTCACTGTCTTAATTACTATAGTTTCATAATATCATAATAAGACTTAAAGTTAGGCAGTATTAACTCTTTCTTTTTTTTTCTTTTTTAAAGGCTTATTTATCTTTTTTTTTTTTACATTCTCTAGGCTATTCTAATTCTTTTACAGTTCCATGGGAATTGTAAAATTAGTTTACTAATTTCTATAGGAAATGGCTTGTGGGATTTGGTATTGGATCTATACATCTTTTGGGGGAAAACTGACAACTTAACAGTATTGAGTCTCCTGAACCATAAACGGGGTATCTGTTAGTTCAAGTCTTCTTTCATGCCCACCAGCCAAGTTTCATAGTTGTGTATAGGCCTTTCAGATATGTTCTAAGACTTGTCTGTATATCTTTAACGTTTGTGATGCCACTATAAATGGTATTTTAAGAATTTCAATTTCTGATCATTTACTATTATGACATAGAAATATAATTGAGTGTGTATGTTAATTTTGAATCTTTCAACCTTATTTAACTCACTTATTTGTTCTGTTAGGTTTTGGTAGGTTCCATTGTATTTTTCACATAGACCAAGAATTGGCAAACATTTTCTCTAGAAGGCCAGATAATAAATATTTTAGGTTTTACGGGCCACATACAGTCTTTCTTGCAGATTTTTTATTGCATCATCATTATTATTTACAATCATATAAAGATGTAAAAATCATTGTCCATTCTGGGAGCTGTAGAAAAATGTTGTGATTTGCCAATGTTTCACATAAACATCATGTCACCTGTGAATGGTTTTTCTTCTTCTTTTCCAACCTGGATGCTTTTTGCTTATTTTTCTTGCCTGATTGCACTGGCTGGAAACTCCTGAACTGTGTTGAAAAGAAGTGGTCAGAACAAATACTTTACTCTTATTTCTTATCTTGGGGGAATGCACTCACTCACCTTTAGTTTGACATTAGCCATAAGCTTTTCTCATTGATGACCTCTAACAAGCTGGGAAGTTCTCTTCCATTACTACTTTAGTGAAAAAAAATTTTTTTAAAGTCAGGAATAAATGTTGTATTTTTGTCAAATGCTTTTTCTACATCTATTGAGGTTATTTATATATATATTTTTTTTTTCTTTTTTAGTTCATTATTGTAAAGCACATTGTTTCAGTGTTAAACCAACCCAGCATTTTTGGAATAAACACATCAGGCCATGATGTATTATTCTTTTTATACAACTCTGGCGTTAGTTTGCTAAAATGATCAGAGTTTTGCATCCAGGTCCATGAAGAATATTGTTCTATAGTATTATTTTCTTGTAATGTTTTTTGTTTTCCTAGTAGGGTGAGGCCAGTTTTAATGGATGAGCTGGGAAGAGTTCTTTCACCTTCAATTTTCTGGGGGAATTTTATTTTATTGCTGTTATTTCCTCCTTAAGTACTTGGTAGAATTTATATGTGAAGCTATCTGGACATGAAGTTTTCATTTCCGGCAAGTTTTAAATCACAAAGGCAGCTTCTTTCATCAGTCCAGGGCTGTTCAGTTCATTTTCTTTCTTCTTGAATGAGCCTTGGTAGCCTGTGTCTTTCAAGGACACATCTCATCTGGGTTGTCCGAGGTTTTGGCATAAAGTTCTTCATACTTACGCTTTCCTTACAGGTGGAAACTGTAGTTACAATGGCTCTTTCAGTCCTGAAGTGAGTGAATTTTGTCTTCTTGTTTCTCCTCATCTTTTTTTTTTTTTTTTTTTTTTTTGACAGGCAGAGTGGACAGTGAGAGACAGAGAGAGACAGAGAGAAAGGTCTTCCTTTGCCGTTGGTTCACCCTCCAATGGCCGCCGCGGCCGGCGCGCTGCGGCCGGCGCACCGCACCGATCCGATGGCAGGAGCCAGGAGCCAGGTGCTTTTCCTGGTCTCCCATGTGGGTGCAGGGCCCAAGCACCTGGGCCATCCTCCACTGCACTCCCTGGCCACAGCAGAGGGCTGGCCTGGAAGAGGGGCAACCGGGACAGAATCCGGCACCCCGACCGGGACTAGAACCCGGTGTGCCGGCGCCGCTAGGCGGAGGATTAGCCTAGTGAGCCGCGGCGCCGGCCTTCTCCTCATCTTAACACAAAAATTCTGGCTGTTGCTTTATCAATTTTGTTGATCTTCTAGAAGAACCAGCTTTTGGTTTCACTGATTTTTCTTTATTGGCTTTCTGTATTAGATTTTTTTTTTTTTTTTTTTTACAGGCAGAGTAGACAGTGAAAGAGAGAGACAGAGAGAAAGGTCTTCCTTTGCTGTTGGTTCACCCCCCAATGGTCGCTGCAGCCTGCGCACCACGCTGATCTGAAGGCAGGAGCCAGGTACTTATCCTGGTCTCCCATGGGGTGCAGGGCCCAAGCACTTGGGCCATCCTCCACTGCACTCCCGGGCCACAGCAGAGACTGGACAGGAAGAGGAGCAGCCAGGACAGAATCCAGCGCCCCGACGAGGACTAGAACACGGGGTGCCAGCGCCGCAGGCGGAGGATTAGCCTAGTGAGCCACGGCGCCGGCCTATTGGCTTTCTGTTTTCTAAGCTCATTGATTTCCAATATCTTTTTATGTCCTTACTTCTGATTACTTAAAGGTTTCATTTGTTCTTGTTTCTTAAGGTGGAAACTAAGATAATGGCTTGATACCTTTATTCTTTTCTAACATAGGTACTTAGTGTTAGAAATTTCCCTCTAGTACTGCTTTTTTGATATGTGGTGTTTCATTTTTATTCAGTTAAAAATGCTTTCTGATTTCCTGTTTAATTTCTTCTTTGACCCATGGATTATGTCAAAGTGTATCATTCCATTCCTAAATATCTGGGCTTTTTTTCCAGTGACTTTTGTGTTATTTACATATGGTTTCATTCCATTGTTGTCTGAGAACATACATTTTGTCATCTGAATATTTTGCAAAATGTTGAGTCTTAGTCTGTGGCCCAGATACGGTTTGTCTCTTATTGTTCCAAGTGCCTTAGCAAAGGCTGTATCTTCTCATGTGGCTGGGTAAAGAATTCTGTGACATTTTAGAGGGTTCAGATGGCTACCTTCATGCTCAGTTAGCCTGTATCATCATTAATTTTCTGAGCATTTGTTCTGTTAATTATTGTGAATGTGTCAACTTCCCCTTGCAGTTCATCAGCCTTTTTCCTTCATGTATTTTGAGACTCTTCGTATCAAGTCTATAAATTCTGGGAACGGCACCATGGCACAGTAGGCTAAGCCTCCACCTGCGGTGCTGGCATCTCATACAGGCACCAGTTCATGCCCAGGCTACTCCTGTTCTGATCCAGCGCTCTGCTATGGCCTGGGAAAGCAGTAGAAGATGGCCCAAGTCCTTGGGCCCCTGCACCCACGTGGGAGACCCGGAAAAAGCTCCTGACTCCTGGCCAACTCTGGCTGTTGCAGCCATTGGGGAGTGAACCTATGAATGGAAGATCTTTCTGTTTCTCCCTCTCTCTGTCTGTAACTAACTCAACCTCTCAAATAAATGAATGAAATATTTTTTTTAAATGTGTATAAATTTTCAGGAATATGTATTTCGTTCTCTCAACGATCCCTTTATCATAAAATGATCTCTCTGTTTTGGAATCTTTTTCTGCTACTGCTACTGTAGACGCTCCTGTTCTCTTTTTAATGGTATTAGCATGCCAGAGTTTGTAGATTTTCTATTCTTTTACCCTATGTGTGTCTTTTTTAGGTAAAGTGCACATTTCTTTTCTTTTTTAATTTGAAAGGCAGAGACAGAGAAACATCTTCAGCCTGTTGGTTCACTCCCTAAATGCCCACACTGCTGGGGCTGAGTGAGGTCAAAGCCAGGAACCCAGAACTTGCTCCTGATCTCCGACATGGGTGGCAGGGACCCAAGTCCCTGACCCATCATCTGCCGCACACCGAGCGTGCATTAGCAGGAAGCTGGCTCTGAAGCCGAGCAGCCGGACACAGGGAGTGGGGGTCCCACGCAGCAGCCTCACTGCAGTGCCACACGCCTGACCCTGCAGTGAATATTTGCTGGCAGCGTGTAGTTGGGGGTTCGTTTTATTCAGATCACAACCTCTGCGGGTCCTGGAGGGGGGGTGTTGAGGCCTCTCGCATCCTCTCATTTGTTTTCTACTTTTCCCACCTGTTCTTTCTCTTACCATTTGCCTGTCTTCTCTTGGGCTAACTGGACATATTTTACGATTCTGTTTTGTTGCCTTATTAATCAGGACACTTTGTTTCTGTTCTGGAGGTTGTGTTAGAATTTATAGGTATCCTATTGGACTGGGGCAAATGCCCTTCAGGTTCTATTGTACATGTAAACACAGTCTCAGATTCACACACTAGGCATCCACTTATGCCTTCTACTTCTGTGCCATTGCTGTCACACACATGATGACTCTTGGTGCTGCCAACCAAACGTAGCATTGTTCTTGGTGCAGGCTGTCAGCGGCCAGTTATGTTTTACAGAGATTTAAATAAACAGGAGCAAGATGGTTATGTTTGCTGGCACTGTTATTTCCAGCATTTTTTTTTTTTTTTGACAGGCAGAGTGAACAGTGAGAGAGACAGAGAGAAAGGTCTTCCTTTTCCGATGGTTCACCCTCCAATGGCCGCTGTGGCCGGCGCACCACGCTGATCTGAAGCCAGGAGCCAGGTGCTTCTCCTGGTTTCCCATGCAGGTGCAGGGCCCAAGCACTTGGGTCATCCTCCACTGCACTCCCGGGCCACAGCAGAGAGCTGGACTGGAAGAGGGACTAGAACCGGGACTAGAACCGGCACCCACATGGGATGCCGGCGCTTCAGGCCAGGGCATTAACCCACTGTGCCACAACATTTTTTCTTAAGGTTTATTTATTTATTTGAAAGTCAGAGTTAAGAGAGAGAGAGAGAGAGAGAGAGATCTTCCATCCACTGGTTCATGTCCCACATGGCTGCAACAGCCAGGAACCAGGAGCTTCTTCTGGGTCGCCCATGCCCGACCGGGACTAGAACCTGGGGTGCCAGCGCCGCAGGCGGAGGATTAGCCTAGTGAGCCATGGCGCCGGCCTCCAGCATTTATTTATTTATTTATTCCTTTCTGCAAGTGCAGACAGGCATCTTGTATCATTTTCCTTGTTTTAAGGACTTCTAGCATTTTTTTTTTTTTTTGACAGGCAGAGTGGACAGTGAGAGACAGAGAGAGACAGAGAGAAAGGTCTTCCTTTGCCGTTGGTTCACCCTCCAATGGCCGCCATGGCCAGCGCGCTGCGGCCGGCGCACTGCGCTGATCTGATGGCAGGAGCCAGGAGCCAGGTGCTTCTCCTGGTCTCCCATGGGGTGCAGGGCCCAAGCACCTGGGCCATCCTCCACTGCACTGCCTGGCCACGGCAGAGAGCTGGCCTGGAAGAGGGGCAACCAGGAAAGAATCCGGCACCCCAACCGGGACTAGAACCCGGTGTGCCGGCGCCACTAGGCGGAGGATTAGCCTAGTGAGCCATGGCGCCGGCCAGGACTTCTAGCATTTCTTGTAGTGCAGGCCTGTGGGTGATGAATTCTTTCAGCCTTTATATGTCTGAAAACTACTTTCACTTCATCTTTGTTTTTGAAAAATATTTCGACCAGCTGTAGGTGTATATGTTGCTTTTTATTCCCCTTCAGAACTTTAAACAGAATGCCCTATTTTATGCTCACTTGCATTGTTTTTGAGAAGAAATCGTTAATCATCCTCATGTTTGTTTACATGTGTCATCTTTTTTCTTTGGGTACTTCTAAGATTTTATCATGTTCACTGTTTTATTTTAAAGATTTATTTATTTGAAAGAGCTGCACAGAGAGAGGAGAAGCAGAGAGAGAGAGAGAGAGAGGTCTTCCATCCGCTGGTTCACTCCCCAGATGGCTGCAATGGCCCAAGCTGCACCAATCCAAAGCCAGGAGCCAGGAGCTTCCTCCAGGTCTCCCACGAGGGTGCAGGGGCCCACGGACTTGGCCATCTTCTGCTTTCCCAGTCCACAGCAGAGAGCTGGATGGGAAGTGGAGCAGCCGGGGCTCGAAGCAGCGCCCACTTGGGATGCCGGCCCTTCAGGCCAGGGCGTTAACCCGCTGCACCACAGTGCCGGCCCTTTCACTGGTTTTGAGCAGTTTGATTTATAATGGATCTAAGTGTCGTTTTATTCATTTTTTAAGTTTATCCAGTTATTTGAGCAGCAGACACACATACACACACACACACACACACATAAAGAGAAAGAGAGAAGAGAGATCTGCTAGTTTGTATCCAAATGCCTGCAACAGCAGGTAGCCAGGAGCTTAATGGGAGTCTCCCACATAGGAGACTGACAAGTCCTTGAGCCAACATCTGTTTCTCCCCAGTGCAGGGATTAGCAGGAAGCTGGAATTGGGAGTGAAGCTCCCAAGGGCTGTCATAGGCCTGCCTGCCTTTTCTTCAGGTTCCTTGTCCTTCAGTTCTGTCGAGCTTCTGAGATCTGTGGGCTTGCAGTTTTCGGTACACTCTACCTACAGATACTTGCCCATTACCCCCTCTTTCTGCCACCCTTAGAAACTCCATTTCTACCTGTGTTTGCCGCCTTGAATGCTCTGGGAGATCCTTGAAACTGTTCATGTTCCCAACCTTTTTTTTTTTAAGTCTTTTTTTTTAAAGGTTTATTTAATTATTTGAAAGTCAGAGTTAACAGAGACAGAGGTAGAGAGACCCTGCATCTGCTGGTTCACTCCTCAGATGGCCGATGGCCGCAGGGATGAGCCTGGACAAAACCAGGAGCCAGGAGCTTCATCTGGGTGTCCCATGTGGGTACAGGGGGTCCAAGCACTTGGGCCATCTTCTGCTGCTTTC
The DNA here is from genome assembly GCF_964237555.1 of Oryctolagus cuniculus. Classification (NCBI taxonomy): domain Eukaryota; kingdom Metazoa; phylum Chordata; class Mammalia; order Lagomorpha; family Leporidae; genus Oryctolagus; species Oryctolagus cuniculus. The sequence goes on along the minus strand of NC_091444.1, from coordinate 99,780,373 downwards.
CCAGGCCATCAGCAGGGAGCTGGATTAGGAGTATAGCCGCTAGGACTCAAGCCAGTGCCCACATGGGATGCCAGCATCGCAGACGGGGCTTTACCTGCTACACCGCAACACCCAGCCCCATTCCTCTGTGTTTTAATTTAGGTTTTATTTTTTTAAGCTAAAACTGCCCTCTGCTAGCAATAGGTTGTTTCTATTTCTATGCCTTCAAGCTCCCTCATATTTTTTCTGCCATTTCGAAGTTACCTTTATTTGTAGTTCCTGTGTTTTGCGTCTGCAACATTGTAGCTCCCTTCTCCAACTCTGAGTTGGGTATGTTTCTAGGTCTTGCCTCTGCTTAACGGAGTCTCTCTCCTAGCTTCTCGCACATATGTGTATGAGATCCAATTCTGAGTTTCTGGGTGGCTCACCATCCTTGGCTTTTCCTCTCATGATGATGCCAGATGTAGAGAATTTTAACAGGTTGAGTGCTGGATTAGATTTTTTTTTTTTTTTTTTTTTTTTTTGGTGGTGGTGTATCTATAAATACTCTTTAGCTTTGTTCTAGGATGCAGTGATGTTACTCTGAAACAACTGGACCCTTTCCTTTCTTTCTTCCATGCTTGCTTTCTTAGCCAGTCTTGGGTGGGCTTAATTCCCCCCCCCACCCCCGCGCTGAGCCAGGACTCTGGGGTTTCCCACGTGGAGGGTACATTTTGAAGTCTTTTGCTCTGAGTGGTGGAACCACTTGTTCCTCATCTTGTGTGAGTTTCAGAGAAGAGATTGTCCCATCCACACTATCCCAGTGCTCCATTCTCTGCCCTCAAGTCGTCCTTGCTCACACGGGTGCTGATGCCAGAGGCACCTGCTATAGATCGCCAGGCTCTGCTTAGTCTGCCCTGAAGCGGGGAGGGTCACTTGGTGTCAATAGACCAGCCGCTTTACTCATTGAGTGTATTAGAATTAGGCATGAGGTCTTGTTTCCGGACAGCTATTTGCTACTTTTAAAGGAACTGAAGAATATCTGGCTTGAGCCATGCCATCCTTTAGTGGTTCTATTTACTAAACCCATTCAGAGCCACCTTTTTTGTCTTTATTTAGCACTTCTCCATGCTAGGAAGATTTACACCATTAAGAACTCTTGAAAGAAAAAAAAAAAGCGAAATCACCTTCGAGAAGCAATAACAAAGAACAGTTCTTGTTTAAATTGTTGAGGAAAAGTTTTCTTAGTTTTTTTTCTTCCTTCCTTCCTTCCTTGCTTGCTTTCTCTCCCTTTCTTTCTCTCTCTCCCTTTCTTTTTTCTCTCTCCTTTTCTTTCCTCTCTTTCTCTTTTTTCCCTCCTTCTTTCTCTCTTTCCCTTTTTTCTTTCTTCCTTTCTTCCTTTCTCTCTCTCTCTCTCTCTCTCTCTCTCTTTCTAGGACCAAACAGTGGGGGGGGGGGGAGATGTGGGAGGGCAGGTGTGGTGGGAAGGATTCCTATGTTCCTAATGTTGTATTTATGAGATACAAACAAATAAAAAAGCAAGGAAGGGGACCTTTATAACCCAACATATCCAAGATAGACCCTTGAAAACAAGGCCGTACTAAACAAAGCAGGAAAAAATCAGCCCCAGCCAGCCGCAAGGACTTCCTGTTCACTATCAGAGCAAACTTCTCCCCTTCAGATACCTGAATACCGTTCAAGTCCTTGGAGCGTCCCTCAAGCCTGGCTGTTGAGACGGTGGTGTCCTGCATCTGAGGACCTGGGCGCAACTCTTGGCTCTGCTCCTGATTCCAGGTTCCTCGGGACTCCGGCTTCTTATCCATGCAGATCCAGAAAAACAGCAGAAATGACTCAAGTAATTGGGTTTCCTACTACCCATGGGGTGGGGTGACTTCCAGTTTTGTTGGCATTTGGAGAGTAAACTGGTAAGGATGGGAGCTCTTTCTCTCTCTGTAAATCAAAAACAAAAACAAAAACAAAACAAAACCCTCTTGAGTAGCTTTTAAAAACCCTAATCTTAACCCTTTATGGTCTTACAGATTTGGTGTATTTAAAATTCTGATGCAAGAGAATGGCTTCCCCACGCCATTTTTCTTCGTGTTAAAGAGTCCTTCGCAAAAGCCTATGCCTTTGCCCTTAAGGCGATTCTAGAAACGTCCAGGAAGCACCAGGAGAAAGCCAGGTGTGCGTGGGAGGGGCGGAGCTCATGGGCGTCTCACCCCCTCCCCTGCCAGCTCTGTTCACTGTGGGAGAATTCCACGTTGCGTCTGCCAGGTCGTTGTCATCCCGTTTCACAGGTGAGGAAACCGAGGCTGTAGGGTTTCAGTAGCTTGCCCCTCCCCCATCACGCAGGAGGAAAGGACTCGGCACACCCGGGTGCCATGGGAGTAGGAACAGGGGTGGGGTACTGGTGCTGAAGACCTGAGCCTGGCTGAGAAACTCCCCCGAGGCCCAGCGCAGAGGGGCAGGGGGCTTGCGGGAGAGGCCGCTGTGTTCATGGCGGACAGGGTCTCCCCTCCTGTTACAACCCTTGCATCCTCTCCTGGAAATCGGTCCCAAGAGCTCTGCTTCTCTCCTCAGCTTTGATGACTGGCCTCTCTTGAAGCTTTCTGTAGAATCTTAATTATTGCCAGTTAGACATTATTCCCAGTGCAAATGATAGGATATGAAGTGAAAACCAGGTGGCTTTGTGGTATCTGAAGAGTCCTTTATATAGGCATCTGTTGTATCGTCTTTAAGAAGAGTAGCCTTTTCCCCACCCCAAAGGTAAGGATCTCTTAGTTAACATTCGTTAACTCAGTGAATAATGCTTCACACTGTGTGTGCCTGCGTGTGAGTATACATACACACTCAACATTTTTAGAATTCAGAAAACTGAAACCACAGAACCTGAACGCATGAGCTTTGGGCTCAATGTAAACCTTTTTTTTTTTTTTTTTTTTTGTCATTACACATCAAGTTCATAAACCTACCCCTTACGTAAACTCTATTCCAAAAGTCCAACATCTTGGCAACTAACTACTCACCCTATGGTGTGTGGGGGTATTTTTTTTTATCAATTTTTTTGCTCCTAAAAATATCTCACGCCGTCACGGGGCACACATTTAGGTATTATAAATAGCATTCACTATATACTATAAAGAGGAAAATCGCCAAAGAAATCATACTGAAGCTCTCAAGGTCATCTCCATGAGCAAGCCCAGGAACCTGTTTCAATCAGTCTCTCAGGGTGACTGGGAAGCTCTGACCCACAGGAGTTTCAGTGGCCAGAGAACCAGACCGCCATCCCCAGTAGCTTGCACGATGACGCTGACCCCAGGGGTACAGAAAACGGCCTTTCCAAGGGGAAGGTCAGAAAGCCCCAGATGGAAAACATAGTTCCCTCGACAGATATTTTGCACTGAGAGTGCTCTGCTGTGTGACGTCACACTGAACAGGTGAGCACGGCCGTGCTCCGTGTGGAGACAGCATAGGTCGGTAGTTGTCAAACCAAGCTTTATGGATCCCCAGTGTGTACAAGACAGTCTATCTAGAATATTTGATAGTTTCTCCCACAAGTGAGGCAGCAATAAGGAATGTCTGCTAATACTATAAAAATGTGAGTTACAGTAGCTGAGAGGAGACCGGCTTGGCCTGTTACCTCGTCTAAAATACCATCTTCAAACTAGGTGCTCTGAAGATAGGAATCTAAGTTCTGACACTGGTGACAGGTCTGGGGCCAAGCCAAATCCTGGGTTCTGAAAGCGTGTCAAAAGGGATATGCACGGGAACATCTGACCGTCTTCTAGAACAGGGCATCTTGACCTTTATTGCTATCTGCAGAAAATAGGTGACACTTATAGGGCACACCACGGTAAAGGGTCAAGCAGCTTGTGGCCTGCAGGCAGCTGGCCTGGGGCGTTCCGTGTTCCCAGGCCTCTCCCTGCTGCCTGGAGCCACAGACTTGCCACTCAGAGCAGCAGCCTCACAGAGGAGCTTGTTGGAGTCACAGAACCCCAGACCTGCTGATCAGATCCTGCACTTTGACAAGATCCCCGTGGGAGTCAGGCGCAAGAAGTACATTCTGCTTGAACATGAACTTAGGGAACTTGGGGCAGGCATTTGAACTAGTGGTTGAGCTGCTAGTTGGGTTGGCCACATCCCACATGGGAGTCCCTGGGCTCGAATCTCGGCTCTGCTCCCAATCCAGCTTCCTGTTCATGGCACTCAAGTACTTGGGTCCCTGCTACCGTGTGGGAGACCTGGATGAGTTCCAGGCTTCTGGCTTGTACCTGGCCAGCTCCTGACTGTTGAGGACAGGAGCTCTGGCTCTCTCTCAAATAAATAAAACTTTTAAAACATTTAGAAGAACATACAGGCAAAAGACTCAAACTAGAGTATACCAAGATACATACATCTATGATGGCTGCTTTTATTAGCCAATCAGATATGAGGCAATTTTAACTTTTTCTATGAAGTTGACTTAGATGTCCATTAAATGTAATTTCTCCTTGTTCTCTTATACAACTTTTTCTATAAATTGCTGAAAAATCCTAATTTGGGGTAAGAACATGTGGTCACTATGACTTTTCTAAGCTCTTCTTAAATATTTTGTGTTATTAACCGAAACCATCATTCGGGCTGGAAGATTCCACCTCTCAGTATTAGCCATAATACTAAGGACTTTATATTTCAAGAGGGCACCATTTATTTTTTATTTTATTCATTTATTTGAGAGGTAGAGTTACAGAGAGAAAGCTCTTCCATCCGCTGGTTCATTTCCCAAATGGCCGCAACGGCTGGAGCCAGGCTGATTCGAAGCCAGGAGCCAGGAGCTTCCTCTGGGTCTCTCCTGTGGGTGCAGGGGCCCAAGCACTTGGGCCATCCTCAACTGGTTTTGCATGCCATAGCAGAAAGCTGGATGGGAAGAGGAGCAGCCAGGACATGAACTGGCGCCCACATGGGATGCCGGCACTGCAAATGGAGGCTTAGCCCACTACACCGCAGTGCCGGCCCCACCATTTTGTTTTATGGCCTGGGATCTGCTGAACACAAGCGGTGGCTGTTAGTATTCTTGACTGATTTGTTACTTCTCGATGCTAGATTGCCAAGTGACCTTTCGAGTGATGATGAGTGCATGGAGCTGTCACCGCAGTAGCGGCTCTCCCACCCAGGTACGGCGAGCCACACGCTGTCGCATCCCCTATGATTGTGTGCGGCACCGCCTGTTCACAGGCATCACTGGAGTCCTGGAGTGCTTTGTGCTTTGCCATCGATTCGAAGAGATCCTTTCCTCACTCTCAGGATTTTCCTAGATAGATTTGTCCATACACAGCTTGTTTCTGGTTTGTTCTAAGATGCTATTACACAATAAGGGGCTTCCACCTATTTTTTTTTTAAGTAAAATAGCAGCTTTATTTACAATAGCCACCCAGGCTGTAAACAACCCAATTGTCCGAAAACTGGAGGAGGGATCAGTGTGATACATCCATTACGTAAGCGCCCCACAGCAGCAAAGGAGCAGATGAGGTGTGGAGCAATCCCCAGGTCCCCCCACATGAGCACAAGGGCAGAGCGGTGGTCGCTTGCTACTAGGGACATCAGAGGGGAGGGGCCACAGAGGGGTTGGTGTTGTGACCCACATCTCCTGCTGGAGCATTGCTGCTTCTGACCCAGCTTCCTGCTAATGTGCCAGGGAGACCCGGATGATGGTCTAAGGACTTGGGTTCTTGCCACCCATGTGGGAGATGGCAGATGGAGTTTCTGGATCCTGGCTTTTGACATGGCCCAGCCCCAGGTATTGTTGGTATTTGGGGAGTGAACCAAAAAATGGAACGTGTTTCTCTCTGTCTCTCTGTCTCCCTCTCTCTCCTGCTCCCTCCCCCACTCCCTCCCTCCCTCTCCTCTCCCGCCCACTCTCTCTCTCTTTCTCTTTGTCATTCTGCCTTTCAAATAAATAAATAAAATAAAGAAATCTTTTAAAATTGAGGGGGGGCACTAGATATTTTTAGGGAATGACACAAATGTGCTGTATACTGATGGTGGTGCAATGTATGGTTTTTTTTAAAAAAGGGGCAGCAGTTTCTAATGTATTCCAGATATGGTTTTTCAGGTTATTTTAGATCCAGTTACTAGTTTATTCCAGAGAATTATAATATGTTATCATATAAATACATATGTATATATATATATATATAATCACAGACATTGTTTACAAGCTACACAGTGTTTATCCAACATTCTCAGAAATTTGTGAATGGATCATTTGAACATAAAACTTTTGTTTTAGAGTGGGAGTGAGTTTAACCTATTAAAAACAGTGTTGCAGTGAACATTCTTTTTAAAAATACCTATTTGAGAGGCAGAGAGACAGAGAGACACACGGCCAGAGAGCTCCTATGTGCCGGCTCCCTCTGCAGATGGCCGCAGCATCTGGGGTTGGGTCAGGCCAAAGCTGGGAGCTGGAAACTGGATCCGGGTCTCCCTCCTGGGTGGCAGGAGCCAATGACTCGGAACTGGAAACTCAAAATCCAAACAAATGAGTGAGCAGAATAATTCCCAGGCGTGCAGACAGATTGGAAAGGGCTGTGGAGACCCCTGCTTTGTGCAGGGAGTCAGAGCAGGCGCCTCAGCAGATGCGGGGAGAGTGGGGGGAGCGGGGCAGGGCAGGGCAGGGGGACATGCACATGCGTGGAGTTTCTGAGTCCTCCAGGAAGATCGGGGTGGCTGAGGCAGAGGGGTGGGGAGGGGGGACGGGGAAGACACCAGATGTGCTTGGGGCTGGATTCCATGGGGACTTTGCCAGTCGTGGTAAGGAATTGGGAATTTATTCTAAAATACAGAGAAGCCATCGAAAAATCCCAATTACAGCAGTGACACGATCTGACTTGTGTTTTTAAAAGCTTATCCTTGGAGGTGGGGAGGAGGAGGGGAAGTGCCCCTGGACAGCTGATAGCTTGTCAGTGCCTGAGAACATGGTGGCTGGGGTGGGCCTGTGGCTGGTGGTGAGACCTCCTACACAGGGAGTGCCTGGCTTCAAGTCAGGGCTGTGCTCCCAATTCCATTTTCCCCTTAATGTGCACCCTGGGGTGCAGCAGATGACGGCTCAAGTCCTTGGGTCCCTGCTACCACGTGGGAAACCCAGGTTGGGTTCCTAACTCCTGACTTGGGCCTGGTTTGGCCTGGCTGTTACAGGAGTTTGGGGAGTGAACCAGCAGATGGGGGACTGATTCTCTCTCTCTTTCTCTTTCTTTTTCTCTCTCTCTCTCTCTTCTGACTTTCAAATAAATGAAATAAAATTCTTAATTAAAAAAAATAAATAGCATCGTGGCCCAAAAGGGACTTCGATATGGATTGGACAAGAGATTGAGGGAATAGGCCGGCGCCGCGGCTCACTAGGCTAATCCTCCGCCTAGCGGCGCCGGCACACCGGGTTCTAGTCCCGGTCGGGGCACCGGATTCTGTCCCGGTTGCCCCTCTTCCAGGCCAGCTCTCTGCTGTGGCCCGGGAGGGCAGTGGAGGATGGCCCAGGTGCTTGGGCCCTGCACCCCATGGGAGACCAGGAGAAGCACCTGGCTCCTGGCTCCTGCCATCAGATCAGCGCGGTGCGCCGGCCGCAGCGCGCCGGCCGCGGCGGCCCTTGGAGGGTGAAGCAACGGCAAAGGAAGACCTTTCTCTCTGTCTCTCTCTCTCACTGTCCACTCTGCCTGTCAAAAAAATAAAAAAAAAAAAAGAGAGATTGAGGGAATAGACAGCATTGAAGGTGCAGCCACAAGCCTGATTTTTTTCTTTTCTTTTTTTTTTAAGATTTATTTATTTTTTGAAAGTCAGAGTTACACAGAGAGAGAAGCAGAGGCAGAGAGAGGAGAGGTCTTCCATCCGCTGGTTCACTCCCCAATTGACTGCAATGGCTGGAGCTGTGCTGATCCAAAGCCAGGAGCCAGGAGCTTCCTCCGGGTCTCCCACGTAGATGCCCGAGCCCAAGGACTTGGGCCATCTTCTACTGCTTTCCCAGGCCACAGCAGAGAGCTGGGTTGGAAGAGGAGCAGCTGGGACTCGAACCGGTGCCCATATGGGATGCGGGTGCTGCAGGCGGCGGCCCTACTCACCACGTCACAGCACTGGCCCCGTGTTTTCTTTTAACAGTGCTTCTCCTACAAAGAAGGAAAGCAACCCTGGTGATCCTAGCTTCTAAGCCCTTTTTTTAATTTTAAATCTCACCCAATCATTTGGAGTCACCCCTTTAATGGATAATTAGCAAATACTAGAATTGTAGCATCTTCGCAGTCACCAGTGGTGCAGGTGTCACTGTCCCACATCAAAGATGGGAAACTTCAGCTCAGTACAGCCAGTGACACGTCCAAGTTCCCAGGGACTCACAGTGAGATCCATCATGAGTAGGTGGGTCGCAAGCTACATGGATGACCAATCAGCGTGGGCAGAATGCTCGCAGGCCAGGCCGCAGCGGAGCCCTCTGACGATGCCGGGACAAGGGACCGAAAGGCCTTCAGCATCCCGCCGTCTGTGTCTCTTCTCACGTTGACTTTCTCTGTTTCCCCAGTTCCTCCACTGCTGCTTGTGGGTTTGCATACCCAGGCCCCCACGGATGCCCCTTTCAATTAAAATTAAAAAATAGATCTCAGGCAAGGGGATCAAATTGGCTCAATTTAGGAAAAGTACCCAGCACCTCCAGTCTAATCACCTGAGGACCTTTGAAAAGCGGCTTCAAGGCTTGCCCCTGGGTGTGAGGTGCAAGGCAGGCCAAGGGTGTTGCTGGCCAGCCGGGTGGGCACCTACTAGCAGGGCAAGCTGGGTTGGGAGATGCTAGACTGAGCGACCTGAGAACTTCTCAGCTCAGTAGACACCCACCGTCTTCTGCTATGGGGTTATTTAGGATGTTTGAGAGTTACAAAGATACCTTTTTTTCCCAAAGTTATTATTGCAAGTCTTTTGAAGATGTACAGAAGGCGTTTTACCCAATATTTAACGTCTAGAATGTTCCGCCTTATTTGTCAAAATGACAAATTCTCGCTGACAGCTTTGGCTAGTTTTATTTATTATTATTGTTTTATTTTTATTAAAGAGCTCTTTCATAAGGCAGGCTTTGTGAGTTAAATTGATGTAAATTATAAAATGTGAAAGGTAATTATTTGTAATTTTTATTGAAAATATTCCAGACTTAGCTGTTGCCAACTGCTAGTATAGATTTAGCATGCTGAAATTTAAACAGAATAACATTTGGCTCCTTTTTTTTTCCAAATACTTTGTGATTATATGCGGCGTACTATTATACTGTCAACCTGCGTTTAAGAAAAAGACATTCCTTTTCCATTTTGAATCTATGTGAAACAGTCTTCATTTCACGCACACACAAACCTGTGAAGCATTTACATGCTGGTGTTGGGATTTTCAACTTGGCAAATTGCAGATCCTCATTTGCATATCTGTCACTGTTGGCTCCAGACTTAAGTTGAAACCACAAGGCTTATCTGGTACTCATGCCAAGCTAGTGCATTTTTCCTTGCTTTAAATTAGTTGCTACTTAATGATTAAGCAAGACTGCACTAGAAGGGAAATAACACCGATGACAATAACATTTCCAAGTCACTGTCAGCCATACAAGGGGTCTTCAAAAGGCTCATGAAAAATGCGCATTATGAAAATGCTATGCGTGGATTTCAAATTTTTTTGCACCAAAATGAACTTTTTAATTCTGCTTTTTTTTCCCCAAACTTTCTGAAGGACAACTTGTACTACAAAGTCGGCCTGAATTTGTAGGGCTACTTGATAACCAAACACCTGCCCAAAACGTGTTAGCGTTCTGACACTCCATCATAACAGATGTCCATCTTTTATTTTTGGTTTGGTTTAGAGGAAACCATGAAGGATAAAGACCAAAGGGCATTTCCACGTGGAGCTGCCCTAGAGGCCTCCTGGGATGAGCGCTTTCCTGAGGTCGCTGAAGTTGGAAACCCTCACCTTCATGCTTGCTCCTGAGTGCGAGATTTTTGGAGATTGTTATTGTTTTTTATATTTCCCCATAAGCCCACTGCAGAATCACCACCAACTAAGAAAAAAAAAAAACCCACCAGGGTTGAGAAAGTATTGGGTTCCATGAAAATATGATTTGAGGCTACAGAGTTATTCCTTTTCTTAACATCATCGTGTGAGGAAAGTTAGGACCGCCGGGCTACATACGGAAATGGCAGTGCTGGGTAGCTTATCGCGTCCACGTGGGACAGTCCAGGAGTCTTAGGTTTAAGCAGGTTTGCATGTGCAGGTGTTGGGCTGGCGCCAGACAATGCTGATGCACATGGAAGAAGCCGCTATGTCGCCGAGCTGTGGATCCCTGTTACCTTTTTTTTTTTTTTTTTTTTTTTTGGATGGGGGCGAGGGGAGGTGCTAAATAATCCAGTTCAAACAAATGAAACCCTGCAGCCAGCCCTGCACCAAGGATCACTTTCTGAAAAAGACAGACAGCTGGGGAGAGTCCAAAAAATGCACCCACAGTAGGGGCACGATGAAGCGTGTGCTGCTCCTCCTAATGGAAAAGACGGCTCCTGGCTGCGTGTGCCAGGTCTAGCCCGCACGCCAGCGAGTCGAGGAATCTGGCAGAAGCTACAGAGAGAGCAGTTCCATCTTTCATCTAGATTTCGTTCCTGTATTTATCTAGCATTCGAAAATTCCGGGAATGTCTTTTCCTTCCGACTCAAACCACAGAACCTCACCGCCGGCTTCTCGTCATTGTTGGGTGACTTACGGAGCAGTCAGTCTTTTAAGCCTGCAAGGATTATCTTCTTTCCATTGGAAATTTATGAAATGCACCAGCAAATGTTTATTTGCATTTTTCTGAAATTTATCCCAGGGACACCCCCCCCCCAAAAAAAAGGGTCTATTTTATTAATTGGCAGCCCTCCTGCTCTATACACAAAGGCAAGAGGCCAGCTCATTATTTTTGGCCTGCAGTTGACCCAAAATAGTTTCCTCGTATAAGAAGCTATTCACAGACGCTAAACGTAGGAATTACTACATTTCAGACTTCATGAGTAAGTCGTTTTTGGCACTCGGAAAATCTCTCCTGTTTTTCCCCGTGAAAACAGCAATCCCGTTATATACAGAAAGTAAACAGTGCTTGAATTAGCACATTGGTCTCTTTAATGTACCCCAAATATGCATGCATTAACACTCCCTTCTAAGACTCCTTTTTGTCCCTCCCCCCCACCACCTTCTTCAGGATCAATCAGTTTTTGTTATTAAAAAAAAAAAAAAAAGAAACTACAAAACTCTCAAATGCTCCCAGCACCCTGTTAGTATTTTTCAACCTACCATGCCCAGGCTGTAAGATGGCTTTCTCTTTGCATGTCCCTGGGCACAACTCAGGAGTGCAGGTGCTAAACGAAGCTCCCCTCTCATTCTAAAAATCGGCCTAAGGCTGGCTCCTGCAAATTGAAATCAGGGCAGCTCCAGCTGAGGCTGAGGCTGAGGGGGAAGCAGACGTAGTGGCTCATGCAACAAGACAGGGTCTGTCTGTGCTGGCGCTGGCTTACATGACACTCGTGGGGAGAGCGCTGCATTTTCTGTTTACCAGCGGGCAGAAGCAAGAAGAGTGTTCTAAAGTGTGTGTTATCATTCTTCCTAACCGGGTTTAAATGTTGCATCCCTGATGGGCAAAACCACCCCAGCAGCACCCACCCCGATGCTCTGATTAAGGCACTGAAAACCGACGTTCAGTTCCATGTCTGTCCATGTACCTCCCCTTGTGGTAGGAAACAGCTTACAAGGACGCCTGCTAACTACTGCAAATGCTGCTATTTTCACTAGACCGTGAGTTCTCTGATTATGGGAAATCTGATCAAATTGCCGTGAAGACAAATTTCTAAAGCATTTTTTTCCTTCGGTGGCCGCTCGCCAATGGGACGACCTGTCGGAACAGGTCAACCCAACCTTTCTCCTTCCGTTTTGCGAACAAAAGCCTCCTTGAAAAGAACCGTCCTTGCCAAAAGTGTGCGGCCAGATTGCCTTGCCATGGGAACCGCACTTGAGTGTCGCCATGGTGATGCGGTGCGGTGGGCGGGAATCCGGGCAGCCTCACCTTGACTGAGACAGGCAGCAAAGATGCTGGTTGACGTTAAAGTGAAATGGCGTTGACAACACATTATCCCTTTGGCTGAGCACACGTTTCCGGCACCAAAATCTGCTCTCCGTTACGCTCTTACGAGTCCCAGAAGCCGCACCACGGGCCATCGGGCATCTGGAAGGGCCCATTAGCACTTGGTCCAGCTGTCCTCTGCAAAACCAGGGCAATTCTGTGTTGATGCAGACTTTGTAAAATGTGTATCTACTCGCATCGCATTTGTCTGGAATGCAGAGTGACACAGAGAAGAGACAGAACTCTTCCACCTGCTGGTTCACTCCCCAGATGCCCAAAACAACCAGGGCTGGGCCAAGCCCAAGTCAGGAGCCCAGAACTCCATCTGAGTCTCCGACACGGGTGGCAGGGGCCCAAGCACGGGAGCACGGGAGCACGGGAGCCGTCATCGCCTGCTGCTTCCAGGAGCACTAACAGGAAGCTGGATCAGAAGCTGGATCCCAGGCACTGCAGTGTGGGACATGGCTGTCCCAAGCAGGGGCTAAGCCTGCTGTGCCACAACCCGCCCCTCCACGGATACTCTTGAGGCTTTGTCTTGATCCACTCAGTATCGTCTTTGGGTTGGATATTTATCAAATCCGTGCTCCACCTGTCAGCACCATTTCAAGTATTTAACTTTGATAACTATTCAGTCAAATTCATAATTATTCACCAATGCCTTAAGGTCTCTACTCAGCTGGTAACAGTTACCACTGTTAGTCAAATGGAAACCACAACAGAGCTTAACTGTATCTTTCGTGTTCCTTGAAATCCTAAAAGCAGCAAGGCCCTGTTGTGAAAAGAGTGATTTGATAGTTGCTGTGGTTTGTCCCAAGGGTTCGTGCACCGGCAGTGTGGTCTCCCAGTGTGGTGAAGCCTTTCAGAGGTGTCCAACAGAGCCTCCAGCCACCACAGTCATCGGCCCTGTGAGCCTCTTTGCTTTATAAGTTATCCATCCTCAGGTGCTTTGTTCTAGTAACATATAAGGGACCAAAAGATCCTGTACCTCGTGGGAGCTACAGCTGCCGCAGGCCATTTCCCTGGAAGAAAAACATCAGAATTTTCGGATGCATGTTTTTGTCAGCTGCCGCAGTGATGTGCATGCAAAATGGGATGTTTTTTTTTAATCATTTTAGATGGCAGAGATACGTATCTCCGCCTACGTATCATGGAGGCAGCTGTCCACTAACAATCTCACTGACCAGATTTAGAAAACTGATAACATGAGGGATGACATGAAGAAAAGAAGTCCCAGGGAAATGAGTTTGTGTTTGGTGTCAGAGAGACCTGGGTTTGAATCCTTGCTGTGAGTGCTGGTGCCAGGCCACCCAGCGCCTCCAGGCCCTGTGTCCCCCTCAGTTCCGTAAGGACGGCAGTGTTTCACTCAAAGAGTGACAGGGAGAGAAAGAGAGGTGGAGCCTGCCTCCGCGTGGCTGCATGGGAATCTGCCCGTCATCAGGGGCAGATTCTGTCGAGCCGAGAGTATGGATGTGAGACAGGTAGATTTATAAACCGCTCCTGCTTGCACCTGACCCTGGGCCCTGATCCCGAGTCCTATACCACATCTTGAACCACGTCGGGGGGCAGATGATGAGTCCTTAGCCTCAAGGCGTTCAGGTGTGGACAGAATTTTCGATACTGGCCGACCACAGCAGGTCGGTCTCCTCAGAGCCCGGAAGCCGTGTGGACGGGCACACTCCGTGACGGCATGGAGGCACCTGACGCTCTCTCCAGAGCCTTCCGATCAGACTCTGCCACCTTCGAGAGTGGTTTTGTCTGCCCCAGCTTGGCCAGGATGCAGGGACCATGCACATTTTTACAAATCAGGGTGCCGGCCAGGCAGCCCTGCCCCTGCCCCTGATTGTGCGTTTGGGTGCGATCTGGGTGATTGTGTGAAAAACCTAAGCACGTCCTGCAGTTGCCAACAGTGCAGAGCTGGACAGCTCAGGGGATTTCAGGCCTCCCCCCACAGCTCAGACACTTTCTGCAGAAATGCAGGCTCTCAGAGATCATGTGACTCAGATACAGGCTTTCTGCCTGCAGAGTTTGGGTTGTTGGTAAGGAAGGCCACGCCATTGTTATTTTAAAGTTGTATTTATTTTGAGAGGCAGGTAAGACAAGACAGAGGGAGGTATAGAGATAGAAATCTCCAAGCCACTGGCTACCTCCTCAAATGCCTGAACCATCCAGGGCTGGGCCAGGTCAGAGGCAGACGCTGGGAAGTCCATCTGGGTCTCCCAGGTGGGCGGCAGGGACCCAACCACTTGAGTTGGCACCTGCTGCCTCCCACATCCACAATCGGCAGGAAACCGGAATTGAGAGCAGAGCTGGAACTGCAGCCGGGCCCTCTGAATACGGGGTGTGGGTGTCCCAAGAGGGAGCTTATCCACTGAGCCAAAAGCCCACCCCAGACATCCAGTTATTAAACGGGAGAATCACCGGGAAGCCTTGGCTTCTGTCTGCCCCCATCAAACCTTCTCTATAAAGGACTGAATAAATCCTTATAGATCTGCCAGTGTCCTGGTTCCCCTTAGCTTTGAACAAGGCCTTGCATGGTCTGGTCCCTGCCTGCCTCTCTGTCATCATCCCACTCCTTCCCATCCTCCCTTGTGGCACGGGCTGCGCCATGTCCACCCACCGGCAGCGTTCCTCTCCTGGCTCAAGACGGCACTTGGCTGGCAGTCAGAGACTGTCTCTCCGCCTGTCTTGAATGTGGGCAGGGCCGGAGGACAGGGTTCCCCAATGGGAAGTGAGAAGTGATGCGTGTCCCTGGTGTCTTGTCCTGCCTTGGGGTGCATGGGGACTCGTGGGTCCTTCCCCTGGTCCTGGCAGCTAACGGATATCGTCTGGGAGCCACAAACTGATGCTGGCACAGTGACACTGCCATCCCCGGCCACATGCACAGTAGGTTGAATCCCCATTGTCTGAAATGCTTGGGCCCAGAAGTCTTTGGGATATTGGATTATATTTTTAGATTTTGGGATAGTGTATACAATAATGAGACGTCGGGGCCGGCGCTGTGGTACAGTGGGTTAACACCCTGGCCTGAAGCACTGGCATCCCATATGGGCACCAGTTCGAAACCCAGCTGCTCCACTTCTGATCCAGCTCTCTGCTATGGCCTGGGAAAGCAGTAGAAGATGGTCCAAGTCCTTGGGCCCCTGCACCCATGTGGGAGACCCAGAAGAAGCTCTTGGCTGCTGGCTTTGGATCAGTGCAGCTCCAGCCATTGCGGCCATCTGGGGAGTGAACCAGCGGATGGAAGATCTCTCTCTCTCTGTCGCTACCTCTCTCTGTAACTCTGACTTTCAAATAAATAAAATAAATTTAAAAAAAAATAATGAGCTGTTTTGGTGATGAGAAGCAAGTCTGTCCGTCAGATTGATTTATGTTCCATGCACACCCTACACGCACAGCCGGAAGTTGATTGTATATAGTGTTGTTTAGCGAACCTACACTCTGTCTGTAGCCCATGTAGCACCATGGGGGCATGGTGCTCACACCCTGCTCTGCTGTCGGCACCCCCAGTGGTTCCAATTTCAGAACATCTCTGGTCTCAGATCTCTGGGTGTGGGATGGTTGGTGTGCATGGGGGAAAAGAAACTCTATCCTGCACTGAAACCAATGCGCTCGTGGGCCAGGTCTTGGCTATCGTTTGCTGCTTTTGGGTGGGGGAGCAGCCGCAGGCTGGGTGTCCGGGCTGCAGCAGAAGGGTCCTGGGTGTCACTCATCTGCTTGGCCGGCACCTTTGTGTGCTGCCCACCCTGCAGGGGACCCCACTCGGGGCCTTGCCCACCACTGCCCCTCCCCCTCCCCCTGCAGGGTCTTCCAGGTCCCCACCTTGCTCAGGGCCATCTATCAAGTGTCAGGTGGGTTCTTGCTCCTCAAAGAATTCACACTCACACTCACACACACACACACTCACACACACACCCTGCCCCCGCCTGTGGTCTTCTAGGACTTGCCCAACCCTTCCCCACTTTTGTAATAAAGCAACTGTGCAGTGACCGGCGAGATCCTTGAAAACAGAGCTGCACCCGCCCCAGAGCAGAACATAAAAGAAATGTGTTGAGTGAGGCAGGGAACTGTGCTGCCCGGTTTTTTTCTTCCTGCCACATAACCATAATATCCTAATATCAAACCACTCTGCAGAAGCGAAGACAAAAAGTATTTGCGCAGCGCTAGATGTTTAGAGTATCTCTCTTCCACGCGGCCACATAAACCACAGAGCTTAAATTGTTTATTTTAATCTCAAACAATACCGAGAGCAGCTGAGCTACTAGAGTGCACTTTCTTTTCAACTTTGATATTTTCTCTGCTGCGGGATTTCCTTTCTTCCCCTGTTTTTTTTTTTTTTTTCCCCACCAGTTTATACCCTGGAAAAGTAATGTGATAAAAATGAGCAATTATTGCGAAGCATGAGTATGGCCGAGCGTTAATGTTTTCAAATTGCTGATGATTTTTAGGGACACCACAAACTGGCCACACTGTCAGGAGAGCTTGGCAGTCGTAGCTGGCAGCAAGGAGTAGGTCTGTAAGTTTAGAAAGTGTTGCACCACCCTTGGGCCCGCACCTCAGAGTCACCTCCAAATATGTCATGGTGGTGTCGCTGGGGTTCAGAGCAGATGGAACCGCCCGTGACTACGTGTCGTGTGGTGTGAGAGACACTTCAAACAGCCTGGCGGGCCCAGAGAGGAGGCGCATCTGCTCCGTTAAGGTGGAAACTTCCTTGCAGATTCTACCTGCCACTGCCAAGCTGGAAAAAGCCTTTTGCAGCGAGATCCACTTCTTATAATAGGGAATAATTTTAAAAATTATTTCCGTTCCTTATCCCTTCAGTGATCATAAGGTTAACAGTCTGAGCAAGTGCATAGAGCAAAGCGATACAGTGGAAAAGAGCTGTTTCATTCTGAGGCGTGAGGGCTTTGGCATGCAGCGGGTCAGGAGGAATGAGAAAGACTTGCATCGTGAATGTCTGCTGTCAAAACGTGGCCTCGAGCCCTTTTGTCTTAAGGGTTAAGCAGTAAAGCTTGGGGGGAAACAGCATGACTGTTCACGAACTGCGCTAACAGGTAATGGTGCCATTTACTACCGTATCCCACGACGAGCAAGCTCGGTCTGTAGGTAGAGTGCCAAGATAAGTGTGAGAAAGTTTTGTGCCCAAGCAATTCAGAGGAAATGAGTGTGTGTGTGTGTGTGTGTGTTCGGGTCAGGTGCATATCTAGCACACGGATGTGTACCGTGGCAGCATTCTGCCAGGGTCGGCACCAGGAGCAGTCTATCTGGCCAATAAGGAGATCTGAAAGAGAACATTCACACTGAAATCCAGTCTGCATGTGCAGGTGAGCTATGAGAAAGAGCCAGGCACAGAGATCCAGACTCCTGGGGCCCAGGTAGAAAGAGACAAGTTTCATGGTGCCCCAGCAGAAACAAGCAAGAGCAACTAAAACCAACCAACAAACAAAAAACCCACCCCGGTATATTTGAGGATTGTGATTGAAACGAGTGAAGGGTTCAGAGGACTGGTTTCGAACGCATCTCAGCCTCCTTGGCTGCTGCAGCTGAAATAGACCGAGCACCTGAACCTCCACACTTGCAGGGGGAGCCCTGTGTTAGCCCGCAGGGATGCAAATGGGAGAGCCAGGGTCCAGCCTTCAGCAGGAGTCCAGTACGGTGCAGGGGAACAGGTGCCCCAAGCCTTGGAGACAGGCACCGAGGAGGCCGAGCCACTGGAGTTCCCCCAATACCTGCAGGTGGCAGGCAGGGGAGATGCAGGGTCCCAGGGAGTGCACCCCTTGGAAATGGGGGCAGTGGGCTAGGACGATGGAGCGCAGCGTTGAGTAGGGGCGTCATTTGAGGGCAGGGTGGCCCAAGGGCCAGGGATGACCACTCACACATCAGGGAATACCAGCATCAGGCATCCTAGGACCAGGCCAGAACAGCTGCTACCAGGTCTCCCATGTGGGTAGCAGGGGCCCAAGCACTTGGGCCATCCTCTTCTGCTTGTCCCAGGCCATTAACAGGAAGCTGCATTGGAAGTGGAGCAGCTGGGACACGAACCGGTGCCTCTGTGGGATGCTGGCATCGCAGGCTATGCCACAACTCTGCCTGGTAGCCATCATCGCCCTTGGTCCTGTTGCTTTCCGAGGGCCATGGCCTCCCCTTCTCCCAGGCCCACAGTGAGGGGAAACCCAGGGAAAGTGTCACGTCTGGTGGAGGTGGGATCATGATGCAGAAATGTACGGGTTTCTCATTTCCTGACTGGGGTTGCTAACACACAACGGTGTTTGCATTGGCATCAAAAGAGGGCAGGAGGCCCTTGAGGGAGAGCAGGGCCATCAGCGCTGCAGGCTGACACAGCATTTCCTGTAAAGGTCAGGAGGCGTCCAAGCAAGAGGCGGGCAGACTTCGGTTCAGAAGTGGCCTGGCTCTCAAGCCACAAGCAGCCCTGCCCTGCCCCTCCTCCAAGGGGCAAATCCATGTGTTCACAGGTTGACATCCTAAACCCTAAGGTGATGGAGCCTCCGAGAGGGCATTAGGGCGTGAGGATGGCGCTCCCAAGGATGGGATTAGCACCCTTGGAGGACACGGTGAGAAGGTGCTAGATGCTGTCCCCAAGAAGACAGCCCCTACCCCACCTCAGATGCCACATGGGCCAGCGCCTTCACCTGCAGAACCGTGAGAAACACGTGTCCGCTGTTGATCAGTCGCCTGGTGTGTGGCGATTTGTTGTAGCCCCCCTCCAATGGACCACGATAGTCCCCAACAACACAGGAGACCAGGGCAGGATTGTAATCAAATGCCAGCAGCCCCGGGAAGCGTCTGCTCCATAGGAGACAGACAGAGCTGAGCCCGGAAGCCCTATCTGAGCTTTAGTTGATGTCATGGCCAGGCTGAGTCCGGGGACTTTGGGCAGGTGCATTCAGACAGCTGGAGACAGCCGTCTGTCTGTACTCCACGTGAGGCTGGGGGAACACGGTCCCCAGAGCCACTGGCTTCCTCGGGCCTCGGCTTCTACACTCCGGGAGGGCTGGGCTGTGTCTTCGGGGTGGTGCCTTTAGCCCTGCATCCCTAGAGGCCAGCAGCCTCTCTGCCTGAGTGCAGAGGCAACGTGCGCCTGCCCACCTTCTCATCCTGTCCAGAAAGACCTGATTGGGGTGGGGGCGGGGGGGAAGGTCCAAAGAACAGCCTTGCCAGAGTAGGAGACATACTGAAGACAGATATACCACGACAAAATTAGCGACTCAAAAGTCTCAGCTCCAAGCTGATTTCAAAGATCAGTATCGCAGGGCAGACTTTATGAACTCCTCCATCAGGCAGAGCCGTTCTGGTTCTCGCAGGAGATCCTCAACGTACAAACCCTCTCCTACAGGTGCCCTTCAAAGGGGGCCCCCAAAGAGCCCCCTAAACAGAACTGTATCCCCATGCTGCCTAAAGTGCACAGAGCCAATTGACATATAATCTGAAATTTCATAAATTACACATTTGGATCTTAAGAAATCTCTCTCCTAAAATTGGTAAACACACATTTTCAAATCTGGGAACACTCAGTGAGGCCAGGAGGTCATGTGAACCTCTGTGGGGATGTATTTCCTGAGTCGCCCCTCCCAGTGCCTGGCTAAGACCTCACCTGGGCTGGTGGGGAGTGACAGCATTTAGGCCACCGTGCCGGTGGTGGCCGGGGCAACAGTTGGAAGAGAATGGCCATGTGGACTGAGTAGATCCAAGTGGCATAAGAGAGCCGCCGGCAGATTGCCATCGGCAAGCAGGAAGGAGAGGTGTTTGTAGTGGGAAAAAAATTCCAGAAAAGGAAGAAGATAGGAGGCCGAAGATCAGACCCCAGCTCCCGGCACCCTCTACACACACACACACACACACACACACACACCAGCTACGGAGATGCATGGATTTTTGTGTATCGTGGAATTGGAGAGGCTACTTCAGGGTCTGTATGGAGAACACGAGGGGACAGGCACAGCTCCAGAGCCCTGAGCCCTGGTTTCTATTCATATATTTCATTTTATCATACATAACGTTTGCCCATACGTATGTGCATTTCGTGGAAGACCTGAAGGTTATTTGGGGGAAAAAATGAAAAGGATTCCACTGGTTAAAAAAAAAAAAGAACATTGTTTTTCGCTTTTTTAAAAAATCGCTGGCCTAGATACTTGCAGTTCCGAAAAGCTTGGTTGGCGCCGGCCACATAGGTGGGGTCTGAACCGATGCTGGTCTCTGCCAGGGTGGGAAGCCTACGGTGTCATTCGGCGTCTCTCGCTGCAGTCAGAAGCCCTGGTGGAGGTGAAACTGAGAAGCCTTATTTTCTCTAAGTTTGGTCCAAAGAAGACTGAAATTAATACTTCGTGACATATTAATAGCATTTAGGTGGTTATCAGGACTTTTTTTTTTTTTTTTTTTTTTTTTTTTTTTTTTGCGAGTTGTTTGGCTTCTATTTTCTGGAAGTCATAGACAAGTTCTGTTAGAGGTTAGTTTCCAAAAAGAAGTGACAAGAGCACGTGGCGTACTCCTTCCAGCAAACTGGCCAAGGGAAGGAAACCATTCCCCAGATGGGCAGCAAATGCCGGCCCTCTGAGGTCCCCTGGAGACCTGCAGGGCACCATGGAGGGAGGGGCAGGGAGAGGCCCTGAGATGGAGGCA
The DNA here is from genome assembly GCF_964237555.1 of Oryctolagus cuniculus. Classification (NCBI taxonomy): domain Eukaryota; kingdom Metazoa; phylum Chordata; class Mammalia; order Lagomorpha; family Leporidae; genus Oryctolagus; species Oryctolagus cuniculus. Next base: position 99,759,654 of record NC_091444.1, on the reverse strand, counting down.
GAGTCCGCCGGGGCTTAAGAAAAGCCATCGCTGGACCAAAAGACACTTTCACTTACGGTCATTTCCCAAGAAATTAGTCATTTATTTTCAGCCTTCTGAGCTTGGTTCCAATTGAGTAGGAGCAGGGAAAGCTATTTCTTTGACATCGAAGAAGAAAAATTGTGGCCCTTTGCTCCAGCTGTGTGCCTTATTTTTTCCATATTAATCTGCTCTTGAAAGCTGAAACGAAATCAAAATAAAATTGGGAAAGTGGCTGAACTAAAGAATTTCTTTTCCCCTTTTTCATTTCTTTGGCTTCACTGCTTCTGGATAATATCTTTTCTATTTTTATCCCCATAGAGGATGAATTCCATCCCCAACAACGTATTTTAAATATTGCCGTGTCTTTGGTTGTGAATTCCTTCTACTGTGTCAACTTTTAGAGACAAATATAAGAGCAAACGTGAAATTAGAAATTTAGACTGGTTCTAACATTAAGGCACATTGTGGATATTATTGTTTATTTTAATATCTGTGTATTTAAGTTATCCTTAGCCTGGCCTTATATTAAACAATTGAGGAAATTTTTTCTTAGTTTGATAAGGTTTAATTCAACAGTTTTATATCAGTTTTTAGAAATTCTTAGCATTTCATAGAGCAAAGTTCAAAAGCAAATTCCTTCCAAGAAAAATTTCTTAACATAATTAAATTGTTTCCTAGTAAACAGTACAAATCTTTCATTGTTAAAAAAAATTTCTGTGTTAAATTACCCATTGTAAATGCATGAGTGCATTGATGTAGGGATGTGACAAGAACTTGCCTTCAGTATGTGCTGAAAACCTGAATCTACAGGCAGAAAAAGATCTCAGCCCCTCCCCCCGACACACCCACACTGCACTTCTATCTAGTCCCCTCCACCTGGTCCAGAGTGCTGCCTCCCCTGGCCCTGCCCGTCTTCAGTGACCTGTTGGGGTCTCCTCCCGCTGACTCACTCCTCCAGACTCCCCACATCTGCAGACATTGGCATCACTGGCACCGGCTAAACTTTGTCTCTCTCTGCCTAATGCCCATTTCCCACCTGCTCATTGACTGCACCCATCCCAGGGAGCCCACTGGCTGGGAGGAGCAACACTCTCTGAAGACCCTTTGGCACAGTTCTCCCTAGCCCCTCTGGCCCACTGCCATCTGGCATTTAACTTCAAAACTTCAGAGACTGCTCTATCAGTAATCTCTGGGGTTTCCAAGCAGCCAAGTCCAAGGGACTCTTTAGCTCTCAAGTTATTTCTCCAATATGAATCTGCTGGCTTCTGTCCCCCTCTTTGATTCCTGTGACTACGCAATGTCCTGGTCAGGTGACTTCTTATCTTTGAGGTCTTCATTTCTCTCTCACCAATCCACTTGTTTTAGCTTTTTAAAATTCATTATTTTATGTATTTCAGCGGCAGAGAGAGACAGAGACAGGCAGACAGAGGTCCCATCTGCTGGTTCACTCCCCAGATGTCCCTGGTATCCAGGGCTGGGCCAGGCTGAAGCCAAGAGCCAGGACATCCACCCACATCTCCCACATGGCTGGCAGGGATCCTAGCACACGAACATCACCTGCTGTCTCCCAAAGATGTGCTTTAGCAGGAAGCAGGAATGTGGAGGGAAGCCGGGACTTGAAGCCAGCTACTCAAATATGGGATTCAGGCATCTTAAGTGGCATTTTAACAGATCAGCCAGGTGCCTGCCGCTAAAATATTTTCAGTTGACTGGTGATCATTATGTATTTAGGAAATATAAAGTGATCTTCTGATAAGTGTATCTTATAAAAGATGACATCAAGCTAACTAATACATCCATCACCTCAACTACCAATCATTATTTTGTGGTGATAACATTTAAAATCTTCTTTTTTAAAGCCATTTTGAAATATGCAATACATGATTATTAACTACAGTCACCGTGCTGTCCAAGAGTTCTTTGAAGGTCATCATTGTGTGTAACTGGAACCTTGTAGCCTTTGACCAACGTCTCTCCTTTTCCTGTCCCAACCTTCAGCATCTGGTAACCACCACTCTCTGCTTTCATGGGTTCATTTTTTTTTTACACCAAAAAAGTGAGAGCGTGTGGTGCCTTGCCGTTCTGTGCCTCAGCATCCTCCAGGTTCGTCCATGGAGTCCCAAGTAACTGGATTTTCTTCTTGTTAAGGGGTGAATTTTTTTTTTATTATTTGAAAGTCAGAATTACAGAGAGAGAGGGTGAGAAAGTCAGGGAGAGAGAGAAAGAAGAGACATAGAGATCTTCCATCTGCTGGTTCATTCCCCCAGATGGCCTCAATAGCCAGGGCTGGGCCAGGCCAAAGCCAGGAGCCAGGGGCTTCATCCGGGTCTCCCACGTGGGTGGCAGGGACCCAAGCAGTTGGGCCATCTTTTGGTGCTTTCCCAGGCACGTTAGCTGGAAGCTGGATCGGAAGTGGAGCAGCCGAGACTCAAACCTGAGCGCACATGGGATGCCGGCACTATGGACGGCAGCTTTATCCGCTATACCACAACGCTGGCCCCTCCACTGTGTATTATGACACATTTTCTTTATCTGTTCATCTGCTGATGCGAGCTTTAGTTTTATTCCATAGCTTAGCTACTGTGAATAATGCTACAGTAGAGCTAAGAGTACAGATATCTCTCCAACATTCTGATGTCATGGTCTTTGGATACACACCTGGTATGGGACTGCCAAATCATAGGGTAGTTCTAGTTTTTACCATTTTTTAAGGTGAACAAAATGTCATGTATTTCATATATACAGAGTTAGGAACATAGTGATACGTCTCACCCTACCCTCCCTCCTACCCATACTCCCAAACTCCCTCCTCCTTCCTTTCTTATTTCTTTTAATTTTTATGATGATCTACTTTCAGTTTATTATATACTAATAAGATTAACCATACACTGAGTAAAGAATTCAACAAATAGGGGCTGATGCTGTGGTGCAATGGGTTAAGCCACTGTCTGCAATGCTGGCATCTCATGGGCACCGATTTGAGTCCGGGCTGCTCCACTTCCAGTCCAGTTCCCTGCTAATGCCCCTGGGAAAGCAGTGGAAGATGGTCCAGATTTCTAGGCTCCTACACCCATGTGGGGGACCAGGATGAAGTTCCTGGCTCTTGGCTTCGGACCGGCCCAGCCCTGGCCATTGCAGCCATTTGGGGAGTGAACCAATGGATGGAAGATCTCTCTCTTTCTCTCTGTAATTCTGACTTGCAAGCAAAATAAATAAATCTTTTTTAAGTTCAATAAATCAAAGAAAAAAACACTGTTCCTCAAGAGAAGAGAAAAGGGCTGTAAACAATCATCAAGTTTCAAAATGTCAATTTTGCTCATATGCATTACATTTTTTTTGTACCACAGAACAGGGAAAACATGGTATTTGGCTTTCAGGGACTGGCTTATGTCATCATGTGTAATGATTTCTAGTTGCATCCATGTTGCTGTAAAAGGCAGGATTTCATTCTTTTTTATGTCTGAGTAGTATTATATAGTATATATGTATATATATACATACACACACACACACACACACACACACCACATTTTCTTTATTCAACTAGTTGTAACTTTGGAGGAGCTTCTGTAATATTATTTTCCCGAATAATTGTATTAACTGTCCTTTGCACCAGTAGCGTACAAGAATTCCCTCGTCTCCACATCCTCTTCAACAGTTACTCCCCTTTTATCTTCTTAGTGAGGGCCATCCTAACAGGTGCGGGGGGATTTCACTACCATGGTTGTCACTGGCATCCTTCTGATGGTAGTGAACACTTTCTCATTTACCTCCCAGTCATTGTATGTCTTCTTCTTCTTCTTCTTCTTCTTCTTTTATTTGACAGGTAGAGTTATAAACAGTGAAAGAGAGAGACAGAGGGAAAGGTCTTCCTTCCGTTGGTTCACCCCCCAAATGGCCGCTACGGCTTGAGCTACGCCGATCCGAAGCCAGGAGCCAGGTGCTTCTTCCTGGTCTCCCATGTGGGTGCAGGAGCCCAAGGACTTGGGCCATCCTCCACTGCCCTCCCGGGCCACAGCAGAGAGCTGGACTGGAAGAGGAGCAACTGGGACTAGAACCCGGCGCCCATATGGGATGCCGGTGCTGCAGGCCAGAAAAGGGTCTAATTTTATTTTTCTGTATGTGGCTATCTGGTTGTCTTGAAGAACCTTAAAAATCAAACCAAGATGGAGTGACTTAAGCTAACACTATTAAAAACAAGAAGTCACCTTTGCCCCAAATAAAATTAAAGTTTAAAAATTACAGCCCTAAACTTTTTTCCCCCAAAGCTAAAATTAGGTGCAGCTATAAAAATAAGGGACCCTATGGTTAGCTAGCTGCGACACTTGTGCCTGGCTGTGCTAAGACCTAACCCAGTTTGTATACCTCCTAATACTCAAATAACGGTGTGGGAAGCGGAACGCTGCTCTCCCTCCAGGGGAACGAAGGGAGCGAGACGTCGTCCCCCTCAGGGTGAACAAGATGACGCTGACAGGGAAAGGAACTGCTGAAGAAGTGAACAACAAAATGGCAACGAGGTGCATGCCTCCCATGTGATCCCGTAGCTGATTGGATAGAGGACGCATGCCTTTCACATGATCAGCTCGCGGATTGGACTGCTGTGTGCATGGCCTCCCGTGTGATCCCGTAGCTGATTGGATAGAGGACGCATGCCTTTCACATGATCAGCTCACGGATTGGACTGCTGTGTGCATGGACTCTATAGTGCTTTTTTTTTAATTTTTATTTTATTTTTTTAATTTTTTTAATTTTTTTGACAGGCAGAGTGGACAGTGAGAGAGAGAGACAGAGAGAAAGGTCTTCCTTTGCCGTTGGTTCACCCTCCAATGGCCGCCGCGCTGCAGCCGGCGTACCGCACTGATCCGATGGCAGGAGCCAGGAGCCAGGTGCTTCCTCCTGGTCTTCCATGGGGTGCAGGGCCCAAGCACCTGGGCCATCCTCCACTGCACTCCCTGGCCACAGCAGAGAGCTGGCCTGGAAGAGGGGCAACCGGGACAGAATCCGGCACCCCAACCGGGACTAGAACCTGGTGTGCCGGCGCCGCAAGGTGGAGGATTAGCCTAGTGAGCCGCGGCGCCGGCCCACTATAGAGCTTTTGATTGGTCACTGCGGGTATATAAACCATGTGGCTCTGTGCTGGGGGCGCTCTCTGGACTCCCGAGTTCAGGAGGCCCGTCTGCACAGACGCCGAATAAATCCTCTTGCTGTTGCATCAGCTGGTCTGGACTCTGAGTCTTTGGGGTGTGCCTCTCGACGTGTTAGCATCCTCACTCCGAGAGTCTAACAGTCTGAACGCTGTTTATTGAAGAAACTGTCTTTTCCCCATTGTGTGTTCTTGGCACCTTTGTCAAAAACCAGGTCACTATAAATGCATGGACTTATTTCTGGGCTTTCTGTTATGTTCCATCGTTCTGTACGTCTGCTTCTAGCCTGGGCCGTGCTGTTTGACTGCTGTAGCTTCACAGTGGAGCCTGATACTTTAGGAACTGGCCTGTCATGGCAGTGAACCCAAAGCTTGGTCCTGCTGAGGCAAGCCCAAAGCCCAGGCCACTGAGGCCACCTGAGACTGACTGCACAGGTGCTTTGGCGGTTCAGACTGGGGTGCAGGCTGTGCTGTCAGGGGCAGGTGAGAGGTGAAGCAGATAATGTGAACACATCCTTCCCTCCTCGTCAGTGTGTCTTGTCTTATTTCTGTGCGACAGCCAGGTGCTGTGACCTCTCACCTGTCTCCTTAGCTCCGGTGAGGGCGTTTTCACGTGCGAGAGTTGGTCAGACTGAGTGTCGGTTGGGATGAAGGGCTGGAGACTCCTGTTGTCCACCTGGATCCGCCTCTCCTGAACGTCCATCCACTTGGTATACTTTTTAGAGAACACAAAATGTGTGATCACTGGGAGAAGTGCGGGGGGACAACTAGAGGCTAACAAACAGATGGGAAGAATGACAGCCGGAGCCCAGGGAGGAAGTTCACACTGGGCATTGGGAAGACAATGAAATACTTGGGACAAGGGAACGGATTAGTCCCATTTGCCTTTTAGACGTTACTGTGGCTTTGGAATGCAAGGGAACAGGGCTGGAGGATGGATTGGGCAGTAGTTCAGAGAGAGAGAACAGTGACATCAACTAGGGTCACAGCTAAGAGATGTAGAAAAATGACTGAGTTCAAGATGTCCTTGGGGGCCGGTGCTGCGGCTCACTAGGCTAATCCTCTGCCTGCGGTGCCGGCACCCCGGGTTCTAGTCCTGGTTGGGGCTCTGGATTCTGTCCCGGTTGCTCCTCTTCCAGTCCAGCTCTGTGCTGTGGCTCGGTAAGGCAGTGGAGGATGGCCCAAGTGCTTGGGCCCTGCACCCGCATGGGAGACCGGAAGGAAGAACCTGGCTCCTGGCTTCGTATTGGCGCAGCGTGCTGACTGTCGCAGCCATTTGGGGGGTGAACCAACGGAAGAAAGACCTTTCTCTCTGTCTCTCTCTCTCACTGTCTAAATCTGCCTGTCAAAAAAAAATTTAAAAAAAAAAAAGATGTCCTTGGGAGGGATGGCCTTTTGGGGTGTGGAGACTGAGAAAGGGGGCGGAAAGAGGAGCCCAAGGTCTGGCTGCGAGAAGAACATTGACGAACCAGAGAAGCCGTCTGTTTGTGGAAGAAAACGAGAGTTCCTTTGGGCCACGACGACGCTGAATGAACCTCTTGGACGACGTGAGGCAGAGATGGGGCGATCATGATCAGTAGATGTAGCTTTGAGAACTTCATAAGATAATGAGAGCAGGTGGCGCTGGAGAGAGGATAAGGGAAAAAGAAAAGTGAACATGTACCTTCAATGTGCGGAGCAGGAGGCTTCCACAAAAGCCAGCAGTTAGAATATGAAAGGGGAAGAAATTCAAACAGTCAAATCGGGAAAGTGTCATTTTCAAGTCAAAGAGAAGGCAGTATTGTAAGGCCAACGGCATGACCAATGGGACAACTGTGATTCACACGTAAAGTAAGACAGGAGCCAAATGTGCCCACTGGGTGCAGCGCAAAGTGATTACTGATGACCTTGAACATGGAGTGATGAAGGAGGCAGGGGGTGGAGGCCACTCTTTGAAACACCTGGCAGTGGAGGGGAGGGAGCTCAGGGAAGCGCTGCTGGTTTTTCCTTTCTTTCCTTGGTTTTGTTCCTATGCAGAGACAGTCAAGACTCTAGTATTGACACATTGGCAAGAGCAGGAGGCACCGAGAGGGGCCAGCGAAGCCCCTTGGAAAGAATGGGGGTGAAGGCGGAGTGAGCTTCAGAGAAGGCGGAGAGGGAGGTGGGTGTGCAGAGCGGGAGGGCAGGGTGATCAGCCAGAAGGGAGAGCCCTCTCCCTGTGACGGGTGAGGAGGACTGAGTGCACTTGCGGTGGAAATCCGTGAGTGCCTGGGCAGGGAGCTGGCCCTCCCCTTTCACTGCTATTCTTTTGATCTATAGGAAAATCTCAAATCCTCCTGTGTTTTCCAGCCCTAAACAAAGTCTAATTTGGGGAGGAGTCTAAATATTCTAACAGGTGTCATCAGTTTTCCTGATAACCTATTCAGTGACGAATTGCCTTGCTCTCCTGAGCCTGCTGGCCCAGCTCCTATGGGGCTGGTCTAGATAAAACAAACAAGCAAAAAAATTCTGGTTTGTTGTTTCTAAAGATTTGTTCATTTATATATTTGAAAGGCAAAGCAACAGACAGAGGGAGAGAAAGAGAGACATATCTTCCATCCACTGGTTCACTCCCCAAATGGCCACAACAGTCATGGCTGGGCCAGGCTGAAGCCAGGAGCCAGGATCTCCATCTGCCTTGAACCATCAGTCTCTTAGGGGCATTAGCAGGCAGCTGGATCATAAGCCGAGATGCAGGCACTCGAATTGGCACTCTGGTCTAGTTAAAGGATGCCAGCGTTGCAAGTGGCCGCTTAAACTGCTGTGCCATAACACCAGCCCCCCCCCACCCAAAAAATCCTATAAAGTCACTGTGTGTAAAGCCAAAATTAATTAGCTAATAAAACCAAAGGTTTGGAGTGATGGAAGGGAACGCACTTTGCAGGTTCAGAATTGTTTCTCAGACTGGGCGGGACTTACTAAATCCCAGCACGAATTCTGAACCAGGCTCCCATTCTCCCTGAGGATAACTCGGCTGTCTTTTCTCTGCCTTCTTTCCTTAAAAAGCAGGGAACTTCTCATGCTTCCTCATGAGAGTGTTCGTCTTCTCCAGGCTGCACCTTCTAAGCCAGCTCCAGAGCCTACTGGATGGAAAGCTTAGCCTACCTGTTCAGTTCCCGCAGGAGAGGAGAGCAGCCCCGCCCACGGCAGGAGGGCTCACAGGAAGAGGTCAGAGGCTGGGTACCGGAGGAAGCAGAGCCAGCAGTTCTGTCCACGGCTTGAGTGGGGGCTAAGGAGAGGCAGGGAGGGGTCCTAGGGCTGGGTTCACGGATGGAGACTTACGTTTTGGAGGAGTCAAGTTCAGTTAGCTTTATCCCACTCCGTTTGATCACTCTGTGTATACAACCTTCCCCCCAGGAAGTTTATCTCTTTATGTCCTTTCACACAAAATCTATGTAACAGTAGGAAACAGACACCACATGGAGTTTTAATCTCTCACCAGTGGCCAACAGCTCGAGATAAATGCAGGAACTAGAAGGGTACCTCAGAAAGGAAATGGAAGTAAAAGGAAAGTTTTAGTGTAAAAATATTTTGAAATCCCTCACATAGGTTTTTTGATAATACACATGTCCATGAACTTTTTGAAGACTCCTCATATGTCAGAGTTGATGTCAAGAGAACATTCTACTCAAGAGTCAGGAGGAAACCTGTAGATTGTTCCAGACAGAGCAGCAAATTGAACTTCCAAGTCCAGGTTCACGGCCCTTCTGGAATATGTTTACGTTGCATCCAAAGGACATAAAATGAATAAGTAAATAACAAAGACCAAGAGGCAGAAGGAGACAAAAGCAGCAACATTTTGCAAGTAGAAACTCAAATGGTAGAGTGTTAGTGGCCTAGCAGACTTGAAGAATCAAAACGCAAATTGGCCAGCACCTCGGCTCACTAGGTTAATCCTCCGCCTGCGGTGCCGGCACCCCGGGTTCTAGTCCCGGTCAGGGCGCCGGATTCTGTCCCGGTTGCTCCTCTTCCAGTCCAGCTCTCTGCTGTGGCCCGGGAAGGCAGTGGAGGATGGCCCAAGTGTTTGGGCCCTGCACCTGCATGGGAGACCAGGAGGACGCACCTGCCTCCTGGCTTCAGATCGACGCAGCGCACCGACTGCAAGCCAGCCATAGCAGCCACTTGAGGGGGTGAACCAACGGAAAAAGGAAGACCTTTCTCTCTGTCTCTCTCTCTCTCTCACTGTCTAACTCTGCCTGTCAAAATAAAACGCAAATTGACAATAGATGGGCTGGCATTGTGGTGTAGTACATCAAGTTGCCACCTTGTACAGCAGCATCCCGTGTGGGCACTGGTTCCTGTCCTGGCTGCTCCACTTCCAATCCAGCTCCCTGCCAATGCACCTGAGAAAGCAATGGAAGATGGCCCAAGTTGTTGGACTCCCACCACCCACATGGGAGGCCCAGATGAAGCTCCTGGCTCCTGACTTCGGGCTGGCACAGCCCTGGCCATTGCAGCCATTTGGGGAGTGAACCAGTGGATGGAAGATCTCTCTTTCTCTGTCTCTCTCTCCTTTCCTCTCTCTCTCTCTTTGCTCCTCTCTCTCTGTTCCTAACTGTGCTTTTCAAGTAAATAAATAAATTTGTTTTTAAAAACAAATTAAAAATTTAAAAATTAAAAAAAATTGATAGTTTGAAAAGCTTAGAACAAACTTGCTTTGTAATGTGAAAGTCTCAACATTCATAGGAACTAGCAGCACTAGTGCCACCGGAGCTGGTTGGTAAGGTGGGGACTACAGTAGCAGAGCTGAGTGGAAGCTTGAGTCCCACGACCAAGCCGTGCCCATCCCAACCCGGCAGCTGTCTGGAGAGGGTGAGCAGGATCTCTGGGCTGAACCTGCTGCCCTGGGAGTGTGAGAGCTCTACTGGAAAGAGTTAAGAGATTATACTTTGGCCGGGGGGGGGAGGTCAAAGGCACCCCTTCTTCCAGGAAGACAGCCCCAACCAGAGTTCGTGTTGATGAGCAAGTGAGGGCCGCCTTGAACTTGCTCTCTTCATGCAGCACAACCAGATTACCCAGCTCTCTGGCTTTAAGTGTAGCTCAGCGTTTCCATTCATCCAACAAGTCACGGACATCTTGAACATGGGAGACAGAGACCAAACCAAACAGAAACAACCAAATCCTCAGAAGAAAGGGTATATCAGAGAAGATAGTAATTTTATGATGAATATCCTCAGTGTGGAAGAGATGATATTGCGTCCATGAAACCAGAACAGGAGTCTACCAAAAAAAAAAAAAAGGTCAGGGAACCCCAAACTCGATGGAAGAGCTGGAAGTGTAGAGAATCTACCAAAAGTGGGACAAAAAAGACAAAGATGGAAATAGGAAAGGAAAAATAAGGAAATTAGAAAAGCAGAACAGAAGATGTGACATCCGAATGCAGGAAATAAAAGGAAATAAAATCTCCCAGATCCAAGGCACCAAAGTTGCCAGACTGAACGGACCCTCAGGCATGCAGACCGTGGACGAAAAGATACCGCATCATGAAATTCCAAGTACAGTGAAAAACGCCTAGAATCCTCAGAAGACGTGGAGATGGAGTGGGGATCGCTGAGGCCAACATGAAAACAGTTCCCTTGCACTTCCCAGCAGCCACACTGGCAACAGAAAGACAGCGGAGCAGTGCCTTCCACACTAAAAGAAAAATGATTCTAGCCAAGGATCCTGTACCAGGCAAACTGTTACGGCTGAGAGTTGACACGTGAGTCTGGGGCAGTTAACTTGTCTTGCACATTCTTCTAGAAGCAAGTAGGGGACACGGTTCTGCCAGTGTTGTCCTTTAGAAGGAGCATCAGTGCCCAGGTCATATTCTAGCCCTTATTTGGTCTTGTCTGGACCACATACTGATAGACTTCCTGCCTGGATCATTTTGCCCTGTGACTACGAGCCGTAGTGACACCAAAGCAGAAAATGCAAACAATTCTTCTGTTCTTCGTACTGTATTTACTTATTTGCATTTATTTGAAAAGCAGAGACAGAGACAGACAAACAGAGCGAGCTTCCAACTGCTGCTTCTCTCCCCAAATGCCTGCAGGGGCTAGAGCTGAACCAGGCCCAGGCCAGGAGCCAGGAACTCAGTCCAGGCCTCCCATGGGGGTTGCAGTGATACAAGCCCCTGGGCCATCCCCCGCTGCCTCCCAGGGTGTGCACTGTCAAGCGGCTGGAGTCAGGGGAGGAGCTGGAAACCCAGGTGGCAAGTATTCCAAGTGGCATCTTGACCACCAGGCCAAATGCCCACCTGTAGGGCCTGCGGTACCCAGTTGACATGACAGCCTGCCAAGGGTTCCGAAAGCTGGGGGCTCTGGCTCCTGGGGCTCCTTCCTTTCTCCAGAAGGAATTCTTGGAGCCAATCAAAGCAGCAGAACCCGGCAGGGTCCCAGAGGCTCCTCCGGGCCTGTGCCGCTCCTTGCACAGTGGTGCCTGCACACAGCTTGCACCGGGGAGTAGCGGCCTCGTTTCGTGAACACTCAGCACCCCTTGTTGTGTCGCCAATCACTCGTTCCTAGCATCAGGGCGAGCCTGTATAGGTGCTGAAACGGCAATGGCGAACAGCTACAGAGCAGCTGCCGTGGCCAGGCCGTGTTCTGACAGCTCTACAAATACAACTGTCCTTGCTTTTTGGAGGTGTCATAGATAAGTAACAAGCAGATGGTCACCAGTGGTGACTTCCCAAGGCCCATTCCCCTCTGCCTCGCCCCCATACATCGAACCTTTTGCCACCTCTGTTGCCTGCCTTTGAGAGGAGCTGCAGGCTGGGGGCAGATCTCGCCCTTGGGGGAAGAGATAACACTGATTGAAAATGCTGTCATCGGGCCAGCACTGTGGTGCTGTGGGTTAAGCCGTCTTGTGCGGGACCAGCATCCCATATGAGTGCCAGTAAGTCCTAGTTGCTCTGCTTATGATCCAGCTCCCTGCTAATGCACCTGGGAAGGCAGCGGAAGATGGCCCAAGTTGCCTGGGCCCCTGTGCACGCATGGGAGACCCAGATGAAGCTCCTGGCTCCTGGCTTTGGCCTGGCCTTGCCCTGGCCATTGCGGCCATTTAGAAAATGAACCAGTGAATGGAAGATCTAACTTTGACCTTCAAATAAATAAATCTTACAAAATGCTATCATCAGTAAATTTTGCTTCTCCATAGGCTTCTCCACATTCCTTTGCTTAGATTCAGTTTTCTCATTTCAACATTTCCCAACCCAGTAGGAAGACAGTAAAATCCTTGAACTACAAAATGCACCTGGGTTCTGATTAATCTTGCAAAATTGAGGTGATGGATTACTCTTCTGCTAGAGGACATTTCAGTTGTTTTATTCCAGTACTGCAAGAGGTGTGGCTGATTTCTCTTCCTTTAAACAACAGACATTCATAAATAGTAGCTGGCTTTGCCCTTCTGTGAGTGTTTAAAATTCCGACCACTTACCTATTCTTCCAACTTCTCCTACCTCCCATTTCAAGGATATTTCATTTATCTTATCTTTTATTTATCTTGATTGCATGCCTTTGCTCACCTGTAGGCCAGAGACTAACTCAGAGAAAGCCTCACTGTGAATAAAAACTGATCTGCTATCATCCGAACAGAGATGCATCGGTTCAAGTGCCTCTTGTTTTTTCCAATTGGACAGGACACCACAGGCCTTCTGTTAACATAGTTTCAATACAGCTAGACTAAATTTAGACCAATTCTAGCAGAGAGAAAGAGCAGACAGCAAATGTTAATCTTTCTACTCAGCAGTAACTTCCAACTCAAGGACAAAATGGTAGCAATAATAATAACCATCATGTATAAGCACCTGGTACACACAGTGTACATTCGGGAATCTCATTTAATCCCCACGTCCCTGCTATTAGGTAAGCACTATTAAAAATCCTCATTCTACTCATAAAAATACTTTGGCTAAGAAAGAGTTACCCCAGGTCACATACAATTAGGAAGCGCTAAAGTCAGGATTCAAACCCAGGCTTTCCAAACCCAAAGTGTGACCTCATGGAGCTCCTATGGTATGGAAACATTTTTCCCTAGGAAATTATCTTTTGTACTTTTTAAAATCTATCCAGTAGCAAAATGCAATTTGAACTAACCTTGTCCACTTAGATCTTTTTATCCATCTCTTGCTCTTTTCCTTAGCATCCTTACCCAGGAAACACAGATTTTTTTTTGTATTGAGGAGCAATTTGAATCCATTCCCAATGGCAATAGGAGCCTGGCCATGTCCTTTCCTGTAAAATGGAGCGCTGGGCAGAGCCCTCTAATCTCCTGACCCAGCCAACGATCAAGACATCCAATGAGGGGCCAGCACCAAGGCTCACTTGGTTAATCCTCCACCTGCCATATGGGCGCTGGGTTCTGTCCCGGTTGCTCCTCCCAGTCCAGCTCTTTGCTGTGGCCTGGGAGGGCAGTGGAGGATGGCCCAGGTGCTTGGGCCCCTGCACCTGCATGGGAGACCGGAAGGAAGCACCTGGCTCCTGGCTTCGGGTTAGCCTAGCTCTGTCCGTATCGGCCATTTGAGGGGTGAACCAACAGAAGGAAGACCTTTCTCTCTCTCTCTCTCACTAACTCTATCTGTCAAAAAAAAAAAAAAAAGACACCCAATGGTTCTAACAATTTTATTAGGTGGTAAGGGCTCTTTCTCTCTCTCTCTCTCTCTCTTTCTCTCTCTCTCTCCATGTCTGCTCTCAATACTGTAAACCCGATGCTTTGATCTCATGTCTGTGTGTCTGGACACGAAAGCTCACACCAGTAAAAGGCTCATGAAGAAAACACCATGGGAGGAGAAACTGACCCAGATGTGAGCAGAAGCCTACGAGAAGGGGTGCCAGCTCCAATAAGTAGCAGGTACTTTCAAGCCTTGGAGACATGGACCTCAGCTCACATCAGCTCTGTGTCTTAGAGACCATTTGTTGTCGCTATAACTGAATACCGTAGACTGGCTGATACCTACAGAACGAAGGGTGGTTTGGTTATGAAGGCTGGGACGGTCAAGATCAGACAGCTACATCCAACGGGGGCTGTGTCAGACTTCACTCAGGTCTCGCCTCCTCACCTGATGAAGCCACAGTTGCACTGGATTCAGGCCCCACCCTTATGGCCTCCTTTAACCTCACTCACCTCCCAGAGCCCTACCTCCCAACACCACAGTGGATTCAGTTCCCAGGATCCCTCATGCCTCACAGTGGAGGCCACATTCCAACAGGAGCCTGGGTGGGGACCTTGAAACCACAGCAGATGGTGGCAACGCGCTTCTGCCCCCTGGAGGAAGACAGCCACCATGGACCACGCCGACCAGCAAGCGTCCAGTGTGCCCTGAGGCCCTGGGCCCTGGCGAGCCCTCATATGAAACGAATTACCAAGGCTCGGAGTCTGGATGTGAAAAGAAACCGCGGTGGAGTCTCTGTCGGACTTGCCGCAGAAAGCCAGCCAAACCGAATAGCTGGGAAGGCATAGTGCTGCAGCCACACCACCATGCTAAACAATAAGACGGCAAAGGATTCACAGTCCGAACCAGCTGTGGGAACGCGAGATCTTTCCGGAAAACTCCCCACCCTCGGCACACAGGCAGGTGTTTCAGTGCCCAACCGGCCCTAATGAACTCTCCTGTTTCCGGTGCGTGTGCACCCAAACAATGTGGAGTCAAACCACAGGAAAATGTGTTGTCACTCAGACGGGTACATACTTTTCATGCAACTGAAACACTCTGTAAATATCAAAGTCAAAAAGGAACGCGGAACTCTGGGTCCCATGCTGCCTTTGTCCCGCAGGAGCAAGCTGTGAGCTACGGGTCACGGCTGCACGCTGAGGGCTTCAGACCAAAGCCTCTCCCCGCGGAGCCGGCGCTCGTGCGAGCCCAGTGCACGCACCGCCCGTCGTGCCTGTCCCCACGTCCTCCTGTAAAAAGTGACTCGTTTGAATGACGTTTTAAAGCGCTGTGTGCAATTAAGTTTTAAAGCGAAAGGGCTAATTTTCCTCCAGGGCATCTTATGAAACGCCCAATAAATTGAAAGTCCTCGGGTGTGTTTTGGAGGAGGGGGTGGATTAAACAGAGGAAAGGTTTTGAAAGGAACGAACACTTCAAAAAGGTAAACCTGGGGTGTTTTTCCCCTCTTCGCAATATTAAAAGTCTTTATAGTTGGAAAAGGCCTGTGGATGTAAAAAAAAAAAAAAAAGTGTCCATGCCATATGCACTTGTGCCAGTTTGCACCTCCCTTTGCTAAGCAAGGGATTCCTTTTAAGTGTCATTGTCACAGAAGATTGCAAAGCGCCCTCCAGGGCTCCGTGGTTTGGAAGCGCATTCTGCCCTTTCCCTGCCATGAGCTCCACTCGATCCAGGGTTCGGTACCGGGCTTCTGCTACGGGGATGTTTATGGGAGTTGTGCAGCGTTCTTCTGAATGCCCCCAGTTTGCTCGTGAAGTTGTCAGAAACAGCACACACATCCCGGAGCCTGATTCCAGAGCTACACACACGGAGGCGGATGTGAATGCGTGGTGTTCCCACGGAGGCTGGGGAAAGTCCCGTACCCCCGATTCGGTCCGGGAAACAGCAATGGGCTGATAGTCTGTCGCCCCTGGGCACCTCCACTGACAATCACGTGAAATTCAGGAAACACAGCCAACTCCCGGTCAGTGGCAACACCAAAAGGGTCCTGGGGGTGCTTCGCAATGGTCCAGCCGTTCATTCCCTGAGCCCACAGAGAGTTCTCAGCTTCCAGCTCCCACGCACTTGACTGAGGACGTTCCTGGCCACGTCCAAGGGGCAGAGCGGCGGAATTCTCCCGCAAAGAATAAATCTCAGCACCTGGCACAGAGCAAGCCTGGCAGCTCAGAGGACCCTCTCCCGCGATGCCAGCAGCAGGGAGCCCAAGGGGGTGCCAGCAGGTGGCTCCGGCTAAACCACAGGAAGCAGCCTGCTGTCCGCAACGTGGACCGTCCTAAGCCACATGTTTCCTCTTTTTATCTTTTCTTTTACAACGCTCAATCCTTGCTTGTACCATAGGCCTTTGGAACTGTGGCCTCCTGGGCTCTGTCGGTTTCGTTTTCAGGATGGAAATTCATCAACCACCAGAAGACAGATGGCAGGAAGCCCCCTGGCCAGTGCGAGGAACTCTAGCAGAATGGATTCCCCAAAGAGGACTAGCGGTCTTGGTGCATTGAGGGCTGGAACAGGGGCTGGGCAACCTGAGAGCAGCTGCGAGCCACTTAACCCCAAATGCATGCTCCCTGGAACGCAGAGCTCGCGGCCACGCACTGAGAAAAACACATCCGAATCCTTGCTCTCCTCCACACTCAGCCTTCACGTCTCAGCCCAGACTGGCTCCTCAGATAACCTCTGCACCCCAAGCCCCTCACCCCTTTCTCCAAAACAGGACTCCAGCTCCGCCTGACACGTCCTTTCTTCCTTCCTAACTCTTCTCATGGTCCCTTCCTGTCCCGCGAGGAATCCTCTGCCCTTCCCAGTACAAATTCTGCCAGCCCGTGCTTCTCCAGCCTCGCCTCTCACACGCCGCTGCTCAGATCTGGACACGGCTCGGCACTCATCAGGCACAGCATGAAGGGGAGAAGCTCCAGGGACACACTCACCCACCCACACACACACAGGAAGAGGCTGTCTTGTTTCCAAAGAGTGGTGGAAGGTGTGTGCCACCTCGGTCATCTTCCCCATGACCTTGTTGGTGGGTGGTCCTGTCAGACGTGTGCAGAGGTTGGGTCAGGAGGACCAGGAACCTGTCTAGTAAGTGGAAGAGTTGGAATGGAAAGCCAAGGTGCTGGGACCCCAAAGCCCACGCCATCGCCGACAACTGTTTGATCTTGCCTTCTTTCTTTCTTTTTTTTTACAGGCAGAGTTAGACAGTGAGAGAGACAGAGAGAAAGGTCTTCCTTCTGTTGGTTCACCCCGAAATGGCTGCTATGGCCAGCGCTGCACTGATCTGAAGGCAGGAGCCAGGTGCTTCCTCCTGGTCTCCCATGGGGTGCAGGACCCAAGGACCTGGGCCATCCTCCACTGCACACCCGGGCCACAGCAGAGAGCTGGACTGGAAGAGGAGTAACTGGGACAGAATCCGGCGCCCCAACCGGGACTAGAACCGGGGGTGCCGATGCCGCAGGTGGAGGATTAGCCAAGTGAACCGCGGCGCCAATGACCTTGCCTTCTTGATAGGAAAGAACTCACTGGCAGAAGGCAGTTGTCTCATAGTTAGAGTTCGCAGCTAGGCCTCCTTTTCACCTCTTCTCAGATTTAAGGAATAACAAAGGAGCAAAACTCTCAGAGGACCAGGGTGAGGTGGGCGTCAGGTGCAAGTGCTGTGTCTACACTCTGCTGTGCTCCACTTACCCAAACGACCAACGCAGGGCAAAGGGGGATGCCACGATTTCCACCTCTCCACATCTCATTTGCTTATGCAGATCAAGGTTTTCATGTAGCAGAGAGCCCTGGAATCCCAAGCAGAGCAGGGTCTGCAGATAACTGACATTATTCATTGTGGCGACTTGGCTGTAATAACTGTTACTACAGTAAGAAATATTGTCTATGAACCCCCAGCGCTGCAGAGAGAATCAGACCACACCCGTACTTGTCGGGGGCAACAAGATACAAATTCCGAATTCCAAGTGCGGTTACTTTCTTTTAAAAAAAAAAATTTTTTTTTTATTTTTTGACAGGCAGAGTGGACAGTGAGAGAGACAGAGAGAAAGGTCTTCCTTTGCCGTTGGTTCACCCCTCAATGGCCGCCGCGGCCGTTGCGCTGCGGCCGGCGCGGTGCGCACCGCGCTGATCAGATGGCAGGAGCCAGGAGCCAGGTGCTTTTCCTGGTCTCCCATGGGGTGCAGGGCCCAAGCACCTGGGCCATCCTCCACTGCCCTCCCTGGCCACAGCAGAGAGCTGGCCTGGAAGAGAGGCAACCGGGACAGAATCCGGCACCCCAACCGGGACTAGAACCTGGTGTGCTGGCGCCGCAAGGCGGAGGATTAGCCTAGTGAGCCGCGGCGCCGGCCCCCAAGTGCGGTTACTTTCTTACAGGGAGTGCCTGTCGCTCCCGCACAGTCCCAAAGCCGAAAAATCACGTTGCACTGTTACAAGAAATGGTCTAAACTTCATAAAGTGATAACCTGCTTTCAGAATGTTCTTTATGGTAAGGCGAGGTAGAAACAAATGAATGGGTTGAGTGAAACACTGAACTATGCTAAAAGTTGCAAGCTAGGAAAAGGATTGAGTGTGACTCCACATAGAACATGGAAGCCGTGGGTTTGGGTCACCAAGAAGAGCGGCTGCTCCGTTCCTCCTGCCCATGATGTTCCCCTTATTTCCTCTTCCTGCAGAAAGACAGGATGTGTGTGTGTGTGTGTGTGTGTGTGTAAAGTTACATAACAGTTGCATACTGACCGACATTCCAATGACCACACCCTGGAACTTGTCAGTCCTCAAAGCAACTCCAGGAAACCTTAAACTCCAAGTACTCTGCTCTGCAGCTGCCCTAGTTTCCACCTTCTTGCAGTACTCCCATCCCACTGCAACGCTTTTCCTGCTTCACCGACTCTCCTTCAAGTTCTTCCAGATCTTCAGTAGCCTCCTCCCATTTTCCTCATTCTTCCGGGCTGTAGTCAGTTTCCTCTGTCCCATACCAGGGCCGTAATGACGCTGAAAAAAAAAAAAAAAAAACACTCCATAGCGCAAAGCTCACAAGGTGTGAGTTCACTAAACTGCCCTGTTTCCCTCACTTAGAACAGAGTGCAGTCATCTCTCTGTGTCTCTGGGGGGTTCATTTTAGGACCTCCCCGTGGTACTAAAACCCACGGACACTCGAGTCTGCAGTGGCGTAGTATTTGTGTGTGAGCTGCACACGTCCTCCCGTATTCTTTAAGCCATGTCTGGATTACTTATGATACCTTGTAAAACAGGTGTTGCACTGCATTGTTGAGGGCATCATCGTAAGACTTGCAGTCTGTCCCTGTGCTGTACAGATACAGATTTCCCCAGGATTTCCCACCTGCAGCTGGGGAGCCCACAGATACCGAGAACTGACCGTATTGCTCGCCTTGAATCCCGGAAGACTGATTTTGCCTTTTGTTTCTCTAGAATTCTGCCCCTCCTGGGTGGATCTCACAAGTTAGGAAATTAAAGGAGATAGCAAGGACTGGGACGCTGGCGCAGGCTTTGCAGGGCTAGAGACAGTGGCAGTCTTTGAGAGGACCCCACAGGAAATCTCCCGGCTGTGATGGACAGTGGGAGGAGCGGGGGAGGGGAGTGTGGGCGTGGCAGGCAAGGATTCTTCACGATCAGTGGCGCAGGACAGTCCTGGGGAGGAACCCACGTTTAGACAGAACCGTGTTGAGCTGGAGTTGGCCGTGAGGTTTCCAAGCAGAGAGGTCTGCTTCCTGGGCAGAGAGGAGCATCTGATTGGGTTTGAACTGAGAGTGGATTCAGTCGCTTTTTTTTTTTTTTTTCTTCACGTGCTATTATGCCGCCCAGTAGAGCTCAGGTACTGGTGAAGGCATGGAAGGCGTGGAGGAGACAGGGTTGGGGTGTTTGGGGGCCATGAACGGTTCTCCTGGGTGCATGTCAGAAGGAGGCCCAAGAAACTCGTGAGAGAATGATTGAGAGGATGGGTGACGGGCTCCAGACGGGCTGTGCAGCAAGTGAAGGCAGAAAACGCCTGCGGAAGTGCTGTTGACTTTGCAGATGGCAGGGAGGGCGCTGTGGGCAGAGAGGTCGCCGGGCGAATGGGGAGAGTGAGGCAGCATTCGAGGGAAAGTGAGTCCCCGGGCATGGAGGGCTGGCGCAGGAGATGGGGGCGGGGCCGTGCCTGGAGGCCCCTGTTGGATTAAGAGGAGTCTCACCTACAACCTTTGGAACATTGCACATTTCCCCATTCATAGGGAAAGAACTGTATCTGATTGGGTACCATTTATATCTGCATTTCATACCCTTTGCCGCCCACTTAAAATGATTTCCGCGGGGCCTGTAGACTAATGGCTTTGTCTGTGTCTCCCTTCTCCCCGTGCCCGCTATGCACAACAGCTTCTGCTGGATATGATAGGATCCCCCGATCAGGACCTCCAGGAAGCTGCAGCCGGTTGCCCTGGCTACGGATAAGGTGAGGTACACCTGACGCCTGAACACAAAGCCACCAAATTGTGCGACGGGCAGGACGTGTGGCTCCTGTGGCCCGGGGAAGCGCACGGATGGCAACAGACAAAGGACACCTTTGGAGCAGGGATTTTCGTCCTGGTTGATGCTAAGGGCTGCGGGACGCAGTGTACTGCCAAAAGCTTTTGTGATGGTTTTGCAGGGGGTGGGGGTAGGGATGGAGACCCTATGTTCAGTGACGCTTTTGCATTTGTGCAGTGGTTAGTAAAAGAGGCTCTTGACTGTCTGTGCCCCTTCTGTTCAACCTAGCGGACGCACTGCCGGGTCACGCCTGCACACAGCCCGCGGAAGCGCTCTGAGATGTGCCGAGCTCACGGGCTACAGTCAAATGCAGCATGGAGCGCAGCTGGCCTTAAAGTGACCATCCTGCAGTCATCCCAGGTGCGACCGAACACCTGTCACTGGCCCAGACAAGAGCATGAGCAGTGGGGGGGGGGGGTGTCTCCCCCTTGGTCTCAGTGAACATAAACAGTTGCATGGTTTATGTCTCTTCCAGGGACTCACCAACACTTTTATTGAGAGAAAGGAATCTATGCGGATGCAAGGATAGTATTACTTCCCGCGCAATGGTGCTGAGTTTCTGAACTTGTTTTCAGCACACAAAGTACTTTTTTTTTAAGTGGCTGCATTTTATCAGATTAAGAAACGTTAAAAGTCGCTTAATGAATTGCAAGTGTCACCTCGGGTGCTGAAATGTTTGGGAACTGACTGTCCCAGCGTGGAGACTGTAAGCCAGAGAGACAGCTGTGCAGGCATCAGCTGTGGGTGCTGGCGTCTCCGTTATTCCTTAAAGAGCAGGCAAGGAGGTTTCGCTGGAAACCGTCGGAGATTGTAGACCTAACTGAACTGAATGTAAATGACTTGTGTGAAATGAACGGCATGTACAGGATGAAGACCATACCAGTGGCAGATGCTCCGATTTAAAATCAAAAAAAGGCATTTCTGAGCATTTTAAGGTTTTGTAAAACACCAGCTCAACTCCCCTGTCAAAGGGGTTTATGAAAGACGATACCGTGAACAAGGAAATGGTGTTAATGCTAACTTAGAGTAGATCTCTTGACTTTCAACGATAGATATTTCCTTTTAAAAAGATATTTGGAGGCCGATGCTGTGGCGTAGAGGGTAAGACCGCCGCCTGCAGTGCTGGCATCCCATATGGGCGCTGGTTCGAGTCTTGGATGTTCTACTTCTGATCCAGCTCTCTGCTGTGGCCTGGGAAAGCAATAGAAGATGGTCCAAGTCCTTGGGGCCCTGCACCCACGTGGCAGACCTGGAAGAAGCTCCTCCTGGCTCCTGGCTTCAGATCAGCGCAGCTCCAGCCGTTGACGCCATTTGGGGAGTGGACAAGCGGATGAAAGACTTTCTCTCTCTCTCTCTCTGCCTCTGCCTCCATGTCACTCTGTCTTTCAAATAAATAAATAAATAAATAAATAAATCTCTTTTTAAAAAAATTGTTTGTTTGTTTGAAAAGCACAGTGACAGAGAGAGAGAGAGAGGGAGAGAGACAGAGATCTTCCATCCACTGGTCCACTCCCCCAAAGCCCACAGCAGCCAGAGCTAAGCCAGGCCAGCGCCAGGATTCAGGAACTCCATCTAGATCTCCCACGTGGGTGGGGAGGACCCAAGCCTGATCCATCCTCTGCTGCCTTTCCCAGGCTCATTAGCAGGGAGC